>NC_133649.1:49147701-50498301 GCF_009905375.1 Apium graveolens
GAAATTTGGGGTTGACAATGTAGTGTTGTTGGGCTTAGTTATGGAGCTACTGTTGGGTTTAAAATGGCTAAATTGTACCCAGATTTGATTGATTGTGTCGGGGCAGTGGGACGGTTGTGGACTTAACTCACTCAACTTCACAAGCATGTTTGACGAGGATGGGGTATTCGAGTTGGTCAGAATTTTTGATGCCTGAATCCGTTAAGGATCTAAAAGCTTTTCTGGCGATGACTAATCATAAACCACCATCTATGCCTGACTTTGTGGCCAAGGACTTCATCAAGGTAAAAAAAAAAACAACAGACTTTATGATTGTTTTATAATTTTGAGTTTTTGTCTACTTGTTAAAAGTTGGAAGCTTTGACAACATCCCTTATATTTTGAAATATATGTTTGCATCAAGTCTCGATTGTCTTGGTGTTTGGATGTTGAATTTCTTTTCAAGAGTTTAGGGTCATAATTTTAAATTTATTGGTGGCTCATGAATTGAAAAAAAAGAGTAAGTATAAATGTAACATTGAATTTTATAGTGGTAGACAATAGATTATTTCCTTATTGATACCACAAATAGGGAAGATGGTACGGTAAGACTGTAAACCGAAGCTAGCGCAATTCTCTGTTTTATGAAAATGAAAGGATTAGCAGTGTTTGATGAAATAACTTGTCTAGTAGTAGATGTCAGGTCAGAGTGCATCATAGTGCCTCTTAGGCTCTTACCCTCCCAACCCCTCTCTACAAGTCGGATATCCACGGTGTTTTTGGTTATATTTATAAGATTAAGGGCTGATGTTAGCACACAGATCAGTAGTAAACTAAAGAAGCCTTTCCCTGTTTAATCTTATTTTCTGTTCACTTTCCCAAACTAACCTACTTTGTTCAAATCTATAATAAGGTTAAACAGGGAAAGACTTCTAAACTAAATGGTATTTTAAGCTTTTTTTTTTCTAATTGATTGTCAAATCATAAATTAATACTGTGTGCACCAAATCTTTAATCCTTGACATCCTATTACCAAGGAAATACAAGTACAGTACCACTAGGCTATAATGATGGTTATAATATAGAAAATCGTTGCTAATATAAAATAGTGAGTGATATTTGTTGGACAAAAGACCATGCTACAAGTTTTCATATTGCTGAATGAGCCATTTATCATAGTAGTATGTAATCATCATCACGAGTCAAGAACCATGAGTAAACAAGCTTGTAAAATTTTAAATTCTGTGATTGGTGGTGATTGTGTTTGGAAAAATTTGAAATGTAGAGGTTTCTAGTACTAGACTATAGCATCTCTCTAGTGACAACATAAAAGGGAAACATAGTAGACAGGAAAGATATTGGATTAGAAGCTAAATAGCTCATATCTATGAAGTATGTGAATCATATACAGATCCTTTACAGTTCTATGTTTTATATACATATTCTGAATTGATAACTGTATTGAGCATTTTACCCAGAATTAGAGATATATACATATTTAGCAAGTACTCAAATGAGAATCGTGAGATCCAAATCCAATTACCAAATACTTGGAGACAAATTACCAGATTATAATGATTTGCTAGGAAAAATTCGGTGATGTTTTGGTTCTCAAGGTTCTCATTTCAAATTGGTTCTATTAGAGTATCTTTCAATATTATGTATCTAGGATTTAAAGAATGACAAAGTCCTAAAGTAACAATAACTAAGGCTGCCTTGTGACTGCAGGAATTTATGGTTAACAGAAAGGAGAGAACCGAACTTTTACAGGCTTGGGTCATTAGTGACAATGAGCCTGCCTTTTGTAATTACAGCCAGGTTTGCTACACTCTTTCAATTATCTTTATCAAATTGTTTTTCCCATGCTTCTGACTAATTTCATTGATTGGAGTACGCACAGCTGTTTCTTTAACTTTGTATTGACATCGTATACTCCCTCTATTCCAAATTACGTTGATCCAATCTAGACTGCAATCGAAAAAAGAATTGTTATTCAATTTAAATGTACAAACATATATATTAGAACTGAACGGAATACTGTTTTTGGGAGGCGGCCTTTATTTGTTATAAGGTTCATTTAGTAAAAAAGAAAAAATTGTTTTGTTTCGGTTAGTTTAAATTAGTTCAATGCTTGTACATTATATTTATGTGCTTAGTTACAGATCTGCATGGTTATGATGGTCAATAAAATCAAGTATTTTTTTATGTAATGGTCCATTGCAAATTTTAAGACCTCACATTCTTGTGCAAAAGGGGAAACATTGCCGGTTGCTCGATAAGATCAAGTTGTGATTACAATTTTTGATATTTTTCATGTGAATCCATTGCGACTGCAGAAAATCCATCTGCTATGGGGAGATGATGACAAGATTTTTAACTCCGAAATTGCTGAAAGCATCAAGCAGTAAGTTCTCATCACCTATACCAACATATTTAAACAGTTTTTACTTTGGAGTTTGGACTCTCCTTTATTCTGGTTAATTTTCTTGATAATCATATTTTTTAACATTTTTACGGCAAAGCCATGCTACTAACATTACTTTTCCGTAATAATTTAGTTATAATATCAGTAAAAGATTATAGTTAAAATAAATATGTTGGGATACAACTGCAGGCAGTTAGGCGACAAGGCTACTCTGGAATTTGTAAAAGAGGCAGGACACCTTTTCAAAATGATCAGGGTGCAGAGTATAACAATCGCGTCAAGAAAATACTTTCTTCCTTGCACAAAGCTTAAGATATAGGAATGATCAATGACTCCACTTTCATTAAACATCTGTTAGTGATATTATTTTGATTTTGTTTGTGCTTAAGTTGTTGCTGTGTGATGTTCTATTGTATAGATTCAACCTGCTTTCAGAAATTATTTGCAGTTTATTTACATCTTATTTGTTGATGGCTAAATTTTTTTAATTCCTGATATTATTGTTATTTTTTTTTGTTACTGTTTATCTTGTACTTTGCCCAAGAAAAACTATTTATATCTATATTTCTAGGCTATTTAGCGGAAACATAAAGTTGATGTTCAGTGTATTTACGGAAGAAGTTGATTTTTACCCTTTACCCCCTCTATTATTTGCAAATGTTTTTTCTTTTTTAATTCTAAATTTTGATCAAACATTGTAGTACTCTTTACCTCTCCTATGATATATATCATTTAAGTATGTTAATTGGTTATTGGGACTTTGGAAGGGCATTAGGATGATCATCTTGGTTGCGTAAGCTCTCAAGAGCAGAAGGTTTCTTTGTTAGGCAGGTGTAAACACTAACTATCACTGTGAACAATTTTTGCACAATACTGCAGATGATAAAGCCTATAGACAACCATGGACTGGTGTAGTTCGTCAAGCCCCGAAATTTCTGTAATCTGTATAGAATCAACCACTGCCAGCAATATTATAGACTATGGTATTACTAATTATAAGTGGAGCGATAAAGTGAAAGAGAGAATAAACCAAAGCTAGAAGACAAACTTGACAAGTCTGGAGTATCTTGTCTAATGCAATTTTTGTTGAAGCTGCCATGTCAAATTTTTTATGCCCTGTTTGAGAAACTGAATTTCATTTGAAATTTTAGATTGATAAAATAACATGTTTGAGAATTTGGATGTAGTTTATTTTAAATCCAAAATATTCAAATATTAGTAAAAACATGAGAATTTGAAATGATAACTCAAATCTTGTCATTTGAAATTAAATGCATGTTTCCGAACGCCTTCTTGAAGAAGATGAGTAAAGAACATGCAAGAAGAGACAACTAGTGAATTTGCAGCCGTGGTCAATGAGCTGCAAAATTTGCAACTATTAGATGAAATTTAGACGGTTCGCGTTATTATTTAAGATGAAAGTTTGTTATACCATATTTTCTCCAGCGTCTCAAGTTCTCTTTGATTTAGCAATTTCTTTGATATTCGGGACACCAATGGGGACCTCACTGGAAGGCCTGTAGATTAAAAGAGGGCAACCTATTAGTTAAAGCTGATGTTCACTAGTCAATTAGCATTTTCATATAAGTAAGCACACATTGGAAGTAATACTTGCAAAGCAAAAACTGTTAGTGGTTAAGTAACAAAAAAAACTAGTAGTGATTGATGCAGAACTAGTCATGGAGTAGTCCGGAGAATACTTTGGAAGGAAGGCTTCTAAATTTGATATTTCGTTATATATATCCTAAACATCGCACTTCTTACTTCCTCTGGACAAAACATCATCATATTGTTTGGCCGAAAGCATGGACTATAGTCCATAAAAATTAGGTCACCGGCACTATTTTTATCTGCAAGGAACTGTTGGACAAATTTAATATTTTAGACTAAGTTGTGAATCATTTTCAGACTCTATATATATATGAGTGATACACATTATGTGTTAGTGGTGTGTATTTATTGGAATGTATTCTCCTTTTCGAGGGGATTCTAACACATATCTACACGCTCAAAATGAGTAAAAGGCGAATGAGAACTGATGTTCAAAAGTGTGACCTTTTTAATATGAAAAGTGAGTTTTGTACCACATCGTGAGTAACACAAACTTATTCCTTGGTTTTTCTTATAAATACCATATACCACATCGAAAAGAAATACAAGTGTTAGGTCCCGAATTATCGTAGAAAAGGGGGTTGAATACGATAATCACTAAATTAAAAATTCTTTCGAATCCTTGAAGAAAGAAGAGATCTTGAAGAAGCAGCTTGAACGAGAACATGAGGTGATTAAGGCATGGAAAATATCTAGAGATGTTCATGCTCAAATCACCAAAGTTCAAGGTATTGAGTCCTTTTGTGATGCAGCCTGGAAGAAGAATAAATAGAAGCTGGAATTTAATTTAGTTGAAGGATTGCTAACAGATGTAGACTCGACGGATGATGAGGGTCATTCGTCGGATAACAAAAAGGGTTCTCCGTCGAGTGATATAAATCCTCATCCGTCGACTGTGAGCAAACCTGTGAGTAAAGCCAAATTTGCCAAGTTAAATGAGAAATATGGATCAGTTTCCAAGAATTTTGTTCCAGGAGAATCCAGTCAAGTGAAGAAGGAGAAAAAGGCTAATGTTGGTCATATGACTGTCAAGCAATTGAGTGACAGACTGGAAAAGATTGAGGTTAAAATAGAAGCTAAAAAGAAAAATAATAGAAATGGTAAAGTAGGAATTAACAAGCATAACAACTACACACCTGATAAATATGCTCCTAGAAAAATTTGTGTCAAGTGTGGTAGTGTAAATCATTTGTCTGTTAATTGCAAAACTGCCATGCCTACTTCCATATCTGTGCCACCTTATTTTCCCAACATAAATGCCATGCCTTCTATGCCTATGAATGCTATGTCTACACAGAATATGAATGCACTGTTTGCTAATATGCCATTTGCACCTAATCCTTATTATGCTGCATTTAGTATGCCACAAATGCTATTTAGCATGCCTTACTGGAATAACATGTTTACTAGTAGCATGCCATTTCCTGTTAATCAAAATATGTATGATAATTCTACTGTAATGAATGGTTTCTGTTATAGGGAGAATTTCGTATAACAATGTTGTGGAGGTTAATGGGCGGAACAAAGATCAAGGACGGTGTTTGAGGGCGGAGGAAGGTTGTTTGGTGGTGGCTGAGCTTGTATGTGGACTCCTTAAGAAAGAATAGGGTTTGTTATTCTCTGTCAAGTGTCGACTCATGTCTCATACAAGTGCCTACGTACCCTATTTATAGGGATCAAGCCTCACGTAGTTCTTGGGGAACAAGTCACGTAGGCTAGGGTTAGGACTCTTCAGCCCGTGTAGCCAAGCCCACGATAAAGTCAGGCCTTCAGCCAATTAGTCACGTAAATCTCGATCGGCTCCACACGCTTCCTACAATCTCGCGGCATCTCCGCAATCCTTCCCGTGATTGTAGGAACAACCCGTGTCGATCCCGAAATCTACGAGCAACTCAGTCATCTATGAGTCACTTTCCATGTTGCACACAAAGTCTTTCGATGCGGCCCAGCCTGGTCACCTCGGCCCGCACCGCCTTCAAACAATAAATATAATCTTACCTCTGTTTCTATAAGATGTGGGCTCATGAGCTCAGCCCGCGTATGGGCAGCTAAGCCCACCTCGCATGAAGGCACCTGAGCCCACCTCGCGTGGGCACAACCGAGCTCGGCTCGCATATGAGAGCCCAAATGACAAATATGAGCTCACCTTACATGTGTGAGCCCAGCTCGCATGTCCTCACTTGAGCCCAGCTCGCATGTTTGAGCCCAGCTCTCATATCATGAGCCCAGCTCTCATGTCATGCGAGCCGAGCTCATGACATGGCTGAGGAGATTTTAGCACATGTTGTGGAGGTTAATGGGCGGAACAAAGATCAAGGACGGTGTTTGAGGGCGGAGGAAGGTTGTTGGTGGTGGCTGAGCTTGTATGTGGACTCCTTAAGAAAGAATAGGGTTTGTTATTCTCTGTCAAGTGTCGACTCATGTCTCATACAAGTGCCTACGTACCCTATTTATAGGGATCAAGCCTCACGTAGTTCTTGGGGAACAAGTCACGTAGGCTAGGGTTAGGACTCTTCAGCCCGTGTAGCCAAGCCCACGATAAAGTCAGGCCTTCAGCCAATTAGTCACGTAAATCTCGATCGGCTCCACACGCTTCCTACAATCTCGCGGCATCTCCGCAATCCTTCCCGTGATTGTAGGAACAACCCGTGTCGATCCCGAAATCTACGAGCAACTCAGTCATCTATGAGTCACTTTCCATGTTGCACACAAAGTCTTTCGATGCGGCCCGGCCTGGTCACCTCGGCCCGCACCGCCTTCAAACAATAAATATAATCTTACCTCTGTTTCTATAAGATGTGGGCTCATGAGCTCAGCCCGCGTATGGGCAGCTAAGCCCACCTCGCATGAAGGCACCTGAGCCCACCTCGCGTGGGCACAACCGAGCTCGGCTCGCATATGAGAGCCCAAATGACAAATATGAGCTCACCTTACATGTGTGAGCCCAGCTCGCATGTCCTCACTTGAGCCCAGCTCGCATGTTTGAGCCCAGCTCTCATATCATGAGCCCAGCTCTCATGTCATGAGCCCAGCTCGCATGTTACGAGCCCAGCCCGCATGTGAACCCAGCTCGCATGTTGCGAGCCCAGCCCGCATGTGAACCCAGCTCGCATGTTGCGAGCCCAGCCCGCATGTGCTGGCCCAAGTCATATAAATCCATGGTTCTAGCCCACACACAAGAGTCCAGCTATTTAATGCACCCACAGGGACCTGTTTAGGGCCCATGGCCGAAAGCGGATAACAACTACCCCCCAAAATTCCTGGTCGCATCTTGAGGCCAGGTATTTTCTAATCCTTTTATGGCCTCGCAAGTGTGAGCCCACCAGGCCGCACCAAACCGCCTCGCGTGTCTCGCCTCGCATGCCTTTCATCTTTGCATTCATTTTGACAGCCGTTGGACAGCTGGCGTGGGGATTCGTGTCATCTTATGAGATGACGACACGTGTCGCCTCCTTTTCTCTCTCCTATCTCCTATAAATATGTGGATTTCAATTCATTTCTCACATTTCCAAAAACACTTCCTGAATTGCTGCTCAATTTGCTCAAGGATCTACCACGGCGAAGATTATCATTTCAACAAGAACCGTCTACCGGCGGCGATATTCTCCGGGACCAGATTCATCAGGATCTTCATACACCTCTCCCACAGGTACTCTTCGATTCGAGCCCATTCTTTATTCATGCTTTATTCACGCACACCATGCGAGCACACACCACATGTTCGATACGAGTTCACACACAACCACAACGCGCGATGCGAGCCCTTTCGCTCGTTTAGATACTTAGGTGCGATCCCGTGTGAGATGTGAGGACACTTAGGTGCGATCCCATACTTGGTTTTTTTTTTTCTTTTTTTAGGGCCACACACTAATTTTCACCATCTTTTACAGATGTCGAGTGCGTCTTCGCCCGCTCCTATGGATCATCCTCGCTCTTCCTCGAGCCGGCTCGCACCTCTGCTAGCCGGCTTGCTCTTCAGCTACTCCATCTCCATTAACCAATACCCTCCTGAGCAGCGAGGCTCCAAGGACTTCCAACGCGAGCTGACCTCTCTTTCTGGTCCGTCTTAGCCAACCTATCTCTCCCGGCTCAGCTATCACCCTCAAGGGGCTTTGAACATTGCCAGAGTTGAGAACTCGATGCGAGCAGCTGGATCCGGCTCGCTTGATATTCACCTCGACCCGAACCCTGAGGATTTTACCAGGGAGAAGAATATATATAATTGGAGAAATAGGCCCGTGGACCTCTCTCATATTCCAGCCTCCCTTGGGGTAGAAGAGCTGCTAAACCGCGAGCCTGCTCCTTGGATAAAGACCGAGCCGAGGAGATTTTAAGAGAAATGGCTGAAGAGAGGGCAGCCCGTCTGAGGCAAGCAGCAGCTAACCACCTCGACCCCATTCACCTTGACTCAGAATCAACTGACAGCGACCTGGGGAGTGCATACTATGACACCAGGAAGAAAGGAAAAGAGCCTGTAGCTGCTGAATATCCCATCCTGGGACTCGAGGGTGAAGAGGACGGCTCGCATTGGTCCTATGACTCTCCTCAGAGCGAGGAGGTGGCAGATGTTACAAGTCAGTACAAGATTTGTAACTATAATTATGTCCCCGCGGCCTCTCCTGAGCCTTATGTGCCTCCTGCCCAGCCCGAGCTCGAGGGTGAGATTGTTTTCAAAAGGCAGATCATTCCTGATGGGGAGGAGAGCTCAACTGCAAACGAGGAGGTTAAGGTGCTCGCTTGTCGCGACCTGCCTACCTCGCTGACTCAGAAACATCTGGCCGAGCACATTGAGCAGTTTCAGCTCGAGGGCCATATTGTCTTGCCCCTACCTCATATGAGATGCTATAGATTCAATCACTCGGAGAATGGAGGTAGGGTGCCTCGCATGGTCTTGTCCACCTTCCTATTAAGGCTGGGAATCTCCTCTCCTCTCCATCCCTTCATTAAAGATGTTTGCGAGTACTTCCAGCTCGCACCCCTTCAGATCAATCCAAACGGATACCGGGCCGCCCTCGCATTGTACATCATGTACCACAAATGCGGGTACCCTTCTCTAACCGCGAGGCAGCTGGGTTACTTCCTCCATTTGAAGCATTCTCCTAACGACTTTGGATATTTCTACTTCTCTGTCTGGCCGTGCTTCAACAAGAAGAACCTCATCCACAACGGGCCGAGCAACTCAGGGAAGTGGAAAAGCCCTTACTTCTATATCCACGAGGTGCCTCGAGTCCAGACTCATTTTTATTATAATCCATGTAAGTTTTCTCCTGCCCGCTCTCGTCTCTTCTACCATAGCTCTTTCCTTTTAACAAGAATTTCTTCATCTCCAGCCACCCCGCCTCGCACTGTTCTTGTGGGACAGGAAAAGATAAACGCGGACAGTCTTCTAAACCTTCCTAAGGCGGACCGGGACATCCGAAAACTCATAACGACCTCCAATCTGGTCGCATGTGGGTTTTTGAAGGAAGGAGTGAGGCTGACTCCTCAGAAGAAATCTAGGAAGAGATCCAGAAAGGGTAAGAATATCGGGCTCGCACGTCCGGGCCTGGCTGCTCGCATGCGCGAGCTCGTGTGCTCACTTTTTCCTGCATGCATCTTGTTTCACATCGCACTTTAATTCTCCATATTTTTCACCTGCTCGCATTACTTCTTTCCTTTGCATCATGCTGTGACTAATCTATTGCTTTGTTGTTTTCTTTTTCAGAAATGGCCATCTCCCCTATCCCCTTCATGGAAGAGGCTGAGCAGGCTGCGGCCTCGGGCCCAGTTCAGCCCGCAGCTGCGAGCACAAGGGCTCGATCTCAGGCCAATCCTCCGGCCCGCATGACTACTCTCTCCGAGCATCTCAAGGATTCAGGGCCCTCTCCTCGACTAAAGAGGCATAGAGGTAAAGAAGGAAAAAACTGGCAAGCCTGAGCCAAAGAAAGCTGCTCCCTCTGATGCTCCTCTTCCCTCTTCTTCTTCTGCCAATGCGGTTGCGACCACATTCGGCCGGCTCGCCCAAGGTCACATCAGCGAGCAGGATTTAAAGGATTGGTCTTCCTCTGCTCTCGAGGTTAACCAGGATGCACTCTCTCGAGCCGCGGCCGAAGTATACTATCGTCAGTTATCTAAGGCTCGAGAGATGCGAGCCCTCAGCCATACCAACACAAAGCTCGAGGCTAAAGTCAAGTCCCTTCAGAGTAAGGTCGCTGAGCACGGGGCAAGAGAAAGTTACGCTGGTGAACAACTATAATCAGAAGATAGTTAACCTGAATGCTGCTCACGACAAGGCCCTAAGGGAGCAGAAGGAGGCTCATGACCTGGCTGCTGAGGCATGTAAGAAGGAGAAGGATGCCCTCGAGGAGAGGGTGCTTGAGCTGGAGGGATCAGTTTCTGCCCTGACCGAGGGCCATGAGGCCGCCCTCGCTGATGCTAGGAACCTGGGGGCCAGGAATTTCATGAAAGTCTTTATGAAGAAGGTTCCTGACTTCGATTGGGCGGCTCTGGGTGCGAGCACAGCGAGGCATGCTGACAAGTTGAAGCTGGAGATGGAGAGGGATGCCCAAATTGCTGAGGAGGCTCGGCTCGCGGCCGAGAAGGTCCAGGTCGCTGGTGAAAATCGTGAGGGAGCAGAGGCTGATAACCCTTAATGTAATTTTGATTAGAACTAGACTTTTGACTGGGTAAGCGGGCACCCCTCTCGCCTCGCGCTTGTACTTGAAATATTCTGCCTCGGGGCATAACTTATTTAACTTTTGTTTGTATAAAATGTCTAAGTTTTTTGTGCCCGCGTATGTCTTTACGGTGCTAGCTATTTTTTTTTTTTTTTACCATGCTTCTACTGACCAAAAAGTAATCATAACTCTGGCCGCTTATGGCGAGCGTTACCCCTTCACTGCGAGCCCAATTTATTCAGCTCGTGTCATTTGTTCAATCAAACAACCATTGAAAGAGAATGCCAAGTGGAACAAGCCCACATCGACTCGCAGGTGTTGTAGGTGTGCTCGCACTAGGAGCTCGCATGTGTCTTCTCCTCGCATCATGCAACTTTGAGTATGTTTGATGGAGGGCTGGGCCCCCTGGGTCGCATTTATGGTTTTGAGGGCCAGGGTATGAGCTCGCATCGCGGGCCTATATCTCTATCCACATCTTTTATCTACTATGTGTTCGTATTTGCCTAAGCGGGCCGTGGCCCGGCTCGTTTCATGTTCTTGGCATCAAGCGGGTCGGGGCCCAGCTTGATTTAACATGTTAATAAAACAACTGTTCTGTCCTCGCATGGGTTCCCAAGGATGGGGTCCCCTGCTGGGTATTTAATCTATTAACAGAAGTTAAAATATCAAGTGCACAAATAGAGATCAATCGTTTATTCATAGATAATGGGAAGTGAAAGGAATACATGCTTGTGGTCTCAGGGAGGTACCTATATGGCACTACCCCCCGAGACTTAGGAATATTTGAAGATAATACTAAGTCTGAAAAGAATAATATTACTGATAATACTTGCGAAGGTGTTCCGCGTTCCAGGCTCTTGGGATCAACTTGTCTTGCATATCATTGAGGTGGTAGGTTCCCTCCCAGAGCACCGATTTTATCTTGTAAGGGCCTTCCCAATTTGCTCCCAAGACTCCGTGACTCACCACCTTGGTATTTGGCATGACCCGGCGCAGAACTAAATCTCCCACCTTGAAAGTTCGGACTCGAACCTTACTGTTGTAATGCCTAACTGTCCTCTGCTGATATGCCGCAATCCTGATCTGAGCCTCTTCTCGAGTTTCTTCGATCATATCCAAATAGAGCCGATGATTGACCTCGTTTTCCTCTGAGTCATAGTTGTCCCTTCGAAAAGATCCTGCTCCCACTTCAACGGGCACCATAGCTTCACACCCATACACCAGAGAGAAAGGGGTCTCTCCAGTTGTGGTTCGGGGTGTAGTGTTGTAAGACCATAGGACCTGGGCGAGTTCTTCTGGCCATGCTCCTTTCTTCTCTTCAAGCTTTGCTTTTAAGGTATGCTTAATGATTTTATTAACAGCCTCTGTCTGCCCGTTACTCTGGGGGTGGCAGACTGCGCTAAAGCTCTTCTGAATCCCCAGCTGCTCACAAAACTCTCGCATCTCCTTGCTATCAAATTGTTTCCCATTGTCAGATATCAGCTTGTAAGGGATGCCATAGCGACATACAATAGCCCTGTATACAAACTCCCTGAGCTTTCTCGCTGTGATAGTGGCTAGGGGCTCGGCCTCTGCCCACTTAGTGAAATAGTCTACCGCAACTACCGCATACTTGACGCCTCCCCTGGCCTTCGGGAGTTCCCCAATCAGATCAATTCCCCACATGGAGAAGGGCCAGGGGCTCATGAGGGATGTGAGAGAGGTCACGGGGTTGCTGTAATAATTGGCATATCGCTGACACTTATCACAAGCTCGGGAGAATTCAAAGGCGTCTTTTTTCAGCGTTGGCCAGTAGTAGCCTTGACGGAGGATTTTCTGAGCTAGAGAGCTACCCCCCGAGTGATTGCCACAAATACCCTCGTGTACTTCCCTTAGGATGTAGTTGCATTCCTCCCCATGTATGCATTTGAGAAGAGGAACACTGAACCCTCTTCTGTATAGAATCTCGTCGTATATCACATAGCGGGCTGCTTTGTATTTTATTCTCCTTGCCTTGTTCTTTTCGTCCGGAAGTGAGCCTTCTCTTATGTATGCTAGAATAGGTGTCATCCACGTGGGGCCGAGCTCATTATTGAGGCTGCCCACCTCGTGCTCAGGCACACTAGGTTGCCTCTGTATAGCAAGTGGCACGGTCCCTAGCAAAGTGCTCTCGCGGCGTGAGCCGAGCTTAGCTAGCTCGTCCGCGCCTTCATTCTGTCCATGCGGGATTAGTTCCAGCCTCACCTCGTTGAATCTTGCGATTATCCTCTGTGCGCACTTCAGGTAAAGCTCTTTTCTCGGCCCCTTAGCTTGATACCCCCCATTTATCTGATAGACCACAATCATGGAGTCACTAAACACATTCAAATTCTCGACCTTCATTTCCAAAGCTAGCTTGAGACCGTTGATCAGGGCCTCATACTCAGCATCATTGTTGGTTGCATGAAAGGCCAGATGGGTCGCATGTCTGATTTTGTGAGCCTCTGGGCTGATTAGCTCGATTCCAGCTCCTGCTCCATCACCGTTAGAGGCACCATCCACATATAGGCTCCACCATGGGGCACTATTTTGTCTTTCCAGTCCAACTTCTTCTGTGCTAGGTATAACAATAAGGGCTCCCGGCTCCACTTCTTGATGTGGGGGAAATTCTAGCACAAAATCGGCCAGGGCTTGGCCTTTGATCGCAGTCCTTGGCTTATAATCCACCTCAAATTGGCCGAGCTCAACCGTCCACTTCAACATTCGACCAGAAGATTCTGGTCTATGCATCACTTGTCTGAGGGGGTAGGAGGTTCGCACTTCTATCTTATGTGCCTGAAAATAGGGCCTGAGTTTTCGGGAGGCCAGAATCAGAGCATACGCTAGCTTTTCGAGGCTTGTGTATCGAGTCTCGGCATCGGCTAGCCTTTTACTCACATAATATACCGGGAGCTGGACACCATCCTCCTCTCGGACTAATACTGCACTTATTGCAAAGTCGGAGACGGCCAAGTATAGAATCAAAGTTTCTCCTGCTTTTGGGTTGGACAACATGGGAGGGCTACTGAGATGCTTCTTTATGTTCTGAAAGGCTTCCTCACATTCTTCGGTCCACTTAAAGTTCCTCCCCACTCCTTTGATTGCTTTGAAGAACTCTTGGCATTTATCGGAGGATTTTGAGACGAAGCGGTTTAAGGCAGCCACTCGTCCCGTTAAGCTTTGAACATCCTTCACCCGTCGAGGGGATCTCATCTCGAGTAGGGCTTGTATCTTGGCTGGGTTGGCCTCAATGCCTCTATGGTTGACAATAAATCCCAAAAACTTCCCCGATTCAACCCCAAACACGCATTTCTGGGGGTTGAGTTTCATTCTGTACTCCCTTAGGATCTGGAACATTTCTGCCAGGTGGCGGACATGATCCCTCGCTTCTTTCGATTTTACCAGCATGTCGTCTACATAGGCCTCCATAGTCTTCCCCAATTGATGTTTGAACATCTTATTCACCAGCCTCTGATAGGTTGCCCCCGCATTAAGGAGCCCGAAGGGCATCCCGATGTAACAGTAAAGGCCCCGATCAGTAATAAAGGAGGTGTGCTCCTGATCTAGCCTATACATGGGGATTTGGTTATATCCCGAATAAGCATCCATAAAACTAAGCAGCGCGTGCCCAGCCGTGGAATCAACCAGCTGGTCGATTCGGGGTAGAGGAAAGCTGTCCTTCGGGCAAGTTTTGTTCAGGTCGGTGAAGTCTACACATGTCCTCCACTTGCCATTGGGCTTCTTGAAAAGCACAGGGTTGGCCAGCCACACGGGGTAGAAGGCTTCTCTCACAAGTCCTGCCTCCATTAATCTATCCACTTCTTCTCTGAGGGCCTCTGCCCTCTCTCCACTAATCGGCCGTCTCTTTTGCCTAACCCCCTTCTTTTTCGGGTCCAAGTTGAGCCGGTGGCACATGACATTTGGGTCAATCCCTATCATATCGGAGTGTGACCATGCAAAGACATCCAAATTCTCCCTTAGGAAGCGGGCTAGATCCACTCTCAAGTCAGGACTTAGGTTAGAGCCTATTCTGAGTACCTTGGAGGGATCATTTGAGTCTACCAAGATCGGGATTGTGTCCTCTGCGGCCCCGGCCCTCTCGACCATTGAGGGCATTCTCGGGTCTAGATCTGCTCGAGCCTCGCTAGTTTTTTCCATTTCCGTGATTGCCAAACCTTCCGCATCCTTGAGCTCGGTTTGGTGAGCTTGGGTCGGGTTTATCAAGCGTTCAGAGGTCGCAGTTACAATTCGAGTGATTGGGTCCATAGTGATGGTTGTTTCTTTGTGTGCCCACTTCCCTCTCCTAAGTGTTGCAGTGATTTGTTCTGGGCTCTCTTCTTCATCACTTGCTTCCTCTACAATCCCCTCTTGTATCAACATGATGGGCTGAGATGCTTCCATTAGTAAGGCCCCTGGGCGTGGTTCCACGTGAATTCCCATGTGCTCGAAGTAGTTCTCGGGCAACTCCTCAATTGAAATCAAATTACAAGTCTCGTGGCCCTCAGAACGTATTCTTTTCCTGCCCTCTGCCTCTTCCATGGGGATGTCGCACTCACCTGCTTCAGCTATCTCCCTTGAGGCATTTCTTGACTCGGCCGCTTTGAGTGCCTGGTTGTAGCAGACCCTGGATTCGTATTGACAGCTCTTCAAGATGCCTACCCCCGTGGGGGTTGGGAATTTTATCGTCATATGATGGATCGAGGTCACCATCCTCATTGCCCTCATAAGGGGTCTGTCCACTATAACATTGTAGGCACAAGGCTGGTCTACGACTGTAAACATAGCGATCTGGGTGGCCACATGAGGCTCCTCTCCTATGGTCACCGGGAGCCGAATTGTCCCTTTCACTCCGATCGAGTCTCCCGTGAACCCGTACAGGTGCCCACATGTTGAGGTTAATTCTCTATCCAATAATCCCAGTTTTTTGTAGGCATCATAAGTCAAAACATCAGCCGAGCTCCCGGTGTCCACCATTGCTCGGTGAACATTCACCGTCCCAATCTTCATTTTTATGACTAGGGCATCGGTATGAGGGTAATGCACCCATTTTGCATCATTCTCTTTAAACACGATATCATCGACCTCCCTTTCAAAGAGCTCCGGGGGCCTTTGGCTTAGATGATTGACGTTGGTGAGTGGCTTGTCCTTTGCTTCCCGGGCATATCTGTCCATCGCCTTCCGGCTGTCTCCACCAATGTGAGACCCGCCTAGAATAATATGAATACTACCAGCCCGAGGGACCCTTTCTTTGTCTTCTGGGGGTGGAGGAGGGACGGTATGATAATCCGTCCTGTGTCTTCGAACCTCCTTGACAACCCACTCCGTAAGCTTCCCTTGTCTAATCAAAGTCTCGATCTCATCCTTTAGTTGTCTACAATCAGCTGTATCGTGTCCGGTAGCCTCATGGTATGCACAATACTTCGAAGTGTCTCTTTTATTGTAGTCTGTGAGAGGAGTTGCCTTCCTGAATACCCCCTTCCCCACATATGTAGCATATATGTGGTCGATAGAGGCTACCAGAGGGGTGTGTGTCTGCCATTTGCTTGTATAAGGCCTTCCCGAATCTTTAGTGGTCTCTTTGCCACGGGCAGACTTTTTCGGGCTCGAACTACGCCGATATGTCTTCCTCCTTTCGTCAGGGCTTGAGGATCGGTCCCTCTTGTCTCGATAGCTTTCGCTGATTTTCAGCTCTCTCATCGATTTCTCTACCCTCTTGAAGGGTTCGGCTTGCTCATAGAACTCGGCCAAGGTCCTCGGCTCACTCGCTTGGAGGCTCTTCCAAAATTTCGATCCTTCTTTCAGCCCTGCTATCAAGAAATTTTTGATGGTCTCCTCACTGGCTCCTCTCACCTTGGGGACCTCGGCGTTGAACCGACGAAAGTATTCTGCCAAGGGCTCCCCCTCCCTTTGCTTGATGTTGGCTAACGTGGCCACAGGAGGCGAATAGTGGAGGGTCGACTGAAATTGTCTGACGAACAAGTCCTCTAATTGCCTCCACGTTCTTATGCTAGCCGGTCCCAACTTGGAGAACCATTGTTGGGCACTACCTCTGAGTGATGCCGCGAAGAGTCTGCAACGGGTCATCTCCGGCACCTGATAGACTTCCATCTCAGTGTTAAATTGAATAAGGTACTCCGCCGGGTCGGCTTCGCCGTTGAATAGAAGGTCGGGGTTGTGCCTAAACACCCGAGGTAGGGGGGATGATCGGATAGCAGCCGTAAACGGAGAGGGGGCAGCCGAAGCAGGGGGCCCTCTCTTCTCTTGCTCCATCTCATCTAAGATCCTTCTCAGGTCCCTTACTCTAACAACTTCTCCTTCTCTGTCACCTCCCGCATTACTCGAATGATGTGAGCCCTGAGGTCGTTCGCGGCGTCCCCCTCCTCCAGCTCGGTCCTGCGACTCCTCTTCACGATTGTATCTGCGTCTATGTCGCTCCTCCCTCCTGGGTGAGGTGTGTTGACGTCTTTCCGGAGGGGTCATTGCCCGTTCCCTTTTCGAGCCTCTTTTATCCACGGGCTCTTTCTCTTCTCTCTCCTTCTTACAATTCTCCAATTTGAGCCTGAGGTCATGTTCGCTTAGTTTTCTACCCACTCGGTCTAGCACGCTAGTTGACCTTGCCTCAGATGAAGCTGGCTTCGGCCCCGATCTCGTAGAGATCTGGCTGCCCCGCTCATCATGGCATCGGGGTATATCTTCCTTTTCACGTGATGTTTCTTTCTTCTGTTTGGTCTCGGTTGCCACGTCATCAAAATCGTGGATCAGCTTCTTCTGAGGGCCTTTGCCCTTCCAGCTACGCTGTGAGACCTTGAGGCGGCGCGCCTTACGCTTGGCGTTCCGGACCGAGCTTCTTTCTACCTTTGACATTCGGGCGTTGATCTGATTCATCTGATCGGCCAGCCCTTCGAGATACGTCATCACAGCCTGCCCGTCCACGGTTGCAATTGGTGGAGGTGGCGCCTGATTCTCTGGGGGCGTGTGTTCGAAAGTAGGGTCCTTCTTGCCTCCGCTCCCTGGTGTCGTCGCTTGCTTGCTTTCTTTGGTCATCTTTCTCCCTAAGATGAACGAGACCCCCCTCCTTCTAGCACCAAATGTTATAGGGAGAATTTCGTATAACAATGTTGTGGAGGTTAATGGGCGGAACAAAGATCAAGGACAGTGTTTGAGGGCGGAGGAAGGTTGTTTGGGGGTGGCTGAGCTTATATGTGGACTCCTTAAGAAAGAATAGGGTTTGTTATTCTCTATCAAGTGTCGACTCCTGTCCCATACAAGTGCCTACGTACCCTATTTATAGGGATCAAGCCTTACGTAGTTCTTGGGGAACAAGTCACGTAGGCTAGGGTTAGGACTCTTCAGCCCGTGCAGCCCAAGCCCACGATAAAGTCAGGCCTTCAGCCAATTAGTCACGTAAATCTCGATCGGCTCCACACGCTTCCTACAATCTCGCGGCATCTCCGCAATCCTTCCCGTGATCGTAGGAACAACCCGTGTCGACCCCGAAATCTACGAGCAACTCAGTCATCTATGAGTCACTTTCCATGTTGCATACAAAGTCTTTCGATGCGACCCGACTTGGTCACCTCGGCCCGCACCGCCTTCAAATAATAAATATAATGTTACCTCTGTTTCTATAAGATGTGGGCTCATGAGCTCAGCCCGCGTATGGGCAGCTAAGCCCACCTCGCATGAAGGCACCTGAGCCCACCTCGCGTGGGCACAACCGAGCTCGGCTCGCATATGAGAGCCCAAATGACAAATATGAGCTCACCTTACATGTGTGAGCCCAGCTCGCATGTCCTCACTTGAGCCCAGCTCGCATGTTTGAGCCCAGCTCTCATGTCATGAGCTCAGCTCTCATGTCATGAGCCCAGCTCGCATGTAAACTCAGCTCGCATGTTACGAGCCCAGCCCGCATGTGAACCCAGCTCGCATGTTGCGAGCCCAGCCCGCATGTGCTGGCCCAAGTCATATAAATCCATGGTTCTAGCCCACACACAAGAGTCCAGCTATTTAATGCACCCACAGGGACCTGTTTAGGGCCCATGGCCGAAAGCGGGCATAACACTTCCATTATATTTTACTTTTAAATTTTTTAAGTTGTTGCAGAAATTCATACGTAGCAAACCGACTGGATATAAATGGAAAGACTACCTACATAATTGAATGTGATAAATAGAAAATGGAGAGGTTAAATAAAAAATAGATACTACCTTCAATTACGGTAAAGGAAATAAAAGAGCTTCTTTATAAAAACCTAAAACACCTCTGGCCAATAATCTCATTTGCCTTATTTAACTAAATTTAGCTTTAAATTTGTTTTAGTTCACTATTGTTATGTTGTTAATATATAATTTGTGAGGCGGTTTTCAGTGGGTGTCCACCCATTTAGCCGTTTCATGCAGTAAAACTTTAAAGTATTCAATAACTGTTAATGAATTATGATAATTAATAGAATAAAAAATTAAACAATTAAATTATTTTACAAATTACTTTTTTATTTCAATTACCATTTACTTATTTATATATGGCAATTGCTTAAGCATGAATAGTATTGCAAATTTAAAGGGATTACCGTATGAACCATTAATAGTTCTATATGTTAGTTAATTGAAAAATGATAAAAAAGTATTAATTTTTACATTTGGTATCGAGCCCTTAATTTTTCTCTTATCTACACTAAAATTAATATTAATTAAACTTTTTATTTTTGGAAATTAAATTTACATTTTTTAAGTTGTTGCAGAATTTCATACGTAGCAAAACGACTGGATATAAATGGAAAGACGAGCTTCGTAATTGAGTTGGATCAATATAAAATGGAGAGGTTAATGCTTTTAAGTAATTTATATTATGATATATATTTTAAAAATGAATTTCGGAAATGTGGAGCTATTTACAAATAATTGAATGTCATAAATAAAAAATGGAGAGTTTAATACTTTTAAGTAATTTATATAATGATATATACTTAATAAATGAATTCTCAACATCTAACATGAGTTAAATAATTAATGTTAGTACCAAATACTAGTTTTACTCCAATTTTGGTTGTACTTAATATATGGACATTGTTTAAGCCTGAAAAATAGTATAAATCAAATCAAATTTTAAGCCTTTTTATGAAATATTAACCTATCAAATGGTACTACAATAATTAATGTCACGCTAAATAAATAGTATTACACCAATTTTCTTATACATATAACTTTCAAAAATTATATACTTTAGTGCTACTTAACTAGTAACCTAAAATAAGTGAATAAAATATGAAATGATTATTTTTCCCCTTTTGGTAATAGTATATAATTTTCTACCTGAAAGGTTAATTAAGTAATACAGCTACATAAGTAGCACATAAAAAATTAGGACATCAATAGTTTTATTACTTTTCTTAAAGAATAATTTTGCTGCATTTCAACTTCTATTATATATATAATAGAGCTACATAAGTGGCACATCAAAAACATCAAATCTTGCATATTCAAATACTCTCTGCTATGGCCACTACAACCATCAACACACTACGTGAACTAGAACCCAGTGTGACAAACGATTGGCAGACTGTAGCAAGACTCACAACAAAATGGAGGCAAATAAATCGGAATACTGCAAATGTCATTGGTCTTAACTTGATCTTAGTAGATGAACACATAAGATATTTCATTCTGTAGGTAAATAAAATGAATGAAATACTGTCTAATGTTTTCAATATTTTTCAGGATGACAGAATTCATGTTTGGATAGAAGGCGGACTAATTGATTCTTTTGACGAAAATTTGGTGGAAGGACAGACTTACTTAAGAACTTTCAAGTCAGAGAAACAATGTTAAATGTGAGGGATTTATGCTTCAAAGATAATAAGCATGTTGCTTTCACCAATACAACCATGGTGAACATGTTGGATGGAGCATTCCCTCTTATTGCCAAAAATGTCTGGAAATTTTATACACTGGATGTGATAAAGGAACTACGTGAACAGCCAAATCATTTGATAGGTAAAACAAGATTTTCGCTTTAAGTTCTAAGTTTACTAAGTTAATTTTAATCATCTTGAGTTTGCAGATGTTATAGGTGTAGTGGAAGCAGTTCAACCAATTGAACATATCATAAACAGAGAAGGAAATATTATGAGGTGTTTAAAATGTAATTTATGTGAAACTCGGAGGTAAGAACTGTATGTTGCTATGTATAGTTTGAAATTATTTCAAACATTAAACTTTTTTGGCAGATGAGTATAATTTTAATTTTGCTATAGCTACTTCATCGAAGTGATGGTGTGGGATGACCATGCGGCGGAGTTGCGGTCTCAACTAAATCATACTTCTGTTGAACCTATGGTATTAGTAGTGCAATGTGCAAAGTTACAATTATTTGGAAGAAGTTCCTTGACAAATGTGGCGGCAACCAGATTCCACATAAATCCTAACATGAATCGTACCGGAAATATTAGAAGAAGGTAGAACATAGTACTTCCAAACATTGATAAACTAAAATTTAAATAGTCTTTACTTATGTTAAACATTTGTAACAGGTATCTTAGGCTTCACGAGAAGAGGTGTGGCTTCCAGGCTATTAATAAAGGAGAAACTATCATCCCTCGAAACATAATATGATGTTTCGAATTATCATCTATGTCTTGTCGTTCGGAGGAAGTAATAGCCTAAATTAGTTTATCTATGGTTGCCGCCAAAAAATGTGGATTCCAACATTTTGTGATGATTTTTCCATTCAATATGTAACCTTTTAATATTCGTAATTTATACCATTTCATTGTTACATCTCATTTTTCCAAAATAACTATTATTATACACATTACAAAATGAATGACAAAGATTTACTAAAATTATTATTTAATTTAAGTCACAATTTTATAATGTTCTTAATCTATTTCATGTAAACCGATTTATTTCACATTCACCAACATTGGAAAATAAATTTAAGAACACTCAATATGTAAAAATAGAATTTAACCCATGGTACAGAATAGATGCACCCATCTAATATTAAAATTGATATTTACATACCTTATAAACGAAACTTTCTAAAAATCAGTAAGCGTAACAAAACATGGGGTTAATAAATTTTAAATCATGTTAAGAATAAATTGAGTACAAAAAGGGTAGTAAGAAACAAAAAATTACGAGGTTCACATTTCAATCTTAAATCGGATTTATGTACAATTTATAGTAGATGGATGTGGGTCATACTGTAGTAGGTGAGTACAACAATTTTGCCAAACAAGTTAACAGCAATATATTACAAATTTTCGTTCAAAATTACAGTACATGTTTTTATTCATTGCTTCCCTCCACCCAAAACAGATGAAACATTGAATAAAAAAGGACTTCACCTTTGTTCCATGCGCATAGCATTACAATCTCATCTCTTCACAGACACCTTCTAACTAAAACTTGGTAAGTAATGACTAATAGATTCCACACCCTATTAGAGCTAAGTACAGAAAGATTAGTTTGGTCCATTAAAGTTCGAGCACAGGCGATATGGAAAGGAATCAACGGGAAAACAAACGAGTTTCGAGGGTTCAACATAATATTTATTGATGATCGGGTATGATATTCTCTGACTTGTGGTTGCCAATAAATGTTTTTAACCAACTAATTTTATTTTGTCAATATTTCTCATCTTACAGAGTTGCAGAATCCATGCATTTATTAGTGACAAAATAGCTCACGCTTTTGCTGCGGATCTTAAGGAAGGGCAGACATACAGGGTATCAAATTTTAAGGTTGCTACATACAATGGAGATGAGAAAAACAGATGTGTTAGGTTCAAGAATCATATATACTTTGACTAGCAGACAGAGATGAAGATATTAGTCGATGACATTGGGCTTCTCCAACCTTATTCCTTTGATTTGTTCTCTTTGAAAGATGTTCCTAACTTCTTAAGTGATGACAATTCCTTTCTAATTGGTATTTCTGATGTCATGTTTAACAATTTCTTTGATTAATAAAATTGATATAGTTTGTTTTTTCATGTTCGACAATTTAATTACATATGTTTGTGACACTTTATGTAAGCATGTTTAAAAAGATGTAGATGGTACCTTGCGTACATCATCGCCAAGATCTGTTTGTGCTAAGGAAGATCCTACAAAGTTACATGTAAAATTTGTTTTGTGTGATGGGAGGTACGCTCAATTACCTTTACTTACCTAACTTGACTGAATTAACTGTTCAGAAGTTTAAAAATAAAATTTTGGCATTGCCTACAGCCATGAAGTTAATGTCACCCTGTTTAATGAGTTTGGAAAGGATTTTGAAGCTGCCATAAAGACATTTGCAGAAGAAGAAGTAGTAGTTGTCCTCGCAAGTGCAAAAGTAAATAAGTATGAATGTACATTTCCTCAAATCACATCATCAAACCTATATTATTTCTTCTATATGAAAATCTAGCACCTCTAAATATAGAAATTATTTTTTTTCCCTCCTAGCGATAAAGGAAATTTACCTCACAAATTATCCAGCCACGCGTTTCTACATTAATCCAGCTCACTATAGTGTAAACATGTTAAGGAAGAGGTAACATTTTTTTAAATTGAAGTGTTATAAATGCTTGACCTAGAAACAAAATTTTGTGGCCCTTCTATTCACAATGGTTCAATAACTTTTGAATTGTTAGATTGGAGGGAATGGATACAATAAATGTTGCGGACACTAGAATGTACACTGTCAAGGAAATTAAACAATTCAAAGAGAATTTTATGGAGGTGTAGTAGAAAGTATAACTCCCGAAATGTTTTCACTACATATTCCATAATACTAATCATATCTACGAAATACTGAATTGAACATATCTCATGCAGAGAAATGTTTTGTTCAGTATTACTGTGAAAAAAGTACAGGAAGAATGTAATTGGTATAAAAACTTCCACGTCAAATGTGACAAAGAGGTCACTTTAGTGGAAGGAAGATATCGATGAACAGAATGTGAACGAAACCTACCATACCCAAATAAGAGGCAACATTCTAAATTTTTTGAACCAATTTCCATGATGTTTTTTATTTTTTATTCCTTATGCATGTCAACTAAAATTTCCTATTAATTAAACAATAGGTTTAAACTATCAACTGTATGTGTTGATGAAACTGGATTCCTAGCTATTATCTTTCCTGATGATGAAGTCCAAAGACTAACATGGAAGGATTTTACGAAATTGAGAATGATAATTTAGAGGTACATTAATACTTGTGTTTCATATTCATCAGTTTATATAAGTTGTCTAATAAACCACATAAACTATCATTTATGTTATTATACCCTTAGTACTTACCAAGGCCTATGCCAAATACACAAATACAGGCTGGTGATGAAAAAAGATTCCCACCCATTCTTAAAGAATTGCAAAATCGGCAATTCGTTGTTACCCTGACACCTAACGAAGATAACATCAAAAATCAGTCAGTGATCCTGAAGAAATGACACGCAGTCATAACCCATGCGATGAATTAGATCCTGAAGTCGAGCAAATATCCGCAAGCCCTGTAAGTGTTACAACGTTTTCATCCATCATTACCGTTCATAAAATTGTATATGATCTACACCGATTCATTATGGCTAATAACCAACTTAACTTTGCAGGAGATTGTATGTAAAAATTTGGAAAACTACACTAGCCCTCCAACTGGGAAGTCAATAAATCGAACTCATGGCAGGAAAAACAAAAAGACTGTAAAGTGTGAGCTAGAGGACCCTGTTCGATCACCAAAGACAAAGAAAATTTAAGCTTATCCGAGTTCATTTATAATTTCTGTTTAAGTTCCATCAGACTATATGATTATGCACCCGGCTAATTAATTACCAATGACATTCTGTTCAAACATTTCAGTTCATTAATTATTGCAGATGGTTTTTGTATGCAATTTTTTTGGTTGTGCATAAATTATATTGCACAAATTTCAGTTACTTTGGAACAATTACATACGATTTTAAGTACAATCGAAAGTAGTTTTTTATTTAAAATGTTTAGATGCTTCATTTATTTACGTAATGGTACTCTATTTAAACCAATTGTACCAAACCATATCATACAGTTGGGTATGCATTTAAGGTTACATTATATAGTGGTAGAGCTATAAATAATGTCTTATTCTTTCAGCTTTTACAGCAACTCAAAATCTATTACTCCTACTTGATTAGTAACAGGAAGATATAAAGTTTAACAAAATCAAGCATTTTACTTTCCCAACTTTGTGGAAAATATTATGTCTGGGACAATCTATGACTCCTTCAAAGATTTGCGTAAAGGGAAATATGATTGAAAGATTCCTGCGAGAGTGATGAACCTTTGGCGAGGATATGCTAAGAATGGTGAAGCATTCAAAGCTTTCAATCTGTTATTAGTTGATAGTAAGGTAAAACAACCTCTTCTATGCATATTACACTATATAGTTTAATTTAGGTTTATGTAACATCCAATTATTTTCTACAGAGAAAAAGAATTCATGCCTTTGTGCCAGGTAACATTGCTAATCTGCTAGAGCCGGCAATAGAAGTTGGTAACATATACCTGTTCAAAAATTTCACTGTAAAAGAGTACCAGGAGGAGGAGAAGTTTAGATGTGTACTGGGCCCCTACAAAATTATTTTTTTAAATGAAACACAAATATGTGACTTTGAAGAACAGAAACCATGCATTGAAAGGCGGTTTTTTATTTCTACGATCTGTCTGATCTTAAAAAGCTTTCAAAATAATCAACCTATCTTGCAGGTAACATCGTGTAACATATTCCCCTAAGCATTTCTTCAATCGTTTAACATATTAAGATTTAAAGTCTTTTTACTTCTTAATGAATTAAAAAATAGATGTTATTGGAGTAATACAAGATCCCGAACTCCGTGTATCCCGATTCACAAATAAGCTTGATCAAGCACAATCAAGGTTAAAATTCCATATTACAGATGGAAACTACACCGTCAAAGTTACTCTATGGGATGCATGTGCTGACCTTTTTGAAGATTTGCTGAAGGAAGTCTTCGAGTTTCCTATCATAATAATCATTTCATGTGGCAGGATCACAGAATGGCACGATAATGAACACAATTAACAGTAACTGGGTTCTTTTGTTCGTGTTCTTCAGATATATCCCCGCTAAAATTAATACTTACACATTTATTTAAAACTTGCAGATGAAATTGATATCTCAAATGTTGGAGCAACAACTATATATCTTAACTACCACCACCACAGTGTTAATCATATGCGAGAACTATAAGTTATGTCAACGTAAAAGTAAGGTCTATCTAAATTTGATGAAGCTTAATGACTCTCAATGTGCATCGCGTGTAGGTTGAAACTGCCACATTTTTTAAACGTCCACCAAGTAAGGAACACTGTATAAGCACCAGTTGTTCTTACGGTGAAAGAAATAAAAGAGCTTGGGAATGAATACATTGAGGTATGATGTCATTTGACTTAAAAAATTGAAGATGTTAAACAATTGATCCTAGAAGGTTCATATAATTTAAGATCTAAAATGTAAATTGTAATGTTGCAGAAGAAAGTTTACTGTGAAATCACTGTGAACGAGGTGAAAGAAACTGAGAAATGGTTTCGGAATATCTGCACATCATGTTATAATCCAATAACAATGGTTGATACAATACAATACTGCTCTTTCTGCCCACAAGAAGTACTATATCCACTAAGGTGGTATGTGTTTTATTAATAACACCGCAATGAAGTGAAATGTATACATTACTTAGTAAGTAAGTTGAATGACCCACATGTACAATCTTACTATTCTGGCAAGCGATGCAACAGGAGATTTAGAGGTTATTATGCAGAATCCGGCAGCTCAGAAATGCTATGGAGTACATGCAGCATATTTTGCTGACAAAGTAAGGAAATCTGATACAATGAAAATTACATGTAGGACGTTACTACTTATTTAGTCTCACCCATTTGTTTATCTCGGGTAAATCAAAACCAATTTCCATCAACACTTAAAATTATTCAAAATCAAAATTTCAGGATGAAATTGATCATCAAAAATTAAAACATTCAATTCAAATCAACTATCTACACTGCCCTGGACATAGTTGAAAGAAAGGGGGAAAAGTTCGAAGAGGAAAATCAACCACAACCCTTAGCAGAATCATGCACAGAGGTAACATATAATTTTTTATGTTTTGCTCATAGAACCTATGTACATTATATATTTGTATATACTTTCAATTAAAGACAATTAACCGTAATAGCAGATATTTCACAGGGATCCACTTCATCGTTCCAAATGGATTCGGTTTCTGAGGTCAACTAAAGGAATAAGTATATTACTACATTTTCCAAGTTTAAGCGACAGTATATAAAATTTACCAAAAATGTACGTGTAGCAGCATTTCATGGTAACAGCTAGATTGAACATTAGAATGTTTGTCCACAGCATAAAATTGAAAACGGGGCATTACATTACGGGCCAATTCGTTGAGTTCTAATATTGCATACTTATTGCGTGAATAGAAAATTTGTTAACCAACATCATCAACTTCAAAGGTATAGTCACCGATATAAACAAACAACAATTCATCTTCAATTGCAAGATCATTACCACGTACGAAATCATCCCAACCAATTCCAAAGCGACACTGACTCTACTCACGCAAAGCTTGCACATTCTACTGAACACCACGGAAGAGAAAAATTGTGTTTATTCTTCTAGACCAACTTCCATATATGGGCCACAATTCTGTGGAAATGTACTACATAAAGAAAAATAGTTATTAGCACATGCTTAATCATGAAGTTTATATGTACAGCTCCATGCCCTGATCCACGGATGTGAGATCTGCGAAGCACCACACTGAAAACCATTTCATCCACTAGCATTATATCACCATTTCCTAGCAAGTAAACAACATAAGCAACAACAAAGTTATAAGCTGAAGGTAGAATGAAAATGTTAGATGATTTACCTTCATCACTGTCCTCCATTTCAGAGGATACATAAATTACAGCTGAATCATAACCTGTATGGATCAGCCAAAATATAAAACCTTTAATGTCCAAAAATATTTAACACACGCAATTCTTGCAAAACTAACCCAATTTTAAATTAAATTACTATACCAGAGTCACTGTAATCAACACTTTCAAAACTTTGGTCATCGCGGCTTTTCTCACTACTGTCACTTATTTCTATAACACCATTCCCAATTGGCAAGGAATTATAACCACCAAATCGGTAATGACCATCCTCATCACGAAAATGATTCATTCCTTGCGCATCATAAACTGATAGGGATAACTTCTCAGATCCATAGTACGTAAAGAACATAATATAATCCTCCATTATATCTAAGTTTCTGAAGAAGTCAGTAAGGCCAACAAGTTCGAGCTCTCCATGACAATATTCAAAGTTTAAGGACTTTCCTCCGCCAATTTCACACTTCCAAATGCGTGGCAATTTCTGACCAAACTTTGACAAAAACAATTGCGGCAAAGCATGTTTTAAGAGTAAAAGATATTATTTTGTACATTTACAGTACAATAAAAATTTAAAAGGCAATGTTGAACTACAACTTATCATACCATTTTGGCACGATCCACATCCTTTGCACTAACAACTTTATAAAACCTCAAAGGAAACTGGATGTCAGGCATTACTATGAAATAAACATAAAAGTAGTAAATTAATCACTCTAAATACATATTTGGGGTTACAAGGTCAGATGTTTTATTATACCTCCATGTGTTTTGTCATTCACCATATAAGCCTTCTCAAGTACAAGAACCCTCAATTTAAACTTTGAGGCAGTCTTCTGAAATATCATGGTATCGCCAATCAACACTTTTGCTTCTTCAACAAATTTTAACCAACGGTGATCAAAATACACTTGGGTTTTTCTCCATTTCACCCCAATATTCCATAAATAGTTATGAAAACCCAAGCTAATTATGTCACCATCAATAAGATAAATATCAAGCTCATTACATGTGGACATGGAGAGAACTTATAATTATTTTAGAATTAAAATCAACATATGAAAAAAACAAAATTAAAAAAATTAACAAACATATCATACCTCAGTCCATTTGTTGCCAGATAAATGATTACTTTCAATAACAAAGGTGTGCTCTGTATAACCATTACTCATTTCGTTGAAATTATAGGTACAACACAGCTGATCAATTTCAACATTTGTGCACAATAAGCGTGATATAGATCCATCAGAAAACGGCTTATATGATATTTCAATACCATATGGAGTATACACTTGAAACTGAAAATTACCCCCACCACAATAGCGTAGAAGAGTCAAATAATAGGGTTTAATTCCATAGAAACTTATCATATCTTTAACATTTTCAATAGACCGAGTTTCTGTAATATAATTACCCTTCCAAACAGTAGATAAAGGCCCATGCAGTTTTACCTTTTTCGGCAACGAATCCCCAAAATCTACATAAAACGGCCAAGTCAGATTCTGCAATAAAATAAACAATTCGCTTCAATAATGTTATATGTAATATACTGTGTATATCGATATAAAACATAATGAAAACCACTTACCCATTGATATGGCCTGAAAATACCATCTGTGTTCATGCAAATGAAACTTATTTGTTTCTCCTCAAGATCCATGGAATATCAAAACCTCCACAAAAAATAGTAAAAATGTAAGTTAAGAATAGCTTAAAAAACAGGGCTTTTGAGATTTTAATGCATCCATTAAACGGGTTAATACACACGACTCTAGAAAAAATTGAACTTACCTTAAGTTGACTCTTGGCAAATTAAACTCTATGTTGAAAAGTAACAGCCCACTGTCATATATAATAAAAGAGGATAAGAAACAATTTCATAAAATATGTTACATTTATTCAATCCTATCCCATTCATTCTACAAATTTCAATATTACAATATACATTATTTTTTTTAAGTTCAATTACTTTGTGGTGGAAAGCCCTGTTTAATGTTTATATATTTAGTGCTACTTAACCTTAAGTTGACTTTTGGCAATTTAAACTCTATGTTTAAAAGTAACAGCCTATTGTCAAATATAATAAAATAGGACAACAAACAACTTCATAATATACATTACATTTATTACAATATACATTATTTTTTTTGGTTGCACCGTATGAAATTAATTTATGTCACATAATGAAAATAAACGGTCTTACGTTTTATCATGAAATTGGCAGACATTCTTTATTAATTACGGTTCATCTATCCTGTGAAATAATTTATGTTCACTATTTCTTTGAAAAATTATGTCCTTCAAATTATATTTCTAAAAATTATTAACCTAACCTTTGTTGTCAAGCGATTTTTTTAAAAATTAACAATTGTTTAAATTGTTCAAAATAATTAATGTCTTCGCCCACCATTTATTTCAATAATTTTATTAAATATATCATTTTATAAAGATTATTTTTATATGAAAGGATATTTGTATTACATATCAGTTTTTTATCTATAACAAGCTTAGCGTAGCGGGCACATTTACTAGTGATATATATATATATATATATATATATATATATGTGTGTGTGTGTGTGTGTGTGTATTTGCTAGGATATGCACTAGTGGGTTGCTGAGATAACTACCTTGCAGTTGGGGCTCAATGACTTGGCGGGAAAATTCGAATTTGGAGGCATTTGAATTATGGAACTGCTAGTAACTGCCAGTAGTTGGGGCTGTTGGTACTGTTGTGATTGTCGGGGCTGTTGGGGGCCGCGACGAGGCTCTTGTATATACATATAGGCATTTTCTGAATGTAATCTAAGTAGAATTATATACAAGTTTTATTGTATTCTGCACTTGTACTATATGCTAGGCAGTAGGCAAAGTCTATAAGTATATCTTGGGGTTGTATCCTTATATTGTTGGTCAATAAAAGGTTGGGCATTCCGGCTCGTAAATCTGTTGTGTCTTTACATTTGATTGGTAATTAGACACATTTACACACATGATTGGATCTTGGTTGTGCGTGGATTTCATAATTATATTTTTGTGTTTGGATTGTTGGGGTTCCTGGGTGATAACCTTTCGAGAAGGCTGACTATTTCGGCGTTGGGGCAATAGAGTAGGCCGCATGGATCAAAAAATTCAGGATTGAAAATCTGACCCCATGACAATAGATGTGATCAAACGAAACTTTATAAACGCTATATAAACACCTTATAATCTAGTCTAGTTTTAAGGTGTGACTAAATGAAATTATATAAACATTTGTATAATGTATAAACACCGAGAAATAGGTCAAGATGAGTTAAGGTGTATATTTACACCTTCGATATGATTCCGGATAAGGTGACATAGTCGTGATTCATGTAAACTATTTCAAAAAGATACCAGTGTTATAATTTGTATTTTTTATTTTAGCATTAAATAATCTTAAAAAATAAAAATCCAATAAAAAGACTAGCAAATGCAAAAACAAAATAAAAAATTCCACGTATAAATTGCTGTTTGTTTCCCGCCCTTCCAGCCTTGCCCTTTTAAGTCAATTGACTCGTTCCGAGACAACCCAGCAAATCCCAAACCTCAACTAAAACCCTAAAAATCAAAATGGCCGGAGAAACATGTCCGATGGAAACCGACGACATCGTTATCACCACCGGAAATCCACGTCACGTCAAATCCACACCCTGGGTTGAAAAATACCGTCCTCAATCACTGGCTGATGTCGCCGCACATCGGGACATCATCGATACTAGTAATCCCTCCCTTTTTCCCCTAATTACATTTTCTAAGGCTATTACTTATATGTTTGTGTCTATTTAACATCATGTCTGTTGCTGTTAGTGTGTTGTTATGTTTTTTCTTTGTGACATTTCGTCGAACACTTGATAGGCTACTAGTAAATTTAGGGTAAATACTTATTTCTTTTAGAAATATTGTGTATTTATAGTATGTGACATTGTGTGGAATAGTTGACAGGCTAACAAGTGAGAAGAAGTTGCCACATTTGCTTCTGTATGGACCGCCTGGTACGGGGAAGACGTCGACCATTCTTGCGGTTGCTCGGAAGATTTTTGGTGTGCAGATGCATAATATGGTGTTGGAACTTAATGCTTCTGATGATAGAGGGATTGATGTTGTTAGGCAGCAGATTCAGGACTTTGCTAGCACTCAAAGCTTTTCGTTTGGGTAATGAATATCATTTATAGTTTATTTGCTAAATTGTAGCGATATTGCTTCTTACTTTGTCAAATTGTTAATTATGTGAACAAGGTTATGTGTGTAGCATCTCCGGCCGGGGAGGGGATTGCTATCGTATCCCTTTCTCCCGCTGTATGTGAAAATGAGTGATGAACTTCTTTTTGCCTTAGTATGGATTTTTTGGATTAGTCTTGTAATTTTAAAGTCTGTAAACGTAGTTGCAAGTTTATTATTGTGACCTATGCATCTTGGCCATAATTCCTCCATTCACGCTCCAAAAATTATCTCTACATCCGGAATCGTTGAATACAGCTGGAGATCGATGACATTAAGCAAAAATAAAAGCTTTTTCTTCTCTTCCTCTACAATTCTAGAATTTTTTTGATTCCTCTACCTTGGAAACCTAATTTATAGCAACCAATCTACTCCTAGGAGTGAAATGGTTGCTTCCCTTTTTGGAAAAAACCTGGGAACTTTAATCATCATCTGAGACTAAAGTTGGGAGTGAAGGGTTTTAAGAGGTGAGCGTCAGTCAATAGTGAAGTTTAAATTCTATAAAATTTAACACCTTTGTTCAAGTCTTATTTTGGCTGCTAAAATGCTGAATGGGCAAACAATTAGTAATATAAGTGTTTGTTGTGCTTCAGTTGTAATATGTCAATAGATTCTTGTAAAGCACATTTTTTTTGTTTCAAGTCTTGGCCCATATTTTTAGCAGCCTAGTTTGCTCACATATTTAAGTTTTTGGACAAGTGGGATTCAAAGTTCAAAGACATGGTTTTGTTGCCATAAAGGCATAACCTTTCCTGTAATCTTTGTTTTTCTGCAGTGCAAAAGCCTCTGTAAAGTTGGTCCTATTAGATGAGGCAGATGCCATGACAAAGGATGCACAATTTGCTCTTCGTCGAGGTGAGATTTTCCCTCTAGGATGTCATTGATGTGACATACATTTAATTTTGATAAAGAATAATCATTAGTTGCTTTCTGTCACAGTGATTGAGAAATATACAAAAAGCACTAGGTTTGCTCTTATATGTAATCATGTCAACAAGATTATTCCAGCACTGCAGTCAAGATGTACACGATTTCGATTTGCTCCTCTTGATGCAATTCATGTCTCAGACCGACTTAAACATGTCATTGCTGCAGAAGGGTATATTCTGCAATTTATTCTTTGATCTGGATATATCTTTCTTTCATATATTAAACGTTACCATTTTCTGCAAGAAATCTTATCTGTTAAATTAAACTCCACCATTTTCTGTAAGGAATTTTATCTGTTGATTTCACCAAAGATTTTACCTACACTTTTATAAGACAAAGGTTTTTTTATCAACATGGTAAGTATGGAATCTGATTTTCTTTTACTGAAGACCTTGCGGGACAGAGATTTGATATCTTAAGTAGTATATAATCTTATCATTTGTTACTCGGGTTATGGATTCATCCTTCACATATTATGATCTTATTGAATCAGGCTCGATGTAACTGATAGTGGCTTAGCAGCACTTGTACGCCTTTGCAATGGTGATATGAGAAAAGCTTTGAATATTCTGCAGGTCTTTACAAATCACATCTCTATTCTTTCCAATTGTATTTATTTTTTTAGTCAGTTGAAAAAGCATATAGTATATACTGAAGTTTTGTGTTAATGTCATATCTGTAGTTTTGTGATTAATTTGCATTGGTGCCCTATGTCAAATTTTTAGCTGTAACTTTTGTGAAGAAACCTGATAAGTATTTGGGAACTCAATTTGCAAGTTGAACACAACTTGTTTTGGTTGGTTTGTCTGTTTCTGTAAAAGTAGAAGTAACTTGAGACTGAGTTATGAGTTGAATTATGAGAAGCGGGAAACAGGTGCTTGTTGCTGGTATGTTTAAATTTGCATTATGACTTGTTGATAATTTATATTACCCTTTTTAAGGAGGCTTTTAGTATATTATTGTTACCTTTTCTTGTGAATAATGGACCACAACCCTGTTGATTTTCATGTCCAGTCATTAGGATAAATCAACTTGTCCCTGCCCAGGCCTTGTATTAACTTTGCTAATTTGTAGTCTCCCATTGCTTCTCTGAAATTATTTCATAGTTGCTAATATAATATAATATATATGATTGACCCTGGTGTTCTCAGTTATTATGTTGTTGATGGTTCGATAATCACCTGTAAACCTTGTATGTTTGTGCAGTCAACACATATGGCATCTCAGCAAATAACAGAAGAAGCTGTCTATCTTTGCACTGGGAATCCATTGCCTAAAGACATTGAGAAAATAGCACACTGGCTTTTGAATGAGTCATTTACAAATAGTTTTAAACGTATCCAAATTAATTTCAAACACTTACATACCTGTTTCTGTGTCATATTATACTCGCTTTTATCTTGTGTGTTACTTAACTGTAGTGTACATAGATATATCTGAAATGAAGACAAGGAAAGGACTGGCTTTGGTGGATATTGTTAGAGAAGTAACCATGTACGTGCCACTCATCAGTTTTCAACTTTAAATTGGATAATATTATATTAGTTTGTTAAATCTCATGTTGGAGCATTTTACTTCTAGGTTTGTCTTTAAGATCAGGATGCCTTCAGGTGTTCGAGTTGGTCTTATCAACGACTTGGCTGACATTGAGTATGTTTCCATATCTTTTATGTTTGCATGGATTCTTTTGATCAAGGAAAATACATGAGCATCCATATTCTCTTTTTAGTGCTACTGATTTTCGCTTTCTTTCTGATTAAATTCTTTTCTGTTTAGTCATTTGAACATATCTAAATAGATACTCTGTTTACATATGGATCCCTATGTTGTTTTATTTTAATGAAGCTCATTGTGAAAGGTTTAACTGGTGATAATTGAGTTTATATAACACAACTTGTCACTGTGCAGGTACAGATTGAGTTTTGGTTGCAATGATAAATTGCAACTTGGCTCTTTGATTGCAACTTTCACACGCGCTAGAGCTGCGCTGGTTGCCTCAGCAAAGTAGTTGCCTCCATTTTCCAATTGAGCTTTTGTTGGTTAAATCTCAGGTTGCTTGCAAGCAAATAGGATGGCAATGTGGCATACCTTTTTAATTTAAGCTTCAAGCTATGGTAGTTGGACTATAATATATGTACAAAAGTGTTAAAAGTGTGAAGTTGCAGGCTCCTACTTGTAAGGTTATATCCTTCTGCAGTATGCAAGTTTTCCTTTTTTAGCTTAGGTCTATTCTACTCGTTGACTGTGGTAGATGAAGCTATTAGTTCTCAACCAGTTCGCTAAACCTATGTTTTTCTCGGGGATCAACATGTTGATTGTGTTATTCTTGTGTGGATACCTGCTGTTAAATCTTGCTAAGAACTTTTAAACTACTTTGGACTGAATCAAAGCCTCTCTTGTGAGCCCACTATACCTGTTTTATAGGGTTTAAAGAGTTTTTGCCTCTTTAAAACTATTAAATTTTTAACCCTATATCACAGTTACAAGTGGTGGCAATTTTTGAGTTTTGGGTTGTATCTGTGTTTTTAAATAGGTTCATTGAAGGTTTGGCCAAAAACTAATAAACTATTAAAATTTAATAAAATTGAATTTTTTTTGACAATAATAAAATTTGAATATTTTTTTGACTAATTTGTATTACAATTGAGTATCTGTTTTAACAAATATCGGGATGAGCGAGAATCGAACCCAGGCTGGACGACGAGAGATAAGCCTTTAACCACTTGAGCTATCTTATCGCGCTCAATAAAAATTGAATATTCATTGTCCAAAAAAAATTGAAATAATAATTAGGTCATTTTTCAGTTTGAGGTTGATCGTGTGTTTGGGTTAAGGTTTTGTAAATTGACCCGTGAATTGTGTTGGTTTTGAGCTGTCTTGGGATGTCTTTACGGAAGTGTGAGTTTAATTTTAAAGGTGACGGGATTAAACTCAATGAAAGAAAATTATATGATGCAAATAACTAGACCAAGTTACTTATTTAGTAAAACAATCTTTGTGATGGCAATTTGAAGGTCTCGAGAAGTCACAATTATATTAATACACAAATTCAATTTAAATAGAGGATATGCCCTGTAACTCTATTAAAGGCGGCAAAATTAGCAACAGAAAAATCCTTCAACAGTTCCCACTAATTAATTTTATTTTATTTTGTCTTTCTTGTGCTTTAAATCCCTATAACTTCCTTTCTGCTCAACCTTGGAAGTTTTCACCACTTACCTGTAATGTAAAATTTTTAATGAAAAAATTAAATAAACTTTAAGAAACAACCGACTACTTAAAAACATACCTCAAAACAGTTTTACGGCATTCAACAACTGAATTGCCTGGCATTTATACCCCAATAACAAAGCATTGCCACCATAACTGTATCTTAAATTCTACTCTTCCTCACAATCTATAAATTAGATGGCAGTCGGGACTCGCGATACATCAATGTAATACACAACACAGACTGTGCTTCGTACTAAAAAAAAATAAGAAGAGCATGATGGCAGTAAAATTTTAGAAGTCTTCCGTCCAGAATGTCAATCCATCCTCCCCTTCAATGTTCTTTCAGTCACTTCAGTCGGTGTCCTAAAACACATATACAAAGATTATACCAACTGCAAAGGCTTCACATTTGTAAATACTTATAACATGCATTTGCATATTTACCAAGTAAAATCATTGTTATAAATTACTTGGCAGGACTACTGTTTACATTATATTGCCTACAGATAGGGTTACGCTGTTCCCTCCCAGTTTTGTTAGATAAAATGAAAATTATCCAGTTTTCAAACTGTTACGAGAACTGTTACAAGCTCGGGAAGATGAGCTAATAAATTTTGTCTAGTTTATTTATTTGCTAACTGTTTGTCTAGTTAATTTAAATCAAATATAACATAAATAAAGTGTAGGGTTTTTTGTCGCAAAAGGTAATGTAAGTATCATTTAGCAAGTTCCATTGTGAAATTTCAATAAGGGTACTTTGTTGACCCTTTTTGACCTTATTCTATGCAAAATTGTAAATTGCAAGTAATATCTCATCTGTTTGACAAGAAGGTCCCCATTTTGACTCTGAAACTCAATAGACAAATGTAAGATACAAAAGTAACAGTTTAGTAATCGGTAGTTCTGTACACTACACCTCTATCAAGATGTTCATACCTATCAAAGTTCAACTTACAACTCTTTTACCTTGAGGCAAGTTCAAAATGCAGTTCAATTTTTATAATTGAAGAGGAATGGAGCAAGTATCAAAAATTAGAATTCGACTCGCTAGTCTGCCTATAATACTACAAAATTTATACATTTAATATCATTATAACTTTTTTATTGTCAGTTGTTACGATACCTTATGTGTAACTAATTAAGATATTAAATCTTCAAAGTAAAGCTTCTAAGAATCTCCTGCCCTCTAAAAGTGGATCAAGTGCGTAAACTAATTCTATACATCTAACCTAATACACAAAATAATGGGGCTTAAACATGCTTCTACAGATCACGGTCGTAGATGTACTACTTTAGTTTATACTAAACCATTTATGCATAAATTTTGTCTCTACAGTATATTATGGTATAGATCAAAATATCTGAATATTCGTATTTGTTGGTCAAGTGCTCATTATGGTAAGTGGCAATAAAAATATATTTGCTTACACAACATATACGTGACCTCCCCAGCCACTTAGACAGTCACGATCTACTGATGCTAGCAATGCTTGAGAGATGGTTTCAAATAGTTCATCAGCTTCCTGTCATTAAATTTAGATTCATGAAGTAACAGATTAGTCACCAATGTTCACAACAATGTTTTGCTCAAAAAACAATATCCTAAAGATCATACACCGTATTTATGAGCGAAGCCTATAACATAATCCATAGTTCAATATGATATGAGCTTAGCCCCATAGTTCAATATAGTTTATCACTTGTACAAAGATCTTTAGTAATCACCATCATAAACTCATCGGCTCAGTTAACCAACTAACCAAACTAACCAAGCCGCTCATTTTTCTTCTTTTCTTCATACTTTCTATTTGCAATAAAAAAGACCTATTAAACAACGTACCATATCAGGTTTGAACATGGATTCACATGCTCCATACAGAGACTCTGAGGCTGTACCTGCAACAACAAAATCTTTTGCAAGCTCCCTGGATTTATTGATATAGATTAAAGATATTGTGAGTGTCATGTGGAACTATTAAATATCTACATTTGAAATATAAATTGCACAGAACTGCATGGAAAAGAACCGAGCATGTTCACAGTAGCAAGAAGCATTCTAAGCATGATAGTACTCACAATGGTTGATATATTGGTGCTGATGATCAATGTATAATAGAGTTATTGCGCACTTAAGAGGGAAAGAATAACCCAACAGGTACATAGCTTTTTGTTCTTTTTAATTTTGGCTCAGGATATTCTCATCTCCTGTTTTTATTCCCTAAGAGTGACCATAATGATAACTACAAATTTTTCAAGTATATACTATACATAATTAGTGTAAAAGGGTAATTGCGAGGGATGCTAGGCCCTCACAACTCACAATAGCGATTCCAATGAAGGCAAGGATTCAAATTCTAACAGATGATAGAAATAATATTACATCATCAAACATGTTAGGGAATTCTAGAATAAGGTCAAAGATTTGAATCCAGGAAAATACAGAAAATAACATTATTTCAGCAAAGATACTAAGGAATGCTACAAAAGGTCAAATGGTCAACAAAATAGCATTATTCATATTTTTATTATAATAGAATAAAAATATATGATAAAATTATAATAGCATACCGAGTTTTCCATGAAAATTAAGTAAAATATACAAGTACAATATATACAAATCAATTAAAGACATACACAGTGTATAAAATTGCCTTGTGCATTACACGAATTATAAGCTAGTTTATCTTAATCTGTACTAGTTATTTGATTATTATTTGGGCAAGTAAAAAACTAGGAAGTTTATCTCTATATTTTGCACTAATGATTATCCAATTTCTCTTCATACATTCATATAGTGAAAATTCTTTAATGGAAAATCTACATACTTGGCTCCAATAGAATCCATTGTGCAGATGAAGGGTTTGTCGTCATCTCCCAATCCAGCAATCACAGGTTGACAGAAATATGGACCAAACCTTCGAATCGAACATAAATTCTCGTATAAAGTTTTGTATATCATTAAAGAGCAATAATCATGTCTAGAACAAAAGTCAAAAACATATACAGATAAATTAAAAATACAAAAAAGTTTACTAACCTTTTCTCGTAAAGAACTGCAGAGACCAGGCTAGCAAATGTCTCAGGTTTCATGTCCCTCTCCTCTCGAAGCTGATATAGCTTATGTCGAAATACAAGCCGTTGGTGTCTTAAAAAGACCAAAATACAAAATCATTTACATGATACAACCACGTAGGACTGGAAGGAAGATTCAAGCATTGGAATTCTAAACTTCTTTAGATGTTGTGGCGAATGTTCGCCAAATCAACCACAATGATTTATATTATTTCTTAATTCAACTAGGTCTTACTACTTGAAATTGCATCATTTAAAGTGTTAAAGTCATTAAAACATACGTTTGTAAATGAGTGCTTATTCTAAAAAAATCATAAAAATGATAGAGCTTCACCTATTGTACATACCTAATGCTCTGTTGATTAGAAATAATGAAATTAAGTAACTAATGACGCGAATTTATACTACTTTGTGGATACACATTCATAATCTTCAATAGCTCCATTCAATTCAACTCAAACTGATTTAAACTATATCTTAATCCCACCAATTGAAAAATAATACATCATCCAACTCAATTTTTCTCGCAAAAACTACCCTACAAAATTCTACACCCTTTTCTATTTTCATTCTTCTCCCTTACATTATCCAGTTCCTCTTTTAATTTGTTCACAATTTTTCATTTCATCGCTATCTCATTCCACCAGAGCACACATTAAGTTAACAATAAAATAAATTAACACATTACACAAGCACAAAAATACAAACACAAGGCAGTTAAAGAACACTAACAAAGTCTGAGTATCGGAACCGAGACCAGAAAGGCCAAGAAAGAGCTTATCGTGAATTTTAAAAATCCTCTGAAAATCAGTAGCAACAGTCTGAAGCTGAACACCGAGACGACGATCACTAGCAATAGCAAAACAGTTCCTGCCAACCATAGCCACCAGAGCACTCCCATTGTACTCAAATATCTACATAAATCAAACACATCCTCAATCAATCACACACACACTAAAGATCTACAAATCGAAGAATCATCAAAGCTAGGGTTTTGCAAGTAATAAACAATATATAAAAGAGACATATTAATATTAGAAAGAGAGTATAGGATTTACATACCGACATTTTGCAGATGATTATGTATTGAATTTTCAGAAAAGAAGCTGTTTAATTTTGATTTAGGGGAAGCAGCAATAGCTTGGAGAGTACTCCGGGTGGATTAAAGTATCCACTTTGGCCGGGTTTGGGTTCTACATACTTTTTTATTTGCATTTTTTTATAACTATTCAACTTCATTTTTTTTTATAGATAAAGGTTCATGTATTTAAATAATTAATTAATTAATTATTAAAAAATTACAAAAAATATTAATTTTTATAATATTTTTTTTACAATTTTACTATTTCCTGATTTTTTTTTGTAAAAATACGAAATCAACCAAAATTAAGGAGACATGCAAATAATTGAATCAAATTTTTTTTTGGTTGCATGAACTTGCAGAAATTTGTCGAGTGTTGCATCTAACTGAATCAAGTTGCGAAAAATCGTATTTTTATAAAAAAGAAATTAAAATACATTATTTTTGCAAATAATTTCTTTGGGCAATTTTTATTAAAAATGATAGTATTTTTGCAAAAATATTTTTAGCGTTGGTTATTTGTAAAAAAACCATTATTTGACCATTCTTGTATAATTATAATTAAATTGATCATCTTGTTGCCCGTTTATCTTGTACGTTTATCACTTGATTATTAATTTCATATATTTTGAACAAAATTATAATGTATAATAAACATAGACTTTATCAAGAACGTTTATTCTTATAGATTTTGAAATTATTTTATGGAGAAAATAAATTGAAATAATTATCAAAATACCTATTTTTGAAGTCTGACTATCCAAAATAACTATAGGTTAAATACCGCTCAAAATACCGACTATATATGCATCACAGAGATGAGTATTGTTCTTTTAAAAAAAATTGCGTGACATTTTTTTCTGAAAAGAAAAACTTTTAGAACTGTATCATAAATTCTTAATACATTATGAGCTCGTTTGGGGTTTGTTAAAATGATAGGGAATAAAATAACCCTTTAAGAGAGTTGCTTCTACTCTATCAATAAGAGTCGACCCCCAAACCCTAGTTAGCCGCTTAAAAAACATTCAGATCTACTCCTTCTTCTTCATCAATTAAGCCCTCTTCCTTTTCCCAAAATCACTTCCATCTTCTTCTCCCCCATCTAATAATCAGTTTTTTATTTTTCTTTCAATAATCATCCTTATTTTGTAAGGATTAATATTGTATCCAATCTTTTTGGGTATTTTGTTTGTCCTCCTTTTGAAGTGGTTGTTTGTCCTCCTTTTGGAGTGGTCCGTATGTTTTTGATATTTTTGACTTGTTGGTTTGTATCGTTGAGAATGATTCAATTGGTGTTTCGGGAAATCTTGAAAGCTCGCATCGAGTCTGAATCGGTGGTGTAAATCGCAAAAGCTTACCTTTCACAACGGAAGATTGTTCATATTACGAGAGCATCTGTACCTCCAATCACTTCTGAACATTGGATTACAACTGGAATTAATTGTGTGAAGGTCAATTGTGATGCTACTGATTTTGGAGATGGTGTAGAATGGATTTTTTGGGAAACTATTGTAATCTTTTTCAGTTTAAAGAATATTTATATTTTGTATGTTAAGCGATCTGGAAACAAAACGGCTATTCATTTAGCTCGTTTATTTGTTTGTCAACTTGATCGTATTACCGGTTTTGGGGTTTGTCCAAGCTGGATTAAGTCTTTTTGATGAAATGCATAATATTTTGGCAAAAAAAAAAAATTAACCCTTTAAGACAGTCCCTTTATCCTACCATCCAGTGCTCAAATTTCCAACAAGGAACGAAATATGAGAAGAAAGGAGAGGCCGAAAATGCCAAGAAGCTGTTATGTAGACTCGCTGAGGGCAGATGGGGGTGTGGGGCAGGTTCTACCCATTGAATATATGGATATCTGTGTGAATGATGAGAAACGAGGGAAGTCAACGGAGAATTTGATCCCGATTTCATTGGCTCTCGAAGACCCTGAGAAGATAACTTCCATTGGAGTATCGATGGAGGAGCCACACAAATGGAAATTTATAAAACTTTTGCAAGAAAATAGTTAAATGTTCGCATGGTCGCCAGCAGATATGCCTGGTATTAATACTGAGGTGATCACCCACAAGTTGAATGTTGATTCTAATTGGAAGACTGTAAAGTAAAAAAAAAGTTTTGCCCCTGAAAGGCAGAAAGTAGGGCTGTCAATGGATCGGATCTGGATCGGAACAGCCTTGATCCATATCTCAATTCATTTAATTTTGCCGGATTCGGATCGGATTTTTGTCGGAATTTTTATAGCCCGATCCATATCCGGATCCGTTAGGATCACCAAATCACGGACCGGAGCTCCGATCCGTTCATATTAAAAAAAAGTTTGAAATGCAAACACAATTTCTAATATTACACCCAATTTTTTATAAAAGAATATTGAAAAACAAACAGAATACGTAAATCAATTTAAAAGTTACACAATAAATTAAAATCCAATGACACCAAAACCAAAATACTAAATTTTGAATGTAAAACTGGACCGCGGTCTTTATTCTTCAGCATTGTCCATCTTCACATTCCAAACGGTGGCAAATCACTCTCCTCCTGTACAATTGAAATAAAACTTGTATTTTTAAATAAAGCCAATTCACACTTGTATAAAGGACACAGAGATGAGTGAATCAAATTATTTACTATCCACTAAGCATTCATTAACATACCATGATTAAATCCCTGGTTTGTGTTTGTAATACAGGAGTGCGGCTGTAGAATATAAAAGGGGGAGTAGGGTTAAACTCTAAAAGTGAGTGAAAACATACAAGTCTCTTAAGTATGTGTCTCTGTAACTTAGACAGTTGGCATAATGTTAAAATATTAACAAAAAATAAAATAAATCTATTATATATTTTATATATAATTTACTATATATATATATAATAAATTATCTGGATCTGATCATTAGCGGATCGGATCGTCCTAAATTCATATCTAATACTTACTGGATCAGATTTTTTTCGGATCAGATTTTTCTTTAAAAATGATACGCTCCATTAGCCTTTGAATTAAACCGGATCAGACCGGATTTTCGATCCATTGACAGTCCTAGCAGGAAGCCATCAATCATGTATTTGTTTTATATTGGATTATAATCATAATTATAAATTTTTGAAAGACAAATTGTAAAATATGATTAAATAGTGTCCCATCTAAGGAAATATTATAGATAATTATATTTCTATTTATTGAAAAAAAAAATATTTTTTAAACAATCTCAAATAGATTGTAATATAATGAAACAAAATTGAAAATTTTAAATAATTATAATTTTACCATATACTTTTTTTTGACGAACAAAGTGAAAAATTCATTAAAACATTGAACCCCGGCCGGGACAAACCCCCGAACTGCAAACTACAACCTGATTGTGAAACAAAAATCGAGCTAACCAAATAGCTGTTTTGTTTTCAGATTGTTTAACACATATAATATTCAAATTCTTTAATTTAAAAAGTATTACAATGACATATTGAGTATTCCAACCTACATTAATTATGAAACTAGTAGTAACACAATTGACCTTCACATAAGTATCATATATAGCCCAATTTTCAGAACAATCAATTATATCAACTGATATTAGAGCAACAAATGTCCCTAAAATACAAACATTTTTTTGTTGTGAAAGGCGAGTTTTTGCGATATACACCACCGTACCAGATCTGATACAAGCTTTACAGATCTCCCAATATATCATATAAATCATTCTCATAGTGACTACCGAAACCGACAACAAAAGACAAAAAATGATCACAACATAAAACGCTAGCATCCCAAAAATACGGGCACGACTAACAACCTTGATAATAAGGTACTCGACAAGATCCCACCCAAAAAGGATTAGATCTTGGTTTTATTTAAAAAAAAATATAGATAAATAAAAGATGAGATGGGAGAGCGAAATGGGGCTTGATCAATCGATGGACGAAGATTAAAGAATGGAGAAGTGGTGGTTAGGACTCTAATTTTGGGGGTCGACTATCAAAACCCTAGTTGGAGAGAATTTTACCCTATACTTAATAATATGAACTAAAATACATAGTTTCAAGATTTTAAATGTAATTAAAAGTTAAATGTAAGTCTAAAGTCAAAGTTTTTAACTTTATAATTACTAGAGATTATGTATTCGTTAAAAAATTATACATAGAATAAAACTTGAAGAATATGAACGATAAAATTTTGAACAATATAGTTCTAATAATCAAAAAAGAGCGTGTCACGTATATAGACATATGTATTTTAAGCAGTCCAAAGTGGGATGAAATGCTTTTTACATTAAGTGATGGTACTTCATGTTAACCGTTAGTATGTGTATGTAAGAGTTTAGAAAAGACTGTTACACAGATTCTGTATAAAAACAGAGAACATACACCAGGTTATAATCCTGAACCAATGTTAAAGATGTTCACAAACATCAGTTCACAACCGATGTCATATGAGGGTAGTTTTCTCCACACCCGCATGAACATCGGTCGAGATAATATTTAACATCGGTTTCTGACCGATATCTATTGAAAATTTTCTAAAGTGTTTACCTTTATATGAGTGATAGTATTTTATGTCAAGAGTTAGTAAGTGCATGTAAGAGTTTTATATTGAGTGATAGTACTTCATGTCAACAGTTAGTATGTGTATGTTATGTTATTTTGACTCGTATACGGAGTGTCAAACACATATTTTTGTGTCGGACTTGAGAAGTGTGGCGCCCTCCAAATCCGGGTCAGAAGTTTGGGGTCCACACACACACCTTATTAACAACCTGCTTATAACAATGATAAAGATAATAATAATGATATGCAGTGACCCTACTTACCAAATAACACGGACCGTAACAGGTTAAAGTATGCACACAAGCCCAACAAACACTTATATTACAAACCGTTCAAATCCCAACTATTCCAACTCAACACTGAGTATTAAACATTATTACAAACTTTTACAAACTCAAATTACTCCCAAAAGAAGCCTACTAGCTCAACTCGATCAACCTGAACCCCTAGCTCTCGCGCTGGACTGGGGATCCTCGGTACCAACCGGTTCCTTCTTAACTGGAAAAGAACATAAACAACATCGCACAAATGAGCTAACTAGCTCAGCAAGTCATAATGACAAAACTGAGAATAATGATCATCAGGTAAATATGGTTATGATAACAAGTGAACAATGGATTATGATTTAGAATTAGATATTATATTTTTATTTTAAAAACCAAGGTTAGGCTGCTGATCAGTCACGCACTAACCCCGAGCAAAGCACACATCACTGCTCTAACTACTGGATCCAAGGCACACATTGGCCTAACTTGACCATTATATGGTCTGACCACGAATCTGGTCCACAATTTTATAAAAACAATCCAATTCTACCATAATAACAGAATAAGCAGTAATAAACAATAAACAGGATCATTAACAACATTGGACGTTCAATAATGAAAATGGTTTCAATCTACATAAAGATCAATATGGCATTTCCAAAGCTTGGCTGCTAAGTAGTGAAAGAATTGGATAACAAAAGAATCAGTGTTTCAGGATTTCAAGGATTTGGTCTTTCAAAGCATAAGATACAATGGTTTGAGTGTGTAAGCAATCTGGTTCAGTGTTTGATAATTAGTTTGTATGTATTTGTGGAGTAGTATCGTATATTTGAGGTTCGTATTTGGGGATACAACAATCAATGGTTTAGAAAGAATCAGGTTTACAACTCAAGATCAATAACTGAAATCAGGGTTTAGGGTTCAGTGCTTCAAAGCACTTTCAATATAAAACAGGACTATCAATCACTATAATATTTCGAGAAAGTTCAGAACACTTGTCTGGTACTAGCTTACTACACTGCACTTGCTCTCAATCACCAATATCTTACTCCTTGACTATCTATTTCCCTTTCCTACGCCTTGCCTCTTCTGCTCACATATCATAAGCATCTATCAATATTTAACTCATACGATTCTATTCGACACATACTTCTATCTACCCTTCGTTTCACCCAAATCCGATTAACGGATTGAAAGTCACGCAATAAACAAGTAAACATCGAATATATAGGCCGACAGTTAACCAACAAGTCACATATAACATATAACACGTCACATAATCAATGATATATCATTTATAAAGAAGTTTCGGGTCATAAATAGGCCTTCAGATATTTAAAATGATTTTTAAAACATTTTTCGGAATTAAAATAGATCGTTGAATCAATTTCGAAGTAGTAAACAGAGTTCGGTTGGCCAATTCTGGCTTCAAAACAATTGTATAATAATTATCGAGCCTTGAAAACAATTTAAAATAATATTTTAAAGCTCGAAACTATTTTTCGAAATTTTTAAATTATTTTTAAATCATTTTTAAACAATTAAATCTAATTAAATAATTAATTAAAATCAATTAATAATTAATTAAATCAATTAATCAATTAATTTTCGAATTAATTGACTAATTAATGAATTAAAAATTAACTGAAATTAATTAACTAATTAATTCAGATTTATTTTTGAATTAAATATAATTTTTGGAATTAAAATAATAATTTTTGGAATTTTCAGAAATTAAAATCGAATTTTTATAATAAAAATAAATAGGAAATATGATTTTTGAATATTTTTAAAACATGAATCCAAAATTTGCAAGTTCTGGAAACCTGAGGGACCTAACTGTTTCTTCCCCAAAAGATAAGGTACTAAACTGTAATTTTATAGGGGGGGTCGCCCCAAAAGTTATGTCTCGCCGGAGAAGACGATCTCGGCGTCCTCACCCCACCAACACCTCCAGATACGATCTACACATCACCAGGAACTTATTCATGCAATCAAAACACATCAATCATCCCTGTTCTGGCCGGAAAATGACCAAGAACATTGTCGGTTTCCGACGAACATCGAAAATCTTCAAAACACAACTCTCTTCGATTCACTAATCCTCTGTTAACGAGCTATATACCAATCAATTGCAAATTTTATAAGGAACATAATCCACTATAAATCAACAGCTAATAACCCCTAAATCAAAAAGCCCCAAATTTTAATTGAAAACATTCATACGGGTTATAAACCCTAATTTTAAAATTCGAGAATTAAACCTACTTTTGAGCATGTTATTGAACTCCAAATCAGATGTATGACATATGAAAATCATCAGGAAAACAAGCTCTACAAAATGCAAGCATCAAATCATAAAAACAATCATCCGAACAAAAATTCATATTTTTAATAAAATTAATTCGAAAATAAATAATTTTTCAGAAAATAAACCTTGATTTCTGCAGTGATTTAGAACACAGAATCTGATAGAACACCTCAAGACCTTCGTTTTGAGTACTCGAGCTTTTCAAACGGACTCCGGTAACACCTCTGATTCTTGGTTTGATTCTCAGAAAGGTTTATGAATATATGAATTTTCTCTGGAAATTCATATAATTACTGACTGCAGATGATTTTTGATACGAAATAAAATACGGTAAAGACTATTTATAATTACGAAAGATAAATATCCTGTTGGATCATTCCGGATATAAAACGGTACGTTTATTTGTAAAAACTGATCCAAACAGTATCGGTTTTAGGGATAATTATCCAAATCAGTACAATTTGTACTGCGATCTTGGTCTCAGCGCCTGGTTACACATACTACGAGGTAATAATTGGGATAGTTTAATAAAAAGCTCCCGTTTATCGAAAATACGGGTTTTATTGATTTACCGAGATGAATATTGTATCGAAAATGTTGCGTCGGGACCCGCGCAGGACAAACCGTACACCGGATCGAAAAAGTCGAAACATGGAATATGCTCGGAATATTACAATTATGTTAGGAAGGAGTTCTCGGAAGAGTTTCGGGTTCCAAAAACGTAACAACGGATGACGTCGGTCGGTTCCCGTTTTTATAAAATAGATTTTAAATACCCGGAAAAAGATTTTATAAATTTCATATGATTCTTATAAATTCATAAATCAACATAAAAATAATTAGGAAGATATGACAATTATCTATATTTTATTTTTGACATATAAAAATTAAAATACTCAATTAATAATATTTTTAAACATCCAAACACATTTAACACTTAACAAATAATTCACAGAATAGATACTGAACACATATAATAATTATTTATTAGCAAAAATAATTACACGATATATCCCGGATATTACATCCTTCCCCCCTTAAAAGGATTCTGTCCTCAGAATCTCCTAAGAAAATAAACGAGGGTACTTTTCTCTTATATCACTTTCTAACTCCGAGGTTGACTCTTCAACCTTTGGGTTTCTCCATAACACTCTTACGAGTTTTACCACTTTATTCCTTAATAGCTTCTCTCTTTTCTCTAGAATCTCTATCGGACTCTCTACATATGACAAATCTGCCTGAAGCTCTATTGGCCCATATTCTATTACATGCCTGGAGTCTGGATTATACTTCTTAAGCATTGATACGTGAAAAACATTGTGAATGTGCTCCATGTGCGGAGGTAACGCCAATTCGTAAGCTACTTTGCCAACGCGCTTTAGAATCTCAAAAGGTCCGACATATCTTGGGCTCAGCTTTCCTTTCTTTCTAAACTCGTTAGTCCCTTCCACGGTGATACTTTCAGTAATACCAAGTTTCCTTCTTCGAATTCCATGTCTTTCCTCGACTGGTCTGCATATTTCCTTTGACAGTCCTGTGCGGCTATCAATCTCTTTTGGATAATTTCAACCACTTTTTTTGTCTGCTGTACTAGTTTAGGTCCAAGTATTTTGCGTTTTCCTACTTCGTCCCAATACACTGGAGATCTGTATTTGCGTCCATAAAGGGCTTCATAGGGTGGCATCCCAATACTGGCATGATAACTGTTTTTATAAACAAATTCTACCAGAGGTAAATGCTCGTCCCAACTTCCTTTGAAATCAATAGCACAAACACGTAACATGTCCTTAATCGTCTGGATCGTTCTTTCACTTTGGTCGTCCGTCTGTGGTTGGTAGGTTGTACTCATATTCAGTCTTGTTCCCAAATATTCTTGAAAACTCTTCCAAAATCTTGAATTAAATCTTGGATCTCGATCAGATAGATAGACACAGGAACTCTATGACGAACTACAATTTCCTTCAGGTACATATGGACCAACTTGTCGAGTGAAAATCTTTCATTTATAGGCAGAAAATGAGCTGACTTGGTAAGTCTATCCACTATAACCCAAATGGCATCATGATTAGCCCTTGTCCTTGGTAATCCAACTATGAAATCCATGGCAATATGTTCCCACTTCCACTCTGGAATCTCCAATGGCTGTAGCAATCCACTTGGTCTTTGATGTTCGGCTTTAACTCTCTGACATGTATAACATCTGCTAACCCATTCCGCAATTTCCCTCTTCATATCTGGCCACCAATAATTTTTCTTTAAATCTCTGTACATTTTGGTACTTCCTGGATATATTGAATACCTTGAATTATGTGCTTCTTGTAAAATTTCATTCTTCAGCTCCGTCACCGGTGGAATCCAAATTCTTGAAGAAAACCTAAGAATACCTTGATCCTCCTTCTACGTGCACCATTCTTCACCTACCAAACGATTTATATCTTGATCCATTACATCTTCCTGACACTTCTTTATTTTCTCTAGCAACTCCAGCAGAAAAGTCATACTGTACACTTTTGCTTCATTAGGCCTGCAAACTTTAATCTCCAATTACAGTTTCTGAAATTCCTTATATATCTCTTCAGGTACTGATAACACATTTAACTTTACCTTCCGACTCAACACGTCTGCTACAACGTTCGCTTTACCGGGATGATAATTAATCGAGCAATCGTAATCCTTGATCAATTCTAAACATCTCCTTTGCCTCATATTAAGCTCCTTCTGTGTGAATATGTACTTTAAGCTTTTGTGATCCGTGTAAATCTCGCACTTTTCTCCATACCAGATAATGTCTCCAAATTTTCAAAGCAAAAACTATGGCTGCTAGTTCCAAATCATGAGTAAGATATTTCTGTTTGTGTGGTTTCAATTGCCTTGACGCATACGCAATCACCTTATCGTGCTGCATTAGAACGCATCCTAGTCCTTTATGAGAAGCATCGCTATAAATTACAAAATTCTCTTGATCGTCTGGAAGTGACAAAACAGGTGCTGTGATTAATCGTTGCTTCAATTTCTGAAAACTTTCTTCGCACTTATCGTTCCATATAAACTTTTCATTCTTCCGTGTAAGCTTTGTCAATGGTATTGCAATCCTTGAAAATTTTTGAACGAATCGACGATAATATCCCGCTAATCCCAAGAAACTTCTTACCTCAGTGGGTGTTCTCGGTCTTTCCCAGTTTGTAATTACCTCGATCTTTGCTGGGTCCACTTTGATCCCTTCATTACTGACTATGTGTCCTAAGAACTGAACTTCCTGTAGCCAAAACTCACACCTCGAGAATTTAACATATAACTTCTTTTTCCTTAAAATCTCCAAAGCTGTTCTCAATTGTTCCGCATGATCCCCTTCCACCTTTGAATAAATCAAAATATCGTCTATAAACACAATGACGAACTTGTCCAAGTATTCCTTGAAAATTCTATTCATCAGGTCCATAAACGCTGCCGGGGCATTGGTCAATCCAAAAGACATCACTAAAAATTCTTAATGTCCATACCTTGTTCTGAAAGCTGTCTTCGGTATATCTTCTGGCTAAATTTTCAGTTGATGATATCCCGATCTTAAATCAATCTTGGAGATGTACTTGGCTCCCTCCAGTTGGTCAAATAGATCGTCAATTCTGGGTAACGGATACTTGTTCTTGATTGTAAGCTTGTTGAGCTCCCTATAGTCGATGCACAGTCTCATGCTTCCATCTTTCTTCTTGAAAAATAATACAGGTGGACCCCACGGGGACACACTGGGTCTGATTACTCCTTTCTCTAACAACTCTTGTAATTGCTTCGCTAGCTCTTTCATCTCAACGGACGTCATTCTATACGAGGCCTTGGATACCGGTTCTGTTCCAGGTGCTAAGTCGATTGCAAACTCAATTTCTCTATCTGGAGGAAGTCCTGGTAACTCGTCGGGAAACACATCTGAAAATTCATTCACTACTGGAATATTCAAGTTTCGCTGGCTCCTGACTCCTATCAATCACATATGCCACGAAATGCTCGCATCCTTGTCGTAGTAACTTCTTGGCTTGAATCATCGTTAAGAACTTCTTTACTTATTTATGGCCCTTGAACGTTACTATTCTTTCGTCTGGCGTCTTCACCATTACCTTCTTATTTCGACAATCTATCTGGGCATCGTGCTTAGATAACCAATCCATTCCTAAGATAACGTCAAATTCTCCTAACTTAAATGGTATCAAATCTACACAAAACTTACTACCAGAAATCTCAATCTCACAATTCCCACAAACTTGATTAACAGATACTCGTTCTTGATTTGCCAATTCCACAATCATTATTTTATTTAAATACTCAACTGGACAATTTAACTTACTAACAAAATTTTGTGAAACAAACGATCGAGTTGCTCCCGAATCTATTAACACTTTGGCACATAAAGAATTCACATTAAGCGTACCTGCCACGACATCTGTATCCTGGATAGCATCCTTCACAGACATGTCAAAAACTCTAGCCCTTGGAGTCTCATTCACTGCTGGGGTAGACCCTATAATCCTCAATGCATTACTGACTGGGGCTGGTGTCTTGCAATCCCTGGCTATATGTCCTGGCTTCCCACATTTAAAGCACGTAAATCCAATGGCTGGAACCTTCACTGCTGGATTCCGGATAGGCCGATCCTTATTTGCTGGCTGATTTCGGCACTCCCTTGAATAGTTCCCTTTCTGATTGCACTTGAAACAAACTACATTCAACTTATTACAAACTCCCCCATGCTTCTTCCCACATACTTGACAATCTGGAAAAGTTAATCTCAACTGATTTGGCTGATTCGCATTAATTGGACGATTTCCCTGGCTTCCGTCGCCTGCATTTTGTCTCTTGAAATTAAAATTTCTTCCTGGCTGAAACTTGTCCTTCTTAAAATTTGGAAACTTCCCTGGTTGTGACTGACATTCATTCCCTTCAAATTTTCTTTTCTTGCTTTCTTTCTCCTTTTGTGACATCTTACTCTCTGTCTCTGCGATCATAGTCTTCTGTACAACTCCTGCATAGGTATCCAATTCAAAAATGGCTACCTTCCTTTTGATCCATGGTTTCAAACCTTGCTGGAATCATTTAGCCTTCTTCTTGTCAGTATCCACATACGACGGCACATACCTTGACAATTCCTCAAACTTACTCTCATAATCTGTCACCGACATGTTTCCTTGCTTTAGTTCTAAAAACTTCAACTTCATCTGATCCTGGACAAACTGAGGAAAATACTTTTCTAAAAAAAATTCCTTAAACCTCTCCCAACTAATAACATATGTACCTTCCAATGTCTTCACCATCTCCCACCAATAGGTGGCCTCATTCTTCAAATAGTAACTTGCAAACTCAACCTTCTGTTCGTCCTTTACTTTTACTAAGGCAAATGCCTTCTCTATCTCCTTTAACCAAACATTTGCTTCAATCGGTTCTAAGGAACCCCTGAATTCTGGTGGGTTTACTGCCTGAAAAGTTTTGAAAGTTACCTGGGGATTGGTCTGTCTTTGTTGTTGTTGTGCCAGGTGAACTGTTTGTTGGGCCAAGATTTGAACAATCTGGGCTAGTGCTGGGTCTATAGGTCCTCGGTTTGTATTCTGGTTTGTATCATCTTGGTTGTTATTATTGTTGTTGTTGGTTTCTTCATTCTGGGTGTTGGTGCGGGTATTTCTTCTGAGAGGCATTTTCTGTAAAGAATCGAACAACTTATTTAGCTTTTAAATCAAATTCTTTGCATAAAAGAAAAGATTTGTAAAACAGAAATATCTCTTTTCGAAAACAGTTGTAACTAAGTAAATTGCATGCTTCTTTACAGAATATAAACAGTTATGGAAAACAGGGTACATGGTATCACATGGGTATAACTGGTGCAATAAATAAGGTAAAGTAAAACAGGTGCAGTAAAATAAATGACAATATTGGAAAGGAAAAAGGTACTGATATATATAGATCCAAAGTTTTGGGTAGTACAAGCGTAAAGACGCTTCGAAAGTAAAAGTAAAAGGGTACAACAACCTATTCACTAGTCAGCATAGCTAGTCTATAAATACAACTCAAAAGTCTACTGATACGCACTACACACTACTGTACATAATACATAACCATAATAACACTACTCAACATCTCTATCTCTGGATCTCTGACTCAACTCCAAGGAAACTCTGGTCCTGCCAGCCTCTCAAAGTCCTCCATCACCTCAGTAGCCCAGCCCATCAGTGTATCAGGGCCTCTTCCAGGTAGTGTAGCTCCATGTAGCCTAGCCTCAAGAACCCTCCATGTCATATGAATCTCCTCTCGAAGCTCCCTCACACCACGATCAACATCAGTAGTCCTAATGATATGATGTAGCTCTCGGATCTGGGACAATAAGGAATCACGCTCCAGTAGAAGAGCCTCATACCGGTAGTAAGGAACTGGGGGCAATGTAGACTGGAATGGGGCACTCGCAATTGAATGCCCAGTGGAGTCTGAATTTGCTGGTGGAGGTCCACTGATAGGTGGCCTCATGCCTGGGGGTGGAATAGCCTGCAGTGGTACGGGCTGCAACACAGGTGGAGGTAGTATAGCCAACACCGGTGGAACAACAAGACGTGGATCCGAAGACGGTACTCCAACTGAAGGCTCTGAGTGATCAGCTGATACGGGGATAAAAGAGTCGGCCATCGCTGCTATCTGAAATCATATCGCAATATAAGAATCTCGAACCACGACGCGAATTACACTAATACCTGTTATACCATAGCACTCAACCTCTCGACGTTCTATCTTTCTATTCCTTACTTCTAATCCTAACCCTCTACCCATTCCCGTCAATCTAGGCTTGTGTCAGTGACTTATAACCTGTAGCTCTGATACCAAACCTGTGGCGCCCTCCAAACCCGGGTCAGAAGTTTGGGGTCCACACACACACCTTATTAACAACCTGCTTATAACAATGATAAAGATAATAATAATGATATGCAGTGACCCTACTTACCAAATAACACGGACCGTAACAGGTTAAAGTATGCACACAAGCCCAACAAACACTTATATTACAAACCGTTCAAATCCCAACTATTCCAACTCAACACTGAGTATTAAACATTATTACAAACTTTTACAAACTCAAATTACTCCCAAAAGAAGCCTACTAGCTCAACTCGATCAACCTGAACCCCTAGCTCTTGCGCTGGACTGGGGATCCTCGGTACCAACCGGTTCCTTCTTAACTGGAAAAGAACATAAACAACATCGCACAAATGAGCTAACTAGCTCAGCAAGTCATAATGACAAAACTGAGAATAATGATCATCAGGTAAATATGGTTATGATAACAAGTGAACAATGGATTATGATTTAGAATTAGATATTATATTTTTATTTTAAAAACCAAGGTTAGGCTGCTGATCAGTCACGCACTAACCCCGAGCAAAGCACACATCACTGCTCTAACTACTGGATCCAAGGCACACATTGGCCTAACTTGACCATTATATGGTCTGACCACGAATCTGGTCCACAATTTTATAAAAACAATCCAATTCTACCATAATAACAGAATAAGCAGTAATAAACAATAAACAGGATCATTAACAACATTGGACGTTCAATAATGAAAATGGTTTCAATCTACATAAAGATCAATATGGCATTTCCAAAGCTTGGCTGCTAGGTAGTGAAAGAATTGGATAACAAAAGAATCAGTGTTTCAAGGATTTGGTCTTTCAAAGCATAAGATACAATGGTTTGAGTGTGTAAGCAATCTAGCTCAGTGTTTGATAATTAGTTTGTATGTATTTGTGGAGTAGTATCGTATATTTGAGGTTCGTATTTGGGGATACAACAATCAATGGTTTAGAAAGAATCATGTTTACAGCTCAAGATCAATAACTGGAATCAGGGTTTAGGGTTCAGTGCTTCAAAGCACTTGCAATATAGAACAGGCTTATCAATCACTATAATATCTCGAGAAAGTTCTGAACACTTGCCTGGTACTAGCTTACTACACTGCACTTGCTCTCAATCACCACTGTCTTACTTCTTGACTATTTGTTTCCCTTTCCTACGCCTTGCCTCTTCTGCTCACATATCATAAGCATCTATCAATATTTAACTCATACGATTCTATTCGACACATACTTCTATCTACCCTTCGTTTCACCCAAATCTGATTAACGGATTGAAAGTTACGCAATAAACAAGTAAACAACGAATATATAGACCGACAGTTAACCAACAAGTCACATATAACACATAACACGTCACATAATCAATGATATATCATTTATAAAGAAGTCTCGGGTCATAAATAGACTTTCAGATATTTAAAATGATTTTTAAAACATTTTTCGGAATTAAAACAGATCGTTGAATTAATTTCGAAGTAGTAAACAGGGTTCGGTTGGCCAATTCTGGCTTCAAAACAATTTCATAATAATTATCGAGCCTTGAAAATAATTTAACATAATATTTTAAAGCTCGAAACTATTTTTCAGAATTTTTAAATCATTTTTAAATAATTAAATCTAATTAAATAATTAATTAAAATCAATTAATAATTAATTAAATCAATTAATCAATTAATTTTTGAATTAATTGACTAATTAATCAATTAAAAATTAACTGAAATTAATTAACTAATTAATTCAGATTTATTTTTGAATTAAATATAATTTTTGAAATTAAAATAATAATTTTTGGAATTTTCAGAAATTAAAATCGAATTTTTATAATAAAAATAAATAGGAAATATGATTTTTGAATATTTTTAAAACAGGAATCCAAAATTTGCAAGTTCTGGAAACCTCAGGGACCTAACCGTTTCTTCCCCAAAAGATAAGATACTAAACTGTAATTTTACAGGGGGGGTCGCCGGAAAAGTTCTGTCTCGCCGGAGAAGACGATCCCGGCATCCTCACCCCACCAACACCTCCAGATACGATCTACACATCACCAGGAACTTATTCATGCAATCAAAACACATCAATCATCCCTGTTCTGGCCGGAAAATGACCAAGAACATTGCCGGTTTCCGGCGAACATCGAAAATCTTCAAAACACAACTCCCTTCGATTCACTAATCCTCTGTTAACGAGCTATATACCAATCAATTGCAAATTTTATAAGAAACATAATCCACTATAAATCAACAGCTAATAACCCCTAAATCAAAAAGCCCCAAATTTCAATTGAAAACATTCATACGGGTTATAAACCCTAATTTTAAAATTCGAGAATTAAACCCACTTTTGAGCATGTTATTGAACTCCAAATCAGACGTATGACATATGAAAATCATCAGGAAAACAAGCTCTACAACATTCAAGCATCAAATCATATAAACAATCATCCGAACAAAAATTCATATTTTTAATAAAATTAATTCGAAAATAAATAATTTTTCAGAAAATAAACCTTGATTTCTGCAGTGATTTGGAACACGGAATCTGATAGAACACCTCAAGACCTTCGTTTTGAGTACTCGAGCTTTTCAAACGGACTCTGGTAACACCTCCGATTGTTGGTTTGATTCTCAGAAAGGTTTATGAATATATGAATTTTCTCTGGAAATTTATATAATTACTGACTACAAATGATTTTTGATACGAAATAAAATACGGTAAAGGCTATTTATAATTACGGAAAATTAGTATCCTGTTGGATCATTCCGGATATAAAACGGTACGTTTATTTGTAAAAACTGATGCAAACGGTATCGGTTTTCGGGATAATTATCCAAATCAGTACAATTTGTACTGCGCTCTTGGTCTCAGCGCCTGGTTACACGTACTACGAGGTGATAATTGAGATAGTTTAATAAAAAGCTCCCGTTTATCGAAAATACGGGTTTTATTGATTGACCGAGACGAATATTGTATCGAAAATGTTGCGCCGGGACCCGCGCAGGACAAACCGTACACCGGATCGAAAAAGTCGAAACATGGAATATGCTCGGAATATTACAATTAGGTTAGGAAGGAGTTCTCAGAAGATTTTCGGGTTCCAAAAACGTAACAACGGATGACGTCGGTCGGTTCCCGTTTTTATAAAATAGATTTTAAATACCTGGTCGGTCGGGTTGATTCCTTTTTCTTCTTAAATGTTTATTTTGAATATTAAGTATGACTAATTTTTGATCTATAAATTGATTAAACTATAAATTGATTAAACTGTTAATATTTCAGTTAAATGATCTAGAATATGTGTAATGTCGAAGTGTCTGATACAAATGGTGCAATTTCAAACAAAAAATCAGAGTAAATAGTGTGTATGTAAGTGAATGGTAAAAATGGGATAGAAAGCAAGTGGGACTGAGAGCAGAAATAAAAGAAGAAGAAATATTTCATCTTCTCGTTCTTTTAGCCCGATAAAAAAAAGAAAATAAGAAAAATATGTTAATGGTAATCGTACATCATCGTTACTAATTGGTCTTTTGACACGTGAATACTTGTCATTATCATTATATTAAAGAAGAAGAGAGAAAAAGGAAAAAGTATATAAATTTAGTAAAAGAATATCTCTCTTGAAGGAGCAGGAGACTAGGAGACTAAGAGTACATAAAATTAAAGTTCCAATCTGTAGAAAATGTTTTACCTTTACTAAATTTTGTTACCAACAACACAAAAAAAAAATAAATGAGATACAGATGGTTAAATTTGTAAGTATTTTGTTTATAGAGATAGTTATTTAAGTGAGAGCTAATATTTGAGGTGAGGTTGCTAACATTTTATGTGTGATAGTATTTATTGGTATTGTTAATGTTTTACTTTAAAGATAGAAATTTATGTTCAAATGATAAAGGTATAAATGTTTTGTAATTTTTTTGTTGAATAAGTTAGTATTTGTAGTAGAACAAAATTTTGTGTGATAGTATTTATTGATATTGTTAATGTTTTTAATTTAAAAATAGAAATTTATGTTCAAATGATAAAGGTATAAATGTTTTGTAATTTTTTTTTGTTGAATAAGTTAGTATTTGTAATAGAACAAAATTTTACCGAGAGATGGCAAATTTTTGGTTAAGTAAGAATTTGGGAGATAATAATCTTTCTTATAAAACAAGCAAATTTTGTGTGAGAGTATATATTTTGTTGGGAAATAGTTAATTTTTTATAAAGTGAATAATAATTTGGAACAAAGAGATGGGAGATAGAAAATTTTAGGTTAAATAAAAATTTGGGAGATAATAATTTTTTTTAGAGTAAATAATTTTGTGAGAGTAAAATTTGGAATAAAGTGGATTTTTTGTTAAGTAAAGATTGGGAGATTGTAAATAATTTTTAGAGTGAAAAAATTGTTCCCGAAAATAGAAATTTTTTATATAGATAAATATTTGCAAGTAAAAGTTGTTGAGATAGCCAATTTTTTGAGAGGATAGGAAAATACTTTTTGAGAGAAAACAATTTTTTTGCAAGTAAACGAAAAACAATTTTTAAGGAAATATTTTTGGTTCACCAAGTATATATATTGTAATGTAGCCCAATACTTTTATTTCTGTGATAAAATAGTTTGAAATAATTTTTAAGATAGAATTTTTTCGAGGAAGGAAATTTGAATATATATTTTTTGATTTGGAAGGAAAATTGGTCATTTACACTCAATTAAAAAAATGCACTATAATTTGCCGTACCCATTAAATTATACACATGTCTTTACATTTGTTTACTAAATTTTTAATTTTTTTTACACTAATTCTTTCTCCTCCTTAATTATCTTCTTCGGCTAAACTAAGAGCATTTTTGTTAAATTTTTACATTAATTATCACCGTTTAAATTTTATTGAAATTAGAATGTTCAAAACATGTACCTTAGATGATTGAGTGTATAATGCTGCTATATAATTTTATTAGCAATCTTCTGGGGTCAAATGAAAATTTTTTTGAATGAAATATTTTTGGTTCATCAAGTATATATTAAATTGTATTGTAGCCTTATGCTTTTATTTTTGAGAAAATATTTTGAAATAATTTTTTCAGACATAATATTTTAAGATAAAAAAATTTGCATTTATATTTTTTGATTTAAAGTAAAATTGGTCATCTACACTACTAAAAAATGCACTACAATTTGACATGCTCACACATATCTTTCCTTTTAAAAAAATAATTATTTTCTAAATTTTAAAAATATTCATTTTTTACTAATTCTTTCTCCACCTCGGGAATAGACTTTTTGTTATATGAATTGTCACGTTTAAATTTTATTGGAATTACAAATTTCAAAACATGCACTATCTTAAATGATAAGAAATTTATTGAGTGTATAATGCTGTTACATAATTTTAGCAATCTTCTTATATCAAATGACAACCCTATATGATTAATTAATAAATTAATAACCTCTTTAAATTAATAATTAATAATTTTTTGTGACCCCGAACCGACCCTTTATATTAAATTAATAATTCGTTAAATTTATAAGAAATATTTTTTATTAATGGATATAAGTCCCATATAATATATAAATTAATAATTGAATATTATATCAAAATTATATATTTATAGGGTGCACTTTTATATATTAAGCTTTGTTTCTTTTTAAAATTGATGTCGTATGCTTCGACTTTGAATCTTTTTTTTTTTACTCAAAACTTTGAATCTTTAATGGATGGAACTCTAGCGTACTACATTTATTTTGAGAGACTGGATTGTGTACTATTATTTTCATCAACTTCATCTTCTTTCTTATTTCCCAAGATACATCATCCAACAATTTACTAAATTCATAAATATTTTTAATGTTATTTTAAGTATTTAGTAGATCAAAATAAATTATTATTCTGAAAATTATATATGTTATAAAATTTTAAATAATATATCTCGATAAATTATTAATATATCAATAAATTAATAAATTATTAATTTATCCATATAATAATATTTTGATCAATTAATATTTTTTCATAATTCCAAAGTTATTAATTTATCGAGGTTTTACTGTATTTGTTCCCCACTTCTTTCTCTCTCCCGGGGTCATGCGGTTTGAACATTTATAAGTACGTGTGTTGTAATTTGTAAATGTGATTAAAGACATGCATTTTAATTTTGAATTATTATGATGACATTATTTAGTTGTGTATGATAAAACATATATAATAAATCATTGTTTTTTAAAAAAGGTAAGAGTTCTAAATGAGGTGACATATACAGTTACTTAGATTAAAAATATGAAATTATAATTAATAAGAATGACATGCATGTTAAAAAAAAGTGACATAATTGTAATATAAAACTAGGTATTTATAATTTCATACCTCAATTTCTCCCTGAATTAGACAAGACATGTAATATAAAATCTAAGTATATCATCCCACACCTCAATTTCTGCAGAGAAATTTTAGTTTTTTTATTCTATTTAATTTATGATTTTAAAATTTTTGAAATATCTATTTGTGTAATAAATTATGAGTAAGTCTTTTTAATTTTTTATATATTGAATAAATAGATTTTCTTAATAAAATAATATTTATTTGAAAGTTAATGAATTGTAATAAAATAATGTATTTTAATCGGAACAATGCTGCAAGCTTGCATTGTATATGTAAAAATTGAAACATCTAGTTTATTTGATTGACGTGGACAGACCCGTCAATCGAGCGAAATTCGATCCGACCCGATCCGATCCGAGGCCATTTTAGTGGATATGGATCAACCTATTAAAAATCCGATCCCATAAGAAAAATCCGATTTTAAATGGAGCGAATATGAATTTAGGTCGATCCGATCCGTTAATAATCCGATCCGGTTTATATTTATTTATAATGTAATAAAAATATTTTTTTAATAATTCTAATTTTAAACGTATTATCCTCGAGTGAAGTCCCATTATCTATATTTCGTTCGGTTCAGGCTAGTCCATTTCTATAACCCTGGTTCTTTTACCTTTTAAAACCGCATAAAAGTCTCAATTCATATACTACTTTTATTTATAAGTCAAGTCCCTTTATCCTCGAGTCAAGTCCCATTATTCTCGAGTCAAGTCCCATTATCTATATTTCGTTTAGTTCGATCTATATAGTCTAATCCATTTCTATAACCCTAATTCTTTTACGTTTTAGAGCCGCATAACCCAATTCTCAATTTATATAACAATTTTAATTTTGTAATATCAATTTTTTTCATTCTTAGAGTTAAAATACTGTACAGCCCAATAGTATGTTTGTTTCAAAAAGCGAATTTTAGTTCGTAATTTATCTTTGTACTTAATTATATCTTACTAGTATTTTAATATTTTTTGAAATTGTCAATTTTAAAAAGATTTTATAATAATTGAAGTTAAAAAAATAAATATATATAAATGAAGTGGATATTCGATCCGAAATCCGTGATCCGCACAGATCCGAATATGGATCGACTTATACAAAATCCGAACGCGATCCGATCCCAATCCGAATCAAAAAAATAAATGGATATGGATACGAATTTAGGTCATGCCGGTTCGATCAAAACCCGATTCATCGACAGTGTTGACGTGGATGCCTGAGTCACACAGTTTGGACATTTTAATTTACCAAGGTTTCTGACTTTTGAGGCACCTCTTTCAACAAGTAAATTACAACCTGCTCAAAACACCCCCCACACAGGCGCACACACTCACACACACACACACACACACACACACACTGTTTCTGCTTGATCTGACCTATCTTCCCACATTTCCGAACATTTCCGATGCCAGCTTCCAGCTCAGGTCTCTCTCTCTCTCTCTCTCTCTCTCTCTCTCTCTCCCTCCTTCCCCTCTCTCTCTTTACATACACATCTTATATATATGTACAACCTAAATATTTGTTGCACAAATTTAACTTAAACTTACCATTCAATTCCCCCCACAGACACGCTCAACAGCGGGAACAAACGCAAGCGAGAGTCACTGACCACTCCCCCACACGACGACGTTCCCCAACAACCAGAACACCTTTCCCCCGATTTCATTGAAAACCCAACCAATTTTAACTCTAATAACCACTCCATTAGCTCTTCACCTCATCCAATTAAACCCGAGCTGTTATCCAACACTCGGATTCCTGTATCGGAGTTTCCTCCAGTGTTTAAGCGCAATGTGCAACGGCCACATTTGTCCGTGATTGCCATTGTGAATGCGGAAAGGGGAAATGTTTCCAACTGTGGTGTGAGTTTGGAGAATGTCTCGTATGGTCAGCTTCAGGCGTTATCAGTTATGACTAAAGAGAGTTTGGTTGATTTGGAGAACGGGGAGGGGGATTGTGTTTCATATGTTATAAAGCCTCCCAAGATAATGAAGGGGCAAGGTGTGGTTAAGCGGTTTGGAAATGATCGGAGTCTTGTGGTGCCAATGCATGCTGGTAAATGCTAGATACTTTTTATTTTACAACATTTCAATACATTTGTTTAGTACTAAATGTAGATAGTTAGCAAAAGTAATAATGTAGATTGTTGAATTTGTTTTACAAATCAATTAATTATAATTTGTAATTTGTTTGAATTACTAAACCGAACGTGTTGTGACAGTTTTGTGGACAGTATCAATCTTAGCGTCCACGAGAGTGTGAAACTACATGTTATCATATTATTAGTATTTAGTGTCCAACAAAATGGAACTCAATTGGCATAGATGTATAAATATTGTTCAGATAATAATTCTGTAAAAAAATCAGATCATGCTGGTTCATTCTATATTCATACTGCTTTCTGGACTCACAGAAATTTTTGAGAAATGTACATTGAGGTTGTTCATGTATTTCGTTAGTCATTCTCTAGATAATAGATATAGTATAGAAGAGTTTTTGATGGTTTTCCTCTTTGAAACAGACTGGTTTTCACCTAATAAGGTGCATAGATTAGAGAGACAGGCAGTTCCACAATATTTCTCTGGGAATTCGGTACACCATACACCTAAAAAGTACATGGAATGCCGAAATTGTATTGTTGCCAAGTACATGGATAATCCAGAAAAGAATTTGGCAAGGTCTGATTGTGATGGCCTGGTAATTGGTGTTGACCGTGATGACATGAATCAAATTTTCCGCTTTCTTGATCACTCGGGTATCATTAATTACTGTGCTCCTGCTCTGGATTGTCAAATGCAAGACGATGGGATGTGCCTCAACGAAGATTCAAATGGGGAACTTCGTCTGGCGATGAATCTTTTGAAATCCATCGATAGCTTAATCCAGTTTGATAGGCCTAAATGTCAGCTTAGTGCAGCAGATGCTTATCCGGAACTAAGGGCTCTTGTTCATAGTAATTTTGACCTGGATAGCAAAATTCAGGAGCGATTATTCGAGAACAGGTGCAGTTGCTGTTCTCGACCTCTTCCAGTCAATTATTATCAATCACAGAAAGAGGTGATCTACAATTCCTTTGCATTTCAATATTTTTCTTAATCTTTTTGTTGCTACTGTGTTCAGATAGGCATTTAATTACTTCCCTCTTTAGTTATGCAGACTTTTTAATGTACTTTAGATGCACACTTACTAAAGCTGTTTGGTACATGTATAATTACGGCTGTTTTGTTTGCATATAGCTCCCTTTTGTATCTTATATGGGATATAGGGAAACTAATCCCATTTCTCTCACTTTTGGGAAGGGTGCCTCGTGACATACATAGGATATAATATGTGCACATTTATATTTGGATCAAACTCTAATTTGGTTTTGAACTTAAACTCAGATTTACAATCCGAACTAAGTAACTTACCACTAAGCTAGTTTGTGCGGTCTGCTAGGAACTTAGTAAAATTAAGGAATATGGTACAAATAGATTAAAGGAGAGTCAGATTGCTGGTTATGGGTATTGTAGGATATTTTGGTTTAAATCTGCATCAGTGTTAAATACCGTATATATTTTACTTCGAGTGTAATTAAAATCTCCTTAAGTGTTATGAAGTTCATTTGAATCATTTTTTAAACAGATGATGCAATACAAATAAAAGTACATCTCTTAGACATGTTGTCCTCTTCTATTGGTTGGAATTATTCAAGTAACTATGTTAAAAGTAAAAAGTTACCCTGGTGCTAATATTTAACAGTCGGGACAACAAGTAGTAATCTCTTTAACAAGTAGTAACAACGTCAGTCTACAGCTACTTGGTCATATAAGAAAGTGATTTTGTGAATATGGATGAACTCAACAAATAACAGTAATAATAATGAAATTGAATCCAGCAATAGGTTTTACATGGTATTGTGGAAAAGTTTACCCGACCCGTTTAATTTGGCTAGATAGAGAGAGGGAGAGGGAGAGGGAGAGGGAGAGGGAGAGGGAGAGGGAGAGGGAGGGGGAGAGAGAGAGAGAGAGAGAGAGAGAGAGAGAGAGAGAGAGAGAGAGAGAGAGAGACGTGTCTTCTCTTGATTTTACAAGGCAAACTCTAACTTGTTTGACTACACAGCCTCTGTCTGAGTCTGATACTTGGTGTATGTCATAATCATCTCTTATTACTATATACTTTGTAGACTGTACAGTCTATATTTCACAAATAAATAGTTTCTCATATATTAAGTTGTAAAAGTGTTGAACATTCTAGCATAAAAAAGTAAAAAGTGTAATATATTTATATTTGTTCTTTTAATAATTATTAATTTATCATCATTCTGATTATAATATATTAAATACATAAGAGCTATATCTATTTTTTTAATCATACTATTTATAATAAATATCATTATACTAATATTTAATAATCCTTGATTTAGTTTTATAACATATTATTATTATTTAGGGTATTAGCCCTTTTTATCACAATTTACAGTAAAATGGTTCAAAATATCACAAGTCACGAAGATGGCCCTTTATTTCACAAGAAAACACAAAATTAAGTTGCGTTTTTTAAGAAACGCAAACAGAGAATGCATTGCACAGCTGACAACTCTTTATTTTTAACGCATGTATACAATGCGTTTCTTTGAGAATGCATATGGGACCCACGTTTTTGTATGTTTTTGAAAAAAGATAACAGAAGCAATGCAAGTTTAAGTTGCGTTTGTGATCGGGGACCCACCTATGTGAGTTCCAGTCTTCGAGGAAAGTTAGTGTCTTTCATAAACACATTTTTTTAATGCGTTTTTTTTTGTGATGAAAAAGGCCATATCTGCGGGTTGTGACTTTTCAGGCCATTACACTTGAAATTATGATATATTGGCCCTTTTCTCTATTATTTATCCGGTTTTGTTCTGACTATTAGAAGTATATAGAAAATATATTGTATTTGTTATTCTACTTATTTATATAAATATCAAATAAAAATGTAATAATATCAATTATTAAAATTTTTTAATGTCCAATTTTAGTATATCTGACCATCTAGAACAATACTCTTATACACTCATATATATTTTTTATCCTTAAAAGTACGTTGAATCCACAAATGTACAAAAGAAGGCGGAGAGAGACAGAGAGTGCATGTATTGATTTATAGTAAAATACAAGTTAAGAGTGGAAGGAGCCTCCTCATAAATGAAGAATGAGAAATAAAGATAGGCTCTTAGTGATTTGAGGAGCCATTAAGATTCATTCGGAGCAACATTTTAGGACACTTAAATTTTAGTCAAGTGTCAGTATAGAGAGTGTAAGGAGATGCTCTTATGTATCTTTAGATGGGTTTAGTAGGACTGTAGATGTATATCATTTGTTTCCTAGTCATTGCAGGTGTATATTATGGAAGTGTATTATTCTACGTGTTTACTCCTGTTGACCAACATACAATATATTGGATGCCTAGCTGTTTAGTTGTCGGCTTAGTCCACGATTTAATTGAATTGACGGTCTACAAGTGTTCTTCTGACTCCATCTCTTTTGAATCAAACGTATATCAGAATTTTTGGATTACTTAATTTTTGATGGCTGACCAGCATTTTCTTTAACAGGATGAAGTACAATTATGCATGGAGTGCTTTCATGAGGGGAGATTTATTGCTGGTCACTCAAGCCTGGATTTCTCAAGGTTTGATTCTAGTAAAGATGGAGATCTAACTAGAGAAAAGTGGTCTGACCAGGAAACTCTACTGCTTCTGGAGGCAATGGAAGTTCACGGTGACAATTGGAACGATATTGCAGAGCATGTTAAGACCAAGTCAAAAGCACAATGCATTATTCACTTTCTGCGATTTCCCATGGATGATTCCTCAATGCAAAATGTGGAGGTACCACATATTCCCATTTCTGTGAAATTGTCGAACAATGAAGAGTCCGACAGATTAAACCTAAATGGCCATCATGCAGGTTCTTTTACTAATATAATTGCCCCTTTACTTTCCATCTCATTATCTACGTGTTACCAAATTTGCTTCCTAAAATTTACACAGGCTTGACTCTACAAGACACTAATTCTGAGAGCAGAGTTCCTTTTGCAAACTATGCAAATCCCATAGTAGCCCAGGTAGGTTTCTTATTATTATATTTGACTAAAATCAATGTGCATATCCTCAAATTATACGTGCAGTTATAAGCAGTTAATGTGATGGATGTTTTTGATTTTGTCTTTCAGTTCTTAGGAAAATGATAGCAAAACTTCTGTTTTTCATCCTTCCTGTTAATTTCGTCTTTCTTTTCTTGTATATTTCAATTTTCAGACTTTTATTATAAATGCAACTGACTATCATCTGTCTTTTAGTAGTTCAGTATAATTACTAATAATGCTTGAGCATATAATATTTTTTGTGTACTATCTGTTACTGGGAGTAGAAACTTCTTATTCTTTCTTTAGTGCTGAGGCTGGGCAGTACCGATAGAATTACTATGGGCAGGTCTTAGAGTTAAGACTTAAGAGCTATTAAATTTATACTTAAGATAATTATCGATTATTGTAGTATAAAGGGCTGTGATACACCAGCCAAGCCCAACTATGAAACATATGAGAGACGCAGGTGGCAGGCCCAAGGGTAATCCTACATGTATCCAAATCTTTATACTGTAGTACGTAAATTTATTTCTAATCTGTATTTGCCCGACTCCTTTCCTGTCATCCTTCCAGCATCGTGTTAATTTTCTTGATTAGTCATGAACACAACTTGTAGTTTCTTAGTTTATTCTGGATAAATGGCCATGTGAACAAGATGTAAAAGGCTTATGTTTAAAGGCGGATGAATGATATATGTGCTAGTAAACTGTAAACCTGGTCGTGCTGATGTGCATGGTAATAATAGTTCGTTATTTCCTATTTTTATGGTTCTATAGTTACTGTATCTGTCGTTTGAATAAGAGTGGTATTGAGAACGAAACTTACTGCTACTACTGCACAATCGGGACTACCCTCTTTTCGGAAATGAAAAATCTATGATTAGGATCGTAATTCAAATCACAATATTCCGATTTTGTGCATATGAGGGTTGTCTGCTAATTTTCCACTTTCTATAGACTTGTTATACTCCGGTTATCTATGTTCTGTATCAACATACTTTTAAGCTATCAAGGGCTCAAGCAAGCATGAAGTTTGGAGCATAAATACAACATGCATCTAGACCTGACAATTTTGGATACGACACGACTTACACGACACGAAACGACACGAAAATTTAGTGTTTGTGTTTGCATTTTTAGTACACGACAGGAAAGTACACGAACACGAAAGTACACGGTCAAAATTTAGTGTCAGTTTTGTGTTTAACCTTCAAGTACACGACACGACACGAAGTATACGACATAAATAAATATTATAATTAAATTTTAATATTTTTTATGAATATATGTAGAATTATAATAAATGTATGCATATTTATTTTTAAAATATTATTTAATTTCATTATATTGTATAGATATGAGATCTAAATATATATTTTATAAATTTTTTACCTAAAAAATCTTATATTTTAATTTATATTAATATTATATTTAATATATATTAATATTCAATTAACACGACATACACGACACGAAACGAAAGTACACGAACACGAATCACGAATGTACACGAACGCTAAACATGTCGGTTTTGTGTTTAGCCTTCTAGTACACGAAACACGAAAATACACGACACGAAAGTATACGACACGAACGAATTGCCAGGTCTACATGCATCACACCATTGTTCGTTTTAGAGCTGGAATAGAATAAATAAAAGAGCTTTTCTTATAGTAAATGTGTAGAGGCTTGGTGGTATTGTATTTATTTGGTAAACAATTTCTAATATTCAGTCCAAAAACTATGTTTAAGTTTTGTTGTATCCAAGTTATTCCTAGATGAGATGACACGTGGATAGTTCAAGAATTTTGTTGACCGAGTTTCAGTAGTAACTTCCTAGATTTGTGTGTGTCAATTATCTATTCCTTGCTGTTTTAATACGTAGGTTGCCTTCCTGGCCTCTGCTCTGGGACCAAGAGTTGCTGCAGCCTATGCTCATACCACCTTAATAGAGCTTACTAAGGATGATCAAGTAGCTACTTCTGATTACAATATTACTGAATCAAGTCAACAAAAAGGTAGCCAACCATAAAGAAGTTTTCTAGTCTTTTTTTCCACCAACTACAGTATTTCATAGCAAATTAAGAAACTCATCGTGTTGCAGACAATACTCCATTATCTGATGCAAAACTTAGAGCTGCTTCCAAAGCTGGTCTGTCCGCTGCAGCAACCAAGTCAAAACTATTTGCTGATCATGAGGAGCGCGAAATTCAAAGGCTTTCTGCTAATATCATAAATTATCAGGTACATTTATTGCAAGTTAGTTTTTGTTAAATATTAGTTTACTTGTTTGATTGTGTCGTTATTGTTTTGATAATTGGTCATGACCTTGCTTCCTAGGTCATAACACATTACTGACTTACTCTTTTTCGCTAGGACCTGCTATATATATGTATATACGGGCGTGTATGTGTGTGTGTATAAATATATATTTATTTATTTACATTATATGGAATTGTGGATGGATTTTCCATTGCGCTTGTCTAGGAATGTGTTACATGGTGTCTTGCTGAATGAATAATTGTATGCTTTTAGAGCGCAGATTCATGTCTTACAATTTCTTCATATGCTTGTTATACTTTCGGTCCTTTTTATTACTTTTAAGGGATTGTTTATTCGTATAGTCATTCATTTCTGACACGGGGCTACTTAGGTCTCATTACTACATATAATTAGTCCTGCAAATCTGCAATTAATTTTGGTCTCTCTCTCTCTCTCTCTCTCTCTCTCTCTCTCTCTCCCTCTCCCTCTCTCTCTCTCCCTCTATCATTTTACTTTACAGTTTGAGGTTTTCTGGACGCTTTTTGTTGGTCTAGGCTGAATTCACTTTTAGGAGATTAAAAAGAATTTTATCTAGTACAGAGTTTGTGAACTGATACTGGAGCCATATTTAAACTTTCTTCTACTATGATTTTCTTTTTTAGATCTATAATTATCTCCATTTTAGCTCATGCCAACATCACCTACTGTAATCCTTTGAAGTTGAAAATTTATGATGTCCTTAATATAGAGGAATATTCCTCTCCCACATTCTGAGTGTTTACGTTTTTTTGCCTCCATGTTTATGCCTATCCCTGATTGGAGCATCTTTTTACAAATTACATTTCTGCATCTGGTTCGTTACAATATCTAAGTTACTTGTATATTTTAAATTTTTTTGCAGTTAAAGAGGTTAGAACTGAAGCTGAAGCAATTTACACAACTGGAGACTATTTTAAATAAAGAATGTGAGCAAGTGGACAGAGTGAAGCAGATAATTGCTGCTGAACGTGCTGGTTTGCTCTCAACCCAGTTTGGGCCAGCTGGTGTGGCTCGATCTGCAAGTCTATCAGCTTCTTGTTCTGCCAATAATCAACTAGTTCATCCTCATGTTCTACCCGTGATGTCAAATAGCGCAATGTCGAGACCCATGCCTGGGTATAGATCCGGAGTTGATTAACATTAGAGATAGTTTAGTAACATTTTGGGAAACACCTGTAGACCTGCTTGATATAAACATGCCGAGAGTCTTCAGCTAGCAGAAATTATATAGCTTGATATAAACAGGTCTTGTTACAGTCCTCGGATTTAAACAGTTTTCCGAAGCAGTTGGACATTATCTCCAAAATGCACCTATTTGTAGTTGTTTATTAGTTTCCGGTAGTTGAACATTGTAATTACAAACTTTGTATGGTCTATAGAAAATTGATAGAAAAGAAAGGAGTAGTGCTATATGCATAAAATTTGAAATACAAAAAACTTGCATGACCTGATGTTTGTTTTAATTGAGTTCATGTGAATGTATGATCGATTCCAATCAATACCTACAGCATGTCCACTTTGTGAAAATTTTATATATAATTTTGTGGAAGCTATTCTTAACTAAGATTGAGGAATAGTCATGTTTGTATATTTAAGTTCAATTTGCTCAATACAACTAATATATACATGTAACTAGTAACTGACTCTTCTTCACCCTTTCTACCCATCTTTATCTCTATCTCCATCCTCTCTCTTCATCCAAACAATATTTTTATCATTTGTTTTTAACTTTTTTTTAATAAATATCGGATTTTGTTCAAAAATTCGGTTCTTTTTCATTTCGTTTAATCAAGTTGTTATTTATGTGTTTGATTATCTCGCTTTGTGCGATGTGTCTCGCTTTATGCGATGTGTTGAAAATAGATTTTACGGTATATTGTGAGATCTGAATATCTCGCATCAACAACACTTTCGACAGATTTATAGCTGGTGTCCGGGAGGGGTGCTTTTGGAACGGTAGTGAAAATCGCATGAGCTCACATCTCACAAAATATTTTTGTTCATAACATGAGGGCCCTCTCAGATTTTGCAACTGAGTCCTCTGAACATTGTACTATCCATGGAATTAATGTGAAGGTCAATTGTGAAACTACTGTGTTCGGTGGAGATGCAACTAGATCGCTCGAGAAACCATTATTTTCATTTTTAATTTTTACAATATTTTTATTCAGTCAGTTAAGCAATCCGGAAACAAAGAGGCTAATTATTTAGTTATACTATTTGTTTTTTAACCTGGTTGCATGATCAATTGGAATTTGTCCCGATTGAGTTTTTTTTTGTTATTAATGAAATCTGCTATAAATTTGACAAAAAAAAAGTTCAATTTGCTCACTTTTTCGGTGTGAATATCTTTTATTATAAGGTACGATGGTCGTCCAATAGAGATAAAAACTAGCACAGAGTTTATATTAAAATATAATCAAAACTAAAACAATAAAAAAAATTGAAAACTATTTTTATTAAAATTTAATCAAAAAGTTAAAAACAAAAATATTCATGTAACAGAAATTTAAAAAAGATACCACTCTGTTGGGCAACACGTTTGACAGGCTTTCAAGAACTCCAAACTAATATTAAGCTTGGTGCCCGCGTTTCCCTTTTCCGAACCTCTTTCGGACAGGAAGTGGTTATATTAAATATATCCCCACGCTCTCAATCTCAGAAGCTCTCTTACCCCTCCTGATTAAAGTAGTTCTGTCAAATAGTGTAAGCTATGGCTTATAAGATTGTCAAACGCCGAGGAGGGAAAAACCCGTCCTCATGAAGTTGTCGGTCCATGCCCTGGGAATTGCAAGCCATCCAATGCCCTTCGCATCTCCTTCTTCACCAAAGATGGTAAGAAGGTGAAGAGGAAGAAGATTCCCAAGGGTTTCCATGTTTATTTGACTCTGATTCAGACTTTTATCGGTGATCGAGGTTCTGTTTACGAGTTGTTGGAGGAGGCGAGGGAAGAATACACCAGGAGAAGCGGAGCAGTTTGTAACACCTATGGAGCTCCTCAACTCGATTGAAAGTGTTGAGAAAATGGAGAGAAATAACAAGGTCGAGTGGGACAGAAAGATACGCACTCTTATGTCAATGCGCTGATCCACCCCATAATCACCTTGCTTCCAGACTTTGGTGAAATGAGTACATCTCCTGCTAAGTTCGGATAATTGTCCGTTGTATATTTACAACTACTTGTATCAATAACTTGATTTGTTTTCTTGTTTTTTTTTATATATAATTTCTAGTCTCTAGCCAGAGATCATTATGCCATGGCTCAAAATTCCCCTACTTCAGTTTAGTACAATACAGACTACTGTTTTGTTGTGGGCATTTTTGTGTATGTTTTGGATGATGTCATTAAACTAAGCTTATTGGTCATTGTTTCTGATGCAACTTATCTTTCTTAATTACTGGTCTTGTAGTATTAATTATCCAGACAATGTTAATACAAATATGCAATGTCCTGTTTTGTGGTACTAGTGGTGTATGCATAAAATCTACGAGGATTTAGTTTTTAATCTAAACAAATGATTGCAAATCTAAACAAATGATTGCATAACTATGGTCATTAAACATGTTGGAAGAAGAAGACTGATATTGGTACATAGAGGTTTAGTTTGCATTGATTAATAAGTAAACAGGGCAATTGTTTATCCATGACTGGTAAAATTTGCAGAGGCATACCATGTGGCATGTGACTTAATTCATGGTAATGTGCGTGTTTAGTGTTAATTAAGTATTGCATACAGTGAGAACTGAAGTGACATTGCAGAGCATGTTAAGACCAAGTCAAAAGCACAATGCATCATTTACTATCTGCGTTTTCCCATGAAGGATTCCTCAATGTTAAAATGGCGAGGTGTTAAAGAAGGGTTGACTGCCAACTCAGCACAGCCAGCTGGCTAGACAACTGTGACTTTGACTTTTGTAACAAACTTTTTACAAATTATTATCAGAGTGTATTCTTCAAATTTTAATTGTTAGAAAAACTATTTGTTTTATTTTTCTCTCTCTCCTTCACTCTCTCTCTCACTCTCTGTGTATGTTTATCTTTGTCCTGCTTATTGAATTAATCATGATCAAGCAGTTGCATACTTGATGAAATGAGCTCAGTTTGTAACATGGTATCAGAGCCAGCGATTCTACAGTGTACGGATTGATCTCAAAGTTACGAGAACTGTTAACGATTGATCATCATTGTTATTTTCTTGAGCTCTACAGATCTGTAAGTCTTTAGTGTTCTCTCTTATAGCAGAGTATAATTTTAGCTGATTGAAATCTTCTTATCTTCAAAACTGTTTGTTCATGGCAACGATTGCATCGTCTTCAACATCAACGCTTGGTTCAGGTGTTTTATCAAACACCTTAGATGCTAATCATCCATATTATTTGCATCCATCTGATAATCTTGGTATGCTTGTTACAACTGTTGTGCTGAATGAAGGTAACTATAATCAATGGCGTAGATCCATGGAAATTGCATTATCCTCAAAACTAAAATCAGGATTTATTGATGGATCATATCTTAAGCCTGCTATAGATTCTCCATTAATGATTCATTGGATGAGATGTAATAATATGATAACTTCATGGATCTTAAATTCAGTCTCAACGGAAATACGAAACAGTATAGTCTATATTCAATCTGCTCGTGAGATCTGGCTTGATCTTGAAGTGCGATATGCTCAGAGCAATGTACCCAAACTTTTTCATCTGAAGAAAGAATTAGCTCATCTTACTGAAGGCTCTTTGTCTATATTGTCTTATTTTACCAAGTTTCGGACAATTAATGATGAACTTGATTGTCTGTCCACTAAGCCTAGATGTACTTGTGGATTATGCTCATGTACTGTTAATCTGAAGCTTGATACAGTTGATCAGAATGTACAGCTAATTCAGTTTTTAATGGGGCTTAGTGATTCATTCACTGCCATTAGAGGTCAGATATTGATGATGAAACCACTGCCATCACTAAGTCAGAGCTATGCTATGTTGTTACAAGAGGAGAGTCAGAGAACATCCAATTGTAGTTTGATGAATACTGAGAATGTAGCTATGGCAGTGAAGTCCTCATTTCAGGGGAATAAGAATCAGATCAAGAACAATTATGGACGAAGGTCAAGTGATATTGCTGCTGTGGTATGTGACTATTGTCATATGACTGGTCATCTCAAAGATAAATGTTATTGCATCCATGGATATCCATCTTGGCATAAGCTGTTTGGCAAGCCTAAACCAAAGCCTAAGCTACTACAATCCAAAAGTGCTGTGGTGGCTAATGTTCAACAGGTTTCTTCCACGTCTGATGTGCTTGATGGTGGCACTGTAAGTGTAGGACTTCACTCTTCTGTGACAGAAGGAATGAGTTTGTCTGATACTCAATGTCAGCAACTCATACATTTCTTGCAGAAGTCAATGACTGTGAAGCCTACAAATCATTCACTTGATACTGATTCAACATGACAATGGTCTCCTTTTCATTCTATCAATACAATACAGGTCTCAGGTATGTCTTTAGCTGCTGCAAATCACATAATTGGTACTGATAAAACACAGAATGTACACAAATGGATTATTGACATAGGCGCAACTGATCACGTTACACCATTTAAACACTTGTTAACTGATGTTCAAGATTGTTCTGCTACTCTACTATTACCAAATGGCAATACAGCTAGCATTAGTCATACTGGGAATCTTGTGTTGAATGCTTATATTAATCTCACCAATGTCCTGTGTGTTCCTACATTTTCCTACAACCTTCTCTCTATCTCCAAACTTCTCAAAGATACCAATTATCAAATGAGCTTCTTATCTGATAAGTGTTATATCCAGGATCCTTCTTGGATGAAGGCCCTAGAGATTGGTAAAGAAGAAAATGGTCTATACTTGTTTGATAGTGTTGCTGAGCAGACTTCACTGTTTCCTGCTGTACATAATACTGTTTCTACCACTGATGTTGTCTCTTTTGCTGGTCACGTGAATTCTGTGGATAAATGGCATGCCAGAATGGGTCATATTCCTCTGAATATATTGAAGTTGCTACCTGTTTCTCTTACTGATGATGTCTTACATGACTGTGAGAGTTGCCATCTAGCCAAACAGTCTAGGTTGCCCTTTCCTACTACTTCTCATGTTAGTAAACAACTCTTTGATCTTGTGCATGTTGATTTATAGAGGCCGTATAGGTTTTCAACACATGGCAATTGTAATATGTTTTTAACAATAGTTGAAGATAAATCAAGAGCCACATGGATTTATTTGTTATCTGATAAGGCAACTGTTGCTTCAATATTAAAGGAGTTTGTGCAATACATTGAGAATCATTTTAAAACAACTGTTAAAGCTGTTCGTACAGACAATGGAACAGAGTTTATGAATAAAACTTTACATCATTTTTTTGTGGACAAGGGAAACCTGCACCAGTCCAGTTGTGTGTACTCACCACAACAAAATGGTCTTGTTGAACGCAAGCATCGTCATCTGTTGAATTGTGCACGCTCTTTGCGTCTTCATGCTGCACTACCATTCGTTTTTTGGGGTGATTGTGTCTTGGCAGCGGTATATTTGATCAACAGAACACCTACTCTTACACTTCAAGGTAAATGTCCTTATGAAGTACTGTTTGACACTCAGCCTGAGTATGATCATTTACGAGTCTTTGGCTCGCTTTGTTATGCTACAGCGGTACCTCAACCCAGTGATAAATTTGCTGCACGGGCAATTAAGGGTGTATTTTTGGGATATCCTTACTGTAAAAATGGGTATAAGATTTTGAACCTTGATACTAGACAAGTTTTTGTGTCTCGGGACGTTAGGTTTGTTGAGAATGTCTTTCCATTTAAGGAATTATCTACCACCCCTCCTCAAGTGTTATTTCCTAACTCATCAATCTTTGTTGACACTGATCCACTATCTTCACATTCCAGTATAGAGGTAGTTTCTCCTACTACTTTAGTCACAAATTCTGAACCTGTTGTGTCCAATGATTCTACAATTTCTTTGCCAAACTCTAACACTGGTTCATCTAGTGGTGTTAATTCAGACAATGTACTTACTCGTCCTCATAGGACTCGTACTATTCCTACTCGTCTTCTTGATTATACTGGGCTTCCTTCTCATCTAGTAAGTTCTTGTGCTACTAGTTCCAAACCTGTACTTGAGGCTGAGGTTCTTCATGAACCTCAAACATTTAAGGAAGCTGTGCATTTTCCAGAATGGTGTACTGCAATGAACTTGGAACTGGCTGCTCTCGAAGCCAACAAGATGTGGGATATTATTCCACTTCCTCCTAATAAAAAGACTGTTGGGTGTCGTTGGCTGTATAAGTTCAAGTATCATGCCAATGGTACTGTTGATCGTTTTAATGCCCGTCTTGTGGCTAAAGGGTATACTCAGACTCATAATATGGACTATTTCGAGACATTTGCGTCGGTTGCTAAGATGACATCGTTTCGTCTATTGGTATCTCTTGAAGCCATGCGTAACTGGCCTATGATTCAATTAGATGTGACGAATGCTTTTCTTCATGGCATTCTTGATGAGGAAGTCTATATGACCTGTCCTCCTGGATACTCCATTCCAAGTCATCTACTTAGTCAATTTCTGAACAAAAAGTTGGTTTGTCGCCTTCTCAAATCGCTGTACGGTCTTAAGCAGGCTCCACGACAGTGGTTCCTGGCTCTGTCTACTGCTCTTCTGTCTTTTGGATTTGTTCAAACAAATGGGGACCCCAGTCTGTTTGTGTATAAAAAAGGGCCTGTGGTGCTTTACTTATTGATCTATGTTGACGATATGACTCTCACAGGCAATGATCTCAGTGTGATGGATCAAGTTACTGATTTCTTGGCCAATCATTTTAAAATCAAAGTGTTGGGTCAGCTTGATTATTTTCTGGGCATCCAAATTCTTCGTACTGCTTCTGGAATTACCATTTCTCAGCAGAAGTATATAGCTGATCTTCTTAAAGAATTTGGTCATTTGAATGGTAAGACTGCGTTGGTGCCTATGGATCAGCATCATGACAGTTTGTATGATTCTGATAGCCCCTTCTTGCAAGATGTCACTTTGTACCGTCGATTGGTGGGAAAAATAATATGTTATTCCCAGTGGACTAACAATGAGATTTACAGAAGGGGGGTTGAATGTAAATCTCAAAATTTTTTCAAGTTTTGAGCAGTTTGTAAGACCAAGTGTTTGGGTGATCAAATGTGTGTGAATTGCTTGGAGCTGATGCAGACAGATATATATTCAAACACAAATGTAATGAATACAAAGAACTTAAAAACTTTTCTGGTGGATTTGTTGTTCCACCAGAGATGTGTTATTTCAGAAAATCTGTGATTCAAAACTAAATCACAGCTGCTTCCTAGTACAAACTAGATGATTTTCTCTCTTGATATTTCTAAACAGCTCAGGGAAAATTCTTATCTAATTACTAGCTACTTCTTGGTTTATATAACACCAAGTTTACAAGTGAAGACAAAGATAAAGTACAATAAGATAATAGTTCTCCACTTGTTTCTGTTTCATCTTTATCCAGTGTAATATGGAATTATCTGTTGACTTTCCATTCTGAACCAGACTAAAAACGACTGCTTTTTCTGCTATTCCTGAAATAGGCTACCACATCTCTGTCAATCCATGTGCCTCTGTCAGATTTGTTAACTGTCACTATCAACTGCTATGAGACTGAGCATCCGTTGAAGCTTTCATCCATTGATGGCTTTATCCGTTGATGCTCTAGCAGTGCATCCGTTGAAGCTTTCATCCGTTGATGGCTTTATCCGTTGATGCTCTAGCAGTTGAAGCTTTATCCGTTGATGCACTTATCCATTGATGGATATTATCCGTTGAAGCGTTAGAGACATCCGTTGAAGCTTAGTTTCTTATCCGTTGAAGGTCTTCAATATCCGTTGACACTTCTTCACTTATACAAAATTATAAGGCATGAAATATTTACAATTAGCCCTCCTATTTGTACATCCATTAGTAGTCAACATGACTGATTATCTCCTAACAACATCTAAGAATTACAGCTTGAAATCAGAGAGTGAGATGTGCTACAATACCAAACTTATTGCTAAGTAAGGCTACTCCTTCAATGGATAGCCAAGATGGTCTTATCCGTTGAGGCTACAAACACTAGATTTCTACTTAAGTGTTTTGCTGAACTTATCATCAAACTAATACACATATTCATAACAATCTCCCCCTATTTATGTCTACTAGAACTGTAGGCATAAATTTGGGTTTAGCTTGATGATAACAAAACACTTAACAAATATATAAACTGTAACAAAGCAGAAATTCAAAAGTGCTGCAAAAGTGTGTATGCTGAGATGAAATTGAAGAAATACATTGTTTCCAAGGGTGCTCCTTTAACCTGAGCAAATTACTTTCTTTTTCTTTGATCTCTGGTTTTCTTTCCTAGCCTCCTGTCATTCTCCTCTATTTGAAGTTGAATTTGTCTGTAGAATTCAACTTCATCTTCTTCATTGATATCTAACTTAGATTGCATATCCTTGAGAGTTTCATTACTGGCAATCTTTAGCTGATCTTCAATTCTGAAAAATCTTCTGACTCCTTTGTTGTCTCTGAACTCCATCAACCAATGAGGTGATTTGTGAATTGTAATACCTCTCTCTTGAATGAGTAAATTTCTAGGCAAGGCATTGGGCTCCCTCCAAGTTTTCCTTATGTTGGCAATCTTGTTGAGAATCTCAGTCCTGGCAGTTCTGGTAAAGCCAGAATCCTTATGTATGGCTGAGTAGACTCTAATCAAGGTAGAGTAGCCTTCATTCAGAATTCTGTGAAGAGGCCATGTTCTTTCCCCAGCTCCTTTGTATTTGAACACTAGTCTTTCTGGTAGCTGTCTGTAGGCAGCTATTCCCCTTACATCCTCCAGCTCATCCAGATAGAGTACAATGTCTGAAAATTCTTTTATGTCACAGATGTGAACATAATCATCTTTAGAGGTTTGAAGTTTAGGCTTAGGCTTCTGTGTGAATTTGATTGAGGCTTTAGAGGGTGTTGATTTGATTCTTCTTTTCTGTTTCTTTGATGGTGGAGAAGAGGTTAGGAAGGTGGGCAATTTGATGGTGTCCCAATCAATTGGTTCCTCCTTGGGAATGATTGTTTCACCATGAATGTTCATGAAGGGGTCAGGTACAATGGGTTCAGGAATAGAGGGTAGTGGTTTGGATATTGATTGGGTTTCTTCAGTCTTATCTACCTTCTTTCTCTTTGCATTGACCTTCTTTCTTTTCCCTTTCTGCCATTCTTCCTTACTTCTTTCCTCCATCTCAGTGCCAACCATGTCCCCCATAGCTTCATTTTCACCTTTGTCTTCAATTTCTTTCTGTTCTTCAGCCTGACTTGACTTTAGCTGTTTTTCAAGCTTTGCTTGTGCTCTTTTGTCAGCCTTTAGCTGTTTGGCTTCTTCCTTCAACCTTTTGGTTTCTTCCCTCTTGGCTATTGAGAATTTGGGATGTCCTTGCATCACACATATGCTCTTTCCCTCTCTGAAGATAATAGCCATGTTTCTCCTTACAGCCTCATCCATGGTCTCTTTGAGATATACAATACTTCTTCCTAAAAGCTTGTCCTCATCTGCTTTTGGAAGAGGAAAATCCACCTCTTTTAGAGGATTCTTTGTAGAGTCCTTATTGGATATGTTGTAGGGCTTGAGAACCATAGGTTGCAGATCTTTGGAAGAAGTTTCTCCATCCTTATGCCTCCCTACTGGCTTGAGTTCCATAATAATTGATTCCACTTTTGTGCTATGCTTCACAGATTGTGATTGAGAAGTTGTAGAACCAAATATTAGTTGCATCTTTTCATCAATCTTCTTCCTTTGCTCGTTGACTTGCAATTCAGCTGCTGCTATCTGGATTAGATCAATTCCATCTAGCTTTCCTTTGACTTGAATTGGTGGAGAAGTTGTGATGACAGGAACTAGCACTTGAGAAATCTGAACTGTTGTAGATGGCTCTCCTTCCCCTTTCCCTTTAGTCTCCCCCTTTTTGTTATCATCAAGGGTAGGGGTCAAGCCTTGTGCTTGTGCCAGCTGCATGAGTAGATTTGTTTGAGTTTGTTGATTCTGAAGAATGGTGACCATAGAGTCTTCAATGATTTGAACCCTATCTTCCAATCTGGCCAGCCTCTTGTCAGTATCAGATGCCTTCCTCAGTCTCTCCAACAAATCTTGCATAGTACCATAGGGTATAACTGAATCCAATTTCTCAGCATTGTAGGATTTCAGATCAGCAATGTCCAGCTTGAGCTCATCCACACTTAGATTTTACTGGTAATGCTGCAACTGCAAGAGATGCAGAGATTCCAGATGAGCTTGAAGAATTGCCTTGGTACCAGCATCCTGAGTCTCCTGAATGGCCTGCTGAATTGTCATGACTTGTTTGACCAAAGTGACACCAAACTCTCCTGGTGTTGATGGTTTTGCCCATGCCCATGCAGGAAGATTAGGAACAGAACTTGGGCCTGCTACTCCCCCTAAGTTCATGCTCTCATTCAAAGAATTAGAGTCATCATCATTAGAATTTACTCCAAATTCTTCAGATGGCTCACCAGCTTGAGAAGGCAGCCTGTTGACAGCAGCTTTGTCTCTGAGAAGAGATTCTGAAGTGTGTACAATGTGTAGTGTCTGTTCTGCCTCCACATTGCCCTGTGCAGCCAATAATTGATAGGCTGAAACAGGGTGAGTAAAAGTGTTAGCATCCAAGGAAATGTTATCAATGACAGCTTTGTAATATTGCTGAAATTGTCTTTCCTTATCTGCATCATCCACTTTCATTAACTCACTAGCAATGGCTGGATCCACCCTTATAGCTTCTCTACCTGCCTTTCTCTCAATTTCTCTCTTTTCTTGCATCAGGGGCTCCCCCTGGCTCACACACACCCTCACACCCTCACCTTCACCTTCTAAGGTGGCACTCCTCTCACTTACTTTTGCCATGCTGGAAGAAATAGCATGCATTTGGTGACTCTCAACCTCTCCTTTTGCCTGGGAGCAACCCAGCCTCTCACTCAAAAATTCACTCCCTTCCCTCAAGCCTAAAAGTGATTGTACAGTTGCCATGTCCTCTACAGTTGGAGTTGTTTCTGTTAAGTGTGTAGAGGCCATCAACGGATAGGGAGTATCCGTTGAAGTAGAAACTGATGGTATCAACGGATAACTGCTGTTAAGCTTATCCGTTGAAGAACAACCACTTGTCAACGGATGAGAGATATCCGTTGAAGGAGGAAATGATGTAGAGATAGAAAGTGATATAATTGTTGAATCTGTGTGGATTGATTTTAAGTGTGGTGACACAGATTTTGCAACTACATCTGAAAGAATTGGCTGATGATCCAACAAATCATCTAAAAGATGATGATCACCAGGTTTTGAGTGGGGCTCCTCCCTGAGTTTTAATGAGGGAGAATCAGGAATTGATGTGAATATCATATCCACATCCAGAGAGGGTGTTAGAGAGTTTGAGGAATGGTGTGTTTTTATATTGAGAGAATGGGGCTGTGATTCCACATTTGCTGGAATCACATCAAGCTGAATTTGAGAAGGCACAAATACTGGTGGATGTATCTGTGCTGTGTGTGTCCCTTGTGTGGAAACCAGGGTTTTGGCCTTCTTCTTCCTTGAAAAGGCTTGAATTGGTGAATGTGTAGCTTCAGTGTCCCTCCCTCTTTTGTTCTGTGTCCCTGGTTGGGGACTATTTTCAATAGTTACATCCTTTTGGGAGGATGCAACTAGGGATGTGTTGGACTCCTTTTGAACCACTACAGTCTTTTGAGAGACTGTGGCTTGGCTGGTTTGGGTACCACTCACCTCTCCCACCTTATCCTGGGGGGCTTTTTGATGTTCACCCCTCCCCTCACCACTCACACCCTGTTCACTCCCTTCAGGGTTTATGGTAGTTGTTACAACTGTTGTCTTTTGAGAAACAACAGAGGTAGGTTTCTTTGACTTGACTTTGGAAATTTTAGATTTGGTGGCTTTGGTAGGAGCCTGTTTGGACAATGACACAGGTTCCATAGCCACACTAGAAGGTAAAGAAACATTGGGGTTGGAAATAGTAGGAGTTATAGAAACATTTACCTCACTTACCTGTGGTGCATTCATGATTGACAAGTATACCAATGGCACCTGGCTGTTGAGGTTCATTCTCAAAAGGTCTGCAAGGACCCTTTTCTCTTGTGCCCAGCATTTGAGTTTATTATTCTCATTGGATATAACCAAACCTTCAGCAACATGGTTAGCCAATAATATAAAGAATCGAGCAAAGTAGATGTTATGTGGTCTATTAGCTTTGTTGCCTAATCTGGAACCTAATTCTAGCATAACACAGTTGTAAAAATTAAAGTACCTATCAGAAACTAGCATATAGAGCATATTAACAAGAGATGAAGTGATAACATCAAAATTGCTAATCTTCCCAGAGAAAACCTTAATAAAGGCATCTCCAAGAAAACTCCATTCTTTCCTAAGGCCTTTCCTTCTAATACTACCTAAACTAGCAGAATCAAAAGCATAGCCTATGGAAGCTAACATTGCAGAGACATCTTTATCAGTATGTGGTGTCATGGCATTATTCTCAGGCAACTTAAAGCAAGATTGTATATCATCGCAATTAATGCAATAGTCCTTACCTTTGAGAGAGAAGGCAATAGTCATATCTGTGGAGTTGAACTCTGCAGTTGTCCAAATCTCCTCAATCACTTCACAGTAGATGGTTGGGGCTTCCAGCATTGCATAGCTCAGTTTGCAGTTCTTGATGAAGTCCATCATCTTGTGATAATCAGAATGGGCTTCATTCTTTTCAACCAAGACTATGAAATTATTCTTTTCATAAACAAATCCTGTTTGAGACATAATTTTGACTACTGGTGCCATTGTTGTGAGTAGAGGTTGCAGAGAAAAACTTGAGAATTGAGAGAGAAAGAGAATGATAATTGCAAGAAAGCGTAAAGTGAAAATAAGAATTCAATTGGGCTTTTATACTTTCTTGAATTAAAACACAAATAAAATAATTAGATGATACTTTTAAGTAAGTGATGGCCGTTCAGGTATAAATGAAACTGTAGAAATTCTGAAAACTACCGTAAATACAAATACATACAATATTGTATATCTGTATCAACGGTTGAGTAAAAGAATCAACGGCTGTGACTCACTGACGTGACACATCAACGGATAAGGTAAATAGTTATCCGTTGATGAACAACACTATTTTATCCGTTGAAGGATAAAATTATCAGAAATGTATTTGTCTTTCAATGGATAATGAATATCCGTTGATAGAACAATTTTGGCTTTCAACGGATAGGGAATATCCGTTGAAAGGATAAGTCTTGATTAAAGCCAACTTTGTTCTTGCAGCAAATTCATTTCAGGCTACAAGACAGATTACATAGATGACAAGATTATGAATAGTTAAGCATACCTAACTCACTTACTAATCTTGTGAATGTTGATTCATCAAGTGGCTTGGTAAATATGTCTGCAATCTGCTTTTCACTTGGAACAAAATGAAGTTCCACTGTACCTTTCATCACATGTTCCCTAATGAAGTGGTACTTGATATCAATGTGCTTGGTTCTTGAGTGCTGCACTGGATTTTCAGTAATGGCAATGGCACTTGTGTTGTCACAAAATATTGGAATTTTGTCAACAGTTATACCATAGTCAAATAACTGGTTCCTCATCCACAGTATTTGTGCACAGCAACTACCAGCTGCAATGTATTCAGCTTCAGCTGTTGATGTGGAAACAGAATTCTGCTTCTTGCTGAACCATGATACAAGCTTGTTTCCTAGAAATTGACAGGTGCCTGTTGTGCTTTTCCTGTCTATTTTGCAACCTGCATAATCTGCATCTGAGTAGCCAATTAGATCAAAACCAGACTCTCTAGGGTACCAAATTCCTAGATTTGGAGTCCCCTTGAGATATCTGAAAATTCTTTTAATAGCCACTAAGTGAGATTCTTTAGGGTCAGCTTGAAATCTAGCACAGAGACATGTAGAAAATATAATATCAGGTCTACTGGCAGTTAAATATAAAAGTGAGCCAACCATGCCTCTATAACTTGTAATATCCACAGACTTTTCAGCCTTGTTTAATTCAAGCTTGGTGGCAGTGGCCATGGGAGTTTTTGCAGGTGAACAATCCATTAAGTCAAACTTCTTTAAAAGATCATAAATATATTTAGTTTGACTAATGAAAATTCCACCACTAACTTGTTTAACTTGTAAACCAAGAAAGTAAGTTAGCTCTCCCATCATGCTCATTTCATATTTACTTTGCATTAATTTAGCAAACTTTTTACAAAGTTTATCATCTGTAGATCCAAATATAATATCATCTACATAAATTTGTACAAGTATCTTAGAGCCATTAACATTTCTAACGAAGAGAGTTTTGTCAACAGTACCTCTTGTGAAGTGATTATCTAGAAGGAACTTTGATAAAGTCTCATACCAGGCTTTAGGTGCTTGCTTTAGTCCATAGAGTGCTTTCAACAAATAATACACATGGTCTGGAAAATTTGGATCTTCAAAACCTGGAGGTTGGCTTACATAAACTTCTTCCTCCAATTCCCCATTCAGAAATGCACTCTTGACATCCATCTGATAGATTTTGAAATTGGCATCAGCTGCATAGGCTAGAAAGATTCTGATGACTTCAAGTCTTGCAACTGGAGCAAATGTTTCATCAAAATCTATTCCCTCTTGTTGAGAATAGCCTTTGGCAACCAATCTGGATTTATTCCTTATGACAATGCCATTTTCATCTATCTTGTTTCTGAATACCCATTTTGTGTCAATAGAACTCTTGTTCTTTGGCTTGGGTACCAGCTTCCACACTTTATTCCTCTCAAATTGGTTTAGCTCCTCTTGCATTGCTAAAATCCAATCTGGATCCAAAAGAGCTTCTTCCACTCGCTTAGGTTCCTCCTGTGATAGAAAGCTACTATACATACATTCATCTTGAGTAGCCCTTCTAGTTTGTACTTTAGATGTAGCATCACCAATGATCAGTTCAAAAGGGTGATTCTTGGTCCATTTCCTTTGAGGTGGTAGATTAGCCCTTGATGAGGTTTCCTCAGTATTGTCATGATGTGAGATAGAATGTTGATTTGTTGAAACTCCCCCTGAGTTGCTGATCCTTTGAAATGAATTGGGAGTTCTATCAACTGATGAGGTGAATTGATTATCCATTGACAGACTGTGATCAACGGATGCTTCGTTATGAACTTCAACGGATGATGCACTTTGTCTTTCAACGGATGCTGCATTGCTTCTTTCAACGGAAGCTGAATTATGACTTTCAACGGATGCAGCATTCTGTGCATTATCCAAAGGCAGACTCTGGTTTCTTCTTGAGATGCCTTCTTCATCATTCTCATCTTCACTATCATCACAATATATCTCAATATTGTCAAATTTGAGTCCTTCATGTTGTCCTTCATCTGTTAGTCCATCAATCTTTTTATCATCAAACACAACATGTACAGATTCCATGACAATGTTGGTTCTTAGATTGTAGACCCTATATGATTTTCCAGCAGAATAACCAACAAATATTCCTTCATCAGCCTTTGCATCAAACTTTCCTTTGTGATCAGATTGATTCCTTAAGATGTAACATTTGCAACCAAAGACATGTAGAAAGTTTAAAGTTGGTTTTCTTCTCTTGAATAATTGATAGGGAGTCATGCATTTTGCTTGATTGATTAGAGAAATATTCTAAGTGTAACATGCACAGTTAACAGCTTCAGCCCAAAAATAAGTTGGGAGTTTTGACTCCTCAAGCATTGTCCTTGCAGCTTCAATTAGTGATCTGTTCTTCCTTTCCACCACACCATTTTGTTGTGGAGTTCTTGAAGCTGAGAACTCATGCATGATCCCATTTTCTTCACAGAACATCTTCATGGTTGAATTCTTGAACTCAGTTCCATTGTCACTCCTAATATTCCTTACTTTGAAATCAGGATGATTGTTGACTTGCTTGATATGATTGATGATGATTTCACTAGCTTCATCCTTTGATCCAAGAAAATAAACCCATGAAAACTTTGAGAAATCATCTACAATCACTAGGCAGTATCTTTTCCTTGAAATTGACAATACATTGACTGGTCCAAAAAGATCCATGTGTAGAAGTTGCAGTGGTTCATCAATTACAGATTCAAGCTTCTTACTGAATGATACTTTCTTTTGCTTTTCTTTTTGACAAGCATCACACAGTCCATCCCTTGTGAATTCCACTAGAGGCATTCCTCTAACTAAGTCCTTTTTGACTAGATCATTCATTGTCTTGAAATTCAAATGGGACAGCTTCTTGTGCCATAACCAACTTTCAACTGGACTTGCTTTGCTGAGAAGACAAGTAATGGATTCTGCATATGTAGAGTTGAAATCAGCTAAGTACACATTCCCTTTTCTAACTCCAGTTAGAACCACTTTATTGTCCTTTTTACTTGTGACAATACAGGCTTCAGAATTGAAGGAGACAGTATTCTCTCTATCACATAGTTGACTGATGCTCAATAAATTGTGTTTGAGACCATCAACCAATGCAACTTCATCAATGATGACATTTTCTTTTGAAATCAAGCCATATCCCATAGTGAATCCTTTGTTGTCATCTCCAAAGGTTATGCTAGGGCCAGCTCTCTCCTTAAACTCTGTGAGCAGGGTGAAATCTCCTGTCATGTGTCTTGAACAACCACTGTCCAAGTACCATAGATTCCTTCTTTGTCCCTGCACACAACAAAATCAATCAAGTTGATTTTGGTACCCAAGTGTCCTTGGGTCCAGCCTTGTCAGTCTTTTTCCTAGACTTCATTCCTCCTGCATCTTTTGACTTAGGTAACTTTGGGTCAACCTTGATCTCAGATGTGGTTGGTTGAAGTGTAGGGTTAGTCACAGAATCATTTAACACATTTGATTGAATTTGATAAGGCATAGGTTGTGCAAACATGTTATTCCACATAGGCATATTGTATGGCATTTGAGGCATACTAAATGCAGTAAAGTAAGGATTGTTAATGTATGGCATGTTTGCAAAATGTGCATGGGGATTCTGGTGAGACATAACAGGCATAGCATGCAGAGGTGACATAGACATGTTAGGCATGGAGGGATTTGAAGGCATGGGAGCATTTTTAACAGATTTGCAATTATCAGATAGGTGATTAACACTTTTACAATGTACATAGCTTTTTCTAGGAGCATACCTATCAGGTGTGTAATTGTTATGTTTATTAATCCCTACCTTCCCATTTCTTTTAGATTTTCTTTTAGTTTCCTTCTTATCCTCAACCAACTTAAGCCTATCTTTTAACTGATCTAAAGTCATGTGTCCTATATTCACTTTACTGATATCTCTGGATGTGCTAGCTCCTTCTTTGACAAAGTTCTTGAGAGTTGAATCATTCTTTTTATTTTTAAAAGAACTTGCCTGTTTTAATTGATGAGCCTTCAACGGATGTTCCTTTTCTTCCTTCAACGGATAACTTTCATCATCCGTTGATTCCACATCCGTTGACAATCCATCAATTAATTCTAACTTCTTTTTGTTTTTCTTCCAGGCATCCTCACAGAATGATTCAATTCCCTGAACCTTGGCAATTTAACCACCAACATCCCTAGATGTTTTCCAGGCCTTGATTACCTCTTGCTCACTTTCTAACTGTTTAGAAAGAATTTCTACTTTCTTAACAGCTTCTTCTAGTTCACTCTCAACAGTCAAGCATTTAAGTTTAATCTTTTCAAGCTCAATTACCTGACTCTCTAACACATCATTCCTATCACTTAAAAACACATTATTTTCTTTGATCCTAGTGTTTTCTTTAGCTAGTGATTTAAGAGAAACACGCAAATGATATAATTCATTGGACATATCATTTATGGCTTCATTGCATTCATGTTTAGAAAGCTGAGAGAGATCAGTAGTAATTACCTGGTTGCTTGATGAACTAGTTTCATTTTTATCAAAATTAGCCATCAGGGCTAGGTTGACATATTCCACATCATCATCTTCATTTACCCCATCTGCTGCCCAATCATCTTGAGTGAGAAAAGCTCTTTCCTTTTGTTTGAGCAAATCAAAATACTTCCTTTTGTAATCAACTTGCTCAAATTTCTTTTTCTCAGAATTTGGCTTCCTACACTCACTTGCAAAGTGTCCACTAATGCCACAGTTGTAACATTTGAACTTTGATTTATCCACCATGTTTTTGTTTGGCTTAGTGAACTTTGTGTTTTTCCTGAACTTCATCTTTGCAAACCTCCTGGACAGAAAGGCCAGATGTTCATCAATATCATCAGATTCATCCTGACTGGAATTGTCTTCATTCTCAGCAACTTGCTCTTTACCCTTGCTTGATTCTGATTTGCTTGTGCCAATTTTGAGACTTGGCATTGTCTTTTCCTCATTTCTGGCTTCAACTTTTTCACTGTCAGCTACAAGTGCAACTGATCCTCCTTTTCTCTTTCCCTTTTCCAACAACTCATCTTGCTCCATCTCAAGTTCATAAGTCTTCAAAATTCCATATAATCTTTCAAGTGTGAAGTCCTTATAATCTTGAGAATTTCTTAGAGAAACAGTCATAGGCTTCCATTCCTTTGGTAGAGACCTTAGAAATTTTAAATTGGAGTCCTTGACTTGGTACACTCTCCCATACAGCTTTAATCCATTCAATAGTTTCTGAAATCTATTGAATGTATCATTCAATGATTCTCCTTCTTCAAAATGAAAATATTCATATTGTTGGATGAGAAGCTGCATTTTGTTTTCTCTAACTTGCTCAGTGCCTTCACAGATAAGCTGCACAGTATCCCAAATTTCCTTAGCAGTTTGGCTATTGATGACATTGTCAAACATATCTTGATCCAGGCCATTAAACAAAATATTCATGGCTTTCTTGTCCTTGTGGACCTCTTCAATATCTTCAACAGTCCATTCTGCCTTTGGCTTGGGAATAGACTGTCCAACAGCAACTGTAGCAGTAGCAGCTGTGGCCACCTTGTGTGGGATGTGAGGACCATTCTCAATGCAGTTGATGTAGCTTTCATCTTGAGAGAGAAGATGTAAATGCATCTTCACCTTCCAGTGATGATAGTTATCTCTTTCCAGGATTGGAATCTTTACACCAATATCCTTCTTACTCATGATGTTAGCAGAATAGATCTTTAAACTCTTTGTATGTTAAGAGCTTACTCTGATACCAATTGTTATTCCCAGTGGACTAACAATGAGATTTACAGAAGGGGGGTTGAATGTAAATCTCAAAACTTTTTCAAGTTTTGAGCAGTTTGTAAGACTAAGTGTTTGGGTGATCAAATGTGTGTGAATTGCTTGGAGCTGATGCAGACAGATATATATTCAAACACAAATGTAATGAACACAAAGAACTTAAAAACTTTTCTGGTGGATTTGTTGTTCCACCAGAGATGTGTTATTTCAGAAAATCTATGATTCAAAACTAAATCACAGCTGCTTCCTAGTACAAACTAGATGATTTTCTCTCTTGATATTTCTAAACAGCTCAGGGAAAATTCTTATCTAATTACTAGCTACTTCTTGATTTATATAACACCAAGTTTACAAGTGAAGACAAAGATAAAGTACAATAAGACAATAGTTCTCCACTTGTTTCTGTTCCATCTTTATCCAGTGTAATATGGAATTATCTGTTGACTTTCCATTCTGAACCAGACTAAAAACGGCTGCTTTTTCTGCTGTTCCTGAAATAGGCTACCACATCTCTGTCAATCCATGTGCCTCTGTCAGCTTTGTTAACTGTCACTATCAACTGCTATGAGATTGAGCATCCGTTGAAGCTTTCATCCGTTGATGGCTTTATCCGTTGATGCTCTAGCAGTGCATCCGTTGAAGCTTTCATCCGTTGATGAATTTATCCGTTGATGCTCTAGCAGTTGAAGCTTTATCCGTTGAAGCACTTATCCGTTGATGGATATTATCCGTTGAAGCGTTAGAGACATCCGTTGAAGCTTAGTTTCTTATCCGTTGAAGGTCTTCAATATCCGTTGACACTTCTTCACTTATACAAAATTACAAGGCATTAAATATTTACAATTAGCCCTCCTATTTGTACATCCATTAGTAGTCAACATGACTGATTATCTCCTAACAACATCTAAGAATTACAGCTTGAAATCAGAGAGTGAGATGTGCTACAATACCAAACTTATTGCTAAGTAAGGCTACTCCTTCAACGGATAACCAAGATGGTCTTATCCGTTGAGGCTACAAACGCTAGATTTCTACTTAAGTGTTTTGCTGAACTTATCATCAAACTAATACACATATTCCTAACATAATATATTTGACTATCACCCGTCCTGACTTGTCCTATTCTGTTCATGTTCTAGCCCAATTCATGTCTACTCCTCGGGCTGTGCATTGGCATGCTGCTCTCAAGTTGGTTCGCTATTTGACTCATACTTTGGATCAGGGTCTGCATTATGCTGTTCACTCAAATCCTGTTCTTCTTGCTTACTGTGATGCTGATTGGGGGGGCTGTAAGTCTACTCGTCAGTCTGTGACAGATTATTGTCTTACGTTTGGTGGTACTCTAGTTAGCTGGAAATGCAAAAAGCAGGTAACTGTTTCTCGATCTTCAGCTGAAGCTGAATATCGAAGCCTCGCTGATACCTGCTGTGAAATCACATGCCTGGTCTCTTTACTTGGTGAACTCCATGTTTCAAACATTACACCTGTTCCACTTTTCTGTGATAATCAATCTGCACTCTATATTGCCTCAAATCCGGTATTTCATGAACGCACCAAACACATTGAGATTGACTGTCATTTGGTCCGTCAAAAACTTCAGTTGGGTGTTATTACTACACATCACATTGCCTCTGCCAATCAGCCTGCTGATTTGTTCACAAAAGCTTTGTCTTCCTCACATTTGTCTTGGTTACTGTCCAAGTTAGGTGTTTCCACACCTTCCTTGAGGGGGCATGTTAAAGAAGGGTTGACTACCAACTCAGCACAGCCAGCTAGACAGCTGTGACTTTGACTTTTGTAACAAACTTTCTACAAATTACCATCAGAGTGTATTCTTCAAATTTTAATTGTTAGAAAAACTATTTGCTTTATTTTTTTTTTCTCTCTCTCACTCTCTGTGTATGTTTATCTTTGTTCTGCTTATTGAATTAATCATGATCAAGCAGTTGCATACTTGATGAAATGAGCTCAGTTTGTAACACGAGGTTCTGTAAAATTGTTGAACAATCACGAGTGCCACAGAACACATTCAAACTTAAATGGCCAACATGCAGGTTCTTCATAGTTTATAATTTTCCCTTTACTTTCCATCTCATTATCTCAGTGTTATCAATTTGCTTCCTAGGATTGGCACAAGGTCGACTCTACAAGACCATAATGCTGAGAGCAGAATTCCATTTGCAAACTATGCAAATCCAGTAGTAGCTCTAGTGGTCTCATACAAGACCATAATGCTGAGAGCAGAATTCCATTTGCAAACTATGCAAATCCAGTAGTAGCTCTAGTGGTCTCATTATTATGCACACAGTTATAAGCATTAAATGTGATGGATGTTTTTGTCAAGTGTTGAACACATTTGTCTTTCACTTCTCAGGAAAACGAATAGCAGAGCTTCTTTGTTTCATATCTCCCTGTAAATGTCTCTCATTGCCTTGATGTTTCTAGTTTGACTTATAAAGTAGCTTAAAACCCGTGGGATGCACTACTGATCGCACACGTAGAACATATTTTTTTTAATATTATATAATTTTTTTTAAAAAAAATTGAATTCAATTTTTAATTTTGTTCATTTAAAACTTTAAATGATATGACTTCATAATAATTATATTAGTAGACGTATATGTTGTTAAAGTTTTAGAACATTTAAATTTATTTAAATTAATATCATTAGTAAGGGAAATGTTATAATAACGAAATTATTATTTTATTGAGTGTAAAAATATAATGTCTTTATTATGTTGGGACCTTAAAAATATTATTTTAGCATGACGATTACTTAATTGATTAAAATTGATAGTATTATTATTTTATCTTAGCCCGATTCACATGATATATCAACTAAATCTTAATAATTATATTTAATTTGCTTAAATTTAATTTAGCCCGAAATAACAAATTAAAATAATATAGAACTTGATATGAAGTAAAATATAAATTGGTAGAAGAAGTTGAATTTCATATAAATTATAATGATATAGAGTTCGACATAAAATAGAATTGAAATTGGTAAATGAATAGAGAAAATTGACTTCAATATCAATTAAAATTAGAATATTAGTAGACGTATATGTTAACAACTTTTTAGAACATTTAAACTTATTTAAAGTGATATCATTGGTAAGGAGGGAAACGTTATTATAACGAAATTATTATTTTATTGAGAGTAAAAATATAATATCTTCATTATGTTGGGACCTTAAAAAATATTATTTTAGCATGTTGATTACTTAATCGATTAACAGTAATTCTATAAAAGATATTTAAAAAGACAATATTACTAATTGAACGATATAATTTTATTGATAATTCTATGTGTATTTAAAAAAAATAGTTATATTTTAATTAAAATTTGATTTTTAGTTCACATCAATAGGATACGAATTATACTTAGTCTAATATTAATTTGATTTATCTCGGATCAGTGGTTTATATTATTTTATTTTAGCCCTATGCCCAATACACCGACCAAATCAAACTAATTATTTTTAGTTTAATTTTAATTTTTTTAAGTGTGGATCAATAAGATAATTTTATTTTAGACTGAATAATTAGTATATATTATTTTATTTTTGTTGGTCGAATTGTATTTTTATTTTAGTTTTGTGTTAGGCTGAATCAATTGTATAATATAGTTTTTTTATACTGGATAAATAAAATATATTATTTTGTTTATCCAAGTTCATTTGTATAATTTTTTTAGGAATGATAGTATTATTATTTTATCTTAGTCCGGTTCACATGAATATCAACTATATCTTAATAATTATATTTAGTTTGCATATTAATTTTAGCCCGAAGTAACAAATTAAAATAACATAGAACTCGATATGAATTAAAATATAAATTGGTAGAAGAAGTTGAATTTAATATAAATTATAATAATATAAAAGTTCAATATAAAACAGAATTAAAATTGGTAAAGGAATAAAGGAAGTTGATTTTAATATCAATTAGAATTAGAATTGATCGACCCCAATAATTAGATCCTAATAATTAGGTACGGTAATTAAGTAATTTTACCAAGTACCGACCGATCGACTACCAAACTTTTAATATTTCGTTTATTATAATATAGTATAGATACGACTGAATATTATCTGTTTTTTTAACAAGTCAGTATAATTTATAGTAATGCTTGAGCATATTTTTTTGTGTATCATCTGTTACTGAGAGTAGAAATTGATTGTTCTTTCTTCAGTTGTGAGGTTAGGCAGTACAAATAACATTACTAATGGGCAGGTTGTAGAGTTGAGCAAACTCGGATAGCTTCCTTATCCGTACCTAAAATTATAACGATTTAGTCAAAATTGCAACTCCAACGACATCGTACTAATAGTCTAATACCCTGAAAAGGTAAGATTTTCTTTTGATTCCTTCAAAATAAGGAATGCATAATTATTTGCGATCTTACTTTTATTAATTAAATATATACTTCCCTCCCTTTTCACCCTTATTTTCTCACTCTTTTTTCTCTCTCTTCTTTAAAAAATATGAATATGATTTGAATTAATATTATAATAATAATACGAAACCACAAAGTATTGGTGTTGGAGTTGGAGTTGTGTTATCTTATAATATCTAAATAACTAAGAGCTTCTGGCAAAAAAAAAATAAAATAACTAACACTAAACAAACAACTTCCTTAAATAGGCTCTTAAGTTCAAATATAAGGAACTTGGCTTAAATTTACTCTCCAACATGTCTTAGTGGTTCTTTAAATCACTAATATATTACCTTCATGTCTTATCTTTAAGGAATAACTAGTCATCCTTTATATCATTTTTATTAATAAAATATTCATTTCTCACTCTTTTTCCACTTTTTTCTTTCTCTTTCTTCCACTTTTTGTTTATATTTTTTACAAATTTATTATTATAAGAGTAATAAGAGATGAGTTTAGAGATCATTGTTGAAGTTAAAATATAAAATCATGTATTAATTTACTAACAATTATTATTTTATAATATTTATAAGTAAGGTATTAGCAAAACATTGAACTTTTACTCTAAGATCTTATTAATTTATATTATTTTTAAAGAACAAACAATGATACCATTGTATTGATGTTGCTCTAAGAATCTATAAAATTTATTTGAGTGTAAAAGCATTCAAAGGACTTGTTAGACCAAACAAGATTCTTTGTTTTTCTTGGCCACATTTCTCTCCAGTGATATCTCATTTAATGGATGAGCCACATCTTGTTTACACCGCCTTAATTTAGGTTATGTCTGTCTAACTCATATTTGCCCGGCACCTTTCCTGTTACTCTCCCAGAACTGTGTTAATATTCTTGATAATTCATAAAAGCAACTTGTTGTAGTTTCTTATTTTTTTTCTGGATAGATGGCCATGTAAACAAGATGTGAAAGGCATATGTTCAAAGGCGGAGACGTGATAGTAAATTGTAAACTTAGACATGCTTCGTATTTCCTATTTTCATGGTTCTATATTTCTTATTGTATTAGATCAACTTTAATAGAGGTTGTCAAGAGGGGATATCAATGTCATATGCCATGACGTGACTTTGACACTTTTGTTAACATTCCATTGAAGTTGATGGATACTACTGGTGCCAATTTAGGGCGCCAAAAATTGGCATCCCATAAAATACTGTGTCAATTTTATTTGTGATCGTAATGTGGTCCCAATGATGCATAAAATATCATTTCCATAATATATTTTTGTTAAGTATTTTTATTATTGAATTAATGAATTTGACATTTTATGCTGCCAACCATTGTAGTGTTTTTTGAAAAAAAGGAGTTAAAAATAATATGAAAAGAGAGAATTTAAAATATAATAATTTTGATTATGTGAAGAAAGTGTCAACCCTTGGAGTTTGCGCTTAGTCATTTTAATTAGAGTGGAAGTGAGACACAAATTTTCAACCCATTAATATCAAAAAAATTTATAACCCAACCCAATTACATGAGTGATGTGTTGGGTCGGGTAGGGTTAGGTTGAATGGGTTGAATAAGAATAATAGTAGACGATAAAAAAAATGCTTCATACGAGAAATAAATGATCGTTCAAATTATTATAGGTATATTAAAACAAGTATAAAAATATTTTATAGCAAATGTAAAGTTAAAGACAAACACAACTCTCGGAAAAATAAGTGAAAAGTTAAAAATACAATCTTAATTCAAGAAATATAAATTCTTAATTTCACAACCTATCAAAATTTACTTTTACTCTGCATATATATATATGATAAACATAAATACTATAACCAATCAAATTGGTTTAACATAATAGTGTATGAAAGTATCTTGTTATAGTGCAGCTCATTGTCCGCTTCATATTACTTGAGTTCAATTCAATTTAAAAAGTTTAGTTCAAAATTACGATCAAATTCAAAATATATTATTGTTATTATTTCATTTGTCTACTGCCTAGTGCATAATGCATAGTTAGTTATAGGTAAACACAAATGTATGTCCGAAATCAAAATGGGCTGGGAGTTAGTAATATAATAAAAATAAGTTGGGACTTAACAATTAGAGCGGGTTGGGTTGGGTTAGGGTTTTAAAAAGTTAAAATTCGAACCAACCCAATATAATCGATCTAACAAAAATTTAACCCAATTAACTCATAGGTTTGGATGGTTCGGTTTAGTCGGCCCAACTAAGGATTGGTTTGGGTTGGTTTGAACGGGTTTGCTAATCCATGAACAGCCCTAGTTGCTAGACAAGTGGAAAGTGGGACTACCCTTTGATAGCCTATAATAAGGCAGACCCAATAATAAAGGCCCAGGGCCCAATTACAAAAGCTCAGGGAGTACTCAGCTTTAACCTGGAAGGGCCCGGGACACGTGGCAATATCACCACCGTCCAGGTACCCGGGATCCAGAACGTTCCTACGGTCCGGATCGGGGAGTACTCTGACGCATCCCAGGCGTCCAGACGCCCTACACTCCAAAAGGCAAACCTACGGTCCAGATTAAAAGGTATAAACCCCTAAACCCTAGTAGGAGGCCTATAAAAGGTAGAACAGAAGGAAGGTTGCATGTTACAATCTCACATACTCTCTCTCTCATCTATACTTGCACACACACACACGTACACACCATAAATATACTCGCATAATTCCCGTTTTGCCCCTCTTCTCCTTAAAACCCTTTCTCATTCTCATGCCGGAGGTGCCGCGGGGACGCCACCCCCTTCCGGTTCTGTTTTGTAGGTTCCCACCCTACAGCTACACTGCACGCCGCCGCCACTTCAATTCAAAAGGAGTTTGAATCCGGGCCCAGCAAGGAGAAGGATCCGGGCTGATTTGGGATTATCACCCTTTGTGCGGAAATGAACCCCTGCAATATTTGGATTGAGTTGATATAAGGGATTGCCTGTTATTATCTCAAGTCTTAAAGGATTGCCTTAATTGACCTGATATACTTTTAGCAACCAAGGGCTCAAGCAGGCCTGAAGTTTGGATCATGAAGACAACATTACATTTACACCATTGTAATATGAAACTTTGCTTGTCATTATCTATAGAAATTGATAGAAAAGAAAGCTCGCTTGTAAGTGGTGACTTGTGACCAGTTGGGTTATATTTTACTCAGTAAATTACGGTCCCCGTCCATTTTCAAAATAGTGAAGACTGGTGACCAAATTTTAAACGTATTTTTAAAATAGTGACCATACTTTTATATTTTCAAAAATCATAGTTATCTTTTCTCATTGCCTTTCAAAAAATTCTTACCATCAACTCCTCTTAAATTTTCAATGTGTGAAGTTAACTAATATATTGAAAAACAGAAAGAAAGTTTTTTTTTGAAGAAATAAAAAAAAAACAGAAAGAAAGTTGGCCAATATTTTGAGATTTCAAAAAATTAGTACTACCTCCGTCCCAATATACATGTCCATGTCCCTTTTGAAAAAAAAAATTATCCCAAATTACTTGTCCCTCTCTTCTTTCAATGTAAATTTAAGCATAATTTTTCAAAATTATTCTTAGATTTGATATTTCCAAGATTTGACTTTCTAAAATTAGTATTTATTCTCTTTTTTCAATACATTTAATGAGGTATTTTGTTGAAAATGTTATCCAACTAACCCTTTTCTTAATATGAGTTTTTTTTTCCAAAAGTGACATGTAAAATGGGACGGAGGGAGTATATTATTTAAGTTCGATTTGCTCAATTATTTCTGTGATTATAATTTTCTTGAAAATACATAAAAATAGTTGTCCATTGTTAATTATATATGCTTAATATAAAGATATGGTGCCGTGGTTTTCCCATTTCCATACAATTAAAAACTAACATATTTAAACTTTTTAAATATTACAAAAAATTCAAAAACAAAATATCAGTAAAGCAAAAGATTATAAAAAATAATAAATAAAATATTAAAAGCAAAATTAAAATAAGAAATGTTATATATTTGAATGACTTTTAACCTTACAACTTACCCCATTAATTCTCACACCCTTTGGCTTTTCATTTTACACCCTTTGGCTTTTCATGCTACTTGTAACCTACAAACTCTAGCCCTATATAAACCATTGTAAGATATGTGATTGATATATGAAATGAAAATCTTCTCTATTCTCTTAGTAATTTTGTTCTTGTAATGCTCTCTATATAATATATTCTATATTAGTTTGTAACACGTTATCAGCACGAAAAATAAAATAAAATTAGAAGTAGAGGTAAAACATCTCAAGTACTTCATTAAAGAAAATTACATAAGCAACTGATAAGGATGATTATCATAGTTCAAAAATTAAGTACTAACAATCCAAAATAAATAAGGAAAACGTTCAACAAGCAAGTAAGGCCTTTCTTAATTATTCTTAGGCTCATCACCACCAAATTTAGGCATATTCACATCGACATCTTCAAAGAAATCACCAACTTCCATGTGAGTAAAGGCCGAAGGATCAACTTGGCCATCACTTCCAAGATGTGCTTCAAGATGAGCAATCCCCAAAGGATCATTCTGTTCGGTGAAATTAGTTTCAACATTTTTCAAAGATGCTTGATATAGGTCAGCAAAGTGCTTGGAGGTACGACATGTACTTCTCCAATGACCTTTCATTCTACAACGGCTACAAGTACTTTCACCCTTTTTAACCATCGTACTTCCCTCGGGTTTCTCCTCATTTGTTTTCTGTTTTTGATAGTAAGGCTTCCTTTTAAAGTGGGGGCGATTTTGTTGATTTCGGCCTCGACCACGCCAAAATCCATGACCACGGGCACGCCCACGTCCACGTCCATATCCATGCCCACGTCCACGTCCAAATGATTTATTATCTCTATATTCATTATTAGTCACCGCATTCACTTCAGGGAATGGTGTTGAGCCAGTGGGACGTGCTTGATGATTTTTCAGCAAAAGTTCATTATTTTGTTCAGCAAGAAGCAACACAGAAATAAGCTCAGAATATTTCGTGAATCCACGTTCACGATATTGTTGTTGCAAGAGCATATTATTGGCATGGAAAGTGGAATATGATTTTTCCAACATATCTTTATCGGTGATATTCTCGCCACATAATTTCAATTGAGATGTAATTTTGAACATGGCAGAGTTATACTCGCTCACACTTTTATAATCTTGCAATCGCAAGTGTAGCCAATCATAGCGAGCTTTAGGAAGTATCACCGTTTTCTGGTGATCATATCTTTCTTTGAGATCTTTCCAAAGAGTTGATGGATCTTTATTAGTCAGATATTCAGTTTTCAAGCCTTCATCAAGGTGATGGCGAAGAAATATCATGGCCTTTGCCTTGTCTTGTTCAGAGGTCTTATTTCCCTCTTTTATGGTGTCACCGAGACCCATTGCACTAAGATGGATTTCAGCATCAAGAATCCATGTCAAATAATTTTTGCCGGTGACATCAAGTGCGTTAAACTCAAGTTTCGTAAGATTCGACATTTTCACTAAAAATAAACAAAACTCGAATCAACATCAATATTTATGCACATAAATATAATGCAATGCGATAATTTTTTATGACAAGATAACAAATAATTTGCGAAAGAAACAGATTATCACTTATCAAATATACTCACTTAAACAAATATAATATATTACACATAATGATGCATTTAATCAACAAGTTTAATAGAACATGATTTTAGTTAAGTCTCAGAGACTAAAATATATGCTATTCATTGATAACAACCCATCTTAGTTAACATGACAATTATTAACACGCATGCACAAGTAAAACAAATATAAATTACTGCTACATCAACTCTTAGTCACGGAAATAGATTATAAAAGCTGCAGGAGACAAGGCATAGCCTAGCTTTTAGTTTTTAACTATTCGTGCAAAGTGCAAATCTCCCTAAATTTGTACAACATTCAGATTATAGCATAAAAATATCAAGCCACTTAAGTAATTTGCAAGGGATAACATAAGAACTAATACAAATAATTCATGAAGCAGAAAACAAGTGAAGTGATTTTAATTTTACTTACGCAAATGTTCAACTAAGCAGGCATGAAAATCAGGTCAAGCAATTAGCATAAATGATTAGTACAGAATATTATACAGGCATCCACTTATATATTTAACCACCCGCAAAGTGTAATACGTGAACATGACAAATATGAACTAAAAGAATAGACTAGCATGTTATGGATCTAGTTTTACTAACATGCAATCATGCCTGCGGTAATATATTCATTTAACAATTAAAACATGGGCATACCTTTTGTAGAGACAGGAAGTAATGATCACCCAGCTAGTACTAGTACTTGTGTTGACAAGAAACTCGTGTAAACTCGTAAACCAACTTCTCCTTCTGGTGCACCCACAGATCCGGAAGAGCAAGTATAGTGCTACCTAATGGTACATATTTGTTGATTGAAAATGCAATATTCTCCACCCGATCAAAAAGAAATCTTTTGAGTTTTAAAGATATACGCCACAATGGCTATCATATTGAGACAACAAATGAACTTGAAAGTGAATATTTGTGTATCACGACTACTATCTCAGGGAGGAAACATGTGATAGAAAAACTCCCATCATATAATTCTGGATTATATTATACTTTCATAAATCCAGTTGAGTCACACATGACTATTAATACAAGATCTGTTGACCCGACAAATTTTATTATATGGCATGATCGTTTAGGCCATCCGGGTTCAACAATGATGCGAAGAATTATTGAAAATTCAAATGGACATCCACTCAAAAACAAAATTGTTCCATTGTCCAAAGATTTTTCATGTGTTGCTTGTTTTGAAGGAAAATTGATAACAAAACCATCCCTTGTGAAAGTTGCAATCGAATGCCCAAAATTTTTGGAGCGAATTCAAGGAGATATATGTGGACCAATTACCCCATCTAGTGGGCCATTTCAGTACTTTATGGTACTCATTGATGCATCAACAAGATGGTCACATGTTAGTTTATTGTCCACTCGTAATATTGCTTTTGCACGACTCCTTGCTCAAATAATTCGATTACGAGCACAATTTCCTGATTATAATATAAAGAAAATACGATTGGACAATGCAGGAGAATTTACATCCCAATCTTTTAAAGATTATTGTATGTCTATTGGGATTGAAGTGGAGCATTCTGTTGCCCACACACACACTCAAAATGGTCTTGCCGAGTCTTTCATTAAAAGGCTACAACTAATTGCGAGACCATTACTTATGAGAACAAATTTACCAACTACTGCCTGGGGACATGCAATATTACATGCGGCTTCTTTAGTTCGGTTAAGACCGACTTCTTATCATAAATATTCCCCACTGCAACTGGTAAATGGTCAAGAACCAAATATCTCTCACTTGAAAATTTTTGGGTGTGCTGTTTATGTTCCAATATCCCCTCCCCAACGAACAAAAATGGGACCCCAAAGAAGATTAGGGGTATATATTGGGTTTGATTCTCCCTCAATTATTAAATATTTGGAGCCCAAGACTGGTGATTTATTCACGGCAAGATTTGCCGATTGTCAATTTGATGAGACAATTTTTCCTGCATTAGGGGGAGATAAGACAAAATTTGAAAAAGAAAAGCAAGAAATTTTGTGGAATGCAGTGTCCCTGTCTCATTATGATCCTCGTACAAATCAATGTGAACTTGAAGTTCAAAAGATTATCCACCTACAAGAAGTCGCAAATAGATTGCCTGATGCATTTACTGATGTCAAAAATGTGACAAAGTCACATATACCAGCTGTTAATGTTCCTTGTAAGATTAAACTTCCTGAAGAAGATAATAAAATCATGCTAGCAAATGAGTCTAAAGCACGCCAGAAGCGTGGAAGACCTATTGGATCCAAGGATAAAACTCCAAGAAAAACAAGGAGACTTGATAATAAAGCTGGAACATCAAATGACATCGTAGAATTGATGATCACAGAAGAAACGTCTTCCAAAGATGATCAAACACCTGAAATTGTTGACAATGAAGAGATCTCGATAAATTATGTCATTTCAGGAAAGAGGTGGAATAGAAAAGAAATTGTCATGGATGATATATTTTCATATGCAGCTGCACTTGACATTTCTGAGGAAATCGAGGATCATGAACCTAGATCGATCTATGAATGTAAAAGAAGAAATGATTGGCCAAAATGGAAAGAAGCTATTGAAGCTGAACTGAAATCACTTGAAAAATGCCAAGTTTTTGGACCTATTGTCCAAACACCTGCAGGTATAAAACCCGTCGGATATAGATGGGTATTTGTGCGTAAAAGAAATGAGAAAAATGAAATTGTAAGATACAAGGCACGCCTTGTTGCTCAAGGTTTCTCACAAAGACCGGGAATCGATTACGAAGAAACTTATTCCCCGGTAATGGATGCAACAACATTCAGATTTTTAATAAGTTTATCAATTCTAGAAGGGCTCCGAATGAATTTAATGGATGTTGTAACTGCCTACTTGTATGGATCACTCGATAGTGACATTTACATGAAAATCCCTGATGGGTTAAAAATGCCTGAAGCATATAGTTCAAGACCCCGAGAGATTTACTCAATTAAATTACAGAGATCATTATACGGATTGAAACAGTCGGGTCGTATGTGGTACAATCGTCTCAGTGAATATCTTTTGAAAGATGGATATACCAATAATGTAATATGTCCATGTGTTTTTATTAAAAGGACAAAATTGGGGTTTACTATCATTGCAGTATATGTTGATGATTTAAACATCATTGGAACCCCAGATGAACTTAATGAGACGATTGAATATTTGAAAAAGGAGTTTGAAATGAAGGACTTGGGTAAAACAAAACTCTGCCTTGGTTTTCAAGTTGAACATTTATCTACTGGAATCTTTATCCACCAGTCTTCGTATATTGAAAAGATTCTTAAACGGTTTATTATGGATAAGGCATATCCTGTGAGTACACCCATGGTTGTACGATCATTAGAAAAGAATAAGGATCCATTCCGCCCAAGAGAAAAGGGAGAAGAACTTCTTGATCCTGAAGTACCATATCTTAGTGCCATTGGTGCACTAATGTATCTTGCCAATTGTACACGTCCTGATATTGCATTTTCTGTCAACCTTTTTGCAAGACATAGTTCTGCTCCAACTCGAAGACATTGGACTGGTGTGAAACAAATATTTAGATATCTTCGAGGAACAATGGATATGGGTTTATTTTATTCTAAAGACTCAAAAGTGGAATTAGTTGGCTATGCAGATGCAGGATATCGGTCTGATCCACACAAAGGAAGATCACAAACAGGTTATGTATTCACATATGGTGATACCGCAATATCTTGGCGGTCTACAAAGCAGACTCTTGCAGCAACTTCTTCGAATCATGCTGAGTTATTGGCGCTACATGAATCTAGTCGAGAATGTGTTTGGCTAAGGTCTTTGGTCCATCATATTCGAGAATCATGCGGTCTGTTAGTCAATAAAGGAAGCCCTACTATTTTATTTGAAGATAATGAAGCATGCATAACTCAGACTCGAGAAGGTTACATTAAAGGTGATAGGACAAAGCACATCGATCCAAAGTTCTTCTTTACCCATGAACTTCAACAAAGGGGGGAAATTGATGTTTGTCAGATTCGATCATGTGAAAATCCAGCAGACTTGTTCACAAAAGCACTTCCTACATCTTCCTTCGAGAAGCTGGTACACAAGATTGGGATGCGTAAATTTCGAGATCTATGCTGATTTTCATAGTCGTGTTAAAATGAGGGGGAGATATAATGCACTCTTTATTACACGTGTAACACATGTACTCTTTTTCCTTCACTAGGGTTTTTCCCACAGGGTTTTTCCTAGTAAGGTTTTAATGAGGCATGTTGTTTATACGAGTCATTCAAGGGGGAGTGTTATATATTTGAATGACTTTTAACCTTACAACTTACCCCATTAATTCTCACACCCTTTGGCTTTTCATTTTACACCCTTTGGCTTTTCATGCTACTTATAACCTACAAACTCTAGCCCTATATAAACCATTGTAAGATATGTGATTGATATATAAAATGAAAATCTTCTCTATTCTCTTAGTAATTTTGTTCTTGTAATTCTCTCTATATAATAGATTCTATATTAGTTTGTAACAAGAAACAGATAATATAACGAAACAGATAATATAACAGATAATATATTAGTTTCAAGAACTCCAAACTAGTAGTATTAAGCTTGGTGCGCACGTTTCTCCTTTCCTAACCTCTTTCGGATAGCCCAGTCGTCGATCACGCTATATATACTATATCCCCAACACCAGAAGCAGCTATCTTATCCCCCTGATTAAAGTAGTTGTCTCAAATAGGCAGAAGCTATGGCTAAGATTGTCAAACGCCCAGGATCGCAGTTAGAAGTTCGAGTTCGAAAAACCCGTCCTCATGAGGTTGTCGGTCCATGCCGTCTGAATTGCAACTCACCCTATGCCCTTCGCGTCTCCTTCTTCACTCATACTCGAAACCGCTACCTGGATTCATCGTCCACTTTTATTGCTTCTCAACATGAAACTACTGCACAAAAGACCATATGTATTGATAAACGTCTCTTTTTCAAACGCTCCCAGCGCCTCGATTTTTGCATTATTATCTCTGCAATTCTTGAATCTTTGAACGTCAAGGCGTATCTACATGATAGCATCGTTACCCAGATTATGTCATTGGGAGAGTCCAACTACAAGGATGGCAAGAAGGTCAAGAGGAAGATTTCCAATGGTTTGCATATTCATCTGACTTGGATTCAGACGTTTCTTGGTGATCGAGATTCTGTTCATGATTTGTTCGAGGAGGCCATGGAGGAATATGGTTCGGAACTTAGTGATAAAGGGGTGCACTTTGTCCTCTAACAACAAATTTTAATTGATTCTGACTTGTTTTAATTAAGTGTTCATCAGAATTTTGTGGAGTTGTTTGTCTGATTGGACTCTTTGGAACACCAACTTGGGATATGTTTGTTTGCAGTATGGTTTTATTAAAAGTTGTAATTTTTATTTGTAGAATTGGTTGTGTTATTGTGGTGTCTAGAAACCAATTTTGGTATGTTTGTCTGGATTCTGAATTTCCATTATAGTTTGTAATTGAATTTCCGTTATAAGTTGTAATTTTTTTGTACCTGCTTATTCAATCTGTCCAAGTTATGTCTAGTTAAATGTTTTTGTCTTTGTGTCAGATCTTAATCGAGTTGGGTTTTCTTTATTCCTTTCATTATAATCTCGAGGATCTAAGTTACATATATGGTGCATTATTTAATACAGAAGAGTTTGCAATTTTCTCATGAGAATGTAAAGTTATTCCTTTAGATCCCTGCAATCAAAGTGATCTCCAATGTTGTATTTTACAAAAAAGTTTGTATGAGAATTGCTGTTGTAATTTAGAGCCGTAAAAAAACATGAAAATCTATCTGGGAGTGGAACTAGTTAGTCTCTTAATGTTCTTTCTTAAAATTTCTCTTCTGTATTTGCAAACAATCTGTTTCTGAAACTGCCAAGTTGAGTTGCAGCAGAAGAGAGGTCATCATGCATTTAATAGAGCTGCTGCTGCCCCTTCCATAAGTAATACAATAGACTTGCTAAATAAAAACTCATAATCTGGGTTTCAGGAAGTTAGTAGGAAGCATTTTACCATGAGTACACATATTTTTACACTCTATTATGCAGACAAAGGTGAGGACTTGGGAGTATTCATTTGAAATAATCAAAAGGAGATGATCATGATCTTCCATTGAACGTACGTAGGAAATATTTACCTGCTCAATGCCATTCCAATAAGCCAGATCATAGAGAAGTCAGGATTATAGAAAAATCATGCGGAACAATAGCTGCTGTATCATTTTGATTACCCTGTCTACAATTTATCAGAGTAATAGTAGCATTAGACATCTTTGTTGATAGTTGTATTTGTGAAGACTGAAGACGATACTCTTTTCTAGAGAATGAAGAGTCTTGAATATGTTCTGCTTGGCTTATAGAAAATTAGAACAAGTTTCTTAAACATGTTTACCCCCAGGAGATAATAAAGCTCCTGTTATTTTCCAGACCCATGGAGGCTTTTCTTTAGGCTTGGAATTAGGGCTTAATACACTTAGGTTTTAAAACACTTAGCTCTGCTGTGGCTAAACAAACATTTACTGCAAATGTCCCGTGAGCCACTGGTGATCAGTAGAACAAAAGCTGTTGTTGATCCTTTTGTGTATTCTGTTTACCGAATTGTTTTTTCACCATAAACATGTCGAAAGTCTGCACCAAGACAAAGAGAAAATACACAGGTATGCAGCACAAGTTTTGCAGAAGCAGTTTGTTCAATTATCTCCCAAATGCACCTATTAGTAGTTGTATTTTTAGTTTCTTGGTATTTTTAACATTGTAATTTAAAATATGCTCCGTCGCTTCAAGTAGTTATATATAAGTTAGTCTTTGCGAGATTTAGGGGAAGTCTTGTTATGGTATATTTTGGTTTGAGTTGCTGACTTATTCCAGTGATCATAATTTTCTTAAATTTAAGAGTTTCTAAAGAGTTGCAACACAAGTATATGTTAGCTAGTAAGTCGCGCCAGATGCTAATTCTGTGGTAAAACTGAAAAATATTTGGTTGTTCATGTGATTAATGATGAATAATCTGGTTCTTGAATTGCTGCTTTACATTGTCTCAAGTAAACCTGATGGTATGGTTGTGTTCTTCTAATAGTTTGTTTCTTACAGTGTGCTGTACTGCACTTATAGACTGACCCTGAATGCCATACGTCTTATGCAAAGCAACTAATACATTTCATAGATAAACTCGTTCATATTCTTCTAATCCAACCAAGGAGGAGTACTTGGGTGCTTAAACAATTAAAGTTAGGTCTTCATATAACATTATAATTCCCAAGCAAAAACAAAAATTTGGATAACTATTAAACGTTTCCTTGTTTCATTATATATAACTTGTATTACACAACTCAACACAACAATATACTAGTGCACCAAGTAGTGAGCGGGACAATTATACTTTGTGGAAACCACTTTGTTGATATCGCCATTGCTATATTTACATCTCAAAGTAGAGTGGACGTCGCCACTGGGAATGTCTTCAGGCGAGGTCTAACGGTTACCCAAGTTTCACACCAATATATATCACTGCAGCTCTAAGACTATCCACCGCACTGTATTTTAGTTGAACCATCAAAATTTTCACCACCAGTTCTGTAGATCGCCCTTGCAGGACCATCGATTTGGAGCCATGACAAATCCTCGAAAGCACATTGTGAATCATTGTAAGCCCACTCCACATCAACAGGCTTTATAAAATTAGGCCCCCAAGCAGGAGTCCCGTCCTCGTATGAATTATGTGTTAACCTTTTCAATCCAGTGCCATCCACATTTATGGTGTATATATCACCATAAGGCTGATATTGATGAGGATTTGAAATTGGCTCAGCTGAAACTGCACCATAGTCTGAAGTAAACACTATTTTTTTCCCATCAGGGCTGAAATACGGGTGGTTAGTCCGTCCAACAGACCCACTCTGAATCAGCTTCCGAAGCCCTGTTCCATTCGGGTGAATCATGTACAATTCAAAACCACCTGATCCAACAATTTCCCTGTCTGATGCAAATGCAATCCATTCGCCATCAGGTGACCAGTTGCACATTGTATCGCTCCACGGGCCTTCTGTTAACCGGTGTAACCCACCCGCCTCACCTTCAACCGCATCCATTATATACAAGTTCTTGTGACCTGACCGACCCGAACGAAACACGACCCATTTACCATCAGGCGAAGGCCAAGGGAAAGCATTGTTAGCTCCTCCTTGTGTTAACTTTTTGTAGCTAGATTCATGATCATTTTCATCAACATTTACCGACACTATATCAACCTCCGTACTTTCGCTTTCAAATGTAGGTCCAGTGCTTGTATAAACCACTCCTTTCCTCTTTGGATCCCAAGCACTTGCAAATGCCATATCACTTAATACTTGCCTACGATCCGAACCATCCATGTTCGCTACATAAAGACCCGGGAAGTTTATGAAAGCAACCCGATTACCATCGGGTGAGAACGAAGGAAATGACCCATCAACCCGAAATAGCGATATTTCGGGTGTCGGGCTTCTGAGGTTCTCCAGGAACAAGGCCTTTTCACTATGCATTCCCTTAGCAGATCCTCTACATTTATGGTACCCGACCCTTTTCGAATCCAAAGAAAAAAATGGATTAAAATGATGGGCATCGGGCGTAACGGGTCGAGTCAATTCTTTAAACTCCTTAGTTTTCAAATCAAATATTTCTATATGACGATAATCTGATCCGGGTCTTCTGGTTGCCACAGCAATCAAGTTTTTATTACTTGTGGAAGCAGATGGGGTAAACGAGTGAAGACCCGGTGGGGTGACTCGGCGAGTCAAAACCGAGTCAACACTATATTGACCTATTTTTGGTAAAATTGCCTTGTAAATGCTCCACCATCCATCATCACCTCTTCTATGAAAATACAAAGTGAAATCATCGGCCCAACTCGGCCACCCACCGTGCTCAACTACCTTAACTCGTCTTGACCCGTCCCGAGTTAAAAATACGAATATATCCGTTCCGAGTTCCTCAACTTCCCCGCCCCAACCCGTATTACCCAAAGAAGCAACTGCAGTCCAAACCCCGGAAGGTGAAACTGCTGGACTAAAATCAGCAACCCCATAAGGAGTCAGCCTCCGAGTCAACCCGGTAACCAACTGAGTCGAGTAGACAGCTGCCCAACTCGTTCTCGACACACCCGGGTTCTCATGGGTCGACACGTAAATCAACGAGTCACCCACCAAACTCGGCCTGTCTTTCATCGAAACTCCATCAATACTATTATTTTTACTAAACTCATGACCCAACAAGGAAACTTGAACTCGGTCAACTCGGTGAGTCGACTCAGTAGAGACTTGAAGAATCTCTCTCCCGCCGGTATTTAAATTTCCCGGGGTTTGAGCATATATGATATCAAGATATATAGTAGACACACCTTGTCTTTCGGTCGAGTAAACTAGGTGAATTGGCGGCGATTCTTCTTCTTCTTTTTGTTTATTATTGATGAAATTCGACACGAAGGTGGGAAAGTGACCGTTGAAATTGATGGAGTGGCCATCAGTTAAGCGGAGCTCGGAGACTGGAGCAGAGTTGGAATGAAGCGGGAGAGTGAATATGTCAAAAGAGTACATGGTTCTGCTTCCCAAAGTAGCGAAAATTATAGTGTTTGATGAACAAAAAACAAATAGATTAAACAAGAAAAGTATGAAAAATAACAAGAAACACAGTTTAGATTTTTCCATTTTCTTCAAGACACACTCCAGTAGTATAACTTAACTAGAGTACTGTTACCCTGTGTTTATAAATGTAGGTATGGAAGTATACGTGTTGGCATATCAACAATATATCAGGAGGAGGATCAAGAAATGTGCAAGACACAAATCACAAAAGTCACTTTCCCAAAATCTTATCCTTTTCTCATTTTTTCAAAGTAACACCAATCTTACCCTCCTCTATTCTTTTTTCACCTTGCAGATAGTCAGATACTGATTAATGTTATTTAGCAAAAAAAAAATACTGATTAATTTTCAAGCGAGCATTTTACAACAATCAATACAGCTTATTATTTTCATAATTTCCTTCAATTTTATTCTTTAACATCTGGGCCTTTCGGGGTAGAGTAACAGGATAGGATAGGATAGGACTCGTGTATGAGCCCACTTTCTACTTAACTTTCTTGTTTGGGCCAAGTAATATTCTAATTGTGGACTAGTGATTCTTGCACAAACGATGTCGTCATTCGATCCTTTTAGTTTTTGATTCTTGTGCACAAGTCGTGACTATAGTTCTTTCCTCTTACATTATTATTTTCAAGTTGTTCGAATAGAAACATATAGCAATGAACTTAGAGCCATAAAATTAGGAACTCGGCTCGATTCGGCTCGGTTTGTTAAGAACTCGAATTTTAACAAAAAAATGTGTTCGTTAACAAAACGCGCTCGAGCCGAGTTTTTGGCATGCTCGGTTCGAGCTCGGCTTGACTCGGTTCGCAAAAAAATCAATTTTTTTTAATTCTTATATATTTGATTATTATGAATTTTATTCATTTTTTTGTAAATATTTTTCAATTATTAAATCATATGAATGTCAAAATATATATTTTAGTAATTTGAAAAAAAATCAAGATATTAAAAATAATTTTTTTAATTTGATATTTTAATAATTAACAATTGATTTGACTATTATTTGTAACTGGTATTTATTTCCTGATTGGTGTTTCAATTTTTTAAAAATTATTTATAAATGATCCAATCGTACGGATGTCAAAATCTATATATTTAAGTAATGTAATAAGAAATTAGAAAAAATAAATATAATTGGTTTGCTATTTTAATAGTTAACCAGTAGTTTGACCAATACTTCTATTTAATCCCATATTGATGTTTCGATTTTTAAAAAAATATTTATGAATGATCTAGCCGCACGGATGTCAAGATCTAGATATTTTAGTGATAAGACAAAATTTTACGAAAAAATATTTTTTTGTTATTTTAACAATTAACCTACGGTTTGAACAATACTTGTAACTAGTGTTTAGTCTCATATTAATGTTTCAATTTTTTAAAAATATTTATGAATGATCCAACCGTACGGAAGTTAAGATTTATATATTTTAGTGATATGACAAAATTTTTAGAAAAAATTAAATGTATTTGGTTTGTTATTTTAACAGTCAACCAGTGTTTTGACTTGTACTTATAACTAGTGTTTAGTCTCATATTAATGTTTCAATTTTTAAAAATATTTATGAATGATCCAACCGTACAGATGTTAAGATCTATATATTTTAGTGATATGACAAAAATTTTAGAAAAAAATAAATGTATTTGGTTTGTTATTTTAACAGTCAGCAGGTGTTTTGACATGTACTTATAACTAGTGTTTAGTCTCGTATTAATGTTTGGAATTTTTCAAAAATATTTATAAATAATCCTACTGTACGGATTTTAAGATCTATATATTTTAGTGATAAACAAAATTTTTAGAAAAAAAATATATGTAATTGGTTAGTTATTTTAACAGTCAACCAGTGTTTTGACCTATACTTGTAACTAGTGTTTATTCTCGTATTAATGTTTCATTTTTTTTAAAAAATATTTATGAATAATCCAACCGTACGAATGTTAAGATTTATATATTTTAGTGATATAACATAAGTTTTAGAAAAAATTAAACATATTTGATTTGTTATTTTAACAGTTAACCAGTGTTTTGATTTATACTTGTAACTAGTGTATAGTCTGGTATTAATGTTTTGATTTTTTTAAAAATATTTATAAATGATCCAACCATACGGATGTTAAGATCTATATATTTTAGTGATATAACAAATATTTTAGAAAAAAATGAATCTATTTTGTTTGTTATTGTGACAATCAACCAATGATTTGAATATTACTTATAACTAGTGTTTAGTCCCATATCAATATTTCAATTTTTTAAAAATATTTATGAATGATCCAACCGTACGGATGTTAAGATCTATGTATTTTATTGATATGACAAAATTTTTAGGAAAAAAAGTATTTGGTTTGTTATTTTAACAGTCAACCGGTGTTTTGACCAGAATTTTTACTTCATCTCGGCTCGGCTCGTTTTAATGGAAAAAGCTCGTGTTCGGCTCGGTTCGATTCGACTTGATTTTGTTCGATAAAATCTCGGCTCAGTTCGATCAAAACTCGGCTCGGCTTGGTTCGTGAACAACTCTAAGTTGAACTATAATACTGTACTTCACTGAGGGGTAAATGAGCTAATTTATCATATTAAATTTATTACTTGGATTACCGCCTCAAAAAAGGTTTTTATTCTAATTACTAAATTATCTAAAATTTTCAATCACATTGCTGAATTTCAAAATTCTTGCACGACTGTTAAAATTGTTGACTATTAACGGAGATCCGTTAAACAATCTGAAAACTTTTAAATTGGTCACTGAGTCGCAAAAAAATTAAATAAATTAAAATTTTATTTTTTTACCATTTTTAGAAGATTAATATATTTTATTTAATTAATTGAAATATAGTCACACAAAAATAAAAAAATTATTTTATTATAAATTTAACGGGTATATTTTATCTTAAAATTTTCTTATATAATAACCACTCAAACAAATTCGTAGAAAAATTATCGTAAGTCAAAATTTATTGATTTTATACTTTTTGACTAGAATTTTTTATTCTCAATAAGTTTCGTGTTTTAAGTTTGTCCGGAAAATATCATTTATATGGTTAAAAAAAATTAAAACAAATCTTCGCCTTTTCTGAAATTAAATTGGTTATTTAATGAATTTAATAGGTATATTCTGTTTAACATTATTCATAGATTTTTATCACTTAAAAACAAATCATAAAATATTAGCATAAACCAAAATTTATTGATTATGATTTTTTTTTGGAAATATTTTTCATTCTTTACAAGTTTTTGGCTTTAAGTTTGTTATAAATTGTATCGTTTATTGGATCAAACATATTTAAAACAAATGTATCGATTTACAAGAATATATTAAAAAAATAATTATGTAATTTTTTAATTAAAGTGTGATTATCGATGTTGAAAAAATATCATTAAAAATATGTTATTAAATCGATTTAATTTTTAAAAAATTTATCTGCATTTCTTTTTTTAAAAGGAAAGAAAAATAACATTTTGAATAAATTAGTCGGTAACCTAATTGAAAATGATACAAAGTTTAGTGATGAATTCATTATTAAATTTGATGCCACAACTGTTACACGTCACTTTTATATCAGTCAATTTAACAACCCTGACAGAGTAATTTATTTGAAATGTTTTTATTGTTCAAGTGTTTGAGCGTAGACATTTTGTACTCAGTTACTGCGGATTCTTTCTCCTGTGCCAACAAATTATAAAACAACCTGGTTTAGAGGGCGTTAAACTGGACAAGGATGCAAAAGTAAACGTCAACTTTTATGCATGAGTTGATCGACGACCCACATTCTCTTAAGGCATGATTCCGAGTCCTCAAATTACACATAGAATATGTGAACAACTAGCTAGCAGTACTGAGTGTTATTTATATATGGACCTACATGATATGTATAGTAATTGCATTGGTTTTTTTGGTTGTAATAATAACTTGTTGAAATTCACTAAAGATAATAATAAGCACAACAATGCAATGCATAAAAACTAATACTTGTATTGACGAACCGGAACGTACTTAATGACTATATTGTGTTCTCTCTATGATTTTCTAAAAATAAACGTTTACATGCACTTATATAACGCTAAAACCCACCCAAGGTGGTGGCTAGAAAATAGCAAACTAACCTAGCTAGTTTATCTCCACTACTCCTACTAATTCAAACTACCTCCTACAAATACTCAACTACGTTACATGACCGGCACACCTATACATATAAAGTATTACACGTTTAAATTATTCTTAACATTAAACATATATATATATATATATATATATATATAAACTCAAGCCCATCAGCTAAACAAAGTCCATCAACCTAAACAAAACCCATTAGTTTTGATTAAATCCTAACAATCTCCCCGTTAATCTAAACTTATATTCGATGCCCATCTGTCATCTTGTTCATCAGCCCGTATGGCTCTCAACTTAGCCCGTATGGCTGCTTCAACATAGCCCGTATGGCTCTTTTATGTGCCCGTCTGACAAGTTCATCTTGCCCATCTGGCAAGATCTTCGGTGCACATCTTGTAAGGTTCTTTATCAGCCCGGTTGGCTAAGCTAGTATGGCTTTTCTTCACAAGCCCGTATGGCTTTTAATCTTCACACCTTCTTCAACCTTTGAAGATATACATCGATCCATCATCTGCAAATACACACACTTGTTGCACGCTCATACCACAAATCACAACAGTCTTACTGTAATATTAATCATCCATTGCAGCCCTTCGTCCTCCATTAACAACCTGTCCAGCATATGCTTATACACATCATGTACACACACATATACTGACCCCGTACTTCTTTTGACACAACCTTTTACTCCACCAATGCTTCCTCATGGAATAGCCTTATAAATCTTCGTTGCCCAGCAATGAAGCATATAACGCTGCACAGCAACAAAACTCATCTTCTTTTCCCTGGTCTTGTTATTTATGTGGCTGCACCATACTGCTACTTCCTTCATGGTTGTTGTGTTGCTTACTAAATCAACTACGGTTCGTCATTCTCTGTCACAACACCTTCTCATGTCCTCTTGAATCGAAAGTTTTGAATATTGTTGGAATTTTAATCTAAATTACATGTTTAAGTTATTGTTTTATTTATTTGAATAAGTCAACATGTTTTATTTATAAGTAGCAGTAGGATTAGTACGTGGATTAGTAGTGGAGATAGTAGTCAGTTAGGTTTAATTAGTGGAGAAATAATAGGAAGGGTTGCTGGTTTTGTGCTACCACTTGTTATTTTATTTCTATTTAAACTATCACCTGTAATCTTATATTTAATGAGAAGAATATACAAGTTTATTTTCTCCAGTGAACACCAAATATACATGTACATATATAAATTCTAGTTTTATATCTCTACACTTGGTATCAGAGCCTATGGTCCTGCATGGTGGTTATGCTCTTGTTGAATATGAAAATCCATGTACTTATCGTTAGTTATGTGATCGGTCCTTTTGCTGGACACATAAGTGCGTACGACACTCATTCTTCCTCTAGATATGGTAATTTGAGTTATCAAAATAAGTTTTGGTGTGCTTCAGGTATCTCAAGTTGTGATGCAGGTTCAAGTGGTTCTCTGTTGGGGTGCAGCTGTGCACATGAGTCAATTTCCAAGTGGTGCCATATGGGCAAATAGGAGATATGGTGGACCTGATGAATTTTATGGGAATCAAGCTGCATATGTTGCAGTTGAAGATTGGCTTAGGAGTAAGCAATTCCTCTGCTGGTGAAGAGCTAAAATCTTGTGGTGGCGAGGTGGCGGATTCATGGGAGATAACTATGATGATGGACCAGCTTTGTTATAGACAGAGGTAGCATGCCTGACGAGCAAATAAGACATGCCAGACGGGCAAACAAAAGGCCAGACGGGCTATGTTGACAAATATGACTTATAATCTTACAAATGAGTATCTTTTATTTAATGAGAAGAATATACAAATTTATTTTCTCCACTGAACTAACCATTTGACACAGATCTTGCTGTTGGTTAACGTGACCGAGTGAGGCTGAAATCGCAGAGCAGAGGGCTAGTCTAGTAGTCTTCTACGTCTCCCAGCTTTCTCGTGCGGCTTCCATAGTGCACATAAGAATGGCAACCTATTTTATGCTAACTCTAATACATCAAAGCATCTCCGATGCTAGAGACTTCAAAATTTGGCAACATTTTGGGAATTGCCCTAATATATAATAATATTTGACTTGCTTTCCGTTCCATTTTTTGGGGCAAATTTTTACAATAAAAACACTATAATAATATATATATTACGCAACTTTTATAAGTTTAATCTTAAATATTGTTACTTTGAGTTGGACCACCGTTGCCCTCTTTGGACAACAATCTGCAGTCAACCCATTACCCAACTCAATGCGCCAGGAACCTGCTCGCAGCAGCTACTTTTATGAATCTTGAAAAAGTTTCACAAATTTGACAGTTCAACTAACAATATTATAAAAAACATATGCCTGTTCTTTATTGAAATTAGGGATCGTCAACGAATTATCATAGTACAACAAAGTGTTAAATATTCGAATTGTTCTAGGATTAGAATACTAGCTAGATTGCTCCATAATTACATTTACTAATAACTAGGCCTCTCGATTAGAAATACATAGTCAAATTGTTTCATAATTCCAATTCAAAGCGAGTTTCTAAAAGTAAAAGCGCAGACATGAATTGATTTTTTAGGGCGGAACTTTTAGAAGCGACCAGCCTAGATTAGCTTTCAATCAAACCTACTTAGCCCTTGAGGTAGTAAGGCAATCTCGATCATTTTCACTAATCGATTCGGAAAAATGTGGCATGTGCAGTTTTTTCTTAATGATCGACCAGACACACTTTACAACTCAAGTTCTTTCCAGAACTAGCTCAACATAATAGTTAAGTTGCTATGTCCAGATTTTTCTTACCATGGGTTCCTTGAATTTGATAGTATTGCAGTGAAGGAGCAGAAAATCCATTTTGAATTTCTTTTAACTACGCACCTGAGAAAATATTACTAATAATGAACACAGAAGATGATGCATAACAAATAGTACTAATGCAAAAGTACAGATTACCTATACATTTGCAAGATGAAGTAGACAATTGATTACCAAAGGCAAATTTAAAATCAACAAATCATCACACTTAAGATTGTCGATATAATTTTAATGATATGAACAAGTAGAAGAAGCAGTGTCTGATGTACCAAGAAGTTCCTCTAATAAATCAGCTCCAAGGTCCTCTAATACAACCATATTTTTTTCACTTACTGAACTACTTTTAGTTCTATTACTTCTTGAAATACTTCTCATCTTGTGTTTCTCCTTAAGAGCCGCAGCTGGTGAAGATCCATTACTGCAAAAGTAATTATCATCTCTTAGTGAGTCCCTTACTGTCTCCATTGGAAAGTTAAGCTGAGCTAGTGAACCGCGCATTGATAGAGCAGCTTGGTCATAAACCAAAGCCGCTTGCTCCTCGGTGTCAAACGTTCCAAGCCAAACCCTCACTCCGTTTCTTGTTGAATCTCTAATCTCAGCTGCAAACTTTCCCCAAGGCCGCCTTCTCACTCCTATGTAATGCTTTTTCTTCTGGATTCCTAGAGCTTGTTCGTTAATTGGCTGAGAAACATCTTCATTTTTGCTGCCTATGAAATCTGATGAATTGGGTAATTCTTTTTGTTCCTGATCAGATAAATGGATTTGTACAGTGTTTAGTGCTGACTGGTTCTTTTGATCGGGATCTACATTGTAGGAAGAAGGAAGTTCATCCCATGAATATGAAGACCTGCGAAAGTCCATAGTGTAAGAAAATCAAGATGAAAAATAACCTAAATTGTTTTCTGTTCTACTATATATTGTTTAATTTGTGACTCCTATCACATATTTTTTTTATTCCCTATATCTTAAGTATATCTTAAGTATTTAATTAATGAGTAAACAAGTGGCATTAAATTAGACAATTACAACTTATTATGAAGGGGCGAGAATGGACAAGCAGCATTATTTTAACGAGACAGGTCACAGGTTCACTAATCACTATCGTGGGAGCTAGGTTTAGTGTTTAACTATATAGACATACTACTTTTACTATATTAAACACGGGCCCAGATCAAAACAATAATAGTTATAGAAATTAATTTTAAATTATAATTAAAATATATAATAAATACTCCCTCCGTCCTTTTGATTTGTTATCAAAAAGATTGGACACAAAAATTAAGAAATATGTATAAAGTTGTAAAAAAAAGAAAGAAAAGTGGGTGAAGTGGTAGGACCAGCGATTTTTAATGTATAAAAAGGAGATAGTGAAGGTAAAAGTAGTATGAAAAGAGAAAAAAAGTGGGAAAGTGGAGGGACCCATTGACTATTTTTGTTAAGTTTTGAAATGTAAATAAATGGATGGGACATCCAAAAAGAAAAATGTAAAGAAATGAAAAAGACAAAGGGAGTAAAATTGTACTATTATTACAATTTTTTCTAAAATTATATGCAGTTTTCATTAACTCAAATTTTATTATAACAACAAACTCAAACTTATCATGTCTCTTTTGTTGAAAAGATATAACTAATATTTTACATTAAAACTTTAACCAAGTAATAAGCAACACGATTGACTCAATCAAATAATTTAACAAAATATTAAATCAACATTACTAAGTAATTGCATATTATATTTCTTGTTGTTAGCTGGATTTGTGTTTTTTTATATAAATTTGTGATCACATATTTTTTTCTAAAAAAATATTTTTTATGTATGTATAAACTTTTATTTGGTGCTAAAATTAAATTTTATAGGTATGAATCTAGAAATTACAATGTATATACGGTTCTATTTATATAAAAAAATATAAATATGTGGTAAATAAGAATAAAAAAACGGGTAATATTATATATAGAATTATAAGTTATATAGAAATCACAAAAAAATAATAATGATATATTAAAGCTATAGTAAGCTTTTAAAATTGTGTGAAACCGAAAAAAGGTAAAACCAAAGTACTCTTTAAAAGATGAATTCCCTTATTTAATAACAATGTATAAAAGATTCCATTTTTTATTTTAATAAAAAGTAAAAAAAAGAATTATATGCAAAATAAAAATATCGTAATTATAAATTTATAATATGGTTCCAACAATCTATATTTTGTAAAAAAATAATATAGAAATCTACATGAAATTGAAACCAAAACACTACTACTAAGATGAAAACAAGTACCCTATCAAAAAATAATTTAGAGTTCTACAGAAATAGAATCGTAATCATAATACGGTTTGAACAATTTTATTATTTTTAGGGGTGAAACCAAAATACAGTCCATATTATTTTATTAAAAAAGAATGCGACCAACACATTAATATTCTAAATTAAAATATTCCAATTTAAACATATGACCTATTTAGTTGGTCGTGTTTATATTTTTCGGAACCTATTTAGTTGAGCCAATATATGAACCTATTTATTTTAACACATAATTAATTAAAAATAGGATTCAAACCTATAAAAATAATAATAAAAAAGAATGACTTATAAATTTTAAAAAAATGGGTAAAAATAATGCATATACAATTATAAGTCATATAGGAATAAAAAAGAATAAAAATAATACACTTAGAGTTATAAAATTAATCATAAAAGGTGAAATCAAAATATGGTGAAACAAAAAAATAAGTCAAACCAAAGTACCATTTAAAAGAAGGTTTGACTTATTAATAAAAGTTATTAATTGAAGTAAACAAATAATTATTATTAGAAAGAAGAGTATCTCTGTAAATGTATTCTCAACTCTTTAGTGTAAATGGTACTCTATGAGCTTAAGTACGTTTGACAGTGCTATTGAAAATTGTTGTGTTGTGAGAAAAAATACCGGTGAAAAAAGTGCTGTAACGAAAATTAGATGACTGTTTTGTACTTTTTTTTTAATTTATACATATTTTAAGATATAATATATAAAAATAATATTTTTGAGAAAATTTAATGATGAAACCAAAAACTGTACTAGCTGTTTAATACAGTAATATTAAAGGGAGCCTTAATTACTGATTAAGAGCAACTACCCATCAGCCCTGCAGGCCTCCTCCCCCTAATTATCAATATTTTTGTAAGTATAAGATTTTAGATGATAGCCACCAAAATCAACTAATTCAATCATAATTAAGCCCTCGTAACTAAAGTTCTAGGTAACAATATATTGTCAAATTTTTTAGCCGAGAGAAAATTTTACTCCAAGCATTTTGTCTTACATTTTTTACAATAGTATGTTTTGAAAATTTTACGTAATTTACGGACATACGGAAATATTACTGACAACCAGACAAAAAAAGAAGAATCTGAACAGGTTCTCCGATATTGTGAAACATGCATAGTTTCTAATATATTTTTGACAAAAAGTTCAATTGAAAAAGTTTGCAAAAAACTTATGGAAAATGTTTGATGTACAGAATTGTGTACAAAATTTTGTACAAAATGACATGTGTTTTAATTAAAATAAGCCCAGGTATTAACTATCATCAAACCGAATTAAAACACACTACACCAATTATTATGTACACTTAACAACACTCCATAAAATTATCTAGACCTGTTAAGGTGTAACGGGGTTCAACATTTTCAAAAAAATTATCAGTATGTCCCTGTACCGGCTTAGTTCTACCTTGAAAATAAGAATATAATGATCTTGAAAATATGAATAAATTGTTATTATTATTTTAATAATAATTATTAGTTTATGGGCTACATATAAATATATCAATTATATTTGTTATTTATTACTCCCTCTGTCTCTCCCAAATGTTTATATCTGGGTTGGGCACGGAATTTAAGAAAAATGATAAAATATTGGAGGAAAGTTAAAAAAGTGAGTAAAGTAGTGAGACCGATTCATATTATATGTATAAAGTGAGTATAGTGGAGAGAAGTAGTGGATGTAGTTAATTTAAAATTATATAAATTTTACTATTTTTGGAAAATTTTGAAATGTAAACAATTGAAAGGAAAATCCCAAAAAAGAAAGTGTAAACAAATGAGAGGGAGAGAGGGAGTATATTGGGTTAAAATAAGTGATCAAATAAGAAACCCAAATAGATTTTAATTTATTGTATTGACCTAATAAGTGGATACCTAATATTAGGCCCAATTATATTATAATGAGAGATTTAATTAGGTTGTATACAAAAGGGTTATAGTCCCCAATATATTAAGTACACGTAACGACTTATCTTCTACCTATAAGAGAGAGTTATTGAGAAAACCCTAAGGAGTACTTGGTTGAGGAAGACAATAATCAAGAATATTATTCAGATTAAGATATCGTTACAATTATAACCTTATGGATTCAGGTACGCTTCCGCCTTCGGTTTAATCTCGATAATTAGATATGATAATTACGGTCATTGTCTCTATTTTTAGAGAATTATATGCTTATAGAATCATTAAATTCTATCAACTTGCATCAGAGCCTTTTCATATTTGATTATTGGAAATTAATTTGTGCAAAATTGATTTATTCGATTACTACCTATATGAAATTTTGGTTACAGTTTTATACGAATTGGCGACTTCATTTTTTTTCTTGCTGGTTGTATTCCTGAGTTATGGTTTAGTAGTATAATATCAAAAGAAGGATTATGCATACATTGTTTTGGTACTTGACGCAAGTCAGGTAACAAGTTTTGGTCTTAATATGTATTTGGCTCATTAATTTAATTTATTTACTTAGCCATTTACTCCTGTTAATCATGTGAACCGATGTATCAATATTCCTTAGTTTCATATTACATAGCTGTTATAGTCTTTAATTTACCAATACATGCTATTTCCGAGCTTTGTTTATAATAGGATGATATTATTTTCTGATTAATTGCGGCAATTTAGATGTATTATATGACTAAATGTGTACATAATTCGGTTAGTAAGCTAGAAAGTAAATAATATATTATATTTGTGAGTTAAATTTAATTGTTGGCAAATTATTATTAATTTATTTATTTAAGTAGTCAAATATTTTAAGTTGATTGATTGAAGCAATATGTCACTAAAGTGACCTCTTTTGTGTAGATTAATTAATTAAAAAAATATTATTATGATGATAGAATATTTAATTTTATGCAAATTTTATCGGCCCAAAGGAAGGTAATATTTGGCCAAAATTAAAATATTATTGTGATAATAAGTGTGTAGCAATATTAAAGTTTTCATGTGAATAATAAGTCGGTCCAAAGAAAGGCCTATTATTTGACAGAAATTAATTGCTAATACTTGATTATTGCGTGGAGAGTACCAATTTCAAATTAAATTTTCTGTCTAAAGACTAAAATTTAATATTGCGCTAGGTATCTTGTGATGGTATTACCAATATTAAAAATTTAATCACATTATTATATATACTAGTTTTGAGCATTTGTTATATATTTGTTTTCTATTTCAGTTACTGCTAGTGTTAATTCTGATTCTGCTCAGTTGAGCATGATTCCAATGTTGAATGGGACAAACTATATCACGTGGAAAGAGAATGTTGAAATCTTTCTTGGGTGTATGGATCTTGACCTTGCGCTAAGGAAAGAGCAACAAGTTCCAACTACGGATGATCCCAAAACGGATCAAACTGAAAAATGGGAACGCTCTAATCGCATGTGTCTGGCGATCATGAAGCGGACGATTTCAACTGCCTTTCGGGACTCTATTGCTGAGAGCACAAGTGCCAAGAAGTTTCTCTTCGAGATTGAGCAATATTTTGCTAAAAATGAGAAAGCGGAAACGAGTAATCTTCTGTCAAAACTCGTGACCATGAAGTATAAAGGAAAGGGGAACATAAGGGAGTACATCATTGTGATGTCTAATCTTGCTGGCAAACTCAAAGAACTCAAGTTAGAACTTTCGGATGAGTTACTTGTTTACTTGGTTCTTATTTCTCTGCCTCCTCAGTTCGGACACTTTGTGGTGAGTTATAATACTCAAAAGGAAAAATGGATTCTTAATGAGCTCATTTCACACTGTGTGCAAGAGGAAAAAAGGGTTTTGCGAGAGAAGACTGAGAGTGCTCACTTGGCATCAAACTCTCATGACAAGAAAAGAAAGAGAGGTAAGGATATTGCAAGTGGAAAACCCAAGCATCAGTTGCAAGAGAAGTAGGATAAGGTAGCAACCTGCTATTTTTGTAAGAAGGCTGGACACATGAAGAAAGAGTGTTCCAACTATGCTGCTTGGCGTGTGTAGAAGGGAAAGACTTTTGTCTTTTTTTGTTCTGAAGTTAATTTGGCTTCTATACCTAACGATACTTGGTGGGTAGATTCTGGTGCTACTATTCACATAAGTGTATCTATGCAGGGTTGCCTGTGGAGCCGACCGTCAATTGATGCTGAAAGATTCAGCTATGTGGGCGACGACAATAAAGTTTCAGTTGAAGCTGTTGGAATATTTAGATTATTATTAAAAACTGGTGTTTATTTATATTTATTTGAGACATTTGTTGAACTGTCTTTTAGACGAAATCTTAATTCTATTTCCTGTTTGGACAAATATGGATACACTTGTTATTTTGGAAATAATAAAGTATGTTTCTCTTTAAATTCAAATATGGTTGCCACTGGTTCTTTGATTGATAATCTTTATATGCTTGATACTGTTGATTTTAATAATGAAATTTTGCAGTCAAGTGTAAGAGGTATAAAGCGTAAGTTAACTGAGAATTCTGCTATGTTGTGGCACAAGCGATTAGGTCATATCTCTAAATAGAGAATTCATAGGCTTGTGAATGATAGAATTCTTGATCCCTTAGATTTAAGTAACTTTCAAGTCTGTGTTGAATGTATTAAGGAAAAATAAATAAACTCGAGAAAGTTATGTGCCAATAGAGCTATAAGTGTCTTGGAACTGATTCATACCGATATATGTGGACCATTCCATACGGCCTCTTGGAACGGTCAACGATATTTTATCACGTTCATAGATGATTACTCTAGGTATGGTTACCTATACCTAATACATGAGAAGTCACAAGCTCTGGACGAATTTAAAGAGTATAAAGCTAAAATTGAATTTCAACTAAACAGTGGTATTAAAGATGTCAGATCTGATCATGGTGGTGAATACTATAGTAGATATGATGAATCAGGTGAGCAATGTCAATGACCCTTTGCTAACTTCCTAAAGGAGTGTGGAATTGTCCCTCAGTACACTATGCCAGGAAAACCAAATATGAATGGCGTTGTTGAGAGGTGAAACCGTACTCTTAAAGATATGGTGAGAAGTATGTTAAGTCATTTTTCCTTGCCTGAGTCACTTTGGGGAGATGCACTAAAGACTGTAATTTATATCCTTAACCGGGTTCCAACTAAAGCAGTGGCCGAAACTCCTTACAAACTTTGGATAAGAAAACACTTAGTATTAAACATTTACATGTTTGGGGTTGTCCAGATGAGGCAAGGCCATATAGGCCAAATGAAAAGAAACTGGACTCTAGGATGGTCAGTTGCTATTTTGTTGGGTATCCGGAACATACTCGCGGATTTAAATTTTATGATCCCGCTACTAGATCCTTCTTTGAGACTGATAATGCAAGATTTTTTGAGGATGTTGATTTTGGGAGGGAAGATATAGGTAAAAGTATTATCTTTGAAGAAGATAGTCATGATCCTATTTATGACTCTGCCGAGAGCAATGATCAGATTATGATACCTATCATTGTTCAAGGCCCTCCGGTTCAGGACAACACTGAAATTCCCCATGAGGAACCAATTTAGCAAACTCAATAACCTCATGAATCACAAGAAGTGCCACTAAGGAGATCCACTAGAGAGCGTAAGAGCGCAATTTCAGATGATTATGTTGTTTTTCTACAAGAACATGAAGATGGAATTGGCATTGGGGAAGATGATCCTGTAAATCTTCAATAATCCATGCAGAGTCCTAACTCTCAAAAGTGGATTGATGCCATGGATGAAGAGATGCAATCTATGAAAGACAATGATGTTTGAGATCTTATCGAGTTGCCTAAAGGCTCAAAACCTATTGGTTGCAAATGGGTATTTAAAACCAATAGGAATTCGAGTGGTAACATCGAAAGATATAAGGCTCGTCTAGTTGCTAAATGATTCACTCAAAAGAAAGATATCGACTACAATGAGACTTTCTCTCCGGTTTCCATGAAAGACTCATTTAGAATTTTTATGGCACTTGTGGCTCATTATGATCTAGAGCTACATCAGATGGACGTAAATACAGTGTTTCTCAATGGAAACATTGGCGAGACAATCTATATGGTACAACCAGAAAACTTTGTCATTGGAGATCCAAAGATTGTGGTTTGCAAATTAAAGAAGTCCATCTATGGTCTCAGGCAGGCTTCTCGTGAATGGTATCACAAATTTCATCATGTAATCACATCATATGGTTTCGAAGTGAACTTGGTGGAACATTGTGTATATCACAAGTTCAGTGGGAGCAAATTTATCTTTCTTCTCTTATACGTTGATGACATCTTACTTGCTACTAATGATATAGGCTTATTGCACGATACCAAAATTTTTTTCACTAGTCAATTTGAAATGAAGGACCTTGGTAACTCCTCTTTTGTATTAGGAATTCAGATACATCGAGATCACTCTCGAGGTATTCTTGGATTGTCACAAAAGAGCTATATCGAAAAGATCCTGGAAATGTATGGCCTGAAAGATTGTGCACCAATGAATACACCCGTGTTTAAGGGAGACAAATTTAGTCTCAAACAATGTCCCATGAATGAACTTGAGATAAGGGAAATGCAAAGGATACCATATACATCGGCAGTGGGAAACCTAATGTATGCTCAAGTTTGTACTCGTCCTGATATAGCATTCATTATTGGAATATTGGGAAGATATTTGAGTAATCCGGGAATGGAGCAATGAAAAGCAGTGAAACGAGTATTACAGTATTTGAAGAAAATAAAAGACTATATGCTCACATAAAGAAAATCTAATCATCTAGAAATCATTGGATATTCAGATTATGACTTTGGAGGATGCAAAGATGAAAGAAAATCTACTTCGGGCTATGTTTATCTACTAGTTGGTGGAGCGATTTCATGGAGGTCTGCCAAAAAGACGCTCATAGCTTCATCCACCATGGTTGCAGAATATATAGCATGTTTTGTGGCATCCAATAAAACTTTATGGCTGCGAAACTTTATCACTGGTTTGCGTATCCTTGATGGTGTTGAAAGACCATTAAAGATATTTTGTGATAATAAATCAGCAGTGGAGTATTCAAACAACAATAAGAGCACTACAGATGCAAAACATATAGATATTAAGTTCCTAGTTATTAAAGAAAAGATTCAGAGTGGACATATTTTGATAGAACATATTGGCACTAACTCCATGATTGCGGATCCGCTCACGAAGGCATTAACACCTAAGGTTTTTCACGAGCATACTGCTCATATGGGTATTACCTTATGTGATACTTTGGTTTTGTGGGAGTTTGTATTTTGGTATTTTATGTAATAAACATTGAGTTGTTTATGTTCTGCAGAATACAGTTGATGGAATTTTATTAAATGTCACTCCACTCTTGTTCAATCTTCTTATTGTGGTTTAACATTGAGTTGAGAAAATTGGAATCAATCTCGTTAGAGATTGACTAAGGACTAGTTGGAAATAGATATTATATAGATCACATTATATGTAATTTCCATGCCACTTATCCATGCATTGATTCATGCCGTTGAATATGTTTGTGTGGTGACCCTGGAAGGTTTAGTCACGTAAAGTTTGTGATGAATGCCGCCAAAATATCATGCATATATAGTAGACGGACCGAATTATTTTGGTAAAATCTAAGGACGATAAATAGCATAAAGTTGCGCACTAAAGTTTTATATTATTGATTCTGTATTCATATGAAGCCCAAGTTGGAGATTGTTATTATTATTTTAATAATGATAATAATTTTATGGGCTACATATAAATATATTAATTATATTTGCTATTAATTATATTAGGTTAAAATAAGTGATCAAATAAGAAACCCAATTAGATTTTAATTTATTGTATGAACCTAATAAGTGGATACCTAATATCAGACCCAATTAAATTATAATGGGAGATTTAATTAGGTGGTATACAAAAGGGTTATAGTGTCCAATATATCAAGTACACGTAACGACTTATATTCTACCCATCAGAGAGAGCCATTGAGAAAACCAGGGCTGTTCACGAACAAAGCTGTTCGTGAACAAGTTCGTGCTCGACTCGGTAAGAGCTCGGTTTGGCTCGGTTCGTTAAGAACTCGAGCTCGAGCTCGAACACATAAATCTGTTCGTTAAGAAAACGAGCTCGAGCCGAGCTTTGAGTATGTTCGGCTCGTGTTCGGCTCGAGCTCGGATCGAACTCGTTTGGCTCGGTAAAACTCGAAAAAATATAATATTTTCAGAATATTTTAATAATACATTGCTCTGTTTCGCTCAACCTCAACACAAATACTCACCATCGACTCCTTAACTCTCCAGACACCAAACCAGAGAATAAAAAACACCCACCAGAGCCATAGGCCAACTTGCACTCACCCTTGCTTCCCTGTTGAAGATTGAAACCAATAGACTTACAAAAGCAGCACCAATAAAGAATCATCCAATTAATCCACCCCCAGCCTCCACCTACAGCCAACTCTCGCATTAAAACCCAAACGAAACAACCCCTCCAGAAATAACCAACTCCAGCCAGGCTTAAAAACAAAACCAAAACCACCAACATACACCCAGAATAACCAAACCAACCCACTTAACTTTAACCAAAAATTAAGAACATGGAAGAGAAGTAGAGAACATTACCGGGGAATCTCAGATTTAGTAACCGTTCACTGGATTTGTTTGGGAATTTAGGGATTTAAGTCGTATGTGAGGGGAATTGTCTTTTAAGAAATTTAGGGATTTGGTTTGGAGAATGAATGAAATTTAGGGTCTGAGTCATCTGACTAGTATGTTTTAGGTTTTTAGTTGGGCTGGGTTTGATGATTTGGGCTGGGCTGAGCTTTTAAGTTGTAATATTTGTATATTTAACGAGCTCTTAACGAGCTGTTCGATAACACATATATTCGGCTCGGCTCGTATTTGTTCGCGAACAAGCACGTGTTCGGCTTGATAGTTACCGAGCTCGAGCTCGAACATGTTTTTCTGTTCGGTAATAAAGCTCGGCTCGGCTCGGTTCGTCAGAAAAAAAATTAAAACTCGGCTCGTTTACTTCAAAACTCGGCTCGACTCGGTTCGTGAACATCCCTAGAGAAAACCCTAAGGAGTACTTGGTTGAGGAATACAATAATCAAGAATATTATTCAGATTCAGATATTGTTACAATTATAACCTTATGAATTCAGTTACGCTCCTGCCTTCGGTTTAATCTCGATAATTAGATATGATGATTACGGTCCTTATCTCCATTTTTTGAGAATTACATGCTTATAGAATTTTTAAATTCTATCATATATAACAGGGTTCATAAATATTGAAAATAATTAGAAGATCAAGTAAGTAAATTCTATAGATATATTAGTTAAAGGGACAGTCGATGGTCGTTGCCAGAATATTATAAGTTGGAAACAGAGATGTTATTTTCACCCAAGTTTCATCAGATCAATGGGGCATAAATAAACATCGATCTTTAGCTTAACCTCTTAATTATCACTACTGCCAGAAAATGGGATTACAATTTGCAGTCTCCGCACTTAATTACACCAGTAAATTGATAAAAAGGTAGGATTGTTACAGATATAAAAAAGCTGGAGAAAGTGCCATATGGATAACAACGAACAAAGGAAGATTCTCGTAGCTGCATTCGTACCTGGTTAATAACAAGTTAGTACATTCTATAAAAAGCTAGAGACAGTCCTAAATTATTCGAATTATATAACTGCAGTGTGCATGATTTGTTTGCCTAATTATGGCCCCTCTCCTTTCCAGGAGATACTAATTGGAAAGTTGTAAAGAATCATCTTCTTTTTAGTAGGGCAGCTCACTACAAGAAAAACGGCTAAATTTGATCGAAAATTTTCGTTCATATTTAACTAAATTTGACCACCGGCGATCATATTTAGTTAAATTTGACCGAATTATGTCGGTCTTTTTTAGACTGGTCAAATTTAGCAAAATCGGTCAAATTTAACATAAATTTGACCGATCAAATTTGACTGCCTAAAATTGACCGATTAAATTTGACCAAAATTTTGAAAATTTTGAAATTTGTTTTTTTTTTTAAAATTGGTGCCTAAAAATTTGATTTTTTTTGAATTTTGCCGCTAAAAATTTTAAAATTTGAAAAATTGTGAATTTGCCGCCTAACTTAAAGCAAATTTGACCGAATTCCGTAAAATTTATAAATTTGACCGAACACAGTCAAAAATATAAAATTGACTGAAGGAATTCAAATTTAACTGTAACCCATATTTGTCAAATGCAGTAACTTTCCGGTACATTCTGCTAAATTTCTGCCAAAAATCTGCTACAACACATAATTTTTTGTCACTAATCAATATACAATTTATGTTATATAAATAATTAACACAACAAAATAATTATATATCATATTTCATAATTATTAATATTATTTTTATTACAAACTTATTTATAGAACTTAACTAAAACTTTCAAACCGAATTCTAAAACACTACTTTTTCTTTATTTATTTGACGGAATTGGTCATCGGACATTGCTTGGTTGGTGAATATGCTCCCGTCATTGGAATAATTTTGATTGTTGAAAACGCTTTTTTCTCCAATTTTTCACAAGTTAGAATTTGTAATTGTTAATGTTAATGTTATATGAAACAAAGCTTGTAAGGGATTAGTTTAGCATGTATGAATATCTAAGTGTTTGTATATGTATGTATATATATTTGTGTAAATTTGTGTTTATGATTTGTGGGAGAAGGTAAAGAGGGGTGGATGTGTGGGAGAGGGTATGAAGAGAGGTGGAGAGGAAAAGATGAAAGAGATAATGGAGGAATTATAATGTATATGTATGTATATAATGTATTTATATATAAAAGAGAGTTGTTGTGAAGAACCTATTATAATTTTGGTTAGTTAAATTTGGATTGTTTGTTTATTTTGGGCGGGAAATTTAGCGCCAAAATATAAATTTGACCGCCCCTAAATATGACTTTTGCGGTCAAATTTATAGCTAACAAATTTTGTTCACTTGGCGAGAAGTTTCCATTTCTTTTTTTAGGACTCAAAAAATAAAAATGACCGAACAAATTTGACCAGAAAATAAATTTGACTGCCGTTAGTCAAAATTAAATATTGACCATTAGTAAATAAATATTTGACCTCAAATTTAACTGCTTTCGATCAAATATAAGTCTGATCAGTTATAAATAAAAGTTGACCGTAAATATGACCTCCGTTAGTCAAATTTAGCCGCAGTCATATTTAACTAGTCAAATTTACCCTTATTTTTTTTAGTAGCTCATGCTGGGCAAAATATGGGCATAAGACAGCTAAGTTACCAAAATTCTTTTTTTTTAATGATTAGGCTTATTTGTTTTACAAATAATAAATCACAGGTACGAACTAGAATCGAAATGAAAACCTCAAGATAAATTCTCACAACTTGTGAACCTTATTGAGAAGTACTACAACATTATTATTATACATTTAATTAATTTTGTGTAATTTATCTATACTTACTCTTATAGTATTTGTATTTTCAGTGATAATAACTAGTACAATAAGCAAAAGCTTATATCTTGAACAAATTAATCATGGTGTTATTCAGACCGGATCGTTGAGTTCACCATGCATGCACATGAGTCGCAGTGTTCCTAGACCTAGCTATACGTATACTTTAATTCCCCAGCAAAAGGCTACAAAATTGACCGGAAACAAAATCAATTACTATATCGTACGGTATTAGTGTATTACTATATTCCAAATTGGCATAAAGATAATTTATTTGACAAATAGTTAATCTTAAACAATCTTGTATGAAGCAAAAGGATAACATATTTTAATAAAACCACAGCACTCAATTGACAAGATTTTAACATAGTTAGTTGCACCGGAACATTAAGTATTTATGTGCCCTTTTTGTTTCTATTTGGCGGCGGATTCGTCTTTATAGGGTTTAAAATGGCATCTTAGCAAGTGATGTGATGAGGGATACTGTAAACAAATTATCCTGATTCTCCTAACCATTGGTACAAGCGCTAATCTGGAAAGTGTTCCAGCTAACGACTGATAGTAATTAACAATATTAAATTATTCTATTGAGCTAATTAAAGATACCTAGCTAGGTTAGTTTGTTGTTTATTTTTTTAACCTGTAATCTGAAAGTTACTGTAATATTAGTAAATAAATGTTCTAGAAAGACATTTTTAGTTATCATTGTAATTAATGCCTTGAATTTATTTATAATTGGACCGTGTATACAATCATTTGTTCAAGTCAAACCTAGTGATTACATATAAAAAATTACAGTCTCTAATCGAGCATTTCTAACAAAATAATTAGTAAGCAAGTAGATTTTTTAAAAAAAATCCAATTTAAGCCTTATATTGGAGAAACCAATTTAGAATATAAATTAAAAATCAAATATTTTTTTTAAAATTAATTCGAAATATAATACATATGATATGCAAATCGATCGTTGAGAGATGTAAAAAAATACAGTAAAATCAGATTTTAAAAAAAATTTACGGTTTGACGGGAAAAATCAAATTAAAAACGGAAGGAAAAAGCTGAAATTAGGTGCGGAAGGGTTGAGTGGGGTGAGAGGATCTCCAAGGGTAACATCTAAAACTGTTAGCTAAAACATGGTTAGCTAAAATCTTATTGAACCTGTAAGCATTTCTACTCCATGGTATTAGCTATAATCATTAGCTATATTCATAATATTATTCTTTTTATTAATTTTAAATATATAAATAAAAAGGTTTAATTATTTCTTTTTTTGAAAAGAAGTTTAATTAATTATATTTTTTATATTAGTGGAAATAAAATAATATATTTAATAAAAAGATATTTATTATAATATTATAACATTTTTATATTTATATCAATATTTTAAAGTAAACTTTATAAAATAAAAATGAGTAATTATTATGAACATTACTTACATATAAAATAAAATATATGACTAGAACATATATTAATATATTAGAATTTTTATAAATTTAGTTAACAATAAATTATTTATCACACTTAATATTACATAACACTTTTTTTTATAAATAAAAATACATCTATACATCTATACATTTAATAATTATGAAGATATATACATCATTTTCATATTATAATATTATATATTTAAATCCTAAACAAGTTATAAAAAAATATAAATAATAAAATTTAGGCTAGATTAGGGTTAATATATGAAAAATACTAATATTTTCAGGAATAAGGAATAAATCCAGGAAAAATAAGGATAAATCCCAGAAATTAGGGAAAAATCCAGAAAAATAAGGATAAATCCCAGAAGTTAAGGGAAAAATCCAGAAAAATAAGGATAAATCCCAGAAATTAGGAAAAAATCCAGAAAAATAAGGATAAATCCCAGAAGTTAAGGGAAAAATCCAGAAAATTAAGGAAAAATTCCAGAAAATTAGGGAAAAACCCAGAAATTAAGGGAAAAAATTCCTGGAAATTAAGATAATTGTAAATGTGTAGGTCGCTTCACACTTTACGGAAAAACGAAACCCTGTAAGGGAACGAATAGATTTAACTTCTGCGAAACCTAATCAATGTTTCCCAAAAGTTGGGGGGCAAATGATAGGGATAAATAAATTATGATAGTATAATTTATTTACTGCAAGGTGTGGGCTGCTAGGCCCAATAAAAAGATATATGATACTCAGACCAGAAAGGTTAAGCCTGATGGACCAGATCAGGCCCGATGAAATAAAGAAGGCCCAAAAGCCCCGATTATTAATTAATTTCGTAATTAATTAATAAGGGAAAAATCAGCTATTGAGAAGAGTCCCGATAAGGATAAAAATCCTTATAGATTAGCCTCAAGGGGACCTAAAAGGATAAGGAATCAGTTTCCTACTATCTAGGACTCCAAAGTCCATTCTAATTATGAGACTTACCCACCAAGTCTCCTATACCAAGTCCAATTCAAGGACTCCCAACATCTATATAAGGGGTCTCACCCCCACCAATCAGAACTACGTTTTTTGACTTGATCCTTGGCAATCAGCAAGGTACGTAGGCATCTTGTTAAGGCAGATTGAGTCACGAAACACAAGAGCAGTCAAATCGAGCCTCGAAGCTCACGTCCCTTAGTACTAAATACAACAATTATATATATTAGTTTTTAATCCATAACATTTGGCACCGTCTGTGGGAAGACACAACAACAACCATGACGAGAACACGGAGAACAATTAGAGCTCTAGAGGAAGGAACACCATCAGAGACAACCCAAGTGATTTCGTCAACCGTGGAGGTTCCTCCCCATTCAACTTATGCATCTACTCAGGGGGAAGCCCAGACAGGGGCAACTCAACCTCAGCTACAAGGGACAACTCCCCCGACTATTCAAGGTTGGAGGAAGCGGATATGCTGGGCGAAGCGAAGCACGAGGGCAGTCGCCCCCCTATATACGAGGTTTGGGTCCTATCCCTGAGGATCGGGAATTTTCTGGTCCTTACACTGAGAGAGACTCCGAATCTTCGGATGATGAAGTGGCCCCGAGAAGGAGGCGTCCTGGAAAAGAGCCAATAGCCAATGGAAGGCAACGCCCCTAAAGCACCCCAGGGGCGAATCCCCAAGAAGTGCAGGAAAGGATCAGGGCTCATGAGGCTGAAATCCAAAGGCTGAGGCGTGATTTGGAGGCTCACCAGGCCACCAGACCCCAGATACCTCCTAGGGGGAGAAATCCTCCTCCTGTCATAGACCTGGATGGTCCAGTAAGAAGAAGGGCTACTGTCCCAAGAACTGATCCAAGCAATCTCCTTCCCCTTGGAGATCCTGATGATCCAACTCCACCCTTCACAGAAGAGATAATGAATGCCCATATCTCAAGGAAATTCAAGATGCCCACTATCAAAGCCTATGATGGCACGGGAGACCCCGCTAATCATGTTAGGACATTCTCTAATGCACTGCTGCTGCAACCCGTGAATGATGCTATAAAGTGTCGGGCCTTCCCTCAAACCCTGTCGGGTATGGCTCAAAGATGGTACAGTCGCACTGCAACACGGAACTAGGGATGAGTTTTTCAAGATGTCCTTGGCCAAACGTCCCCCTGAAAACATGTTGCAACTCTAAGAGAGGGCAGGGAAGTATATTAAGGTTGAAGAAAGCATGAGGAAGATCGTAGTAAGTAATGAGCCCACTGGAGGCAAGAAACGAAAAACTGATCTGGAGTATATCGCTAAGGACAAATATCCTAGAACCGAACAAAACCCTGATTCAACCCCCAAGAAGGGAGGACCTGGGCAAAAGTTCACTGAATACGCTAAGCTGAGTGCTCCTAGAAGTCAGATTTTGATGGAGATTGAGAAAGATAGAGATATTCGCTGGCCTAAGCCCTTGAAGGCTGATCCCTCCAAGCTAGATAAGAGCAAGTATTGCAGGTTTCACAAGGATGTTGGCCATGACACCGATGAGTGTAGGCAATTGAAAGATGAAATTGAGTTTTTGATTCGAAAAGGAAGGTTGAACAAGTATACTGGAGATGGAGGGGACAGAAACAATAATGGAAGGAAGAACTTAGAAGATCGTAGGAGGGACCAAGACGATCAGGGGCGGAATCCCCAACCTAGAGGGCCGGTTATAAATGCAATTTTTGGAGGACCACGACGTCCTCGAGGACCTGTGATAAACACGATCTTTGGAGGTCCAACTGCTGCTGGATTGTCCAAAAATTCCAGAAAGGCATACACCAGGGAGGTTATGAATATTGTTGGAGAAGCCCCGAAAAGGGCCAGGACAGAAGTAACATTGGCTTTTGATGATTCCGAGCTAGAGGGTGTGAAGTTTCCCCATGACGACCCACTGATCATAACACCGATAATAGGAAATAGCCCGGTTAAGAGGGTCCTTGTTGTAATAACCCCAATTTTTGGAAAATTTTTGAAACCCTTATGAATAGTGTTTTTGCTGAATGAGAAAACTTTTCATGCCACACTATGTAGGGGTTCTGTTATTGATCTTCTGGGATATTATTAGTACTCTATGTGGTATATAAGTGTATGTAAAGATCGTCAGAATCCAATTTCCGAACACTTTGATTTTTCCCGGAAATCCACTAGATACGGAAAGAATTGAGAAAAAGGTAACAGGATAAAAAGGATTTAAATTAAAGGATTATAAGAGAGGATCATAAAAAGGAATATAATGTATTGAGAAAGTTTAAGGGAACCTAAGTAATAAGATCCCGGGTATGATCCCTCAAACGATAAACGAAAACGAAAGTTAAGCGAACCGTATAACAGATCAGCGGTCATTAGGCAAACAATTAGGAAGTTAATCAAAGGGATTAGAGAGGATGATGTCACCCAACCAATGAGAAGGGGACAAGGAGGGGAGAATGACATCATGAGGATGACACAAGCATGACATGGGAAGGAAGGAGGGGTGGTTGAATGAGAACCACACAAATTCAAGGGCAACAAGGTAATTGACTAAATCAAACACAAAAATCAACCAACCAAGCCAAAACATTTCATTTCACCAAACAAAACACAAAAATCTCTCTTCTTCTTCTTCATGCTCTCGGGTGCTTTTCTTAAAAAATGAAAGTCCAAGCTCCTCCACTTACTATTTAGCAAGGTAATTATCTAAGCTTCCCCATGGATAGTTACATACTTTCTATAAGTTTAAGCTTCTAATTCCAAGCCAATCATTTTCTATAAATCATGGAAGAAGATGGTGAATAGTGTTTTCAAGAACTAAAATTTGTGTTCTTGAAGTTTTGTTTAGATTAAGCTTGGATAAGGACTTTAAGGGTGATTCCAAGCCATTCTCTTGATTCTCCACTCTCCAAGGAAGGTATAACTTCTCAAACCCTTAGTATTAAGTTTTGTTGGTTTGGATTTCATAATGTTAGATGATGGGTTAGTGTAATGAGTGTGTACTCATGATAGAGCTTTGTTTAGTAAGTGGTTTTGTTGATTTTGGAGTTAGGAGTGATGCTTGTTAGATTTGAAGTTCTTGGTCACATTTTTTTGACTTGGTTTAGATGAATAAATTGGTAATATTGAGTTGATTTGGGGCTGTTGTAATGTAGTTTAGATGGAGGTTTGATTGGGTTGTGATTTGAGGATGAATTGTGGTTGGTTTTGAATGGTTTAAATTTGGGAAATCACGTAAACATAGCCGTCATAACGTCCGATTTTCTTTAGACTGTTTTTGTGCATAACATTAGGACCCGAGAACCCCCTGCTAGATTATGACCACTGCCATGTTTAGATAGCTCATGTTACTAGCTTCGTTTTGATATGTGGTTCGTTCGATTCCGATGCACGGTTTAGGAGAAACAACCGTTTCAAGTAACGGCGTTTCGCGAACGAACCCTTACCCCTCGCCTTACTTTGAAACATAGGTTAAAGACCAAAAAGGGTTAATTAATGTATGAAACATTTATGGTAAGTGTGTTAGGCAGTTGGTAAGACACTAGCGAAGGAATCGCCTTAAAACTCGTAAAGGTTAAATTATTAAAAATGGTGGAGCCGAGGGTACTCGAGTGACTTAAGAGAACCAGCGAGCGCAAAATAAGCGTTAGAGTCTAAGTTAGTTAAAGTATAGATTTACAAGTGACTTTGGTTTAATTCCAACTTACTTTTTGTTTATAGGTTACCAGACTCGTCCCGAGCCTTTTATCACCCCAAGTCGCTCAGGCAAGTTTTCTACCCGTATAACTGTTGTTGTGATGTATATGTATATATGCATGATCTTGCGATAAATGCATATTGGTTATTAGCAAATTCTTGCGTTATATTGTAGCATGTGATATGGTATATATGCATGCATGTCTCATATTCTTGAGTTATATATCTGTTGGTTCAAATGCTTATAGTTGCATAATACCTATGCTAGAGGATAGCGGTAACTTGCATATACCCTTAGTATAGGGACCCAAAGGTGAAAACATTTTCTAAAACCGGGAGTCGAGGATCCCGAGTAGATTTTATATATATATATATATATTTATATATATATGGTTATAGTTTTCAAAACTATTAATCGAATAAGGTTTATTCGATAACTTTATTTTATTATTTGAATATTATTTCAAATATTCATCCGAGGACTTATGACTCCTTTATTTTATTATTGAATATTATTTTGAATATTCATTCGAGGACTTATGACTCCTTTTATTTTATTATCTGAATATTATTTGAATATTCATTCGAGGGCTTATGACTCTTTCATATTATTTATTGAATATTATTTGAATATTCATTCGAGGGCTTATGACTCTTTCATATTATTTATTGAATATTATTTGAATATTCATTCGAGGGCTTATGACTCAGTGTATATTATTTAATGAATATTATTTGAATATTCATTTGAGTATCTATGACTCCGATTATTTGCTGAGATATATTCTTTATTTTATTAAAGAATAAGGTGTCAATAATCAAACTTATTTTCGATTATTCAAATAAAGATAGTACTTTCATATAAGTATATCTTTGGTTATTTAATACTCGTTTCAAGTATAAGTTTTAATACTTCTACTTCAATTATTTTTATAAAGATTATTCTTTATGGGAATATTATCTAAATAATAATATTCAGTCATTTTCTAAATATTCTGGGGACTTATTTACTTCATTAAATCAGCTTTACTCCAAACACTCTTTAAAGTGTTTTCGAGTCTTCAAAACGATTTTTAAAAGTTAGAGCGGATCCTAAAACTCATTTTTATATTTAAGATCTTCCTTTTTAAGGAGATTTAAATACTCGCTCAAAACCTGAGGGATCCGGCTCTATGGTGTATTTTATATTCGCAACAAGGTTGCTGTTTTGATAAATGAATTGATTACTTGCCCAATGTTCGGGAAGTAAGCCCATCTAATTGAGTCGGCATAAGTGACAGGCCGGGGTACGGTCTATCAAAGTGTAAGTGGCTGGGTGGCAGTCCATCAACGCGTAAGAGGCCGGGTGGCGGTTCAGCACAAGGTCCTTATGTGGCCAGGGTGATGACCGGTGGGGGATTCATCCATCTACTAGTAGAAAAGGTTACTTATTGGTATCTTTGCCTGATCAGCAAGATATCTGGTTTATGCCAAATTCTTTTCCTTTCCAAATTTATTGGATATTGCAATTCTGTTCATACTTTATATGACAGAGGTTTTCAGGAAATGTATAAAGAAGGTGTATATGTGGATATATATATATATATCAGAACTAAATGAAGTATATCATAACTTCATTTCCTTTAATAATATTTCAAAGCTTGAATCTATTCAAATCTTGTCTTATAGTCTCATCTATGTGATGAACTTTTGAAATTGATTATAACTTGAACGGTGGTAGTTCAAGTAGTATTTGGGAATGATATAAGTGTAGTGAAGTATTTGGTAACTTCATCTTTTAAACTTATATCTAATTAATAATTGTCTTATGTATGACAAAGATTTTCAGAAAAATGTTGAGACAAGGTTAGATATATGAGATCACCTTGCAACGATATTTTTTTTATACAGTTATACACTGGGACTTTGTGTATATTATGCATGGAAGAGGACTTCCAATATTTTGAAAAGTATGTATGTATATATACTGAATATTTTGCGACTTCATCGCATTAAGTTATCAACTTGGTTCATTTCTTTTGACCAAGACTTTCATGAGTACTATGAGAAGGCTCATATATTGTTAATCATTATACATATTATTTTGGTGGGCTTGCTGCTCACCCTTGCTTTCTTCTTTCATCACACAACATCAGATAGACAAGATGAACCGGACCAAGCTCCCGATTCGCAAGAGGTTAGGAGACGTTCCGCAGTTTTCTAGAAGCACTGATGCCGCCATAGCTGAGGTAGGAACTACCAATAGGCTAGGCTTTCAACTTTTGATGTATCAGATTATGTATATTTATGAATTATAATAATGGCAAAGAAATGTAAATTTATTCAGAAACCTGTTTAAGGTGTATTGGCATATAATTGTGGAATAAAACGACTTGTGATTATTTTTGGATATTCATCTCTGAGACTATAACTTGTGGTGTGTGTGTTTATTGTGGGGTCACAGTACAGAGTAGTTGATTATTTATTAAGATTGGGTGTTGTTAAGGGAAATGGAACTCGTGACAACCCGGATCCCCGACCCCGGATTTGGGGGTGTTACACTTGTGGATAATTGTGCTTCTATGGATATCTTGCTCCACGACACCTTTCTAAGGATGGGGTATAACGACTCCTAGTTGACACCAACCGACATGCCGATATATGGATTTGCTGGAGTAGAATGTCCTGTGGAAGGGATAATCAAATTGCCGACCACCATAGGTACGGAGCCAAGGCAAGCAACGCAGATGCTGGATTTCATGGTGGTAAAGGCTAGTTCAACTTATAATGCTGTCATGGGGAGAACAGGGATACATGCCTTCAAGGCAGTCCCCTCTTCCTACCATTCAATCATGAAGTTTCCCACCCGAAACGGGATTGGAGAAGAGAGAGGAGATCAAAAAATGGCTAGAAGCTGTTATGTGGCCTCTTTGAGGGCAGATGGAGTCGGGGGGCAGGTTCTTCCTATTGAAGATATGGATGTTCGAGAAGATGACGAGAATAGAGGAAGGCCAGCAGAAGAATTGGTTTCGGTTCCTTTAGACCCCGAGAATCCTGAAATGATGAATTTCATTGGAGCCACATTGGAAGAGCCCCTTAGAGGGAAGTTGGTAAAATTTTTGCAAGAAAATAGTGATGTGTTTGCTTGGTCAGCAGCTGATATGCCAGGCATAGACTCGGGGATGATTACTCATAAGTTGAACGTGGATCCAAGCCGGAAGACAGTGAAACAAAAGAAAAGAAATTTTGCCCCGGAAAGACAAGAGGCTATAAAACAGGAAGTAGAAAAGCTCTTAGAGGCTGGTTTCATTGAGGAGATTCAATTTCTGGAGTGGTTAGCAAACCCTGTAATGGTGAAGAAGGCTAATGGAAAGTGGAGGATGTGTATAGACTTCACTGATCTAAATGATGTATGCCCCAAAGACTGTTTTCCGTTGCCGAGGATTGATACTTTGATTGATGCCACTGCTGGACATGAGATGCTGAGTTTCATGGATGGATTTAGCGGATACAACCAGATCAAAATGCATAAGGATGACATTCCAAAGGTATCATTCATCACTGACTTTGGTGTTTATTGTTATCTTGTTATGGCGTTTGGTCTCAAGAATGCAGGAGCCACCTATCAAAGGTTGGTAAACAAAATTTTTAAGGATCTTATCGGTAAGACTATGGAAGTCTATGTTGATGACATGTTAGTCAAGAGTCTAGTAAAGACTGATCACATAACCCATTTGAGGAAAGCTTTTGAGGTCCTGAGGTACCACAAGATGATGTTGAATCCTACGAAGTGTGCTTTCGGAGTAGGATCTGGAAAATTCTTGGGATTGATGGTCTCAAAAAGGGGAATTGAGGCTAACCCCGATAAAATAAAGGCGATCCTGGAAATGGAACCACCAAAAACTATCAAGGATGTTCAGAAGCTCACAGGAAGGGTTGCTGCGCTAGGACGATTCATCTCCAAGTCAGGAGATAAGTGCTTGTCATTCTTCAAGTCACTAAAGAACATCAAAGACTTTGTATGGAGTGAGGAAAATCAGAAGGCATTTGAAGAGTTAAAGAAGTATATGGGCCAGGCCCCGTTGTTGGCCAAGCCAGTTCTGAGTGAAGTTTTATTCTTGTACTTGGCTGTTTCAGAGAGCGCCTTGAGCGCAGTGTTGGTTAAGGAGGAACTGAAAGTCCAGAAACCCGTATACTATGTCAGCAAAATTTTGCATGGTGCTGAATTGAATTATTCAACTATTGAGAAGTTTGCTCTAGGCTTGGTAATGGCTTCGAGAAAACTGCGTCCATACTTTCAGGCTCATCAGATTGAAGTGCTGACAAATCAGCCACTGAGAAATATCATTCACAGTCCCAAGGCAAGTGGGAGATTGATTAAGTGGGCAATAGAGCTGGGAGAGTTCGATCTCAAGTATAAGCCACGTACGGCAATAAAAGCCCAGGCACTAGCTGACTTCGTGGTGGAATGTACTATACCCAACCAAGAAGTCGGGGGCAGGAAGATGCCATACCTCAAGACAAGGGAGTCGATAATGGGGGCAAAGAGAAGGATGAGAAAGAATATTGGGTTCTCTATTTTGATGGAGCATCAAAAACAGACTCCAGTGGAGCAGGGTTGGTTTTGCAAAGCCCTGATGGGTTCTTGATTGAGTATGCTACGAAGCTAGACTTTCCAACCACAAATAATAAGGCAGAATATGAAGCCCTGATAGCTGGCCTTGGTCTAGCTGGGACACTTAGAGTCAAAAACTTAAAGGTCCGTGGAGACTCAAAGCTGATCATATCCCAGGTAAAGGGAGAATTTGAGGCAAGGGATGATACGATGGTTAAGTATGTACGCCTAGTGAGGGCTGTGATGACCCAATTTAATGAATGCCATGTTGAACACATTCCAAGGGAAGAAAATGTTAAGGCAGATGCGTTATCAAAATTTGCTTCGTCTGAGATTGAAGAAAGTTCAGGAAGTGTGTACTTTTGTGTTTTGAAGACACGAAGCATAGATGTTAAGCTAGTGGCTCCCATAGGCTTGGGGACATCATGGATTGATCCCATCAAGGCTCACATTCAGACCGGTTGGTTGCCAAGAGATGTAACTGAAGCACGGAAGTTAACTATTCGAGCACTAAGGTACTCTTAGATAGATGGGATTCTGTATAAAAGATCTTTCGTGGTTCCTTACTTGAGGTGTCTCAGGCCCGATGAGGCACGCTTGGCTCTTGAAGAAGTGCATGAAGGTATTTGTGGACAACACTTGGGGGGCAGGGCCTTGGCTCATAAGATAACCCGTTTAGGCTTCTATTGGCCAGAAATGATGGCTGATGCCAAAGAATATGTGAAGAAGTGTGATCGCTGTCAGAAGCATGCACCAGTTGTTAGACAACCCCCCGAGATGCTGACCTCTATCAACTCGCCTATTCCCTTTACTATGTGGGGGATGGACATTCTAGGGCATTTCCCTATGGCCACGGCACAAAGGAAGTTTCTAATTGTAGCCATTGATTATTTCACCAAGTGGATTGAAGCCAAACCCTTGGCCAAAATCACAACTAAGCAGGTTGCACAATTCCTGTGGGAAAACATTATGTGCCGATATGGAATTCCCCGTATCCTCGTCACTGACAATGGAACACAATTCAACAACGAGGAATTCAAGAAGTATTGTGAAGAAAATGAAATTGAGATACGGTTCACCTCTGTGGCTCACCCACAAGCTAATGGGCAAGCAGAAGTAGCAAATCGAATAATCCTGGATGGATTAAAGAAAATGATCGAGAAGTCAAGAAATAATTGGGTGGATGAGATACTTCCCATATTATGGGCCTATAGGACTACCGTAGAGTCACGACAGGAGCAACTCCCTTCATGTTGGCATATGGGGCAGAAGCATTAGTTCCAGTAGAGATATCACATTCCTCTCCAAGGATTCAGGCCTTCAATGCAGAAGAAAATGAGGAAGGGCAGAGGTTAGCCCTGGATCTGATCGATGAAGTGCGAGATACGACACATGCAAAGATAGTAGAATATCAGAAAAATGCTTCATTCTACTACAACCTAAGGGTTAAAGAAAGGTTTTTTAAACAAGGCGATCTAGTCTTGAGGAAGATAGAAGCATCTGGTGTAGGACAAAAAGGGAAGCTTGCCCCGAATTGGGAAGGGCCGTACAGAGTCAAGAGTGTTCAAGGTAGAGGAACCTACAAGCTAGAGACTATGGATGGTTTTGAAGTCCCGAGAACTTGGCATGCACAAAACCTGAAGGTTTACTATGTGTAGGGCAGCCGGATACGATTCTCACTCGTCAGGATGGCGAGTAGGTTGAAAAGCACCTTGAAGCTTTGCTTGCTTAGGATTTATATGTTTTAGTTTTATTACTTGTGTAAGGGACGAATCCCAGACAATTTTATGAAATTCATGAGTTCTTCAAAGTATGTTTGTGGCCTAACAAATAAAAACCAAATGCATGGATGCAAGCATGAAAGGTGATAAATAAAATAGATCTGATAGATATTACAAAAGTTTGATAAATAAAGTCTCGAAAATAGGATAAAACAAGCCACGCAGGGCTGAAAAAGCTCTAAGGAGCTGAAGTACCCTCGGCATCCATATCATCGTCCTCTCCGCTCTCGCTGGATGTCTCTGTCGTCTCGGAGGAGGAGGAAGAGCTATCGTCATCAGCAGGTCTGGAAGAAGACTCGGGAGGAGGAAGGAGTGGATCCTGAGGAACATGACCCGAGACAACTACTCGGGTACGAAACCTCTGCAGCAAAGCCTCGTTATCAGGGCAGACATAGTCCGCCGGGTTAATATCAGGACAAGCCTCGTTCACGGTCCCAAAGGCCGTGTCCCAACCAGTCCTAAAAAACCCGGGAAAGACTGAATCATCCCTAATCCTCATGGATTGGGCAAACTCCTCCGAGTCCAGATAGTTGTCTATAGCTTTATCCTTCTCCGCCCGAAGTACCACCAGCTCGGCGTTAGACTCTCCGAGTTCTTCCTCCTTGCGCTTGAGCTTCTTCTCCAGGGTAGCATACTTCTTCTGTTGCCTCCTGAGGGCATTATCGGCCTTATCAGAAGCCCGCTTCCATGACTCGGCTTGCCTCACAGCGCCTTGAAAGTAGGCGTTAGACTCAAAGCAATTAACAAAGTATAAGGCAAGAAAATGCTACAAGAACGAAAGATAAGTTCAAAAAAGAGAAGGCATACCGAAGCCAGAGACTGAGCTCCCATGAGCTTAATCCTCTCAAGATCAGGGGTGGCCACCACATCAGTAAAGTCCTTGGGAGTCATGCTATGGTAGGACCAATCCCATGCATGCTTCGTGGATCCAACCACGGTGTCCCCTCGGCGAAATCCCCAGAGAGGCTGGAAGGCGCCTGTAACAGCAGCAGCAGGAACAGCAGCAGTGATGGGAGCGTTGTGGCCCTCAGCTACTTCAGCTGAAGCCTCCCCCATAGGCTCCTTGTGTTTTCTCAAGAAACTAGGCTCCGTGGCCTTCCCTCGGGTATCTAGGCCTGCAAGACGGGCTTTTTTCATCCTAGCAGTCTCTTCAACGAGAGGTACGCTGTCCTCGTTGATCTCCTTAGCAGCTGCAAAAATCAAAAGACAAAATGAGTGATGTTAATAATTCATGAAACGAAATAAAGATGATAAGGGAAGAAAAATACCCTGTTGAGAAACAGAGGATAGTCCCACGTGAATGAGGAGAACTCCTCTAAAAGAGTCCAGCTGGTGGTAGTGCCATCGTCCTGAGTAAGACCATTATAAATAATAGTTTCCTCAGGAGTTAAGTGAATGGATTTGAGGCTACCATCACTGACCTTCCCGAAGGAAGATCGGAAAAGTGTGCCCCAGTCACAATTCTCCCAACGTAACCCAACGAAACTATTCCTCCAATTTTGATTGTTATCAGGAATAGAGGCGCTGTTAAAGATATGTTTACTTTTGGGCCTTTGCTTGACATAGACCCAGCCACAGATACTGGAAGAGCTATTGTAACACTGAAAGACCTTCCTAAAAACAGCTACAGAAAGAGGAAAGCCCTCCCTAAGGCAGCAAACCATAAAACATAAAATGTTCCTCCAGGCGTTTGGAGGAAGCTAACACGGGTTGATTTGTAAATCAGCTAAAAGATGAGGAATAAAAGGGTGGAAAGGAAACCTAAGCCCAGCATTAAGGGCATCTGTGTAAATGAAGAGAGTGTCGGGTCTCCAGTGGCAAGTACGGTCACCACCAGAGACTGGAACTAATCTAAGAGGAGGAAGGACGTTATAACGGGCATTTAGTTTATCGAAATCTATGTTGTGCCAAGTATTACAATGATTAAAGGAATCGAGATGTGCAGTGGAGGGATATTCATCCCCCCTAGTGTTAATCATATCGATTAAAGACATATATGAAGAACGGATCATGATATCCTTACCTCATTTTGAAGCCGAGGCTATCTTTGCCGCCCTCTCGGAACTCTTGTCAGCCATTTATGAGCTGGAAAAAGCCTGAAGCTGGAAAACTAAGGGAAGGGATTTTAGAAAGGAAATGCTAAAAGCTAAGGGAAGAAATGAAGGGAGAAAGTTTGAGATGAAATGAAGGGTGAAGAGTGAAGAGTGTGAAGTGAATGCACACTCCCCCACCTATATATAGGAAGAAAAAGTGGATAATGGGCCTTAAAAAGCCCATTTGGGCCCAAAAGTTGGAAGGTTCTGGAATTATCCAGGGAATTCCTGGAAAATTTAAGAGAATTCTAGCAAAAATCAGAAGAAAACTTGAGTTTTTTTTGAAGAATCTGGAAGAATCCAGAAAAATCCAGAAGAATTTGGAGCTTGGGCTTAAAACAAAACACAGCTGAACAAAATACAAGCCTAGAAAAAGGCCCAGCTAAGTGAAGATGGCCCAAGTAAAAGCCCAGATAAAAAGAGGGGCATGAATGAGGCCCAAAAGAAAAAGGGGTAGCCCAGTTGAAAGTACTAGGCCCAAAGATTAGCCCAATAAGAACCAAGCCCAGGAAAGGGCCTAAATAATTGATGTGGGAGGCCCAGAGATCAGCCCAGGTTTAAGGGCCCAAATCTATGTGTATATTCCTGACCTGTTCGACCAGAAAACACAAAGAAGTCCTGTTCGAATGGCTTGAGCTCGAAATCATGTCGATCAGGGTAAATAAAGGCCTTAATTCGACCAGGACCAGGATCAGTTCGACCAGAAAATACAAAGAAATCCTGATCGAAGCTCCTGAGGTCGAAATCCTGTCGATCAAGGTTGAAAAAGAGGCTTAATTCGACCAGAATTGAGACCCATTCGACCAGGAAACACGAAGGAATCCTGATCGAAATCATTGAGGTCGAAATTCTGTCGACCTGGACAACAAAAGAAGCTTAATTCGGTCAAAAAGCAAGAGTCCTGACCGAAAGGGGAGAAAATTCCTAGTCGTCCAAAAAAAAGGAAAAAGGAAAAAAGGGGAGAAAATCCTGGCCGAAATTTGACCAGGAATTGAGGTCGAAGACATCCTGCTCGAAACCCTGTCGACCAGGGCAATATGAAGGCTAATTCGACCAGGATCCTGGTCGAATGGATTCCTGGTCGAAATCTGTATAAAAAAAAGGAAGAAAAAAGAAGAAGAAGGGAAGGAATAAATCCTTGAAAAATAAGGAAATTTCTTAAATAATTTCTGAAAAATACTAATATTTTCAGGAATAAGGAATAAATCCAGGAAAAATAAGGAAATTCCTTAAATTATTTCTGAAAAATACTAATATTTTCAGGAATAAGGAATAAATCCAGGAAAAATAAGGAAATTCCTTAAATAATTTCTGAAAAATACTAATATTTTCAGGAATAAGGAATAAATCCAGGAAAAATAAGGAAATTCCTTAAATAATTTCTGAAAAATACTAATATTTTCAGGAATAAGGAATAAATCCAGGAAAAATAAGGAAATTCCTTAAATAATTTCTGAAAAATACTAATATTTTCAGGAATAAGGAATAAATCCAGGAAAAATAAGGATAAATCCCAGAAATTAGGGAAAAATCCAGAAAAATAAGGATAAATCCCAGAAGTTAAGGGAAAAATCCAGAAAAATAAGGATAAATCCCAGAAATTAGGGAAAAATCCAGAAAAATAAGGATAAATCCCAGAAGTTAAGGGAAAAATCCAGAAAATTAAGGAAAAATTCCAGAAAATTAGGGAAAAACCCAGAAATTAAGGGAAAAAATTCCTGGAAATTAAGATAATTGTAAATGTGTAGGTCGCTCCATACTTTACGGAAAAACGAAACCCTGTAAGGGAACGAATAGATTTAACTTCTGCGAAACCTAATCAATGTTTCCCAAAAGTTGGGGGGCAAATGATAGGGATAAATAAATTATGATAGTATAATTTATTTACTGCAAGGTGTGGGCTGCTAGGCCCAATAAAAAGATATATGATACTCAGACCAGAAAGGTTAAGCCTGATGGACCAGATCAGGCCCGATGAAATAAAGAAGGCCCAAAAGCCCTGATTATTAATTAATTTCGTATTTAATTAATAAGGGAAAAATCAGCTATTGAGAAGAGTCCCGATAAGGATATAAATCCTTATAGATTAGCCTCAAGGGGACCTAAAAGGATAAGGAATCAGTTTCCTACTATCTAGGACTCCAAAGTCCATTCTAATTATGAGACTTACCCACCAAGTCTCCTATACCAAGTCCAATTCAAGGACTCCCAACATCTATATAAGGGGTCTCACCCCCACCAATCAGAACTACGTTTTTTGACTTGATCCTTGGCAATCAGCAAGGTACGTAGGCATCTTGTTAAGGCAGATTGAGTCACGAAACACAAGAGCAGTCAAATAGAGCCTCGAAGCTCACGTCCCTTAGTACTAAATACAGCAATTATATATATTAGTTTTTAATCCATAACACATATCTAATGGGTCTCGGGCTAAGACGATATAATAAATCAATTAAGTAATATTGATAAAATTGTATCATTCAATTAGTAAATTATATATTAAAATAAATTAAATATACTTTATAATTATATAATTTTTTTAATTATACTCCCTCCATCCTATCCACTTATTTAAATTCTCGAGAGTATATTTATCACGTATTTTAAAGTGTATATAAAAATATAGGTTCTTAACATATTTTTTATTTTTTTTTAAATAAATGTTTTATAAATATTTGATTTTTATTTAGAAACAAAAAAACATAAAAATAAATTACACGACTATATACGCTTATAATGTCAGCGGACACTTTCTCGTGAATGTCAAGAGAGGGAACGTTGAATATAAATTTCAGTCATGTAGTCATATTAATTTATTCAATCATTCCACCTAATCCTCTATAAATCAAGAGTTACAAAGTGGGCAAATCACGAGGGAGTATTTTACAAGGTTTGCCACATAAAGTAGCCTGTAAATATATAAAAGTTACAAAATTCAAATAAATTTTAAAAATATGAATATTTTTAATTATTTTAAGATTGTACTATTTTTTTAAAATATATTTACAAAAATATAATTTATAATAAAAATAATCACAAAAATAAATTATTTTACTTTTTTCTGAAAAATAGTTGATTTTTTTATTTCATTCAAAACTGCATTTGCATCAGGTTATGAAATCATATTTTTACAAAATAAAATTTTAAAAATACATTTTTTGCAAATTTAAATAATGATTTTTTACAAAAAAAATAAAAAAAACATATTTTTTTTAGAAATTTCAAAATAAATTAGGCCTAATCTAGCAAGATTAGGTTGTGACACATCTGTCGTTTTTTGCCCTGATTGGTGTGCTATTTAGTGTTCTTCCTTGCTCTCTCAACTTAATTACTATTGTATAGAGTACTCTGAATGTATTAATGTTGTTTCAATTGAAAGTTAGTATGTTAATGTACTTTTCGAAACTAATCTTAATATTAATTCTTTCACCATTTTATTAGATTTAAACTTTAACATACATAGAAGTAGCCGCCTACCTTCTTTCATCCTCTCTGTTAGGGTTTGTCTATTTTCAACTAAATCGAGGGGCTTCCACTGGTTTTCTCCGGTGGAAAGCCCCAACCCCTTCATTCTCTGTTATTCTCGTTTATTTCCTTTCAATAAAACCTAATTTTTTGGGTGTTTGTGTGTCTCCCCTCTTGAAGTGTGTGTTTTGTCTCTCCTTTTGGAGTGTTTGTTATATTTTTATTTAGTTATGCTTGGGTTTATCTGGTGATGGATCTGTTGAGGACGAATTTATTGATATTTTTGGTGATCAGCAAAGCCTGCATCGGATCTGGGACGGTGGTGATTATTGCAAGAGCCCACCTTTCACAACTAAAGATTGTTCATCTTTCATGGGTTTATACTTTCGGCATGTCTATAGCTGATATCCGGCATGTAGATAGCTGGGGTGCCTTCAGCATGTCTATAGCTGGTGTCCGACATGTAGATAGCTGGGGTGCCACTTCTCCAATCTCATTTTATGCGATTGGTGTTTCTGAACATTGGGCTAACCATAGTTTTTATGTGATATGGTCAATTGCGATGTTGTTATTTTCAGAGATGCTGCTGTAATTTGGATCGCTTGGGATGTCTTTGATTTCGTTTTTAATTTCAAGAATTTTTAAATTCTATGTGTTAAACGATCAGGAAACAAATCATCTAATTGTTTTTAGTATGTTATTTGTTTTATCACCTGGTTGTATCGACAGTTGGAGGTTTGTCCCGACTATACTATATTTAATTTAATGAGAACATTCTGCATTTGTCAAAAAAAAAAAAAACTTTAACATACATGATTTTAATTATTTTTTCAATTTAGTACTCATGGATAGAGATAATTGTAGTTTATCAATTATATTTTTAATTTAATGTAGTAAAAATTACATTACTTACAAACAAATTTATCCAAAAACTTTTATAACTTATGAGTATATACCTATTTATTATCTATACTTGCCTGCATACTTGTGTGATGCACTAATTAATTTTAATAGTCATTATCTTTTTATTGAATGATATTTATATTTTGAATTGAAATTATTGTATGAGGATAATATACTTACTATTTAATTTTGGTATGTTTTCTATTTAGCATAATTTTTTTTGTTATGTCGATTTTTCTTTTTGGAATTTAAAGTCTCTATACTTATAACCTTTTGATTATTTTTTTATTTATTTTTAATTAAATTTAGAATAGTTTGATATTTAATAGAAGAGTTTAGAAATAAGGTAAATATAAGATAAGTGTAAGTAACTAGTATAAATTTTAATTGGAATATAAGTAATAGAATTTCTGTTTATGTTAAATATATGCTTTATAAAATATTTTTTAATAAATTTACATATTTTTTTACTGGGTGTTAACAAATTTTTAGTACAGTGTTAACCTTTGAAATGAAACGATCAAATGGAAACATGTTTCAATACTCTTTCATATTAAATTGTAGTAGTATTTTTCATAAGATGCAATGGCTTTTTAAATATATATTTAATATTAAAATAACTTTATATAATTTTTTTGATAGCAAGTTTGATCATGTTTTAATTATGTTAGTTTTTTATAATAACAAGTGTTAGTAATTTATATCGGTGAAAATTTATACTCAAAAAATTGTAATCTTAATAATATAATATTATAACTAATAATAATAATCTTCATTTAATTGAATTCAGGTATTGTTTAGAAGTAAGAATAGGATATAATTTTAAATTTTAATATTTGTCACTAAGAGAATTGAAATCTTGAACTTTTGACACATAGCTTATGTTACCCAGTGAAGATACAATTATTTAAGGGGGGTTGGATACAATTGTATAAATATTTCGAACAGGTAATAAAATATAACAGTTTTTTATATATCCGATAAAAAGTGTTACAAAACTCTCTCAAGAAATACTGATGTTCTTAAGAGCTGCTAGGTCGAATGATACTCGAGATCGATAGACTAAGTGATGACCTAAACTGTGTTTATATACTACACAGCTACAACAAATCAATCTAAGATATGCATTATCAAAAGCTAACTGAAATTGATACATATCTTCAACTGAATAGATAAAGTCTTATGACTCAGACGTAAAAGATATCTGCTCCACAATATAAGTAACATAACAAATCTTCTAAACTACTGTCTTCAAATACTGATGACATCCAAATGCTGATGATGTGTCAAATCCTGACGACATATCAGATACTGATGACACCCGAACAACCAGATCCTGAGCTTCTTCTGATCATTGAGAATTCAATATGTAACAATCTCCCTCAATTTATGCTTAATGTAATAAAGTACAAATTCCATTCTCAATAATGCCAAAACCAATCTACAAAATATACAAGGAGTAAAGCTTACTTCAGTATCTTCAGATAACTGACAGTTGTTTCCAGAAAGTTTTTCAATCTTTCTTCATCCTTGTCTCGTAGGACTTTAACAAGTTTTTTCTTCAACTCTCTCTTCTCTTCAGTGTCTTCTCCAAGCTGATAGATAGCTGATCTCAATTTAGAAATTGAGCTTTTTTCTATCTCAAGATCACCAATCAACATGTAGCTTAAACTGATATCTTCATGATCAGGACTGAAGGATAACTGAGGACTACTGAGAAAAACTTGTAACACAGCAGCTCCCTTTTTCATCTTCATTTCTTGACCAGTATAAGTTCTGTACTCAGGAACATAATCACCATTGTATTTATCATCTTTTGTCATGACTCTTCTTCTGATGACTTCAAGTATCATAAAAGACCAGTTTTTGGTGACACTGTTCTCAACTCTAAGAAGATAGTGAATGTATTTCAATTATGTCACAGTCTTCATTAAGAGTTGCTACAATATAAAGTTCTTTACTTTACTATCCCTGAAAAAGTACAGAATCTCTTCTCTGACATCATAATCATTTATCTTTCTATAGACGATCTTCACAGCTTCAACTTTCTCAAGATGTGAAGGAGAAACTTTTTCACCAAGATTCTCTGTCAGAGTATTTGTATCCAGCATATCAGATCTTAGAATCTCCATATCAGAATGACCAATGCCTCCTCTGGTTCGAGATTTGACAAGTTTCAGCTTTTCATTGTATTCCACCCACGAAGTTTCTTGATGGACTTATCAGCATCTTTCTGTTCTGGAATAGAATCTCTTAACCCTGCTGACACAAATTCAACATGCTTGAACCCTTTATTATAGTCAAATGTATAAATATCTTTCCATCTTCTATCCTTCTTTCTGAGAGGAGCATAACTTGTAGACAGATCATTAATCTTCCCTTTTATTTTATGCCATAGCTCTCTCTTTGATTTTAAAACTCTCTGCATATTTTCTTTACATGCTTGATCAAATTTCATCCTATCAACCTTTTCTTTTTCATCAACCTCTAAAGTATGAGGAGTGACTACTGGAGTAAGAGCTGAATCATTTAATGCTTCAATCACCTTTTTATCAGAGTCAAAATCAGTTATTAGGTTCATAGCATCAGGATCTACTTTTACCTCAGGATTTGTGTCCGCATCAGGAGTTATATTCTGATTTGCTGTATCAGCTTGATCAATGTCAGTAGCTGATCTTTTCTTCCTTGGTATAATCAACTCTTCTGGCTTCTGAACTTTTTCATCTTCTTCATGTCCTTCATGTCCTTGTGCAGGAACATACCCTTCGCTGGATAGAAAATTCAGAAAAGTAGAGTTGAATGTAGTCACTTGACTTGATTTAAAAATTCTTCCTCCTCTTCCTCTTCATCTAGTTCTCGTAGATCTACCACCTCCTATTCCTCTTCCCATAGAAGTGTTGGCTTCAGCTTCAATCTAAGCTGTTAGTCCCTTAACAATATAGCAAGAATTACAGAAGGGGGGTTGAATGGAATTCTTGAACCTTTTTCTTGAAATAAAAATGTTCAACTCGATTATAGATATATTTGTTTTGATTAGCACAATGCGGAATGTAAACTTAATTGAATCAAAACATAAGTAATTAAAAACAAGAGTCTTTAAAAACTTTCTGGTGGATTTAAACAATTCCACCAGAGATATATATAATATATCGAGAGGACTCTGTGTGCAGAAATGCTCACAGCTGCTTACAAAATAGAACTACTGAGAATACAGGAAATGCTAATAATTCTGCTTACAAAGATTTCTCTGTTTTTTTGTGTTTCTCAGCTATCTCAGTTATTTTTCTATTTGCTACTCTCTTGGTTTATATAATACCAAGATTACAAAGTCAAAAAGACCGAACAAATATAAAATCTAACAGTCTTAAGCTTTGCTGCTTTTCGTCCTCTATTACCCAGTTAATGGGATTCCACAGTGTGTTTGTATACATCTCGACGGCTGTGTGTCAGCTTTCACTGTTCAACTGCTGTTTGAATTCTTCATATGATCATCCGTCGACTTTCAGAACATCCGTTGATGGTTTAATTGATCATCCGTCGACTGCTATATTAAACATCCGTTGATAGTCATTTGATCATCCGTCGATGGCTTTGTTAATCATCCGTCGGTAGCTATTTTGGCCCTTGACTCTATATCACTTATGCAGAAATACAAGACATCAATTATGTACAATTAATCAACCTATTCTGCATATCTAGTTAAAGTCAACATGACTTATATGCTACTACAGATTCTATACAAAGGTGCATACATAACTGTGCTACAAACTTATTATTACATAAGCTACTCACTCGATGGATAATAAGTTAATCATCCGTCGGGACTATAATGAGTTATCCGTCGGGACTATAATTCTTATCCGTCGAGTGCTACATAACTTCACTAAGTAAAATCTACTTAGATGTTTTATTTATGAAATCATCAAGTACACAACATATGCACAACAATCTCCCCCAATTTATGTCTACTGGAATTGTAGCCATAAATTAAGAGATACTTGATGATAACAAAACATCCTGAACATACATCTTTAAAGATAAGTAGATAAACTGAAAGTGCTTCAATTAAACAAAATGTACAAGGTTTGGCTCACAGTCAATTCAAGATGCTCCTCTAGCCTGAGCAGATTTTTCTAGTTCCTTGAATGTCTGGATCTTTTTCCAAGCTTTCTGTTATATTCCTCAATTTGATTCTGGAGCTGCCTGTGGAATTCCAGTTCATCAGATTCTGAGAGATCTAGCTTTTCTTGCATTTCCAAGAGAGTCTCATTGCTAGAGATACTCAGTTGGTCTTCTAATCTGAAGAATCTTCTCACACCCTTGTCATCCATGAATTCCATCAGCCAGTAGGGCCTTAGATGCACTATTCTCCCTGTGTATGGGATGATTAGAGTCTTTGGGAGTGCATCTTTAGCTCTAACACTCCTCAGCTCTTCAATCTTCTTCAATACTAGTCTTCTTGCAGTTACATTGAACCCAAAGTTTTTCTTGAAGGATGAATAGACTTTAATCAGCACAGCTTGGCTTTCTTGAAGAATCCTGTGAAGTGGCCACTGAATCTCCCTTCCTCCTTTGTACTTGAACACCAACCTTTCAGGTAGGATTCTGTATGCATCAATTGCCCTTACTTCATCCAGTTCATCCAGATAAAGATTTAGATCTGAAAATTCTTTGATGTCACACAAGTACAAGTAGTCTCCCCTGTTGACCTTGGGTTGAGCTTTAACTACTGACTTAGATTTGAGAGGTGACAGCTTCACTTTCTTGACTGCCCTTGACTTTGTCCTTTTTGGCTTGCTAAGGATTGGCAAGTTGAAGTCAGGAATTGGTATTTTATCCCACTCTATTGGCTCATCCTTTGGCACAATAGGTTCACCATGTATGTTCCTGTAGGGATCCACCACCCTTATGTCTTCAAATACCACAGAGGGCTTTGATGCTTGACTTGTAGCTTGAGTGGATTCCTTAGGAAATTGATCTTCCAATTCCTTGTCAACAACATCCAGTTTCCTTTTTGTTCTTCTAGCCAATTCTTTCTTTCTTGGGGATTTCTTCTATTCTTCAATCTTCTTCTTTGATTCAGCAGCTTCAGATGGTTGAGAGGGTATTTGTTGAGAAGAATTCACAGCCTGTAGCTTGGCCAAGATAGCAATCTGTTCTTTCTTTTGTTTAGACTTCTTTACATCTAGAGCAGCTTGCCTCTTTTCCTGCTTTAATCTGGCTTTTTCTTCTTTCTTTGCTTGAGCAAACTGTGGATGTCCAGCTACCACACAAATTTCCTTTCCATTTCTGAATATCTTAGCAATTCTTCTTTTTGAAGCTGAATCAGCTGGATCTTTATAGAAGACAATAGATCTTGACAGAAGCTTCTTTTCATCAGGCTTGAGTGTCTGATACACAGTGTCCATAGGGTTCTTCCAAGATGACTTTGGATAATTTGCCCTTGGTTTAAGAATTGTTTCAGCCTTTGTAGACTTGATGCAGGAAGATTGTCCTTTTTCCAGATAGTTCATGCTCATCTCATTCACACTGATTGGCTTGACATGAGAGTGATGGATGGCTGACTGAACTGGCTCCTTGACTAGTTCAAAATTTTTCTGTATCTCCTCATCAATCTTATTCCAGTTGATCAAACTCAACTTTCCTTTTTCAGCAACTTTCAAATTTGCTGTTGCTGCTTTGATTAGATCTATACCATCTACAACTGTTGGCTTGGAGATTGTAATTGAAGGTACAATTACTTTGCTGATTTGTAATTGAAGTTTCTCCCCCTCAGTTGGTCCTTTCTCCCCCTTACTTGATTCTCTCTCCCCCTTTTTGTTATCAGCAAGTTGAGGAGTTAGGCCTTGTGCTTTAGCCAGTTGTATGAGAAGATTTGTCCGAGTCTGTTGATTTTGAAGAAGGATAACCACTGAATTCTCAATAACTTGAACTCTGTTTTCCAGCTTGGCTAGCTTCTTTTCAGAGTCTGATTCTCTCTTCAATCTTAGTAGTAGATCTTGCATGGTACCATATGGCATTACTGAATTCAGTTTCTCAGAATTGTATGTCTTCAAGTCATCTATATCTCTTTTTAGTTCATCCACACTCATTTCTGTCTTAAGTGCTGGATCTTCATGAGGTGTAGAGAGTCTAGGTGAGCTTGAAGATTAGCCTTGGTACCAGCATCTAAAGTCTCCTGAAGGGCCTTTTGAATAGCCACCACTTGCTTGACCAAAGACACATCAAATTGTCCTGGTGTAAATTCCTTTGTCCATGCCCATCCAGGTAAATTTAAAACAGAACTTGGGCCTTCATCTCCCCCTAAGTTCATGCTTCCATCCAAAGAAACAGAGTCATCATCATTAGAATTTACTCCAAATTCTTCAGATGGCTCACCAGCTTGAGAAGGATTCCTATTGACAGCAGCTTTATCTCTTTGAAGAGATTCTGAGGTGTGTACTAGATTCAAAGTCTGTTCTGCCTCCATATTGCCCTGAGCAGCCAACAATTGATAGGCTGACACAGGATGAGTAAAAGTGTCAGCATCCAAGGAAATGTTATTAATTTCAACTTTGTAATGTTGCTGAAATTATCTTTCCTTTTCAGCATCATCCACAATCATTGACTCACTAGCAATGACTGGATCCACCCTTATTTCTCCTGTACCTGTCTTTCTCTCATAATCTCTCTTTTGTTGTATCAGGGTCTCACCTTGGCTCCCCACCCTCACACCCTCACCTTCACCTACTAAGGTGGGACTCCTCTCACTCACTTTTGCCAATCCTGAATAAATGGATTGCTGAGATTCACTCTTTTCCTCTCCTTTTTCCTGGGAGCAACCCAACCTCTCACTCATTGCACTCTCCTCTCTCAGTCCTAAGAGTGACTGTATTACCACTAAGTCTTCTGCACTAGAAATAATTGAAGTTTAAAGTTGTGCAGAGACACTCGACGGATAAGTGATATCCATCGGGTGAGTGGTAAAGCTATCCGACGGATAATTGCTGTTAAGCTTATCCGTCGGGATACAATCACTACTCGACGGATGAGCAATATCCATCGAGAGAGTAGAAATGAATGAGGTGGGAAGAGAAACTATTGTTGACTCTGTGTTGATTGAAGTTATTTGAGGCACATATGTCACAATAGTATCTGAAAGAATTGGCAAGTGAGCCAATAAATCAACTAAAAGATGATGCTCACTTGCACTAGATTTTGGCTTCCCCAACAGAGTTAAAGAAGGGGAATCAGGAATTGAAGTGTTTATCATATCCACTTCCAGAGAGTTTGTTGGTGATTATAAGAGATTTTGGCTGTGACTCCACATTTATTGGAGCCACATCAATCTGAATTTGAGAAAGTGCAGGGACTGTGTCTTTAGCACCAGTTTGCACTGTGTGTGTGCCCTGTGCATCCCCAGTTGTTTTGGATTTCTTCTTTCTTGTGTAAGTTTGGGGTGAGCTTGTGTCCCTAACCCTATTGGCCTGTGCTCTTGGCTGAGAGCTTTGTTCAATAGCCACATCCTTTTGGGAGGATGCAGCTAGAAGTGAGCGTTTGTCCTTTTTAAGCACTGCAGTTTGTTGGGAAACTGCAGTGTGGCTAGGCTGAGATTCACTCAACTCTCCAACCTTATCCTTGGGGTTTCTTTGATGTTCACCCCTTCCCTCACCTAACTGACCCTCCTTCACACTCCCCTCTTTGGTTTTGGTAGAGTTTTCAACTGGTACCTTTTGAGAGATACCAGAGGGGGTTTTCTTTGACTTGGATTTAGAAATTGTAGTTGATTTGGCAGCTTTGGTAGGCAACTGTTTGGTCATTATAACAGTTTCCATAGCTACTCCTGAACTCAAAGAAATTGAGGAGATTGGAATAGTTGAGGGTATGGATGAACTTACTTCCCTTACCTGAGGTGTCTACATTACAGGAAAGTAGAACATTGGCACATCCCTATGATGGTTGGCTCTGTTCAAATCTGTAATGATTCTTCTCTCTTGAACCCAACAAGCTAATTTGTTGTTTGGGTTTTTAAAGACAATCTCTTGACAAAGATGGTTAGCCAATATCATGAAAAATCTAGCATAATATACATTCTTTCCCCTTTTGGATAACTCACCTAGTTTAAAACCTAACTCATACAAGACAAGGTCACTGAAATTGTAAAATTTATCTGTAACTAGCATGTATAGCATGTTAAGCATGAAAATGTTCACAGAATCAAAATTACTGACTTTTCCAGAGAAAACTTTAGTCACAACATCACACATGAAACTCCATTTCTTCCTAAGACCTAATCTTCTAATCTCACTTAGCTTATTAGTAGGAAGTGCATAATGCATGGAATTAAGCATATTGATAATATCAGTGTCAGTGTGTGGTGAAGTTACATTATCATCAGGAATTTTGAAACATGCTTTTATCACATCACTATTGATATAGAACTCATTACCTTTGATAGTTAGAGTGATGGTTTTGTCAGTAAAGTTGTAGATTGCAGTGGTCCACATCTCTTCAACAACTTCACAGTAAACTGTGGGTGATTCAAGCATGGCATAACTTAACTTGCAGTTCTTCACGAAGTCCATCATCTTGTGATAGTCTTCTGATTGTTGAATACCCTTATTAACCAAAGCAGTGAAGTTGTTCTTCTCATAAATGAACCCAGTCTGAGACATGATCTTTACTACAGGTGCCATTGTTAGAGAATGAAAACTTGAAGAGAAAGAGGATATTTGCTTGAGAGAGAATAAAAATAAAAGCTATTGAATTTGAGAATGATAAAAGAAAATAATTGGAATGAAATAAGCTTTTATACTCCCTCAAAAACAACGGATGAAAATAATAAAGAAAAGTAAATTACCCAATAGAAATTGCCTAAAATAGTCGTTTAAAAATAAACTGTAAAAATTCCACCCATTATCCGTCGTGTAATGCTTACAAACTGTAAGTATACTCGATGGATAATGTTCAGGGAATTAATCGGTTAAGAATTAGACACTTCGACGGATGAGGATAAACTGTTATCCGTCGAGTTTTAAAAGATTCCAGAAAAGTAATTGATTTTTATTTGCACATAGTACATCGACGGATGACTCAACTCAATGGATAATGGTCATCCGTCGAGATGCAAATTTTGACTTGGCCAAAATTTCACTCATGACTAAAAAATCAGTTAAATTTCTGGCTACATATCAACTTGCAAAATAACTCGGATAGATTCAAGAGTAATTAAGCATACCTAACTCACATACCAACCTAGAAAAGGTGGATTCATCCAGTGGCTTGGTAAATATATCTGCAAGTTGCTTCTCACTTGGAACAAAATGTAACTCTACAGTACCATTCATTACATGTTCCCTTATGAAATGGTACTTGATGTCTATGTGCTTTGTCCTTGAATGTTGCACTGGATTTTCAGTGATGGCAATTGCACTTGTGTTATCACAGAAAATAGGAATCCTCTCAACTTGCAAACCATAGTCTAGCAATTAATTTTTCACCCATAAAATCTGTGCACAGCAACTGCCAACAACAATATATTCAGCTTCAGCTGTAGAAGTAGAAACTGAATTTTGCTTTTTACTGAACCAGGACACCAGCTTGTTTCCTAGAAATTGACAAGTTCCTGTTGTGCTTTTTCTGTCAATTCTGCAACCTGCATAATCCACATCTAAATAACTAGTTAGATCAAAACCAGAATCTCTAGGATATCAAATGCCAAGTTTTGGTGTTCCCTTGAGATATCTGAAAATTTTCTTAATAGCTATCAAGTGAGACTCTCTAGGATCAGCCTGAAATCTAGCACATAAACATGTAGCAAATATAATATCTGGCCTACTAGCTGTTAAGTACAGAAGTTAGCCAACCATGCCTCTATAGCTTGAAATATCCACAGACTTTTCAGTAGTGTTTAGTTCAAGCTTAGTTGCAGTGGCCATGGGAGTTTTTGCAGATGTGCAATCCATTAGATCAAACTTCTTTAAAAGGTCAAAAATATATTTAGTTTGACTAATAAATATTCCATCACTAACTTGCTTAACTTGTAAACCAAGAAAGTAAGTTAGTTCTCCCATCATACTCATTTCATACTTACTTTGCATCAGTTTGGCAAACTTTTTACAAAGTTTCTCATCTGTAGAGCCAAAGATAATATCATCTACATAAATTTGAACAAGTATGCTAGAGCCATTAACATTTCTGAAAAATAAAGTTTTATCTACAGTACCTCTTGTGAAGTGATTTTCCAAAAGGAACTTTGATAAAGTGTCATACCAGGATCTAGGTGCTTGCTTCAGTCCATAAAGTGCTTTCAGTAGATAATAGACATACTCTGGAAAATTTGGATCTTCAAAGCCAGGAGGTTGACTAACATACACTTCTTCCTCCAAATCTCTATTCAGAAAGGCACTTTTGACATCCATTTGATAGACCTTGAAATTGGCATGGGCTGCATAGGCTAAGAAGATTCTGATGGCTTCAAGTCTTACAACAGGAGCAAAAGTTTCATCAAAATCTATTCCTTCTTGCTGGCAATAGCCTTTACCAACCAATCTGGCTTTGTTCCTTACTACTATGTCATTTTCATCCATCTTGTTTCTGAATACCCATTTGGTGTCTATTGGATTCTTTCCTTTAGGCTTGGATACCAGCTTCCACACTTTATTCCTTTGAAATTGGTTTAGCTCCTCCTGCATAGCTAAAATCCAATCAGGATCTAACAAGGCTTCTTCTACCTTCATTGGTTCTTCCTTTGACAGAAAGCTGCTGTATAGACATTCTTTTTGAGTTGCTCTCCTGGTTTGAACTCTAGAAGAAACATCACCAATAATCAGTTCAAAGGGGTGATCTTTTGTCCATTTCCTTGGTTGAGGTATATTAGCTCTAGATGAAGAGACCTCAATGTTGTCTTGATGTGTGATTGAGTTTTGATTGCTAGAAACTCCCCCTGAGTTTATGGATCTTTGATTTGAGAAATGGGTACTTTCTATGGGTGATCTGCCTTGACTTCCTGCTCCTTTTGATAACCCTACGGATGGTGAATCTTGAGTACCGACGGATGATGCAGGTTGTCTACCGACGGATAACACAGATTGCCTTCCGACGGATGAAGCATTTTGCAACTCGACGGATGTTGAGTTTTGTGCTTCATTGGTGGTAGATTTGGCTGCATTATCCTTATACACTGTTTCTTGATCACTTTCATCATCATTTCCATCACTGACCATCTCAACATTGTCGAATTTGAGGCTCTCATGGTAATCTCCAACTTTCAGTCCTTCAATCTTTTTATCATCAAACACAACATGTACAGATTCCACAATAATGTTGGTTCTTAGATTGTAGACTCTATATGCTTTACCAGCAACATATCTAACAAAAATTCCTTCATCTGCTTTAGCATCAAACTTCCCATTTTGATCAGTTTGATTTCTCAGAATATAGCATTTACAGCCAAAGACATGAAGAAAGTTTAGAGTTGGCTTCTTGTTCTTGAACAATTGATAAGGAGTCATGCATCTTGCTTGATTAATCAGAGAGATGTTCTGAGTGTAGCATGCAGTGTTTACAACTTCAGCCCAGAAATATGTTGGTAATTTTGATTCTTCAAGCATTGTCCTTGCAGCTTCAATAAGAGATCTGTTCTTTCTTTCCACTACTCCATTCTGTTGTGGAGTCCTTGCTGCTGAAAACTCATGCAAGATCCCATTTTTCTCACAAAAAGCTCTAATGACATAATTCTTGAACTCAGTTCCATTGTCACTCTTGATTCTTCTAACTTTGAAATCAGGATGATTGTTAACTTGCCTTATGTGATTGATGATGATTTCACTAGCCTCATCTTTAGACTTTAGGAAATATGTCCAAGAGAACTTTGAAAAATCATCCATAATTACTAGGCAAAATCTTTTCTTTGAGATTGACAATACATTGACTGGTCCAAACAGATCCATGTGAAGCAGTTGCAGAGGTTCTTCAATTGCTGAATCAAGTTTCTTCCTGAATGATGCTTTGATCTGCTTCCCTTTTTGACAGGCAACACACATTCCATCCTTTGTAAACTCCACCAGAGGAATGCCTATTACTAGTTCTTTCTTTACCAGCTCATTCATGGTCTTGAAGTTTAAATGGGATAGCTTCTTGTGCCATAGCCAACTTTCATCTTGACTTGCTTTGCTGAGAAGACAAGTTACAGATTCTGCTTTGGTTGAGTTGAAGTCAGCTAGGTACATATTTCCTCTTCTCACACCAGTGAGAACCACTTTGTTGTTTTGATTATTAGTCACAACACAGGCTTCTTTATTGAAGGTTACTGAGTTGCCTTTATCACAATGCTGGCTAATACTCAACAGATTGTGTTTGAGACCATCCACTAAGGCAACCTCTTCAATGATGACATTATCCTTTGAAATCAAGCCATATCCCACAGTATAACCCTTGCTGTCATCTCCAAAAGTAATACTTGGGCCAGCTCTCTCCTTCAACTCTGTGAGCAGGGTAGAATCACCAGTCATGTGTCTTGAACAGCCACTATCCAAGTACCAAAGATTCTTTCTGTTTCCCTGCACACATCAAAATCAAATCAAGTTGATTTTGGTACCCAAGTTTCCTTGGGTCCTGCCTTGTTAGCTTTCTTCTTCTGTTTCTTAGGTTTTATCTCATTTGACTTAGGAATTTCAGATTCTTCCTTAGTCAATTGGGTTGTACCTTTGAAACCACTAAATGCAACAGAATTATCATGCATGTTATGGCTAACAGGAAATGGCATGCTTGGTGCAAACATGTTATTCCAGTAAGGCATGCTAAATGGCATTTGAGGTATATTGTATGCAGCATAATATGGATTAGGTGCAAATGGCATATTAGCAAACTGTGCATTCATATTCTGTGTAGGCATAGCATTAACAGGCATGGGAGGCATGGCATTCATGTTAGGAAATTGAGGCTGAACAGACATGGGAGTAGGCATGGCAGATTTGCAATTAACAGACAAATGATTTACACTACCACACTTGACACAGATTTTTCTAGGAGCATATTTATCAGGTGTGTAGTTATTGTGTTTGTTAATCCCTACTTTACCATTCCTATTGTTTTTCTTTTTAGTCTCTGTTTTTACCTCTATTTTCTCAAGTCTGTCACTTAACTGTTTGACAGTCATGTGACCAACATTAGCCTTTTTCCCTTTCTTAGCTTGACTTGACTCTCCTGAAACAAAGTTCTTGGAAACAGACCCATACTTATCATTTAGCTTGATTAATTTGGCTTTGCTAATGGGTTTGCTTACAGCCGACGGATGAGGATTTTTATCATTCGATGGATAACACTTTTTGTTATCCGACGGATAGTCCTCATCATCCGTCGAGTCTACATCTATCAGTAACCCATCTACCAAAATAAGCTCTAGTTTCTCTTTATTCTTTTTCCAGGCTTCATCACAAAAAGACTCAATTCCTTGAACTTTGGTGATTTGAGCATGAACATCCCTAGATGTTTTCCATGCTTTAATCACCTCTTGTTCACGCTCGAGCTGCTTCTTCAAAATTTCTTCCTTTTTCAAGGACTCAGTTAATTCCTCCTTGGAAATCTTACACTCAATTTTTAGTTTCTCAAACTCAACAAACTGAGACTCAAGCACATTATTCCTCTCACTTAAAAACAAGTTGTTTTCTTTGATTTTAGCATTTTCTTTAGTGAGAGACTTAAGTGTAACACGCAAATGATATAATTCTGTAGACATGTCATTTATGGCATCATTACACTCAGCTTTAGATAAATATGCAAGGTTTGTAGTGATTACCTGATTGCTTGAGGAACTTGTCTCTGTTTCATTAGACTTGGCCATTAGGGCTAGATTGACATAGTTGACATCTTCATCTTCATCCAAACCATCTGCTGCCCAGTCATTCTCTTGTGTAATAAATGCCCTTTCCTTTTGTTTGAGTAGATCAAAGGATTTTTGCTTATAATCCACAGACTCAAACCTTTTCTTACTGGAATCTGACTTTCTACACTTATTTGCAAAATGCCCTGCCAAACCACATTTGAAACATTTGAATTTTGACTTATCCACCATGTTTCTATTTGGCTTGGCTGCTCCAAAGTTCTTTTTGAACTTGAGCTTGGCAAATCTCCTTGAAAGAAATGCTAGGTGCTCATCAATGTCCTCCATGTCATCTTGGCTCAATGATTCTCCACTTTCTGCAGCTAGCCCCTTACCCTTATTCTCACAGACCTTTGAAGTTGATTCTACAGCTTCCATCTTCACTTCCTTCTCCTTTTCCAGATCAGCAACTAGTGCAATAGATCCTCCTTTCTTCTTTCCTCTCTCCATTCTTTCATCCTGCTCTATCTCAAGCTCATAGATCTTCAGAATGCCATACAGTCTCTCCAAAGTAAACTCCTTATAATCTTGTGAGTTTCTCAATGAGACTGTCATTGGTTTCCATTCCTTTGGAAGAGATCTGAGAAATTTCAGATTGGAGTCTTTAGTCTGATAGACTCTTCCATGCAACTTAAGAGCATTTATTAGTTTTTGGAATCTACTAAAAATGTCAGTGAGTGACTCACTTTCTTCATTGTGAAAATGCTCATATTGCTGAATCAGGAGCTGCATTTTATTTTCTCTAACTTGCTCAGTGCCATCACAAATTATCTGTATTGTGTCCCAAACTTTCTTGGCAGTTTTGCAGTTGATGATGTTATCAAACATGTCTGCATCAACACCATTGAATAGAATGTTCATGGCCTTTTTATCTTTCCTGACTTGTTCAATGTCAGGATCAGACCATTCATGCCTTGGCTTTGGAACAGATGGCTCGTTTCCTGTTGCAGCTCTCATTGGAACATGAGGGCCTCTTTCTATGCAGTCCACATAGGCCTCATCTTGAGAAAGCATATGAAGATGCATCTTTACCTTCCAATGATGGTAATTATCTTTATCAAGAAAATGAATCTTGACTCCAACATCTTTCTTGTTCATCTTGCTGAATTGTTTTAATCTTTAAACTCTTTGTAGATTAAGAGCTTGCTCTGATACCAATTGTTAGTCCCTTAATAATGTAGCAAGAATTACAGAAGGGGGGTTGAATGGAATTCTTGAACCTTTTTCTTAAAATAAAGATGTTCAACTCGATTATAGATATATTTGTTTTGATTAGCACAATGCGGAATATAAACTTAATTGAATCAAAATATAAGTAATTAAAATCAAGAGTCTTTAAAAACTTTCTGGTGGATTTAAACAATTCCACCAGAGATATATATAATATATCGAGAGGACTCTGTGTGCAGAAATGCTCACAGCTGCTTACAAAATAGAACTACTGAGAATACATAAAATGCTAATAATTCTGCTTACAAAGATTTCTCTGTTTTTTTGTGTTTCTCAGCTATCTCAGTTATTTTTCTATTTGCTACTCTCTTGGTTTATATAATACCAAGATTACAAAGTCAAAAAGACTGAACAAATATAAAATCTAACAGTCTTAAGCTTTGCTGCTTTTCGTCCTCTATTACCCAGTTAATGGGCTTCCACAGTGTGTTTGTATACATCTCGACGGCTGTGTGTCAGCTTTCACTGTTCAACTGCTGTTTGAATTCTTCATATGATCATCCGTCGACTTTCAGAACATCCGTTGATGGTTTAATTGATCATCCGTCGACTGCTATATTAAACATCCGTTGATAGTCATTTGATCATCCGTCGATGGCTTTGTTAATCATCCGTCGGTAGCTATTTTGGCCCTTGACTCTATATCACTTATGCAGAATTACAAGACATCAATTATGTACAATTAATCAACCTATTCTGCATATCTAGTTAAAGTCAACATGACTTATATGCTACTACAGATTTTATACAAAGGTGCATACATAACTGTGCTACAAACTTATTATTACATAAGCTACTCACTCGATGGATAATAAGTTAATCATCCGTCAGGACTATAATGAGTTATCCATCGGGACTATAATTCTTATCCGTCGAGTGCTACATAACTTCACTAAGTAAAATCTACTTAGATGTTTTATTTATGAAATCATCAAGTACACAACATATGCACAACATAAGCCATTAGCTCCTTTTGTTGCATAACCGAATCTTCAGGTGTTAGATCAGGAAATTCTTCAGTTATATACCCAAGAGCAATCCTAGCATTCTTTTGCTCAAACCTCTTGTCTTTGTAGTACAAGACAATCTCTTCACCTGTTTCCTTATGTCTGTAAGGAAAGAATAATCCCTTAGCATCTGCTAAATTAGAGATTGTAACATCATCATCCTCAGGAATACCAGCAATAGTCTTGTGCTTGAATGTGTGAGCACCAGTAGACTTCCTTTGTCCTGAAGGCTGAGTCTTCTTGGAATGTTGAGGTTGTTGAGTAGTAGAAGCAATTTGAACATCTGTAACTGGATTATTCTTATCACCATCATCGTCAATATCTTTATCCTTTGTCTGGATAGAATCTGGTGTACATTTTGTAGCAACTATCTTCTCCCCTTTTTTGTCATCAGTATTTGAAAGAAGAGAAAATAGAGCATCCAGTTTTTCACCTATAGAAGAAATCTTATCTTCTAAGGAGGAAATGCAAGAAGCCATGCTGTGTTGAGATTCAGCAACATCTATGATAGTATTTTTCACACTTTTGAATTCAGCTGAGGTAGGTGTGTGAAGCAAAAATCCATCAATTTTCTCCTTGACAGCAGCATGAGACTTCTTCATTTCATCAAGGTCAGAGTGAATTCCTTTAACAGAAATGGTGGAGGCTTAAGATGCAATTTCAGATCAGGAGTTTGAATTTCATCATAGGCACGATGAATATGTTGCATGCCAACAACAGATGAGATAGAAGTATTTGCAAGTCTCCATTTATAATCCCATACTATCTGTCTGAAATGCTCAGCATCAGCATTGTAAGAAGAAGGATTTTCATTGAAGTGCGAAGAAGAACCAACATTGGACTTCTTAGATGCATCAATTGCAGACTTAAGCTGAGCTGTGTCAGAATCATCCTAATCACTATCATTATATGAATCAGACAGGCCATCAGAAGAATTTGCAGAATCAGGCAGAATTGCCTTGCCTTTATCCAGATTCTTTGCAAGAGATGCATGTGGCTGATGAGATCTTGAAATAAAAACATGGTAACACCTAAATCTCTTTATTCTTTTCAAGTGATCTCATCACTTCTCGCACAATATATTACTTTTAAGAGTAATATTTATCGCACAGAAGAAACTTTATAAGTAAAGAAAAACTTATACGATTCTTGTCTCAAAGCTACCTCTCCTTTTGCCAGTATAGGAGACTGCCACTCAATTTTTTTTATATGATATTTTCACACAGTCTCACAGAAAGGCTCAATCACACATTTAGCAAAGAAATAAGAGATGGCTGAGAAGAGTTATATGCTTGTCATATAAATAGAGGTAACCTCAAAGAAGAGACTATTTATAATCATACAAATATGAGAATATATATATGAGAAGTTAGCAGTACCTGAAGGTGAGTCCTCAAGTGTAAGTGAGGATAGTGGAGGAACAAACAACACATCGGGATGCTTTTACAAACTAGCAATCAGTAGTGGATCATCAATAGTAGCTAGTACAGTTGAAGGATGATTCTCAGTAGGAGCTGTTGTAACATCAGGATTTATTCTGTTAGGAGAAGGTGAAAGACCAGCATCAGTACTTTGAACTAATGGTTCTTGTGGAGTCTGAGATATGTGAGCTGCTTCAGCAATGCTTGGTGAAGGTTCTTGTGTACTCTTCTCAAAAATAGGATCATTTATGATTGCATCCACCTTTGACAGTATCTCCTGATGAGTTTGCTTTTCCTGTAAAAGTTAAAGAGAGTCAGCAAGAAGATCACTCTGAGCAATATTAACAATAATCTGTGCAATCTCATTTTCTGTATCTTCCCGTTGAGAAGATGGTTCTTGTGTGACTGGATGTGTTGTAGTTGCTAAATCCCTTTGAGACTTAGGTTCTTGTGTACTGACATCCTTGGCAAGAGGCTGAGTCTTCTTCTTCTTTCTGATGTATCCAACTACTTCTTCACTTTTTCTTTTCAACTGGCACTTTGAAGTTTTCTTGTGTTCAGCAGTTGCTTCATTTACTGGAAGCTTGTCAAACAGAGCACTGACATTAGTAGTTGGCTCCTTGGTTCCAGTAGTGTTAACAAAGTCATCAGGATGTTGATCAATGGACTTCCTGATTTTTAATAAGGACCCTATTGGCATCTGATCATCTGAGTCAGAATCTTCTTGTATGATCAGTCTTCGTTTCCTAATTGGAAAGCAGTCTTCTTTCTTCTCACTCTCACTCAGTGAGCCTTGTTTAGCTTTCTATCCAGATGTGACAGATTTCTTAAACAGCCTTTTCTTTGTTACAACTGATGTCTTTTGAGAGACAGCAGAGGAGGATAATTTAAGAGCTTGATGTGTTTGCTATTTGGAAGAAGAAATGCTTGGGTTAGAAACAAGATGGGTGGTTTCTTGATTCTCAGCATCAGGAATTGTGACAGAGGTGCCAGCATCAGGATTTGCAGACACTTGTGTAGGAGTAAGTCTATTTCTTAACAGAAATTTCCTGACCTCTCTAGGAAGAAAGGGAGGTCCTGAAAAATTTATTCTTTTCATCCCTTTTAATATAATCAGTGATTGTTTTTTCAGAAATTTGAAAAACAGGGAGTAATTCATCATCATCAAAAATAGCATTAGGGCATAGAAAATTGAAAATCAGTTGTAGAAATCTAGTATACCCTATTACTCCTGAAGCATTTGCTCTCCTAGTAATTATGAACTGTAGTATAGTATTACCATAATCAAAATTACTAGAGTAAAGAAGAGAATACCCAATTCTCAGAGATGTGGATGGAAGAGCATCAAAATTTGTTGTCTTATTCAAGATACACCTACTAATGCAGTCAAAGAAAAAGTTCCACTCTCTTTTCAGTTTAGTCCTTGCCAGTTTTTAATGGTTGTAATTTCTCATTGATAGCCTAAGGTCCTTAGCATATCAAACAGCTGCTCAGTGGTATGTGTATCAGGAGCACCATCAAGGGCAGGCAATCTCAAGGCTTGAAGCAGAATATCATCATCAACTTCATATCTTTGGCCCTTATATTCAAAAGAAAAGCCAGTGTTTGTTGAATTTACCACAGCTGTATTCCAGACCTGCATGACAGCCCTGTATGACACCTTGACAGGATTCGTAAAAGCATACCCAATTGGACATAGAAGGAGAAAATCCTGAATATCATGAAAAGATAATGGTAGTTGCTGATGTGTAAGCAGAGCTAAGTAATTGTTAGTGCCAAATGTATTTCCATGAATGATTGTGGTTTGACTGAAGAGTGGTGAAACTTCAGATGTTGTGATGATGTGTATAGCTTGTGAGAGAGAGAATAAGTGAGATATGCACAGTGAAGCTATGTGTATGATAAATTGTGTCATAGAATTTCTTCTGGTTTTATAACTTTTCTACTCTGGAGTATAACACATTCATATGAAGAAGGTAATTTAGTGAATATTACTTTGAACAGGTAATAATTACGGAGTAATAGAATTTGACGGTGGAGTAAATTGCGGAAGTAAAGACAAAATACATACAGATATGTCAAGACACAACTATAGAAATTTGTTTATTAGATAATCCACCATTAACCAATAATTAAGTGAGATACTTGATTGCAGCAAGAAAACTACTCATAAATTAATTAAGACTAATAATCTGAAATAGAACGTGCTGACATGTCGTCAGTATTTGAGATCTTGTTTCTGTCAGGATTTGACAAACTCAGGATATGTCGATTCGAATTCAAAATTTGTTTGTCAAAGCAACACAAATTATTAGCAACCACAATTTTAATCAAAACAATCATCAATATATACAATTTAAGTAGATGATGTAAAGATTAACAGGCTTCAAGAAGAACATTCACATGCATACAATACTAGATAAGCATAGACTAAATCTTGCAGTCAAAAGAAATTTCGTTAATATATCTGAAGAGTAAATTTCATGAAATTTGTAGATTACATGTAAAAAGATTACAAGATAGTCCTAGTCTAAGATGATGTCGATTAGTTCCTCCTACTATTGACAAATAGCCCAGCAAGATGGATGATCCGTTCTTGCTGAAGAAGAGCCTCTCTCCGTGCTTCTTCCAAGCGATCAAGATGGAGTTGATAGTCCATCTCAAAGAACAAGAGATTTGTCTGAATCTCTTGTGGAACCAAATTTCACATCTCATCGGAAATGGCAGTGATGTGCCATTCCTACTCCCAGTCATCACAACTGAACTCGACATTGAAGTTCTCATAGTTCATGAACATGTTTACAAGAACCATTTTTTATGAAAGCAGAAAATAGTGAGAAATAAGAGACATCGTTTTGTGTGAGAATAGGAGGTATTATGACTGAGCTGAAATGACGATTAAATAGCAAAAGGAATATCAAGGGACTAAGAGACTGACCAATTATTAAGTGAAGAGTTAACTTAATAAATTAACCAAAAGATGTCTTGTTAAGGCGCGTCTCCCCAGAATGATTTGTAATGATGATAATGATATAGTTATTCATACATGCACATTTAGCAAATAAATTCACTTAATTTATCATGCAAATAAAAATAAAATACATCAAATATTTCTGGCTTAATATCTATAAACACAACATTTAGGACATATCAGGATTTGATCAGTATACATCAGGATTTGATCAAATATAAATTGAAATAAATTTATTTGTCCTAATTGACCATACCAAGTTCATTCACAAGCTTTGTAAATGTTGATTCAGGTAATGGCTTTGTGAAGATATCAGCCAGCTGCTGATCAGTAGGAACAAAATGAAGTTCTATGGTTCCTTCCATGACATGCTCTCTTATGAAGTGATATCTGATACTGATGTGTTTTGTAAGAGAGTGTTGCACCGGATTTCCTGTCATAGTAATAGCACTTTGATTATCACAATAAATAGGAATTTTTGAAAATGATAATTCATAGTCCATGAGCTGATTTCTCATCTATAACAACTGAGCACAACAACTTCCAACTGTAATATATTCAGCCTCAACAGTTGAAGTAAAAATAGATTTCTGCTTCTTGCTGAACTATGAGACTAATCTGCCTCCCAAAAATTGACAGCTTCCTGATGTACTCTTCCTGTCTATTTTGCATCCAGCAAAATCAATATCTGAATAACCACATAGTGCAAAATTAGCTTCCCTTGCATACCAGAGTCCAAGTGAAACAGTACCCTTGAGATATCTGAAAATTCTCTTTACTGCAATTAGATGTGGCTCCCTTGGATTTGCCTGAAATCTTGCACATAAATAAGTGGCAAACACAATATCTGACCTACTAGCAGTTAGGTATAAAAGAGAACAATCATACCTCTGTAGCTTGTGACATCAACTGTTGTGCCTTCATAAGGATCAAGTTTTGTAGCAGTTACCATAGGAGTACTTGTTAGGAATATGTGTATTAGTTTGATGATAAGTTAAACAAAACACTTAAGTAGAAATCTAGTGTTTGTAGCCTCAACGGATAAGACCATCTTGGCTATCCGTTGAAGGAGTAGCTTTACTTAGCAATAAGTTTAGTATTGTAGCATATTTCATTCTCTGGATTCAAGTTGTAATTCTTAGATGTTGTAGGAAATTATCAGTCATGTTGACTACTAGTGGATATGCAAATAGGAGGGCTAATTGTAAATATTTCATGCCTTGTAATTTTGTATAAGTGAAGAAGTATCAACTGATATTGAAGACCTTCAACGGATAAGAAATAAAGCTTCAACGGATGTCTTTAAAGCTTCAACGGATAATATCCATCAACAGATAAGTGCTTCAACGGATAAAGACTTCAACTGATAATGCATCAACAGATAAAGCTTCAACGGATAAAGCCTCAACGGATAAGGCATCAACGGATGAAAGCTTCAACGGATGCTTAGTTCATTAGCAGTTGATAGTGATAATTCATAAGCTGACAGAGGCACATGGGTTGACAGAGACAAACTGGAATGTGGAAGCCTCTAGGAGGAATCAAGAAAATGCAGCATTTCCATTCTGGTGCAAACAAGGAAGTATTCAAAGATTAACATCTAAGCCTAAATTGCATTGGATAGAGAAATGAAGAAGAAACATGTGAAGAGCCTTTTTAATTGTATTTTACAGTTTTGTCTTCACTTATAAACTTGGTGATATATAAACCAAGTAGCAGCTAGTAATTAGATGTGAATTTTCCAGAGCTGTTTAGAAAAATCCAGAGAGAAAATCATCTAGTTTGTACTAGGAAGCAGCTGTGATTTAATTCTTTGAATCACAGATTTTCTGAAATAACACATCTCTGGTGGAACAACAAATCCACCAGAAAAGTTTTTAAGTTCTTTGTGTTCTTTACATTTGTGTTTGAATATATATCTGTCTGTATTAGCTTCAAGCCATTCACACACATTTGCTCACTAAAACACTTAGCCTTAGAAACTACTCTAAACTTGAAAAAGTTTTGAGATTTACATTCAACCTCCTTCTGTAAATCTCATTGTTAGTCCACTGGGAATAACAATTGGTATCAGAGCAAGCTCTTAACATACAAAGAGTTTAAAGATCTATTCTGCTAACATCATGAGTAAGAAGGATATTGGTGTAAAGATTCCAATCTTGGAAAGAGATAACTATCATCACTGGAAAGTGAAGATGCATTTACATCTTCTCTCTCAAGATGAAAGCTACATCAACTGCATTGAAAATGGTCCTCACATCCCTCACAAAGTGGCCACAGCTGCTACTGCAACAGTTGCTGTTGGACAGTCTATTCCCAAGCCAAAAGCAGAATGGACTGTTGAAGATATTGAAGAGGTTCACAAGGACAAGAAAGCCATGAACATTCTGTTTAATGGCCTAGATCAAGATATGTTTGACAATGTCATTAACAGCCAAACTGCTAAGGAAATTTGGGATACTGTGCAGCTTATCTGTGAAGGCACTGAGCAAGTTAGAGAAAACAAAATGCAGCTTCTCATTCAACAGTATGAATATTTTCATTTTGAAGAAGGAGAATCATTGAATGATACCTTCAATATATTTCAGAAACTATTGAATGGATTGAAGCTGTATGGCAGAGTGTACTAAGTTAAGGACTCCAATTTAAAATTTCTAAGGTCTCTACCAAAGGAATGGAAGCCTATGACTGTTTCTCTAAGAAATTCTCAAGATTATAAGGACTTCACACATGAAAGATTATATGGAATTTTGAAGACATATGAACTTGAGATGGAGCAAGATGAGCTGTTGGAAAAGGGGAAGAGAAAAGGAGGATCAGTTGCACTTGTAGCTCACAGTGAGAAGGTTGAAACCAGGAATGAGGAGAAGACAATGCCAAGTCTCAAAATTGGCACAAGCAAATCAGAATCAAGCAAGGGTAAAGAGCAAGTAGCTGAGGATGAAAACAATTCCAGTCAGGATGACTCTGATGATGTTGATGAACATCTGGCTTTTCTGTCCAGGAGGTTTGCAAAGATGAAGTTCAGGAAAAATACAAAATTCACTAAGCCAAACAAAAACATGGTGGACAAATCCAAGTTCAAATGTTATAACTGTGGCATTAGTGGACACTTTGCAAGTGAGTGTAGGAAGCCAACCTCTGATAAGAAGAAATTTGAGCAAGTTGATTACAAAAAGAAGTATTTTGATTTACTCAAACAAAAGGAAAGAGCTTTTCTCACTCAAGATGATTGGGCAGCAGATGGAGTCAATGAAGATGATGATATGGAATATGTCAACCTAGCCCTGATGGCTAATTCTGATGAAAATGAAACTAGTTCATCAAGCAACCAGGTAATTACTACTGATCTCTCTCAGCTTTCTAAAAATGAATGCAATGAAGCCATAAATGATATGTCCAATGAATTATATCATTTGCGTGTTTCCCTTAAATCACTAGCTAAAGAAAACACTAGGATCAAAGAGAATAATGTGTTTTTAAGTGATAGGAATGCTGTGTTAGAGGATCAGGTAATTGAGCTTGAAAAGATTAAACTTAAATGCTTGACTGTTGAGAGTGAACTAGAAGAAGCTGTTAAGAAAGTAGAAATTCTTTCTAAACAGTTAGAAAGTGAGCAAGAGGTAATCAAGGCCTGGAAAATATCTAGGGATGTTGGTGTTCAGATTGCCATGGTTCAGGGAATTGAATCATTCTGTGAGGATGCCTGGAAGAAAAACAAAAAGAAGTTAGAATTAATTGATGGATTGTCAACGGATGTGGAATCAATGGATGATGAAAGTTATCCATTGAAGGAAGAAAAAGAGCATCCGTTGAAGGCTCATTAATTAAAAAGGCAAGTAATTTTAAAAATAAAAATCTCAATAAGAAGGATGATTCAACTTTCAAGAACTTTGTCAAAGAAGGAGCTATCACATCCAAAGATGCCAGTAAGGTGAATATAGGACACATGACTTTAGATCAGCTAAAAAATAGGCTTAAGTTGGTTGAGGATAAGAAGGAAACTAAAAGAAAATCTAAAAGAAATGGGAAGGTAGGGATTAATAAACATAACAATTACACACCTGATAGGTATGCTCCTAGAAAAAGCTGTGTGCATTGTAAAAGTGTTAATCACCTATCTGACAATTGCAAATCTGTTAAAAATGCTCCCATGCCTTCAAATCCCTCCATGCCTAACATGTCTATGTCACCTCTGCATGTTATGCATGTTATGTCTCATCATAATCCCCATGCACAGTTTGCAAATATGCCATATATTAATAATCCTTATTTTACTGCATTTAGTATGCCTCAAATGCCATACAATATGCCTATGTGGAATAACATGTTTGCACAATCTATGCCGTATCAAATTCAATCAAATGTGCTAAATGATTCTGTGACTAACCCTACACTTCAACCAACCACATCTGAGATCAAGGTTGACCCAAAGTTACCTAAGTCAAAAGATGTCGGAGGAATGAAGTCTAGGAAAAAGACTAACAAGGCTGGACCCAAGGAAACTTGGGTACCAAAATCAACTTAATTGATTTTGTTGTGTGCAGGGAAAAAGAAGGAATCTATGGTGCTTGGACAGTGGCTGTTCAAGACACATGACAGGAGATTTCACCCTGCTCACAGAGTTTAAGGAGAGAGCTGGCCCTAGCATAACCTTTGGAGATGACAGCAAAGGATTCACTATGGGATATGGCTTGATTTCAAAAGAAAATGTCATCATTAATGAAGTTGCATTGGTTGATGGTCTCAAACATAAATTATTGAGCATCAGTCAACTATGTGACAGAGGGAATACTGTTTCCTTCAATTTTGAAGCCTGTATTGTCACAAGTAAGAAGGACAATAAAGTGGTTCTAACTGGAGTTAGGAAATGGAATGTGTACTTAGCTGACTTCAACTCTACAGGTGCAGAATCTATTACTTGTCTTCTCAGCAAAGCAAGCTCAGTTGAAAGTTGGCTATGGCACAAGAAGCTGTCCCATTTGAATTTCAAGATAATGAATGATCTAGTCAAAAAGGACTTAGTTAGAGGAATACCTCTAGTAGAATTCACAAGGGATGGACTGTGCGATGCTTTTCAGAAAGGAAAGCAAAAAAAAGTATCATTCAGTAAGAAGCTTGAATCTGCAATTGATGAACCATTACAACTGCTACACATGGATCTTTTTGGACCAGTCAATGTATTGTCAATTTCAAGGAAAAAATATTGCCTAGTGATTGTAGATGATTTCTCAAAGTTTTCATGGGTTTATTTTCTTGGATCAAAGGATGAAGCTAGTGAAATCATTATCAATCATATCAAGCAAGTCAACAATCATCCTGATTTCAAAGTAAGGAATATTAGGAGTGACAATGGAACTGAGTTCAAGAATTCAACCATGAAGTTGTTCTGTGAAGAAAATGGGATCATGCATGAGTTCTCAGCTCCAAGGACCCCATAAAAAAATGGTGTGGTGGAAAGGAAGAACAGATCACTAATTGAAGCTACAAGGACAATGCTTGAAGAGTCAAAACTCCCAACTTACTTTAGGGCTGAGGCTGTTAACTGTGCATGTTACACTCAGAATATTTCTCTAATCAATCAGGCAAAATGCATGACTCCCTATCAATTATTCAAGAGAAGAAAACCAACTTTAAACTTTCTGCATGTCTTTGGTTGCAAATGTTACATCTTAAGGAATCAATCTGATCACAAAGGGAAGTTTGATGCAAAGGCTGATGACGGAATATTTGTTGGTTATTCTGCTGGAAAATCATATAGGGTCTACAATCTTAGAACCAACATTGTCATGGAATCTGTGCATGTTGTGTTTGATGATAAAAATATTGATGGACTAACAGATGAGGGACATCATGAAGGACTCAAATTTGACAATATTGAGATATATTGTGATGATAGTGAAGATGAGAATGATGAAGAAGGCATCTCAAGAAGAATTCAAAATCTGCCTTTGGATAACGCACGAAATGCTGCATCCGTTGAAAGTCATAATTCAGCTTCCGTTGAAAGAAGCAATGCAGCATCCGTTGAAAGACAAAGTGCATCATCCGTTGAAGTTCATAATGAAGCATCCGTTGATCACGGTCTGTCAACGGATAATCAATTCACTTCATCAGTTGATAGAGCTCCCAATTCCTTTCAAAGGATCAGCAACTCAGGGGGAGTTTCAACCAATCAACATTCTATCACACATCATGACAATACTGAGGCAACCTCATCTAGAGCTAATCTACCACCTCAAAGGAAATGGACCAAGAATCACCCTTTTGAACTGATCATTGGTGATGCTACATCTAAAGTGCAAACTAGAAGGGCTACTCAAGATGAATGTCTGTATAGTAGCTTTCTATCACAGGAGGAACCTAAGAGAGTAGAAGAAGCTCTATTGGATCCAGATTGGATTTTAGCAATGCAAGAGGAGCTAAACCAATTTGAGAGGAACAAAGTATGGAAGCTGGTACCCAAGCCAAAGAATAAGAGTTCTATTGACACAAAATGGGTATTCAGAAACAAGATGGATGAAAATGGCATTGTCATAAGGAATAAAGCCAGATTGGTTGCTAAAGGTTATTCTCAACAAGAGGGAATAGATTTTGATGAAATATTTACTCCAGTTGCCAGACTTGAGGCCATCATAATCTTTCTAGCCTATGCAGCCCATGCCAATTTCAAAGTCTATCAAATGGATGTCAAGAGTGCATTTCTAAATGGGGAATTAGAGGAAGAAGTTTATGTAAGCCAACCTCCAGGGTTTGAAGATCCAAACTTTCCAGACTATGTGTATTATCTGTTGAAAGCACTCTATGGACTAAAGCAAGCACCTAGAGCCTGGTATGAGACTTTGTCAAAATTCCTTCTAGATAATCACTTCACAAGAGGTACTATTGACAAAACTCTCTTCTTTAGAAATGTTAATGGCTCTAAAATACTTGTTCAAATTTATGTAGATGATATTATATTTGGATCTACAGATGATAAGCTTTGTAAAAAGTTTGCTAAGTTAATGCAAAGTAAATATAAAATGAGCATGATGGGAGAGCTAACTTATTTTCTTGGTTTACAAGTTAAACAAGTTAGTGGTGGAATTTTCATTAGTCAAACTAAATATATTTATGATCTTTTAAAGAAATTTGACTTAATGGACTGTTCATCTGCAAAAACTCCCATGACCACTGCCACCAAGCTTGAATTAAACAAGGCTGAAAAGTCTGTGAACATTTCAAGTTATAGAGGCATGGTTGGTTCACTTTTATATTTAACTGCTAGTAGACCTGATATAATGTTTTCTACATGTCTCTGTGCTAGATTTCAAGCTGACCCTAAAGAATCTCACTTAGTGGCTATTAAAAGAATCTTCAGATATCTCAAAAGGACTCCAAATCTAGGAATTTGGTACCCTAGAGAGTCTGGTTTTGATCTAATTGGCTACTCAGATGCAGATTATGCAGGCTGTAAAATAGACAGGAAAAGCACAACTGGCACCTGTCAATTTCTAGGGAACAAGCTTGTGTCATGGTTCAACAAGAAGCAAAATTCTATTTCTACATCAACAGCTGAAGCTGAGTACATTGCTGCTTGTAGTTGCTGTGCACAGATACTATGGATGAGGAATCAACTATTTGACTATGGACTAACTATTGACAAAATTCCTATATTCTGCGACAACACAAGTGCCACTGCCATTACTGAAAATCCAGTGCAGCACTCAAGAACCAAGCACATTGACATCAAGTACCACTTCATTAGGGAACATGTGATGAAAGGTACAGTGGAACTTCATTTTGTTCCAAGTGAAAAGCAGATTGCAGACATATTTACCAAGCCACTTGATGAATCAACATTCACAAGATTAGTAAGTGAGCTAGGTATGCTTAATTATTCATAAATTTATGTCCTCTTTGAATATGCCTTGAAGCCTGAAATGAATTTGCTGCAAGAACAAAGTTGGCTTTGAGTAAAACTTATTCTATCAACAGATATTCCCTATCCGTTGAAAGCCAAAATTGTTCTATCAACGGATGTTCATTATCCGTTGAAAGACAAATATATTTCTGGTAATTTTATCCCTCAACGGATAAAATTGTGTTGATCATCAACGGATAACTATTTAGCTTATCCGTTGAAGTGTCACATCAGTTACTTTAAGTGAGTCACATCCGTTGATTTTTTACCTAACCGTTGATACAGATATACACTGTTGTATGTATTTGTATTAAAGGCAGTTTTCAGAATTTCTACAGTTTTCTTTATTCTTAAACGGCTGTAATTTATTTAAAAGTATCATTTAATCATTTTATTTACGTTTTAATTCAAGAAAGTAAAAAAGCCCATTGAATTCTTATTTTCACTTTACGCTTTCTTGCAATTTTTATTCTCCTTCTCTCCCAAAATTCTCAAGTTTTTCTCTGCAAACTCTACTCACAACAATGGCACCAGTAGTAAAAATTATGTTTCAATCTAGATTTGTTTATGAAAAGAATAATTTCGTAGCCTTGGTTGAAAAGAATGAAGCCCATTCTGATTATCACAAGATGATGGACTTCATCAAAAACTGCAAACTAAGCTATGCAATGCTGGAAGCCCCAACCATCTACTGTGAGGTGATTGAGGAGATTTGGATAACTGCAGAGTTCAACTCCACAGATATGACTATTGCCTTCTCTCTCAAAGGTACGGATTACTGCATTAACTGTGATGATATACAGTCTTGTTTTAAGTTGCCTGAGGATAATGCCATGACATCACACACTGATAAAGATGTATCTGCTATGTTAGATTCCATAGGCTATGCTTTTGATTCTGCTAGTTTAGGTAGTATTAGAAGGAAGGGCCTTAGGAAAGAATAGAGTTTTCTTGGAGATGCCTTTATCAAGGTTTTCTCTGGGAAGATCAGCAATTTTGATGCCATAACTTCATCTCTTGTTAATATGCTCTATATGCTAGTTTCTGATAGGTACTTCAATTTTAGCTATGTCATGCTAGAATTAGGTTCCAGATTAGGTAACAAAGCTAATACACCACATAACATCTACTATGCTAGATTCTTTATGTTATTGGCTAACCATGTTGCTGAAGGATTGGTTATATCTAATGAGAACAATAAACTCAAATGCTGGGCACAAGAGAAAAGGGTCCTTGCAAACCTTTTGAGAATGAACCTCAACAGCCAGGTGCCATTGGTATATTTGCCAATCATGAATGCACCACAGGTATGTGAGGTAAACACTTCTATAACTCCTACTTTTTCCAACCCCATTGTTTCTTTGCCTTCCAGTGTGGTAATGGAATCCGTGTCTTTGTCCAAACAGGTTCCTACCAAAGCCACCAGAACTAAAATTTCAAAACACAAGCCAAAGAAAACCACCTCTGTTGTCTCTCAAAAGACAACAGTTGTAACAACTACCATAAACCCTGAAGGGAGTGAACAGGGTGTGAGTGGTGAGGGGTGAACATCAAGAAACCCCCCAGGATAAGGTGGGAGAGGTGAGTGGTACCCCAGCCAGCCAAGCCACAGTCTCTCAAAAGACTGTGGTGGTTCAAAAGGAGTCAAACACATCCCTAGTTGCATCCTCCCAAAAGGGTGCAACTATTGAAAATAGTCCCCAACCAGGGACACAGAACAAAAGAGGGAGGGACACTGAAGCCACAAATTCACCAATCAAAGCCTTTTCAAGGAAGAAGAAGGTCTAGTTTCCACACAAGGGGCACACACAGCACAGATACATCCACCTGTATCTTTGCCTTCTCAAATTCAGCTTGATGTGACTCCAGCAAATATGGAGTCACAGCCCCATTCTCTCATAATAGAAACACGTCCATCATCAAACTCTCCATCACCCTCTCTGGATGTGGATATGATATTCACATCACTTCCTGATTCTCCCTCATTAAAACTCAGGGAGGAGCCCCACTCAAAACCTGATGATCATCATCTTTTAGATGATTTATTGGATCATCAGCCAATTCTTTCAGATATAGTTGAAGAATCTGTGTCACCTCACTTAAAATCAATTCACACAGATTCAACAATTATGTCACTTTCAATATCTACATCTTTTCCTTCTTTAACGGATATCTCTCATCCGTTGACAAGTGGTTGTTCTTCGACGGATAAGCTTAACAGCAGTTATCCGTTGATACCATCAGTTTCCACTTCAACGGATACTCCCTATCCGTTGATGGTCTCTACATATATAACAGAAACAATTCCAACTGTAGAGGACATGGTTACTGTACAATCACTTTTAGGTTTGAGGGAAGGGAGTGATAATTTGAGTGAGAGGCTGGGTTGATCCCAGGCAAAAGGAGAGGTTGAGAGTCATCATATGCATACTACTTCTTCCAGCATGGCAAAAGTGAGTGAGGGGAGTGCCACCTTAGAAGGTGAGGGTGAGGGTGTGAGGGTGTGTGTGAGCCAGGGGGAGCCCCTGATGCAAGAAAATAGAGAAAATAAGAGAAAGGCAGGTACAGAAGCTATAAGGGTGGATCTAGCCATTGCTAGTGAGTCAATGATAGTGGATGATGCAGAAAAGGAAAGACAATTTCAGCAACATTACAAAGCTGTAATTGATAACATTTCCTTGGATGCTGACACTTTTACTCACCCTGTTCCAGCCTATCAATTATTGGCTGCTCAGGGCAATATGGAGGCAGAACAGACTTTACACATTGTACACACTTCAGAATCTCTTCTCAGAGACAAAGCTGCTGTTAACAGTCTGCCTTCTCAAGCTGGTGAGCCATCTGAAGAATTTGGAGTAAATTCTAATGATGATGACTCTAATTCTTTGGATGAAAGCATGAACTTAGGGGGAGAAGCAGGCCCAAGTTCTGTTCCAGATCTACCTGATTGGGCATGGGCAAAGGCATCTACACCAGGAGAGTTTGGTGTAACTTTGGTCAGGCAAGTAATGACTATTCAGAAGGCCCTTCAGGAGACTACAGATGCTGGTACCAAGGCTATTCTTCAAGCTCATCTGGACTCTCTGCATCTCTTGCAGTTGCAACATTTCAAACAAAATCTAAGTGTGGATGAACTCAAGCAGGACATTGCTGATCTGAAATCCTATAATGCTGAGAAGATGGATTCAGTCATGCCTTATGGTACTATGCAAGATTTGTTGGGGAGACTGAGGAAAGCATCTGATGCTGACAAGAGGCTGGCCAGGTTGGAAGCCAGAGTTCAGATCATTGAAGACTCTATGGTCACTATTCTTCAGAATCAACAAACTCAGACAAATCTACTAATGCAGCTGGCAAAAGCACAAGGCTTGACCCCTACCCTTGATGATAACAAAAAGGGGGAGAATAAAGGGGAAAGGGAAGGAGAGCCATCAACAACAGTTCAAATATCTCAAGTGCTAGTTCCTGCCATCACCACTTCTCCAACTATTCAAATCAAAGGAAAGCTTGATGGAATTGATCTAATCCAGATAGCAGCAGCTGAATTGCAAGTCAAAGAGCAAAGGAGGAAAATTGATGAAAAGATGCAACAAATTTTTGGTTCTACAACTTCTAAATCACAATCTGTGAAGCATAGCACAAAGGTGGAACCAATTATTATGGAGCTCAAGCCAGTAAGGAGGAATAAGGTTGGAGAGACTTCTTCCAAGAATCTGAAACCTATGGTTCTCAAGCCCAATAACAGATCCAACAAGGACTCTACAAAGAACCCTCTAAGCCTTGCTCAGTTGAAAGAAATAGACTTTCCTCTTCCAAAGCTTGATGAAGACAAGGTTTTGGGTGGGAGTATCATAAAGCACAAAGAGACCATGGATGTGGTTGAAAGGATGAACACGGCTATTATCTTTAGAGAGGGAAAGAGCATCTGTGTGATGCAAGGACATCCCAAATTCTCAATAGCCAAGAGGGAAGAAACCAGAAGGTTGAAGGAAGAAGCCAAAAAGCTAAAGGCTGACAAAAGAGGACAAGCAAAGCTTGAAAAATAGCTAAAGTCAAGTCAAGCTGAATAAAAGAAAGAAATTGAAGACAAAAGTGAAGATGAAGGTATGGGGGACATGGTTGATAATGATATGGAAGAAAGAAGTAAGGAAAGAGAGGAGTGGCAGAAAGGGAACAGAAAGAAGGCTAATGCAAAGAGAAAGATGGTAGATGAGACTGAAGAAACCCAATCAAAATCCAAACCACTACCTTCTATTCCTGAACCCATTGTGCCTGACCCCTTCATAAATATTCATGGTGAAACAATCATTCCTAATGAGGAACAAATTGATTGGGACACCATCAAATTGCCCACCTTCTTAACCTCTTCTCCACCATCAAAGAAGCAGAAAAGAAGAATCAAATCAACACCTCCTAAAACCTCAATCAAATTCACTCAGAAGCCTAAGCCTAAGCCACAAGCCTTTAAGGATGATTATGTTCACATTTGTGACATAAAAGAATTTTCAGACATTGAACTCTATCTGGATGAGCTGGAGGAAGTAAGGGGAATAGCTGCCTACAGACAGCTACCAGAAAGACTAGTGTTCAAATACAAAGGAAGTGGGGAAAGAACTTGGCCTCTCTACAGGATTCTGAATGAAGGCTACTCTACCTTGGTTAGAGTCTACTCAGCCATACAAAGGGATTCTGGCTTTACCAGGACTGCCAAGACTGAGATTCTCAATAAGATTGTCAACATAAGGAAAACTTGGTAGGAGCCCAATGCCTTGCCTAGAACATTACTCATTCAAGAAAGAGGAATTACAGTTCACAAATCACCTCATTGGTTGATGGAGTTCAGAGATAACAAAGGAGTCAGAAGATTTTTCAGACTTGAAGATCATCTCAAGATTGCCAGTAATGAAACTCTCAAGGATATGCAATCTAAGTTGGACATCAATGAAGAAGATGAAGCTGAGTTCTACAGACAACTTCAACTTCAAATAGAGGAGAATGACAGGAGGCTAGGAAAGAAAACAAGGGATCAAAGGAAAAGAAATTAATCTGCTCAGGCTAAAGGAGCACCCTTGGAAACAATGTAATTCTTCAATTCCATCTCAGCATACACATTTTTGCAGCACTTTTGAATTTCTGCTTTATTACGGTTAATATATTTGTCAAGTGTTTTGTTATCATCAAGCTAAACCCAAATTTATGCCTACAGTTCTAGTAGACATAAATAGGGGGAGATTGTTAGGAATATGTGTATTAGTTTGATGATAAGTTAAACAAAATATTTAAGTAGAAATCTAGTGTTTGTAGCCTCAACGGATAAGACCATCTTGGCTATCCGTTTAAGGAGTAGCTTTACTTATCAATAAGTTTAGTATTGTAGCACATTTTATTCTCTGGATTCAAGTTGTAATTCTTAGATGTTGTAGGAAATTATCAGTCATGTTGACTACTAGTGGATATGCAAATAAGAGGGCTAATTGTAAATATTTCATGCCTTGTAATTTTGTATAAGTGAAGAAGTATCAACTGATATTGAAGACCTTCAACGGATAAGAAACAAAGCTTCAACGGATGTCTCTAAAGCTTCAACGGATAATATCCATCAACGGATAAGTGCTTCAACGGATAAAGACTTCAACTGATAATGCATCAACGGATAAAGCTTCAACGGATAAAGCCTCAACGGATAAGGCATCAACGGATGAAAGCTTCAACGGATGCTTAGTTCATTAGCAGTTGATAGTGACAATTCATAAGCTGACAGAGGCACATGGGTTGACAGAGACAAACTGGAATGTGGAAGCCTCTAGGAGGAATCAAGAAAATGCAGCATTTCCATTCTGGTGCAAACATGGAAGTATTCAAAGATTAACAGCTAAGCCTAAATTGCATTGGATAGAGAAATGAAGAAGAAACATGTGAAGAGCCTTTTTAATTGTATTTTACAGTTTTGTCTTCACTTGTAAACTTGGTGATATATAAACCAAGTAGCAGCTAGTAATTAGATGTGAATTTTCCAGAGCTGTTTAGAAAAATCCAGAGAGAAAATCATCTAGTTTGTACTAGGAAGTAGCTGTGATTTAATTCTTTGAATCACAGATTTTCTGAAATAACACATCTCTGGTGGAACAACAAATCCACCAGAAAAGTTTTTAAGTTCTTTGTGTTCTTTATATTTGTGTTTGAATATATATCTGTCTGTATTAGCTTCAAGCCATTCACACACATTTGCTCACTAAAACACTTAGCCTTAGAAACTACTCTAAACTTGAAAAAGTTTTGAGATTTACATTCAACCCCCCTTCTGTAAATCTCATTGTTAGTCCACTGGGAATAACAGTACTTGTAGTTGCACTTTCTTGCATATTGAACCTCTTTAGTAGATTTCTCGTGTACTTGGACTGATTAATATAGATGCCATTATCAGTCTATTTAATTTGCAAGCTTAGGAAATAGCTCATCTCTCCCATCATACTCCTCCGATATCTTGATTGCATCAACTTTGAAAACTTATCAGATAGTGTTTGATTAGTTGATCCAAAAATGATATCATCAACATAAATTTGAACTAAAAGCAAATCTTTACCTTTATTCAGATAAAATAAGGTTTTATCTATTGTACGTCTTTTGAATCCACTTTCAAGTAGAAATTGAGCAAGGGTTTCATACCATGCTCTAGGTGCTTGCTTCACTCCATAGAGTGCTTTATCAAGTCTGTAAACATAGTCAGGATGTTTAGGATCCACAAATCCTGGTGGTTGTTCCACATAGACTTCCGCTTCAAGTTCTCCATTGAGAAATTCACTCTTGACATCTATCTAGAAGACCTTGAACTTTTTGTGAGCAGCATATACCAAGAAGATTCTGATTGCTTCCTGTGACGGCCTCAACCCCGGGGTTAGGAGTTGACGTCACTAAACACAATTTCCAAAAATATAAACAACAGAATTACTATTAGAATATATTAACTTGACCCCAAACCAAGATTCGATCCAGGTTCAAGTATAATTCAGGTTCTCAAATATACAAACTCTTTATTAACTATCTAAGACACACAAACTTTATTCAGCAACTCTTCAAACCTCATGGTCTGATACAAACTACCTCAGAGGAGCCAGGTCCAATAGGGGCGGGAACACGGGTCGGTCTGACTGATCTTCTAGGCATCTGCGAAATATACATAACAGTTTGTAAGGGTAAGTATAATCGCTCAGCAATACCAAATATGAATAACAGATTAAAACAGTAAAGTAACAATAATGGGAACAAAGCTGTAATCACGATATCAACATTTCATAATGATAATCAAAGTAACTGGATATCACTAATTAGCATGCTTTATGAAATCAACATTATAGTGTGCTGCGTAATACCAGAGTCCAATTTTAGCATGCTAACCATTTTATAAAACCGCTGTATCAATCAATCATGCTTTCATATAATTCACAAATCCCAATCAGATACATAGCGGATATGTGAAGACAGCTGATCAGGCTATCAACACCAGACGGCTCTAACTGCCATCCTATTTACCTGTTCCAGAACTCAGAGACTAGCTAGGTCTCTCACCTGCTGGACTAATCGGTTTTATATTGCGCGCAACCGAATTAGCCTCTTACGCCACCTCAATAGACCTACTCTGGCCCCAATGTATCCCATATCTGACCGTTTTATCCAGTTTTCAAAAACACTTGTACCTATCTCATTTTCAAAATCATTTATCTAGCCAGCACACATATAAAATCCTTTTCGCAAATCATTTCATTTGAGACAGGTACCTTTCGAAGTTACTTTTCCCCAAAACAATTCGAAAACAGAAATTTTATAACTACAGGGGATACGTAACTTAAAATATTTCTGTTCCATTACGAGAATAAAACATTTAGCTATCCATATACACTGAACCTTAAAAGAATGGTCAGGGGTACTTGCCTTGCAACGCTTTACAAACCCTAATAGCTTTCACGTTGACTTCGATCCTGAAACGACTCGATTGGGATCTACAATTACAGAATACCCTAATTAGTTATGCCGACATGCTTGATATCCTCAAATCCTAATAACCCAAATTCGACAACCCGACTCATATTATTATTATACACACAAACCCATAATCACATAGTCACATAGTCGGAAATATTGTTAGGGTGACACATAAATATATATTTTCGAACATATTTTTAGGAAATTTTGGCAGCATCTTCTTTATTTATAAGACTACCCGTCGATTGCAATCGACGTCAACAATTCTCAACCATCCACAATATTATTTTATCCTTTTATACAACTTACACTCCAATACCAATCACAATTAATTATTTAAGTCCGAAAATATTTTACGAAAAATCATTTTATTTATTTATAAAATTTAGGACTCAGAACATCGTCATCACCGTCCACCGTCGACTCACCGAAGTTCATCGTCAACGGCGGCACAATTTATTGGCGCCCGATATGATACGGGTTCCCAAATAAATTATACCGATTAATATTATTTCCCGCAACGAAAGTTTTAATTTCACGAATACTAATCATTTATTTTCCTGCTGAAAAGAAAATAGTAATTAAAATTATAACAGTTAGCCCACTGCTTTCAAAGCCAAGCCCAACAGTCAACCCAACTGCAAGGCCTAACAAAGAAACCAAGCAACAGAGAACAGAACGGAGCGCCACACCCGCGGCCGGAACACGGCAACACACGGCTGCCCACACACACCAATACACCAACACACACACACATTCACACACACACATATTCACACATACATACACAATCACGCACACATAAATATATATATAAAGGAATGAATCGACTGGAAATCGAATAGAAGAACCGGAAGTAATTACCGGAACTGGAGGCCGGAGAATCACCGGGAAAAAGGATGAAGAAAAACGGAAAGGAAATGAAGTGAATCGGAGAAGAAGAAGCCGAGAGCACAGGGCAAAGAAAAAAAACAACCGAGATAAAAGAATAAGGTTGAGGGAGTGTAAGATGCTGTGAACACGTGTCCTGCAAAATTGGATACGTGTTAACTTCTTAATATAAGTTGTTAACACGTATCCCTGAATACTGAGGGGCTCGATTTTTAACCCGAATTCTTATTTTTTTACGAAACAGAATACGATTAAAATGTATCAGAAAAATCTCGAAATACTCTTAAAATTTCAGAAATTTCCCGAAGTTTACAAAAACATAATTTCAAAATTTTTTAAAACAATTCTTAAGGTACTCTTGGTACCCAAATTTTTTAACAAATAATGAAATGACACGCGGTGAAACAAATCCCAAAAATTTTCATAATAATTTTAAAATTCTTCGTATAATACGAATTTAATAAAATATAAATTTTATAATTTTTAAAGATACCCATAGTTAAATATGGATTTTAACATTTAACACACTCAGAAAATCATTTAAAAATGAATAATTAACGAAATATTGATTTCTCAATTATATAAAGTCCTAAAAATATTTTGAAATTATAAAATTAGAAAACCAATTTTAAAGACAACCCAAATATTTATGGAATTAAAATTACCATAAAATCACTTTTACAAGCAAAATAAATCATGTAACTCACTAATAAATCTCACGATTCAATCCCACTTATCAACAAATTATAATTAATTAAATAATAATTAATAACCGCTGCCAAAAACCATTATACACATTTTATTTATTTACTTAAACCTTTATTACACTTCCAAATAAAATAGAATTAAAATAAAAATACACGAGTCGTTATATTCCTTCCCCCTTAAAAAGATTCTGTCCCCAGAATCTAATTTAACTAAACAAATGAGGATATTTATCAAGCATGTGTAACTCCAATTCTCAAGTAGACTCTTCTACTCGAGGATTTCTCGACAAAACTTTTACTATAGGAATTGATTTATTCCTAAGGACTCGTTCCTTACGGTCTAGGATTTGAACTGGTTGTTCTACATAGGATAAATCTGGTTGAAGTTCAATCGGTTCATATTCTATGACTTGATTCGAATTAGGGACATAGGGCTTCAACCTAGGCACGTGGAACACATTATGAATGTGCTGCCACTGTGGTGGTAATGCTACCTCATAAGCGACCTTTCCTACTTTCTTCAAAACCTCAAAGGGTCCTATGAATCTAGGGCTAAGTTTACCTTTTGGACCAAATCGTACTAACCCTTTCCAAGGTGATACTTTTAGTAACACCAAAGCTCCTATCTCAAAGTCCATGACTTTCCTATGCAAATCTGCGTATTTTCTTTGTCTATCTTGAGCTGCTTCCAATCTTTTCCGAATCAACACTATAGCATCTCTAGTCTGCTGAACCAACTCAGGGCCTAACACTTTCTTTTCTCCTACCTCATCCCAGTACAATGGTGACCTACACTTTCGTCCATACAAAGCTTCATAAGGTGGCATCCCTATACTGGCATGGTAGCTGTTATTATATGAGAACTCAATCAAAGGTAGGTGCTCATCCCAATTACCCTTAAAATCTAGAACACAGACTCTCAACATATCCTCTACAGTCTGAATTGTCCTCTCACTTTGGCCATCCGTCTGAGGATGATAAGCAGTGCTCATATTCAATTTCGTTCCTAGGCACTCTTGGAATTTAGTCCAGAACCTGGAATTAAATCTCGGGTCTCGATCCGACACTATAGAAACAGGAACTCCATGTTTGGTAACTATCTCATCCAAGTATAACTTAACTAACTTTTCCAATGAATACCTTTCATTAATCGGAAGAAAATGCGCTGACTTAGTCAATCTATCAATGATTACCCAAATAGCATCATGATTCGCTCTCGTCTTTGGCAATCCTACTACAAAATCCATAGCAATGTCTTCCCATTTCCATTGGGGAATCTCCAAAGGTTGTAATAATCCACTCGGTCGTTGATGCTCTGCTTTCACCGTCTGACACACGTGACATTTACTTACCCAATCGATAATATCTTTCTTCATTCCTGCCACCAAAAATTTCTCTTCAAATCCCGGTACATCTTGGTACTACCAGAGTGGATAGAAAACCTAGAGTTGTATGCTTCCTGCAATACCTCATTCTTCAACTCTGTTACATTAGGAATCCAAACTCTGGACGAAAATCTATACAAACCTTGACTATCTTTTTGAGTACACAGCTCTTCTCCTGTCAAAGTATCCAACTCTTGTTCCATAACTCCTTCTTGACACCTTTTGATCTTTTCCATCAATGCTGGCTGGAAAGTAACTTCATATAGCTGCTCCTGACTTTCATTTGGTACTCGAACTTCAATTTCCATTCTTTCTAAATCTTGCGCCAACTCTTTCGCAATCTTAATCATATTCAGCCTTTCCTTTCTACTCAAGACATCAGCCACTACATTGGCTTTACATGGGTGATAATTAATTGAACAATCATAGTCCTTTATCAACTCCAACCATCTTCTCTGTCTCATGTTCAGATCTTTCTGCGTGAATATGTACTTCAGGCTCTTATGATCGGTGTAAATATCGCATTTCTCTCCATACAAGTAGTGACGCCATAACTTTAAAGCAAATACTATAGCCGCCAATTCAAGGTCATGAACTGGATATTTTTGTTCGTGAGGTTTTAGTTGTCTGGAGGCATACGCAATCACTTTGTCATGCTGCATTAACACACATCCCAATCCTTTCAGAGAAGCATCACTATAAATTACAAAGTTTCCCGTCTCATCTGGCAATGCTAACACTGGAGCCGTCACTAATCTTCGCTTTAACTCCTGGAAACTCTCTTCACACTTTTCCGTCCAAATGAACTTCTCATTCTTCCTGGTCAACTTAGTTAATGGGGATGCAATCTTTGAGAAATCCTTCACAAACCTTCGATAATATCCTGCTAATCCAAGAAAACTTCTTATTTCCGTGGGTGTCTTCGGTTGCTCCCATTTTGATACGGCTTCAATCTTTACCGGGTCTATTTTGATACCTTCCTTACTCACCACATGTCCAAGAAACTGTACCTCCGTCCGCCAAAACTCACACTTAGAAAACTTAGCATATAATTGCTTTTCTCTTAACTCTTGAAGGGCAATCTGCAGATGTACCGCGTGATCTTCTGGATTCTTTGAGTATATGAGGATGTCATCAATAAATACAATAATAAACTTATCCAGATACTCCTTGTATACCCTATTCATCAAATCCATGAAAGCTGCTGGCGCATTCGTCAATCCAAATGACATTACTAGAAACTCGTAATGGCCATACCTTGTTCGAAATGCAGTCTTGGGGATATCCTCGGGCTTTATCTTCAATTGGTGGTAGCCGGACCTTAAATCAATCTTTGAAAAGTAACATGCTCCCCTAAGCTGGTCAAATAAATCATCGATCCGCAGCAAGGGATATTTATTCTTTATCATCAACTTATTCAGCTCTCTGTAATCAATACACAACCTCATACTTCCATCCTTTTTCTTCACAAATAACACTGGGGCACCCCACGGGGAAACACTGGGTCGAATAACTCCTTTATCCAATAACTCTTGAAGTTGCTTAGCCAATTCTTTCATTTCAATCGGGGCCATTCTGTATGGAGCCTTAGAAACTGGTTCAGCTCCAGGTATCAAATCAATGGAAAACTGTGAGGAATATGTGTATTAGTTTGATGATAAGTTAAGCAAACACTTAAGTAGAAATCTAGTGTTTGTAGCCTCAACGGATAAGACCATCTTGGCTATCCGTTGAAGGAGTAGCTTTACTTAGCAATAAGTTTAGTATTTTAGCACATTTCACTCTCTGGTTTCAAGCTGTAATTCTTAGACGTTGTTAGGAAATAATCAGTCATGTTGACTACTAATGGATGTACAAATAGGAGGGCTAATTGTAAATATTTCATGCCTTGTAATTTTGTATAAGTGAAGAAGTGTCAACGGATATTGAAGACATTCAACGGATAAGAAACAAAGCTTCAACGGATGTCTCTAATGCTTCAACGGATAATATCCATCAACGGATAAGTGCTTCAACGGATAAAGACTTCAACTGATAATGCATCAACGGATAAAGCTTCAACGGATAAAGCCTCAACGGATAAGGCATCAACGAATGAAAGCTTCAACGGATGCTTAGTTCATTAGCAGTTGATAGTGACAATTCACAAGCTGACAGAGGCACATGGGTTGACAGAGACATACTCGAATGTGGAAGCCTCTAGGAGGAATCAAGAAAATGCAGCATTTCCATTCTGATGCAAACAAGGAAGTATTCAAAGATTTACAGATTATCCTAGATTGTATTGGATAGATAAATGAAGAAGAAATATGCGAAGAATCTTTTCAATTGTATTTTACAGTTTGTCTTCACTTGTAAACTTGGTGATATATAAACCAAGTAGCAGCTAGTAATTAGATATGAATTTTCCTGAGCTGTCTAGAAATATCAAAAGAGAAAATCATCTAGTTTGTACTAGGAAGCAGCTGTGATTTAATTCTTTGAATCACAGATTTTCTGAAATAACACATCTCTGGTGGAACAACAAATCCACCAGAAAAGTTTTTAAGTTCTTTGTGCTCATTACATTTATGTTTGAATATATATCTGTATGCATCAGCTTCAAGCAATTCACACACATTTGATCACTCAAACACTTAGCCTTAGAAACTGCTCAAAATTTGAAAAGTTTTGATATTTTCATTCAACCCCCCTTCTGTAAATCTCATTGTTAGTCCACTGGGAATAACAATTGGTATCAGAGCAAGCTCTTAACATACAAAGAGTTTAAAGATCTATTCTGCTAACATCATGAGTGCACAGAAGAATCCTCCTGCTACCATCATGAGTAGGAAGGATATTGGTGTAAAGATCCCAGTCCTGGAAAAAGATAATTATCATCACTGGAAAGTGAAGATGAATTTACATCTTCTTTCTCAAGATGAAAGCTACATCAACTGTATTGAAAATGGTCCTCACATCCCTCACAAAGTAGCCACAGCTGCTACTGCAACAGTTGCTGTTGGACAGTCCATTCCCAAGCCAAAAGCAGAATGGACTATTGAAGACATGGAAGAAATCCGCAAGGATAAGAGAGCCATGAACATTTTGTTTAATGGCTTAGATCAAGATATGTTTGACAATGTCATCAATAGCCAAACTACAAAGGAAGTTTGGGATACTGTACAAATCATCTGTGAAGGTACTGAGCAGGTCAGAGAGAACAAGATGCAGCTTCTTATTCAACAGTATGAATATTTTCACTTTGAAGAAGGTGAATCATTAAATGATACCTTCAACAGGTTTCAGAAACTATTGAATGGATTGAAGCTGTATGGTAGAGTGTACCAAGTCAAGGATTCTAACTTGAAATTTCTTAGGTCTCTGCCAAAGGAATGGAAGCCCATGACTGTCTCTTTGAGAAATTCTCAAGATTATAAGAACTTCACACTTGAAAGATTATATGGAATTCTAAAGACTTATGAACTTGAAATGGAGCAGGATGAGCTGTTAGAAAAGGGAAAGAGAAAAGGAGGAACAGTTGCTCTTGTAGCTGACAGTGAGAAGATGGAAGCCAGGAATGAGGAGAAGACAATGCCAAGTCTCAAAATTGGCACAAGCAAATCAGAATCAAGCAAGGGTAAAGAGCAAGTTGCTGAGGATGAAGACAATTCCAATCAGGATGAATCTGATGATATTGAAGAACATTTGGCCTTTCTGTCCAGGAGGTTTGCAAAAATGAAGTTCAGGAAAAACACAAAGTTCACTAAGCCAAACAAAAACATGGTGGACAAATCAAAGTTCAAATGTTACAACTGTGGCATTAGTGGACACTTTGCAAGTGAGTGTAGGAAGCCAAATTCTGAGAAAAAGAAATTTTAGCAAGTTGATTACAAAAAGAAGTATTTTGATTTGCTCAAACAAAAGGAAAGAGCTTTTCTCACTCAAGATGATTGGGCAGCAGATGGGGTAAATGAAGATGATGATGTGGAATATGTCAACCTAGCCCTGATGGCTAATTCTGATGAAAATGAAACTAGTTCATCAAGCAACCAGGTAATTACTACTGATCTCTCTCAGCTTTCTAAACATGAATGCAATGAAGCCATAAATGATATGACCAATGAATTATATCATTTGCGTGTTTCCCTTAAATCACTAGCAAAAGAAAACACTAGGATCAAGGAGAATAATATATTTTTAAGTGATAGGAATGCTGTGTTAGAGGATCAGGTAATTGAGCTTGAAAAGATAAAACTTAAATGCTTGACTGTCGAGAGTGAACTAGCAGAAGCTGTTAAGAAAGTAGAAATTCTTTCTACACAGTTAGAAAGTGAGCAAGAGGTAATCAAGGCCTGGAAAACATCTAGGGATGTTAGTGTTCAGATTGCAAAGGTTCAGGGAATTGAATCATTCTGTGAGGATGCCTGGAAGAAAGACAAAAAGGAGTTAGAATTAATTGATGGATTGTCAACGGATGTGGAATCAACGGATGATGAAAGTTATCTGTTGAAGGAAGAAAAGGAGCATCCGTTGAAGGCTCATCAATTAAAACAGGAAATTTCTTTTAAAAATAAAAATCTCAATAAAAAGAATGATTCAACTCTCAAGAACTTTGTCAAAGAAGGAGCTAGCACATCCAGAGATGTCAGTAAGGTGAATATAGGACACATGACTTTAGATCAGCTAAAAGATAGGCTTAAGTTGGTTGAGGATAAGAAGGAAACTAAAAGAAAATCTAAAAGAAATGGGAAGGTAGGGATTAATAAACATAAAAATTACACACCTGATAGGTATGCTCCTAGAAAAAGCTGTGTGCATTGTAAAAGTGTTAATCACCTATCTGATAATTGCAAATCTGTTAAAAATGCTCCCATGCCTAACATGTCTGTGTCACCTCTGCATGCTATGCCTGTTATGTCTCACCAGAATCCCCATACACATTTTGCAAACATGCCATATATTAACAATCCTTATTTTACTGCATTTAGTATGCCTCAAATGCCATACAATATGCCTATATGGAATAACATGTTTGCACAACCTATGCCTTATCAAATTCAATCAAATGTGTTAAATGATTCCGTGACTAACCCTACACTTCAACTAACCATATCTGAGACCAAGGTTGACCCAAAGCTACCTAAGTCAAAAGATGCAGGAGGAATGAAGTCTAGGAAAAAGACTAACAAGGCTGGACCCAAGAAAACTTGGGTACCAAAATCAACTTGATTGATTTTGTTGTGTGCAGGGACAAAGAAGGATTCACTATGGGATTCACTATGGGATATGGCTTGATTTCAAAAGAAAATGTCATCATTGATGAAGTTGCATTGGTTGATGGTCTCAAACACAATTTATTGAGCATCAGTCAACTATGTGACAGAGGGAATACTGTTTCCTTCAATTCTGAAGCCTGTATTGTCACAAGTAAAAAGGACAATAAAGTGGTTCTAACTGGAGTTAGAAAAGGGAATGTGTACTTAGCTGATTTCAACTCTACAGATGCAGAATCCATTACTTGTCTTCTCAGCAAAGCAAGTCCGGTTGAAAGTTGGCTATGGCACAAGAAGCTGTCCCATTTGAATTTCAAGACAATGAATGATCTAGTCAAAAAGGACCTAGTTAGAGGAATGCCTCTAGTGGAATTCACAAGGGATGGACTATGTGATGCTTGTTAGAAAGGAAAGCAAAAGAAAGTATCATTCAGTATGAAGCTTGAATCTGTAATTGATGAACCACTACAACTTCTACACATGGATCTTTTTGGACCAGTCAATGTATTGTCAATTTCAAGGAAAAGATACTGCCTAGTGATTGTAGATGATTTCTCAAAGTTTTCATGGGTTTATTTTCTTGGATCAAAGGATGAAGCTAGTGAAATCATCATTAATCATATCAAGCAAGTCAACAATCATCCTGATTTCAAAGTAAGGAATATTAGGAGTGATAATGGAACTGAGTTCAAGAATTCAACCATGAAGTTGTTCTGTGAAGAAAGTGGGATCATGCATGAGTTCTCAGCTCGAAGAACTCCACAACAAAATGGTGTGGTGGAAAGGAAGAACAGATCACTAATTGAAGCTACAAGGACAATGCTTGAAGAGTCAAAACTCCCAACTTATTTTTGGGCTGAGGCTGTTAACTGTGCATGTTACACTCAGAATATTTCTCTAATCAATCAGGCAAAATGCATGACTCCCTATCAATTATTCAAGAGAAGAAAACGAACTTTAAACTTTCTACATGTCTTTGGTTGCAAATGCTACATCTTAAGGAATCAATCTGATCACAAAGGGAAGTTTGATGCAAAGGCTGATGAAGGAATATTTGTTGGTTATTCTGCTGAAAAATCATATAGGGTCTACAATCTAAGAACCAACATTGTCATGGAATCTGTACATGTTGTGTTTGATGATAAAAAGATTGATGGACTAACAGATGAGGGACATCATGAAGGACTCAAATTTGACAACATTGAGATATACTGTGATGATAGTGAAGATGAGAATGATGAAAAAGGCATCTCAAGAAGAATTCAGAATCTGCCTTTGGATAATGCACAGAATGCTGCATCCGTTGGAAGTCATAATTCAGCTTCCGTTGAAAGAAGCAATGTAGCATCCGTTGAAAGACAAAGTGCATCATCCGTTGAAGTTCATAATTAAGCATCCGTTGATCACAGTCTGTCAACGGATAATCAATTCACTTCATCAGTTGATAGAGCTCCCAATTCCTTTCAAAGGATCAGCAACTCAGGGGGAGTTTCAACAAATCAACATTCTATCTCACATTATGACAATACTGAGGAAACCTCATCTAGGGCTAATCTACCACCTCAAAGGAAATGGACCAAGAATCACCCTTTTGAACTGATCATTGGTGATGCTACATCAAAAGTACAAACTAGAAGGGCTACTCAAGATGAATGTCTGTATAGTAGCTTTCTATCACCGGAGGAACCTAAGCGAGTGGAAGAAGCTCTATTGGATCCAGATTGGATTTTAGCAATGCAAGAGGAGCTAAACTAATTTGAGAGGAACAAAGTATGGAAGCTGGTACCCAAGCCAAAGAACAAGAGTTCTATTGACACAAAATGGGTATTCAGAAACAAGATGGATGAAAATGGCATTGTCATAAGGAATAAAGCCAGATTGGTTGCTAAAGGCTATTCTCAACAAGAGGGAATAGATTTTGATGAAACATTTGCTCCAGTTGCCAGACTTGAAGCCATCAGAATCTTTCTAGCCTATGCAGCTAATGCCAATTTCAAAGTCTATCAAATGGATGTCAAGAGTGCATTTCTAAATGGGGAATTGGAGGAAGAAGTTTATGTAAGCCAACCTCCAGGTTTTGAAGATCCAAATTTTCCAGACTATGTGTATTATCTGTAGAAAGCACTCTATGGACTAAAGCAAGCATCTAGAGCCTGGTATGAGACTTTGTCAAAGTTCCTTCTAGATAATCACTTCACAAGAGGTACTGTTGACAAAACTCTCTTCTTTAGAAATGTTAATGGCTCTAAGATACTTGTACAAATTTATGTAGATGATATTATATTTGGATCTACAGATGATAAGCTTTGTAAAAAGTTTGCTAAATTAATACAAAGTAAATATCAAATGAGCATGATGGGAGAGCTAACTTACTTTCTTGGTTTACAAGTTAAACAAGTTAGTGGTGGAATTTTCATTAGTCAAACTAAATATATTTATGATCTTTTAAAGAAGTTTGACTTAATGGATTGTTCACCTGCAAAAACTCCCATGGCCACTGCCACTAAGCTTGAATTAAACAAGGCTGAAAAGTCTGTGTATATTACAAGTTATAGAGGCATGGTTGGCTCACTTTTATATTTAACTACTAGTAGACCTGATATAATGTTTTTTACATGTCTCTGTGCTAGATTTCAAGCTGACCCTAAAGAATCTCACTTAGTGGCTATTAAAAGAATTTTCAGATATCTCAAGGGGACTCCAAATCTAAGAATTTGGTACCCTAGAGAGTCTGGTTTTGATCTAATTGGCTACTCAGATGCAGATTATGCAGGTTGCAAAATAGACAGGAAAAACATAATAGGCACCTGTCAATTTCTAGGGAACAAGCTTGTATCATGGTTCAGCAAGAAGCAAAATTCTGTTTCCACATCAACAGCTGAAGCTGAGTACATTGCTGCTGGTAGTTGCTGTGCACAGATACTATGGATGAGGAATCAACTATTTGACTATGGTCTGATTGTTGACAAAATTCCAATATTCTGTGACAACACAAGTGCCATTGCCATTACTGAAAATCCAGTGCAGCACTCAAGAACCAAGCACATTGATATCAAGTACCACTTCATTAGGGAATAAGTGATGAAAGGTACAGTGGAACTTCATTTTGTTCCAAGTGAAAAGCAGATTACAGACATATTTACCAAGCCACTTGATGAATCAACATTCACAAGATTAGTAAGTGAGTTAGGTATGCTTAATTATTCATAATCTATGTCATCTATATAATCTGTCTTGAAGCCTGAAATGAATTTGCTACAAGAACAAAGCTGGCTTTAATTAAGACTTATCCTATCAACGGATATTCTCTATCCGTTGAAAGCCAAAATTTTTCTATCAACGGATGTTCATTATCCGTTGAAAAACAAATACATTTCTGGTAATTTTACCCTTCAACGGATAAAATGGTGTTGTTCATCAACGGATAACTATTTCCCTTATCCGTTGAAGTGTCACGTCAGTTACTATAAGTGAGTCACAACCGTTGATTCTTTTACTCAACCGTTGATACAGATATACAGTGTTGTATGTATTTGTATTTAAGGTAGTTTTCAGAATTTCTACAGTTTTATTTATTCTTGAACGGCTGTAACTTACTTAAAAGTATCATTTAATCATTTTATTTACGTTTTAATTCAAGAAAGTATAAAAGCCCAATTGAACTCTTATTCTCACTTTACGCTTTCTTGCAATTCTTATTCTCTTTCTCTCTAAATTCTCAAGTTTTTCTCTGCAACCTCTACTCACAACAATGGCACCAGTAGTCAAAATTATGTCTCAAACATGATTTGTTTATGAAAAGAATAATTTCATAGCCTTGGTTGAAAAGAATGAAGCCCATTCTGATTATCACAAGATGATGGACTTCATCAAAAACTGCAAACTAAGCTATGCAATGCTGGAAGCCCCAACCATCTATGGTGAGGTGATTGAGGAGATTTGGACAACTGCAGAGTTCAACTCCACAGATATGACTATTGCCTTCTCTCTCAAAGGTAAGGACTATTGCATTAATTGTGATGATATACAATCTTGCTTTAAGTTGCCTGAGAATAATGCCATGACACCACACACTGATAAAGATGTCTCTGCTATGCTAGATTCCATAGGCTATGCTTTTGATTATGCTAGTTTAGGTAGTATTAGAAGGAAAGGCCTTAGGAAAGAATGGAGTTTTCTTGGAGATGCCTTTATTAAGGTTTTCTCTGGGAAGATTAGCAATTTTGATGCTATCACTTCATCTCTTGTTAATATGCTCTATATGCTAGTTTCTGATAGGTACTTTAATTTTAGCAACTGTGTTATGCTAGAATTAGGTTCCAGATTAGGTAACAAAGCTAATAGACCACATAACATCTACTATGCTAGATTCTTTATGTTATTGGCTAACCATGTTGCTGAAGGTTTGGTTATATCCAATGAGAATAATAAACTCAAATGCTGGGCACAAGAGAAAAGGGTCCTTGCAGACCTTTTGAGAATGAACCTCAACAGCCAGGTGCCATTGGTATACTTGCCAATCATGAATGCACCACAGGTAAGTGAGGTAAATACTTCTATAACTCCTACTATTTCCAACCCCAATGTTTCTTTGCCTTCTAGTGTGGCTATGGAACCTGTGTCTTTGTCCAAACAGGCTCCTACCAAAGCCACCAAATCTAAAGTTTCCAAAGTCAAGTCAAAGAAACCTACCTCTGTTGTTTCTCAAAAGACAACAGTTGTAACAACTACCATAAACCCTGAAGGGAGTGAACAGGGTGTGAGTGGTGAGGGGAGGGGTGAACATCAAAAAGCCCCCCAGGATAAGGTGGGAGAGGTGAGTGGTACCCAAACCATCCAAGCCACAGTCTCTCAAAAGACTGTGGTGGTTCAAAAGGAGTCCAACACATCACTAGTTGTATCCTCCCAAAAGGTTGTAACTATTGAAAATATTCCCCAACCAGGGACACAGAACAAAAGAGGGAGGGACACTGAAGCCACACATTCACCATTTAAAGACTTTTCAAGGAAGAAGAAGGCCAAGACCCTAGTTTCCATACTAGGGACACACACAGCACAGATACATCCACCTGTATCTGTGCCTTCTCAAATTCAGCTTGATGTGATTCCAGCAAATGTGGAATCACAGCCCCATTCTCTCAATATAGAAACACACCATTCATCAAACTCTCCAACACCCTCTCTGGATGTGGATATGATATTCACATCAATTCCTGATTCTCCCTCATTAAAACTCAGGGAGGAGCCCCACTCAAAACCTGGTGATCATCATCTTTTAGATGATTTGTTGGATCATCAGCCAATTCTTTCAGATGTAGTTACAAAATCTGTGTCACCACACTTAAAATCAATCCACACAGATTCAACAATTATGTCACTTTCTATATCTACATCTTTTCCTTCTTCAACGGATATCTCTCATCCGTTGACAAGTGGTTGTTCTTCAACGGATAAGCTTAACAGCAGTTATCCGTTGATACCATCAGTTTCCACTTCAACGGATATTCCCTATCCGTTGATGGTCTCTACATACTTAACAGAAACAATTCCAACTGTAGAGGACATGGCAACTGTACAATCACTTTTAGGTTTGAGGGAAGGGAGTGATCTTTTGAGTGAGAGGCTGGGTTGCTCCCAGGCAAAAGGAGAGGTTGAGAGTCACCATATGCATGCTATTTCTTCCAGCATGGCAAAAGTGAGTGAGAGGAGTGCCACCTTAGAAGGTGAGGGTGAGGGTGTGAGGGTGTGTGTGAGCCAGGGGGAGCCCCTGATGCAAGAACAGAGAGAAATTGAGAGAAAGGCAGGTACAGAAGCTATAAGGGTGGATCCAACCATTGCTAGTGAGTTAATGAAAGTGGATGATGCAGAAAAGGAAAGACAATTTCAGCAACATTACAAAGCTGTCATTGATAACATTTCCTTGGATGCTGACACTTTTACTCACCCTGTTTCAGCCTATCAATTATTGGCTGCACAGGGCAATGTGGAGGCAGAACAGATACTATACATTGTACACACTTCAGAATCTCTTCTCAGAGACAAAGCTGCTGTCAACAGGCTGTCTTCTCAAGCTGGTGAGCCATCTAAAGAATTTGGAGTAAATTCTAATGATGATGACTCTAATTCTTTGAATGAGAGCATGAACTTAGGGGGAATAGCAGGCCCAAGTTCTGTTCCTGATCTTCCTGAATGGGTATGGGCAAAACCATCAACACCAGGAGAGTTTGGTGTCACTTTGGTCAGACAAGTCATGACAATTCAGAAGGTCCTTCAGGAGACTCAAGATGCTGGTACCAAGGCAATTCTTCAAGCTCATCTGGAATCTCTGCATCTCTTGCAGTTGCAGCATTACCAGCAAAATCTAAGTGTGGATGAGCTCAAGCAGGACATTGCTGATCTGAAATCCTATAATGCTGAGAAATTGGATTCAGTTATACCCTATGGTACTATGCAAGATTTGTTGGGAAGACTGAGGAAAGCATCTGATGCTGACAAGAGGCTGGCCAGATTGGAAGATAGGGTTCAAATCATTGAAGACTCTATGGTCACCATTCTTCAGAATCAACGAACTCAAACAAATCTACTCATGCAGCTGGCAAAAGCACAAGGCTTGACCCCTACCCTTGATGATAACAAAAAGGGGGATAATAAAGGGGAAGGGGAAGGAGAGCCATCTACAACAGTTCAGATTTCTCAAGTGCTAGTTCCTGTCATCACAACTTCTCCAACTATTCAAGTCAAAGGAAAGCTAGATGGAATTGATCTAATCCAGATAGCAGCAGCTGAATTGCAAGTCAAAGAGCAAAGGAAGAAGATTGATGAAAAGATGCAACTAATATTTGGTTCTACATCTTCTCAATCACAATCTGTGAAGCATAGCACAAAAGTGGAATCAATTATTATGGAACTCAAACTAGTAGGGAGGCATAAGGATGGAGAAACTTCTTCCAAAGATCTGCAACCTATGGTTCTCAAGCCCAACAACAGATCCAATAAGGACTCTACAAAGAATCCTCTAAAAGAGGTGGATTTTCCTCTTCCAAAAGCTGATGAGGACAAGCTTTTAGGTAGAAGTATTGCATATCTCAAAGAGACCATGGATGAGGCTGTAAGGAGAAACATGACTATTATCTTCAGAGAGGGAAAGAGCATATGTGTGATGCAAGGACATCCCAAATTCTCAATAGCCAAGAGGGAAGAAACCAAAAGGTTGAAGGAAGAAGCCAAACAGCTAAAGGCTGATAAAAGAGCACAAGCAAAGCTTGAAAAAAAGCTAAAGTCAAGTCAGGCTGAAGAACAGAAAGAAATTGAAGACAAAGGTGAAGATGAAGCTATGGGGGACATGGTTGGTACTGAGATGGAGGAAAGAAGTAAGGAAGAATGGCAGAAAGGGAAAAGAAAGAAGGTCAATGCAAAGAGAAAGAAGGTAGATAAGACTGAAGAAACCCAATCAATATCCAAACCACTACCCTCTATTTCTGAACCCATTGTACCTGACCCCTTCATGAACATTCATGGTGAAACAATCATTCCCAAGGAGGAACCAATTGATTGGGACACCATCAAATTGCCCACCTTCCTAACCTCTTCTCCACCATCAAAGAAGCAGAAAAGAAGAATCAAATCAACACCCTCTAAAGCCTCAATCAAATTCACACAGAAGCCTAAGCCTAAACCTCAAACCTCTAAAGATGATTATGTTCACATCTGTGACATAAAAGAATTTTCAGACATTGAACTCTATCTGGATGAGCTGGAGGAAGTAAGGGGAATAGCTGCCTACAGACAGCTACCAGAAAGACTAGTGTTCAAATACAAAGGAGCTGGGGAAAGAACATGGCCTCTTCATAGAATTCTGAATGAAGGCTACTCTACCTTGATCAGAGTCTACTAAGCCATACAAAGGGATTCTGGCTTTACCAGGACTGCCAAGACTGAGATTCTCAACAAGATTGCCAACATAAGGAAAACTTGGAGGGAGCCCAATGCTTTGTCTAGAACTTTACTCATTCAAGAAAGAGGAATTACAATTCACAAATCACCTCATTGGTTGATGGAGTTCAGAGACAACAAAGGAGTCAGAAGATTTTTCAGAATTGAAGATCAGCTAAAGATTGCTAGTAATGAAACTCTCAAGGATATGCAATCTAAGTTAGATATCAATGAAGAAGATGAAGCTGAATTCTACAGACAACTTCAACTTCAAATAGAGGAGAATGACAGGAGGCTAGGAAAGAAAACCAAGGATCAAAGGAAAAGAAAGTAATTTGCTCAGGCTAAAGGAGCACCCTTGGAAACAATGTAATTCTTCAATTCCATCTCAGCATATACATTTTTGTAGCACTTTTGAATTTCTGCTTTATTACAGTTTATATATTTGTTAAGTGTTTTGTTATCATCAAGCTAAACCCAAATTTATGCCTACAGTTCTAGTAGACATAAATAGGGGGAGATTGTTAGGAATATGTGTATTAGTTTGATGATAAGTTAAGCAAAACACTTAAGTAGAAATCTAGTGTTTGTAGCCTCAACGGATAAGACCATCTTGGCTATCCGTTGAAGGAGTAGCTTTACTTAGCAATAAGTTTAGTATTGTAGCACATTTCACTCTCTGGTTTCAAGCTGTAATTCTTAGATGTTGTTAGGAAATAATCAGTCATGTTGACTACTAATGGATGTACAAATAGGAGGGCTAATTGTAAATATTTCATGCCTTGTAATTTTGTATAAGTGAAGAAGTGTCAACGGATATTGAAGACCTTCAACGGATAAGAAACAAAGCTTCAACGGATGTCTCTAATGCTTCAACGGATAATATCCATCAACGGATAAGTGCTTCAACGGATAAAGACTTCAACTGATAATGCATCAACGGATAAAGCTTCAACGGATAAAGCCTCAACGGATAAGGCATCAACGGATGAAAGCTTCAACAGATGCTTAGTTCATTAGCAATTGATAGTGACAATTCACAAGCTGACATAGGCACATGGGTTGACAGAGACATACTGGAATGTGGAAGCCTCTAGGAGGAATCAAGAAAATGCAGCATTTCCATTCTGATGCAAACAAGGAAGTATTCAAAGATTTACAGATTATCCTAGATTGCATTGGATAGAGAAATGAAGAAGAAACATGTGAAGAATCTTTTCAATTGTATTTTACAGTTTGTCTTCACTTCTAAACTTGGTGATATATAAACCAAGTAGCAGCTAGTAATTAGATATGAATTTTCCTGAGCTGTTTAGAAATATCAAAAGAGAAAATCATCTAGTTTGTACTAGGAAGCAGCTGTGATTTAATTCTTTGAATCACAGATTTTCTGAAATAACACATCTCTGGTGGAACAACAAATCCACCAGAAAAGTTTTTAAGTTCTTTGTGCTCATTACATTTGTGTTTGAATATATATCTGTCTGCATCAGCTTCAAGCAATTCACACACATTTGATCACTCAAACACTTAGCCTTAGAAACTGCTCAAAACTTGAAAAAGTTTTGAGATTTACATTCAACCCCCCTTCTGTAAATCTCATCGTTAGTCCACTGGGAATAACAAAAACTCTATCTCACGATCAGGTGGCAATCCTGGTAATTCTTCTGGAAAAACATCAGGGAATTTTCTTACTACAGGGATGTCATCCAAAATAGGGGCCTCTTTCTTTGTATCCACTACATGAGCTAAGTACGCTTCACATCCTTGTCTCAGCAATTTTCTTGCTTGCATCACCGAGAGAAACTTCCTATCTTGCCTCTGCCCTTGGTAACTGATCCTTCTATTATTTGAGGTGTACAGAACAACTCTCTTTTTCTTACAATCAATATTTGCCCTATATCGAGATAACCAATCCATACCTAAAATAACATCAAAGTCTCCCAACTCGAAAGGTATTAAGTCAACAGGGAACATATACCTCGAAATTTCTAGTGAACAACTAGGACAAAATTGTTTTACAGGTATTTTATCTTTATTAGCCACTTCTATAGTTAAGGGTTCATCTAAGTCTTCTAGCATCAATTGCATCTTATTCGCACAATTGACAGATATAAAAGATTTGGACGCTCCCGAATCAAACAAAACGTTAACAGGTACGGAATTAAGAATAAGCGTACCTGCAACCACATCAGAATCATGAACTGGAGACTTCTGGGTCATCTTAAAAGTCCTAGCTCTCGCAGTACTGGTTGCTGGTCCTTGAGACACACTCCTTCCCGCATTACCTTGAGTCACTGACTTGCAATTCCTAGCTATGTGTCCCACTTTACCGCAACTAAAACAAGTAACTCCTTGAATCTCAGACTTACACTCCGTGGAATAGTGACCTTTATGTCCACACTTAAAACAATTAACATTCTCTTGGCACTGTCCACTGTGCTTTTTCCCACACGTCTTACAATCAACCATTGGCTTACTCATCCTCGTCGGGGCAGAGTTAACTGATGTTGTACCGGGCTTAACTTGGGGAAAGTTTTGCCCTTTAAACTTTTTATTCTTATTTCTACCGAACCAATGTTGAAACTTCCGACTCGCTATTCCTGATTCTGATCTAGCGGGTCCACTTTCAAATTTTCTCTTCTTCTCACTCTGCTCCTTTGCGGCTAACTTCTGATCACTCTCTATCACCAGGGCAGCCTGAACTACCAAATTATATGTCTTGAGTTGTAAGGCTACAACTCCACTTCTTATTTCTGGCTTCAACCCTTGTTGAAACCGGTTCGCTCGTTGGGCTTCTGAACTTACATATTCCGGTGCTATACGGGCCAACTCCGTAAACTTCGCTTCGTATTCCGTAACACTCCTATTTCCTTGTTTCAACTCCAAAAATTCCATCTCCATCTGACTTTGGAGACAGGCTGGAAAGTATTTTTCCAAAAATAATTCTGTGAATCTGGCCCAGGGAACTGGACCTTCTCATTCTAGGGCTCGCGTAGATTCCCACCAATAATTCGAATCATTCCTCAGAAAATAACTAGCATAATCAGTCTTTAAATCCTCACTCACCTTAGTGAGCACAAACGCCTTTTCCATTTCCTTTAACCATATCCTGGCAGCAACAGGATCTACTTCTCCTTTAAACTCTGGGGGCTTCACTGCTTGAAAAGACTTAAAACTAACACCTTGATTTGCCCCTCTCATCTCATGCTGCTGTTGGATTTGTAGTTGCTGCTGTTGGATTTGCTGTTGTTGTTGCTGTATGAGCTGTTGTTGCTGTTGTTGTTGCTCTTGCAATTGTTGCTGCTGCAATTGTTGCTGCTGCTGGAATTGTTGTTGCTGTTGGGCCAGCTGTACAGTCTGCTGACGCAACAAGTTTATCAAATCACTCATGGAAGGATCCCCAACAGATCCGTTATTGGGCTGAGAATTTCTCTTTAGTGGCATCTCCTGAAACATAATAGTCATATATATAAGAAAATGGATTGCTCCAGCAGTTTATATTCATGCATCAGGAGAGCGTTGCCACTAAGACAATATTCTTATCCCCCATTATAATTGGATCCATCCTAAGTGAATGATTATAATCTAAAAATGCCAGCAACAGAATCAACAATAACAATAACAATAACAACCATAATAGCAACGCACAATATATAAAAACTGAAAAACAAGATAAAGCAGCTATAATACAGTAACCAACAGAATCCAATCGGTACAGCTAAAAATCCAACTACAAAGAACCATTCGAATACACACCAAAATTGGTTGTCATAACAGCCTCGCCTACTACAAACTATCGCAACATAATGTACATATACAAAGTAAATAACCACAGAACTCCTAAAAGTCAACTCTGAGCTCTGCATCCCTCTACTGCAACTCTGTCTAGTCTCTACCACTGCCACCAATGGAACCTAGCTCAAACACTAGCCAGTTCACTAGATCCTGATACTGCACAGCTCTGAACTCTGAACTAATGAAACGGTCAACAGATCTAGCTCTCTCTACAGCCATCTGGGCCAGTGCTCTCACACGGGATCGCACCTCAGGGGAAGGGGCAGAAATACCCTGAAATGGTGCAATAGGTACCTGGTCCAACTGGGCAGCAAACTCTGGACTCTGGTTTCTGATAAAGGAAGTATTCACCGCCCTATGCACATGATAAGGGATCGGTGAAGAAATACCACTAGGGGCCACAGGAGGTGCCGAAAGTCTCATCATGGAAGAACTGGGACCGCAGCCGGGAGGGAAATCCCTGACAGCAGACATAGACCTACGTACCCAACGAGGACGAGGACCAGATCTAGGAATGTCTCGAGGTACATAAGAAGGAACTGGTGGAGGAGGCATAGGGGTCTCCTCGGCAACAGCATCAAGGGGTTTCTCCGTATCTGAGCTATCCGAATCAGAAGCCCGAGATGGAGAACTCGAAATCGCAATAGGCCACTGCCAACATAACAAATATACAGGCAAGACACAACCAGGTCAAGGCAATTCTATCAAAACATTTAATAGATGCCAGCGTAACGCCGTCGGAACCCTCGACTGACTCTAAAGGTTTGCTCCTCTATATGAGTTGCTGACTCACACTTAAAGACTCACGTTATCACCTACTTGACACAATCTCTAACCTGAATCAGGGACTTGAACCTGTAGCTCTGATACCAACTGTGACGGCCTCAACCCCGGGGTTAGGAGTTGACGTCACTAAACACAATTTCCAAAAATATAAACAACATAATTACTATTAGAATATATTAACTTGACCCCAAACCATGATTCGATCCAGGTTCAAGTATAATTCAGGTTCTCAAATATACAAACTCTTTATTCACTATCTAAGACACACCAACTTTATTCAGCAACTCTTCAGACCTCATGGTCTGATACAAACTACCTCAGAGGAGCCAGGTCCAATAGGGGCGGGAACACGGGTCGGTCTGACTGATCTTCTAGGCATCTGCGAAATATACATAACAGTTTACAAGGGTGAGCATAATCGCTCAGCAGTACCAAATATGAATAACAGATTAAAACAGTAAAGTAACAATAATGGGAACAGAGCTGTAATCACGATATCAACATTTCATAATGATAATCAAAGTAACTGGATATCACTAATTAACATGCTTTGTGAAATCAACATTATAGTGTGCTACGTAATACCAGAGTCCAATTTTAGCATGCTAACCATTTTATAAAACCGCTGTATCAATCAATCATGCTTTCATATAATTCACAAATCCCAATCAGATACATAGCGGATATGTGAAGACAGCTGATCAGGCTATCAACACCAGACGGCTCTAACTGCCATCCCATTTACCTGTTCCAGAACTCAGAGACTAGCTAGGTCTCTGACCTGCTGGACTAATCGGTTTTATATTACGCGCAACCGAATTAGCCTCTTACGCCACCTCAATAGGCCTACTCTGGCCCCAATGTATCCCATATCTGACCGTTTTATCCAGTTTTCAAAAACACTTGTACCTATCTCATTTTCAAAATCATTTATCTAGCCAGCACACATATAAAATCCTTTTCGCAAATCATTTCATTTGAGACAGGTAACTTTCAAAGTTACTTTTCCCCAAAATAATTCGAAAACAGAAATTTTATAACTACAGGGGATACGTAACTTAAAACATTTCTGTTCCATTACGAGAATAAAACATTTAGCTATCCATATAAACTGAACCATAATAGAATGGTCAGGGGTACTTGCCTTGCAATGCTTTACAAACCCTAATAGCTTTCACGTTGACTTCGATCCTGGAACGACTCGATTGGGATCTACAATTACAGAATACCCTATGCCGACATGCTTGATATCCTCAAATCCTAATAACCCAAATCCGACAACCCGACTCGTATTATTATTATACACACAAACCCGTAATCACATAGTCACATAGTCAGAAATATTGTTAGGGTGACACATAAATATATATTTTCGAACATATTTTTAGGAAATTTTGGCAGCATCTTCTTTATTTATAAGACTACCTGTCGATTGCAATCGACGTTAACAATTCTCAACCATCCACAATATTATTTTATCCTTTTATACAACTTACACTCCAATACCAATCACAATTAATTATTTAAGTCCGAAAATATTATACGAAAAATCATTTATTTATTTATAAAATTTAGGACTCAGAACATCGTCATCACCGTCCACCGTCGACTCACCGAAGTTCATCGTCAACGGCGGCACAATTTATTGGCGCCCGATATGATATGGGTTCCCAAATAAATTATTCCGATTAATATTATTTCCCGCAACGAAAGTTTTAATTTCACGAATACTAATCATTTATTTTCCTGCAGAAAAGAAAATAGTAATTAAAATTATAACAGTTAGCCCACTGCTTTCAAAGCCCAGCCCAACAGTCAACCCAACTGCAAGGCCCAACAAAGAAACCAAGCAACAGAGAACAGAACGGAGCGCCACACCCGCGGCCGGAACACGGCAACACACGGCCGCCCACACACACCAACACACACACACATTCACACATACACATATTCACACACACACATATTCACACATACATACACAATCACGCACACAAAAATATATATAAAGGAATGAATCGACTGGAAATCGAACAGAAGAACCGGAAGTAATTACCGGAACTGGAGGCCGGAGAATCACCGGGAAAAAGGATGAAGAAAAACGGAAAGGAAACGAAGTGAATCGGAGAAGAAGAAGCCGAGAGCACAGGGCAAGGAAAAAAAAACCGAGATAAAAGAATAAGGTTGAGGGAGTGTAAGATGCTGTGAACACGTGACCTGTAAAATTGGATACGTGTTAACTTCTTAATATAAGTTGTTAACACGTATCCCTGAATACTCAGGGGCTCGATTTTTAACCCGAATTCTTATTTTTTTACGAAACAGAATACGATTTAAATGTATCAGAAACATCTCGAAATACTCTTAAAATTTCAGAAATTTCCTGAAGTTTACAAAAACATAATTTCAAAATTTTTTAAAACAATTCTTAAGGTACTCTTGGTACCCAGTTTTTTTAACAAATAATGAAATGACACGCGGTGAAACAAATCCCAAAAATTTTCAAAATAATTTTAAAATTCTTCGTATAATACGAATTTAATAAAATATAAATTTCATAATTTTTAAAGATTCCCATAGTTAAATATGGATTTTAGCATTTAACACACTCAGAAAATCATTTAAAAATGAATAATTAACGAAATATTGATTTCTCAATTATATAAAGTCCTAAAAATAATTTTTGAAATTATAAAATTAGAAAACCAATTTTAAAGACAACCCAAATATTAATGGAATTAAAATTACCATAAAATCACTTTTACAAGCAAAATAAATCATGTAACTCATTAATAAATCTCACGATTCAATCCCACTTATCAACAAATTATAATTAATTAAATAATAATCAATAATCGCTGCCAAAAACCATTATACGCATTTTATTTATTTACTTAAACCTTTATTACACTTCCAAATAAAATAGAATTAAAATAAAAATACACGAGTCGTTATACTTCCAGCCTAGCAACAGGAGCAAATGTCTCATCATAGTCAATACCTTCATGTTGGGAATAACCTTTAGCCACAAATCTTGCCTTGTTTCTGATGATTGTTCCATCAGAATCAGTCTTATTTCTAAAGACTCACTTTATGCCTACAATTGACCTGTTCTTAGGTCTAGGCACTAGCTTCCATACTTCATTTCTTTCAAACTCATTCAGTTCTTCTTGCATAGCCATGACCCAATCTGCATCCTTAAGTGCATCTTATACTTTCTTTGGTTCTTTTTTTGAAAGTAGATTATGATATAAACATTCATTCTGACCAGGAGTATGATCTTTAGTCCATTTTCTGGCACTGGGAAGTGTCCTTCTGGAGCTAGATGCTCCCCTGAATCGTATGCCTCATCAAATGCATTTGAGGCTCCCCCTGAATCTGTTGTGATATCTCCTGATGAGATATTGGGACTTGACTCATGTTCATCTGATGTTGACTCAGCATTGGATTCTGAGAGATTAGATTGAGAAGAACTTTGAGATGATTCTTCAGTGTTAGTACCATCAGCTGACCCTTGCAGTTGCTCCCCCTCAGCATGTGCAGGTTCATTAGTACAATGATTATCTTCAGGATCTGAAGGAGTGTCAGGATTTGGATCATCAGGATTTGTCAGTTCATTAGAGTTTGATCCAGATTCCAATAATTCATTTTCATTTGCCAAGATTAGACTTTCATGAGTGTCTTCTGCAAAGCCAGGAATCTTCTTGTCATCATGTTAGTCCCTAACAATGCAACAAGAATTACAGAAGGGGGGGGGTGAATGGAATTCTTGAAATTTTTTCTCAATTATAAAATGTTCTAACTTAAAATATATATGTCAGTATTTTGATTTGCAAAGTACGGAATGACAAGTTAAATATGAAATAAAACCCAAAGTAATAAAAACACAAGTCTTTAAAACTTTCTCGTGGATTTGAATGTATCCACCAGATATATATATATATATATATATATATATATATATATCAAGAGAACTCTGTGAAGCTTGAATAGCTCACAGCTGCTTACAAATAAGAACAACTAAACTTACAGAGAAATGCTAAAGGATTCAGCTTACAATTATTTCTCTGAGAAAATACTTGTTTAGTCTTGTTTTTTTGTTCTACTTGCTACTCTTGGTTTATATATCACCAAGATTACACAGTAATAAGACAAGATAATAAAACAAAACCTATCAAGTCTAATACTATGCTGCTTCACTACTCTATTCCAGCATCTTTAAATATCTTTATAATAGCATGGAAATGGTAATGCTTCTTTATTCTCAAAACCCCAGTTGAATAGGCTGCCACATTCCTTTTGCAAACACTCGACGCATGTGCCTGTGTTGTCACTGTCAACAGATATTTGAATGGAACATCCGTCGGGTACATGATCATTCGTCGGGTTGCCTTGTTGATCATCTGTCGGGTAGCTATTTGGCACTTGACTTCATTTCATTTGTGCAGAATTACAAGACATCATCTATTTACATTTAATTAACCTATTCTGCACATCTACTAGCAGTCTACATGATTCATAAGCTACTACAGAATCTATACAAAGGTGTTTGCAGAAATGTGCTACATGACTTATTGTTACATAAGCTACTCACTCGATGGATATTAAATCATCATCCGTCGGGACTATATTGAGTCATCCGTCGGGACTATATTCCTTATCAGTCGAGTGCTACATATTTCACTAAGTTGAATCTACTAAGGTGTTTTGTTAATGAAATCATCAAGTTCACAACATATTCCCAACAATCCCCCCCAATTTATGTCTACTAGAATTGTAGCCATAAATTAAGAAAAACTTGATGATAATAAAATACTTTTAAAATATAGATTTGGGAGGTAGCAGATAAAACTAAACAGTGGTGCTATAATTACTTGAAAAATTTACAAGGCACAATGTACAAATATTTGCTCACAGTCTTTTTCAAGGTGCTCCTCTAGCCAGAGCATATTGATCTATTTCCTTGATAATCTGGATCTCTTTCCAAGCTTTCTGTTATTTTCTTCTATCTGATTTTGGAGCTGTCTATGGAATTCCAATTCATCAGATTCTGAGAGATTTAGCATTCCTTGCATTTCCAGGAGAGTCTCATTGCTAGAGATGCTCAACTGGTCCTCTAATCTGAAGAATCTTCTAACTCCCTTATCATCCATGAATTCCATCAGCCAGTAGGGCCTTACATGCACTCTATTCCCTGTGTAAGGAATAGTTAAAGTCTTTGGGAGTGCATCTTTGGATCTAATACTCCTCAGTTCTTCAATCTTCTTTAGAACTAGTCTTCTAGCTGTCACATTGAATCCAAAGTTCTTCTTGAATGATGAATAAACCTTTATCAGCACATATTGGCTTTCTTGAAGGATCATGTGAAGTGGCCATTATATCTCTTTTCCTCCCTTGTACTTGAATATTAACCTTTCAGGTAGATTCTTGTAAGCATCAATCCCTCTAACTTCTTCCAGTTCATCTAGGTAGAGGTTTAGATCTGAGAATTCCTTGATGTTATAGACGTACATGATATCTCCCTTGTTGACTTTGGTTAGGGACTTGGATATGAGAGTTAAGGGCTTCACTTTCTTGACTGCTCTGATCTTTGTCTTTTTGCCTTCATGAAGTGAGGTAGATTGAGTTCAGGAATTGGTAGACTATCCCAGTCTATTGGCTCATCCTTTGGAATGATAGGTTCACCATGGAAATTCTTGGATGGATCTATCTTGAATTCTTCATGTGTCACAGAGGGCATGGATGTTTGAGTTGTTGTAGAAGTAGACTCTTTGGGAAAGTATCCTTCCATCTCCTCATCACTGAAATCCAATTTTCTCTTGATTATTTGCTTGTACCTTGGCTTCTTTGTCTGTGGAGGTTCAATTTGCATTACTTGATCTTGAGATTCAACAATTTCAGATGGTTGTGCAGAAATTTATTGTGTGGGTTTCACAGCTTGTAACTTGGCCAAGATAGCAGCTTGCTCCTTCTTCTGTTTGAGCTTTTTAGAATCTTGAGCATCTTGCTTCTTTTCTTGCTTTAATCTTGCATTTTCTTCCCTTTTTGCTTCAACAAAATAAGGGTGTCCAGCCACCATACAAATTTCCTTATCATTTCTGAAAATCTTGGTTATTCTCCTTTTTAGAACTGAATCTGCAGGATCCTTGTATAATGCTATAGACCTGGCCAACAACTTCTTCTCATCAGGATTTGGTGTCTCATACACTGTGTCCAAAGGGTTCTTTAGTGAAGATTTTGAATAGTTCACCTTTGGCTTCAGAATTAGTTCAGCCTTTGGAGATTTGATGCAGGATGGCTGTCCTCTTTCCAGATTATTCATGCTAATATCATTCACAGAGATTTTCCTGACTTGAGAGTGATGAATGGCTGATTTTTCTGGCTTCTTTGCCAGCCCAGACCTCTTTTAAATATCTTTATTAATTTTCTCCCAGTTGATTGGGCTCAACTGCTTCTTTTCAGCTGCTCTCAATGTTGCTGCTGCTTCATTAATCAGATCAATATTGTCTTTAGTTGGTGGCTTGGTGAAAGCAATTGTAGGCACAATTACTTTGCTAACTTGAATATTAAGTTGTTGCTCCCCCTCACTTGAGCCTTTCTCCCCCTTTTTGTTATCATCAAGTTGTGTGAGAGGGAGTTGAGCAGCCACCAACTGTTGGAGTAGTGCAGTCTGAGTTTCTTGATTGTTAAGTATCTTGGCCATTGACCTCTCTACAACAGATAATCTTGAGTCCATGGCCTCAACTTTCCTATTGAGATCAGCCTCCTTCCTTAGCTTTTGAACAATTCCAGTCATGGTGGTTGCAGGGAGTCTAGCATCCATCCTTTCTATGACATCTTGCTTGACTTCAGAAATTTCTTGCTTGATTGCATCCACACTCTGACTGTGTTGGAGGGCTTGAATTTTATAGAGCTGTAGTGCTTCAAGATGTGTTGTGATTAGCTTCTTTGTGCTGGCATTAGTAGATGCCTGAATGGCTGCTTGGGTATCATGAATTAGCTTGAATAGTATTGATTGGAGATGTGAGTCGGAGCATTCTTTTATTAGCATCCAGGCAGGAACATCTGCGTCTCCCCTTATATCCAAGCTATCTTCCTCATCATCCCTACCAACATCCCCAAAAGAGCTTTCATCCAGTTCAAAATCACTGCCAATGTTGGAAGGCATAGCAGTGATTGCATTATTCTCTGTAAAGATTGTGTAGTATGTACTAAGTTCAATAATCTTTTAGCCTCCTCATTGCCCTGTACATCTGGAGTTTGGTAAGCTGTAACAGGGTGAGTAAATGTCTCAGCATCCAGGGAAATAGAATCTATAACAGCTTGATATTCTTGCTGAAATAGCCTTTTCCTTTCTGCATCGCTGACATTCATTGACTCACTTGCAATGGTTTCCATCCTTATCACTCATGTACCTGCAATTCTCTCATGATCTCTCTTTTGTTGCATCAAGGTCTCACCTTGGCTCCCCACCCTGACACCCTCACCTTCACCATCTAAGGTGGGACTCCTCATACTCACTTTTTCCAGTCCTGAAGAAATGGACTGTATTGGTGCACTCTTTTCCTCTCCTCAACCCAGACTCTCACTCATTTCACTCCCTTCTCTAAGTCCTAAAAGTGATTGCACTACTATTAAGTCTTCTGTACTTGTGATAATTGATGAAATTTGAAGTTGTGCAGAGACACTCGACGGATAAGGAATATCCGTCGGTTTAGCAGTTTGACTATCTGACGGATAACTGCTGTTAAGCTTATCCGTCAGGATACAATCACTACTCGACGAATGAACAGTATCCATCGAGAGAGTATAAATGAATGAGTTTGGAGTGGAGACTATTGTGGACTCTGTGCAGATTGATGAAAATTTTGGCACAGATGTCTCAATAGTCTCCGAAAGAAATGGCAAGTGAGCCAACAAATCATCTAGAAGATGATGCTTACTTGCTTGGATTTTTGGCTTCTCCAGGAGAGTTAAAGATGGATAATTTGGAAGTGATATGTTTATCATGTCAACATCCAAAGAGTGTGTGGGAGAATTTGGTGTTTCAGGTGCTTCTATTATTAGAGATTTTGGTTGTGACTCCACATTTATTGGAGCCACATCATCCTGACTTTGAGAAGGTGTAATGATTATGTCTTTAGCACCAGTTTGCACAGTATGTGAACCCTGTGCATCCCCAAGGGTCTTTGATTTCTTTTTTCTAGTGTAAGTTTGGGGTGAGCTTGTGTCCCTTAGCCTTTTGGCCTGCGCTCTTGGCTGAGAGCTATGTTCAATAGTCACATCCTTTTGGGATGATACAACTAGTAATGAGCTTATATCCTTATTAAGCACTGCAGTTTATTGGGAAATTGCAGTATGGCTAGGCTGGGAAACACTCACCTCTCCAACCTTATCCTTAGGGTTTCTTTGATGTTCACCCTGTCCCTCACCTTTCTTACCCACCTTCATACTCCCCTCTTTTGGTTTGGTGGATTTTACAACTGGCATCTTTTGAGAGACACCAGATGGGGCTTTCTTTGTCTTTGTTTTTGAAATTTTGGATTTGGTAGCTTTGGTAGGCAACTGTTGGTTCAATGACATAGTTGTCATAGCTACACTAGAATACAAAGAAGTTTGTGAGGTTGGAAGAGTAGAGACAGTTGAAATTACCTCACTTACCTGAGGTGCCTCCATAACTGGAAAATAGAAGAGTGACACCTCTTTGTGATGGTTTGCCCTGTTCAAATCTGCAATGATTCTCCTTTCTTGAACCCAACAATCTAATTTGTTGGTTGGGTTCTCAAGCACAATATCCTCAGAGAGGTGGTTAGCAAGCATCATTAAAAATTTAGCATAGTAAACATTTTTACCCCTCTTATTTAACTCCCCTAACTTAAACCCCAACTCAAATATGACAAGATCACTAAAGTTGAAAAATTTATCAGTTACTAGCATGTAAAGCATGTTGAGCATAGAGATATTAACTGAATCAAAATTTCTAATTTTACCAGAAAATATCTTAGTAACTACATCACACAGATAACTCCATTCCTTCCTAAGACCCAACCTCCTAATCTCACTTAATTTAGAAGTAGAGAGTGCATAGCCCATGGAATTAAGCATATTAACAATATCAGTGCCTGTGTGTGGTGAAGTTACAGTATTATCAGGAATTGCTTTAACAATATCACTATTAACACATAATTCCTTACCTTTAATAGTAAAAGTGATAGTCTTATCAGTTGAGTTGTATGTTGCAGTCGTCCACATTTCTTCAACAACCTCACAGTAAATGGTGGGTGATTCCAGCATATCATAGTTGAGTTTGCAGTTCTTCACAAAATCCATCATTTTGTGGTAGTCGCCATACTGCTGAATCCCCTTGTTCACTAGAGCTGTGAAGTTGTTCTTCTCATAGATAAATCCAGTTTGAGACATGATCTTGACGACTGGTGCCATTGTTAGAGAGTGAAAATTGCAGAGAGAGGGATGATAATTGCTTTTGAGAAATAGAGAAGTTAGAGCAGATGATTTGAGAATGATAAAAGAAAAGCAATGAAAATGAATTATGCTTTTATACTATCTCAAAAATAACTGTCAAAAATAATAAAGTAAAATAAAGTAACCAAAAAGAATTGCCTAAAATAGCCGTTTAAAAATAAACTGTAAAAATTCCATCAATTATTCGTCGTGTTATGCTTATAAACTGTAAGTATACTCGATGGATAATGTTCAGAGAATCAACGGCTAAGAATAAGATAATTCGACGGATGAGGATAAATCAGTTATGCGTCGAGATATAAAAAATTCCAGAAAAATAATTGATTTTATTAACAAATTGTATACCGACGGATGATCAAACTCGATGGATAATGATCATCTGTCCTTTCATCATCACTATCATCACTAATCATCTCCACATTGTCAAATTTGAGGCTCTCATGGTAATCTCCATCTTGTAGTCCTTCAATCTTTTTATCATTAAACACAACATGTATTGATTCCACAACAATGTTGGTTCTAAGATTGTAGACTCTGTATGCTTTACCAACAACATATCCAACAAAAATTCCTTCATCTGCTTTAGCATCAAACTTCCCATTCTGATCAGTTTGATTTCTCAAGATATAACATTCACAGCCAAAGACATGAAGAAAATTTAGAGTTGGCTTCTTGTTCTTGAAAAATTGGCAGGGAGTCATGCATTTTGCTTGATTTATCAAAGAAATATTTTGAGTATAGCATGCAGTATTTACAGCTTCAGCCCAGAAATATGTTGGTAACTTTGGTTCTTCAAGCATTGTCCTTGTAGCTTCAATAAGTGATCTGTTCTTTCTTTCTATAATTCCATTTTGTTGTGGAGTTCTTGCTACTGAAAATTCATGCATAATCCCATTCTCTTTACAGAATACTCTCATAACAGAATTCTTGAACTCAGTTCCATTGTCACTCCTGATTCTTCTAACTTTGAAATCAGGATGATTGTTGACTTTCCTTATATGATTGATGATGATTTCATTAGCCTCATCTTTAGACTTAAGGAAATATGTCCAAGAGAACTTTGAGAAATCATCTACAATTACTAGGCAAAATCTTTTCCTAGAGATGGACAACACATTGACTGGTCAAACAAATCCATGTGTAGCAGTTGCAAAGGTTCTTCAATTGTTGAATCAAGCTTCTTTCTGAATGATGCTTTAATTTGCTTTCCCTTTTGGCAAGCATCACACAGTCCATCCTTAGAAAACTCCACTTGAGAAATGCCTCTAACTAGTTCTTTCTTTACTAGTTCATTCATGGTCTTGAAGTTTAGATGGGATAGCTTCTTGTGCCATAACCAACTTTCATCTTGACTTGCTTTACTGAGAAGACAAGTAACAGATTCTGCATTTGATGAGTTGAAGTCAGCTAGGTACACATTTCCTTTTCTCACTCCAGTGAGAACCACTTTGTTGCTCCTCTTGTTTATCACAACACAGGCTTCTGAGTTGAAGGTTACTGAATTGCCGCTATCACAAAGCTGGCTGATACTCAACAAATTGTGCTTGAGACCATCCACTAAGGAAACCTCCTCAATGATGACATTGTCTTTTGAAATCAAGCCATATCCCACAATATAACCCTTGCTGTCATCTCCAAAAGTAATACTTGGGCCAGCTCTCTCCTTGAACTCCGTGAGCAGGGTAGAATCTCCTGTCATGTAACACCCCCAGATCCGGGGTCGGGGATCCGGGTCGTCACGGTCATTCTTTCCATAATATCACTTCACTTAATTAATAATAAATAACCTTATGTTGTGACCCCACACTAACACACACCACAACCCGTTATAGTCTCAGAGATGAAATTGAAATAAGTACAAGTCTTTGAATCCACAATTTAAAAGTTATTACAACCCAAAAAGATTACTTGATAATTTACAGTTAATTGCCATTATCTGCCACATGTTATAATTATACATAATTTGATTCTCAAAAATAGAATGCCTGATCTACCAATAGATCTACCTCTGCAGCTATAGCAGCTACAACATCATCGGGAAGACGCGGGACGCTTCCCACGCGCTTGCGCTGGGTCTGCTGGAGTCTGGCCATCTTTCCTAACTGTTGTTGTGTGATGAAGAAATAAAGCAAGAGTGAGCCTTACAGCTCGCAAGATAATATATAGTGATAACAATAATATAAGTATCTAAATGGATACTTACTAGAATCTTTTATCATGCGTAAGATAATTACTTACTATATATAAGTAAAAACAAGGGATGAAGTTACCAAATACTTCACTATACTTATATCATTAAAAAAAGCTGCTTGAACTACCACTGTTCAAAGTATAATGAGCTTTCAACAGTTCATCAGATAGATGAGACTACAAGACAAGATTTGAATAGATTAAATCTTTGAAATATTATTAAAGGAAATGAAGTTATGATATACTTCATTAAGTTCTTATATATATATATATATATCCCCATATACATCTTCTTTATACAATTTCCTAAAAACCTCTGTCATGTAAAGTATGAACAGAATTGCAATATCCAATAAATTTGGAAAGGAAAAGAATTTGGCATAAACCAGATATCTTGCTGATCAGGCAAAGATACCCATAAGTAACCTTTTCTACTAGTAGATGGACGAATTCCCCACTGGTCATCACCCTGGTCGTAATAGGACCTTATGCTGGACTGCCACTCAGCCACTTATGCATTTGATGGACTCCCACTGAGCCACTTACACTATCATAGACGCCCACTGAGCCCATGTTGCTTATGCCGACTCAATAGATGGACTTACTTCCCGAATGTTGGGTAAGTAATCAATTCATTTACCAAAACTGCAACCTTGTTGCGAATATAAAATACACCACAGAACCGGATCCCTCAGGTTTTGAGCGAGTATTTAAATCCCCTTAAAAAGGAAGATCTTAAATATTAAAATGAGTTTTGGGATCCGCTCTAACTTTTAAAAATCATTTTGAAGACTCGAAAATACTTTAAAGAGTGTTTGGAGTAAAGCTGATTTAATGAAGTAAATCAGTCCCCAGTATATTTAGAAAATGTCTGAATATTATTATTTAAATAATATTCCCATAAAGAATAATCTTTATAAAAATAATTGAAGTAGAATTATTAAAACTTATACTTGAAACGAGTATTAAATAACCAAAGATATACTTATACGAAAGTACTATCTTTATTTGAATAATCGAAAATAAGTTTGATTATTGACACCTTATTCTTTAATAAAATAAAGAATATATTTCAGTAATAAGCGGAGTCATAATACCTCGAATGAATATTATAAATAACATTCATTAAATAAAATAAAGGAGTCATACATCCTCAAATGAATATTCAAATAATATTCAATTAATAAAATAAAAGGAGTCATAAGCCCTCGAATGAATATTCGAAATAATATTCAATAATAAAATAAAGGAGTCATAGGTACTCGGATGAATATTTGAAATAATATTCAATAATAAAATAAAGTTATCGAATAATCCTTATTAGATTAATAGTTTTGAAAACTATAACCATATATATATATAATTATATATATATATACATATATACAAAATCTACTCGGGATCCTCGACTCCCGGTTTTAGAAAATGTTTTCACCTTTTGGGTCCTTATAATAAGGGTATATGCAAAATACTGCTATCCTCTAGCATAGGTATTATCAACTGAACCAACAGATATATACTACAATATATCGCAACATTTTCTAATTAACCAACATGCATCTACCGCAAGATAATGCATATACATATATACATCACAACAACAGTATAACTGGTAGAAAACTTGCCTGAGCGACTTGGGGTGATAAAAGGCTCGGGATGAGTCTGGTAACCTATAAACAACAAGTAAGTTGGAATTAAACCAAAGTCACTTGTAAATCTATACTTTAACTAACTTAAACTCTAACGCTTGTTTTGCGCTTACTGACTCGCTTAAGTCACTCGGGTACCCTCGGCTCCACCATTTTTAATAATTTAACCTTTACGAGTTTTAAGGCGATACCTTCGCGAGTGTCTTACCAACTGCCTAACACACTTACCATAAATGTTTCATGCATTAATTAACCCTTTTTGGTCTTTAACCTTTGTTTCAAAGTAAGGCGAGGGGAAAAGTTTCGTTCGCGAAACGCCGTTACTTGAAACGGTCGTTTCTCCTAAACCGTGCATCGGAATTGAACGAACTACATATCAAAACGAAGCTCGTAACATGAGCTATCTAAACATGACAATGGTCATAATCTAGCAGGGGGTTCTCGGGTCCTAATGTTATGCACAAAAACAGTCTAAAGAAAATCGGACGTTACGACGGCTATGTTTACGCGATTTCCCAATTTTAAACCATTCAAAACCAACCCAATTCAACCTCAAATCCAACATACAACCAACATCCATCCTTATCACATCATAACAACCCCAACCAATTCAATTTTAACATTCATACTTATGCCTAAGCTTAACTTTAACCATACTTAAGTTCTTTTAATCAAAACAACAACATTTACCATTCCATTTCACTACCATTTCAAATCCCAAACTCTAAATCACAACATCAAGCTACAATATCACCCTACTAATCAAAATCATCTTATAATACATAGGAATCTAGGGTTTGGAGATGATATACCTTCCTTGAAGTGGTGGGAGTAGCTAGGAAGCCTTAAGAAGCTTTGAGAAGTCTTAGGAATGCTTGGATCTTCAAGGAAAACAAGAAAAATTTCAAGTTAAAAACTTGAAAACACTATTCATTGTCTTCTTCTTTGATTAAATGAAGAAGATTGAGAAGGAATTGATGGCTTAAAATCATGATATATCCCTAACTAAGCATGAAGATGATTAGGGAATTAACTCACCAATTTAGGAAGCTTGGATCTTTGATTTTGAATTTTCTTGCCTTTTGCAATAGTAAAAAGCCGAGAGCTCTCAAGAACAATGCCTTGGTTTCTTTTTGATTTTGATGAAGAATGAATTTGCTTGGCTTGGTTGATTTGTTTTTGTGTTTGATTTAGTCAATTACCTATTTGCCCTTGATTTTATGTGGTTAAAAAGCCACCACATCTCCTTCCTTCCCATGTCATGCCTATGTCATGATGTGAGGTCATCCTTCCCTCTTTGTCCTCCTCTCATTGGTTGGGTGACATCACTCACTCTAATCCCTTTGATTAACTTCCTAATTGTTTGCCTAATGACCGCTGATCTGTTATACGGTTCGCTTAACTTTCGTTCTCGTTTATCGTTTGAAGGATCATACCCGGGATCTTATTACTTAGGTTCCCTTAACCTTTCTCAATACATTATATTCCTTTTTATGATCCTCTATTATAATCCTTTAATTTAAATCCTTTTTATCCTGTTACCTTATACTCAATTCTCTCCGTATCTAGTGGATTTCCGGGAAAAACCAAAGTGTTCGGAATTGGATTCTGACGATCTTTACATACACTCATATACCGTATAGAGTACTAATAAAATCTCATAATATCCATAACAGAACCCCTACATAGTGTGGCATGAAAAGTTTTCTCATTCAGCAAAAACACTATTCACAAGGGTTACAAAAAGTTGAAAATTTTGGGGGTTATTACAGTCTCCCCTCCTTAAAAGGATTCCGTCCCGGAATCAAATAGAAAATAAATAGGGATACTCTCTTAGCATTGTACTTTCTAACTCTCGAGTAAATTTTCCCACATTGTGGTCCTACCACCAAACTCCGCCTAGTTTGATAACCCTTCTCCTAAGCACTTGTTCCTTTTCACTCTATAACCCTTCCTGGTTGCTCCATATAGGTTACGTCTGGTTGCATGTCTATGCGCTCATATGCCCCTATTTATCTGGCATCCGAATTACACTTCCTTAACATTGATACGTGAAACACGTTATGACTTGCTACATGTTCTGGGGTAAGGCTAGCTCATATGCTAACTTCCCAATACTTCTTAATATATCCAAGGGTCCAACAATTGGTGGACTTAGCTTTCCTTTCTTTCTGAATCTCATTAATTCTTTTCAAGGGAATACTTTTAACAATACAAGGTTGACTCCTTCCTATTCTTTGTCCTTTCATGTCAAATCGACATACTTCTTATGTCCTTCTTGGCTACTACCAGTCGTCCTCTGATTAGATCTATTATATCCCTGGTCCTTTGTACTACTGCGGGTCCGAGCATCTTGCGCTCTACAACTTCATCCTAACATAAGGGAGATCGACATTGTCTTCCCTCAAGGATCTCATAAGGCGATACCTCAATACTGACATATGATCTATTGTCGTAAGAAAACTCAACCCGTGTTAAGTGATCATTCCAATTTCTTTCAAGTCTATTGCACAGACTCTCATTATAGCTTTTAGCATTAGAGCTTTTGCTTCTCACTACCCATCCTTTTCCAGTTCGTAGTCGCTACTACCTTCCGTTCCTAATATTATACTAGTTATACTTTTGCTCGTTAGCGTTCTATAACCTTTTAATAACAACGTCAACCTTAGTATCACGAATGTGTTTCCATTCCGAATACTACCACAACTTTATTACTCCTTTTTCAGCTGTTTCTATTTCCCAAAGTTTGATCAATCATATAGAAGTAAAGGAATTTGTTGAGAGATCACTATGATCATGAACACTTGTTATATCGCATAGTTAGTACAGAAGGTGGCCAGCCTTTAGTACTTGACAAGCAATTAAACAATAGATGGTATCCTACTAGGCTTCTATCACACAGATAGTTAGTCATTCGGCAATACCTCCCCTTCTGGAAGGGTTGTTCTTCTCAGCTTACATGAAATGAAAAGAAGAGAAAAGAACGAACTGAAGAGAATTGTATATATGAAAAAAAAATATACTGCCACAAAATATCTGGCTTGGAACCTACCTCTGAATTATAGAGGTTTGTCATAGGAGAACAAATCATATACTTAAATATATCAACATCAAGTATTATCGCCTCGCATTTCACATGCTTAAGTATTTTTGCTATTCTGTCCATCATTCTATGGACCCATGCTCTTCCTCGAGCTTATACACAATCACCTTCGAAACTCCTTCAATATCGAAAATCGAACCTGGGATCTCATTCTAGACATCATCGTTACTTGAATTCTATGCTTGCACCGTAACCTTCCTCGTATAATAATACGACTCTCTATTGATAAGAAAGAATAAATATTCAATAGGTAGATACTCTACTTAATTAGTCTATCAATGATAACTTATACACTACCACGACCCGCTTAGTGGTACTCAATCTCAACATCCATTCCAATACAACTCTCACGATTGTAACCAGCTCATTACTCACAGAATCATTGCTGCATTACTATGGTCCACTACTGACCTACTGTCGTCATTCACGTTCCATGAAATCTTAATATCTAACCATACGGAGTCCATACATATCGTATCAAATCCTTCTAAGGAGTTAACATAACCACCAATCACAATTCATGAAGCACACTCCAAATTCTGACGTACTTTCATGACATGAAGTAGATAAAATTGCAGAAGAGTTTCAATCAAAGTAACGATAGCAGGTTAATACCATTCTTAATCATATGCCTTCGATAGAAGACTTAACTCAAAGGTTCGTTTAGTCCTTTTGAAACATGGTACAGGCTCATTCTCAAGATAGTACCTTCTAAGATAGATAGCCCGCTCATGGCGATTACACGAATTAAACCTTTACCAACTACTATTACGGTTGGGTATTGCACAGTCATCAGAAGGAATGTCAATCTTCCAAACCATAATACAACCTTCATAGCTTTAACTATCATCACTGTATTCCTTTGGCACAAGCGCCTATAATTATCCTCTTACCTTTAAAGTGTCGGCCACCTCTTTGGCCTTTCCTGATAGTAAAATTTCCTTACAGTCAATGTCATTTTAACCACCTCTAAATAAATTTTCTACCTCATTTCAATCACAGCTTATGTGAAGATGTTTTCCTTAAAATCTGATGAGTAAAAAATCATCATTTTTCCATAAGTTATTGCCTCAGTCTTTAGAGGTTAATCACTGTCATGACTGACTCTCAATCATAATTAGAACATCTTTTATCTTAAGTACTAATTGCCCTGAACAATTTCGACCATTACTGGTTCGATCCATACCTTCTCGTGCTTTAACACGTGCCCCACTTGGCATCATTATAATTACATCATATTTCCTTTATCAACATTTCTATTCTTGAGAATTTTGAATATTACCTTTCTCCTTGTAAAACTCTTAAGGTTATCCTTAAATCCTTTATCAGGTACACCCTAGGCACAGGGCATATCAAGATACCATTTATTAATACCAGAATCATAGTCTATATACTTCTGAAAAATTTCTCCACTGATCCTTAAAGGTCGTTATTACCTTAATCCTTTCCAATTCATACTGTCAAAACTCATGATGTCCCTATTAAGGGTGAAATGCCAATCTTTATGCATTCCCCTAGGATTCGTTTTAAGTTACCGATGTTCTATCCTTAATTCCACCTTTAAAAAAGTACATGCATCCTTCCATGGATAAATCAAGTCATATATCCCTGATAAGGGTGTCTTATTCAATCATTCCCACCTTGATAGTATATGCCTAATTTTCACAATAACATCTGTATTCAAGATGAGGTCAATCAATATGGCCTCCAAAAGATAATAATGGTTATCCGCTTTTCTTGCCTAATTTGGTAACGATAACAAGGATGTTCTGGAAGATATTGGTCGTGTTCAACGTGAACTTCTTCTTAATAATTCCATATTTACCTTTGTTGTTTACCTCAACAGTCATCTCAATGTTGGGATATCTTTCATACCTGACGTCTCCCTTTCTGGGTATCATACCACCGGTCTTACACTTTACATTCTTGAAGGTCCTTCCTTCATCCAATTTTCCTAATTTCTTACTTTCTTGTCTCTTCAGTCTATCCGTGTCTCATTATTTATCCTTCGAATTATCTCAAGGTTTCCTCGAATCCTCCCAACTTATAGGGGATAAAATATATGTATCTCTTATGCCCTCAACCATCAATTTTAACTCATGGTGAATCACCCTCATCCTGATGATTATATACTTTTCTATTTCTATTGCTACGAGTCTTTAGGGTTTCCTCATACCCAACTTCCTTATCATTCCTCAAACTCTATTGCCTTTATATTCCTTTCCATTTCAGTTTCTTTTTTTTTCCTTTCTCTTATCATTATTTCATGAACCAACCCAACATAAGCATCGATTTCAAACATCCCGTCATTCTGGATTCGTGTCCTCAGAACGAATCTTGACAACTTTTACAACTTAGATTCATAATTCATCATACTCGTCTGCCTTTGTTCTGGCTCTAAAGCTTTTACTCTATCTCTATAACCTTGGGAAGTACTTTCCTGAAAACAATTGACTGAACTTAAATCAGTTTATTATAATCTCTTGCTCCGTGCCTTCCTTGGTCTTTCACCAGCGGGTGGTCTCTCTCTTAGGAGGGTAAGTGATAAAAACAGTCTTTTGTGATTTGTCAATCATTTAGAATCTCAAATGATTCCTATATTTCCTTTAGCCAGGCTCTTGCCTCGACTGGGTCAGCTTGTTCCTTGGAACTCTGAGAGCTTAGCGACTTAGAGGTCCTGAAAGAATTTCACACCACATTGTTTCCTCAAGGTGGTGGTTGGGAATAAAATATAAGTTCTGTTTAGACAGGTCCATGAATTTCCGTATAGGAGTACCGTCTCGGGTCTCCTTATCTTGCTCGACTTTTACTTTCTTAGTCTAAATATTTCTTCCTACTCCCCATAATTGGGGTCATCTTTTAATTTAAAATCTTCATTTTCCACTTTATTATATTCCGGGTTCTTTATATCTTAATTGCGACCTCCCTGATTATCACATTCAAGGTTTGCCCCTAATCTTATTCCTTGTGGGGGCATATTACTTGGAAAATTTTGAGAATCTCCGGATATTTGTCTTACTTATTTTTCTTAAGTCTTCCCCTCGTTTAGTCCTTGCACGATTGCAAATTATGAATTCTCAAGTTCGATAAACTTCATGACACTCTCTTAAGTGTTAATAGAGCAATTAACAATGTGATTTTATCACAAACAAACTGATCTGAACTGAAATTAACGAATATATACATAACCATTTGTTCGAGGGTACAACAACTGAACATATTAAAGAGAATTACATTATTTGAACTTATCGCTCCTATCCCAAAAGTACTACCATAGATAGTCATCTCGTCATTAAAACTAATCATTCATAACTTAGGCTAATCCTCCAAAAGCGGTGCTACATGAAATTCTTGTCAGATTGCTCAGACTCTGCACACTATAATGGATCAAGAAATGCGGGCACGCACGACATCCCTAACCTGCTCCGTTAAAGCGGTGATGAGGTCTAGGATAGTTGCAAGTAGAGCTGGATCAATCTGACCCTCAAGATGGCCTCTAGCTGTAACACGGGTGGTAGCCTCAATCCTTTCCATGCTATGAGCTAATCCTGCCGGAAGTATCCCACCCTCAATCCTCGGTGCAGTAAGTCGATCCAACAGATCACTCCTAACATTACGGGCCTCAGACAGGCCACCCAAAGTCATATGATAATTGGCGATAAGAGAAGCCTGAGTGGTAGCATCTAGCAGTCCATGGGGTGCAGGTGGCGCAGACCCAGGAGATCCAAATGGATAACCAAGCACGGTATCAGGTGACAATGGTGCAGGAGATAAAGGTGGCATTTCCTCAGTATGTGCTGGGCTCTGTACAGGGGAGGGAACAGGAATTGGTGGAACCTCATGGATGTCTACAGAAACCTCTGGAAGAGGGTCTGATACTGGTATAATTGGGGTCGTGGAAGGCCCCACTCCTTCTGCCCTCATTAACCTTTGTGCCCTTGGTAACTCTTCATCCTCTAGTGCCACCCTCGCGGCCATTCTTGCTCTGGTAGTCGCCCTGACTACGGTCATCAATTCCTCAATGGTCCTCTCTTCATTCTCATCAGGATCCTCCATGAGATCCTCCTCAGCCACAATCCTTTCCGGAATAACATCCTCAACCGCAACATTCTCAATATGAATCTCATCCGGTCCCTCATTAGGGTACTCCATCGGATTCACAATTTGATCTCCAACTTGTAATAAAACATCCTCATGCTGATGCTCCTGAACCTCAGGGTTCGGTGCCCCGCTGCCCTATACGAGAACGAATTATGTTACTATCATGATATTTATAAGGGTTCCCGTAAGGGTTTTAACTGTCAGTACTACGTTAGGTAGCCCGACTATGAACTTGGCAAGAGTTCTTATTATCTTAGTGAACTTATTATCTTAACGTCACATCATCTCTGAGGTTTATAACGCTTAGCTCTGATACCATTTCTGTAACACCCCCAGATCCGGGGTCGTGGATCCGGGTCGTCACGGTCTTTCTTTCCATAATATCACTTCACTTAATTAATAATAAATAACCTTATGCTGTGACCCCACACTAACACACACCACAACCCGTTATAGTCTCAGAGATGAAATTGAAATAAGTACAAGTCTTTGAATCCACAATTTAAAAGTTATTACAACCCAAAAAGATTACTTGATAATTTACAGTTAATTGCCATTATCTGCCACATGTTATAATTATACATAATTTGATTCTCAAAAATAGAATGCCTGATCTACCAATAGATCTACCTCTGCAGCTATAGCAGCTACAACATCATCGGGAAGACGCGGGACGCTTCCCACGCGCTTGCGCTGGGTCTGCTGGAGTCTGGCCATCTTTCCTAACTGTTGTTGTGTGATGAAGAAATAAAGCAAGAGTGAGCCTTACAGCTCGCAAGATAATATATAGTGATAACAATAATATAAGTATCTAAATGGATACTTACTAGAATCTTTTATCATGCGTAAGATAATTACTTACTAGATATAAGTAAAAACAAGGGATGAAGTTACCAAATACTTCACTATACTTATATCATTAAAAAAAGCTGCTTGAACTACCACTGTTCAAAGTATAATGAGCTTTCAACAGTTCATCAGATAGATGAGACTACAAGACAAGATTTGAATAGATTAAATCTTTGAAATATTATTAAAGGAAATGAAGTTATGATATTCTTCATTAAGTTCTTATATATATATATATATCCCCATATACATCTTCTTTATACAATTTCCTGAAAACCTCTGTCATGTAAAGTATGAACAGAATTGCAATATCCAATAAATTTGGAAAGGAAAAGAATTTGGCATAAACCAGATATCTTGCTGATCAGGCAAAGATACCCATAAGTAACCTTTTCTACTAGTAGATGGACGAATTCCCCACTGGTCATCACCCTGGTCGTAATAGGACCTTATGCTGGACTGCCACTCAGCCACTTATGCATTTGATGGACTCCCACTGAGCCACTTACACTATCATGGACGCCCACTGAGCCCATGTTGCTTATGCCGACTCAATAGATGGACTTACTTCCCGAACGTTGGGTAAGTAATCAATTCATTTACCAAAACTGCAATCTTGTTGTGAATATAAAATACACCACAGAGCCGGATCCCTCAGGTTTTGAGCGAGTATTTAAATCCCTTTAAAAAGGAAGATCTTAAATATAAAAATGAGTTTTGGGATCCGCTCTAACTTTTAAAAATCATTTTGAAGACTCGAAAACACTTTAAAGAGTGTTTGGAGTAAAGCTGATTTAATGAAGTAAATCAGTCCCCAGTATATTTAGAAAATGTCTGAATATTATTATTTAAATAATATTCCCATAAAGAATAATTTTATAAAAATAATTGAAGTAGAAGTATTAAAACTTATACTTGAAACGAGTATTAAATAACCAAATATATACTTATACGAAAGTACTATCTTTATTTTAATAATCGAAAATAAGTTTGATTATTGACACCTTATTCTTTAATAAAATAAAGAATATATTTCAGTAATAAGCGGAGTCATAATATCTCGAATGAATATTATAAATAACATTCATTAAATAAAATAAAGGAGTCATACATCCTCAAATGAATATTCAAATAATATTCAATTAATAAAATAAAAGGAGTCATAAGCCCTCGAATGAATATTCGAAATAATATTCAATAATAAAATAAAGGAGTCATAAGTCCTCGGATGAATATTTGAAATAATATTCAATAATAAAATAAAGTTATCGAATAACCCTTATTCGATTAATAGTTTTGAAAACTATAACCATATATATATATAATTATATATATACATATATACAAAATCTACTCGGGATCCTCGACTCCCGGTTTTAGAAAATGTTTTCACCTTTTGGGTCCTTATAATAAGGGTATATGCAAAATACTGCTATCCTCTAGCATAGGTATTATCAACTGAACCAACAGATATATATGGCAAGAATATGAAACAGGCATGCGTATGTACCATATAACATGCTACAATATATCGCAACATTTGCTAATTAACCAACATGCATCTACCGCAAGATAATGCATATACATATATACATCACAACAACAGTATAACGGGTAGAAAACTTGCCTGAGCGACTTGGGGTGATAAAAGGCTCGGGATGAGTCTGGTAACCTATAAACAACAAGTAAGTTGGAATTAAACCAAAGTCACTTGTAAATCTATACTTTAACTAACTTAGACTCTAACGCTTGTTTTGCGCTTACTGACTCGCTTAAGTCACTCGGGTACCCTCGGCTCCACCATTTTTAATAATTTAACCTTTACGAGTTTTAAGGCGATACCTTCGCGAGTGTCTTACCAACTGCCTAACACACTTACCATAAATGTTTCATGCATTAATTAACCCTTTTTGGTCTTTAACCTTTGTTGCAAAGTAAGGCGAGGGGAAAAGTTTCGTTCGCGAAACGCCGTTACTTGAAACGGTCGTTTCTCCTAAACCATGCATCGGAATCGAACGAACTACATATCAAAACGAAGCTCGTAACATGAGCTATCTAAACATGGCAATGGTCATAATCTAGCAGGGGGTTCTCGGGTCCTAATGTTATGCACAAAAACAGTCTAAAGAAAATCGGACGTTACGACGGCTATGTTTACGCGATTTCCCAATTTTAAACCATTCAAAACCAACCCAATTCAACCTCAAATCCAATATACAACCAACATCCATCCTTATCACATCATAACAACCCCAACCAATTCAATTTTAACATTCATACTTATGCCTAAGCTTAACTTTAACCATACTTAAGTTCTTTTAATCAAAACAACAACATTTACCATTCCATTTCACTACCATTTCAAATCCCAAACTCTAAATCACAACATCAAGCTACAATATCACCCTACTAATCAAAATCATCTTATAATACATAGGAATCTAGGGTTTGGAGATGATATACCTTCCTTGAAGTGGTGGGAGTAGCTAGGAAGCCTTAAGAAGCTTTGAGAAGTCTTAGGAATGCTTGGATCTTCAAGGAAAACAAGAAAAATTTCAAGTTAAAAACTTGAAAACACTATTCATTGTATTCTTCTTTGATTAAATGAATAAGATTGAGATTGAATTGATGGCTTAAACTCATGATATAGCCCTAACTAAGCATGAAGATGATTAGGGAATTAACTCACCAATTTAGGAAGCTTGGATCTTTGATTTTGAATTTTCTTGCCTTTTGCAATAGTAAAAAGCCGAGAGCTCTCAAGAACAATGCCTTGGTTTCTTTTTGATTTTGATGAAGAATGAATTTGCTTGGCTTGGTTGATTTGTTTTTGTGTTTGATTTAGTCAATTACCTATTTGCCCTTGATTTTATGTGGTTAAAAAGCCACCACATCTCCTTCCTTCCCATGTCATGCCTATGTCATGATGTGAGGTCATCCTTCCCTCTTTGTCCTCCTCTCATTGGTTGGGTGACATCACTCACTCTAATCCCTTTGATTAACTTCCTAATTGTTTGCCTAATGACCGCTGATCTGTTATACGGTTCGCTTAACTTTCGTTCTCGTTTATCGTTTGAAGGATCATACCCGGGATTTTATTACTTAGTTTCCCTTAACCTTTGTCAATACATTATATTCCTTTTTATGATCCTCTATTATAATTCTTTAATTTAAATCATTTTTATCCTGTTACCTTATACTCAATTCTCTCCGTATCTAGTGGATTTCCGGGAAAAACCAAAGTGTTCGGAATTGGATTCTGACGATCTTTACATACACTCATATACCGTATAGAGTACTAATAAAATCTCATAATATCCATAACAGAATTCCTACATAGTGTGGCATGAAAAGTTTTCTCATTCAGCAAAAACACTATTCACAAGGGTTACAAAAAGTTGAAAATTTTGGGGGTTATTACATGTCATGTGTCTTGAACAACCACTATCTAAGTACCATAGATTCTTTCTGTTTCCCTGCACACATTAAAATCAAATCAAGTTGATTTTGGTACCCAAGTTTCCTTGGGTGCTGCCTTGTTAGCTTTCTTCTTCTGTTTCTTAGGTTTGATCTCATTTGACTTGAGGATATCATATTCATCCTTAGTCATCTGAGTTGGACCTTTGAAACCATTGATTAAAATAGAATTATCATGCACATTTTGATTAACAGGAAATGGCATGCTATTAGCAAATATGTTATTCCTATAGGGCATGCTAAATGGCATTTGAGGTATACTAAATGCAGTATAATAAGGATTAGGTGCAAATGGCACATTAGCAAATTGTGCATTCATATTCTGTGTAGACATAGCATTTATGGGCATAGAAGGCATGGCATTCATGTTGGGAAAATGAGGTGGCACAGATTTGGAAGTAGGCATGGCAGTTTTGCAATTAACAAACAGATGATTTACACTGCCACACTTAGCACATATTTTTCTTGGAGCATACTTATCAGATGTGTAGTTGTTATGTTTGTTAATCCCTACTTTACCATTTCTATTGTTTTTCCTTTTAGCCTCTGTTTTAACCTCAATCTTTTCTAGTCTGTCATTCAATTGCTTGATAGACAGATGACCAACATTTACTTTCTTCTCCTTCCTCACTTGACTAGATTCTCCTGAAATGAAGTTTTTGGAAACTGATCCATATTTTTCATTTAACTTGGCAAGTTTGGCTTTACTCACAGGTTTGCTCACGGCCGACAGATGAGGATTTATGTCACTCGACGGATAATCCTTTTGGTTATCCGACGGATGACTCTCATCATCCATCGAGTCCATATCTGTTAGCAATCCTTCAATCAGATTGGATTCCAGCTTCTCCTTATTCTTCTTCCAGGCTGCATCATAAAAGGAATCAATACCTTGAACTTTGATGATTTGAGCATGAACATCTCTAGATGTTTTCCATGCCTTAATCACCTCTTGTTCTCGTTCAAGTTGCTTCTTCAAAATCTCTTCTTTCTTCAAGGACTCAGTTAATTCATATTTCGCAATCTTACACTCAATTCTCAATTTTTCAAATTCAATAAACTGAGACTCTAGCACATTATTCCTCTCACTTAAAAACAAATTGTTTTCTTTAATTTTAGCATTTTCCTTAGTGAGAGACTTAAGTATAATACGAAAATGATATAATTCTGTAGACATGTCATTGATAGCATCATTATACTCAGCTTTAGATAAATATGCTAGGTTAGTGGTGATTACCTGATTACTTGAAGAACTTGTCTCTGTTTCATCAGACTTGGCCATTAGGGCTAGATTGACATAACTGACATCCTCATCGTCATCCAGACCATCTGCTGCCCAGTCATTTTCTTGTGTAATGAAAGCCCTTTCCTTTAATTTGAGCAACTCAAAATATTTCTGTTTATAATACACAGGCTCAAACTTTTTCTTGCTGGAATCTGACTTTCTACACTCACTGGCAAAGTGCCCTGCCAAGCCACATTTGAAATATTTGAATTTTGATTTATCCACCATGTTTCTATTTGGCTTAGCTAGTCCAAAGTTCTTCTTGAACTTGAGCTTGGCAAATCTTCTGGAAAGAAATGCTAGATGTTCATCAATGTCATCCATATCATCCTGGCTTAAAGAATCTTCATTTTCTGCTCCTAGCCCCTTGCCCTTATTTTCACAGACCTTTAAAGTAGACTCAACAGCTTCTATCTTCATCTCCTTCTCTTTCTCTAACTTAACAACTAGTGCAATGGACCCTCCTTCCTTCTTTCCTTTCTCCATCCTCTCATCTTGCTCTATTTCAAGTTCATAAGTTTTCGGGATGCCATACAGTCTCTCCAAAGTAAATTCTTTGTAATCTTGAGAGTTTCTCAATGAGACTGTCATTAGTTTCCATTCCTTTGGAAGAGATCTAAGGAACTTAATATTGGAGTCTTTTTTCTGATAGACTCTTCCATGCAACTTCAGAGTATTTAGTAGTTTTTGAAATCTACTAAAAATGTCAGTTAGAGACTCACTATCTTCACAATGAAAGTGCTCATATAGCTGAATTAGCAGATGCATCTTATTTTCCCTAACTTGTTCCGTGCCATCACAGATAATCTGAATTGTATCCCAAACTTCCTTGGCAGTTTTGCAATTGATGATGTTGTCAAACATGTCACCATCAACTCCATTGAACAGGATATTCATGGCCTTCTTGTCTTTCCTGATTTGTTCAATATCAGGATCTGATCATTCATGCCTTGGCTTGGGAACTGGTGGCTCATTTCCAGTTGCAGCTCTCATTGGTACATGAGGACCTCTCTCTATGCAATCCACATAGGCCTCATCTTGAGAAAGTAGATGGAGATGCATCTTTACCTTCCAGTGATGGTAATTATCTTTGTCCAGAAAAGGAATCTTGACTCCAACATCCTTCTTGTTCATCTTGTTGTTTGTTGATCTTTAAACTCTTTGTTCTTCAAGAGCTTGCTCTGATACCAATTGTTAGTCCCTAACAATGCAACAAGAATTACAGAAGGGGGGTTGAATGGAATTCTTGAAACTTTTTCTTAATTATTAAATGTTCTAACTTAAAATATATATGTTAGTATTTTGATTTGCAAAGTACGGAATGACAAGTTAAATATGAATCAAAACACATAGTAATAAAAACACAAGTCTTTAAAACTTTTTGGTGGATTTGAATATATCCACTAGATATATATATATATATATATATATATATATATATCACGAGAACTCTGTGAAGCTTGAATAGCTCACAACTGCTTACAAATAGGAACAACTAAACTTACAGAGAAATGCTAAAGGATTCAGCTTACAATTGTTTCTCTGAGAAAATACTTGCTTAGTCTTGTTTTTTTGTTCTACTTGCTACTCTTGGTTTATATATCACCAAGATTACACAGTAATAAGACAAGATAATAAAACAAAACCTATCAAGTCTAATATTATGCTGCTTCACTACTCTATTCCAGCATCTTTGAATATCTTCATAATAGCATGGAAATGGTAATGCTTCTTTGTTCTCAAAACCCAGTTGAATAGGCTCCCACATTCCTTTTGCAAACACTCGACGCATGTAACTGTGTTGTCACTGTCAACAGATGTTTGAATGGAACATCCTTCGGGTACATGATCATCCGTCCGGTTGCCTTGTTGATCATCCGTCGGGTAGCTATTTGGCACTTGACTTCATTTTATTTGTGCAAAATTATAAGACATCGTCTATTTACATTTAATCAACCTATTCTGCACATCTACTAGCAGTCTACATGATTCATAAGCTACTACAGAATCTATACAAAGGTGTTTGCAGAAATGTGCTACATGACTTATTGTTACATAAGCTACTCACTCGATGGATATTAAATCATCATCCGTCGGGACTATATTGAGTCATCCGTCGGGACTATATTTCTTATCCGCCGAGTGCTACATATTTCACTAAGTTGAATCTACTAAGGTGTTTTGTTAATGAAATCATCAAGTTCACAACATATTCCCCAACACATCAAAAGATACATTGATGGAGACAACTACAATGTTTGTTCTCAGATTAAAAACTCTGTATGCTCTTGATGGTGAGTATCCAACAAAGATTTCTTCATCAGCCTTTAATTTAAACTTTCCAAGCTGATCAGTATGAGTTCTCAAAACAAAGCACTTACATCCAAATACATGAAGATGTTTGAGACCGGGTTTCTTCTTTTTTAGAATTTGATAAGGAGTAACACCATGTCTGTTTATCATAGTGATATTCTGAGTATAACATGCTGTGTTTACTGCTTCAGCCCAAAAGTAAGTGGGTAGTTTTGATTCTTCTATCATAGTTCTACCAGCTTCAATTAAGGTTTTGTTCTTCCTCTCAACTACACCATTTTGTTGAGGTGTACCAGGAGATGAGAATTATTGTTCTATGCCTTTGTACTTGCAAAATTCCTCCATTTTTGAGTTCTTGAATTCAGTGCCATTATCACTTCTCAGAATTTTCACTTTATGAGTAGATCCATCTTCAATTTGCCTTATGTTGTCCAGAAGAATTTCTGGAGTTTCATCCTTCCTGTGTAGAAAATAAACCCAAGTATATCTAGTGAAATCATCAACAATTACGAGTGTGTACCTTTTCTTGTTGATGGACATTATGTTCACTGGTCCAAAAAGGTCCAGGTGTAGCATGTGATATGGCTCAGTAATAGAGAATTCTGTTTTGCTTTTGAAAGATACTCTTCTTTGTTTAGACTTTTGGCAAGCATCACAAAGACCATCACTTGAGTATAGCATATTTGGTAATCCTCTTACAAGCTCCTTCTTGGCAAGTTCATTAATTAAATTGAAGTTGAGATGTGAGAGCTTCTTATGCCAGTTCCAGCTCTCATCTACTGATGCCTTAGAGATAAGGCAAGTAGTTTCCTTTTCAAGACTTTCATGTAGCCTTGCTTCATATATGTTACCATATCTGTATCCTATCAAGACAATTTTCTTTGACTTGTTATGAACAACTTCACAGTGTGAGTCATAAAATACCACATGATAATCTCTGTCAGTGATTTGACTGATGCTCATAAGATTATGCTTCAGTCCATCCACCTGAGCTACATTCTCTATTGCTACCTTTCCAATTATCAAGTTTCCATATCCCAGAGCGTATCCTTCATTTTCATCTCCATAAGATACATCTGGGCCAGCCTTCTTCTCAAATTCTGACAGCAGGGATTTATTTCCAGTCATGTGTCCTTAACATCCACTATCCAAGACAAGTGTATTTTTTTTGTTACCCTGCAATCAGAAGAATAATTAATTAGAAGGATTTTTAAGGGCCCACACTTGTTGGACCCTCTTTTTGGACAACTTAAGCCTTTGTGTGTCAGGAGTACTTTTGACAGTTTTTTCTTTGTCAGGATTTGTCTTGTCAGAAGCAGATTTAGTAAAACCAACAGAATTAAGCACACAAGCAACTTTATTAAACTTAGGCAAAGGTTCATAATAATTGTGATACAACTTGTGATAAGAACTATAAATATAAATCGAATGCCAACTACTACCAAAATGAAAACAAGGATTTTGTGGTTTTTAAAATACTGATCTACTTCTAACATCAGAATAGGAATAGCAGTTTTCATTTTCTTACTCCTTCTGCAATCAATAGCAAGATGAATAGTATTTCCACAATTAAAACAAGTTTTTCTAGGAGCATTGGGAACAACCTTGTAATTTGAATCCTTAGAAATACCTTGCTTACCATTCCTGTTTCTTTTAGGACTTTTTATTTGAGGTTTGTCAGTAACCTCAGAAATTTTCTTTTTCAATTGTCTTGCTGACAAAAGTCCTATGTTCTTTTCTGTTGTGAATATGTTGTGTACTTGATGATCACTTAAACAAAATGTCTAAGTAGATTTTACTTAGTGAAATTATGTAGCTCTCGACGGATAAAAATTATAGTCCCGACGGATAACTCATTATAGTCCCGACGGATGATTAACTTATTATCCATCGAGTGAGTAGCTTATGTAATAATAAGTTTGTAGCACAGTGATGTATGCACCTTTGTATAGAATCTGTAGTAGCATATAAGTCATGTTGACTTTAACTAGATATGCAGAATAGGTTGATTAATTGTACATAAGCAATGTCTTGTAATTCTGTATAAGTGAAATGAAGTCAAGTGCCAAAATAGCTACCGACGGATGATTAACAAAGCCTTCGAAGGATGATCAAATGACTATCAACGGATGCTTAACATAGCAGTCGACGGATGATCAATCATGTCATCGACGGATGATCTGAAAGTCGACGAATGATCATATCAAGAATTCAAACATCAGTTGAACAGTGAAAGCTGACACACAGCCGTCGAGTTGGACACAGACACACTATGGAAGCCCATTAACTGGGTAATAGAGGACGAAAAGCAGCAAAGATCAAGACTGTTAGATTTTATATTTGTTCAGTCTTTTTGACTTTGTAATCTTGGTAATATATAAACCAAGAGAGTAGCAAATAGAAAAATAACTGAGATAGCTGAGAAACACAAAAATAGAGAAATCTTTGTAAGCATAATCTTTAGCATTTCCTGTATTCTCAGTAGTTCCATTTGTAAGCAGCTGTGAGCATTTATGCACACAGAGTCCTCTCGATATATTATATATATATCTCTGGTGGAATTGTTTAAATCAACCAGAAAGTTTTTAAAGACTCTTGTTTTTAATTACTTATATTTTGATTCATTCAAGTTTACATTCCGCATTGTGCTAATCAAAACAAATATATCTATAATCGAGTTGAACATTTTTATTTCAAGAAAAAGGTTCAAGAATTCCATTCAACCCCCCTTCTGTAATTCTTGATATATTGTTTAGGGACTAACAATTGGTATCAGAGCAGACTCTTAATCTACAAAGAGTTTAAAGATCAAAACAATTCAGCAAGATGAACAAGAAAGATGTTGGAGTCAAGATTCCTTTTCTTGATAAAGATAATTACCATCATTGGAAGGTAAAGATGCATCTTCATATGCTTTCTCAAGATGAGGCCTATGTGGAATGCATAGAAAAAGGCCCTCATGTTCCAATGAGAGCTGCAACAGGAAATGAGCCATCTGTTCCAAAGCCAAGGCATGAATGGTCTGATCCTGACATTGAACAAGTCAGGAAAGATAAAAAGGCCATGAACATTCTGTTCAATGGTGTTGATGCAGACATGTTTGATAACATCATCAACTGCAAGACTGCCAAGGAAGTTTGGGACACAATACAGATAATATGTGATGGTACTGAGCAAGTAAGAGAAAATAAAATGCAGCTCCTGATTCAGCAATATGAGCATTTTCACAATGAAGAAAGTGAGTCACTCACTGATATTTTTAGTAGATTCCAAAAGCTACTAAATGCTCTTAAGTTGCATGGAAGAGTCTATCAGACTAAAGACTCCAATCTGAAATTTCTCAGATCTCTTCCAAAGGAATGGAAACCAATGGCAGTCTCATTGAGAAACTCACAAGATTATAAGGAGTTTACTTTAGAGAGACTGTATGGCATTATGAAAACCTATGAACTTGAGATAGAGCAGGATGAAAGAATGGAGAGAGGAAAGAAGAAAGGAGGATCCATTGTACTAGTTGCTGATCTGGAAAAGGAGAAGGAAGTGAAGATGGAAGCTGTAGAATCAACTTCAAAGGTCTGTGAGAACAAGGGTAAAGGGCTAGCTGTAGAAAGTGAAGATTCATTGGGCCAAGATGACATGGAGGACATTGATGAGCACCTAGCATTCCTTTCAAGAAGATTTGCCAAGCTCAAGTTCAAGAAGAACTTTGGAGCTGCCAAGCCAAATAGAAACATGGTGGATAAATCAAAATTCAAGTGTTTCAAATGTGGCTTGGCAGGGCATTTTGCAAATGAGTGTAAAAAGTCAGATTCCGGTAAGAAAAGGTTTGAGTCTGTGGATTATAGGCAAAAATACTTTGATCTACTCAAACAGAAGGAAAGGGCTTTTATTACACAAGAGAATGACTGGGCAGCTGATGGTTTGGATGAAGATGAGGATGTCAGTTATGTCAATCTAGCCCTTATGGCCAAGTCTGATGAAACAGAGACAAGTTCCTCAAGCAATCAGGTAATCACTACAAACCTTGCACATTTATCTAAAGCTGAGTGTAATGATGCAATAAATGACATGTCTACAGAATTGTATCATTTGCGTGTTACACTTAAGTCTCTCACTAAAGAAAATGATAAAATCAAAGAAAACAACTTGTTTTTGAGTGAGAGGAATAATGTGCTTGAGTCTCAGTTTGTTGAGTTTGAGAAACTAAAAATTGAGTGTAGAATTGCAAAGGAGGAATTAACTGAGTCCTTGAAAAAGGAAGAAATTTTAAAGAAGCAGCTCGATCGTGAACAAGAGGTGATTAAAGCATGGAAAACATCCAGAGATGTTCATGCCCAAATCACCAAGGTTCAAGGAATTGAGTCTTTTTGTGATGAAGCTTGGAAAAAAATAAGGAGAAACTAGAACCTATTTTGGTAGATGGGTTGCTGACAGATGTAGACTCGACGGATGATGAGGACTATCCGTCGGATAACAAAAAGTGTTATCCGTCGAATGATAAAAATCCTCATCCGTCGGCTGTAAGCAAACCCATTAGCAAAGCCAAATTAATCAAGCTAAATGATAAGTATGGGTCTGTTTCCAAGAACTTTGTTTCAGGAGAGTCAAGTCAAGCTAAGAAAGGGGAAAAGGCTAATATTGGTCACATGACTGTCAAACAGTTAAGTGACAGACTTGAGAAAATAGAGGTAAAAACAGAGACTAAAAAGAAAAATAATAGGAATGGTAAAGTAGGGATTAACAAACACAATAACTACACACCTGATAAATATGCTCCCAGAAAAATCTGTGTCAAGTGTGGTAGTGTAAATCATTTGTCTGTTAATTGCAAATCTGCCATGCCTACTCCCATGTCTGTTCAGCCTCAATTCTCTAACATGAATGCCATGCCTCCCATGCCTGTTAATGCTATACCTACACAGAACATGAATGTACAGTTTGCTAATATGCCATTTGCACCTAATCCATATTATGCTGCATACAATATGCCTCAAATGCCATTTAGCATGCCTTACTGGAATAACATGTTTGCACCAAGCATGCCATTTCCTGTTAGCCATAACATGCATGATAATTCTGTTACATCTAGTGGTTTCAAAGGCCCAACCCAAATGACTAAGGAAGAATCTGAAATTCCTAAGTCAAATGAGTTAAGGCCTAAGAAACAGAAGAAGAAAGCTAACAAGGCAGGACCCAAGGAAACTTGGGTACTAAAATCAACTTGATTTGATTTTGATGTGTACAGGGAAACAGAAGGAATCTTTAGTACTTGGATAGTGGTTGTTCAAGACACATAACTGGTGATTCTACCCTGCTCACAGAGTTTGAAGAGAGAGCTGGCCCAAGTATCACTTTTGGAGATGACAGCAAAGGTTATACTGTGGGATATGGCTTGATTTCAAAGGACAATGTCATCATTGAAGAGGTTGCCTTAGTGGATGGTCTCAAACACAATCTGTTGAGTATCAGCCAGCTTTGTGACAAAGGCAACTCAGTAACCTTCAACAAAGAAACCTGTGTTGTGATTAATAATCAAAATAACAAAGTGGTTCTCACTGGTGTGAGAAGATGAAATGTGTACGTAGCTGACTTCAACTCAACTAAAGCAGAATCTGTAACTTGTCTTCTCAGTAAAGCAAGTCAAGATGAAAGTTGGCTATGGCACAAGAAGCTATCCCATTTAAACTTCAAGACCATGAATGAGATGGTAAAGAAAGAGCTAGTTAGAGGCATTCCTCTGGTGGAGTTTACAAAGGATGGACTGTGTGATGCCTGCCAAAAAGGGAAGCAGATTAAAGCATCATTCAGGAAGAAACTTGATTCAGCAATTGAAGAGCCTCTGCAACTGCTTCACATGGATTTGTTTGGACCAGTCAATGTATTGTTAATTTCAAAGAAAAGATTTTGCCTAGTAATTGTAGATGATTTCTCAAAGTTCTCTTGGACATATTTCCTAAAGTCCAAAGATGAGGCTAGTGAAATCATCATCAATCACATAAGGCAAGTTAACAATCATCCTGATTTCAAAGTTAGAAGAATCAGGAGTGACAATGGAACTGAGTTCAAGAACTATGTCATCAGAGCATTTTGTGAGGAAAATGGGATCTTGCATGAGTTTTCAGCAGCAAGGACTCCACAACAGAATGGAGTAGTGGAAAGAAAGAATAGATCTCTTATTGAAGCTGCAAGGACAATGCTTGAAGAATCAAAATTACCAACATATTTCTGGGTGGAAGCTGTAAATACTACATGATACACTCAGAACATCTCTCTGATTAATCAAGCAAGATGCATGACACCTTATCAATTGTTCAAGAACAAGAAGCCAACTCTAAACTTTCTTCATGTCTTTGGCTGTAAATGCTATATTCTGAGAAATCAAACTGATCAAAATGGGAAGTTTGATGCTAAAGCAGATGAAGGAATTTTTGTTGGATATGTTGTTGGTAAAGTATATAGAGTCTACAATCTAAGAACCAACAATGGTGTTGAATCTATACATGTTGTGTTTGATGACAAAAAGATTGAAGGACTAAAAGATGGAGATTACCATGAGAGCCTCAAATTCGACAATGTTGAGATGGTCAGTGATGAAAGTGATGATGAGAGTGATCAAGAAACAGTGTCTAAGGATAATGCAGGAAAATCTACCACAAATGAAGCACAAAACTCAACATCCATCGAGTTACATAATGCCTCATCCGTTGGAAGGCAATCTGTATTATCCGTCGGAAGACAACCTGCCTCATCCGTCGGTACTCAAAATTCACCATCCGTCGGGTTATCAAAAGGAGCAGGAAGTCAAGGTAGATCACCCATAGAAAGTACCCCTATCTCAAATCAAAGATCCACAAACTCAGGGGGAGTTTCTAGCAATAAGAACTCAATCACACATCAAGAAAACATTGAGGTCTCTTCATCTAGGGCTAATCTACCTCAACCAAGGAAATGGACAAAAGATCACCCCTTTGAACTGATTATTGGTGATGTTTCTTCTAGAGTTCAAACCAGGAGAGCAACTCAAGAAGAATGTCTATACAGCAACTTCTTATCTAAGTAAGAACCAAAGAAGGTAGAAGAAGCCTTGTTAGATCCTGATTGGATTTTAGCTATGCAGGAGGAGCTAAACCAATTTGAAAGGAATAGAGTGTGGAAGCTGGTACCCAAGCCTAAAGGAAAGAATCCAATAGACACCAAATGGGTATTCAGAAACAAGATGGATGAAAATGGTATAGTAGTAAGGAACAAAGCAAGATTGGTTGCTAAAGGCTATTGTCAGCAAGAAGGGATAGATTTTGATGAAACATTTGCTCCTGTTGCAAGACTTGAAGCCATCAGAATCTTCTTAGCCTATGCAGCCCATGCCAATTTCAAGGTCTATCAAATGGATGTCAAAAGTGCCTTTCTGAATGGAGATTTGGAGGAAGAAGTGTATGTAAGTCAACCTCCTGGTTTTGAAGATCCAAATTTCCCAGAGTATGTCTATTATCTACTGAAAGCACTTTATGGACTGAAGCAAGCACCTAGAGCCTGGTATGACACTTTATCAAAGTTCCTTTTGGAAAATCACTTCACAAGAGGTACTGTAGATAAAACTTTATTTTTCAGAAATGTTAATGGCTCTAGTATACTTGTTCAAATTATGTAGATGATATTATTTTTGGTTCTACAGATGAGAAACTTTGTAAAAAGTTTGCCAAACTGATGCAAAGTAAGTATGAAATGAGTATGATGGGAGAACTAACTTACTTTCTTGGTTTATAAGTTAAGCAAGTTAGTGATGGAATATTCATTAGTCAAACTAAATACATTTTTGATCTTTTAAAGAAGTTTGATCTAATGGATTGCACATCTGCAAAAACTCCCATGGCCACTGCAACTAAGCTTGAACTAAACACTAATGAAAAGTCTGTGGATATTTCAAGTTATAGAGGCATGGTTGGCTCACTTCTGTACTTAACAGCTAGTAGGCCAGATATAATGTTTGCTACATGTTTATGTGCTAGATTTCAGGCTGATCCTAGAGAGTCTCACTTAATAGCTATTAAGAGAATTTTTTCAGATATCTCAAGGGAACACCAAAACTTGGCATTTGGTATCCTAGAGATTCTGGTTTTGATATAACTGGTTATTCAGATGCAGACTATGCAGGTTGCAGAATTGACAGAAAAAGCACAACAGGAACCTATCAATTTTTAGGAGACAAGCTTGTGTCCTGGTTCAGTAAAAAGCAAAATTCAGTTTCTACTTCTACAGCTGAAGCTGAATATATTGCTGCTGGAAGTTGCTGTGCACAGATTTTATGGATGAAAAATCAATTGCTAGACTATGGTTTGCAAGTTGAAAGGATTCCTATTTTATGTGACAACACAAGTGCAATTGCCATCACTGAGAATCCAGTGCAACATTCAAGGACAAAGCACATAGACATCAAGTACCATTTCATAAGGGAACATGTAATGAATGGTACTGTAGAGTTACATTTTGTTCCAAGTAAGAAGCAACTTGCAGATATTTTTACCAAGCCACTGGATGAATCCACCTTTTCTAGGTTGGTAAGTGAGTTAGGTATGCTTAATTACTCTTGAATTTATCTGAATTATTTTGCAAGTTGAAAAGTAGCCAGAAATTTAGCTCATTTTTAGTCTTGGATGAAATTTTGGCTAAGTCAATATTTGCATCTCGACGGATGACCATTATCCATCGGATTGAGTCATCCGTCGATATACAAATTGTAAATAAAAATCAATTATTTTTCTGGAATCTTTTCAAACTCGACGGATAATAGTTTATCCTCATCTGTCAAAGTGTCTAAATCTTAACCGTTAATTTCCTGAACATTATCCATCGAGTATACTTACAGTTTGTAAGCATTACACGACAGATAATGAGTGGAATTTTACAGTTTATTTTTAAAATGGCTATTTTAGGCAATTTCTATTGGGTAATTTACTTCTCTTTATTATTTTTATCCGTTGATTTTGAGTAAAGTATAAAAGCTTATTTCATTCTAATCATTTTCTTTTATCATTCTCAAATTCAACTGTGTTATTTCATTCTCTCTCAAACAAAAATCCTCTTTCTCTTCAAGCTTTTCTTCTCTAACAATGGCACCCGTAGTAAAGATCATGTCACAGACTGGGTTCATATATGAGAAGAACAACTTCACTGTTTTGGTCAATAAGGGTATTCAGCAATCTGAAGACTATCATAAGATGATGGACTTCGTGAAGAACTGCAAGTTATGTTTTTCCATGCTGGAATCACCCACAATTTATTATGAAGTTGTTGAAGAGATGTGGACAACAGCAATCTACAACTCTACTGACAAAACCATCACTCTGACCATCAAAGGTAATGAATTCTGTATCAATAGTGATGTAATAAAAGCATGTTTCAAGATTCCTGATGATAATGTAACTGTACCACACACTGACACTGATATTGTCAATATGCTCAATTCCATTCATTATGCACTTCCTACTATAAAACTAAGTGACATTAGAAGACTAGGTCTTAGGAAGGAATGGAGTTACATGTGTAATGTTGTAACTAAAGTCTTTTCTGAAAAAATCAGTAATTTTGATTCTGTGAACATTTCCATGCTTAACATGCTATACATGCTAGTTACAGACAAATTTTACAATTTCAGTGACCTTATTGTGTATGAGTTAGGTTTTAAATTAGGTGACTTAGCCAAAAGAGGACAGAATGTTTACTATGCTAGATTTTTTATGCTTTTGGCTAACCATCTTTGTCAAGAGATTGTGCTTGAGAACCCAAACAACAAATTAGCTTGTTGGGTTCAAGAGAGAAGAATCATTGCAGACTTGAACAGAGCCAACCATCACAGGGATGTGCCAATGTTCTATTTCCCTGCAATGCTGACACCTCAGGTAAGTGAGGTAAGTTCATCCATACCCTCAACTATTCCAATCTCCTCTATTTCTTTGACTTCAGGCATAGTTATGGCAACTGTGACAATGACCAAACAGTTGCCTACCAAAGCTGCCAAATCAACTGTAATTTCCAAATCCAAATCAAAGAAAACCCCCTCTGGTATCTCTCAAAAGGTACCAGTTGAAAAATCTACCAAAGCCAAAGAGGGGAGTGTGAAGGAGGGTAAGATAGGTGAGGGAAGGGGTGAACATCAAAGAAACCCCAAGGATAAGGTTGGAGAGTTGAGTGAATCCCATCCTGGCCACACTGTAGTTTCCCAACAAACTGCAGTGCTTAAAAAGGACAAAAACTCACTTCTAGCTGCATCCTCCCAAAAGGATGTGGCTATTGAACAAAGCTCTCATGCAAGAGCACAGGCCAAAAGGGTTAGGGACACAAGCTCACCCCAAACTTACACCAGAAAGAAGAAATCCAAAACAACTGGGGATGCACAGGGCACACACTTAGTGCAAACTGGTGCTAAAGACACAGTCCCTGCACCTTCTCAAATTCAGATTGATGTGGCTCCAATAAATGTGGAGTCACAACCAAAATCTCTCATTATAGAAGCCACTGAAACACCATACTCACCAACTAACTCACTGGAAGTGGACATGATAAACACTTCAATTCCTGATTCCCCTTCTTTAACTCTGTTGGGGAAGCCAAAATCTAGTGCAAGTGAGCATCATCTTTTAGATGATTTGTTAGCTCACTTGCCAATTCTTTCAGATTCTATTGTGACATTTGTGCCTCAAATAACTTCAATCAACACAGAGTCTACAATAGTTTCTCTTCCCACCTCATTCACTTCTACTCTTTCGATGGATATTTCTATCCGTCGAGTAGTGATTGTATCCCGACGGATAAGCTTAACAGCAGTTATCCGTCGGATAGCTTTACCACTCACCCGACGGATGTCACTTATCCGTCGAGTGTCTCTGCATAACTTCAAACTTCAATAATTTCAAGTGCAGAAGACTTAGTGGTAATACAATCACTGTTAGGACTGAGAGAGGAGAGTGCATTGAGTGAGAGGCTGGGTTGCTCCCAGGAAAAAGGAGAGAAAAAGAGTGAATCTCAGCAATCCATTCATTCAAGATTGGCAAAAGTGAGTGAGAGGAGTCCCACCTTAGTAGGTGAAGGTGAGGGTGTGAGGATGGGGAGCCAGGGTGAGACCCTGATGCAACAAAACAGAGAATATGAGAGAAAGGCAGGTACAGGAGAAATAAGGATGGAACCAGCCATTGCTAGTGAGTCAATGATTGTGGATGATGCTGAAAAGGAAAGACAATTTCAGCAACATTACAAAGCTGTAATTGATAATATTTCCTTGGATGCTGACACTTTTACTCACCCTGATTCAGCCTATCAATTGTTGGCTGCTCAGGGCAATGTAGAGGCAGAGCAGACTTTGAATTTGGTGCACACCACAGAATCTCTTCAAAGAGATAAAGCTGCTGTGAACAAAATGCCTTCTCAAGCTGGAGAGTCATCTGAAGAATTTGGAGTAAATTCCAATGATGATGACTCTGGTTCTTTGGATGGAAGCATGAACTTAGGGGGAGCTGAAGGCCCAAGTTCTGCTTTAAGTTTACCTGAATGGGCATGGGCAAAGGAATCTACACCAGGACAATTTGAGGTGTCCTTGGTCAAGCAAGTAATAGCTATTCAACAGGCTCTTCAGGAAACTTCAGATGCTGGTACCAAGGCTGTTCTTCAAGCTCACCTGGACTCTCTACATCTAATGAAGATCCAGCACTTAAGACAGAATCTCAGTGTGGATGAATTGAAAAGGGATATAGCTGACTTGAAGACCTATAACTCTAAAAACTGGATTCAGTAATGCCATATGGTACCATGCAAGATCTATTACTGAGATTAATGAGAGAATCAGATTCTGACAAGAAGATAGCCAAGCTGGAGAACAGAGTTCAAGTTATTGAGAATTCAGTGGCTCTACTTCTTCAAAATCAACAGACTCGGACAAATCTTCTTATGCAACTGGCTAAAGCACAAGGCCTAACTCCTCCACTTAATGATAACAAAAAGGGGGAGAGAGAATCAAGTAAGGGGGAGAAAGGACCAACTGAGGGGGAGAAACTTCTAGTTCAAATCAGCAAAGTAATTATACCTTCAATTACTATCTCCAAGCCACCAGTTGCAGATGGTATAGATCTTATCAATGCAGCAGCAGAAAATTTGAAAGATGCTGATAAAGGAAAGTTGACTCTGATCAACTGAAAAAAGATTGATGAGGAAATACAGAAAAAGTTTGAATTGAGAGAACCCGCTCCACCGGGTCTCCAAGTCAAGGAACCAGTTCAGTCAGCCATCCATCACTCTCATGTCAAGCCAATCAGTGTAAATGAGATGAGCATGAACTATCTGGAGAAAGGACAATCTTCCTGCATCAAGACTACAAAGGCTGAGATAATTCTTAAACCAAGGGCAAAATATCCAAAGTCATCTTTGAAGAACCCTATGGATACTGTATATGAGACACCCAAGCCTGATGAAAAGAAGCTTCTGTCAAGATCTATTGTCTTCTACAAAGATCCAGCTGATTCAGCCTCAAGAAAGAGAATTGCAAAGATATTCAGAAATGGAAAGGAAATTTGTGTGGTAGCTGGACATCCACAATTTGGTCATGCAAAGAAAGAAGAAAAAGCCAGATTGAAGCAAAAAAAGAGGCAAGCTGCTCTAGTTGCAAAGAAGTCTAAACAAAAGAAAGAACAATTTGCTATCTTGGCCAAGCTACAGGCTGTGAATTCTTCTCAACAAATTCCCTCTCAACCATCTCAAGCTGCTGAATCAAAGAAGAAGATTGAAGAACAGAAGAAATCCCCAAGAAAGAAAGAACTGGCTAGAAGAACAAAAAGGAAATTGGATGTTGTTGACAAGGAATTGGAAGATCAATTTCCTAAGGAATCCACTCAAGCTAAAATTCAATCATCAAAGCCCTCTGTGCTATTTGAAGATATAAGGGTGGTGGACCCCTACAGGAACATACATGGAGAGCCTATTGTGCCAAAGGATGAGCCAATAGAGTGGGATAAATTACCAATTCCTGATTTCAACTTGCCAATCCTTACTAAGCCAAAAAGGAAAAAATCAACGGCAATCAAGAAAGTGAAGTTGTCACCTCTCAAATCCAAGTTAGTAGTCAAAGCTCAACCCAAGGTCAACAGGGGAGACTACTTGTACTTGTGTGACATCAAAGAATTCTCAGATCTAAACCTTTATCAAGAGGAGCTGGATGAAGTAAGGGCAATTGATGCATACAGAAACCTACCTGAAAGGTTGGTGTTCAAGTACAAAGGAGGAAGGGAGATTCTGTGGCCTCTTTACAGGATTCTTCAAGAAAGCCAATCTGTGTTGATTAAAGTCTATTCATCCTTCAAGAAAAACTTTGGGTTCAATGTAACTGCAAGAAGATTAGTATTGAAGAAGATTGAAGAGCTAAGGAGTGTTAGAGCCAAAGATGCACTTCCCAAGACTCTTATCATCCCATACACAGGGAGAAGAGTGCATCTAAGGCCCTACTGGCTGATGGAATTCATGAATGACAAGGGTGTGAGAAGATTCTTCAGACTAGAAGACCAATTGAGTATCTCTAGCAATGAGACTCTCTTGGAGATGCAAGAAATGCTAGATCTCTCAGAATCTGATGAATTAGAATTCCACAGGCAGCTCCAGAATCAAATTGAAGAAAACAACAGAAAGCTTGGTAGAAGATCCAGACCTTCAAGAAACTAGAAAAATCTGCTCAGGCTAGAGGAGCATCTTGAACTGACTGTGAGCCAAACCTTGTATATTTTGTTTAAATTGAAGCACTTTCAGTTTTATCTACTTATCTTTGAAGATATATGTTTAGGATGTTTTGTAATCATCAAGTGTCTCTTAATTTATGGCTACAATTCCAGTAGACATAAATTGGGGGAGATTGTTGTGAATATATTGTGTACTTGATGATCACTTAAACAAAATGTCTAAGTAGATTTTACTTAGTGAAATTATGTAGCTCTCGACGGATAAAAATTATAGTCCCGACGGATAACTCATTATAGTCCCGACAGATGATTAATTATTATCCATCGAGTGAGTAGCTTATGTAATAATAAGTTTAGAGTAATTGGCAGTTTGTAACCCACTTTTATTTTCATTTTTGCGATTTGGGTCTAGATTATTTTCTCTGTCAACATGCACCCCATAAAATTAATTTCGCTTCTATTTGCACCCCACTAACGACTTTCCATCCAAGATGACCGTTAACTTTAACGGAAGCGGGGGTATTTCAGTAAATTACTAATTAAAACATAAGAAAATAAGAGTAATTGGCACTTTGTAACCCATTTCTTTGGGCGTTTTTTCAATTCGGGTCTATATTATGTTTCCTTGCAAGTTGCACCTTAAACTTTGAATTTCGCTTTATTTTGCACCCCTTGAACGTTTTTAACTTTTATATCATGAGTAAAATCGGATATTTAGGGTCTCCAAGAACAAATCGCCGAATCCTTAGATTTCCCAGTCCAAACCAACAAATAAATACATGAATCGGTTGCAAATAACAAGCAAAAGATATCTGTAATATCGAATTTAATAAAAAATTCCCGGAAATTAAACTCCTAATTCGGAAAAAGAATCCTAGAATCGAGTTTAATTTTTATTTTAGCGGATACGGATCGGCATATTAAATATTCGATCCAGGATTCGATCCAATAAAAAAAATCCAATTATAAATGGAGCGAATATTTAATAGGCCGATCCATATTCGCTAAAATAAAAAATTAAACTCCATATATGATTCTTATTTCGAATTGGGGGTTTGATTTTCGGGCATTTTTCACGAAATTTGATATTACAGATAACTTTTGCTTGTTATTTGCAAATGGGGCTGAGCATTCGGTCGGTGCGGTCCAAAACCGGACCGAACCGAATAGACTGAAAAACCGAATTATCACTTTTTCTTGGACCAAACCGGACCGAAATTGTATTATGGACCGAACCGAACCGAAATAATTCGGTTTGGTCCGGTTTTGGACCGAACGAACTGAATTTTTTTAAAAAAATAAAATTGTAATAAAAATTTCAAACCTAAAAATATGAACTCTAAAATATAATTAAAGTAAAGTGATATGTAGAGTTCTACCGGTGTATAAACAATTAAAAATTAAAAATTATAATTATAATTTTCAAAATATATGTAAAATATATAATATAAATTAGTGTATTTATGATTTGGTTTATTCAATCTATTCAGTTCGGACCGAAATATTTTTTAAAAGAACCGGATCGAGCCGAATTTATTTCGGTATATTTGGTCCAGACCGAATAGAACAAATTTCTGAAAAATCAGGACTAAACCGAACCAAATTAGTACGGTTCAGTTCAGTTTTTCGGTTTTGGTTCGGTTATGCTTAGCCCTATTTGTAATCGATTCATGTATTTATTTGTTGGTTTGGACCGGGAAATCTAAGGATCCGGCGATTTGTTCTTGAAGACCAGAAATTTCCGATTTTACCCCTGATATAAAAGTGGGTGCAAAACAAAGTGAAATTTAAAGTTAAAGGTGCAACTTGCAAGGAAACATAATATATACCCAAATTGAAAAAACGCCCAAAAAAATGGGTTACAAAGTGACAATTACTCTTATTTTCTTTTGTTTTAATTAGCAATTTACTGAAATGCCCCCGATTCCGTTAAAGTTAACGGTCATCTTGGATGGAAAGTCGTTAATGGGGTGCAAATAGAAGCGAAATTAATTTTACGGGGTGCAAATTGACAGAGAAAATAATGTAGACCCAAATCGCAAAAATGAAAATAAAAGTAGGTTACAAACTGCCAATTACTCATAAGTTTATAGCACAGTGATGTATGCACCTTTGTATAGAATCTGTAGTAGCATATAAGTCATGTTGACTTTAACTAGATATGCAGAATAGGTTGATTAATTATACATAAGCAATGTCTTGTAATTCTGTATAAGTGAAAAGAAGTCAAGTGCCAAAATAGCTACCGACGGATGATTAACAAAGGCTTCGACGGATGATCAAATGACTATCAACGGATGCTTAACATAGTAGTCGACGGATGATCAATCATGTCATCGACGGATGATCTGAAAGTCGACGGATGATCATATCAAGAATTCAAACATCAGTTGAACAGTGAAAGCTGACACACAGCCGTCGAGTTGGATACAAACACACTGTGGAAGCCCATTAACTGGGTAATAGAGGACGAAAAGCAGCAAAGATCAAGACTGCTAGATTTTATATTTGTTCAGTCTTTTTGACTTTGTAATCTTGGTAATATATAAACCAAGAGATTAACAGATAGAAAAATGACTGAGATAGCTGAGAAACACAAAAACAGAGAAATCTTTGTAAGCATAATCTTTAGCATTTCCTGTATTCTCAGTAGTTCCATTTGTAAGCAGCTGTGAGCATTTCTGCACACAGAGTCCTCTCGATATATTATATATATATCTCTGGTGGAATTGTTTAAATCCACCAGAAAGTTTTTAAAGACTCTTGTTTTTAATTACTTATGTTTTGATTCATTCAAGTTTACATTCCGCATTGTGCTAATCAAAACAAATATATCTATAATCGAGTTGAACATTTTTATTTCAAGAAAAAGGTTCAAGAATTCCATTTAACCCCCCTTCTGTAATTCTTGCTATATTGTTAAGGGACTAACATTTTCTTTCTTAACAGACTTAATGGTTTTCTTGCTTTCCTTTCTTTGAGATTTATTACTTACCAATTTTTCTTGTGATACTGATGTTGAACCCTTTTCAAAGATGGATTTGGGTTCATCAGCTTCTGAAGAAATAAACTTAACAAGAGTTTTAAGGGAAAGTTTATTTTCAGTGTCCACGTCCTTAACTCCATCCTTATAGCCTAGGCATTCTTTCCAGTTTTTCTTTGAGATCATCTCATGAACCTTTTTTCCAGAATCAGTCCAGGCCTTAAGGGTTTTTCTTTCATTTTCTAAATCTATTTCCAACATACTGTATCTAGCCTCAAGAATTTTTACTGTATGTTTAGCTCTCTCACATTCTTTCTTCAAATCTATCTGATTTATTAAGTCAGACTCTAACTGTTCATTCCTAGATTTCAGGATCTCAAGTTCAATTATAAGTCTATCATTTTCTAGAGTCTTATTCTTAAAATTACCATGTAAAGATTTAAGGATAGATTTCAATTCAGAAATATCTTCAGTATTAAAAGAGAAGAAGGAAGTTGGTACCTTAGACTCAGAAGATGCATGATTATCAAGACTAGCCATTAGTGCATAACATGTGTCTTCATTTTCAGAATCAGAGGAGTCCATCCAATTTTTGCTTGATTTGATCAGGGCTTTGTTCTTCCCTTTATCATGCTTTGTTTTCTTGCACTTTGTGGCAAAGTGACCAGGTTCATCACAGTTGTAGAACTTGATCTTTATCCTGTCTACCTTTCCAGCTTTAGAATCCTTTCCATCTTTTCTCCCAGTTGACTTCCTTTCACCTCTAGTAAACTTCTTCCTGAAGATTCTGTTCTTAGACTTCCTGAATTGCACTCTCCTGAAGCCCTTAACCATCAATGCAGCCATTTGCATGACAATAGAATCTTGCGTGATATAACAATTATTCCATAAAAACCATGTATCACACATATAGAAAATGTATAAATTAGAAAAACGGAAGAATCATAACCATACCTTGAAAATCGAAGTTTTATAATATGGTTGCTAGCAGTTGCTCCTCAGTGTGTGAAGCACTCTACCGATATCCACCAAGAATGATTCTCTTCGATGAAGCTTTTTATAAAACCAAGTTTTTATAAAAATGGAGTTTTGGGGGAGAGAGAGAGAGAGGAAGAAGATGGATGCTAGCTCTTCTTAGGGTTTTCACAAAACCAAGTGTGTATTTAGAATGAGCCATCCCATTCAATTTATAGGACTCTCCTAGGGTTTTATAATATATCATTATATATATATATATTAGCCCCACATTTTATCTTTATAAAATGCTTTAATAATAATTACAACTATTTCAATCATTATTTCTTTTTCTAAACTATTTAGAAAATTATTCTCTCTCTCTCATTATTCCATCAAAGAAAATATTCTTTTATGGTGTGACCCTGTAGGTTCAATATTATGCCGGTAGCAGAAATAAATAATAATAAACTTTTATTAATTATTTACATGAATACTAAAATTCACTAAATATAATTAACTGATTAATTATATTTATTCTACATCGTGAGTGATACTTCTCAACATATCGCGACTATCCGGATAATATGAATTCACTGCTTAGAATACCAAGAACCCGTCAGTGACTAGTTACCGTACAATAAATTCCTTCTACCCTTACAATATCCCGATTAAATACAAGGCATGGATCTCGTGTCAGGCCTATCAAATTTAATCATATGATTTCTTATTCATAATGCAAAGTTCATATTAATGCAAATTAGAAACTCCTTTCTAATTTCATACACTCTGGCCAGAGATTCCAGAACTCGCTAACTAAAAATAACATAGGATATTCTCTTCCTATACTGGAAGGGGTAGATCCTCTATTAACGTTAACTATCTCTATACACAAATCCCTATGCCCAGAATAGACCTAATGGATGTCCTTGAGACTAAGGACTAAACCAAAGCACAGTTCATTATATACAAGATAACTTTAACGATCTCAAGTCTAAGGACACTTGTACAACTATCACTCAGTGAATAACTATTGACACGTGAGTAATCTCCATTAGTTGTTCAACTTATTGAGTCATGTTCAGTGAACTTATTCCCTAATAACACCTACATACTAGCTATAGTGTCACCACACAAATACCTATGAGAACAGACATCCTCCTGAAGGGAGCAAGCATAATATGTACCAATCTTTGCGGATCCACTAACATCCGATTAGTTATCCTATGATCAGGAACTGTTTAAGTCTAGAGTTATCATCTTCTAGATCTCACTATTATAATCTCATTATAATTCTAGAAGCTTTACTCTAAACTATGGAGCATCTTATTTAAAACACTTTAAATAGATAAAGCCCATAATAAAACCAAAACAAGTCTTTTATTAATTTCAATGAAATCAAATAGGAATACAAGAAAGTTCTTCCTAACTCATCATACATGATTGGATTTAGGACAAACACTTTCAATCTCCCACTTGAACTAAACCGAATCACCCTGGTATCTAATACCCATCTTCTCTTTATGACGATCAAAGTGAATCTGAGACAATGACTTTGTGAGTGGGTCTGCTACGTTGTTATGTGTGTCAACTCTCTCAATCTTGACATCTCCTCTTTCAATGATTTCCCTAATCAAATAAAAGCGTCACAAAACATGTTTGGAATTTTTATGAGACCTAGGTTCCTTGGCTTGTGCTATTGCTGCGTTGTTATCACAATACAACACAATAGGCTCCTCAATGCTAGGAACAACTCCCAACTCAGAAACAAATTTCCTCATCCAAACGGCTTCTTTTGCAGCCTCACTTGCAGCTATATATTCTGCTTCCGCTGTGGAGTCAGCCGTTGTGGACTGTTTGGAACTCTTCCAACTAATCGCACCACCATTCAGAGTAAACACGTACCCTGCCATGGATTTGCTATCATCACTTTCTGATTGAAAACTAGAGTCAGTATAACCCTCTATTTTCAACTCAGATCCACTACCAAAAACAAGAAAAATATCCTTAGTCCTTCGCAAGTACTTAAGGATGTTCTTCACTACTTTCCAGTGGTCTTCACCTGGATTGGACTGATATCTTCTCATCACACTAATTGAATAAGCAACATCAGGCCTAGTACATAACATCGCGTACATGATAGATCCTATTGCTGAAGCATAAGGAATCTTACTCATACGCTCTCTTTCCTCAGGTGTCTTAGGAGACATCCTTTCGGAAAGGGATACTCCATGGCTCAGCGGTATGAGATCTCTTTTGGAGTTTTCCATGCTAAACCTTTTAAGCACTTTCTGGATGTATGTACCCTGGATAAGACCTATCATTCTTCTAGATCTATCTCTATAGATCTTCATACCGAGAATGTAGGATGCTTCTCCCAAGTCCTTCATAGTGAAGTTCTTCGATAACCACACTTTGACTGATTGTAGCATCGGTATATCATTTCCTATAAGAAGTATGTCATCCACATACAATACAAGAAATGTTACCCCGCTCCCACTAACCTTCTTGTAGAGACATGGTTCATCTATATTTTTGATAAAACCAAACTCTTTGATTGTCTCATCAAAACGGATGTTCCATCTACGAGAAGCTTTCTTTAAACCATATATGGTTCGCAGCAGCTTACACACTAGATGTTCATTTCCCTTGGAAAGAAAACCCTCTGGCTGTGTCATATATACTTCCTCTTCAAGTTTCCCATTGAGGAAGGCTGTTTTCACGTTCATTTGCCAGATCTCATAGTCGTAGTAAGCAGCAATCGCAAGCAAAATCCGAATTAATTTTAACAGGGCTACATGCGAAAAAGTTTCATCAAAGTTAATCCCTTGCCTTTGTCTGAATCCTTTTACCATGAGCCTGGCCTTATAGGTCTCCACCTGGCCATCTGCTCCAATCTTTATTTTGTATACCCATTTGCACTCAATAGGCTTCATACCCTCAGGTGCTTCAACCAAAGTCCATACTTGGTTGGTATACATAGATTCCATTTCGGATTTCATGGCACTTTGCCATTTCTCTGAGTCAACACTACTCATAGCCTCATTATAGGTCATAGGGTCGTCATCATCAATGATTGACAACTCATTGTCATTCTCAATGACAAGGCCATAATACCTCTCAGGTTGGCGAGACACTCTCCCTGACCTACGAATGGGCTGTTCCACAGAAGGTTGTTCAGTCTGAACAGGTGTTTCCACTTGAACCGTAGTAGTTTGTGCTTCTTGAACTTCATCAAGTTCAATTTTGCTCTCACTGTTTCCTTCAAGGATAAACTGCTTTTCCAATAAGGTAGCATGTTTGGAGACAAACACCCTATGATCGGTGTAAAAGTAACACCATAAAGTCTCTTTAGGATATCCCACAAAACTACATTTTACGGATCGAGACTCCAGCTTATCAGGGTCAACTTTCTTGACATAAGCTGGACATCCCCAAATCTTAACGTGTTTAAGACTTGGTTTCCTTTCTTTTCATATCTCATATGGAGTTTGAGGAACAGATTTGGAAGGCACCTTATTCAGTAAATATGTTGAGGTTTCCAATGCATAACCCCACAGGAATAATGGAAGATCCGCATAGCTCATCATGGACCGAACCATGTCTAACAAAGTTCGATTTCTCCTTTCAGATACCCCATTCAACTGTGGAATATATGGAGGAGTCCACTGGGAGACTATACCATTTTCTTTGATATAATCTAGAAACTCTCCATTCAAGTATTCACGACCTCGATCTGATCGAAGAGTTATAATACTATGTTTGGTTTGTTTCTCCACTTCATGCTTATATTCTTTGAACTTTTCAAAGGCTTCAGACTTGTGTTTCATCAAATACACATATCCGAATCTAGATCGATCATCTATGAAAGTAATGATGTATGAAAATTCACCCGTGGCTTGCGTAGACATTGGTCCACATACATCTGTGTGTACCAATCCTAGTAAAAGGCATATGTCATAGCCTATTTGTTTATTCGAGGATTTAACTCAACTCAAATAAGAATGTAACAAGTAAATAGTGGATCTACCGTCAAAGAGATCTCGCAAAGTAACATCTGTTAAAGGATTCAGAAACAAGGTTCATCTACAGACTTAAGGAATTACTTCACTGGAAGAAGTTCAAGAAATTGATCAAGCCTCCGTGATATAAATCAAGATTGTAGATTTAATCAAGTGATAGAGATCTTGTTAGGGTATCAGAGAATTACAAGGATTTAATCTGAAGAAAATCAAGTTATCAAAGTCAAGACATGAAGAAACGTCACGAAAGTTAGTCACTTATGAACCAGACAGTACATCGAGTGTCAACATTGAAGTGGTGGAATTGATTCATAATTGACAGTGATTTTCAGAAGATTTTCAGAAGAATGGTTGATGTTTAAGATTAGTATTAATTCTCTATTAATTAATTAAGTCATATAGTTTAATTAAGAAAATAATTTATATCTGCAAAGATTAATTTATTGATTAATTGAATTAATTGATTAATTAATTCTGAATTAATATTAAGAATTTTCAGAATTATAATTGGATTAAAATCTGTTTTAATTCAGCAAGACAATTGAAATTGAACTAGCATGACAATCTGGATTGTCATACCGATTGTCATGCCAGGTCATTTCAATTGTCTCACCGAAAGTTCTACTGGAAGGAGATAGTCTTGCTAGTTCAGCTTGATAGTCTTGCTAGTTCAACAGATAGTCTTGCCGAAAGTCATACTAGCTTAAACTGATTGTCATACCGAAAGTTCTACTGGTTCAGCAGATTGTCTTGCTAGTTCAATCGATTGTCATTCCAGTTCAAGTGATTCCGTTGATTGAATTAAAAAGACAGAAATAGCAGAAGACACAATAATCCAACAGAACACAAGTCAACCAACCAAGAACAAAAAGAAAAGAAGCAGCAAATATTTCATTTTCATCTGAAAACTTCAAGATCACAATTTCTAGTTTTAAAGTTAAATCCAAAACAACTAGAAATCATTCTCTTATTCTTGTGTAACTATCTAGCAGATTAAAATCCCTAGAACTTAATCTCAAATTGCGTTTAGCATTTGAATCTTTTTATTGCAAAAATAGAAAAAGTTCATGTCGAATTTATTCTAGATTTGTGATAATTAATTTGAGATTAATCCCTTGTAATCGATACCGTTGTTGTAACACCTTTCAAGTTTAATAATATTTTTATTTAACTTGAATTTTGTTTCAATTTTTTATTCCGCACTAAATTCGATTATTCGGTATTGTTTGTATTCAACCCCCCCTTCTACAAACACATTGGGACCTAACAATTGGTATCAGAGCCTTCTGATTAACGAACAAATCAAGATCCTAGACTTTTGTGATTTTTCAACTCCTTGAATTTTTATTTATTCAAAAATTCATAATGACTTCACAAAAAGTTGGAACCGTTAAAATTCCACTATTTGATAAAGAAAATTATATCATGTGGAAGAAGAAGATGCTTTTGTTTTTACAAGTTGCAAATCCCAAATATCTGAACTTGTTAAAGAAGGGTCCAAAAACTCCGATGGTTATTGAACCAGAGGTGATAGTAGATGATGTTGTGATTACCAAAGCTAGAACCTATCCAAAAGAGCCTGAGGATTTTTCTCCTGCTGAAAAAGAAGAAGCCTCCTTGGATGCCAGCCTTCAGTTAATTTTAGTTGATTCCCTCGATCCCTTGATGAACAGACATGTGATGAACTACAAAAATTCCAAACACATCTGGGAAACTATTGAGGTGATTAATGAAGGTACAGAGGAAGTTAGGGAGAACAAGTTGGAGATCCTAACCTCTGAGTATGAACATTTTAAATCCAATCCAGGAGAAGGAATTACTGAAGTGTTTGAGAGGTAGAATGCATTGATCAACAACCTGAACATAAATGGAAAATATTATTCAATCAGGGAGGTCAAACAAAAGTTCCTTTTAACACTGCCAACTCATCTTGAACATAGAATCACTGCCATAAGAGAAGCTAGAGATCTGAGTGAGATTTATTTGGATAGACTCTATGGTGTGTTAAAAACCTATGAGTTGGAGCAGATTCAGCAGAAGGAAGACTACGGGAAAGATAGAATGGTCAGCACATTTACTGCTCTTGTAGCTGAAGGTCAACAACAACAACAATCTCAACAGTCGGAAAGAATGGTACAGTTTTCCAAGGCTGAGGAAAATGTGTTAGTAGCAGAATATGATCCTCCTACTACAAATCAATCCAGTGATGATTTTTATTCCTTGGAAGAGCTGGAGCAATTGGAAGATGAGTCAATGGCCCAGATTGTCAAGAGATTCTCCAATGTCAGATTCAAGAGAAATCCCAAGTTCAAGTACAAGTCCAACTACAACAGATTCCAGACATGTGGATCTTCATCCTCTAACACCAGTAGTGGTGGATACAAAACAGGGATGGTTGATCGGAGCACCATTAGATGCTATAACTGCAATGAGTTGGGACACTTTGCCACAGAATGCAGGAAGCCAAAGCAAGTAAGGAAGAACTCTTATGATTCAAATCAGAAGAGTAACTCTGAAAGGGCTTACCTGGCAAAGGGAAGAAGCTAGGATGATACTGATAGTGAAGATGAAGAAGATGAGAATCTTGCTCTTATGGCTATTGATGGAAAAGCTTCATCGTCAAGAAAAGAGGTAAAATTTACTGATGCTGAATTAGTTTATCATCCAGGAGGTTCCTTAGATTGTGCTCATCGTGATAATGAACTGTTAAGTCAGCAGATCAAAGACATTGAGAAAGTGGTCAATGAATTAAGACTTGTGCACATTAATCATGACAAGTTAAAAGAATAAGTATCTTTTCTAGAGAATAGAGTTAACTGTTATAGACAACTCGAAACTATTCTCAAAGACAAGATCACCGGTCTTGAGACTAAGGTTAGAGCCTACTTCAATTCTTGTTCGAAGGCTAAAGAGTTATACAATAAGCAAGCTGTTAATCAAACATCTGGAATAGGTTATGATTACAATGCTGCTATTGGAGAATTAGGCATAAACTCCCCTCCTCATGTATGTGCTAAAGGCAGGGAAGTACCTCATATGCTTAAGGGTGTTGATGAACCCCTCTATAAAAGATCAATTGCTGAACCATTTGATACGACCTCCTCTATTATTCAAGAAGAAATGTATGCTGAAGATCATGCTAATGAGAAGGTTGTTTCCAAGTCAAGTGTGTCGAAAGTTCCAGTCAAAGTTGTGAAAGCAACTGAGACTAACTCAGACACACATGAGTTGGATAACAAAAATGCCATGTCTACCATGCATAATTTGCCTGTTGTTAATCTCTCTCATAAAGCATGTGGTGTTTCTAATTGTATGTCTTGTGCTTTTAATTTGATGTATGCTTATTTTAATGGTAAGCATGTTTCTAGTGTTAAGACTACTCCTCGCCAGCATGTGAATAATAAGAAGTATGATAGGTCTAAGACTGCTAGTCCTTCTAAAGCTAGAAAGGAGACATTTGTGCCTAAGCCTAAACAAAAATTTGTTAAGGCTGTTTACAAGGTCAAATGTCCAGTCATTGAGAAAGTTGAGAATATTAAAGTTAAGAATGTTGTTTTGCCTGACAAAGGTCAAATCTACAAGTATGCCGGACCCAACCAAGCTTGGGTTCCGAAGAAGGTTTAATCCATTTGTAGTGCAGGGCAGTAAACAGGTGGAACCGGTAGTGTGGATTCTTGATAGTGGATCGTCAAGACATATGACCGGAGATAGAGCCCTGCTATCAAATGTGGTTGAGAAAGTTGGCCCACTGGTTACCTTTGGAGATAACAGCAAAGGTTTAACTGAGGGATATGGCTGTTTGCAAGCTGGTAATGTTATCATTGAAAATTTGTATATTGTGCTAGGTTATTATCAGGAAGCAGTATCTAACATATAGCACCAATAACGAGACTTGAGAATATTACGACATATCACGCACCTGATGCACATTACACTTGGAATTGGACTCTAGTAAGATGTGTACAAGTGTACTCCTGGTTGGTGAGTCAAAAGAGGAAGTCAGTGCACCACAGTTCATGGACTTTGCAGCTGCAGATCTATTGGACTATGCAATCTCTTCTTCACAATCTCACTTCAGGTTGGTATGAACTAGTGTACTACTCAAGCAATCGTCAAGAACATGGTATGACACTCTAACTGAAGTTACAGTTTAATATGAACTAGTAGAGTCATCATATTAATAACTCTCTTAATACTAGGCACACACATATTGTTTTATATGTGTAGTGAGTTTTAGGAGAAAATCAAACTTCTTTCTACATTAGTGATTTCTTAGTTCATTAAAATCTTTTTGAAATCACTAGTGTACATCATTTCTCTCAAAAGATTAAATGTATAATTTTCATTCCTTAAAGATCTTAAGTACATTTTATCTCTATATTGCCATATGTTCTGTGATACAGGTTCAGTCTCCATTGGCTTTCTTTCATTGACAGTCATGAGGTTGAAAACCCACAACATCTATCCCAGACTGTAAAGACAAATACAGAAATAGAACCAACCAACACTCTCTTACCACTAAAATGAAGTATGAGTGAGCGTGAGGGAGATAGTGCCTTAGTGCACCACATAAGGAAGGTTCTAAAGTCAACCCAGGAGCTCTGTCTCCTACATAGATGAGTAGTATTTAAACCGAGATAACTCCTAGCCCCCATACATCTTCTCAAAAAAAATGTAATGGCTGAAAAGGCACAAAAACAGTTAATAGATTCATTCTCTCAATAGGGTGCATCTATTGAAATTTGCCTATCTTCCAGGGTATCCGTTGTAGTGTCACCACCTCAAACATAAACAATTCTTGATGCACAAGGAAAGGTCACACACATAAAGGATGAGTTGACGGAAACAAGAGTTTCGACCATTTTAAGGTCAGATTCGATTGTTTAAGGTTCTTTAATGGACCAATTGGCTTTACAGGTGTTAGGAGAGGATACTGATCCAAAAGCCATATGTCAGTGGTCAGTGTCTACCTCCCCAGGCTTAAATCCCCTGGATGCATCTGCGGATAGTGGATCTGACATAGGCGTAGATCGACAACTTGTTGACAATGATTCAGATATTACCTGATGAGTCACAAGGAAATGTCTTCTCAGACATTAGAAGGGAACTTTGATCCTTATGCTAAATTCTTTAGATCATTGTTTACCTTCCCAGAATTCAAATCTGGAACCCTAAAAGGGAAACTAGCAACTTGTAGATTATGACTCAGATTCATCTGACGAGTCTAACGAGGATGGGGATTTGCGAACTCCCATTGCACTACCTGTGACCTCCTTAAGGATGGCTAAGGTGATTTTCCTTGGAGGTACAGCTGAATGTTGGAGCTATGAGATGAGTGACACACTTGTGAGAATGAGTGTAAACACGAGTGGAGAGAAGAGTGAAACATATGTGAGGTACACTAAACAGAATCACACACTCACAGTGAGGAAGAAAGAGAAACTACTTGTTATTTCTTTTCCAACCAAGTGAAATATGAGAACTCCTTCAGACAATGGCATACATTCCTTCTCTAAGGGGGAGATAAAAGCTTAAGTAATAGTTTAGAGGATTCCTCAACTAAGGGGGAGAAATAGCAGGGAGGAAGAAAAAGATCCTACATATGTACACTACACTATACCATTGTTGTTTGTAACTATGGATCCTATTGTACGGGAGAGGTGGTAAACACAAGGTGATTTCCTAGTAAGGGAATAAGCTGTTTTCCAAAAGGGGAGTACCATTGGTTTTTATCTGCGGATCCTATTGTAAGGGAGATGTGGTAAATGAAGGTGATCTTCTTTAATCAGTTGATTCTCATAGGGGGAGAAGCAAGAGAGATATGCGCTTCTCAACAGGAAATGTGGTTGTACAAAAGAAGATGAAACTACTTGAAGATATGTTCAGTCTAGAGGAACATCTATTTGGGATCTGGAAAATGTTAAATGTTATCCAGAACTTTTCTGCTATTTAATTTGCATTTCTGTTTATATCTTTTTTCTTATTTGTTAGTTGAGTTATCCTCTAGGTATTTGTTGTTATTGTCTAACAAACAAATAGGGGGAGATTGAAAGGCATATGTCATAGCCTATTTGTTTATTCGAGGATTTAACTCAACTCAAATAAGAATGTAACAAGTAAATAGTGGATCTACCATCAAAGAGATCTCGCAAAGTAACATATGTCAAAGGATTCAGAAACAAGGTTCATCTACAGACTTGAGGAATTATTTCACTGGAAGAAGTTCAAGAAATTGATCAAGCCTCAGTGATATAAATCAAGATTGTGGATTTAATCAAGTGACAGAGATCTTGTTAGGGTATCAGAGAATTACAAGGATTTAATCTGAAGAAAATCAAGTTATCAAAGTCAAGACATGAAGAAACGTCACGAAAGTTAGTCACTCATGAACCAGACAGTACATCGAGTGTCAACATTGAAGTGGTGGAATTAATTCATAATTGACAGTGATTTTCAGAAGATTTTTAGAAGAATGGTTGCTGTTCAAGATTAATATTAATTCTCTATTAATTAATTAAGTCATATAGTTTAATTAAGAAAATAAATTATATCTGCAAAGATTAATTTATTGATTAATTGAATTAATTGATTAATTAATTCTGAATTAATATTAAGAATTTTCAAAATTATAATTGGATTAAAATCTGTTTTAATTCAGCAAGACAATTGAAATTGAACTAGCATGACAATCTGGATTGTCATACCGATTGTCATGCCAGATCATTTCAATTGTCTCACCGAAAGTTCTATTGGAAGGAGATAGTCTTGCTAGTTCAGCTTGATAGTCTTGCTAGTTCAACAGATAGTCTTGCCGAAAGTCATACTAGCTTAAACTGATTGTCATACCGAAAGTTCTACTGCTTCAGCAGATTGTCTTGCTAGTTCAACCGATTGTCATTCCAGTTCAAGTGATTATGTTGATTGAATTAAAAAGACAAAAGCAGTAGAAGACACAATAATCCAACAGAACACAAGTCAACCAACCAAGAAAAAAAAGAAAAGAAGCAGCAAATATTTCATTTTCATATGCAAACTTCAAGATCACAATTTCTAGTTTTAAAGTTAAATCCAAACAACTAGGAATTATTCTCTTGTTCTTGTGTAACTATCTAGCAGATCAAAATCCCTAGAACTTAATCTCAAATTGCGTTTAGCATTTGAATCATGTCAAATTTATTCTAGATTTGTGATAATTAATTTGAGATTAATCCCTTGTAATCGATACCGTTATTGTAACACCTTTCAAATTTAAAAATATTTTTATTTAACTTGAATTTTGTTTCAATTTTTTATTCCACACTAAATTCAATTATTCCGTATTGTTTTTATTCAACCCCCCTTCTACAAACACATTAGGACCTAACACCTAGCAAATCTGCAGCCCTCTCTTCATGTCCACTAAATGGAGATTTGGTCATTTTGCCCAATAGACAAGACTGCATGTAGGATATGATTCAAAATCAAAAGGGTCAAGTAACCCTTCCTTATGCAATGTCCGCAGTCTATTTTCACTAATATGACCAAGTCTGCAGTGCCACAAAAAGGTGAGATTTTCATCATCCTTTTTTCTTTTATTAGTATGTTCAATTTATAGTAAATTATGCTCTACGTCACATACATACAGACCATTATTTAAAATACCACTTCCATAAAGAATGTTATCTCTAAGAATTGAACATTTATTATTCCGAATAACAAACGAAAATCCAGCCAAGTCTAACATGGGAATATAAATAATATTCCTCACAATCGTGGGAACAAAATAACAATTATTTAAAAAAATAGTCTTGCCCGTAGGCATATATAAATGAAATGATCATACAGCTTCAGCAACAACTATTGCTCCATTTCCCATCCGTAGAATCACCTCCTCTTTCTCAAGAGTCCTACTTCTCCTTAGACCCTGCAACGAATTGCAAATGTGAGAACCACAGGCGGTATCTAATACCCAAGTAGAAATTTGATTTAATGACATATTCACTTCAATCATGAACACACCTGAAACAGAAGCGGTAGTCTCAGTACCCTTCTTCTTCAATTCTGCAAGGTAAACCTTGCAGTTCCTTTTCCAGTGCCCCACCTTGTTACAGTGGAAACAAACAGCTTTGCTCTTGGGGTCTTCAGCTTTTGGTGGAACCGGCTTTTTCTCACCTACTTTCTTTTTCTTAGAAGGGCTCTTCTTCCTTTTCTTAGGATTGGAACCTTCACCAATTAGAAGAACAGAGCTCTTCTTAGAGGGAAAATTCGATTCCGTAGTCTTCAACATGTTGTGGAGTTCAGCCAGGCTGACATCCAACTTATTCATGTAAAAGTTCACAACAAACTGCAAAAACGAACCCGGAAGTGATTGCAAGGCCAAGTCTTGACTCAGCTCCCCATCCATGGCAAAACCAAGTTGTTCAAGACGTTCAATCAAATTAATCATCTTAAGTACATGGTCATTCACAGATGATCCCTCAGACATCCTACAGCCGAACAGCTCCTTTGATATCTCATATCAAGCTGTCCTCCCTGCCACATCATACAACTCTTGTAGATGCGCTAGGATAGTCTGAGCATCCATATGCTCATGCTGCTTCTGTAGCTCAATGTTCATGGAAGCTAGCATGATATATTGAGCAACATTTGCATCATCTATCCATTTACGATACACAACATGTTCATCATTATGTGCATCATCAGCAGGTTCAGCAGGCTTAGGTGAGTCAATCACATATTCCAGCTTCTCAACCCTGAGAACAATTCTCAAGTTTCGAAGCCAGTCATCAAAATTAGGACCAGTCAACTTGTGAGCATCTAGTATACTCTGGAGTGATAGTGTAGAAGACATAACGAATATAGTAAATCTGTAAATGATGAACACATAACAACACTTAGAAAATATTCAATTTCATTTCAAAACACTATATGAATCGGGTCTTTATTCATAAGTGGCTCCCACTAGTTTATCTAATTTATACAACCCCCTTAAGTGAAAAATTAAGCATTCATAGTGCTAGTGGGAATAGGGATCCTACATTCCATCACACAACCTCGGCAGTAGCACGAATTGTCATGTGATATTTAATAGGTAGACAACTCTTGTCAATTACATCTTATGTTATTCCCTAATAAAAATTTAGCCTCTTGAATAATTAGGTCATGGCTGTAGCACGACAGACTCAATATTCTAAGTCAAGTCTAAACCAACATTTCGTACAATTGAATCAGTCTCCAACGGCACACGGCTGCAGCACGTAACGACCTTTAGATTCTAATTCAATTTACACATCTCTATGTAATAGACAAGTATTTCTTATTTCGAAATCAAAGCCCTCGGCTGTAGCACGAAACGCCAATAATTTAAAAATAAGAACTACTTTCTACCATGTTGGAAGGCTATGACCGACATAAGCTCGTTGTGTCACTGGCCAATTACTACTTGATATTATTTAATTTTAGAGGGATTATATTATGTTACAATCATAATCATATTATAAAGAGATTCTTCCTTTTAAATTAAATATTTCAAATCAATAATCGATAATCAGATGATTCCCAGATCGGGGGGAGCATTGTCAAGAGGCGTCACTTAATACCCCCTTCTTACAGATCGAAATCTGCTTTTGACAGAATCATCCTTTCTCTCAAAATTAAAAATTCATATTTAATTACGTGTTTCATAAACACAAGAATCTAATGATTATATTCATAATATTATTGTTAAGGTAAGAAACGATTCCTATTCTAGATTTTCTAGAGCACGCCTTATTTTGATTTAAGTTCACCTAAATCTATCATCGCATGGTAAACATAGGCATATATTAAACAAGTAAGTATGCAAGTAATATCATGTCACACATTAATATAATGATGTATGGATTTATTATAGCATTTAAAAGCAATTAAAACAATTAAAATATGCTTTAAAACACTTTCGGGAATATAAATAGTTCAAAACTTTTATATAAAAAATATTTGACCACTCCATTAGATCCGTCTCGGAAAAATGAATCCAACGATATATTGCACGCCCAAAATGGAGTTACGAAACTCCCAAAAAATCAAATTTAATGTGGACAGACGGGCTGTAACGCATTGCGGAAAGGCGTTACAAGGGCTGTAATGTAACACCCTCCAGACTCGGTGTATAAGTCTGGGGGTTACAAGCTAATCACCAAACCTGTACAAGATTATTGATAAATAATAAAGAAATGAAACTAAACCCCTTAACAACTAACAGGATCTTTCTAGGTTGAAGTATGAAAACAAGAACCACTAACTACTTTTATTACAAACCAACATTCAAAATCTCACAAACTTTCTTTATTACAAACCATTGTCTAACTCATTTTAAACTAAGTTCAGCTTTTATTCAAACACACATACTATCTATTAACACTCCACCTGCTCGGGCAACTCAAAGCTTTCTTCCTGGATAGGGATCAACACCTTGGGTATAAGAGGATCCCGAGGCTTGACCCGCTTCTTTACCACTCGTGTTCTGACGGGTTTCATATTCCTTCTTAACTGAAACAATAAGGTGAATAACAACAAAAGGGGTGAGCCAAAATTGCTCAACAAGTCTACCAAATATACACAATGTTAAAGCAATATAACTGAATCCGTATCCCAGGTATATCTGCAAAGATATAACCTCATAAGAATCAAAAGAAGGCCATTGCTGGCGAATATAAACGAACTACACTGGATTCAAGTTCGCAGCTATACCCTGCTAATCAGCCAGGATACAGTGCAGATCTATATCTCACTATATAGATCCCGTCGGGCACCCAGGCACTACGGCCCATCTCAAGGATCCGGTTATGTTCCGGTCCTTAGGATTAAGTAACCTTAATCCCCAAAAGTAATGTTATCCAGTCCTTAGAATAGTAACCGGAACAATCGGTATACTTTGATATATTCTAATCACCAGAATATATTAATAATTGTGAGTAATAATTGGAATATGAATAATAAATTCAAATGAAAAGAATAATTCAAGAATCGAACTGAGATATGAATAAAGAAATTAAAGGAATACAAGCGTAATAAGAATTTGAAATGAATATTACTATTCTGAAATTAGAATAGAGGAGAAACTTGCCTTTTGCGCGACTTACTGCAATTAAATCACTTCTGTCTATTCTCTACTTGATCTACCTTACTGGCTTAGTTTCTGTTAGCAAAATAGATTGGTTAAGTCATCTTGTACTTCAATTTGCATCTTGAATTGACTTCATTTCGTTCCTATTATCTACCCATGCGCTTATAACTGACTCTTATATTACATATAAGCAAGTAAGACTCGATTAACCACATAATACATATAAGCACATAAGCACATAATCATTTCCATAGTTAAAATAATTTTTAGAATCCAAATCGACTCGCTGTTTGCTTCATTAATCACCTTCTACTTCATTTCCCCTTTTTCCGGAATTTTTCGGACTCGTCTCGGAGCGTATTTTGACTGATAATCAAGCAATCAATAAAGTCAACTAATTTCGAGAAGAAATTAGGTCTTCATATTATTTTTAATAAAAAGAATTCATTTTTCTGAGTAAAATGGCTTTCGTTTCACTCGAATCGGACTAACGGTTGAATTATTATCAATTAAACATTGATAATTCAATTTATTATTCAATATAAATAATTATTGCTAATTTTTGAATCCCAAAATAATTTTTAAATAATTATTTAAGAAAAATCAAAGTCAAAAATAATTTTTTTATAATTTTTGGAGTTAAAATGAAGAAGTTATGATTTATCGAAAATTTTGTGACCAATTATCGAAATAATTAATCACTTTTTAAAATATTTAATAGTTAAATAACTAATAGATAATTATTTACTAATTTAAAATAATTAATCCCTAATTATTAGGATTAATCACAATTTATTGCAAATATTTACAACTCGTCGTTATTTATTCGAATCATATTTCAACGCAACGATCCACTACTCGTATTTCTACGAGTTATTCGCGTTTCTTGCATAATTATCGAAACATTACTGTTATTATTACACGTATACGCTTTAATTAATTATCTGTATTTAATTATTCATTATGAATAATTATTACGGTATTATACGAATAATTATCTATCGTCTGAATATTAATAATCGAACTTATCGTTCAATTACTCGTATAACTACGAGTTATTTGATTTATTCCTTTATTTATCGAATCGTTCCCTGTAATATTCGATAAATCTAATCCTTAATTATGAATTATTAACTATTAATAAATAAATAGATAAGTGATTAAATAAATAATTAAATACTTAATTAAATTACTAAATTCGAATTCATAATTTAGGAACATAATTTAGGAATTATTTACAAAATTTTTCAGATTTTTAATCTGATTTTTATAATTTACAAAATTAAATTCTGTATTATCAAAATAAAAGTAAATAAATTTTAATTCCAGAAACAGAAATCAGATAAACGAATTGGGGGTTTTTTGGATCGAAACCGGGTCGAACACCGGGTTGAAACCGGGTCACCCGGGTCGTCCAAGAACAACCCAGAATCCGGCGCTGATGGCCGGTTCCGGCGAAGCTCAATCGGAGCCCAAAACGTGATGGTTCGACGCCGTTCTTGCTGCCAATATATTCCCCTCAACTCCGTCGTCACAACCACTCACTCAGCAACCACCGACGATAGCCCCGTCGTCTTCTCCGGCCAAAAACAAGGCTTTTCCGGCGGGTTAAATCGGAAAAACGGGTTTGGCTTAAACGGAAACCAAACTCAATGTTTAATATACGAAAATAAAGCTATTAACTCCTACAATCAATCCCAGCCCTCAACAACATTCACAACATCACCAAAATCACAGAAAAACGAATCAAAAATTCGGCTAAACCCATGAACTCGAACCATACCCTCCTGGGGTTATACGAGTTAATTAGCTATGCAAAATCATTCCTGAATTCAAGACAAAGCTATTCAAATCATCAAAACAATCAAACGATTCCAGAATCAAAAACGCCTAAATCAAACATAAACCCTAAAAATCGAATTGAAAATCAAAGCAACAAAACACGAAATTGATGACAGAAATCGAAAGTAAAGATCAAAAGCTTTCGATTGAGTACTCACATGTCTGATTTGGAGGTCGGAATCACGATCAAATCGCTGCTTGAATCTCAAGAACACCAAACCCTAATTCTGGAAATTTGGGGAATAATTGCTGAATTTCTGATTTTAATTAATTAAATTAATAATAATTAGGGTATTTATAGTGTGAAAAATAATACCCCTAAAAAAAATTAAGGGGCTAATTATACATTTAATAAAAATATTTGGCCCTAATTTTCATAATTTTTGGGTATTAAAATTTAATTTATAAATATTTTATATATGAAATATATATGCCAAAAATTCCCAAAAATTGTGAATAATGCAAAAATGCAAAGAAATAATATAAATGAAAGTCCTATAATTTTATAAAAATAAAAATGTGATTTTTGTGGGGTTTTTGACACCCAATGGGGCCCGGAAAAATCATTTTTCGCAAAACGGGAAAATTTATAAAATATCTAGATGTTCAGAATATTGCGATTATAAAAGCCGTTTGATGAAAAATAAGGCCCATTATTTTATTTGAAATAGTGGCTTTAAAATCATTGTTTAGGTCGTAAAACGTTTGAAATGAAACCTACGAATACGATATAAAACATCTGAAAAATACCTTAAAAATACAGAAATGATACGGAATACACGTAGCACATAACAATTAGGGTTTAACAGATAATCACACATAACTGACATATTAATACACATATTTTATTATAAATATGATATAATACAACGTAAATTTCCCGGTCGTTACATTCTCCCCCCCTTAATAGGATTCTGTCCTCAGAATCTTCTATGAAAATAAATGAGGATATTTTTCTGACATTTCACTTTCAAGTTCCCAGGTTGATTCTTCAACCATAGGATTTCTCCACAACACTCGCACTAAATATACAGACTTATTCCTCAATACTTTCTCTCGCCGATCTAAAATTCTTACCGGCTGCTCTACAAAAGACAAATCAGGTTGGATATCTATCGGTTCATACTCTATTACATGCCTAGAATCAGGATTATATCGCTTAAGCATTGATACGTGAAACACGTTGTGAATATGCTGCATATGAGGCGGTAAAGCTAATTCGTATGCAAGCTTTCCTACTTTCTTCAAAATTTCAAATGGTCCGACGTATCGTGGCTTCAATTTACCCTTATTGCTAAATCTGGTCAATCCTTTCCATGGCGATATTTTAAGTAATACGTGTTCTCCTTCCTGGTAGTTCATATCCTTCCTTGCTTGGTCTGCGTATTTACGTTGCCTGTTTTGCGCTGCATCGAGTCGTTTCCTAACAAGTTCAATCTTTTCTTTCGTCTGCTGAATTAATTCTGGACCCAAAATCTTGCGTTCTCCAACTTCATCCCAGTGTACTGGTGATCTACATTTTCTCCCATATAGTGCTTCATACGGCGGCATTCCAATGCTGGCATGATAGCTATTATTATAAAAAAATTCCACTAGGGGTAGATGTTCATCCCAACTGCCTTCAAAATCGATCGCATAAACTCGTAGCATGTCTTCAATTGTTTGGATAGTTCTTTCACTTTGCCCATCGGTTTGCGGATGATAAGCGGTACTCATGTTTAATTTTGTTCCAAGGCATTCTTGAAATTGTCTCCAAAATCTTGAGTTGAAACGAGGATCTCGATCTGATACAATAGATATTGGAACTCCATGTCGCATCACAATTTCCTTGAGATACATGTGCACTAATTTGTCGAGCGAAAATCTTTCATTAATTGGTAGAAAATGTGCCGACTTTGTAAGTCTGTCAATGATTACCCATATCGCATCATAATTTGCCCTAGTCCTCGGTAGTCCTACCACAAAATCCATCGCTAGATGTTCCCATTTCCATTCTGGAATGTCTAATGGTTGCAATAACCCGCTCGGACGTTGATGTTCCGCTTTAACTCGCTGGCATGTGTAGCATTTACTCACCCATTCAGCTATTTCCTTCTTCATGTTCGGCCACCAGAAGTTTTCTTTCAGATCGCGATACATTTTTGTACTTCCTGGATGAATGGAATACTTTGAATTGTGAGCATCTCGCATTATTTCTTCTTTTAATTCTACCACATTAGGGATCCAGATTCTGGACGCAAAGCGTAAAATTCCTTCGTTATCTCTCTGAGTTGTAATTTCTTCTCCCGTCAAGTCGTCATTTTGACTCATCACTTCATCTTGACAGCGGCGAATCTTCTCTAGTAACTCCGGTTGGAAAGTCATAGTGTAGATAGCTTCTGCAGATTCATTGGGAATACGAATCTCAATTTCCAATTTGTCAAATTCCTTGGTCAATTCTTCGCATGAAGTTAACCAATTCAATCTTTCTTTCCTGCTCAATGCATCCGCGATAACATTTGCTTTTCCTGGATGATAACTGATTGTAACATCGTAATCCTTTATCAATTCTAGCCATCGACGTTGTCGCATATTCAGTTCCTTTTGTGTAAAGATATACTTCAGACTTTTATGATCCGTGTAGATTTCGCATCTTTCACCGTATAGATAATGTCTCCAAAGCTTTAATGCAAATACAATCGCTGCCAATTCCAGATCATGCGTAGGATATTTCTGTTCATGAGGTTTAAGTTGTCTCGAAGCATATGCGATGACGTTATCGTGTTGCATCAATACACATCCTAGCCCGCGATACGAAGCGTCACTGTAAATGACGAAATTTCCTTGCTCGTCTGGCAGTACAAGTACTGGTGCGGTCACCAACCGATTCTTTAACTCTTGAAAACTTTCTTCACATTTATCATTCCATTCAAACTTTTCACTTTTTCGAGTTAACTTAGTCAGCGGCGTTGCTATCTTTGTAAAATCTTTGACAAATCTTCGATAATATCCTGCCAATCCCAAGAAACTTCGAACTTCTGTCGGCGTCTGTGGTCTTTCCCAATTCAACACAGCTTCAATCTTTGCTGGATCAACTTGGATTCCTTCTCTACTGATGATATGCCCTAGAAATTGTACTTCCCTTAACCAGAATTCACATTTTGAGAATTTTGCGTATAATTGCTTTTTCCTCAGAATTTCCAAAACTATCCTCAAGTGTTCTGCATGCTTTTCTTCTGTCTCGGAGTAAATCAAAATGTCATCAATGAATACAATCACGAACTTGTCCAAATATTTCTTGAATATCCTGTTCATCAAATCCATGAATGCAGCTGGCGCGTTTGTCAAACCGAATGCCATTACAAGAAACTCGTAATGTCCATATCTCGTACGAAACACAGTTTTTGGAATATCTTCAGCTTTAATCTTCAATTGATGATAGCCTGATCGCAAATCTATCTTTGAAAACCATGCAGCTCCTTTTAGCTGGTCGAATAAATCGTCGATTCTCGGTAAAGGATACTTGTTCTTAATAGTGAGTTTATTCAACTCCCGATAGTCGATGCATAATCGCATGCTGCCGTCCTTCTTCTTCACGAATAACACTGGTGCACCCCATGGGGATACACTAGGTCGTATAATGCCTCGGTCTAGCAGATCTTGCAGTTGCGTTGACAATTCTTTCATTTCAACTGGAGCCATTCGATATGGAGCTTTCGAAACTGGTTCTGTACCTGGTGCTAGATCAATCGTGAACTCAATTTCTTGATCTGGCGGTAATCCTGGAAGCTCGTCTGGAAAGACGTCCGGATACTCACATACAACTGGAATGTCTTCTATTTTAGGACTTCCTTTTTCAGTATTTAACACATAAGCTATGTACGCCTCACATCCTTGTTGAAGCAATCGTTTGGTCTGCATTACGGTGAGAAATTTCTTCCGTTGTTTTTTGCCTTTGAATATTACCGTTGCATTTTCCGCAGTTCGCAGTTTCACTTTCTTATTCGCACAATCTATTTGAGCCTTATGATATGCTAACCAATCCATTCCCAAAATCACATCAAATTCTCCTAGCTTAAAAGGAATTAAGTTTACAGAGAAATGATGTCCAGCTATTTCTACATTACACGCAGGACATACTCGATTTACTGGAACTTGGTCGTCATTCGCTAATTTTATGATTAACGTCTCGCCCAACCATTCGATTTCGCAATGTAACTTATCAAGAAATTCTTCAGAAATAAATGAACGAGTAGCTCCAGAATCAATTAATACTTTGGAATCTACGGAATTCACCAAAAGCGTACCTGCAATCACACTTGGACTCTGCACTGCTTCTTTCATGGTCATGTTAAAAGTCCTTGCTCTGGGTTGATTTGGCGGCGGTGGCGGAGGTAATTCCAATATTTTCGGAATACTGGCTGCCATTGCTGGTCCTTTACAATTCCTAGCGATATGCCCTCTCCTTCCGCATTGATAGCAAGTGATTTCTGTTGTTTTTCCTGTCGGACATTCGTTAGAGTAGTGCCCTTTCTGCTTGCATTTGAAACATGTCACCTCTGCTTTAATACATATGCCGGTATGCTTGCGTCCACAAGTTTTGCAATACGGCACCGAAACCTTAACAATTCCCTGCTGGTTGGAGACTTGGAAACGATTACCTGCTTTTTGTGTACCCTGTCCTATCCTTTTGAAATTCAGATTTGCCCGAGCTTGAAATCCCGGCTTTCTGTTGAAACGGTCTTGAAAACTTCCCTGTCCTCTGTCTCGTTGAGATCTTTCACTTTCCCCTTCGATGATCAAAGCTTTCTGGACTACAGTGGTATATGTTGCTAATTCAAAAACTGCAACTTGTCCGCGTATCCATGGTCGTAATCCTTCTTGAAACCTCTGCACTCGTTTCCCTTCAGTGTCCACCTGTTCCGGAACAAACCTAGCCAACTCATTAAATTTGGCTTCATACTCAGTCACAGACATACTTCCCTGCTTCAGCTCTAAAAACTTTATGTGTATCTGATTTCTTACGTAGCGAGGAAAATGCTTCTCTAAAAATAATTCTTTGAACCTATCCCAAGCAATAACATCTTCACCTTCTAAAGCCTTTTTAGATTCCCACCAATAATTTGCCTCTCCCTTCAACAAGTAACTAGCAAAATCAGTCTTCTGGTCCTCACCTACCTTCACTAGTACAAAAGCTTTCTCTATTTCCTTTAACCAGGTGGTAGCTTTAATAGGATCAGTAGACCCATCAAATTCTGGAGGTTTAACTGACTGAAACTGCTTAAAAGTAACAACAGGTTGAGGCTCAGGACGAGGTGGTTGTGGTAACATTTGTTGTTGTATCTGCTGTTGCTGATGCTGCATCTGCTGCTGCATCATTACCATCTGTTGTTGCATCAGATGGAACATTTGGTTCATGGTTTCATTAGTCTGGCCTTCAGAATTGTTGTTAGAGGTCTCAGCCCTAGTCTTTCTTTTTGGTGCCATCTTTTTCTGATAATAAAACAGGTGATATTTATTTAACAGTTTAATAAACAATTGACAGTATGTAATGGAAACAATTTATCCTGTATTAATAACATGGTTTATTTAAAGAAAACAGTTACTAAATGTAAAAACTAGAAATGTAAACTGTTAAATAAAATGTTTATTCTTTTTCTTTTCTGTTTTTTTTTTTTTTTTTTCAACAAGAATTATAGTATAAAAGATTGTAAAGCAATAAAGTGAAAGTAAATGCTGTAAAACTGGAAAGACTAATATTTAAATAAAAGATATTTGAAAAGTTCAGTTTTTATATATATATATATGACACCAGCTTCAGGTGTAAATGCTTGATACAAAAAGTCTCGGGCTACTGGCCATCACTACGGCTACAAGTCACACTATCGCTACAAGTTAAACTACTATTACAAGTTAAACTACTGATACACACATACACACTACTCACTAGGTTATACTATGCTGCCTCTATATACACACATACTCTGGAGTCATCGTCTCAAACCATCTCAGAACCCAGGCGGAATACGCCTAAGCTCCTCTCTAAGTGCCGGGACTAAAGTCTGGGCCAAACGGAATATACGATAGAACTCTGCAAAAGAAGGAGGTCCATCATGGGTCAACTCATCAAGCTCCCAAGTAGCGCTCATCAATACTGACTGTAGTCGCTGCCTCATATAGTAATCTGGCTGTAGGGCTGCTAACGGTCCTCTGTCCCTCTGATCAAACAGATGCATAATCTCTCGACACTGTGCCCGCCAATACTCCATATCATCCCTCATAACTCTATACTCATGGTATGGTACCATATGCGGCTGAGCAATCTGACCTACTGACTCCTGGGAAGGAACCCTCGGAATACCTGCACCCGGCTGTGGTAAACCTAACTGTAGATCCACATCATGCTCTCCCATCCCCTCGACTGGAATCATCTGAACTATGTCCGGCTCTGGGGCATGCACTGGTATAGGAGGTAACAATGGTAGTGGTGGTAATTCCTGCTCAATACCTGGTATAAACTGATACTCAATAGGTAAAGGTACTATCGGCTCGAAGAACTCAAAAGGATCAAACATCTCTATGGGGTCATGAACTATCCCCTGAACTGGTGGTACAGGCTCCTGTGGCAAAGGTGGTAGAGGTGGTAGAAGAGGAAACATATACTCAGATACTGAAGGTATGACTGGTGCTGCTGGCCCAGTGACTGTCCTCTCAGAAGATGCAGAATAACCAGAAGATGCCATCTGATAATATACCAAAGAAAAGAAAAGGTCACTAAACAATCCTAAGATTTATATTTCCCTTTTCTAATTTGACCTAAATCCTAATACTATTCTTCCTAATTTGACTATCCCTATCTTATGTGATCTCCCTATCCTATCTTAGTCCTAATGTTCTTGTTTTCAGGGACCAAACCTACAGCTCTGATGCCAAACTGTAACACCCTCCAGACTCGGTGTATAAGTCTGGGGGTTACAAGCTAATCACCAAACCTGTACAAGATTATTGATAAATAATAAAGAAATGAAACTAAACCCCTTAACAACTAACAGGATCTTTCTAGGTTGAAGTATGAAAACAAGAACCACTAACTACTTTTATTACAAACCAACATTCAAAATCTCACAAACTTTCTTTATTACAAACCATTGTCTAACTCATTTTAAACTAAGTTCAGCTTTTATTCAAACACACATACTATCTATTAACACTCCACCTGCTCGGGCAACTCAAAGCTTTCTTCCTGGATAGGGATCAACACCTTGGGTATAAGAGGATCCCGAGGCTTGACCCGCTTCTTTACCACTCGTGTTCTGACGGGTTTCATATTCCTTCTTAACTGAAACAATAAGGTGAATAACAACAAAAGGGGTGAGCCAAAATTGCTCAACAAGTCTACCAAATATACACAATGTTAAAGCAATATAACTGAATCCGTATCCCAGGTATATCTGCAAAGATATAACCTCATAAGAATCAAAAGAAGGCCATTGCTGGCGAATATAAACGAACTACACTGGATTCAAGTTCGCAGCTATACCCTGCTGATCAGCCAGGATACAGTGCAGATCTATATCTCACTATATAGATCCCGTCGGGCACCCAGGCACTACGGCCCATCTCAAGGATCCGGTTATGTTCCGGTCCTTAGGATTAAGTAACCTTAATCCCCAAAAGTAATGTTATCCAGTCCTTAGAATAGTAACCGGAACAATCGGTATACTTTGATATATTCTAATCACCAGAATATATTAATAATTGTGAGTAATAATTGGAATATGAATAATAAATTCAAATGAAAAGAATAATTCAAGAATCGAACTGAGATATGAATAAAGAAATTAAAGGAATACAAGCGTAATAAGAATTTGAAATGAATATTACTATTCTGAAATTAGAATAGAGGAGAAACTTGCCTTTTGCGCGACTTACTGTAATTAAATCACTTCTGTCTATTCTCTACTTGATCTACCTTGCTGGCTTAGTTTCTGTTAGCAAAATAGATTGGTTAAGTCATCTTGTACTTCAATTTGCATCTTGAATTGACTTCATTTCGTTCCTATTATCTACCCATGCGCTTATAACTGACTCTTATATTACATATAAGCAAGTAAGACTCGATTAACCACATAATACATATAAGCACATAAGCACATAATCATTTCCATAGTTAAAATAATTTTTAGAATCCAAATCGACTCGCTGTTTGCTTCATTAATCACCTTCTACTTCATTTCCCAGTTTTCCGGAATTTTTCGGACTCGTCTCGGAGCGTATTTTGACTGATAATCAAGCAATCAATAAAGTCAACTAATTTCGAGAAGAAATTAGGTCTTCATATTATTTTTAATAAAAAGAATTCATTTTTCTGAGTAAAATGGCTTTCGTTTCACTCGAATCGGACTAACGGTTGAATTATTATCAATTAAACATTGATAATTCAATTTATTATTCAATATAAATAATTATTGCTAATTTTTGAATCCCAAAATAATTTTTAAATAATTATTTAAGAAAAATCAAAGTCAAAAATAATTTTTTTATAATTTTTGGAGTTAAAATGAAGAAGTTATGATTTATCGAAAATTTTGTGACCAATTATCGAAATAATTAATCACTTTTTAAAATATTTAATAGTTAAATAACTAATAGATAATTATTTACTAATTTAAAATAATTAATCCCTAATTATTAGGATTAATCACAATTTATTGCAAATATTTACAACTCGTCGTTATTTATTCGAATCATATTTCAACGCAACGATCCACTACTCGTATTTCTACGAGTTATTCGCGTTTCTTGCATAATTATCGAAACATTACTGTTATTATTACACGTATACGCTTTAATTAATTATCTGTATTTAATTATTCATTATGAATAATTATTACGGTATTATACGAATAATTATCTATCGTCTGAATATTAATAATCGAACTTATCGTTCAATTACTCGTATAACTACGAGTTATTTGATTTATTCCTTTATTTATCGAATCGTTCCCTGTAATATTCGATAAATTTAATCCTTAATTATGAATTATTAACTATTAATAAATAAATAGATAAGTGATTAAATAAATAATTAAATACTTAATTAAATTACTAAATTTGAATTCATAATTTAGGAACATAATTTAGGAATTATTTACAAAATTTTTCAGATTTTTAATCTGATTTTTATTTGATTTTTATAATTTACAAAATTAAATTCTGTATTATCAAAATAAAAGTAAATAAATTTTAATTCCAGAAACAGAAATCAGATAAACGAATTGGGGGTTTTTTGGATCGAAACCGGGTCGAACACCGGGTTGAAACCGGGTCACCCGGGTCGTCCAAGAACAACCCAGAATCCGGCGCTGATGGCCGGTTCCGGCGAAGCTCAATCGGAGCCCAAAACGTGATGGTTCGACGCCGTTCTTGCTGCCAATATATTCCCCTCAACTCCGTCGTCACAACCACTCACTCAGCAACCACCGACGATAGCCCCGTCGTCTTCTCCGGCCAAAAACAAGGCTTTTCCGGCGGGTTAAATCGGAAAAAACGGGTTTGGCTTAAACGGAAACCAAACTCAATGTTTAATATACGAAAATAAAGCTATTAACTCCTACAATCAATCCCAGCCCTCAACAACATTCACTACATCACCAAAATCACAGAAAAACGAATCAAAAATTCGGCTAAACCCATGAACTCGAACCATACCCTCCTGGGGTTATACGAGTTAATTAGCTATGCAAAATCATTCCTGAATTCAAGACAAAGCTATTCAAATCATCAAAACAATCAAACGATTCCAGAATCAAAAACGCCTAAATCAAACATAAACCCTAAAAATCGAATTGAAAATCAAAGCAACAAAACACGAAATTGATGACAGAAATCGAAAGTAAAGATCAAAAGCTTTCGATTGAGTACTCACATGTCTGATTTGGAGGTCGGAATCACGATCAAATCGCTGCTTGAATCTCAAGAACACCAAACCCTAATTCTGGAAATTTGGGGAATAATTGCTGAATTTCTGATTTTAATTAATTAAATTAATAATAATTAGGGTATTTATAGTGTGAAAAATAATACCCCTAAAAAAAATTAAGGGGCTAATTATACATTTAATAAAAATATTTGGCCCTAATTTTCATAATTTTTGGGTATTAAAATTTAATTTATAAATATTTTATATATGCAATATATATGCCAAAAATTCCCAAAAATTGTGAATAATGCAAAAATGCAAAGAAATAATATAAATGAAAGTCCTATAATTTTATAAAAATAAAAATGTGATTTTTGTGGGGTTTTTGACACCCAATGGGGCCCGGAAAAATCATTTTTCGCAAAACGGGAAAATTTATAAAATATCTAGATGTTCAGAATATTGCGATTATAAAAGCCGTTTGATGAAAAATAAGGCCCATTTTTTTATTTGAAATAGTGGCTTTAAAATCATTGTTTAGGTCGTAAAACGTTTGAAATGAAACCTACGAATACGATATAAAACATCTGAAAAATACCTTAAAAATACAGAAATGATACGGAATACACGTAGCACATAACAATTAGGGTTTAACAGATAATCACACATAACTGACATATTAATACACATATTTTATTATAAATATGATATAATACAACGTAAATTTCCCGGTCGTTACATGTAACGCATTCCGGTAATTTGTTACAACACTGTTAAGCCATTAATATGTGTAACGCATTCCGTAAATGCGCAACAGTGTGTAACGCATTCACGGAATGCGCGACCCCACCCCCCGCCCGCGCGCGCGTGCGCTACACGCGCCTGGCACAGCAGCCGACCGTTTGCAGCAGTTTTTTTTCTCATTGCGAACTGTCAGCTTGTGTCAGTTTTCTGCCGTTACACCCCTTTCCTTTACTCCATTATTAATAATAATAATGTTATCATTTTAATTTTATTATTAATAAATTAATTAACATCTAATTAATAAATTAATAAAAATCAAAATAATATAATTTCTTAAATCGGGCAGTAGCAGAAAATTATCAGATCAGCCAGGGGTACTTGTGTAAATTTTAATCATATTTTTATTCAATGCATAATTATTTCATGAATTTTAATTAAAACAATTTTTAAAAAATTCATAACAAATAATCTACACATCACAAAATTATGAAAAAAAATACCTAGATGATCTACAACACTTGTAGAACCCAGATCAGTAGTCAAGATCTTATGCAAAAATCATTTCGAATTAATTCATAATTAAATCTAAATAAACTTGCAAAAATCATAACAAATCCATACATGCATAAAAAAATCTTAAATTTTTTATATGAATCTCTATATGCAGAACCTAGCTCTGATGCCAATGAAGGAATTTACGGATGAGCGGAAGCGTGATATAACAATTATTCCGTAAAAACCATGTATCGGACATATAGAAAAATGTATAAATCAGAAAAACGGAGGAATTGTAACCATACCTTGAAAATCGAAGCTTTATAATATGGTTGCTAGCAGTTGCTCCTCAGTGTGTGAAACACTCTACCGGTATCCACCAAGAATGATCCTCTTCGATGAAGTTTGTTATAAAACCAAGCTTTTATAAAAATGGAGTTTTGGGAGAGAGAGAGGAAGAAGATGGAGGCTAGCTCTTCTTAGGGTTTTCACAAAACCAAGTGTATTTTTAGAATGAGCCATCTCATTCTATTTATAGGGCTCTCTTAGGGTTTTATAATATATCATTATATATATATATTAGCCCCACATTTTATCTTTATAAAATGCTTTAATAATAATTAAAACTATTTTAATCATTATTTCTTTTCCTAAACTATTTAGAAAATTATTCTCTCTCTCATTATTTCATCAAAGAAAATATTCTTTTATGGTGTGACCTTGTAGGTTCAATATTATGCCGGTAGTAGAAATAAATAATAATAAACTTTTATTAATTATTTACATGAATACTAAAATTCACTAAATATAATTAACTGATTAATTATATTTATTCTACATCGTGAGTGATACTTCTCAACATATCGTGACTATCCGGATAATATGAATTCACTGCTTAGAATACCAAGAACCCGTCAGTGACTAGTTACCGTACAATAAATTCCTTCTACCCTTACAATATCCCGATTAAATACAAGGCATGGATCTCGTGTCAGGCCTATCAAATTTAATCATATGATTTCTTATTCATAATGCAAAGTTCATATTAATGCGAATTAGAAACTCCTTTCTAATTTCATACACTCTGGCCAGAAATTCCAGAACTCGCATACTAGAATAACATAGGATATTCTCTTCCTATACTGAAAGGGGTAGATCCTCTATTGACGTTAACTATCTCTATACACAAATCCCTTTGCCCAGAATAAACCTAATGGATGTCCTTGAGACTAAGGACTAAACCAAAGCACAGTTCATTATATACAAGATAACTTTAACGATCTCAAGTCTAAGGACACTTGTACAACTATCACTCAGTGAATAACTATTGACACGTGAGTAATCTCCATTAGTTTTTCAACTTATCGAGTCATGTTCAGTGAACTTATTCCCTAATAAGCACCTACATACTAGCTATAGTGTCACCACACAAATGCCTATGAGAACAGACATCCTCCTGAAGGGAGCAAGCATAGTATGTACCAATCTTTGCGGATCCACTAACATCCCATTAGCTATACTATGATCAGGAACTGTTTAAGTCTAGAGTTATCATCTTCTAGATCTCACTATTATAATCTCATTATAATTCTAGAAGCTTTACTCTAAAATATGGAGTGTCTTATTTAAAACACTTTAAATAGATAATGCCCATAATAAAACCAAAAAAAGTCTTTTATTAGTTTCAATGAAATCAAATAGGAATACAAGAAAGTTCTTCCTAACTCATCATACATGATTGTATTTAGGACAAACACTTTCACTCATCAGTTTCAGAATCGGTATCATCATCAGGATTTGATGATGAGTCATCAGTATCTGATTCTGGAAATTTGTTCTTCTTTCTTATAACTCCAACAGACTTTTCTTTTGAAGTTTTATCATTTAATTTCAAAGCAACATATTTCCCTTTGCTGCTTTTCCTCTCTTTCCTTTACTGGACTTCCAAATCATGAGTTCCTAGCATTCCATAGACTTCATCCAAAGTAATTATTTCGAAATCATACTGATGTCGTATGATTGAAGTCCGAGTCTCCCATTCTTCACTTAAGGCTCTCAGAAACTTGGTGTTTGAATCCTCTCGATCATACACCTTTCCCACCAAAGACAGATTGTTGAGCAGGGTCAGAAATCTGTCATAGATGTCAGTGAGACTTTTATCAGGCTTGGCCTCAAAGTGTTCATATTCTTGAATCAGAACAGCCCTTCTATTCTTATTGATGGCCATGGTTCCTTGATATTAAGTTTCAAGAGCATCCCAAATCTCTTTGGCAGTATAGTAGGCTAGCACCTTGTTTGACATCACAGAATCAAGACTATTATGTAAAATGTTTCTTACCTTTACATCTTTCAGCACAGCTACTTTCTCTTCTGGTGTCCACTCACTATTTTCCTTTAGCTGATAGTGTTCAGCAACAGTAGGAGTTGCAGGCACCAATTTTTTTGGCATGTATGGTCCATCACTAAACACGTCGAGATAATCTGGATATGTAGCTTCAAGGTGCATGAACATCTTCACCTTCCATGTAGGATACTCAGTCTTTTTCAGAATGGGGATTTTAATACTTTCATAGTTGTTCAGAGACATGTTTAGATCATTTCTGATTGTAAGTTTATCAGTGAGCTCTGATACCAATTATTGCCCAGTGAAGATATAATTGTTTAAGGGGGTTGGATACAATTGTATAAATGTTTCGAACAAGTAATAAAATATAACAGCTTTTTATATATATGATAAAAACTGTTACAAAACTCTCTCAAGAAATACTGATGTTCTTGAGAGCTGCTAGGTCGAATGATACTCGAGATCGATACACTAAGTAATGACCTAAACTGTGTTTATATACTACACAGCTACAACAAATCAATCTAAGATATGCATTATCAAAAGCTAACTGAAACTGAAACATATCTTCAACTGGATAGATAAAGTCCTATAACTCAGACGTAAAAGATATCTGCTCCACAATATAAGGAACATAACAAATCTTCTAAACTGACTGTCTTCAAATACTGATGAAATCTAAATGCTGATGATGTGTCAAATCCTGACGATACATCGATTACTGATGACACCCGAACAATCAGATCCCGAGCTTCTTCTGATCATTGAGAATTCAATATGTAACAACTTATATAAACCATTTTTAATTTTATTGTTATGAGTATTCAAACCTTAAATTTTTATAGAACTGATTAAATTGAGAATATTATTTATTATGACACTTATTCACGTTACAAAGATGTAACAGTTGAAATCTATACTAAATTATAATAACTAGAATGAGATGTATTTTGATATGCCTTTTTTAGATTGATTTGGTTATCTCAATCATTACCGTCATATATTCTTAATTAAATGATCAAGACCGTCAAATCCTAATACTACTCAAGTTCGAATCCCGCCAACAACAAATATTTAAATTATTATATATACACAACTCAAACTCCCACGCTCGAATCTTGCTAAAAAGAAACTCTAATATTATTATTTATAGACATACTAATAAGATTATTAACGGTTCAAATCTCATCAATTATATATTATATAATTCTTTTACTTTAAACATAACTCTATGAGTACAAATCCAACAATAATCCAAAAATCCAAATTTGAGGCAGATTACCCCAAATTCTCCTCCAACAGTGATCCAAATTTGGATCAGTGAACAATACTGATCCAAAGTTGGATCACTACTGTTCACTGATTCAAATTTGGATCACTTGGTTTAATATAAAATAATGGTTTTGTTATTTATAGTTTCTGAGATTTTAAATTAATTTTTGATTTTTTAATTATATAATTAATAACAGAATATAATTAATAGTTAACAAAATTAATTTTTAAACTAAAACTTAAAATAATGAGAAAACATATTTTATTAAAATTTAAATAGAAGTACATTGAAGAATCAGAAGTGTTGGATCCAGAAGTTGAGACTATTCCGTTCGATAAAAATACGTGATTCCAAGAAAACCTGGACCGCTTTAGAAAAATAAAAAATAAAGAGGCACATATTGCACTTAGAGGTGCATTAATTGAGCATTTGTAGGAAGAATATACTTATTCGGAAAATTAGTGTGTATCAATAATATTTTGTATGTTAATTGTTAGGAATTTGTTGTGAACTTGATGATAAGTTAAACAAAACACCTTAGTAGATTTAACTTAGTGAATTTGTAGCTCTCAACGGATGATGTAATATAGTCCCGATGGATGAACTTTATAGTCCCAACGGATGGCAACTGAACATCCATCGAGAGTGTAGCTTATGTAAATAATAAGTTTTGTAGCACATTTCTTCAAACAACATGTTTTAGTTGAGTAGATGATGTAGGATTCTGTAAGTCATGATGACTGCTAGATTGATGTACAGAATAGGTTAGCTAATTGTAAATATAAGATGTCTTGTAATCCTGTACAAGTGAAATAGAGTCAAGTGGCAGAAAGACTCCCAACGGATAATTTACAAAGGCTCCCAACGGATGATCACCAAAGCTCCCAACGGATAATCAACAAGGCTCCCGACGGATGACCAACAAAGTCCCGATGGATGATCATATTCAAAATAGCTGTTGATAGTGACAACACAGTCACATGCGTCGGGTGTTTGCAAAAGGAATGTGGCAGACTGTTAAGCAGGATTTTGAGAACAAAGAAGCATTACCATTTCCATAAAAATGTGAAGATATTCAAAGATGCTGGATAGAGTAATGTAGAAGCATGATATTAGACTAGATTCATTTTGTTTTATTGTCTTGTCTTCTTATCATGTAACTTGATGATATATAAACCAAGAGTAGCAAGTAGAACTAATTAACTAAAAAGATTATTTTCAGAGAAATAAATAAGGCAGTAACTGTTAAGAATTTCTCTATAAGTTTGTTTGTTTACTTGTAAGCAGATGTGTGCTATTCAAAGCATCACAGAGTTCTCAATCTGATATATATATATATGGTGGATACATTCAAATCCACTAGAAAGTTTTAAAGTTTTGTGTTTTATTATTTAGTATTTTGATTTCTATTATTCTTCCATTCCGCATTACTGCAAATCAAACACTATTATATATATTAAGTTAGAACCTTTAAAATTTCAAAAAGAAGCCAGAATTACATTCAACCCCACTTTTGTAGTTCTTGTTGTATTGTTTGGGAATAAAAATTGGTATCAGAACAAGCTCTTGAAGTACAAAGAGTGTAAAGATCACAACAATCAGCAAGATGAACAAAAAGGATGTTGGAGTGAAAATTCCATTTTTGGACAAAGACAACTATCACCACTGGAAGGTGAAGATGCACCTACATCTTCTTTCTCAAGATGAAGCCTATGTGGATTGTATTGAGAGAGGTCCTCATGTCCCTATGAGAGCTGCTACAGGAAATAAACCATCAGTTCCAAAACCTAGGCATGAATGGTCTGATCCTGACATTAAACAAGTCAGGAAAGATAAAAAGGCAATGAATATACTGTTCAATGGTGTTGACAGTGATATGTTTGACAACATCATTAACTGTAAAATAGCCATGGAGGTTTGGGACACAATACAGATTATTTGTGATGGTACTGAGCAAGTAAAGGGGAACAAGATGCAACTCTTGATTCAACAATATGAACATTTTCACTGTAAAGAAAGTGAGTCGCTCACTGATATTTTTAGTAGGTTTTAAAAACTACTGAATGCTCTATAGCTACATGGAAGGGTCTATCAAACAAAAGACCGTAACCTCAAGTTCCTTAGATCTCTCCCAAAGGAGTGGAAGCCAATGACAGTCTCGTTGAGAAATTCACAAGATTACAAGAAGTTCACCTTGGAAAGACTGTATGGCATCCTGAAAACCTATGAGCTTGAAATAGAGCAAGATGAAAAGATGGAGAAGGGAGGATCCATTACCTAGTTGCTGAGTTAGAGAATGAGAAAGAGATGAAGGTGGAAACTGTTGAATCTACATCAAAGGTCTGTGAAAGCAAGGGTAAATGGGTGGTAGCTGAAAATGAAGAATAGTTGAGCCAAGATGAAATGGATGATATAGATGATCATCTAGCATTCTTATCTAGAATATTTTCCAAGCTCAAATTCAAGAAGAATTTTGGAGCAGCCAAGCCAAATAGAAACATGGTTGATAAGTCAAAATTCAAGTGTTTCAAATGTGGCTTAGCAGGGTATTTTGCCAGTGAATGCAGAAAGCCTGATTCTGGTACAAAGAAGTTTGAGCCTGTTGATTATAAACAGAAATACTTTGAGTTGCTCAAGCAAAAAGAAACGGCTTTCATAACTCAGGAGAATGGCTAGGCTGCAGATGGATTGGATGAAGATGAAGAAATCAACTATGTCAATCTAGCCCTAATGGCCAAGTCAGATGAAATAGAGACAAGTTCATCAAGCAATCAGGTAATCACAACTAACCTAGCTCATTTGTCTAAAGCTAAGTGTAATGATAAAATAAATGACATGTCTATTGAATTATATCACCTGCGTGTTACACTCAAATCTCTCACTAAAGAAAACAATAAAATTAAAGAGAACAATGTGTTTTTAAGTGAAAGAAACAATGTGCTAGAGGCTCAATTTGTTGAGTTTGAAAAGATGAAAACTGAATGCAAGATTTATAAAGATGAATTAACTGATTCTTTAAAGAAAGAAGAGATTTTAAGGGAGCAGCTTGAGCGAGAACATGAAGTAATTAAAGCATGGAAATCATCTAGAGATGTTCATGCTCAAATTACTAAAGTTCGAGATATAGAATCCTTTTGTGATGTAGCCTGGAAAAAGAGCAAAGAGAAGCTTGATTCCAATCTGGTTGAAGGACTCTCTACAGATGTGGACTCGACGGATGATGAAAATCATCCATCGAATAATCAAAAGGATTATCCTTCGCGAGTCAAGGAGCCACATCTTTCGGTTGTGAGTAAACCAGTTAGCAAAGCTAAGTTAGTTAAAATGAATGAGAAATATGGATCAGTTTCTAAAAACTTTGTTCCAGGAGAATCTAGTCAAGTTAGCAAAGAAAAGAAAGCTAATGTTGGTCATATGTCTATCAAACAATTGAATGACAGACTGGAAAAGATTGAGGTTAAAATATAAGCTAAAAAGAAAAACAATAGAAATAGGAAGGTAGGGATTAACAAACATAACAACTACACACCTGATAAATATGCACCAAGAAAAATCTGTGTTAAGTGTGGTAATGTTAGTCATTTGTCTGTTAATTGCAAGCTTGCTATGCCTACTCCCATGCCTGTACCTTCTTCTTTTCCCAACATGACTGCCATGCCTTCCATGCATATGAATGTTATGCCTTTACAGAATATGAATGCACAATTTGCTAATATGCCATTTGCACCTAACCCTTATTATGCTGCATTTAGCATGCCTCAAATGCCATTTAACATGATTACTAGAATAACATGTTTACAAATAGCATGCCTTTTCTTGTTAATCAAAATGTGCATGATAATTCAGCTTCAATGAATGGTTTCAAAGGTCCAACTCAAGTGACTAAGGATGAATCTGAAGTACCTAAGTTAAATGAGGTCAAACCTAAGAAACCAAAGAAAAAGGCTAACAAGGCAGGACCCAAGGAAACTTGGGAACCAAAATCAACTTGATTTGATTTTGATGTGTGCAAGGAAACATAAAAAATCTTTGGTATTTGGATAGTTGGTGCTCAAGGCACATGACTGGAGATTCTACCCTGCTCACTGGGTTCAAGGAAAGAGCTGGCCCAAGTATCACTTTTGGAGATGACAACAAGGGTTATACTGTGGGATATGGCTTGATTTCAAAGGATAATGTCATCATTGAAGAGGTTGCCCTAGTGGATGGACTCAAGCATAATTTGTTGAGTATCATCCAGCTTTGTGATAAGGGCAACTCAGTCACTTTCAATTCTGAAGCCTGTGTTGTGACAAATAAGAAGTGCAACAAAGTAGTTCTCACTGGAGTGAGAAAAGGAAATATGTACCTAGTTGATTTCAACTCATCAAATGTAGAATTAGTAACTTGTCTTCTCAGTAAAGCAAGTCAAGATGAAAGTTGGCTATGGCACAAGAAGCTGTCCCATCTAAACTTCAGGACCATGAATGAGATAGTCAAGAAAGAATTGGTTATAGGTATTCCTCAAGTGGAGTTTACTAAGGATGGATTGTGTGATGCCTGCCAAAAAGGAAAGCAGATTAAAGCATCATTCAAAAAAAAGTTTGATTCAACAATTGAAGAACCTTTGCAAATTGTTATACATGGATTTGTTTGGACCAGTCAATGTATTGTCCATCTCTAGGAAAAGATATTGCCTAGTAATTGTAGATGATTTCTCAAAGTTCTCTTGGTCTTACTTTCTAAAATCCAAAGATGAAGCTAGTGAAATCATCATCAATCACATAAGACAAGTCAACAATCATCCTGACTTCAAAGTAAGAAGAATCAGGAGTGATAATGGAATTGAGTTCAAGAATTCTGTGATGAGATTATTCTGTGAAGAGAATGGGATTATGCATGAGTTTTCTGCAGCTAGAACTCCACAATAAAATGGAGTGGTGGAGAGGAAAAATAGATATCTTATTGAAGCTGCAAGAATAATGCTAGATGAATCAAAGTTACCAACATATTTTTGGGCTGAAGCTGTGAATACTGCATGCTATACTCAGAATATCTCTTTGGTCAATCAAGCAAAATACATGACACCCTACTAATTGTTCAAGAACAGAAAGTCAACATTAAACTTTCGACATGTCTTTGGCTACAAATATTATATCTTAAGGAATCAAACTGATCAACAGGGAAAGTTTGATGCCAAAGCAGATGAAGGAATTTTTGTTGGATATGCTGTGGGAAAAGCATATAGAGTCTACAATCTAAGAACCAACATTGTTATGGAATCTATACATGTTGTGTTTGATGATAAAAAGATTGAAGGACTACAAGATGGAGATTTCCATGAAAGCCTCAAATTTGATAATGTTGAGATGGTTAATGATGACAGTGATGATGAAAATGATCAAGAAATAGTGGCTAAGGATAATGCAGAAAAATCTACAACTAATGAAGCACATAATTCAACATCCGTCGAGTTACATAATGCTTCATCCGTCGGCAGACAATCTGCTTCATCCGCCGGTAGACAATCAGCTTCATTCGTCGGGATACAAAGTGCATCATCCGTCAGAACAATGAGAGCTGAGGGTCCAAAAAGATCACGTACAGAAAGAACCCCATATTTAAGTCAAAGATCCATAAACTCAGGGGGAGTTTATGATAATCAAAACTCTACTAATCATCAAGACAACAATGAGGCCTCTTCATCTTGAGCTAATCTACCTTAACAGAGAAAATGGACTAGAGATCACCCTTTTGAGCTTATTATCGGTGATGCATCTTCTAGAGTTCAAACAAGGAAAGAAACTCAAGAAGAATGTCTGTATAGCAGTTTTCTTTCTAAGGAAGAACCAAAGAAGGTAGAAGAAACTCTATTGGATCCTGATTGGGTTTTAGCTATACAGGAAGAGCTAAACCAATTTGAAAGGAACAAGATATGGAAGCTGGTACCCAAGCCTAAAGGAAAGAATCCAATTGACACCAAGTGGGTATTTAGAAATAAGATGGATGAAAATGGCATAGTTGTCAGGAACAAAGCTAGATTGGTTGCCAAGGGCTACTGTCAACAAGAAGGAATAGATTTTGATGAAACTTTTGCTCCTGTTACAAGACTTGAAGCCATCAGAATTTTCTTAGCCTATGCAGCCCATGCCAATTTCAAAGTCTATCAAATGGATGTGAAAAGTGCCTTTCTGAATGGAGATTTAGAGGAGGAAGTCTATGTCAGTCAGCCTCCTAATTTTGAAGATCCAAATTTTCCAGAATATGTCTACCATCTTTTGAAAGTACTTTATGGATTGAAGCAAGCACCTAGAGCCTGGTATGATACTTTGTCAAAGTTTCTCTTAGAAAATCACTTCACAAAAGGTAATGTTGATAAAACTTTATTCTTTAGAAATGTTAATGGCTCTAGTATACTTGTTCAAATTTATGTAGATAATATTATATTTGGCTCTACAGATGAAAAACTTTGCAAAAAGTTATCCAAATTGATGCAAAGTAAGTATGAAATGAACATGATGGGAGAACTAACTTACTATCTTGGTTTACAAGTTAAGCAAGTTAGTGATGGAATATTTATTAGTCAAACCAAATATATTTATGATCTTTTAAAGAAGTTCAAGCTAATGGATTGCACATCTGCAAAAACTCTCATGGCCACTGCAATTAAACTTGAATTAAACACTACTGAAAAGTCTGTGGATATTTCTAGCTATAGAGGCATGGTTGGCTCACTTCTGTACTTTACATCTAGTAGGCCAGATATAATGTTTGCTACTTATCTTTGTTGTGATGGTCTCAACCCCGGGGTCAGGGGATGACGTCACAAAAAATATGATAAATTATAACAAAACTGCTAAATAAACTTTATTATAATACACGACCCCAACCAGGAGCCGAAACATGTTCAAGTATTATTTAGGTTAAAACACACTCACTAACTTATTAAAAACCAGACACTCTCACTTATTACAGCAACTCATCAGACCTCAGGGCCTGATACAAACTACCTCGGAGGAGCCGGGACCGGAGGCTGACACTCTACGCTGACCTGGTCTTCTAGACATCTGCAATAAATAAATATAAAACAAGCTGCAAGGGTGAGCAATCCATTGCTCAACAGTACCTCTATACAAATAACCAGTAACAGGTTGTATAAAACAATATAGGAACAGATATTAAACTGATATACGAGAAATTCGTAAAACAGGTATAAACTGGATATCAAAACTAGCATGCTTTGCAAAATAACATCATCTGTAGTGTGCTGTGTAAAAATACCAGAGTTCAATTTTAGCATGCTATTTCCTTTCTAAAACCATTTTCCATTGCTGGACCAATAAATCACCGGTCCCGTTACGGGGACTATAAACTATTCCAACTTTATCAGATATATAAAAGAGGATGAATTCTAGGGACAGCTGATCAGTCTATCCCACCACAAATTTCATTCCGGAACTCAGAGACTAGCTAGGTCTCTGTCATGCTGGACTAAGCGGACTACCAGTGCGCGCATCCGACTTAGCCTCTTACGCAACCATGCTGGGCCGTTACCTAATAACGGACCTCTTACGCCAACTGACCATCAAAAATCTGATTTATTTTTATCCAGTTTCCAAAACCATTTACACCTATCTCTTTTTAAACCATTACAACACACATTCTAAAATCCCTTTTTAATTTTAATCATAATCTAGAGATAGGCATTTTCAGAAGTTACTTTTTCCCCAAAACCTCAGTTAACAAAACATATTTAAATACGGGGCATACGTAACTTAAAACGTTCAGTTCCGGTACATATTTTAAATAAACAACTATTCATATATACTGAACTGTAAAAGATTAGTTCAGGGGTACTTGCCTTGCGAAGCTTTGCACTAACTTTGGCTTAATTCTAATTGACTTGAACTACCGGGTCCTTTGACTCGAACCTACGAAATCGAAACAACCTAGGTTAGACAACCGATTATGTTTGACTTTTCCTCACTAACTAATTACCCATCGCTATAATTATCGATTCGTAAGTATATTAATATAAATAACATATACTTAATAATGGTGCACATAACAATCAAAGTTTAATTTGTATTAACGAGGTATATGAACTCAATTTATAATTTAAGGTAATTTTTAGAAAAATTGGGCAGCGACTCCTCTGTTTATAGGTCTACCCGTCGAAACATCAATCGACGTCAAATCCCAACAAAATCAATTTGAATCGCCACATAACTAAATTTTAATCCTGAACATAATTTATACAAATTTTATTTATTAAAATGTTTAGGACTCAGAGTTATATCATCCCCGTCCACCGTCCGCTCGTAACAAGTCATCGCGGTACGACGGCAAAATTTCGCGGGTACCCGATTAATTCTCGGGTTTCCAACACGAAACTTCGCCGATTAAGTATTAACAATTTCCCCGCATGAACAATAATTAATATCACGAAATTACTCAAGTAAAATCCTGCAGAAAAATTGCTAAAAATTATTATAATATTCAAATTCACAATCTGCAAAAACAGAATAGGAATCAAACGAAAACAAAACCATACAGCCAACACGCGCGAACGCGCCACCAAACCAACAAAACCGAGACACAACACAGGCGGCACCTCCACCTTCCATCACCACTCACACACTCTTAAACACACACACACACAGACACATATATATATATATACATAGATAAGCACATATATATGCATGCAGGTCAATAAACAAAACTAGGTCAGAGTATTCACCGGAGAAATCAGAAACCGAAACGGCGGCGAGAAGAAAATTGCCAGGAACAGCTGTAATCGAAGAAGGGAAGAACAGGAGAGGAGAAAAAAAACAGAGAGAGAGTAGCGAGAGAGAGATGAGATGATTCGAGAGAGAGAGAGACCAGGTTGAAATAAACCGAAAGGGAAAGAACTACCCCTTCCTTCTGTTAAGCCGCGTGTCCGATAAAAAGGGACACGTGGCTACTTTATAGACTGGACAAAATTTTTATAACCCCGAATCGTAAAATTGGCGATACATACCGCGCACGAGAGTTAGTCGGAAAAATTCCAAAATAGTCTTAAAATGTCACAAATAATTCAAAGCTATTAAAAATAATTTTTGCATAATTTTTAACTTAATTTTGAATCGCGCTTTATACCCACAATTAATGATTAAACGAAACAATGTGCGAGTAAAACTAACTCCGAAAATTCTTAAAATAATTTTAAAATTCTCAGAATATTGTAAACATAATAAAATATGAGTTTCATAATTTTTGAAGAATCCAAGAATTAAATATGGATTTTACAATTTAAATGAATTCAGAAAATCATTGAAGAATAAATAAATGACAGAATATTGATTTGTAAATTTTGTAAAATCCCTAAAATAATTAGCAAGGTTATAAAATTATAAAAACAATTTTAGAGACAACCCAAATAATTTCGGAAATAAAATTGTCATAAAATCACTTTAAAAAAATGAAACCAAAAAATAACGCTGTGCACCAGCTAATTATAAAACACACTACGCAATCCAATCGCATATAATCGATGATAAGTAAACACAGAGACCATGAGTGATATAAACTTCTTTATTAATTAACTACGCAATAATTACATATTTAAATATTATAGAAATATACGAGTCGTTTTATCCTTCCCCCCTTAAAAAGATTCTGCCCTCAGAATCTTTACTAGTTAAATAAGTGCGGATATTTCTCAAGCATATCTGATTCTAGTTCCCAGGTAGACTCTTCTGCCCTAGGGTTTCTCCAAAGTACTTTAACTATAGGAATAGATTTATTTCTAAGTACATGCTCCTTACGATCTAATATTTGGATTGGCTGCTCCACATAGGATAAATCCGATTGAAGCTCGATCGGTTCATATTCAATTACTTGATTCGAGGAAGGAATGTACGGCTTCAACATTGACACATGAAATACATTATGGATATGTTGTCATTGCGGGGGTAACGCTATCTCGTATGCCACTTTTCCTATTTGCTTCAAAACTTTAAATGGTCCTATATATCTCGGACTCAGTTTACCCTTCTGACCGAATCGAACCAATCCCTTCCATGGCGAAACTTTTAATAATACCAATGATCCTGTTTCAAAACTTATGTCTTTTTGATGCAAATCTGCATTCTTTTTCTGTCTATTCTGCGCGGCTTCCAATCTTTTCTGAATTAACATCACTGCTTCTTTTGTCTGCTGCACTAATTCAAGTCCTAACACTTTCTTTTCTCCTACCTCATCCCAGTATAGAGGTGATCTACACTTTCGTCCATATAAAGCTTCTTAGGGTGGCATTCCAATGCTGGCATGGTAACTGTTATTATAGGAAAATTCTATTAATGGTAAATGATCGTCCTAACTTCCCTTGAAATCCAAAGCACATACCCTTAACATATCTTCGATCGTCTGAATCGTTCTCTCACATTGGCCATCAGTTTGAGGATGATAAGCGGTGCTCATATTTAATTTAGTTCCTAAACACTCTTGAAACTTTGTCCAAAATCTTGAATTAAATCTTGGATCTCGATCTGATACTATAGACACAGGTACCCCATGCTTGGAAACTATCTCATCTAAATATATTTTAACTAGCTTTTCCAGAGAATACTTTTCATTAATTGGGAGGAAATGCGCTGACTTGGTCAATCTATCAATGATCACCCAAATGGCATTGTGATTCGATCTTGTCCTCGGCAAGCCTACCACAAAATCCATTGCAATTTCTTCCCACTTCCACTGTGGAATTTCTAGAGGCTGCAATAATCCACTGGGCCTTTGGTGCTCTACTTTTACTCTCTGACACACGTGACACTTGCTAACCCACTCTGCAATCTCTTTCTTCATTCCTGGCCACCAGAAGTGTTTTTTTAAATCTTGGTACATCTTCGTGCTACCAGGGTGAATAGAAAACCTAGAATTGTGCGCTTCATGCAATATTTCATTCTTCAGTTCTGCTACGTTAGGAATCCAGATACGAGAGGAAAACTTGTATAGACCGCGATTATCCTTTTGAGTACATAATTCTTCTCCTGTCAGATCTTCCAATTCTCGTTCCATAACTCCTTCTTGACATCTTTTAATCTTTTCCATTAACGCTGGCTGGAAAGTAATCTAGTATAGCGATTCCCGATCTTCACCTGACACTTGAATTTTGATTTCCATCTTTTCCAAGTCCCGTGCCAATTCATTCCCGATACAGGCCATGTTTAATTTCTCTTTTCTACTTAGGGCATCAGCTACCACATTAGCCTTACCTGGGTGATAGTTAATTGAACAATCATAGTCCTTAATCAACTCCAACCATCTCCTTTGTCTCATGTTTAAGTCCTTTTGGGTGAATATATACTTTAAGCTTTTATGATCCGTGTAGATATCACACTTCTCTCCGTACAAGTAATGACGCCATAACTTCAAAGAAAACACTATAGCCGCCATCTCAAGATCATGAACTGGATATTTCTGCTCGTGGGGCTTTAACTGCCTAGACGCATACGCAATAACCTTATCATGTTGCATTAGCACACAACCTAATCCTTTAAGAGAAGCATTACTGTAAATTACGAAATTCCCTGTTTCATCTGGTAATGCTAACACTGGTGCTGTCACTAGTTTTTCTTTAGCTCTTGAAAGCTTTCTTCACATTTCTCCGTCCAAACAAATCTCTCATTTTTCCGGGTCAGCTTGGTCAACGGGGTTGCAATCTTGGCAAAGTCCTTCACAAATCTTCGGTAATAGCCTGCTAATCCAAGAAAACTTCTAATTTCTGTCGGGGTCTTTGGCTGCTCCCATCTGGATACCGCTTCAATCTTTGCAGGGTCTACCTTAATACCATCTTTACCAACTATATGACCTAAAAACTGAACTTCCTCCAACCAAAATTCACACTTTGAGAACTTAGCATATAATTGTTTTTCTCTCAACCTTTGTAATGCAATCCTTGGATGTCCGGCATGGTCGTCTTTGGTCTTTGAATAGACGAGGATGTCATCAATAAATAAAATAACAAACTTATCAAAGTACTCCTTGTACTCCCGGTTCATTAAATCCATAAAAGCTGCTGGCGCATAAGTCAACCCGAATGACATCACTAGAAACTCGTAATGGCCATATCTGGTTCGGAAAGCAGTCTTTGGTATATCTTCAGGCTTGATCTTCAACTGATGATAGCCCGATCTTAAGTCAATCTTGGAAAAACAACATGCTCCCTTCAGTTGATCAAATAAATCATCAATCCTGGGTAGGGGGTACTTATTCTTGATGGTTAACTTATTCAATTCTCGGTAGTCAATACACAATCTCATGCTTCCATCTTTCTTTTTCACAAACAACACTGGCGCACCCCACGGGGATACACTTGGTCTGATTACCCCTTTATCCAAAAGTTCCTGAAGTTGTTTAGCTAGTTCTTTCATTTCTACTGGGGCCATACGGTAAGGTGCCTTTGAAACTGGTTCTGCTCCCGGAATCAAATCAATAGAAAACTCAATCTCCCGATCTGGTGGTAATTGTTAGGGCGAAATCACGCACTAATATTCACGCAAGTATACGCGTTCGCAAGTAATATAGAATACTTTCTAGTTCGTTCCCTCAGAGACTCAGACTAAGTTATTGTCTAATTAAACTCACTCACCAATGTATGATTACTTCTCAATGTTAAGATAATAACACTTAAAATTGTTGATTAAATATTAACTATAATTAACTACTTAATTAACCACTTAACTAACACTTCAATTTATCAATAATAAAACACTCATGAGATCACAACTTCATTATTACTTCCTTCTATAGCCATTGTTATTACCTTTAGCATGTGACAGTTATGACATTAATCGAATAACACGAAACTGATAAAAGCCAACTTTCATTGTACTAATACCATTCTACCAAACATCCACAATTAAGATAGAAGTTGAATAGTCATCAATTATGTTGAGTTCCTATATGTCTACAGAAATTGACAACACAACGATTTAAGCACAAGTGATCCCTTTTGATTACATAGGGCAAATAAAACTGTTAGAATTACCCACTAATCATGCACAACGTACATGAACCTATGCTAGCATGGCAAGTTCTAAATCTCAAGATCCACCATCGCTTCACAAGAGATTAACACCCTATCTTATATGTTCGCGACGCACATAAGACGAATACGCACAACCAATACTAGATATCATGCAATCATCACACACTAAAGTATTAAACAATTAACTAAAGAATTCCATAATAAATCCGTTGCAACCCCATGATCACGATTAGCCCATAATAGCACTTATCGCCATCATGGGTTCATATGAAATCATGATAAATAACACAAGAAAATAATAACTAAACTAATTATATTAAAACAGAGTACGTCACAAGAGTAAATAAGTCAAAGCAAGAAAACTAGCATCCAACGTTACAACGAAACAAGAATCACAAGAATATATGCTTCCTCTTCGCTGCAGTGTGCTAAATCGATCTTCTTCCTTATCTCCTTCGCTTCTTGTAAAACACAATCTAAAACATAATCTCCTTCTTATTCTCTATGAAAACGTCTCAAATCTACTTATATAATAGTCTCATAAAACTCAGATTACATAGAAGTTGGAAGCCAAACAGAAGTAGAAGTCTAAAATAATTCAGCTTTTTCCCCGACCCTGCACGGCCGCTCAGCATTTCTGCGCGGGCACGCAAGGCTGCTGCGCGGCCGCTCAGCATTGCTGCGCGGGCGCGCAGGACCCTACTGGAAAAATTCCAGGTTTGCTCCATTTCTTCGCCGTAATCTGCCCGTTCTTTTCCTCTCTCAATGGTGAACACATGCCAAGGCTTATTCTTGATGATTCCTCCTCCGAAATGCAACTAATACCCTGAAATGCATAAACACTAGAAAAACGCATCAAATATACAAAATACTTGATTTCAAGACACCAATTTAAGCCATTTTAAGACGTTCTAAGTGGTATAAAATGCCACTTATCACACCCCCAAACTTAAATCGATGCTTGTCCTCAAGCATCACAGACTCAAAATAAAGAAAAATATGCATGAATGCAATCTATATGAAAATGCAACGATCCCCCTTACTACAATTAACCAACCAAATTGTCACGTCTCAACGAATGCAGTTAGACACTAAAGATCAATTAACTCATACAAACGGACATACAGCCAGAAACGTGGTGTGTGCAAATGCTTAACAGATATGCTTCGGAACTAGACCAATTACTATGACTAGACTATCCTCAAGGCAATCCTACGATTATACAAAGAATAAAAATTCTAGGCACAAAGTGATATACAACACTACAAGAACTCTGGAGCTTACTACGGAATCGTGCTTTTTATTTACAACTCAAATGCTTATTTGACCGTGCAATGAGTGAGGTCCACAAAAGACTTATACAATGGTATCCATGTAACGAGCGTTAGGTTAGCGGATCCCAGACTCTAAAAGCCTTAGGTCACTAGGCACAAAGTCCCCTAAGAACTTAATAACTCGAATACCAAAGAGCCCACTCTTGATCAATTATGCAAAATTTTTTTTTTTTTTTTCTGAGCAAGTGCGTTTCGCTCCATCTTGCTCAACCCTAGACTACTCGCATAACATGCGAGCCGGCTACTAGCCATTTGACGCCTAGCCACAACTAGCAACAAATTCCATTTTTACTCCATTTTTTTTCTTTTTCATGCCTTTACCACTAAGAACCTATTATCAAATTCTAAGCATAATAAATAGATTATCCTCGAAAATAATCAGATCATAACAACAATCTAGCCCTTAAGCATTCTCTAAGACTTAGTGAAAATACAAGTGCTTCTAGCATGCATATCAACCTACACAACTTAATATCACTTTAATGCTATCACTACACTCGCATCAATATCACAATTCAGTCGATAAATCATTGCAAAAGGGATCATGGTATATGCATGAGCTATATGATATGACAAACAACTAAAGCTATAAAAAAAACTATATGGCAAAAATTATGCAACTATATGAACTAACTATCATGAATATGCAGCTATATGACACACACAAAATATTCCTTAACTACCACCCCCAAACTTAAAATCTTCACTGTCCCCAGTGAAGGTAGTAGAAAGGAACACAGGGTATACCTACTCGGAGTCATCATCATCATCACCCTCAGTGGGTGGAGTATCAGGCGGCGGGTATGCAGAGTCCTCACCAAAAACTGGCCACTGGATATCAGCTCCAAGGCCTCGAAAAGCAGTCCCTAACGCAAGGGTGAGCTCCTGAGCAAACCTATTCTGCGTCTCATACATGGCATCCATCCGCCGTGAAAGCCTCCTATACTGGGCATCACCCATCCCAGCACCCTCCTGAACTCTCGAAGAACCAGCCTCACCACGCCCTGGCCTAGCCATATTAGCACCTCGTGCTGGACGCCCTCCTGGAAGATGATAACCCAGCCCATGCTCCTCAGGCTCACCACCGGTCCACTCCTGCATCCCATTCAGAATGCCAGAATCTATCGAAGCTGCTGGCAACTGCAACTACTCATGAGCCGGCCAGTTCACTCCTACTGCTCGGCATAGCTTCGTAACCGTGGATGCATAAGGGATGTTCATATGCTTTGCTCCCCTCAAAAACTTCAGAATTCCTTGGTAGATAAACTCACCAAGGTCCACATAGTATTCCTCATTCAGAATTCCCGACAACAACTGTGCTCTCTCAACTGTGACCTCGTGTGCATGTGAAGAAGGCAAAATATTAGCACATATAAATGCATTCCATGCACGGGCATACCTGTTCATGGCGATCACCGGAAAGTGACGATACTCATTATTGGCTGGACTGCGGTTCCAAACTGTTCCCGGTCGACAGAGAGTCGCACAAATCAAATCCAAGTCAAAATCCTCAGCAGTCTTTTCATTCCAGTTCTCCTCCTCGGGCTTCCTCTCTCGCTGTCCAATCACACGGCGAATCGCCGCAAGATGATAATCAACCGTAAGCCCACGAACTACTGAAAACCCATTCTTTTCAGCCTTCGCGTTCGCGTAGAACTCGCGAACAACACTCATCGGTACTGCTTCGGGTGACTCACAAAAAGCTATCCACCCCTTCTCTGCAATCATGGGCAACAACTCACCATCCCTCCCTGATGGTAAAAACCCCCTCTCCTTCAGAATCGGCTTCCCCAACAGCCTAGTGTACTCCTCCTCCGCAGCTCTGTCAGTTAACCGAGGCCTTGCAGCAGTACCCCTTGATGAATCAGCAGTAGGAACTGTGCTGCTGCTGTCAATAGTGCGTGCTCTCTTGGGTGCCATTGATTTGTGAATAAAAGTGTGTAAGAACTGATTTTTGATGTTTATGAGAGGGTTTAAGTGTAGGAAGTTTGTGGGAGATATGTGGGATAGGTGTATGTATATATAGGGTGTGGAGTAAGTTAAATTAGATTAGGAGTGGGGTTGAGGGATAAAATCATGGGGTAATGGGAAAAGAATTCGTGGGTTTATGGGCTGTGATGGGTTTTTGTGTTTTTTTTTTTTTCTGAACTGTAAAAAATTTTCTAGAACTCGACCCCTGCGCGGCCGCTCAGCATTTCTGCGCGGGCGCGCAGCAAGCTGCGCGGCCGCTCAGCATAGCTGCGCGGGCGCGCAGAGGGTCTCTGGAATTTTTTTTTTCAGCCCCTGTTTTTTGATTTTTTTGTGTTTTTGGATAGGTTATTAACTTCTAAGGGTTCCTGTAACAACAATTCATGGGTTGCCTCCCACGCAGCGCTTCTTTTTCATCATTAGCTTGACGTTCCGTACCTTTCTCAAGTAGTCAACAAAATGGCACTAACCACCTCTCGGTTTGCCATGTCCCCATAGTAGTGCTTTAACCGCTGACCGTTAACCTTGAATGCTTGGTCCGAATCCTTCTCAAAAATTTCCACCGCTCCATGTGGAAACACAGTTTTGACAATAAAAGGTCCAGACCACCTTGATTTCAACTTCCCAGGAAAAAGTCGGAGCCGAGAGTTGAATAACAGAACTTGTTGCCCTGGCACAAATAACTTAGGATGTAGCTTCCTATCGTGCCACCTCTTCACCTTTTCCTTATACATTTTGTTATTCTCGTACGCTTGAAGTCGAAATTCATCAAGTTCATTAAGCTGAAGCATTCTTTTCTTACCAGCTGCATCTAAATCCAGGTTCAATTTCTTCAATGCCCAGTAGGCCTTATGCTCAAGCTCCGCCGGTAGATGACATCCCTTACCGTACACCAACTGAAACGGTGACATCCCAAGTGGAGTTTTGTATGCTGTTCTGTAAGCCCAAACAGCTTCATCGAGCTTTAAAGACCAATCCTTCCTTGACGGACAAACAACCTTCTCTAGAATGCGCTTTATCTCTCTGTTAGACACTTCCGCTTGACCATTTGTTTGCGGATGATAGGCAGTAGCTACTCGATGATTCACATTATAACGCTGCATCATAGAAGTGAACTTACGGTTGCAAAAATGTGATCCTTCATCACTTATGATTACCCGAGGCGTTCCAAACCTTATGAAAATTTGCTTATGAAGAAAATTTAGCACTGCCTTTGCATCATTTGTCGGTAAAGCTTTAACTTCGACCCATTTTGAGACATAATCGACTGCCACCAAGATGTACTGATTATTGCAAGACGAGATAAAAGGCCCCATGAAATCGATTCCCCACACATTAAAGACCTCGACTTTAAGCATCACATTTAATGGCATCTCATCCTTCCTTGACAAATTTCCCACTCTTTGGCAACGATCACACCTTAAAACAAACTGATGAGCATCCTTGAACAAAGTAGGCCAGAAAAAACCTGCTTGCAGAATACGAGCTGCCGTCTTCTCACCTCCATAGTGTCCACCATAAACCGTGGAATGGCAGTCTCGTAATATCCCCTCCGTCTCACAGAACGGGATACATCTCCTGATGATCTGGTCAGCTCCCTGTCTAAACAAATATGGTTCATCCCACATATACCACTTCACCTCATGCAGAAAGTTCTTCTTTTGAGCGGATGTCAAATTAAGTGGCATTATATTGCTGACAAGATAGTTAAAATATCTGCAAACCATGGTTCTTCCTCCTGAATGGCAAACAACTGCTCATCCGGAAAAGATTCATTGATTAACGTCCTATCTTGTGAAGTAGAATCGGGATTCTCCAACCTAGAGAGATGGTCAGCTACTTGATTCTCAGTACCTTTTCTATCTTTGATCTCTAACTCAAATTCTTGTAGTAAAAGCACCCAACGAATGAGTCTCGGCTTCGAATCCTTCTTAGAAACCAGATAGCGAATAGCTGCATGATCAGTGAATACTGTTACTTTCGTACCAAGCAGATAAGATCGAAATTTCTCAAAGCCAAAGACTATAGCCAAAAGCTCCTTCTCAGTAGTGGTGTAGTTCAATTGGGCCCCATTTAAAGTCTTACTCGCATAGTAGACCACATGGAAGAGATTTTTCTTGCGCTGTCCCAGAACTGCACCTACCGCATAGTCACTCGCATCACACATCATCTCAAACGGTTCTGTCCAATCTGGTGCTGTAATAACTGGTGCCGTGATCAAACTCTCCTTGAGAGTCTTGAATGCTGCCAAACATTCATCATCAAATTTGAAAAGCACATCTTTCTCAAGCAAATTGCACAACGGCTTAGATATCTTTGAAAAGTCCTTGATGAATCGCCGATAAAAACCCGCATGACCGAGAAAACTACGGATTCCTTTCACCGAATTAGGTGGGGGAAGATTTTCAATGACTCCCACCTTGGCCTTGTCCACCTCCAGACCTTTCCTAGAGACCTTATGCCCAAGGATAATGCCTTCACGCACCATAAAATGACATTTCTCCCAATTAAGCACCAAATTAGTTTCCACGCATCTTTTGAGTACGGCACTTAGATTATTCAAACATTCATCATATGAGTGTCCAAAGACGGAGAAGTCATCCATGAACACTTCGACGTTATTTCCAATCATGTCAGAGAATATAGCCATCATACATCTCTGAAAGGTGGTCGGGGCGCCACATAACCCAAACGAAACTCTACGAAAAGCAAATGTGCCAAATGGACAAGTGAAGGTAGTCTTTTCCTGATCCTCTGGTGCAATACAAATCTGATTATACCCGGAATAACCATCCAGAAGACAAAAATACTCATGTCCCGCCAATCTGTCAAGCATTTGATCAATGAATGGGAGAGGGAAGTGATCCTTCCTTGTGGCTTTATTCAATTTTCTATAATCCATGCATACTCTCCATCCTGTAACTGTTCGAGTAGGGATGAGCTCATTTTTTTCATTTGCGACCACAGTGATACCTCCTTTCTTAGGTACACATTGCACGGGGCTCACCCACGAGCTGTCGGAAATAGGATAAATGATGCCTGCATCTAGCCATTTCAGAATTTCTTTCTTCACCACCTCCTTCATGATCGGGTTCAGTCTTCGCTGCTGTTCCACAGTTGGCTTACTACCTTCCTCTAACAAAATTTTATGCATACAATATGAAGGACTTATCCCCTTGATATCTGCTATGGTCCATCCTATAGCCGATTTGAATTCTCTCAAAATCCTTAAGAGCTTGTCTTCCTCACTACCTGAAAGGTCAGCTGAAATAATAACAGGTAACGTAGATGAATCACCTAAAAAAGCATACCTCAAGTGTTCAGGTAATGGTTTGAGCTCCAAGGTAGGTGCTTCCTCTATTGATGGTTTGAGCTTCCCTTCAGCATTCTTAAGGTCAGCAGTACCAAGAGATTCAAATGGTATGTCGAGCTTTCGCTTCCATGGAGAAGCGTTCAGATATTGTAATTGCTCGTTGCTATCTTCATCATCGCTGTCAAAATCCCCCACTAAGGCCTTTTCCAATGCATCAGACATTAGCATGTGCTCGAGTTCCGAAGTAACCACAGAATTAATCACATCCACTTTTAAGCACTCCTCATCTTCTGTAGGGAATTTCATTGCCTTGAATACGTTGAAGGTCACATCCTGATCTTGGACCCGCATAGTAAGTTCCCCTTTTTGCACATCTATCAAGGTACGGCCAGTAGCCAAGAAAGGCCTCCCCAAGATTATGGGAATCTTCTTATCTTCCTCAAAATCCAGAATAACAAAATCTGCAGGAAAAAAGAGCTTATCCACCTTGACGAGCACATCCTCAACTATGCCCCTTGGGTAAGTAATGGAACGGTCCGCCAATTGTAGCGACATGTATGTGGGTTTTGGATCAGGCAGATCCAGCTTTTTAAAGATCGACAACGGCATCAGATTAATGCTTGCTCCCAAATCACAAAGGCACTTGTCAAAAGTTAGATTGCCAATGGTGTAAGGAATGGTGAAGCTTCCTGGATCTTTCAGTTTTGGTGGTAACTTTTGCTGCAGAACAGCGCTGCATTCTTCCGTGAGAGCAACGGTTTCAAGGTCATCCAGTTTCACCTTCCTTGAAAGAATAGTCTTCATAAACTTCGCATAACTAGGCATTTGTTCCAGCGCCTCAGCGAAAGGTATATTGATGTGAAGTTTCTTGAACACCTCCAAAAACTTCCCGAACTGTCTATCCAGCTTTTGTTGCTGCAATCTCTTAGGAAAAGGTGGTGGAGGATAGAGCTGTTTCTCCCCTGTATTAGCCTCAGGCAGAGTGTGTTCAACAGTAGTCTTCTTTGGTTCCGCCACTTTCTCCTTTTGCTTAGATTCTTCATCTCTAACTTCAGCTTCGACTTCTTTTGCCTTTTCAGCATCAGCTACTTTTCCAGACCTTAAGGTAATAGCCTTGACTTGCTCTTTAGCTTCCTTCCTGCCTGGTACTTCCGTGTCACTGGGAAGAGTGCCAGGTTGACGATTGAGCACTGCATTGGCTAATTGACCGATTTGATTTTCCAAGGTCTTGATAGAAACCGCCTGACTCTTGCACAACAGCTTAAGTTCCTCAAAATCAGCACTAGTAGGTGCAGCTGCACTTCCCTGTTGAGGATATGATTGCCTTGTAGCATACTGCTGTGGTTGCTGGAATCCAGGTGGGTTAAACTGTTTACTTACTCCTTGCTGATATGTTGGCTGAATAGCATTCTGATTATTCCCCCAGCTGAAATTTGGATGATTTCTGTTGTTAGGATGATAGGTCGCTGGCACAGGCTGCTGTTGTCGCTGATAATTATTCACATACTGAATAGATTCGTTGACAAGAGAACACTGATCCGTAGCATGAGAACCTGCACAAAGCTCACAAACCATAGCTATTTGATTAACTCCATACGTAGCCAAAGAATCAACCTTTATTGATAGCGCTTGGAGCTGGGCTGCAATAGCGGTGGCTGCATCAACTTCCAGAATACCTGCTACCTTGCCTGACGTCATCCTCTGAGTTGGGTTTTGATGCTCATTTGCAGCCATCGTCTCGATAAGATTATACGCCTCAGTATAGCTTTTAGCCCATAAGGCGCCTCCAGCTGCTGCATCGAGCATGGGCCGAGATTGGGCCCCCAAACCATTATAAAAACCAGTGATTACCATCCAATCTGGCATTCCATGATGTGGACATTTTCTCAACATTTCCTTGTAGCGTTCCCAAGCCTCGCACATAAATTCTGTAGGTTGCTGCGCAAACTGAGTAAGAGCACTCCTCATAGCAGCAGTCTTTGCCATTGGATAAAACTTCACCAGAAACTTTTGCGCAAGATCTTGCCACGTAGTGATGGACCCAGCTGGTTCAGAATGTAACCAGTCTTTTGCCTTATCCCTCAGTGAGAATGGGAAAAGCCTCAACTTGATAGCCTCATTAGTCACGCCATTATACTTAAAAGTGCTGCAGATCTCGACAAAATTCCTTATGTGCATGTTGGGGTCTTCAGTTGCCGCTCCTCCAAAAGAAACAGAATTCTGCACCATCTGAATAGTGCCCGGCTTGATTTCAAAGGTGTTAGCTTGAATAGCCGGATGAAGGATGCTTGACTGAATGTCATCAATTTTAGGCCGAGAAAAATCCATAAGAGCTGGATCAGCTTGAACAATACGATCTCCCATGTTTACTGGTTCTTTCTGCTCAGTTCCTGAATCCGAATCCTCAAAATCTAACTTCTCCGGAGTATCAAGAACTTCGTCTTTCTCCTCAGCTGTATCTAAGGTCCTTTTGCGAGCACGAGAACGAGTTTGCATAAACGCTTGCTAAAGTACCTGAAACACAACCGAAAAGAGTAATTAACTACTACGTCCTAATCACTGAGTCCTAATGACCAATGATGGTAAGTACATAAACTAAACAAATACGCCGAGTCCCCGGCAGCGGCGCCAAAAACTTGTTAGGGCGAAATCACGCACTAATATTCACGCAAGTATACGCGTTCGCAAGTAATATAGAATACTTTCTAGTTCGTTCCCTCAGAGACTCATACTAAGTTATTGTCTAATTAAACTCACTCACCAATGTATGATTAATTCTCAATGTTAAGATAATAACACTTAAAATTGTTGATTAAATATTAACTATAATTAACTACTTAATTAACCACTTAACTAACACTTCAATTTATCAATAATAAAACACTCATGAGATCATAACTTCATTATTACTTCCTTCTATAGCCATTGTTATTACCTTTAGCATGTGACAGTTATGACATTAATCGAATAACACGAAACTGATAAAAGCCAACTTTCATTGTACTAATACCATTCTACCAAACATCCACAATTAAGATAGAAGTTGAATAGTCATCAATTATGTTGAGTTCCTATATGTCTATAGAAATTGACAACACAACGATTTAAGCACAAGTGATCCCTTTTGATTACATAGGGCAAATAAAACTGTTAGAATTACCCACTAATCATGCACAACGTACATGAACCTATGCTAGCATGGCAAGTTCTAAATCTCAAGATCCACCGTCGCTTCACAAGAGATTAACACCCTATCTTATATGTTCGCGACACACATAAGACGAATACGCACAACCAATACTAGATATCATGCAATCATCACACACTAAAGTATTAAACAATTAACTAAAGAATTCCATAATAAATCCGTTGCAACCCCATGATCACGATTAGCCCATAATAGAACTTATCGCCATCATGGGTTCATATGAAATCATGATAAACAACACAAGAAAATAATAACTAAACTAATTATATTAAAACAGAGTACGTCACAAGAGTAAATAAGTCAAAGCAAGAAAACTAGCATCCAACGTTACAACGAAACAAGAATCACAAGAATATATGCTTCCTCTTCGCTGTAGTGTGCTAAATCGGTCTTCTTCCTTATCTCCTTCGCTTCTTGTAAAACACAATCTAAAACATAATCTCCTTCTTATTCTCTATGAAAACGTCTCAAATCTACTTATATAATAGTCCCATAAAACTCAGATTACATAGAAGTTGGAAGCCAAACAGAAGTAGAAGTCTAAAATAATTCAGCTTTTTCCCCGACCCTGCGCGGCCGCTCAGCATTTCTGCGCGGGCGCGCAAGGCTGCTGCGCGGCCGCTCAGCATTGCTGCGCGGGCGCGCAGGACCCTACTGGAAAAATTCCAGGTTTGCTCCGTTTCTTCGCCGTAATCTGCCCGTTCTTTTCCTCTCTCAATGGTGAACACATGCCAAGGCTTATTCTTGATGATTCCTCCTCCGAAATGCAACTAATACCCTAAAATGCATAAACACTAGAAAAACGCATCAAATACACAAAATACTTGATTTCAAGACACCAATTTAAGCCATTTTAAGACGTTCTAAGTGGTATAAAATGCCACTTATCAGTAATCCTGGTAACTCATCTGGAAATACATCTGAAAATTCATTAACTACCGAAATCTTCTTTAATTCGTGTATTCTCTTCTCAGTGTCCACAACATGAGCTAAGTATACTTCACAACCTTGTCTCAATAACTTCTTTGCTTCCAAGATAGAAAGAAATTGCTTATCCTATTTTCGTCCTTGATAAACCATCCTTTTGTTGTCTTCTGAGTATAACAAAACTTTCTTTTTCTTACAATCAATATTTGCCTTATGCCGAGACAACCAATCCATTCCTAAAATTATATCAAACTCTCCTAACTGAAAAGGTATTAGATCCACCAAAAAGAAATGCCCGCAAATTTCTATTTGACATCTAGGGCAAAACTGGTTTACCGAGACTTTATCCTGATTAGCTACCTCTATCGATAAGGGCTCATCTAAATTTTCCAACATCAAATTCATTTTACTTACACATTCTTTAGATATAAAGGACTTAGATGCTCCCGAATCAAATAAAACCTTAACAGGCACTGAATTTAGAGAAAGCGTACCTGCAACCACATCTGAATCTTGAGCATTAGATTTCTTGGTCATTTTAAAGGTTCTGGCTCTCGCTGTACTAGTTGCTGGTCCTTGAGATTCATTACCTCCTACATTACCCTGAGTAGCCGTCTTGCAGTTTCTGGAGATGTGCCCAACCTTACCACACTTGAAGCAAGTGACTCCGATATTTCCTAGGTTACATTCTGACGCGTAATGACCCTTTTTATCGCATTTAAAACACTAGACATCCTTCCGACACAGACCACTATGCTTTTTACCACATAACTCACAATCCACAACTGGTCTGGTTGACTGGACTGGGGCGGAGGCAACTGAAGTGACACAGGAAATTGTCTGAGCCATGCCTTGCCTTCTAAATCTCCGATTCTTATTCCGACCAAACTTCCTTGGGAACTTCTGACTAGACTCCTCTGGGTCTGCATTAGCTGTACCACTTTCAAACTTTCTTTTCCGATCACCCCTTTCCTTGGAGGCCAACTTCTAATCACTCTCTATCACCAGTGCGGCTTGAACTACAGAGGTATACGTCTTAAGTTGCAGGGCTACCACTCCGCTATGAATTTCTGGCTTTAGTCCTTGCTGAAATCTCCTAGCTTTCTGAATCTCAGTGTTTACATATCCAGGGGCTAGTCGAGCCAACTCCGTAAACTTGGCCTCATACTCAGCCACGCTCCTTTCTCCCTGCTTCAATTCCAAAAACTCTACTTCCAACTGACTCTGCAAACAATTTGGAAAATACTTTTCTAGGAACAGCTCCGTGAATCTAGCCCAAGAAACAGGACCTTCTCCTTCTAAGGCACACACAGATTCCCACCAAAAACTTGCTTCACCTTTCAGAAAATAACTAGCATAATCTGACTTAGAATCATCACTCACCTGAGTAAGGGTGAAGGCTTTCTCCATTTCTTTAAGCCAAATTCTAGCAGCAATCGGGTCTACCTCGCCCTTAAACTCCGGGGGTTTAACTGACTGAAAAGACTTGAAACTAACAGTCTGGTTCGGTTCTCTTGGCTGGGGTTGATGTTGAAGCTGTAACTGTTGTTGGATTTGTTGATGTTGTTGTTGTATAAATTACTGCTGTTGTTGCTGCTGTTGTAGGAATTGCTGTTGCTGCTGCTGGAATTGTTCTTGCTGCTGAGCCAGCTGATTAGACTGTTGGCGCAGCAAATCTAGTAATCCATCCATGACTGGGCCCCCTTCAGAGTTCCTACTGGAGGAATTGGACGGGAAATTTTTCTTGGGAGGCATTCTACTGAAACACAACAAAAAGGTTTTATATGAAAATTGTGCCCCCGGGTAGCAACAGTTTTATGCATCAGGAAAATGTGGTCACAATTAAATATTCCCTTCCCTGTTTATTTGGGGTCCACCCATGATGCATAACCAAATTTACCAATCCAGCAACAATTACAATAATAACAATAACATCAATAACAATAGTGCAATAAAATAAAATCGACAACCGTAACATCAGAAAATAGTAATACAACAACAGTACAAATCCATCTAACAACTACAGTACAACACTCATAGCATACTAAGTACACAACAAAATTGGTTGTCCTAGCAGCCCCGCCTAATACAAGCTACAATACAAAGAAAACATACATAATAAAAACATCTACAGAACTCCTGTAACTAACTCCGAGCTCTGTATCTCACTCCAGCAAGTCTAATCTAGCCACTGCCACTGCCACCAATGGATCCTAATTCAAATACCAACCAGTTCACAAGATCTTGGTACTGAACAACTCTAAACTCAGAGCTAATGAAACGGTCAATGGTCCGAGCTCTCTCTACTGCAGCCTGAGTCAAGGATCGAACTCTCTCCTACACATTTGGGGAAGGGGCAGGAATACCCTGGAAAGGCCCGACCGGAATCTGGTCAAGCTGAGCTGCTAACCCTGGGCTCTGCTCTCTGATCAAAGACTGGTTCACCGCTCGGTGAACATGGTAAGGGATCGGGGAGGATGCACCTGAATGAACAGAGGGAGGAACAGGTGGTCTCGAGGTGGAGGAACTAGGACCACATCCTAGAGGGAAATCCCTAACAGCCGACACTGACCTTCGTACCCAGCGAGGACAGATACTAGGTCCTGACACACCTCCTGATACAACTGGAGGAACTGGTGGAAGATTCATGGGAGTCTCCTCGGCTACAACATCCAAGGTCCGCTCAGAATCTGAATCATCTGAGTCTGACGGGTTTCCCCGAGAAGGAGAACTGGAGATCACTATAGGCCACTGCCAATCATAACAATATACAGGAAAGACAGAACAAGGTTAGGGCAAGTCTATTAAAATATTAATAGATGCCAGGGTAACGCCGTCGGAACCCTCGACTTATACTTAAGGTTGCTCCTCGACATGAGTTGCTGACTCACACTATAGGACATACTTCCTACACCTTACTAACTCATCTCTTAACCGAAATTAGGGACTTGAACCTGTGGCTCTGATACCATCTGTGACAGTCTCAACCCCGGGGTCAGGGGCTGACGTCACCAAAAATATGATAAATTATAACAAAACTGCTAAATAAACTTTATTATAATACACGACCCCAATCAGGAGTCGAAACAGGTTCAAGTATTATTTAGGTTTCAACACACACACTAACTTATTTAAAACCAGACACTCTCACTTATTACAGCAACTCATCAGACCTCAGGGCCTGATACAAACTATCTCGGAGGAGCCGGGACCGGAGGCTGACACTCTACGCTGACCTTGTCTTCTAGACATCTGCAATAAATAAATATAAAACAAGCTGCAAGGGTGAGCAATCCATTGCTCAACAGTACCTCTATACGAATAACCAGTAATATGTTGCATAAAACAATATAGGAACATATATTAAACTGATATACGAGAAATTCGTAAAACAGGTATAAACTGGATATCAAAACTAGCATGCTTTGCAAAATAACATCATCTGTAGTGTGCTATGTAAAAATACCAGAGTTCAATTTTAGCATGCTATTTCCTTTCCAAAACCACTATCCATTGCTGGACCAATAAATCACCGGTCCTGTTACGGGGACTATAAACTATTCCAACTTTATCAGATATATAAAAGAGGATGAATTCTAGGGACAGCTGATCAGTCTATCCCACCACAAATTTCGTTCCGGAACTCAGAGACTAGCTAGGTCTCTGTCATGCTGGACTAAGCGGACTACTAGTGCGCGCATCCGACTTAGCCTCTTACGAAACCATGCTGGGCCGTTACCTAATAACGGACCTCTTACGCCAACTGACCATCCAATATCTGATTTATTTTTATCCAGTTTCCAAAACCATTTACACCTATCTCTTTTTAAACCATTACAGCACACATTCTAAAATCCCTTTTTAATTTTAATTATAATCTAGAGATAGGCATTTTCAGAAGTTACTTTTTCCCCAAAACCTCAGTTAACAAAACATATTTAAATACGGGGAATACGTAACTTAAAACGTTCTGTTCCAGTACATATTTTAAATAAACAACTATTCATATATACTGAACTGTAAAAGATTAGTTCAGGGGTACTTGCCTTGCGAAGCTTTGCACTAACTTTGGCTTAATTCTAATTGACTTCAACTACCGGGTCCTTTGACTCGAACCTACGAAATCGAAACAGCCTAGGTTAGACAACCGATTATGTTTGACTTTTCCTCACTAACTAATTACCCATCACTATAATTTTCGACTCGTAAGTATATTAATATCAATAACATATACTTAATAATGGTGCACATAGCAATCAGAGTTTAATTTGTATTAACGAGGTATATGAACTCGATTTATAATTTAAGGTAATTTTTAGAAAAATTGGACAGCGACTCCTCTGTTTATAGGTCTACCCGTCGAAACATCAATCGACGTCAAATCCCAACAAAATCAATTTGAATCGTCACACAACTAAATTTTAGTCCTGAACATAATTTATACAAATTTTGTTTATTAAAATATTTAGGACTCAGAGTTATATCATCCCCATTCACCGTCCTCTCGTAACAAGTCATCGCGGTACGGCGGCAAAATTTCGCGGGTACCCGATTAATTCTCGGGTTTCCAACACGAAACTTCGTCGATTAAGTATTAACAATTTCCCCGCATGAACAATAATTAATATCACGAAATTACTTAAGTAAAATCCTGCAGAAAAATTGCTAAAAATTATTATAATATTCAAATTCACAATCTGCAAAAATAGAATAGGTATCAAACGAAAACAAAACCACACAGCCAACACGCGCGAACGCGCCACCAAACCAACAAAACCGAGACACAACACAGGCGGCACCTCCACCTTCCACCACCACTCACACACTCTTAAACACACACACAGACACATATATATATACATATATAAACACATATATATGCATGCAGGTCAATAAACAAAACTAGGCCGGAGTATTCACCGGAGAAATCGGAAACCGAAACGGCGGCGAGAAGAAAATCGCCATGAACAGCTATAATCGAAGAAGGGAAGAACAGGAGAGGAGAAAAAAAACAGAGAGAGAGAGTAGCGAGAGAGAGATGAGATGATTCGAGAGAGAGAGACCGGGTTGAAATAAACCGAAAGGGAAAGAAATACCCCCTCCTTCTGTTAAGCCGCGTGTCCTATAAAAAGGGACACGTGGCTACTTTATAGACTGGACAAAATTTTTATAACCCCGAATCGTAAAATTGGCGATACATACCACGCACGAGAGTTAGTCGGAAAAATTTCAAAATAGTCTTAAAATGTCACAAATAATTCAAAGCTATTAAAAATAATTTTTGCATAATTTTTAACTTAATTTTGAATTGCGCTTTATACCCACAATTAATGATTAAACGGAACAATGTGCGGGTAAAACTAACTCCGAAAATTCTTAAAATAATTTTAAAATTCTCAGAATATTGTAAACATAATAAAATATGAGTTTCATAATTTTTGAAGAATCCAAGAATTAAATATGGATTTTACAATTTAAATGAATTCAGAAAATCATTGAAGAATAAATAAATGACAGAATATTGATTTGTAAATTTTGTAAAATCCCTAAAATAATTAGCAAGGTTATAAAATCATAAAAACAATTTTGGAGACAACCCAAATAATTTCGAAAATAAAATTGTCATAAAATCACTTTAAAAAAATGAAACCAAAAAATAACGTTGTGCACCAGCTAATTATAAAACGCACTACGCAATCCAACAATCGCATATAATCCATGATAAGTAAACACAGAGACCATGAGTGATATAAACTTCTTTATTAATTAACTACGCAATAATTACATATTTAAATATTACAGAAATATACGAGTCGTTATATTTGTGCTAGATTTCAGGCTGATCATAGTGAATCTCACTTAGTAGCTATTAAGAGAATTGTAACAACCCAAATCTGGGGTCAAGATTTGGTGTCACTAAACAATCTTTACATAAAATATAATAATATATAGTTAACCCCTTGAATCTGGATCGTTTACAGGTTGTGGTATGAAACAAGAATCTAACCTTCTACCATTCACAACAATTACAATACAAGTTTAAATACCTTTATGCTAATGCCCTTGTCTTATTTTTCTAACATCTTCGTCCTCTCGCAGCGGAGATCTCTCTAACTTCTGCTGTCTAACGAAAGCTATTCATTTTTATCCTTATCTGCTTCTGAAAGAAATAAGAATTTACAAAGCAAGAGTGAACCAAAAATGCCCAGCAAGTATATAATTTGAGTTTCAAGTATTAATATCAAAAAAAAATTTCTGTACAAAAGTTTTAAACAATTTTAAATGATTCCATTTATTAGTGAGAGTTGAGCGAATAGACATTGGCTGTTACCAGCCTTTAATTATAAATCCAAAAGCGACAAGCGATTCCCAGATTCATCTCCTGAATCAGGGTTTTGTCCGGTTTTGGAATCATAAAATTTTCGTGAAAGAATGCCGTTAATGGCGATCAACAATAATTTAGACTATACACTAGTTCACACTTATACCCTGCTGATCAGTCAGGATATAATGTAGATCTATACCCACCCGTATAGATCCATTCGGGTACCCATGCACTATGGCCCAAGGGTCCGGTCCATCCCCGACCCATAGGATCCAGCTCATCACTGGTCCTCACAATAACCATCCAGCCCGTAGAGTATTTTGATGTCAAATCATTTTGAATTAAAAACATCCCAATTCAGGGTTCGCAAATAACCCGAAAGAATGGGTATTTGCTCAAGAGAGCAATCAATAACATAGGAACAATAATGAAAGGAACATGCATAATAAGAGTAATTGCAGCAAAATATAAAATAGTTAACTATTCTGAACTTAGAATAGGAAAGAAGAAATATTTGCAGTATTTAAAAGAAAGTTCAGGAATACTTTCCTCGATAAGCTTTAACCACTATTATCGGTTGACTTTTGGATTGCTTTGAACGTTTGTCTTTATCGTCAGACCACTATCCTATTCTGGGTACGATCTCAATACTCAGGTCCTTCGATTAGGACGTCGCTGAGCTCGACAACTAACCACTAGATCATTCTTAGTCCGATGTTAATCCTCGGGTCTTCCGACTAGGCCTACAGGGTTGAAATACTCTAATTCAGATAATTGCTTAAGCTTAACATAGTATCGCTATCACGTCTACCCATACGGTTTCATATCCCGTCTCGTATTTATAGATATTATTAAAATATACATAGCAATTATGGTTCACATCTTCGAAACTCGGTTCAGTGTTTGTTTTCGGAAAGTATGTATACTTGTTGGTTTGAAAATAGTAAGGTAATTGATTATTTATAAAAAATAGTGTCACAACATATAATTAGGTTTCGTATAATATAATTATATATTGTTGTTCGACATCTCCGATAATTATAGTTACGTTTCCGTATTTTTGGGATTAATTTTCTGAAAATCGGGCAGCGTCTCCTTTGTTTATCGGCCTACCCGTCGAACAATTCGACGTCAAATCACAACAACAATCCAATCACAATTTGTAATCCCAATCACCAATACAACTCAATTATTAATTATTATTATTATCCGTATTTTTATGTTTTTATTCATATTTTATATGTTTATTCGTAGGACTCAGAATTAATTCATCACGGTCCACCGTCGGCTCGCCGAGGCTCATTGCCGACGGCGGTAAAATTCACGGGGTCTCGTTTATATAGGGCATCCTACGTAAATTTCACCGATTAAATAATGCTTATTTCCGCACGATAAATTTTATCTCACGAAACCTTAATCAATTAAATCCTGTAGAAACCAAAATAAATCATTAAAATTTAATTCTGGACATAACAGAATAAACAGCTAGCACAATACACACGCGCCTACGCGCAACCGGAGCAGGAACAACGCACGACTCGAAAAAATAACAGAAAAATCAAGGCGGCAAATAAGAACACATACACGACTGCATATATACACACGACTGTGCCAGGAAGAAACTGAATAAACAACAGGAAGAAAAAGGGGAGCTGGGGCGGCGATTTTGCCGGAAAGAGAACAGAGCAACGACGGCTTACCGGAGGGAGGAACACAACCGGAAGGAGGGAACGGAAACAGAGGAAGGGAAGGAAAAGAAATCAAAGAAACACTACGCCATATATGGCCTAACTGAACATTTGAGGGGGGTGTTACCTTATATTATGTTACTATAGATGTGAACTTTTCACCCTATCAACACCTACAATATGCGGGTTACTAAACCTATAATACTGTGTTGCCATAGGTTACTGAGGTGTTAGGTAGAGGTAACATGATACATTGTATTGCTATAGACTAAGAATAATGGAAAAATTAAATTTAATACAAAAATAAAATTTATTTTTTATAAATATTTGATTTGAATAAATAATTTATGGATTTGTCTTGGAAAGTATTATTATATCAAATAATTGATTTATGAACATATCGTAACAAGTAAAATAGTTTATTTAAATATAAAATTATTTAATAATTATTTTGATAAATTTAATTATAAAATTACTTCTTTAATTATTTATTCTGATCTAATTATTTATTTTTATAAATTAATCTGTAGTTTTATTGTAATAATTATAATATGCAGAATTAAAAAGATTACAAATATTTGGATAAAAAAATGAAATAATAACAAATTAAATGGGATGGGTTGAATGGAAAATTAAATGGGTTGGACTTGGTGAAAAGTTAAATGGGTTGGGCTGCAGAAAAATTGGTTTGGGCGCGTGACTTTAAAAATTTTGGACGAAAGTAAAGAGGGAAATTATTTGGGAAAAAGTTATAATCTCATCCTCAGTCTCAAGCGGCGGAAACTAGGGTTCTTGTTCATTTATTTCAACCCAACGACACAAAATACATAAAATTCGGTCGTTATCGACTGTAATCTTCTCGCTCTTTTCCACTCCAATTCAATCCAATTGCCACCTATACATACACTTTTATTCATTTCTGTATCTATATCTCCGTTTAATTGCTCTCATCTTTGTGTTTATTCAACAGGTTAGGGCATGAATTGAATGACGAGTGCTTCTAAGTTGTTTAGTAACCGCCGGTTCCGGTTCGGACGGAACCCTGATGATCTCGGAGCTTTTGATTCCGGCGATGGGCATTCGTTTCATCCTAATCGGCGCCGGAATAATAATAATTATCATAGCCACGGCTCTCTTCGGCGTCATCATGATGTGGAGGGATGTGATCATCCGAGACGAAGCGATAATCATGTTGTTCGGAGATTCAAGTTTAATGCTTTTTGTTGTTTGTAGATGTGGGAAGTGGTGCTGGTGATTTGGGTTTCGCTAAGTGATTCTAGGAATTTCAAGGCAAATCAGGTACTTAATTTTAATGGAATTCCACTGATTTTGGAGAAATCGGGTTTATTGCTTGTTAATCTGGATTTCGTGTTTTTTAATGAAGTTGTTTACTTTATAGTGTGATGTTTATCCAGCAATTATTGTGGTACTTGGCTTTAAGATTTTGTTTCTGTTTCTGGTAGTTGTATACAATGTTAATCAAGATAATAATGCTTAACTGGAACAAAAAATTTAATTCCTGAGTTACTTAACATAACTCAATTATGTGAGTGACATGTATGCATTGAGATTTCAAGTGTTATTGGAAAATGAATTATAAGATACTAGTTACAGTTAGATCAACCAATTGACTAAAGGTTTCTGAAGCATACGAATCTAACTCAGACCCCATTGTCGTGCACAAGCCCATTTGTTTTGTTTTTTCACCTTAACAGAAGGGTGTGGGCACAGGCTTGGGTAGATCAGAATAAGTTTACTTGTCAACAGTACTTGAGTGATACCTCATACTTGTTTGACAAAAGGTTCCCACGAGTATTTTGTAACCAAAGATAATCCGATAACATAGATTAGACAAAATGTTTGACAATGTGACGAGTAAATTTATGCCCCCTTTCTGTAGATTTAAGATTCTTCGGATTTGGTTTCTTTGAAAATTAGTCTCCTCGGTGATTGCCAGATTGGAAAAACATGTTTTCTGGTAATTACTGATTCTTTTTTATTAATGAAAAATATGCATGGCTCAGTATATTATCAAATAGTACACCGAATATGATCAAAATTATGCGTTCATTGCTGTTGCATAGTTAATTTGTTATTGGTTACATTATTCGTTAAATAAATGTATTAGGACCTCTAGGATCAATAGGTTGGAGAACAGATGTAGGAGTATTTGTTGAGCATTGTAGCAGTATTTGAAACATGTATTGATATTGTTAATTTTGTATTTTAGGCAAAATATACAGGCAGGGAGAAATCGAAAGAATTGCAAGAGGTGATAGGATTGACGCTTATGGATAAAACATTGTGTGTCAAAGGAGCTCAAATTGCATATATGATTTGGGAAGTTGAAGGTAATTTACCTAATTAAGCGATTAGTTTTTTATTAATTTATTTTCTTTTCATTATTAGATTTTTATTTGAGGTTACCAGCAAGTTTATCTCATTCATTGGTTGTTTTACCAAATCCATTTGTTTATTTAATGGTGTTTAGATTTGTAAGATATTTTTGGACTTAGTCTAGTTGAACTTGAATAAATGCAACTTGGGTATCATCAAAAACTTGTTTTCATGGTTTCTGTCATTCAGCATATGATATTCTGAAGTTTAGATTTTGCAGAGTAGTTTGAGAGCTTTGTTCTTTCGGGTAAGGTCAATTACGAGAAATTTAGATACTCAAGCACACGGTTTGAGAGTATTGTTTGATCAGGAGACATGGGTCCTAGGTTCAAGGTCTGGATGTTGGTCATTTGCATTCAAATTTGTGTTATATCAGCTGTTACAAATCCTAATGATGTCATAGCTAGCTAAGTGATGTCACAGTATATTATAGAGGATAATTTTAATCAACAGTAATTAGTTGGAATGATGCTGCAGTTGAATTTTAATCCCAGAAAACAAAAATCGTGAACTTGATTATATGTTTTTTTCCTCTGTTAGTGTTATTAGGTGGTATCAAGAAGCCCGGAAATGGAATCAGGTGAGTAATGCTTTGAATCTGTTTGATAATCATCCTCATTGTTCGAAAAGTATAATTCATTTACTTGTTTTAATTGTTGCAGAGCGCAATTCCAGTACTGGTGGGAACAAAGTTTGATGATTTTGTTCAATTACACATAGATTTGCAATGGACTATCGCTAATAGAGTTAAATATCAGGTGCCACCTATCACCTATGTTTCAGTGGTTGTTTTCGCTGACGGACTCTGGAGCATAGGAGTCTGGAATTAATAAAAGTTGAACGTTGTTGTTTTAATGTAAATTCGCTCTACAGGTTCTTCTTAAAGCGGTTGAAGGTGCATGCCAATAAAACAACAAGAGTTGATGATTATAATATAAGAGGTTGAGAATCGTGTTCGGATACATATTTATATAGAATTGTGTTGGAACATTTTTACAGAATTTGCTGATACAAGAATGCAATTTTTGCATAACATGATTCATCTCTTTGTAAGAGTTTATATTTATTAATTTATATTGAGCTGGTCTAGTTATTCTCAAAATATTTTCATTTATATTGGATTTAAAGATTTGTCTATTTATTATAATTTTAAAAATTAAGGAAAAACAAGCAAAATCAAACAATATTATTTGAATTTTGAAAAATTAGTTATGCGGGCGCCACAAAATGTAGGCCTTGGAATGGGGCCCACATATGGGCCTCACATTTCTGAAAGAAATTTTAAGATCTATTGCAACACACTTAGTATGTTACTATAGCGACCAAAATATGTTGCTATTGATATCTATTGTAACAGGATATGTTGTGTTGCAAGAGAATAACCGATGTGTTACTATAGATATCTATACTAACTAGTTACGGGTCATCATAGCTCTGATGTTGCCTTAGCCCATTTTGGGCCTTTAGCAACATTTTTTTGGGTCTATATGTAACGCCCCCACATCCGGGGTCAGGAATTTGGGTCGTCACGCAATCCTTCAATCATGTGTAACCTGCATTAACTCAATAATCCATTAATTCCATATCACAGACTCCCAATCTCCCACACTCACAAGTTATAGTTTTAGAAATGAAGTACAACAAGTATCATCTGTTATTAAAACTCAAATGTACTTTACAGGATCTCAAACAATTATTCATAACCTCTATATGAAGTTACAATAATTATGACTGATATCTTATACCTATCTGATACTCTGGCACACCTGAGACAAAGCTGCCAAGGATCCTCCCCATGACTGCAAGCGACTAAGTCCCACACCGGCATACTGGTTATCTGTTGTGTTGTGTCATTTAAAAGAAAGTAAGAGTGAGCTATAATGTCCAGCATAATAATGTAAGTATGAAAATGACTGTATGATAAACTCACGTAAAACATCATATTTGATAATTACGTTTTATTTGAAAATAGTTTCCCTTGGTGATACACACCTTTTACGAAAACAATCATTTGGTGGATTTTATTAACTTGCGAATACCTTAATAGTAAACCCAACACCTAGGCTTGGGTTACGGTATTGCATCACAATTCCAATTGGAAGAATAGGACACTCGTTGGAGCCACCGCATACGATGATCAGTCGTACTACGATAATAGTAACCTTTTCTACTAGTAGAAGGACGACACCTTTGTATCCCGGTTATCACCCTTGCCGCATACGGGTTATGTGTCCTCATTTCGGGTATACACACTTCGCAGGTCCTTAGGTACATATTGTACCGTCTCCTACGGTACCAGTAGTCTATCCAAAACACGAAGTACTTGGATCCTACCCCTCCCTTGTCCTTTAACAGAATTCTATCATATCTTGAGAATTCGAACCATATCGAAGTTCCCCAAGCGTTTTGCTTGTTGATAGGCATAGCCTTACTTCATATATATATATAAGTACTTCCGAAAGTTTTCGGAGGAAGTACTAAGGATGTAAGTTGACCGTTGTCAACAGATAATTAAATAAGGGGGAGTTTCTTTTAAAACTATGTTCAAAATATTTAAAATAAGTCGAGATAATATTTTCCGACATTCTGAAATTATTAGAATGATTTTCCGAAAATCAGAAAGTATTTTAGTTCAGGTTTTATGATTTTTAAATCATAAATGAATCATTTAATAAATAATAAATAATTAGATATTAATCGGTAAATAATTAAACCTCTAGTGAGTTTACTAGAAAAGAATATTTGAAATAATATTCCTCAACTAATTTGTATATAAGTAATATAATAATCTTTAATATTTAATCGAGTCCGAAATAAATTGTAAGAACCCAAATTTTTGACATCGGTAAAAGACCCTTATGAATGGTAATATAATAACTTGAATTTTTGAGACCTCGTAAAACGTTTAATGAATAGTAACCCTGATAGACGAGAAAAACTATTGAGCCCACACTATGTAGTGCATGAGAAAATGAGTTTCGGAGTTGATATTACGATTATACGTACTAAATGAGTGTATGTAAACGCTATTAGTTTTTGAAGAAAACGAACTTTGAAAAATGACCATATTTACGACTCATCGAGGATTACAGGAATCAAAATATAATTACGAGATTAAAACCCTACGAATTTATATTCAAGTATGATAATTAAAAATATAAGGAATAAATACGAAAGGAATTACGTCGCGAACCATTTACGAGTAAGTATTACGAAAACGTTTAAGCAATCGAGCGAACGCGTAAACGATTAAATAAACGTAATGCACTAACTAAATCATGGTAAGAAAGTAACAATGGTTACTTTATCAAATAGTAAGCTAACCATAGGATTATCAAGCAAGCTATCCAAATAATATGCTAAGTAAGCTAACACAAGTAGTTTCTAGGAAGCTACCAAAGATTTGTCCCTAAGATTTGCAACAAGAATAAATCCTAGGATACTAGAGAATAAAAATCTAGTGCAAGATCTTCCACCCCATTTCCTAGAAGCAACCTAGCAAAGCAACCAAGCTAAGCAACCAAGGGAAGCAAGTATAAATACCCCCCCCCCCCACAATTGTTCAATTCGGCTATATCAAAAAGGGAGAGGAATTCAATTTCAAAACTCAAAATCTATACATGGTAAATCATCCCATTAATTCTCAAGCCTCCTAGCAATTGAACTAAGGTTAGAAAATTCTTTCATCTCTTTTTATCAAGGTTTGATGGGTGAAATAAAATCAAGAAACTCATTAGTGAATAGTATGAATAGTAACCTCTCTTTGGTTTCTTGATTTCAATGGTGGTTTTAGGTCCCAAAAATCATACCAAGCACTTCCAAGCCTCCACCATCCTCAAGAACACATCTCAAGCTTTCAAGAAAGGTAAAAATCTTTGGCCCAACTTTATTTAAGTTTCATTTTTAAGATCCATTTAGTATGTGGTAGAAAACTTAGTTTAAAAAGTGGTATTGTTGAGATCTTGAAGTTTAAGTTAAGTAGATTTAAGGTTAATTGTTGTTGCCTCAAGAACATGATGTTCTTGAGAGGAGTTTGTGGGTTTATGATGAAATGATGATTGTTTGTGGTTGTGTTAAGAGTTAGAGCGTAAACGAAACCCCGATCGTAAACGTAACTCCGTTAAAACTAACGAATCGTAATTTTAAGTTTCTGCAGAAAGTCCTGAAGTTGTAAACTGTAGTTTCTTGAAAAATAACCCTTTTTTAGGATATAAAATGTTATAAGGATCGTTTAGGCGCTTGAATCGCTTGATTCCGATTTACGGATCAAAACTTATGGCCATTTTACTAAAAGTGATTTACGCGACAAAAACTGCTACGAATCACGAACTTTGAAAATATAAAGGATCGACTTAAAAGTGTTCACAAATCATGAAATTTTTACAGAGAGTAACATATTGAGTTTCCTAACTTTCATAAAAATTTCAAGTGAAAATAATGATTTCTCAATTTTATAAAAATATCGGAGCCGAGACCGCGCGAGTAGAAACCGTAAGAATCCATAAGCGGAGCCGACGACGATAAAGAGAATGAACCTAAGATACTTAAAAAAATGAAGCAACCATGATGTGAATAAGGACTTAAAGGAATAATAAGGGTAGTATAAGTTGAGAGGGTGCATAATAAATAGCGCATGAGTGCGAGTCGCCGTAATTTAGAACGAGACCTAACAGAATGAATTGTGTTTATGGCTATAGATTTCCGAGCGGAACCTAGAGCATCCCCCATCTCGAGATACCCAAGCAAGTTTTCAAACCCTACCTTTTAAGAACTGTTGTGTTGTTAATATTTTACAAAACCGTGATATATGCATGAGATTATTTTAAACTGTTTTACGAAGTTTGAGATGCATTACATTACTCAATTGTTGATAATTTCTAGTATATGTTCATACCGAGTTCGAAATGTTATATTTAGACCAAGAGTCGGTCGGTGTAAGCTTATCAAAACCCAGAGGTATCCCGGAGGAGTTTATAATTGAGAATGTTAACGCTAGCGAGTAGCGTGACGTGTATATATTTTAGACCGAGGATCGGTCTGGAAAACTTGATGAAAACCCGGAAGTATTCCAGAGGTGTTTTAATTAAGAATATTAACGCTACAGTAGAACGTGATGTATAAGTCGTAAGACCGAGAGTCGGTCAGTTTTGTTTTATAAAGTATAAACCCGAAAATCATCCTGGAGATATTTTGGACGATTATAAGTCCATAGTAGTACGTTTTAAAAAGGGACTCAACGTCCACTTACGAAACATTAAAACATCTCGAACATTTATTAAAACGATTTCCCAACGATCATATTCCCTCAACTATATTTTATTGTTTGAATAATAAATACTATGTACTTATCCCTTTATTATGGGAGTAGTATACTCCAACAATTATTTATTTCAAACCCGATTAATCATTATAGATTATTAATTATGTAGACACAAACTAGTTGAGGAATATTATTTTAAATATTCTTTTGGAGAGTAAACTCATTCGAGGTCTTATTATTTATCGACTATTATTTAATTAATTATTATTCTTAAAGGATTTATTATTGATTTAAAAATCATAGATCCAGATTTAAAACATACTTTCTGATTTCAGAATATCATTCGAATAATTTCATTTATCGGAGAACATTATCCCGACTTATTTAATATTTTGAATATAGTTTCAAGGAGAAACTTTTCCCCCTTATTTAATTATCTGTTGACAACGGTCAACTCACATCCTTAGTACTTCCTCCGAAACTTTCAGAAGTACATATATATATATATGTATATATATATATATATATATATATACAGTAAAGCTATGCCTATCAACAAGCAAAACGCTTGGAGGAACTTCGATGTGGTTCGAGTTCTCGAGATATGATAGGATTTCCTAAAGGACAAGGGAGGGGTAGGATCCAAGTACTTCGTGTATTGAATAGAGTACTGGTACCGTAGGAGACGGTACAATATGTACCTATAGACCTGCGAAGTGTATGTATACCCGTAATGAGGACACATAGCCCGTACGCAGCAAGGGTGATAACCAAGATGTGAAGGTGTTGTCCTTCTACTAGTAGAAAAGGTTACTATTATCGTATTACGACTGATCATCATATGCGATGGCTCCAACGAATGTCCTATTCTTCCAATTGGAATTGTGATGCAATACCGTAACCCAAGCCTAGGTGCTGGGTTTACTATTAAGGTATCGCAGATTAATAAAATCCACCAAAAGATTGTTTTCATAAGAAGGTGTATATCACCAAGGAAAACTATTTTTGAAGAAAACGTATTTATCATATATGACGTTTTACTTGAGTTTATCATACAGTCATTTTCATACTGTACATTATTATACTGGGCATTATAGCTCACTCTTGCTTTCTTTTAAATGACACAACACAACAGATGACCAGTATGCCGGTGTGGGACTTAGTCGTTGGCAGTCATGGGGAGGATCCCTGGCAGCTTTGTCTCAAGTGTGCTAGAGTATCAGATAGGTTAAGATATCAGTCGTAGTTATTGTTACTTCATGTAGAGGTCATAAATAATTGTTTGAGATCCTGTAAAGTACATTTGAGTGTAATAAAAGAAGATTACATTTTGTACGTCGTTTCTAAGGCTATAACTTGTGTGTGTTAGTATGAGATTGGGGTCTGTTGGATTATTAAATCAATACCAGGTTACACTTGAGTGAAGGATGGCATGACGACCCAGATTCCTGACCCCGGATTTGGGGGCATTACATAAATATTCACTGGAGAATACTTCTCCCATAATAAATGAATAGTAAATAGATATTTATTATTCGAACGATAAGGTATAGTTGAGGGAATACGACCTTTGGAAATCGTTTTAATAAAGTTCGAGGTGTTTAGTATTTCCTAAATGGACGTTGAGTCCCTTGAAACGTAACTACTATGGATTTTAGTCGTCCTATAAATATCACCGGAATGATTCCCGGGTTTTTATTTTATAAAAACAAAACTGACCGACTCTTGGTCTTACAACTTATACATCACTCTCTACTAAAGCGCTAATATTCTTAAATAAATCACCTCCGAAATACTTCCGGGTTTTCATCAATTTTTACTGACCGATCCTTGGTCTAAAATAAATACACGCCACGCTACCTGCTAGCGTTAACGTTCTCAATTATAAACTCCTCCGGGATACTTCCGGGTTTTTATAAGCTTACACCGACCGACTCTCGGTCTAAATATAATATTTCGAACTCGGTATAAACATATACTAGAAATTGTCAATAATTGAGTAATGTAATACATCTCAACTTCGTAAAACAGTTTAAAGCAATCTCATGCATATATCACAGTTTTGTAAAATATTCACAACACAACAGTTCTTAAAAGGTAGGATTTGAAAACTTGCCTGGAGTCCAAGACACGTTTCCCCGACTTCCTCTCATTCCGGGTTTTCTAATAAATAAACATCATAATCTTAATCAGTATTCCTACTCTAACCACCAACTTATATTCCTAATAAGTTCAATACTTCATAACTTTCATTATTTGACCGTCTCGAAATAAGTATCACTCCTTGGTCGAAACGGACGGTCAAAGTGGTCTTCTAGAATTGACTTTACCAAATATTACTATTACGCGGCTTGCACTCTATCATCTTTAATAAATCTTAAAATTAATATTTTAATACGAAACCACCTCGAGGAGTTTCTTGAGTGATTGTAATATTTATCATAAAATTTTCATTTTGATAAAATGAATTTAATTAGGTGAAAAGCATTTCAAATGTTCGGTCAACTACGAAGTTTTACTATTCAAACCGCTTTCACTAAAACGTTGATATCTCTCAAACCGTTAACTCAATTGATGCACCATTTTCGTGTGCGCGATCTAGACAAAATTTAGAACACATCATTTGAAAATAGTTTTTTGGTAACAGGGGTGAAAATCCCGAAGTGACAGTTTCCTATCAGGGGGTTGTTTTGACATTCGTACTCCATGCGACCACGGCTCCGACATTTTTATAAAATTTAAAAATCAACATTTTTACTTGAAATTTATATGGAATCTAATAAACTTTATTTTGTACTCTCTGTAAAAATTTCATAATTTATGAACATTTTAAAGTTGATCCTTCATATTTTCAAAGTTCGTAATTCGGAGCAGTTTTTATCGCTTAAATCACTTTTAGTAAAACGGCCATAACTTTTGATTCGTAAATTGGAATCAAGCGATTCAAGCGCCTAAACGATCCTTATAACATTTTCTATCATAATCAAGGGTTATTTGTCAAGAAACTACAGTTTACATCTTCAGGACTTTCTGCAGAAACTTAAAGTTATGTTTTGTTCATTTTAACGAGATTACGGTTACGATCAGAGTTTCGTTTATGCCTTATATCATTATACTACCACCAACAATCAACATATCATAATCAACACACTAACTCCTCTCAAGAACATCATGTTATTGAGACAACAACAATCAACCTTAAATCTACTTAGCTAAACATCAAGATTACAACAATACTCCCACCAAAACTATGTTTACAACTACATACTAAAAGGATCTTGAACTTAAATCTTAAATAAAGTTGGGTCAAAGATTTTTACCTTTCTTGAGAGCTTGATATGTGTTCTTGTTGATGGTGAAGTCTTGGGAGTGCTTAGTATAGTTTTTGGAACCTAAAACAACCATTGAAATCAAGAAACCATAGAAGAGTTACTATTCATACTATTCATTCTCAACTTTCTTGATTTTATTTCACCCATCAAACCTTGATAAAAAGAGCTCAAGGATTTATCTTATCTTAGTTTGGTTGTTCGGAAGCTTGAGAATTAATGGGAGGATTTATCCATGGCTAGAGCTTGAGGTTTTGATTTTGATTCCCTTGGTTTTTGATGAAAGGCCGAATGGAGAGAAGTGGGAGAGAAAGAGAAAGTTTTTGGTGATGCTTCTTGGTTGCTTATTGGAATGGTGCAAGTGATAGCTTGTGATATCTTATATTGATTTTTATTCTCTAGTTTATATCCTAGTATTTGATTTATGTTGCCAACTTGGAGACAAATCTAGCTAGCATGTGGTAGATTACAAGCTAAGCCACTTGCTTAGCCCCTTTAGCTCACTATTTGCTTAGCCTTGGTTGATCATCCTATTTCTAGCTCACTATTTGATAAAGTAACCATGGTTACTTTCTTACCATGGTTAGTTAGTGCGTTACATTTATTTAATCGTTTACGCGTTCGCTCGGTCGCTTAAACGTTTTCGTAATACTTCCTCGTAAATGGTTCGCGACGTACGTATAATCATAATATCAACTTTAAATCTCATTTTCTCATGCACAACATAGTGTGGGCTAAAAAGTTTTTTCCCGTATGTCAGGTTTACTATTCATTAGGCGTTTTACAAGGTCTCAAAAATTCGAGTTGTTATAATACTTTTCAAAAAGGTCTTTTACTGACGTCAAAAATTGGGGTTCTTACAGTCTTCCTCAGACATGATTTTCATATCTTCCTAATTATTTTCATATCTGAAGATATGAAAATAGATAATTTTTATATCTTCCTAATTATTTTTATGTTGATTTGTGAATTTATAGGAATCATATGAATTTTATAAAATCTTTTTCCGGGTATTTAAAATCTATTTTATAAAAACGGGAACCAACCACTGTTAACCGTTTTTACGTTTTTAGAACCCGAAACTCTTCCGAGAACTCCTTCCTAACCTAATTGCAATATTCCGAGCATTTTCCATGTTTCGACTTTTTCGATCCGGCGTACGGTTTGTTTTGCGCGGATCCCGGCGCAACATTTTCGATACAATATTCGTTTCGGTAAATCAATAAAACCCGTATTTTCGATAAATGGGAGCTTTTTATTAAACTATCCCAATTATCACCTCGTAGTACGTGTAATCAGGCGCTGAGACCAAGACCGCAGTACAAATTGTACTAATTTGGATAATTATCCCGAAAACCGATACCGTTTGGATCAGTTTTTATAAATAAACGTACCGTTTTATATCCGGAATGATCCAACGGGATACTAATGCTTCGTAATTATAAATAGCCTTTTACCGTATTTTATTTCATATCAAAATCATTTGCAGAGAGATAATTATATAATTTTTACAGAGAAAAATCATATATTCATAAACCTTTCTGAGAATCAAACCACAAATTCAAGGTGTTAGTGAAATCCGTTTGGAAAGTTGGAGTAACCAATTTGAAGGTCTCAAGGAGTACTATCAGATTCCAGGACCTGTTTTACTGCAGAATCAAAGGTTCATTTTTTATAAATTTAATTATTTTCGAATTATTTTCATGAAAAATATGAATTTTTGTTCGGATGATTGTTTGTATGATTTGATGATTGCATGTTGTAGAGCTTGTTTTCCTGATAATTACGGTATATTATACGTCTGATTTGGAGTCCAATAACATATTCAAATTTGAGTTTGATTTTCGAATTTCAAAATTAGGGTTTATAACCCGTATGAATGTTCTTAATTGAAATTTGGGGGTTTCTTATTCTGGAATAGATTGATATTGTGATATAGTGGATTGTGTTCTCTGTAAAATTTGCAATCCAGTCGTATAAGTTTCATGAATCAACGAGGTCTGTAGAGAAGGGAGTTGTGTTTTGAATATTTCCGAAGTTCGCCGGAAACTGGCAAACTTCACGGCCAAATTCCGGCCAACTTAGGGATTGTTAGATCGATTTGATTGCATGGTTATGTTCCTGGTAATCCGTAGATGTGATCTGGAGCTTGTGGCAAGGTGAGGAGGCCGGAATCGTGTTCTCCGGCCACCCATGTGTTTTCCGGCGACTGGACTGTAAAATTGCAGTTTAGTCCCTGTAGTTTTGTAGATGATGAAGTTTAGTCCCTGAAGTTTCCAGACTTTGCAAAAATTGGATTCCTGTTTTAAAAATGTTTAAAAATCAAATTTCCTATTTATTTTTATTATAAAAATTCGTTTTTAATTTCTGAAAATTCTAAAAATTATTATTTTAATTCCGAAAATTATTTTTAATTCACAAATAAATCTGAATTAATTAGTTAATTAATTTTAGTTAATTTTTAATTGATTAATTAGTCAATTAATTTGAAAATTAATTGATTAATTGATTTAATTAATTATTAATTGATTTTTAATTAATTATTTAATTAGATTTAATTATTTAAAAATGATTTAAAAATTTCGAAAAATAGTTTCGAGCTTTAAAATATTATTCTAAATTATTTTCAAGGCTCGATAATTATTCTAAAATTGTTTCGGAGCCAGAATTGGCCAACCGAACCCTGTTTATTATTCCGAAATTGATCCAACGACCCGTTTTAATTCCGAAAAATGTTTTAAAAATCATTTTAAATACCAGAAAGCCTATTTATGACCCGAAATGTCTTTATAAATGATATGTCATTGATTACGTGATGTATTATGTGTGACTTGTTGATTGACTGTCGGTTTATATATTCGATGATTACTGTTTATGGCATAACTTTCAATCCGTTAATCGGATTTGGGTGAAACGAAGGGTAGATAGAAGTATGTGTTGAACAGAATCGTATGAGTGGAATATTGATAGATACTTATGATGCCTAGCAGAGTAAGCAAGGCGTAAGAAAGAGAAGCAGGTGATCAGAAAATAGAATTGACATGTAGAAAATACAGCAAGTGAGCAGAGATTAGAAGCGAGGCATAGGAGAAACAGATGAATGGTGGTTGAATAGAGTCGTAGACAAGTACAAGTGAGGTTGGAAACAATTATGATAAGACAAGTACTTCTAAACCTTTCTCGAGATTTATTGCAAATATTTCTAAATTCTCTTGTGACCTATTGTTAATATTCAAAATAGCTCTCTTTTATATTGGAAATACTTTGAATCCTCCAGCCTTGAACCTGAGCCACATCATTTGATCTTTGAGCCGTAAGTCTTATTCTTTGTAAACCATTTCTTGTGGATTTACCAAATATTAAACCACACAAATACGATACTACTCCACAAATATATATCCATCATATACCAAACACTGGAACAAAATTATTTATATATACAAAAACTTTTATACTTAACCATTCCTTGTGATATCAAAGCACTAAAACTTTGAAAAAACACTATTCATCTAATACCCGATTATCCTACCGGCTGGAGGCCACTTCTTTTATGTATTTTGACATACCCTTTTTGGTAACTATGAACTTTTACCATGCTCTTGTACAAATGTTTTATGGTTATTGATTATGATCTGGTTTTATTGAACTCTATTGTTTATCATATTGAAATGCTTTAGAATTGGATAGTTTTCTTTGTATGGACCATATTCGTGGTCAGACCATATCGATGGTCAAGTTAGGCCAATGTGTGCCTTGGATCCAGTAGTTAGAGCAGTGTTGTGTGCTTTGCTCGGGGTTAGTGCGTGACTGATCAGCAGCCTAACCTTGGTTTTAAAAAAAAAACTTAAAATGAATATCCAATTCTATTGGTTGTTTAACAAGAAACTTGATTCCTTTGAATCATCTCATTTATTATTGTCTAACCTCAGTTATTGATAATATGACTTGCTGAGCTAGTTAGCTCACTCTTGCGAATCTTTTTATATATTCTACAGTTAAGAAGGATACGGTTGATAGCAAGGTTTCCCAGTTCAATGTTCGAGCTAGGATTCCAGATTATGATTGATCGAGCTAGCAGGAGCTTATGGCAGTAGTGAGATAGCAAGGCTGTAAGAATGATTTTATTATCAATTGTAAGTTAAATTAGTTGGGATTTGGTACGATGTAATAATTAAGGTTGTGGCTTGTTTTCATACTTTAACCTGTTACGATCCGTGGTTTTGTGAAGCAGGGTCATTATAAATAATATTTCTTATACAGGTTGATATATTGTGTTTGTGTTGTGGACCCCAAACTTCTGACCCGGGTTTGGAGGGCGCCACAGGTTGGTATCAGAGCTACAGGTTATAAGTCATTGAAACAAGCCTAGATTATCGGGATCGGGTAGAGGGTTAGGATTAGGAATAGGAAATAGAAAGATAGGTCATTGTGAGGTTGAGTGCGACTGTATAGTAGGTCTCCGGCACGGTTCGTGTTGCGATTCGGGATTCTTGACTAGCGACGTGATATCCAGGCATTGGCAATGGCAGATCCTGATTTCCCTGCATCAACTGATCTTTTGGAACCTTCCGTTTAAGGATCGTCATCTTCTCCCAGATTCGATTTGCGCCTTGTTCTCCATCAGTATTAATGGTATTACTTTCTGTTATGACAGTTGCGCCTCTCCAAGTTATTCAACGCTATTTTATCATCTCTCGATATGAGACTACCTATTCAAGAACCTTCATTTGCTTATTCTTGTTCTTTTGAACATTCAACTATGAATGTATCTTTTCTGTCTATTATACACCATATTCTACATCCTTAGTTTAAAAACCTTTCTACCGAAACAACAATATTTGCGAGAAGGGACGCGATAGCGGCAGTAAACGGTGAGTATTGAGATATAAATTAAGGTGAGAAGGAGTTTAGAAAGAAGATTCAAGTGTTCTGAAGGATGGCTGTATCCGGTTAAAAGAAGCTATTAGTAATTAGGACACTCATGACTAGCTTGTGGAATGGAGTAGATTAGTGTTGAAGAAAGAGGGTTAGAGGAGATTAGGGATCTGAAGATTTCTTGAAATTAATGATGTTGTAATGATGTGATATTAGCTGACTTGTTGACTATGGGATAGTCTGTTCCACTCAATGATTGCAAAGTGGTTAACGGGAGTACTACCAGTATGGGAGCCTTAATGTGAAGCTGCGAATAAGATAACATGCAACGACAGTTGAAGTTTACATCGATTAAGGAAGATAATAGACCCAATGAAGGAGAGGAGATAAATGGAAGTGAATGGACCTTTGAGTGATCATTTCTTTAACTTGGTATTTGGTCATAAGAAGGACAACAACCAACTCATATAGTAAGGACAACCAGATTTGTGATTTTCAGAAATTTTAAAACAAGTTTTCGAAAAGATTTTTCCTCACAAAATTTCTAAAAGCCTTTTTGAATAAAATAAGTTTTAAATCTTGGTTGTCAAATTACTACTTGAGTTTCTTGTTTGTTAAAAGACCCGGATTATCTGGAAGGATGTTGTTTCAGACTCAGTATTGTTAATTTGGAGAACGAGGTAACCTGCGATTATGAAGAAGTGGGTGCAAATATTGTTTGATAAGATTAACAACAAAACCAGCGTATGAAATAACTATTCATCCAATTACTGGGATTATCAGAGTTCGAAGAATTCATTGATTAAACGGGAGCCTGAGCATGACCGAAGAAGATTGGGAAAATTTCCAGACTCTTCTAAAGGAAGAATATTATTAATAAAATGATAGTTATGTTGAATGATTTACGGTTATTCCAAATTAGAAAGAGGAAACTCAAGGTTATCTAATAAGAATGCCATTATGATCAAATTGTTAAAGTATTATACGTGTAGGTACGACGTTACAGATGCGAGACTTAAGAAGTAAGAATCTACCATAATGCTTAATTGCGAAGGCATTTTGGCATACTTCTAAAGTTGTTATATGATACAATTGGGAAATAATTGAGCAAGCTCGAAAGATGAATACAAGTGAAATGTGGATGGTGACCAATGGTATCATTTTTTTTTCCTCAACATTACAGCGTATATTCCTTTTTAATTCCTAAAAATGTATGAACTCCTTTTCTTAATAAATTCTTTCTGATAACATCAAAACGGAGAATTTTGCATTCCTTTCAAATTTAATTGTTCCCCTCGGGTTTTGCTTTCTGATTGGGACAAACAGTGTTATGATGAAACACTTTGTCGGAATGATAAAGAGTCGGGTGGGACGCCACCTAATCATGTGCTGTATGCCACACGGTATGAAAGACTGGCCATCTTCAGTACTAATGTGGTTGTCTCATTCATATTCAAATCATTACTTCTTCTTTCTCTTCAACTCTAAGTTTATTAAAATTGTGAATCCTTCTATTTGTTTCGTTGTACCGTTGTTCCTTGCGAGAGTTTTTCAAACAAAAGTTAACATATTATACACTCAGCGGGCAAAGTCTCATCTACCTCGCATGCATGGGAAGGAAACAAGGGCATATGGTGAAAATTACAAATCACTGTCCCTAGCCCGGGATGCATTAACAGTTAAGGGAATCTACTTCAATAAGGGATACGTCTCCGAGAATGAGAATTTGCGATATGTTATTTAGAATATGGATGGGATGACGTGGAAGATTATTGCGGATACCTTATGCGTTAAAGTATTAAAAGATATGGGAGCAACTTGATCATATATTTCTCAAGGTTTTATTGATAAGATGAATTATCCTGTCGAATCAATAAGTTTAGGACTAAAGGACTAGCAAATTAAGAACGTGCAGTTATTAAATATGTAAGTACCAATGACGGAATCGATATTTCTGGCATTAAGATGTGAAGAATTGATATCATTTGAGATAAGGAGATTTGATATTATTATAAGGAGTGGATTAACTATTCAAGTGTGATGCCCAGGTAAACCGTCATGACGGAAGATAGTTCTGGAGACGCCAAAGGAGAACATGAAGAAGTTTAAAGGACAAAGGAAAGTAAAGAATTTGTTAAAAATAATTTAAGATTACAGTGACCAAAATATAAGTGCTATGGCGATTATAAATAAGAGTTAGGAGCAGACCGAACTTGAAGATTTTACAGTATCAAGACATATTTCCAGATGAGTTACCAATATTTCCTTTAGAAAAAAAAATGTGTTTATGATTGATTTAGTACGTGAAATGAAGCCAGTGTTCAAAACCCCGCGCAGAATAGCACCAGATAAAATGAAGAAGTTACCAGAGCAAACGCATGAGATAATTAAAAGAAAAAGCAACTGGACCTAGCATACCCCCTTAAAGTGCACCGGCACGATGTGTTAATAAGAAAGATGGAAGGGTGAGATTATGTGTTAGCGAAAGCTCAACAAGTTTACTCTCAAGAGCAGATATCTGTTACCTCGAAACCAATGATTTGTTTAACTAAATGAACGAAGCAAGGTATTTTTATAAGATTGATTTAAGACTGGGTATATTACCAAGTGAAAATTGAACTTATGGACATATCAAAGATAATTTTCAGAACTCAGTACTGTTGTTATAAAATTCTAGAAATGTTAGTGGGATGAACTGATATACCAGTGATATTTAAATTTGATGAGTAGAATTTTGAAGGAAGAATTTGGATAAGATATACTTGCGTTAATTAAGAAGAACCATGCAACCTATACAATGATAGCTGAGGAGTCAAAGAAGAAAGAAGCAGTATAAAAAGAGTTTACCAGGTGAAAACTTTAATGGCAGGAGGTATAATTCTTAGTATAGACAGTCAGTAAGGAGGAGACAAAAAGGGGATTCAGCAGAAAAATTTAAAAATAGTATGAATGAAGAAAGACCAGAAGCACCAACAAAAGTAAGAAGTTTTATCACGGGCCAGTTATTATTGGAAATTTGTGCAAGATTTCTTGAAAGTTGTAATATTAGAGATGAAGTTAACCAGGAAAAGCAAGAAGGTTATATGAAATGGAGAAGGGTGAAGAAAGTTTTGCGAAGTTAAATGAAAGAATGGTTACAACACCTATTTTATCACTTTGAAATCATCAGGGAGATTTGGTAGTTTATAGTGATACTTCTCGTAAGGGAATAGGATGTGTGTTGACGCAAAACAATAAAGTTATTGCATATGCATCCAGACAACCGAAACCTTATGAGCAGAAGTACCCTACTCATAACTGGGAATTGAAAGCAACAATAATATTCATTTTGAAAGATTGGGAAATATTATAAGTATAGAGAAAGATGTGAGATATATACGGACCATAAGAGTTTGAAGTATGAACTCCCGAGGAAAAGCAAATGTAGTGGCAAGAGATAAGTAAGAAAGAGAGAGGATGAACATAGAGACTGTACCAGAAGAATTATCTATGGACTTCTAGAAGTTGGAATTGGAAGTCAGGGTTCATGATCCCAAAAAGGAGTAAGAATGTATAAGTATGACTTTTCAGTCGGAATTGTTACAGAAGATAAAGAAGCGTCAGGAAGAGGTAATGGATCAGGATATAAATCGTTTGGTAGGTGAAAAATTGTGCACGCAAAAAGGACAATCAAGGTATTCTTACGTTTTCTTCTAGAATTTGGATTCCACCAATGACGGAATTGAAGAATGAAATTTTACAGAAAGCTCATAATTCAAGGTATTCAATCCATTCAGGGAGTACCAAGATGTATAGAGATTTAAAGGAAAATTATTGGTGGCCGGATATGAAGAGGGAAATTGCGGAATGGATTAGCAGATGTTACATACGTCAAAGAGTTAAAGTAGAACATTAGAGATCAAGTGGATTGCTACAGCCATTGGAGATTCCAGAGTAGAAGTGGGAGCATATCGCCATGGATTTCATAGTTAGGTTACCAAGCACAAAAGCTAATCATGATACCATTTGGATTATAATGGATAGATTTACCAAGTTAGCTCATTTTCTGTCTATAAATGGAAGATTTTCACTGGACAAGTCAGTTCATATGTACTTAAAAGAAATTGTAGTTCGTCATGAAATTCTTGTGTCTATCGTATCTGATCGAGATCCAAGATGTAATTCGAGATTTTGGAAGAGTTTTCAAGAATATTTAGGAACAAGATTGAATATGAGTACGACTTACCACCCGCAGACGGACAACTAGAGTGAAGGAACGATCCAAACAATCGAGGACATGCTACGTGTTTGTGTTATTGATTTCAAAGGAAGTTGGGACGAGCATTTATCCCTGGTAGAGTTTGCTTATAACAATAGTTATCACGCCAGCATTGGGATGCCACCTTATGAAGCCCTTTATGGACGCAAATGTAGATCTCCAGTATATTGGGATGAAGTAGGAGAACGCAAAATACTCGGACCTGAATTGGTGTAGCAGACAAAGGAAGTTGTTGAAATTATCCAGAAGAGATTAATAGCCGCACAAGATCGTCAGAGGAAATATGCAGACCAGTCAAGAAAAGACATGGAATTTGAAGAAGGAAGCTTAGTATTATTGAAAGTATCACCGTGGAAAGGACTAACGAGGTTTGGGAAGAAAGGGAAGCTAAGCCCAAGATATGTCAGACCTTTTGAAATCCTAAAGTGCATTGGTAAAGTAGCTGACGAGTTGGCGTTACCCCCGCACATGGAGCACATTCACAATGTTTTTCACGCATCGATGCTCAAGAAATATAATCCAGACTCCAGGCATGTAATAGAATATGAGTCAATAGAGCTTCAAGCAGATTTATCATATGTAGAGAGTCCGATAGAGATTCTAGAGGAAAGAGAGAAAGTATTGAGAAATAAAGTGGTAAAGTTAGTAAGAGTATTGTAGAGAAACCCAAAGGTTGAAGAGTCAACCTCGGAGTTAGAAAGTGATATAAGAGAAAAGTACCCTTATTTGTTTCTTAGGAGATTCTGAGGGCATAATTCTTTTAAGGGGGGAAGGATGTAATATCCGGGATATATCGTGTAATTATTTTTTTTTGCTAATAAATAATTAGTATTTATGTTCAGTATCTATTTTGTGAATTATTTGTTAAGTGTTAAATATGTTTGGATGTTTAAAAATGTTATTAATTAAGTATTTCAATTTTTATATGTTCCAAATAAAATATAGATAATTTTCATATCTTCCTAATTATTTTTATGTTGATTTGTGAATTTATAGGAATCATATGAATTTTATAAAATCTTTTTCCGGGTATTTAAAATCTATTTTATAAAAACGGGAACCAACCACTGTTAACCGTTTTTACGTTTTTAGAACCCGAAACTCTTCTGAGAACTCCTTCCTAACCTAATTGCAATATTCCGAGCATTTTCCATGTTTCGACTTTTTCGATCCGGCGTACGGTTTGTCCTGCACGGGTCCCGGCGCAACATTTTCGATACAATATTCGTTTCGGTAAATCAATAAAACCCGTATTTTCGATAAAGGGGAGCTTCTTATTAAACTATCCCAATTATCACCTCGTAGTACGTGTAACCAGGCGCTGAGACCAAGACCGCAGTACAAATTGTACTAATTTGGATAATTATCCCGAAAACCGATACCGTTTGGATCAGTTTTTATAAATAAACGTACCGTTTTATATCCGGAATGATCCAAAGGGATACTAATTCTCCGTAATTATAAATAGCCTTTTACCGTATTTTATTTCGTATCAAAATCATTTGCAGACAGATAATTATATAATTTTTACAGAGAAAAATCATATATTCATAAACCTTTCTGAGAATCAAACCACAAATTCAAGGTGTTAGTGAAATCCGTTTGGAAAGTTGGAGTAACCAATTTTAAGGTCTCAAGGAGTACTATCAGATTCCAGGACCTGTTTTACTGCAGAAAAAGGTTGATTTTTTATAAATTTAATTATTTTCGAATTATTTTCATGAAAAATATGAATTTTTGTTCGGATGATTGTTTGTATGATTTGATGATTGCATGTTGTAGAGCTTATTTTCCTGATGATTTTGGTATATTATACGTCTGATTTGGAGTCCAATAACATGTTCAAATTTGAGTTTGATTTTCGAATTTCAAAATTAGGGTTTATAACCCGTATGAATATTCTTAATTGAAATTTGGGGGTTTCTTATTCTGGAATAGATTGATGTTGTGATATTGTGGATTGTGTTCTCTGTGAAATTTGCAATCCAGTCGTATAAGTTTCATGAATCAACGAGGTCTTTAGAGAAGGGAGTTGTGTTTTGAATATTTCCGAAGTTCGCCGAAAACTGGCAAACTTCACGGCCAAATTTCGGCCAACTCAGAGATTGTTAGATCGATTTGATTGCATGGTTATGTTCCTGGTAATCCGTAGATGTGATCTGGAGCTTGTGGCAAGGTGAGGAGGCCGGAATCGTGTTCTCCGGCCACCCCTGTGTTTTCCGGCGACTGGACTGCAAAATTGCAGTTTAGTCCCTGTAGTTTTGTAGATGATGAAGTTTAGTCCCTGAAGTTTCCAGACTTTGCAAAAATTGGATTCCTGTTTTAAAAATGTTTAAAAATCATATTTCATATTTATTTTTATTATAAAAATCCGTTTTTAATTTCTGAAAATTCTAAAAATTATTATTTTAATTCCGAAAATTATTTTTAATTCACAAATAAATCTGAATTAATTAGTTAATTAATTTCAGTTAATTTTTAATTGATTAATTAGTCAATTAATTCGAAAATTAATTGATTAATTGATTTAATTAATTATTAATTGATTTTTAATTAATTATTTAATTAGATTTAATTTTTTAAAAATGATTTAAAAATTTCGAAAAATAGTTTCGAGCTTTAAAATATTATACTAAATTATTTTCAAGGCTCGATAATTATTCTAAAATTGTTTCGGAGCCAGAATTGGCCAACCGAACCCTGTTTATTATTCCGAAATTCATCTAACGACCCGTTTTAATTCTGAAAAATGTTTTAAAAATTATTTTAAATACCAGAAAGCCTATTTATGACACAAAATGTCTTTATAAATGATATGTCATTGATTACGTGATGTATTATGTGTGACTTGTTGATTGATTGTCGGTTTATATATTCGATGATTACTGTTTATGGCATACCTTTCAATCCGTTAATCGGATTTGGGTGAAACGAAGGGTAGATAGAAGTATGTGTTGAACAAAATCGTATGAGTGGAATATTGATAGATACTTATGATGCCTAGCAGAGTAAGCAAAGCGTAAGAAAGAGAAGCAGGTGATCAGAAAATAGAATTGACATGTAGAAAATACAGCAAGTGAGCAGAGATTAGAAGCGAGGCACAGGAGAAACAGATGAATGGTGGTTGAATAGAGTCGTAGACAAGTACAAGTGAGGTTGGAATCAATTATGATAAGGCAAGTACTTCTAAACCTTTCTCGAGATTTATTGCAAATATTTCTAAATTCTCTTGTGACCTATTGTTAATATTCAAAATAGCTCTCTTTTATATTGGAAATACTTTGAATCCTCCAGCCTTGAACCTGAGCCACATCATTTGATCTTTGAGCCGTAAGCCTTATTCTTTGTGAACCATTTCTTGTGGATTTACCAAATATTAAACCACACAAATACGATACTACTCACAAATATATATCCATCATATACCAAACACTGGAACAAAATTGTTTATATATACAAAAACTTTTATACTTAACCATACCTTGTGATATCAAAGCACTAAAACTTTGTAAAAACACTATTCATCTAATACCCGATTATCCTACCGGCTGGAGGCCACTTCTTTTATGTATTTTGACATACCCTTTTTGGTAACTATGAACTTTTACCATGCTCTTGTACAAATGTTTTATTGTTATTGATTATGATCTGGTTTTATTGAACTCTATTGTTTATCATATTGAAATGCTTTAGAATTGGATAGTTTTCTTTGTATGGACCAGATTCGTGATCAGACCATATCGATGGTCAAGTTAGGCCAATGTGTGCATTGGATCCAGTAGTTAGAGCAGTGTTGTGTGCTTTGCTCGGGGTTAGTGCATGACTGATCAACAGCCTAACCTTGGTTTTAAAAAAAAACTTAAAATGAATATCCAATTCTATTGGTTGTTTAACAAGAAACTTGATTCCTTTGAATCATCTCATTTATTATTGTCTAACCTCAGTTATTGATAATATGACTTGCTGAGCTAGTTAGCTCACTCTTGCGAATCTTTTTATATATTCTACAGTTAAGAAGGATACGGTTGATAGCAAGGTTTCCCAGTTCAATGTTCGACCTAGGATTCCAGATTATGATTGATCGAGCTAGCAGGAGCTTATGGCAGTAGTGAGATAGCAAGGATGTAAGAATGATTTTATTATCAATTATAAGTTAAATTAGTTGGGATTTGGTACGATGTAATAATTAAGGTTGTGGCTTGTTTTCATACTTTAACCTGTTGCGATCCGTGGTTTTGTGAAGCAGGGTCATTATAAATAATATTTCTTATACAGGTTGATATATTGTGTTTGTGTTGTGGACCCCAAACTTCTGACCCGGGTTTGGAGGGCGCCACATATATGCTTCTCGCATGACAACCTCGAGTTCTCACGTTGACCTTGCAGTATTTGATCTCTTCATAAAATTTCCACTCATCCATCCAATATATTTCCGGGTACTCGTCCTTGTAGTCTTATGACCTCTACACGTTATTCGACATACGCTAAGTCTAGCTACGAGTTTATTAGCTCATTTTCAATCATATGTTTAGTTTTGACGGTTAAATGTCCCAACCTTGATTCGTGGTACTCGTTATAAACTTGGCGACCGCTCGACGATGGTGCGAATTTGTAAGTCAACTTTCTTAGTCCTTTAAAGATTTCAATTATTCCAATAAACCTTGGGTTCAACATTTCTTTCCTTTTAGAATCTCATCACTCCCTCCTTGGGAGGCACTTTCAACAATAGTTGGTTTTTTACTTTGTACTTCCTGTCTTTATAATTTTGGTCTGTATATCTATATTGTTTATCCTGGGCTGCCACTAGCCGGGTTCTGATAATATCTAGGAATTTCTTTGGTCTGTTGACTCAACGATGGTCCAAGTATCTTCCGCTTACCAACTTCTTCCCAATCCTAAGAGAGAACGATTCTTTCTTCCGTACAAAGCTTTGTAGCCATTCCAATGCCCGCATGATAACTCATTATTATCAGTGATTCGATTAACGTCAACTCGTCAATTCATCTCCCTTAAAAATTGATAATATGGATAATTAGCGCATCTTCTAGTGTTTGGAATCATCCTTCAACTTATTCGTTTCTCCTATATCGCTCCTACTAGTGCTAGAGTTTCATTCCTTAACGTTTTCCCATTTTGGCGCATCCTCTCTGTCGATTTAGTCATTTAAGAAGTTCACGTTGCATTTCTACACGCTCGTCTCCTGCTACACGCTTAGCAATAGATTTAACATTTCTTCCCGTAGTAACGTAAGGCACGTCGGGTCCTGTTGCCATCTTGAAGGAAGCACCATTTTATACGTAATTGATTGACACATTTTAGGATCGTGGAACATTCAGCTTCCATCATCGGTCAAACTTCTTTAATCATTCCCCGTATAATAACTATAGTACTCCGATACCTTCTGGGTCATACTTGTTATTCTCGCTAGCGCCTTAGACGTATTCACGTTTATTGGTACCTGCTACTAGTGGCCTTTATAGGGCGTGTACGATCTTCTTTGTCTTCCATCAGTTCTGACAATGACATCCTTCATTCTTTCACTTTGCCCTTCGTAAGGGATATCGGCGACTATTTTTCGTATGCTAGCGTGGTAAGTACATCTACACGAATTATCTATCAACAATAGGCGATTCCCCAAACCTTTCCAAATAAAAGGTAAGCCGCTAGACGTATCTTCAATGATCGGGATAGTCCTCTCATTCTACTTGTCGATTTGAGAACTCTAAGTCGTGCTTCTTTCCGTCCTTTTTCACAAAATATCTTGGGAAATAGTCCTGTTAATTAAACTGTGGTTCCTTGTACGGCGCAGTCGTCACGGGGTCTCTCTGTCCCAATTATCTCTTCTGCATTCATAAAAATTTTGTAGAGTGGACATCTATCGTTTGCATAATAAAATAAGCGATCTTATTTAATCTATCACTCAAAATCCTCAAATAGCATGACGACTAACTTGGTTCTTGATAATCCTCCTTCAAAATTTATTATAATTAACTCTTACTCCTATTTGGGTCATCTATAAGTCGTAATCGCCAAAATTTTAACCCTCGCCTTTGCGTTTTCATTTTCAACCATGTCCAATACTCACTTACCTACTTAATGACATTCCTTTACATATTCTGTCATGACTAATATCCGTTTACATTTTTAGGCATCTTTAAATCCTCTCGTTAAGTAATAAAGCGTTCTTGTCATGCGATCCTTCTCATCAGTTATTCTGAGATTTGTCATCCACAATATATCTTTTCCTACTTAAAGTGTCGGCCACCACATTGGCCTTTCCTTGATGATAATAGATTTCTCAATCATGGCCTTTGATCAATTTGACTATAGCCTCTATCTCGTGTTCAATAAAAGAAGATTTTTTTTTCCAAATTTCCTTATAAGTAAACTCCTTGTCCCTTTCCATGCGAACCTTATCGCAATTATTCTAGATCATTATTAGGACGCCTTATGTCACGGTCCTTAATCTGCGTAGACATATCATTAGACTTCACGCAACATCCTATTCTTATCGTTGAGTATTTCTAGCACGGGATTGGTACTAACCTTACCTTCACTTTTTGAAAATCTTAATCCTCAAATTCGTACATGCTTGGTCTTTCCCGAATTTATTAGCACCTATCCCGATAATGTTTCATAGAAGTGTACCTCACTAATCACGTTGTATCCCTATTTTCGTTCTTATATAACCATATTAATGATACTTATGATAATAACTAAACATGGTATTCCCTTTTTATAATAACTTACTCATCACGATGCTCTGATTGCACCATAATAACACTGAGCTTTCAGTCTCATATTACAACAATCGGTTCTCAACTATACCTATTCTTTGTTGGGAAGGCAATTAGCCTTGGAAAAATAATTTTCACGATATCGATGAAATTTAGACAATCTTAACAAGATTTAAAAATCTAACATCTGAATAAATAATGAGCTCTGAATAAAAGAGTCGCAACACTCAGAAGATTTATAACTTGGAAGGAAGAATATAACAAGGATTATCCTTCCATGTCCTTAAATTCTGTATTGTGATATTGTGGAAAATATCCATTGAAAGCAATGATTGCTGAATAATAACATCATACGAATGATACTTGTAAGACTTTCCCATTGAAAGAATACTTCTCTTCTCGAATAATAAAAGAAATATTGAATAACATGCTCAACTAACGGTTAACCATTGAGGTCTCAAAGAGGTGCTATTTTGAAAGAAGAAATTTTATCCAATGATTAATAAATAAGGAAGTATATTGTTCTTCAATCACTTTATGATTTTAATTGGATATTCGTTATATAAACGAAAGAATAAAATATTTCATGAACAAAATATTTCATAAAATTGAATATGAATTCTTGTTTGAGTGGGCGACCTAGTTAGGTCTCAATTAAATCAATCTTGGAAAATTTCATCAATAATTAATTTTTTGCATATATAATGCACTCTGTAAAAAAAGTTGATTGGAAGTGGATCTTAGAAAAATAATAACTAGTCCATATCAAGCAATATTATAAATCGACTAAGAAAATGGTCAGCTTAATTGGTTTGGCCCATAGCAACTAGCTAGAACGATTAGCTAGACTTTCATCATATTAATTAAAATTTTGACTAGTTAGTACACTAACTAGTCATTCATGAGAATATATACAACTAAGCATATCTCAGTTTGTTTGAAAAAAAATCTCAACGTCGTAACCACTGAAGAAATTTGTGGCTAGCCGGATGACGATTTTGAAATAAAAAGTTTTCAAATTTGGGCCGAGAAAGACAATTATAACTCTGAATCGTGTGGTCTTGGCATCAGAACAATAGATAGCCTCTTATCAAATATTTCTTTCCAAATAAAAGGGCACACTCAGAGGTGTCCTCGTTCACATACTTTGCCAGATTCTCATTTAAAAATGAATTTCGAATACCAATACCAAATTGATACCCTTAATATGATTTCAAAGTTCAATATATAATTTCATCCCGATTAGAAGAAAAGGATTCCCGAGGAATATATGGATATTAGATCATCCATGTTTTTAACAATTTGTTAGATATTTACAATCTCGACTGAGAAGAGTAAGTATGAAAGAAGAATCAAATGAAAATACTCATTATGAATATTCATCGATGAGTTGAGGGAAAATTTATAATAAAAAAAATCTCTTGGATAATTGAAATGAAATGTGAATATCTCTGAGTTGAACAAGAAGATCATAATCTATGAATGAAAGTTCATGGATTAACTAAAAGAATTGAACAAGTCCTGATACGGAGAAAGACTATTCAATATGGTCATATCAGAAGTTCAAAGTAGGGAACGAAAAGGATTGCCTGATATGACTTATCAAGGCGATACGAATGATCAACAATTTGGAGGGAGTAACATGACAGTGAGTGGTGTCAAAATATTTCACTGATTATCCTAACTCTCTTTATTATCCGCCTGAGGGTGATACCACCTCTTCATCTTTGTAATTCCATGTTTCAGCTAGCGTCTCTTTCTCATCAATTTAAAATCTCTTACTAATCTTGACTTTCGCACGTATATTTGTCATTCCGGTATTTTACCTCGAAGACCTTACTCAGAAATATTCCAAAAACATCTGTTAAGCCGATAGTTGCCTGCTACACACATTCGTTACTAACTATATGTGGCCAGTTCCCTCCGGGAACAGATCAAAGAGATTTCTTAAGGATCTCAATGCAGTCCATAAGTTCAGTGGCATGTGTGTGTAATTGAACATACGTTACCAAATATATTAGAGGTCTACGATTATATATACATAGTCTATGACATAATTTCTACCGAAGAATTCCTGTCTAGACTCACTGGTCTATCCTTGTAGAAGGTTCTAAGATCGAACCATCATTTATTGTAATCTTACGCCATTTATTTATAGACATGCCATCAATTCTTGACGCTCTTGATCTCTGAGCTAAACCATCATAACCCTTCATGTTAAGCGCACTAATAATATCATGTAATGTACTCATCTTACGGTAATATTCTTATACTACATTCAAATATTCCTTAATAAAATTAAAATCCATAAGGGTATATTGGGCACTATTTCTGCTGAATTCGTGATTAATACCATATTAATAATTTGACTCTATGGTTCTCACATGTAATGCCCTTTCATGGGCAGCCTATAAAGAACTACGAGTAACTAGGCTCGTGTTATCAAAATTTACATATGGTGTTGATAATATCGTCTTTACCCCAAATGCTCTGAAAACTCAGCTCCAAGATCTACATCCACATCCTTGCCAAATCAAATATGATTCTAATTTTTCTCCTCATCATTCTGATAATCTCCAATGGTCCTATTAGTCATGCTTTAATACCTCAAATACACACTTATCCTCACCTACCCATTGGGCTACATCCGGTAGTCCAATGATGAACTCTATATGAGCTCTTACACAATCTCGCATCTAGAAAAAATCCTAACACTCTCGTCTCTAAGTACTATAACTTAATGCTCTGATACCATTTCTGTAACGCTCCCAAATCCGGGGTCAGGAATCTGGGTCGTCACGCAATCCTTCAATCATGTGTAACCTGCATTAACTCAATAATCCAATAATTCCATATCACAAACCCCCAATTTCCCACACTCACAAGTTATAGCCTTGGAAACTACGTACAACAAGTATCATCTGTTATTAAAACTCAAATGTACTTTACAGGATCTCAAACAATTATTCATAACCTCTACATGAAGTTACAATAATTACAACTGATATCTTATACCTATCTGATACTCTGGCATACCTGAGACAAAGCTGCCAGGGATCCTCCCCATGACAGCAAACGAGTAAGTCCCACACCGGTATACTGGTTATCTGTTGTTTTGTGTTATTTAAAAGAAATCAAGAGTGAACTATAATGCCCAACATAATAATGTACAGTATGAAAATGACTGTATGATAAACTCACGTAAAATATCAAATTTGATAATTACATTTTATTTGGAAATAGTTTCCCTTAGTGATACGCTCCTTTTACGAAAACAATCCTTTGGTGGATTTTATTAACCTGCGAATACCTTAATAGTAAACCCAGCACCTAGGCTTGGGTTACGGTATTGCATCACAATTCCAATTGGAAGAATAGGACACTCGTTGGAGCCACCGCATACGATGATCAGTCGTACTACGATAATAGTAACCTTTTCTATTAGTAGAAGGACGACACCTTCGTATCCCGGTTATCACCCTTGCCGCATACGGGCTATGTGTCCTCATTTCGGGTATACACACACTTCGCAGGTCCTTAGGTACATATTGTACCGTCTCCTACGGTACCGGTAGTCTATCCAAAACACGAAGTACTTGGATCCTACCCCTCCCTTGTCCTTTAACAGAATTCTATCATATCTTGAGAACTTGAACCACATCGAAGTTCCCCAAACGTTTTGCTTGTTGATAGGCATAATTTTACTTCATATATATATAAGTACTTTTGAAAGTTTTCGGAGGAAGTACTAAGGATGTGAGTTGACCGTTGTCAACAGATAATTAAATAAGGGGGAGTTTCTTTTGAAACTATGATCAAAATATTTAAATAAGTCGAGATAATATTCTCCGACGTTCTGAAATTATTCGAATGATTTTATGAAAATCAGAAAGTATTTTAGTTTAGGTTTTATGATTTTTAAATCATAAATGAATCCTTTAATAAATAATAAATAATAAGATATTAATCGGTAAATAATTAAACCTCGAATGAGTTTACTTGAAAAGAATATTTGAAATAATATTTCTCAACTAATTTATATTTAAGTAATATAATAATCTTTTATATTTAATCGAGTCTGAAATAAATATTCACGGGAGAAGACTTCTCCCATAATAAATGAATAGTAAATATATATTTATTATTCGAACGATAAGGTATAGTTGAGGGAATACGACCTTTGGAAATCGTTTTAATAAAAGTTCGAGGTGTTTAGTATTTCGTAAATGGACGTTGAGTGCCTTGAAACGTAACTACTATGGACTTTAATCGTCCTATAAATATCACCGGAATGATTCCCGGATTTTATTTTAAAAAAACAAAACTGTCCGACTCTTGGTCTTACAACTTATACATCACGCTCTACTATAGCGCTAATATTCTTAAATAAAACACCTCTGGAATACTTCCGGGTTTTCATCAATTTGTTGACGACCGATCTTTGGTCTAAAATAAATACACGCCACGCTACCCGCTAGCGTTAACGTTCTCAATTATAAACTCCTCCGGGATACTTTCGGGTTTTTATAAGCTTACACCGATCGACTCTCGGTCTAGATATAATATTTCGAACTCGGTATGAACATATACTAGAAATTATCAACAATTGAGTAATGTAATACATCTCAACTTCATAAAACAGTTTAAAGCAATCTCATGCATATATCACAGTTTTGTAAAATATTCACAACACAACAGTTCTTAAAAGGTAGGGTTTGAAAACTTGCCTGGAGTCCAAGACACGTTTCCCCGACTTCCTCTCATTTCGGGTTTTCTAATCAATAAACATCATAATCTTAATCGGTATTCCTACTCTAATCACCAACTTATATTCCTAATAAGTTCAATACTTCATAACTTTCATTATTTGAACGTCTCGAAATAAGTATCACTCCTTGGTCGAAACGGACGGTCAAAATGGTCTTCTAGAATTGACTTTACCGAATATTACTATTACGCGGCTTGCACTATATCATTTTTAATAAATCTTAAAATTAATATTTTAATACGAAACCACCTCGAAGAGCTTCTTGAGTGATTGAAATATTTATCCTAAAAGTTTCATTTTGATAAAATGAATTTAATTAGGTGAAAAGCATTTCAAAAGTTCGGTCTACTACGGAGTTTTACTATTCAAACCACTTTTACTAAAACGTTGATATCTCTCAAACCATTAACTCAATTGACGCACCGTTTTTGCGTGCGCGATTTAGACAAAATTTAGAACACATCATTTAAAAATAGTTTCTGGTAATAGGGGTGAATTTCCGAAGTGACAGTTTCCTATCAGGGGGTTGTTTTGACATTCATACTCCGTGCGACCTCGGCTCCGAAATTTTTATAAAATTGAAAAATCAACATTTGTACTTGAAAGTTTTATGGAATCTAATAAACTCTATTTCTTACTCTCTGTAAAAATTTCATGATTTATGAACATTTTTAAGAAGTTGATCCTTTATATTTTCAAAGTTCGTAATTCGTAGCAGTTTTTGTCGCGTAAATCACTTTTAGTAAAACGACCATAACTTTTGATCCGTGAATTGGAATAAAGCGATTCAAGCGCTTAAACGATCCTTATAACATTTTCTATAATAATCAAGGGTTATTTTTCAAGAAACTACAGTTTAAATTTTCAGGACTTTCTGCAAAAACTTAAAGTTATGTTTTGTTCATTTTATCGAGATTACGGTTACGATCGGAGTTTCGTTTACGCCTTAAATCATTATACTACCATCAAAAATCAACATATCATCATCAACACATTAAATACTCTCAAGAACATCATGATCTTGAGGAAACAACAATCAACCTTAAATCTACTTAGCTAAACATCAAGATTACAACAATACTCCCACCAAAACTATGTTTACAACTACATACTAAAAGGATCTTGAACTTAAATCTTAAATAAAGTTGGGTCAAAGATTTTTACCTTTCTTGAGAGCTTGAGATGTGTTCTTGATGATGGTGAAGTCTTGGGACTGCTTAGGATGGTTTTTGGAATCTAAAACAACCATTGAAATCAAGAAACCATAGAAGAGTTACTATTTATACTATTCATTCTCAACTTTCTTGATTTTATTTCACCCATCAATCCTTGATAAAAAGAGCTCAAGGATTTATATTACCTTATTTTGGTTGTTAGAAAGCTTGAGAATTAATGGGAGAATTTATCCATGGCTAGAGCTTGAGGTTTTGATTTTGATTCCCTTGGTTTTTGATGAAGGGCCGAATGGAGAGAAGTGGGAGAGAAAGAGAGAGTTTTTGGTGATGCTTCTTGGTTGCTTCTTGGAATGATGCAAGTGATACCTTGTGATATCTTATATTGATTTTTATTCTCTAGTTTATATCCTAGTATTTGATTTATGTTGCCAATCTTGGAGACAAATCTAGCTAGCTTGTGGTAGATTACAAGCTAAGCCACTTGCTTAGCCCCTTTAGCTCACTATTTGCTTAGCCTTGGTTGATCATCCTATCTCTAGCTCACTATTTGATAAAGTAACCATGGTTACTTTCTTACCATGGTTAGTTAGTGCGTTATATTTATTTAATCGTTTACGCGTTCGCTCGGTCGCTTAAACGTTTTCGTAATACATCCTCGTAAATGGTTCGCGACGTAATTCCTTTCGTATTTATTTCTTATGTTTTGAATTATCATACTTGAATATAAATACGTAGGGTTTTAAATTCGTAATTATATTGTGATTCCTATAATCCTCGATGATTCGTAAATATGGTCGTTTTTCAAAGTTCATTTTATTCGAAAACTGATAGCGTTTACATACACTCATTTGGTACGTATAATCATAATATCAACTTCGAATCTCATTTTCTCATGCACAACATAATGTGAGCTAAAAAGTTTTTTCCCGTATGTCAGGTTTACTATTCATTAGGCATTTTACAAGGTCTCAAAAATTTGAGTTGTTATATTACTATTTAAAAAGGTCTTTTACTGACGTCAAAAATTTGGGTTCTTACAGTCTTCCCCCTTTAAAAGGATTCCATCCCGAAATTAGTTCGGAAACAGGTAGGGATATGCTTCTCGCATGACAACCTCGAGTTCTCACGTTGACCTTGCAGTATTTGATCTCTTCATAAAATTTCCACTCATCCATCCAATATTACTCCAGGTACTCGTCCTTGTAGTCTTATGACCTTTACACGTTATTCGACATATGTTTAGTCTGGCTGCGATTTTATTAGCTCATTTTCAATCATATGTTTAGTTTTGACGGTTAAATGTCCCAACCTTGATTCGTTGTACTCTTAATAAACTTGGCGACCGCTCGACGATGGTTCGAATTTGTAAGCCAACTTTCTTAGTCCTTTAAAGATTTCAACTGGTCCAATAAACCTTGGGTTCAACATTTCTTTCCTTTTAGAATCTCATCACTCCCTCCCTGGGAGGCACTTTCAACAATACTTGGTTTGTTACTTCGTACTTCCTGTCTTTATAGTTTTGGTCCGTATATCTCTATTGTTTATCCTGGGCTGCCACTAGCCGGGTTCTGATAATTTCTAGGAATTTCTTTGGTCTGTTGACTCAACGATGGTCCAAGTATCTTCCTCTTACCAACTTCTTCCCAATCCTAAGGGAGAACGATTCTTTCTTCCGTACAAAGCTTTGTAGCCATTCCAATGCCCGCATGATAACTTGTTATTATCGGTGATTCGATTAACGTCAACTGTCATTTCATCTCCCTTAAAAATTGATAATATGGACAATTAGCGCATCTTCTAGTGTTTGGAATCATCCTACAACTTATTAGTTTCTCCTACATCGCTCCTAGTAGTGCTAGAGTTTCATTCCTTAACGTTTTCCCATTTTGGCGCATCCTCTCTGTCGATTAAGTCATGTAAGAAGTTCTCGTTGCATTTCTACACGCTCGTCTCCTGCTACATGCTTAGCACTAGATTTAACATTTCTTCCCGTAGTAACGTAAGGCAGTTGCCATCTTGAAGGAAACACCATTTCATATGCAATTGATTGACACGTCTTAGGATCGTGGAACGTTCAGCTTCCGTCATCGGTCGGACTTCTTTAATCATTCCTCGTATAATATCTATAGTACTAGGTCGTACTTGTTATATTCGCTAGCGCCTTAGACGTATTGACGTTTATTGGTACCTGCTACCAGTGGCCTTTATAGGGCGTGTACAATCTTCTTTGCCTTATATCAGTTTTGACAATGACATCCTTCATTCTTTCACATTGCCCTTCGTAAGGGATATCAGCGACTATTTTTCGTATGCTAGCGTGGTAAGTACATCTACACAAATTATCTGTCAACAATAGGCGATTCCCCAAACCTTTCCAAATAAAAAGGTAAGCCGCTAGACGTATCTTCAATGATCAGGATAGTCCTCTCATTCTACTTGTCGATTCGAGAACTCTAAGTTGTGCATCTGTCTGTCCTTTTTCATAAAATATCTTGGAAAATAGTCCCGTTAATTAAACCTTGGGTCCTTGCGCGGCGCAGTCGTCATGGGGTCTCTCTGTCCCAATTATCTCTTCTGCGTTCATAAAAATTTTATAGAGTGGACATCTATCGTTTGCATAATAAAATAAGCGGTCTTATTTAATCTATCACTCAAAATCCTCAAATAGCACGACGGCTAACTTGGTTCTTGATAATCCTCCTTCAAAATTTATTATAATTAACTCTTACTCCTATTTGAGTCATCTATAAGTCGTAATCGCCAAAATTTTAACCCTCGCCTTTCCGTTTTCATTTTCAACCATGTCGAATACTCACTTACCTACTCAATGACATCCCTTTACATATTCTGTCATGACTAATATCCATTTACGTTTTTAGGCATCTTAAGTCTTCTCGTTAAGTAATAAAGCGTTCTTTTCATGCGATCCTTCTCATCAATTATTCTGAGATTTGTCATCCTCAATATATCTTTTCCTAGTTAAAGTGTCGGCCACCACATTGGCCTTTCCTTGATGATAATAGATTTCTCAATCATGGCCTTTGATCAATTTTATTATAGCCTCTATCTCGTGTTCAGTAAAAGAAGATTTTTTTTCTCCAAATTTCCTCACAAGTAAACTCCTTGTCCCTTTCCATGTGAACCTTATCGCAATTATTCTAGATCATTATTAGGACGCCTTATGTCACGGTCCTTAAGTTGCGTAGACATATCATTAGACTTCACGCAACATCCTATTTTTATCGTTGAGTATTTCTAGCACGGGATTGATACTAAACTAACCTTACCTTCACTTTTTGAAAATCTTAATCCTCAAATTCTTACATGCTTGGTCTTTCCCGAATTTATTAGCACCTATCCCGATAATGTTTCATAGAAGTGTACCTCACTAATCACGTTGTATCCCTATTTTCATTCTTCTATAACCATATTAATGATACTTATGATAATAACTAAACATGGTATTCCCTTTTTAAAACAACTTACTCATCACAATGCACCGATTGCACCATCATAGCACTGAGCTTTCAGTCTCATATTACAACAATCGGTTCTCAACTATACCTCTTCTTTGTTGGGAAGGTAATTAGCCTTGGAAAAATGATTTTCACGATATCGATGAAATTTAGACAATCTTAACAAGATGTCAAAATCTAACATCTGAACAAATAATGATGTCTGAATAAAAGAGTCGCAACACTCAGAAGATTTATAACTTCGAAGGAAGAATGTAAAAAGGATTATCCTTCCATGTCCTTAGAATTCTATATTGTGATATTATGGAGAATATCCATTGAAAGCAATGATTGCTGAATAATAACATCATACAAATGATACTTGTAAGATTTTCCCATTGAAAGAATACTTTTCTTCTTGAATAATAAAAGAAATATCGAATAACATCCTCAACTAATGGTTAACCATTGAGGTCTCAAAGAGGTGCTATTTTGAAAGAAGAAATTTTATCCAATGATTAATAAATAAGAAAGTATATTGTTCTTCAATCACTTTATGATTTTAATTGGATATTCGTTATATAAACGAAAGAATAAAATATTTCATGAACAAAATATTTCATAAAATTGAATATGAATTCTCGTTTGAGTGGGCGACCTAGTTAGGTCTCAATTAAATCAATCTTTGAAAATTTCATCAATAATTAAATTTTTGCATATATAATGCACTCTGTAAAAAAAAGTTGATTGGAAGTGGATCTTAGAAAAATAATAACTAGTCCATATTTAGCAATATTATAAATCGACTAAGAAAATGGCCAGCTTAATTGGTTTGGCCCATAACAACTATCTAGAACGATTAGCTAGGCTTTCATCGTATTAATTAAAATTTCGACTAGTTAGTACATTAACTAGTCATTCATGAGAATATATACAACTAAGCATATCTCAGTTTTTTGGAAAAAAAATCTCGACATCGTAACCACTGAAGAAATTTATGGCTACCCGGATGGCGATTTTGAAATAAAGAGTTTTCAAATTTAGGCCTAGAAAGTAAATTATAACTCTGAATCGTGTGGTCTTGGTATCGGAACAATCGATAGCCTCTTATCAAATATTTCTTGCCAAATAAAAGGGTACACTCAGAGGTGTCCGTGTTCACATACTTTGTCAGATTCTCAATTAGAATTGAATTTGGAATACCAATACCAAATTGATACCCTTACTATGATTTCAAAGTTCAATATATAATTTCATCCCGATTAGAAGAAATGGATTCCCGAGGAATATATGGATATTAGATCATCCATGTTTTTAACAATTTGTTAGATATTTACAATCTCGACTGAAAAGAGTAAGTATGAAAGAAGAATCAAATGAAGATACTCATTATGAATATTCATCGATGAGTTAAGGGAAAATTTATAATAAAAAAAATTCTCTTGGATAATTGAAATGAAGTGTAAATATCTCTGAGTTGAACAAGAAGGTCATAATCTATGAATGAAAGTTCATGGATTAACTAAAAGAATTGAACAAGTCCTGATACGGAGAAAGACTATTCAATATGGTCATATCAGAAGTTCAAAGTAGGGAACAAAAATGATTGCCTGATATGACTTATCAAGGCGATATGAATGATCAACAATTTGGAGGGAGTAACATGACAGTGAGTAGGTGTCAAAATATTTCACTGATTATCCTAACTCTCTTTATTATCCGCCTGAGGATGATACCACCTCTTCATCTTTGTAATTCCATGTTTTAGCTAGCGTCTTTTTCTCATCATTTTAAAATCGCTTACTAATCTTGACTTTCGCACGTATATTTGTCATTCCGGTGTTTTACCTCGAAGACCTTACTCAGAAATATTCCAAAAACATCTGTTAAGCCGATAGTTGCCTTCTACACGCATTCGTTACTAACTATAAGTGGCCAGTTCCCCCTGGGAACAGATCAAAAAGATATCTTAGGGATCTCAATGCAGTCCATAAGTTCAGTGGCATGTGTGTGTAATTGAACATACGTTACCAAATATATTAGAGGTCTACGATTATATATATGTAGTCTATGACATCATTTCTATCGAGGAATTCCTCTCTAGACTCACTGGTCTATCCTTTTAGAAGGTTCTAAGATCGAACCATCACATATTGTAATCTTACGCCATTTATTTATAGATATGCCATCAATTCTTGATGCTCTTGTTCTTTGAGCTAAACCATCATAACCCTTCATGTTAAGCGCACTAATAATATCATGTAATGTACTCATCTTACGGTAATATTCTTATATTACATTCAAATATTCCTTAATAGAATTAAAAACCTTAAGGGTATATTACGCACTATTTTTGTTGAATTCGTGATTAATACCATATTAATAATTAGACTCTATGGTTCTCACATGTAATGCCCCTTCATGGGCAGCCTATAAAGAACTACGAGTAACAAGGTGTTGGTAATAACGTCTTTACCCCAAATGTTCTGGAGACTCAGCTCCAAGTTCTACATCCACATCCTTGCCAAATCAAATATGATTCTAATTTTTCTCCTCATCATTCTCATAATCTCCAATGGTCCTATTAGTCATGCTTTAATACCTCAAATACACACTTATCCTCATCATTCTTCAAGAAAGCTGCTCTGTACTGATAAAGATCTTCTCATCCTTCAAGAAAAACTTTGAATTCAATGTAACTGCAAGAAAATTGGTCCTAAAGAATATAGAAGATCTAAGGAGTAATAAAGCCAATGATGCACTCCCAAAGACTCTATCAATTCCCTTCACAGGAAATAAAGTGCATTTGAGGCCTTATTGGCTGATGAAATTCATTGATGACAAGGGTGTTAGAAGATTCTTCAGATTGGATGATCAATTGAGTATCTCTAAAAATGAGACTCTATTGGAAATGCAAGAAAAACTGGATCTATCAGATGTTGAAGAAATTCAGACAATCAAGGAAATAGAAATCATCTGCTCATACTAGAGGAGCACATTGATAATGATTGTGAGAACTCTTTGTACACTTTACTTTGTTCATTTTTCAAATAAATTGTAGCACTTACTAGTTTTATATACTATAATTCAATCTGTACATTTAGGGTGTTTTGTTATCATCAAGTTTCTCTTAATTTATGGCTATAATTCCAGTAGATATAAATTGGGGGAGATTGTTAGGAATATGTTGTGAACTTGATGATAAGTTAAACAAAACACCTTAATAGATTTAACTTAGTGAATTTGTAGCTCTCGACGGATGATCTAATATAGTCCCGATGGATGAACTTTATAGTCCCGACGGATGACAACTGAACATCCATCGAGAGTGTAGCTTATGTGAACAGTAAGTTTTGTAGCACATTTCTTCAAACAATATGTTTTAGTTGAGTAGATGTTGTAGGATTCTGTAAGTCATGATGGCTGCTAGATTGATGTACATAATAGGTTGGCTAATTGTAAATTTAAGATGTCTTGTAATCCTGTACAAGTGAAATAGAGTCAAGTGGCAGAAAGTCTCCCAACGGATAATCTACAAAGGCTCCTGACGGATGATCACCAAAGCTCCCAACAGATAATCAACAAGGCTCCCGGCGGATGACCAACATAGTCCCGACGGATGATCATATTCAAAATAGTTGTTGATAGTGACAACACAGTCATATGCGTCGGATGTTTGCAAAAGGAATGTGGTAGTCTGTTAAGTAGGATTTTGAGAACAAAGAAGCATTACCATTTTCATGCAAATGTGAAGATATTCAAAGATGCTGGATAGAGTAATGTAGAAGTATGATATTAGACTAGATTCATTTTGTTTTATTGTCTTGTCTTATTATCATGTAACTTGGTAATATATAAACCAAAAGTAGCAAGTAGAACTAACTAAGAAAGCTTATTTTTAGAGAAATAGATAAGGCTGTATCTGTTAAGAATTTCTCTGTAAGTTTGTTTGTTTACTTGTAAGCAGCTGTGTGCTATTCAAAGCATTACAAAGTTCTCAATCTGATATATATATATATATATATATATATATATATATATATATATATATACGGGTTAAGTTCTATGGAGACCACTTTTTTTGGAGACCTTGGAGACCACTTATGTTTTGCAAGTTAAATATTGCATAAAAACATTGCAAAATATATTATTTTATGAATCATGTTCTACAAAGTTCCTTATTTTATTCAAAATCTTGAATATCATATATGTACTACATGTAAACATTACAAAAATATTTTATTCTGCAAAACATGTTAAGTTTGGAGAATATTTGTTCAGCTTGCAGAACATACATATTTTACTTATTAAAATTTAATAATCTTCAATAATTTTAATGAATTAGTGATACTTGTAAAACATATTTTACAAAATAATATATTTTATAGTATTTTGATTGTAGAACATATGTGGTCTCCAAGGTCTCCGATGAAAAAATGGTACCCATATAACTTTCCTATATATATATATATATGGTGGATACATTCAAATCCACCAGAAAATTTTAAAACTTTGTGTTTTATTACTTATTGTTTTGATTTCTATTATTCTTCCATTCCGCATTACTGCAAATCAAACACTGTTATATATATTGAGTTAGAACATCTTTAAAATTTCAGGATGAAGCCAGAATTACATTTAACCCCCCTTTTGTAACTCCTGTTCTATTGTTTGGGAATAACATTAATTATTGCAATGAATGTGTTTTTCGTGAATTAAGTGCACAATTTTAATATTTTTATGTTTAATAATTTTTTTTGATTTAATTAATTTATGAAATGTTATATAAATTGTTAATAATGATTAAATGATAAATTTAAGATAAAATTGTTTAATATGATATTATTGTATGTGAAAAATAATTTGGATCAAATATTTGGATCATACTGCTGGAGTTGTTTAGAAATTTGGATAAGTATTTGAATCAACATGTGATCTAAATTTGAATTTTTGGATCACGACACCCGAACGGGACTTATTCTTTTTACGTTTTACGGTTTTAGCGAACAAGTTCTCTTAAGCAGTGTCCGAAGATCATGAACATCATTGCACAACTCACTTTTTTTCCTAGTTCAATTTCTGACCAGTACTTCCGTCTAATGTGAAACTATTATTCTGTGGACAATTGTAGAAGCGGATAATCTCATGACAATGGGCTGAACGCTTGAACTACATTAATGTCATCACACAAGAATTTGGAGCTGTCCCACTTCTCCGAATTGCATGCCTATAATAAAAAAGGATAGCAGTTTTACTACGACATATTACTGAGGTTGATATCAATTAGCGTGGTTGATAAACATATACGTATCGTGACACATATGAATCAGACTTAAGATCAAATAAATATGATATTCTCAAGAGAACACATATTTCTCATCTTAGTAATAACAAAATCAAGGTCGAAGAGTTCAAATCATTAGTTGAAGTAAACGTGTGTGTAAAGTATATAAGTTCCGATAATTAGTAATTTTACCTAAGAATTTTTATAAGAACTAATTTTTTTTGTATTTTTAGAAATTATAGTAAAATTAGCGACCCGACATCCCTGAATTATACAGAACCTTGGTGCTTATGTTTTTTCCAATTATAAAATAGATAATAATGCCAGGAAAAGTTAACGTCGGCAGACTTAAATAATGAGGTCAACTACTGAAAGCTCCCCAAGTTGAAATCAGGTGCCCGTCTCGTCGCATGGTCAAATTAAGGGTGTCCAACTACTCAACTTGTTCTGAAAGCATTATTGTACCCGGTGCCAGTACAATGTCTCAACAAGTCATGCGTTTATACACTCTTCATTTTTTTTGTGTCATTTATGATTGAAGAATAATGCTACGGGCAGATGAATGCATATAAAAAAGTTTCACAGAATAATAAGGGGGCAATGCTCCCTAAACCTTGCATTAAAATCACTGTCTTACCATTGTGTATTGTACCTTTAGTTTAATTTAGCTTATATTACTCCCACTTTATATTTTAAATGTCATATAATTCTTTATTATATCTTAATTTTTAAATGATTTTTGCTTACTTTTATTCTCATTTATTTCTATTATTTTTAATCATATTATTTAATTTTTAAATTTTGATTAGACAAAGTGTTGACGGAGGAATCTGGTAACAACAAAGATTGAGGTTTCTCGCCGGAACTAAGATCTGTGACGATGGTTCTTTGCCGGAAACTTAAGCGGTGTGTGGTTGATTGTGATTGTTTTAGGCTGAGATTGATTAGAGTAAGTGCTGGCTCTCTTATCAGCTCTCAACTTCTTACCCTCTCAATGTGCCTACGTACCCTTTATATAGGGATCAAGCCTGACGTAGTTCTCGTAAAACAGGAAGTCTAATGAGTTTAGACTTCTTACTCCTAAGCCCAGTAGAAACCCATCCGATATCCATCTTCCGCTAGCTTTAGGAATGTTCAACTATGAGGCCCAACCGAGAAGGCCCAAGGCTCGTCCGTAATCGTAGGACTTCACGGATAGTGCATCTCCCTGCGCAAGGATAACACTCCGCTACAGCTATCTCCCTTATTTACGAACGCAGGTATAGCCACGGTTCACCCCAAATGCCAGACGCGTCCCTGTCCCCCGAATGAGGATAACCCACCAGATAGCAGGACAGGTGATCCCAAGCTCTTGGGTGCAAAGTGCAGGATGACTCCAAAGTTCTCCAACGAGGACACCCGTTGAATACAAGAACAGAGCTCCCAAAGCACACACCAAGGTAAACCCCACATCCCCAACGAGGACACCCATTGAATACAGGAGGAGGCCTTCAATCATCAGGCATACCCTTGGAGGCCTTCAAGCTTTTCACGGACATCCCCCTCCTTGACCATCTCAAAGAGGGAATTCTTCAAGGAGTACCTGCAACAAATACATTAGTAAAAATAACCTCCATTGCTCCTCTCCATGCAAGCTTTGTCCTGAATTCAACATCAAAAGTATATAGACCAAACACAGGACGCGTCCTCACCCTTTGGGCGCGTCCTCACCTCCATAAATCCAAACCTGTTTCCTCATCAACCGTTTCTTATAGCATTCAAGATCACAGGACACGTCCTAGAATATAGGGCGCGTCCTTTACCTTATTAGACTTGCACCGTCTCTTCTAAACCATCATGCACAATATTTCACCTTCAATGACGCATTCTTGCTAAAGTAGGCGCGTCCTAGAGCGTCCATCACCATAAGATTTCATATGCCAAGCACTTTCATAAACATTGACGCGTCCATAAAGCCTGGGCGCGTCCTTCCTTGACCATGCACTCTTCTCGCCTCGTAACATATCCCTTCTCAAGTAGGTGCGTCCTGAACACTTGGACGCGTCCTCACTTTCACAACGCAATACTGAGTTTGACTGTTATTAGCCCGCGTTTGACCCGAGTCAATCCAATGCCAAATTTTGGGTATAACAACTACCCCCCAAATTCCATTTGCAGTTAAAAACAAAATTGGAATTTCTTTCCAAGCGAAATTTGGCTCAAAACAGGTGGACGCGTCGTTACTAGAAGACGCGCCTTGCTTTCACCTTCTGCATGTAGTGTACAGCTGTAATCCACAAGGTCGTCCTTCTATAAATATCCTAATTTCACCTTACCACCACCACCATCGCTCTTTCTCTCTCACACAACCGCCATTGCCACCTTTTTTAAGCAGGAATTTCGAGGTCCAAGTTCCGGCGATCTATCCAGCCATTTCCCTATTTCTTTAGCTCAATCCACTCCTCAACTCAAAAGGTACATAAATCTCCTCTTATTTCTTTATTCGGCCAAATACATTGATTTTAATGAGCAAGAAACCGTTCGTATGCTTTTTGTTCATATCAACGGCTCTTCATGTTCGTTTGTATGTATATATGTATGTATAGGTAAATATAACACGTTTAGCTTCCCTGATCTCCCAACTACATGTTTCTAGGATTTATCTTATCTCCCCCAAATTGTAACAGTCGATTAATATTCCTCCGCATCATAACCACGTAGGACGCGTCTTCCTGTCAAGGCGCGCCTTATTTTTCTTTGATAAAGGCATTTGCTTAAGCCATTTTAAGTAAAGGTCATATAAGGGCAACACCTTACTAGGACGTGTGTTGACAGTGAATTTCATACGATAGATTTTTAGGACGCGTCCTCTAATATTTATAGCATCTCTCTTATGGTTCATTCATTCACCATCTTCTTTTTTCTTCTTTTTTTAACATATGGACGCGTCCTCAAATATTTATTCATTCTTTTGCAGCTGGAGGACACGTCCTCCTTCTCACCATTTCATCCATTCAAAGCCCTCAACAAACGCCTCGAAATCTACTCCCCACATCTGATAGCTTTTAAACCCGACTTTCCCAACATCCACAGGACAAATTCCTTCCTTAGAGCAGAAAGACGCGTCTTCCGTTCCCTTAAATAAAAAAACTCAATAATGTCTGATTCCAACTCCGACTCCATGAACCATGTTCCCATAATTTCAAGAATGGAAAAGAAGGGAGTCAAAAGGCAAAGAACTCCAATTCTCCCTACAAGGGCCGCCATCGAAGATTGGACGGACGACGAAATTATCCCCACTACAAGCCAAAAACCTCAAGGAATGGCTATTTCTGATATGGACGCGTCAAACACGCAGGACGCGTCATCTTCTCAGGGCGCGGCTCCTTCTGGGGACGCGTCCCCACACAGTGTAAGTGAGTTCGAAAGAAGGATTCCTAACCCCGAGATATATCCCGTATCTCCTCAAAAATCAGACTCTCCTCTGGAACATTGGGATCCTTCAGATGTTGAAGTGGATTGTGACTGGACCAGGCTTGGCGCTCTAACTGAGGCAGAGAAAAATGCCAGAAGAAAGAAATAAGATAAGCTAGCATGTGTTGCCCTTGACTCGACCGCAACCGACTGGGAAATCCAATGGCACATGAAATACTATGACATGGAGGGCATCTGGGCGCGCCCTCTTCGAACCATGAGGCCGCACATTTTCAACGTTGGGAACCAAAGGATCCCAAAAATGGTGCTTACTCCAAAATTAATTTCCTTGGGTGTGGGCGCGCCTTTGCACCCATACATTAAGAAAATTTTAAAATGGTACGACGTGGCTCCAGTCCAACTATCACCAAATTCATACAAACTTGCCTGTGCTTTGTTCATCATGTACCATAACTTGAAGCTGGGCGCGCCCTCGATGAAAGAATTCAGCTTCTTTTACAGCATCAGGAAATCAATTCCCGGGTACCATTTTCTGGTAGTCAACAAATGGTTGAACAACAAGGGATTTAATGAAGGTAAAATTAGCCACGAAAGAGACTGGAAGGAGCCATTTTTCTACATTTACGACGTCAAAAGGTCGCGCATTCGCTTCAACCTGGAACCAAGTGAGTTCAACATTTAGGACGCGTCCTTTCTATCAGGGCGCGCCCTTTCTCTTATAGCCTTTTCTTTGTCTTCCTTGTTGTAACCTGTTCTCCCTTCTTTTAGACAAAAGGACCCAGAAAGAGCTAACAGGAAAGAAGAAGAAAAGAGCAGAGAAGGTTTTACAGTATGCTGAAAAACATTTCAACCTCAAGGACATGATCACCGAGGAAAATTTGAAGAAAATAGGAGCTTTGTCCCCACGGGTGGGTTCTCTCTGCAAATTTCGAGATTTCCATAATGGGAAACCCATCCTCACCGCTTCCGAAAAATCCAGAGGGCTCCAAGCCACAGAAGTTATTCAGCCAGACGTCAACAAGAAGGTGGATTTAGAGCAAGGTAAGAAATCATTATACGTAAGACGCGTCACGGCTTTAGGACGTGTCATATTTATTCTCACCTTTTCCCTTTAACCTTAGCCTGATTTATAAACGCTACTTTATACATGCACTATCACCTTGGGCGCGCCCTACCCCCCGGGCGTGTCTCTTTATTCCAAAAAAGTCCTAGGTAAGACGCGTTATTATTTTTTAGGATGCGTCATTTTCACTCTCATTTATACATCTTTTGCGTTTTTCTATATCTGTCATGCACGTAGACCTTTATATCATGATATGGGCGCGTCCTTCTTTCAGGACGCGTCTTCTTATACATAACTAATCCCTTTTTACGTTTATATCGCAGATATGGCCTCACTCCCTAAAGGATTCGCAATTGGGGCTTCCAAAAAACTAAGGGCAAGGAAACAGGCTCCTACAAAGGTTGATTCAAAGGCAAAAACCCCACCTCCTGTTGTAACTCCTTCCCCTCCACCAAAGATAATCGACATTACCGCATTCGACATTCCCGAGAAGGTGGAGGACGCGCCCTTGAAGCGTCAAAAGGTAGTTCCTGATGACCAGTCTTTCGTTCTCAGATACATGGGCGCGTCCTCTGTTGGGGATTTCACAGAGGATGAAGTCAGAGGTTGGACTTTTAGAACAGAGCAGCAAACAGAGGAGGCCATGGTGAGGGCTGCAGCTGAGCTTCACCTGCATGCCAGGCAGAGTGCTAACATGGCCGCCAGGCTCAGGACGCGTCTTGCTATTACAGATACTGCGAAGAGCCAGGCCGAAGACAAAGTTAAATCTCTGGAAAAATACATTGCCCTGCTTGCCCAAGAAAAAGATGCTGAAATCAGACGCCTGGAAGGGGAGAGGACGCGTCTAGAAACAGAAAAAGCTGTTTTGGAAGGCAATGTCTCCGCAATGGAAAAGTAAATGGACAGCGTCATCGCCCTGAACTCCACCATGCAGCTGGAGCTCGACACCCTGAATGATGATAGGCTGCATGGATGGACAGAGGAGAAAAAGCTAGTTTATCAGCACGGCTTCCAGGCTGGGTTTGAAGAATGGTGCTCTGGGTTCATTGTCAACGACCCAGAGTATACATTCTCAAAGTTTGATGCAGATACCCAGATACGGGTAAATGATTTCAGGGTCAGGGCCGCGGACTCCATCAAGAACAAGAGGATTTTTCTAGGCATAGAGGAAGAAGACGCGTCCCCTGCTCCTACTCCGCTTCAGACTCAACCTCCCCCTGCGGATGATCAAGACAAACCTCAGGACGCGCCTCCTGCCTAGGACGCGTTCTCTATTTTTTATGTACTTGAACTACTTTAAGGGTGCGGGCCCCTTGAAGCCTTGCAAATTGTAATGACTATTTTTGGACTTTATTCGCTTGCACTTTTCATGAAGCTTCTCTGCCTTAACCATGCAGATTTTTACTTAAATATTATGTTCTGTCATTTATATGGGCGCGTCTTATGTTGAGGACACATGACATTTGAAATATTGTTGTTATCTTTTCTGCTATCACAGATCAAGCAAATGTCTGTTGTGGGCGCGTCCTGTCTAGTTGAACGCGTCTTTATTTGTTTTGGAAAGTACATGAGCATGGTACTATGCTATACCTGTGTATTTAGTCAAGGCACAAAGCACAATGGGGCGCGTCCTAATATTTTGACGCGCCTAAATTTATCTCAAAGAAATACTTCGTACCTCAGGCAGGACGCGTTCTCAGTAAGAACCTGTCTTCCCCCTTTTTTTTAGTTATGTTTTGTCAAAATTAAAGAAACATTCAACTGAAAGAGCATCAACCAAGATAACTTGGGCGCGTCCTTGAAAATAGCACATTTTACTTGAGTTCCATTCATATAAAACCCTAGCTTAGGGCGCGCCCTTTACTTAGGACGCGTCATGAGATCATGCAAACTGAGCAAATATCCTTTTGGAAAGTTTCAAAATTTTATTTATAATGCGCTCTGATGTCAAAAGTGCACCAGTCCCACGGCTACTATGCTCTGTGGGGAAATTATTTTTAAAAAATGACCCTTTAACTAGTCTTAAGGTAAGTAGTACATGCACTACCCCCCTAGGCTAGGAGGAATTTATTTAATTCTAGCCTATAATCTGGGCATAACCCAAAATGATAAAAGAAATATGCAAGGGGCCAAAGCCACACCTTACTGGTAATACTTTCGGAGATGTTCCGCATTCCAAGTTCGCGGAATTAGCTTCCCGTCCATATCTTCAAGGTGATAAGTCCCCTTCCACAGGATGGACTTTATTCTGTACGGTCCTTCCCAATTAGCTCCAAACACTCCATGCTGGGGGTTCCTTGTATTGGGCATCACTTTCCTAAGTACCAAATCCCCCACCTTCAGCAATTATCCTTTTACCTTCTTGTTATAATACCTTGCGGCGCGCTGCTGATATGCCGCTAGCCTTAGCTGAGAATTTTCCCTTGTCTCCTCTAAGAGATCTAAATGAAGCCTTTGATTAACCTCAACATCTTCTTTCCCGTAACAATCTCTGCGAAGTGATCCCGATCCAACTTCCACGGGGACCATAGCTTCGTAGCCGTAAGTCAGCATAAACGGCGTTTCTCCCGTAGTAGATCGCGGCGTAGTGTTGTATGACCACATCACCTTCGGGAGTTCTTCATGCCAATTCCCTTTACGTTCCTCCAGCTTGGTTTTGAGGGTATGCTTTATCATTTTGTTAACAGCTTCTGTTTGTCCATTGCTTTGAGGATGATAGACCGCCACAAACTCCTTCTTGATTTTCAACTCCTCACATAGCTGTCGCAACTCCTTGCTATCAAACTGCTTTCCATTGTCGGAGACAAGCTTGTAAGGGATTCCAAACCTACATACAATTGAGTTGAAAACAAAATCTCTGATTTTCTTTGCGGTGATAGTAGCCAATGGCATAGCTTTCGCCCATTTAGTAAAGTAATCGACCGCAACCACTGCATATTTGACGTCTCCTTTAGCTTTCGGCAACTCCCCGATAAGATCAATTCCCCACATGGCGAACGGCCACGGGCTTGCCATAGGCGTCAAGAGTGTCGCCGACATAGACGAGTAGTTTGCAAAGCGCTGGCAGCGATCACATGCCCTGACGAAATTTGTAGCATCTTCTCTCATTGTGGGCCAATAATACCCTTGGCGCAAAACTTTCATTGCCAACGAACTACCCCTCGAGTGATTGCCACAGATTCCTTCATGCACCTCTCTTAGGATGTAATTTTCTTCTTCTTCTTCAACACACCTAAGCAGAGGTTGGTTGAACCCTCTCTTGTACAAGACTTCGTCGTATATCACATATCTTGCAGTCTGATAGCGGAGTCGGCGAGCCATAAACTTATCCTCGGGGAGTGTTCCCTTGCGAATGTAGGCTAAAATGGGCGTCATCCATGTCTCCTTGGGAGCCTCATCCACTCGCATAGTTTCTACCTTTGGGATACTAGGAATCTCCTGGATTTCAAGGGGGATGGATCCTAACAACACAACCTCTTGTTGCGACCCCATTTTTGCCAGAGCATCCGCGTTACTATTCTTCTCCCGCGGAACACATTCCAATCTAACTTCTTTGAACATTCCAATCAGGCGCTGCGTACATCTCAAGTATAATTCTGTTCATGGGCCTCGCACTTGAAATCCCCCGTTCACCTGATTCACTACCAACTCGGAGTCACTTGTTGCAATCAAGTTCCGCACCCCCATTTCCAAAGCGATTTTCAGGCCATTAATCAGCGCCTCGTATTCCGCATCATTATTGGTTGCATAAAACTTGAAATGAATGGCGCTCATCAGATGGTGACCCTCCGGAGACACAAGTACTATACCCGCACCTGCTCCTCCATTGTTAACTGCCCCATCCACATGTAAGATCCACCAAGGATGCGGAAATTCTTCCAAAGACTCCTCAGAATGAGGCGGATGTAGCATTACCAAAGGTTTATCATAAATTTCAGAATCAAATTCCAACAAAAAATCGGCTAAGGCTTGCCCTTTTATCGCTGTTCGAGGTACATATTCCAAATCAAACTGTCCCAACTCCACAGCCCATTTCAGCATTCTGCCTGATGATTCTGGTTTATGCAGGACCTGTCGCAGCGGGTATGCTGTGCGAACTTCAACTCCATGGGCTTGAAAATACAGTCGCAATTTTCTTGACACAAGAATCAGGGCGTAAACCAGTTTCTCCATACTTGTGTAGCGAGTTTCAGCGTCGTGTAACCGCTTGCTCACGTAGTACACTGGTGATTGCTGCCCATCTTCTTCTCTAACCAGAACTACACTGATCGAATATTCAGACACTGCAAGGTACAGTATTAGAGACTCCCCGTCTAATGGCTTTGATAATATGGGAGGGTTTCCCAGTTGCTCGTTGATTCTTTTGAAAGCCTCTTCACATTCTGACGTCCATACAAAGTCTTTTCCAGCTAATTTGATCGCCTTGAAAAATTCCTTGCATCTATCGGACGATTTGGAAACAAATCGATTTAATGCGGCGATTCTCCCAGTCAAAACTCTGCACTTGTTTCACATTGGTGGGTGACTTCATATCCATCAATGCCTTGATCTTTGCGGGGTTGGCCTCAATTCCCCTATGGTTGACAATGAACCCGAGAAACTTGCCCGAATCCACGCCGAACACACATTTTGCGGGTTTAATTTCATACGAAACCTCCTCAGAATATCAAACATTTCCATCAAGTGCTTGATATGGTTACCTGCTACCTTGGACTTCACCAGCATATCATCCACATAGACTTTCATAGTTCTTCCGATTTGATCTTTGAACATCATGTTTACCAACCGCTGGTAGGTCGCGCCAGCATTAATCAACCCAAACGGCATTCCTATGTAACAGTATAACCCCCTGTCAGTAATGAAGGATGTATGTTCTTGATCGGGGCCATACATCGGAATTTGATTGTAACCGGAGTATGCATCCATAAAGCTCAGCAATGCATGCCCCGCTGTTGCGTCAACCAACTGATCGATTCTTGGCAATGGGAAGCTGTCCTTTGGACAGGCCTTATTGAGATCTGTGAAATCCACACATGTTCTCCACTTCCCGTTCGGTTTCTTCACCAATACTGGATTTGCAAGCCACTCGGGATAGAAAGACTCTTTGATCAGCCCCACTTCCAACAATCGGTCCACTTCTTCTTTTAACGCTATTGCCCTTTCTCCACTTACCGGGCGGCGTTTCTGACGTATGCCTTTACAATTCGGGAGGATATTCAAACGGTGACACATTACCTCCGGGTTGATTCCTATCATATCTGAATGACTCCAAGCGAAGATATCAAGATTTGCAATTAGAAAGCGGGAAAGGCTTCCTCTCATCTCATCACCCAACTGGGATCCCACTTTCAAAACCCTGCTCGGATTATTTTTATCAACCGGAATAGATATTGTGTCTTCGGACGGTCTCGTCTTTTCGGCGGGCATAAGGATCCTGGGATCGAAATCAAAATCAAAGTCTCGGGGGTCTTCGACTTCCACTTTTTCATCTAAGGGCGCGTCCTCGTTTGGAGGAGCATCAACCTTAATTTCGTTCAAGGGCGCGTCCTTATTTTGAGGAGCATCCACCTTGAGGTTATTCCCAAGACCTTGCAAAATCTCACTTCTTCCTTCCAACTTTTCCCTGTTAACCTCTTTCTGTATGATCACCTCGATATGGTTCACCACCACTTCCTCCACGCTACGGATCCTCGAAATACGTCCCCGCGTCAAAAAAGAATTACCAGAGACATTGGTTTCTTCCTTTCCGGGGCTTTCAACGAAATAGTGGGCATGAACCTCTCCACTTGGTTTGGCATGAATATCTTCTGCATCCTCAAATGGGAGACCTTTCCCTTCATACCTTCTTCTACGAAATTCCTTGACAGCCTTATGATAGCAGTCGCGTGACTCATATTGTGACCCTCTCAGACTGCCAACCCCGTTTGGCATTGGGAACTTTATCATCAGGTGGTGTATCGTGGTTATCACCCTGAATGCTCGCAACCAAGGTTTGCCGACCAGCACATTGTGCGCGGAATCCTGATCTAGCACCTTGAAATCTATAATTTGGGTAACCGACAAGGCCCCTTCCTCGAGTGTGACGGGAAGCCTGACAGAACCCATGACTCTCACTGCTTCCCCAGTAAAGCCATAGACGTGCGCATCTTCGAAATACATGTCACTATCTGGAAAACCCAGCTTTTTGTAGGTGCTGTAGTACAAGATGTTTGTAGAACTCCCATTATCCAAGAAGACTCGATGTACGTTCATTGCCCCAATGAGCATGGTAATCACCAGTGCATCGTTGTGAGGATGATGCACCCACCTAGATTCTTTTTCCTTGAACGTAATATCAGCGGACTCCCCCTTAAAGACCTTCGGGGGTCTCTCTTCCAAGCTGTGGATGTTGGTGAGCGGTGGATGTCACGCTTCTCTCACATTTTTCTCCAGTGCTCGATTACTATCACCAACAAAAGGGTGTCCTCCAAACATTGCCCTGATACTGCCAGCCCTCTGAAACTTGACCTCTGCTGTTTTTTCAACATCCTCCGCCCGTGGGGGCTGTTTTCCATCCTTACCCTTGTCATCAAGTCCCCTGTGTCGCTTCACCTTGTCAATCCATTCTCCTAGGTATCCTGCCTTGATCAATTCCTCGATCTCATCCCGCAAGTGACGACACTCATGGGTGTCGTGGCCAGTAGACTCATGGTAGTCATAATATTTCTTCTTGTCCCTGCTCTGCCAGGAAGTTAAACGGTCGGGCTTCTTGAAGATCCCTCTATCCTTATTTACCTCGAAGATATGATCAATGGACGCTGCCAGTGGTGTATAATTGCTGACTCTTCTCTCGTAGTTCGATGGTGGGCTCCATTCCCTCTGCGAGCTCACAGCATTTACCCTGTTAGGGCTCCTGGCATTTCGCCGATAATCTGGGCTCACGGATCTGTCCCTTCTCTTGGATCGCCCCTTGGAGTTATATGCATTGACATTCTTTTTTGTTTCTGCAAGTGACTGCTCGATTGCTTTGAACGACTCCGCCTGCGCAAGCACATCAGCCAACGACACTGGGTCCTTCCCTTGTAGGTGCTTCCATAAATCCGTCCCCACACGCAACCCAGCTATAAGCAATATTTTCAATGTTTCATCAGTTGCACCCCTCACCAAAGTAGATTCTGCGTTGAACCTTTTGAAATACGAAGTCAAACTTTCTCGTTCCTTTTGTTTCACATTAGCCAGCGTGGTAACAGGTGGTGTGTACTTCACCGCGGCTTGGAATTATGTCAAAAACAAAGTTTTCATCTGTTCCCAGGATGTAATTACACCCGGACCAAGTTTTTGGAACCACTGCTGAGCGCCTTCTCTGAAAGTGGCTGCCAAAAGATGGCATCGAGCCAAATCAGGTACTTGATATACATCCATTTCAATGTTAAAACGCCCCAGGAACTCCACAGGATCAGAGTTCCCGTGGAAACGCAAGTCATTGGTTGTGTTCCTGTATCCCGCGGGCAATTGCGCCTCCCTCACAACAGCAGTAAAAGAAGAAGGAGCTTGTGCAGTCACCGTCACTCTTCCTCCCTCAAGATGGTTGAGCAACCTCTTGAGGTCGTTCACATTAAACGTCCCTACCCCAAGAATGGTTTGAACATTAAGCTGCTGGGGTTGCTCTGCGACTTGCTGAAATTCCCCTTGATTACCCCCCGGGTGTGGCGGAGGATCTCGCCGTCCCTCGCCCCGAGGCTGCGGCGGTGGCTCGTTACCATTTTGGTCCTGGATATTTTCCCGTACGCGAGGTTCATTTTGACCGCGTCATGGAATTTCATCATTGTTCTGCATTCTTACTTGAATTCGCCCGCCGTCCTGGTCATGAGGGCGTGCCCCAGACCCATTACTAGTAACGCTGTGGGAAGCTACGAGAATAATGGCGGGGGCTTCTCCAACGGAGTTCGCTCCACCTCTCCTACCATTGTAAGGGGCTCTTCCGTATTGATATCCTATTCTTCCTCGTCCATTCCTTTGATATCCCCGGTAGTAATTCCCGGGCCTTCCTCGCGGAGGGGCACACTCGTGCTCGCGGTGCCGCACCCCGTCATCCCTTTGGAATGCGGGGGGCACACGCGTCGTATCACGGGGCCTCGCTTCTCCGGCGTTTCCTTCCTTTTGCCATTCTACCAGCAACATCCTCAAATCGTCGTCCTCCAACCTTATGCCAAGCCTCCTTTTCAAGGCTGAAAGATCCCTTCCTCCCTCGTCTTGGTTTTGAGTGTTCTCTGCACGACGTTGCTCGTCCATCATACGCCCAGACCTATGCGGGTGTGGCACTACCTGGTTGCCCAGGCGAGGCCTTTCTCTGCCTTCAGTGTCCTCATCCGCAAGCTCCACAATAGGTTCTACATCATCCGAATACTCCAAACGCCGTGGTGTGATTCACGGGTTTTCCCCGCTCCCCTGGGTATCTCCTTCAACTACAGGGGCTTTCCCCAAGGCATGACCATGACGGGGGAAACGAAGACCTCTTCTCGTCTTTCGACGCTCCACCGTGTTCAGTCTTGAGTTAAAACTGTTAAGAGTATCCCCCATGCGATATAATTGCTCCAATATATCAGCGTTGCTGATGAGAACTGGAGGTGTCCCCCTACATCCGGAGCCCTTGGTGGATCCGCCATGTTTCTGGGAACGTAAGGTTCATGGCGAGTATAACGCCCCCCGCCTTCTCCTTCTGACCTACTGTCACTTCCATCATAAGAACTTCCATCACGATTGTAAGACATCTTTTCCTCCCAAGATTGTGACCTTAATTAGCACCCCTCCTTCTAGCGCCAATTTGTTGATGGAGGAATCTGGTAACAACAAAGATTGAGGTTTATCGCCGGAACTAAGATCTGTGACGGTGGTTCTTTGCCGAAAATTTAAGCGGTGTGTGGTTGATTGTGGTTGTTTTAGGCTGAGATTGATCAGAGTAAGTGGTGTCTCTCTTATCAGCTCTCAACTTCTTATCCTCTCAATGTGCCTACGTACCCTTTATATAGGGATCAAGCCTGGTGTAGTTCTCGTAGAACAGGAAGTCTAATGAGTTTAGACTTCTTACTCCTAAGCCCAGTAGAAGCCCATCCGATATCCATCTTCCGCTAGCTTTAGGAATGTCCAACTATGAGGCCCAACCGCGAAGGCCCAAGGCTCGTCTGTAATCGTAGGACTTCACGGATAGTGCATCTCCCTGCGCAAGGATAACACTCCGCTACAACTATCTCCCTTATTTACGAACGCAGGTATAGCCACGGTTTACCCCAAATGCCAGACGCGTCCCTGTCCCCCAAATGAGGATAACCCACCAGATAGCAGGACAGGTGATCCCAAGCTCTTGGGTGCAAAGTGCAGGATGACTCCAAAGTTCTCCAACGAGGACACCCGTTGAATACAAGAACAGAGCTCCCAAAGCACACACCAAAGTAAACCCCACATCCCCAACGAGGACACCCATTGAATACAGAAGGAGGCCTTCAATCATCAGGCATACCCCTGGAGCCCTTCAAGCTTTTCACGGACATCACCCTCCTTGACCATCTCAAAGAGGGAATTCTTCAAGGAGTACCTGCAACAAATACATTAGTAAAAATAACCTCCATTGCTCCTCTCCATGCAAGCTTTGTCCTGAATTCAACATCAAAAGTATATAGACCAAACACAGGATGCGTCCTCACCCTTTGGGCGCGTCCTCACCTCCATAAATCCAAACCTGTTTCCTCATCAACCGTTTCTTATAGCATTCAAGATCACAGGACACGTCCTAGAATATAGGGCGCGTCCTTAACCTTATTAGACTTGCACCGTCTCTTCTAAACCATCATGCACAATATTTCACCTTTAATGACGCATCCTTGCTAAAGTAGGCGCGTCCTAGAGCGTCCATCACCATAAGATTTCATCTGCCAAGCACTTTCATAAACATTGACGCGTCCATAAAGCCTGGGCGCGTCCTTCCTTGACCATGCACTCTTCTCGCCTCGTAACATATCCCTTCCCAAGTAGGCGCGTCCTGAACACTTGGACGCGTCCTTACTTTCACAACGCAATACTGAGTTTGACTATAATTAGCCCGCGTTTGACCCGAGTCAATCCAATGCCAAATTTTGGGTATAACACAAAGGATCTTCACAATCAAAATTAAATCACGAAAGTGAAAATTTTAATATAATAAAAAAAGAATAATTCAAGAGGTCCCAAATTGATACCCAAAATCAATACTAAATACCACGTGTTGTGGTCTGATTGGCGACAACTAAATTAATAATATTAGACCCCTTACATTCACATAAATTTCACCAATAAAAATATGTCAAATTGTCAAGTCACCAATTCCCATCTTTGATACCTGTAGCACTACTTATAAAAAAAATTATTTTTTCACATTCAACCAAAAAAACTCAATAATATCATTTTATTTATTGAACATATATTTGTATTAGACTTTTCATTTATATTTGTAAGTATTCAAAAGTATAGTTACATTATTTTAAATAAATTTTGAATAAATCAAAATATAAAAATCAATTAAATAAAATTCTAACAATAAAGTAAATGGGTAAAAATAATCTAGGATCATATATTAAAATAATAATAATATAAATTTAGAATTAAACTTGAAATTAAAACTAGACTAAAATAAATAGTTAACAATAGATAGTGGTGGGCAATGCTTTAAATTGAGAATTTACTTGTCACTGCTACCTTACAACTTTAATGTAAGCCTTCATGTGCACCTAGTATTACCACTATACCTTATTTATATCAACCTTAAATAAGTGTTTCTATATGGCACAAATTCATTGTATTAGTGTCTATGCCAATGTATTTTGAAAAATCAGATGTAAAGTTTGATCTTGTTGCCATAAAGGCTTATGGTAAAGAATTTGGGATTATATTGCAACAGAGTAAAGAAGTTGCAAATTCGGTTTATAACAACATTTTTACATTTACAACAATGAATATATAATAGCATTGCGATACATGAGAGTTTCTATGGCAATATTGTTTTGCAAATTTTTTTGGGATAATTGTTGATGTTCATGGACTTATGTGACATATTTCGAGTTAATTGCAACAGATTTTATTAATAAATTTGAAATATATTCAACTATTTTACCCTCTACCGCAACAAACATTTATATCGCAGTAAATTATGAATTAATAAGAGATGTGATCCTCAGTCAACAAACAAACCAGTCTTAATGCATTATTATTGTCCCGTAATAATAATACTCGACTAGGGACCTTTAAGAATATTGATACTATTCTCATAATCTCATTTCTAAGTCACGTACTTAGAGATATAGAATTGCATATTATATGTCAAGGATATTTATTAATCTAACATTTATATCGCAGTAAATTATGAATTAATAAATTATAAAGGGAATAATCGATAGAAAATAAACATTAATAGTCCTAATGTCTTAAACTAAAACATCATAGTGTTGTCTCTAGGGCACAAACACTAACAATCTCCTACTTGCACTAGAGCCAATCACCCATGTATCTAATACTCATTAAAATAGTATGACCATCGTACTTCATCTGCGACAAAACCTTAGTAAGTGGGTCTGCAATACTATCATTACTATGCACTTTACATTGGTATCTCCTTAATCATTAATCTCATTAATAAGGCGATATTGCCTAATGACATGCCTAAACAGTCTCCATGGCTGTTTCAAAAAAATATCAATATATTCGGATTCCAAAGAATCATCAATGTTCTTGTTGTGAACTATTCAAGCTAATATCAATTATATTTAGACAAAACACAAAACAGACATAAACTCGTAATCATCCTTGTCGGTCCAAAAATTAGGTCCAGAAACTAGCATCAGTGTAACCCTTGATAATCAGTTCCCTATCTTCTCCATACACCAAAAATAAATCTTTAATCTACTTTAAGTACTTAAGAATATTCTTGAAAACTATCCGTGACACTCACATTGATTAGACTGGTATCTGATCGTCATGCTCAAAGTATATGAAACATCATGATAAATACATATCATTGTACATATTATAGATCCAATTGCTGACGTATCGAGAACTTTCTCAATCGGCTCTTATCATCTAATGATTTAGGGCAGTTATCCTATGAGATCACTATCCCAAGAGACATCGGGACATATCCACTATTTGCCTCCTGCATCCTAAAATGATGCAATAATTTATCAATGTATGTATTGCAACTAGATCGACTAATCTCCTCAATCTATCTCTATAGATCTTAATGCCTAATATCTAGGTAGCATCGCCTAAGTCTTTCATCGAGAAACTATTTCTCAACCAAGTCTTAACAGCCTGTAGAGAAGGTATGTCATTCCATATCTGTTATATGTCATCTACATATAATACTAGGAATGTCACATGGCTCCCACTAACCTTCTTGCAAACACATCCTTTTTCCAAATCTCATAGTCAAAGTAAGCAATTATTGCTAACAAAATCCTGATGTACTTGACCATATCAACTAGTGAAAAAGTCTCATCATAGTCTATACCATGAATTTGTTTGAAACCTTTTGCCACTAGTCACACCTTATAGGTCTGTACTTTACCATCCATATCAGTTTTCTTCTTGAAAACCCACTTACACCCTATAGGTTTTACCCCTTCGAGTGGATCAACTAAAGTCAATACTTTATTTTGATACATGGATTTCATCGCGGATTTCTTGGCCTTCAGCCATCTCTCATAGTTTAGACTGTTCATAGCATCTTGGTAGGTGTGAGGCTTATCCTTATCCGTAAGCATCACGTCACCATCTTGAGTCAAAAGAAATCCATAATTTCTCCCGGACTCATGGTGAATCCTACTAGATCTACGAATAACCTGTTTTTCCTAAACATGATTACTTTCAACATTTTGATGTATATCCTGATCTTATTCCAACTCTGGTTCAATGTTATCATGTGGTTCTCGATCTTTATCGAGATGTATTATCCTCCCACTGATTTACTTAGAAAGTAGTTCTCCCTTAAAAAATACAGCGGCCCGAACAACAAACATTTTGTTCTCGAAAGGATTATAAAACTATACCTAGTCTCAATTGGATATCCCACAAAATAGCATCTATCTAATTTTGGTCCAAGCTTGTCAGAGGCTAAACATTTTACAAATGCTTCACATCCCCAAATTTTCATAAATGACATGCTATGACATTCATCACTCTATATCTCATACGGAGTATTTTGAACCGCTTTAGTCAGAACTTGGTTAAGTGTATATGCAGCCGTTTCTAGAGCATAACCCTAGAAACTGAATGGAAGATCCACTTGACTCATCATCGATCGCACTATGTCCAACAAGGTACAATTCCTCCTCTCAAAATCTCTATTCCATTGAGGTGTTCCAGAAGGAGTAAGTTATGATATACTATCACACTCCTTCAAGAAACTCTTGAAATTGAGGTTTAAGTATTCTCCTCCACGATCTGATCGTAAAACTTTTATACTTTTCCCTTGTTTTCTTTTCTACTTCGGCCTTATATTCTTTGAACATTTCAAAAGAATTGGATTTGTTCTTCATAAGAACCACATATCCATAACTACTGAAATCATAAGTAAATGTTATGAAGTAGTATAAGCCCCCTTGCCATTATACGTATTCGATCACATACATCATTATGTATAAGTCATAATCGTTCGGGGGCCCTTTCACCTAATCAGGTAAAAGAAGCTTTAGTCATTTTTCCAATGAGACAAAGTTCGCATCTTCCGTATGATTCAAAATCAAACTTATCCAAGTATTCATCTATATGTAACTCAGAAATGCGTTTTTCATTAATATGGCTTAACGACAATGGTAGAGGTAATGTTTGATTTGAGTCATCTTAGAACATATAAATTGTCAACTAATTGTACAACATTATAGGCTTTATCATTAAAATAGAATAAATAACTATTTTTTATTTAATTAAAATGAAAACCTTTCTTGTCCTGACAAGAAATTGATTTAATGTATCCCCTAAAGGCGGACACATAATAATAATTTATCAAGTTCTCAATCTCGCATATATGGGCAAAATTAGGTATCAAGTTCCTTCAACAAGAGCAACAACTTTTGCTCCAATTCTAATCTAATACCTGAAGCTTGACCATTGCTAGTCTTCTTCTTTAGATCATCCAAATAAGCTCGACAATTTAACTTCCAATCATCCAGTTATTTCCACAAAAATGACAATCATCTCCTATAGCAACACCACTATCAGGCTTCAAAAGCCCGTTGGGATTGGACTTTGGTTTGGCACCGAATAAGAGCAAATCTTCACCTTGCATGTCCACTTTCCTTTCCCATTTACATTCCATGTGTACATCATCAATATGGACGTAATTCATGCCTTTTCCGTGTTATTTTCAGTAGTTCTAAACATGTTTAACAACTCAATGAGTGTTTTGTCTATCTCATTCCTTTTGTTCTTAACAAACTAAGAATGGAAGTTGTTCAAAGATTGTTTGATCAAATCAAGCTGAGTCTATAGACTATTCTTGAAACCCAAAATATCAAGGTACATATACCTATCATCTTTAGAACATGTGGTCCAATCGAATATCAGTCTCCCATTAATGCAAAAGTATGGTGCCTTATATTGTCATATCTTTCTAATGAGCCTATCCTTCAAACATCCTTTGAAGATGCTCAATCATATCATAAGCATCATTATACTCTTGTCGCTTCTAAAGCTCGGCACTCATATTTACAAGCATGAGACATGAAACATCAGTTGCATAATCAATTTGCTTCTGGTAAACATTTTGTTCAACACATGTTTCATTCTCAGCTAGAAGAAATAAAGGAGAGATTTGAGTGACATCCTTGAACCTGAGGACAATCCTCAAGTTCCCATGTCAATTGAGGAAATTATTTCAGTTTGTCCTTCTCAAGGACTATTACATAAAGAAGTTATTTATATTATTTGTCATTTGATATCTAAAATATTAAAGTGCATAAAATGACTTAGTCTACAGATGATCATTAAATTATGTTCAAGTGATTATTCATATATATATATATATATTCATAATATATATCTCCCACTATATTTATCAAATCAATAGCCCTAACTATTAATTCGGAAAAATATATTCTATATCCTCTCTAGTGAGCCAAGATCCATATTTCACCATGCATTAGGTCAGCTTTGGGTTTTTTCGTAAAACATGATTATTTAGGTAGACAACATTTGTCAATTATATCAACTATATAACTTTTAGAGAGCTTGGTGGAACAACATTTGTTCATATTTATCTAATAAATCCTCTAAGTTTACAATCCTATTGTGATAACTTAGTTAAGTCAAACCCAATAGTCAAAAAGTATCAATATACTTCAACACATCTCCCACGATAGATAGGAGTACTTCGCTTTGGCAAACTCACTCCTGGTCGATCTAGGGATTAACGCATTGGACTCATTGGAAGGCATCTGATCAACTTAATATTAACTTTAGGGTTTTGTTAATTTTAAAACGATCATGATCCCATCATAAAGAGATTCCCAATTTTTCCTTGAATAAAAATACTTCAAATCAATATTCTTCACTGGTTTAATTTCCAGGTAGTGAGGGAGTCACAACGGTCTCGCTTAAAATCCACAACCATACAAGTTCAATGAACTCGCTTTTGACAAAATCGTCCCATATCAAAAACAAAGAAAATTTGTATTTTATTCCGTGTTTCATAAACACGAGAATCTCATAATCGTTTATTCATTTTAAAATTTTGAATCGTTACAGATTTTATCTTATTTAGCAAGCATGACATGGGTGTCGTATCTAATACATACATCCTGAATCTAATTAAGCATGCATCTTTATAAACTACTCTACACATACATTAATCATATGCACATATATATGTAAAGTGGAATAAATAAACATGGTTGGTTATGGCTTCATCCTATATGATCTTTTTCAAGCTAATGTCAAAGATCTAGGTCAATCTAAGGTGGAAAATAAATACAGGCTAACTATTACATGTCTTATTTCTTGTATTGCTTCCTTGGATGGCCTCCGTGTGGGATTACCCTTGAACTTCAAATCTTCATGTCTTTATGTACATTACAAGAATGAAATATGAAAACTAATCTAATGAACTTACAAGAAGAACTTGAGTTACATTCGAGATTTAATAATTACAAGATTAAACGACATGCAAGCCGTATTTGAAAAACCAAAATCATTAACCTAAGGTCATAAGCCATAACCATCCACCATGCTCAATTAACACAAAATAACATGTTAAAACACATAATTTGATCTTAACATATCATACCCATCATGATCTAATCATAAAAACCAAATATTGAAAAAATCAAAAAATTTGAAATTAAATCTGATAACATTAAATCGCAGATTATAGTGCCTAAACGATGTCAAACGCCTTACAGATCAGTCGATGATAGCTTTAGCTATCTGTTACGTTCAGACGCTCGATTCCATATGAAATAGTGTATGCGTTCACCAAAATCGGACACCAGACACAGATTTCAGCAAATCCGCTGCATCCGATTCGATATCGTGTCAAATACGATTCTTATAATAAGAACAAACAAAAAACATGTATATATCAGTATATATACTGATTATATAATCATCATATGATTATACAACTCTCATGAATATCATATATTCAAAATATATATATACATACACATATATAAATATAACAACATGTAAAACATACAAAATCGCATACATAACAGTCATGGAATATTGTATACATGTTATCGTCATAAAACCAGTAAACACATAAATGAATTAAACACTTTTCGCAAGTAGCTCTGATGCCATTGTTGGAGTTTCGAGCACCTAAACGCAACAGAAACAGTAATTAAAAATGTAAAAAAATCAGAATTTTCGAAACCCACCGCAGGATCCATGCAAAAAACATATATTTAATTCATAGATCAGATTGTTTACCTTAAGAAGCTTTACCAATTAGTTGACTAATGGAGATCCAAAGCTTGTTCAATCACCATGCATCCCGCTCTCGCGATCTACGCTCTATCAGTATCCACACGAATGCTTGAACTCAAAGATTGAATGTGTACTAGGATAAACTCGTTTCTTCTTGCTCTCTCCATCTTCTCCCTTGGTGGCTAGGGTTTTTTTAGTAAAAGTCTTTTTCACACCAAAAATCAGCCACACAAGAGATATTATATAGAGAGTAGAAAAACGAATTATAACTCTTAACTAATTAGGAGTTATTATTAATTCGAAATTCCTATTTGTATTATAATTAAGTCTCACTTAATTATTTAACAAATAAATTTCATAATTAATATTAGTAAATTTGAATATCAATATTTATCTAATTAATTAAGTCTTAATTAATATTATAAATAATTCAAATTACTTTAATATAATTTAAATCCAATGTAAATTAAATAATCCTTCAAGCATTCTTTTTGTTTGACCCTATAGGTTATTATTACGTTGGCAACGAATTTTAAATTTAATTTAAAATCATAAATAATGAGCGGCATCTAGTAATACATCATTGCTACCCAAGTAATAATAATTGAATCAGTGATTGATTAAACCTTTCGTGAGTAATGTACAATGTAATATAATCCCTTTAACCAAATATTATAGATTAAACTAGAGGCATGTAATGTGTCATCCTCATCAATGTTTAATCCAGGTTTCCTTGATCATTGAGTAGTCTATCATATCAAATCAACATTTGAGCGTGGTCACGCATTTCATAGTCTAGCTCACACAAGAGGCCAATAATATCACTCCTAAAATAGGAGGGTTATATCCCATCTAAATCATTCATATTTCTTATACGATTCATAATATACCCAATGTTCACTTTTGTCATTACCCGGTCAAAGATAACTTTTAATGGAATCAATATATATTAATTCTCGTATAGAAATATAATGACTTCAGGTCTAAGGACAATTACATCATTATCACTGTGAGAATTACTAATGACACAACAGATATGTAGAATCTCACATTGGGTCTGTCCAGCACCATGTACATATACATCTGCCTGTGTTTTTGACTTTAGTATAACTATACCTATGATCAATAAGATATGATCATCAGTCAATAAACACACCAGTCTTAATGCATTATTATTGTCCCTTATTAATAATTGTCACGCCCCCAAATCCGGGGTCAGGGGATTTGGTCGTCACGATGAAACCTCAATCCAAAATAACCTGTTAAATCAAATAATAAATGCCAGCGGAAGATATTTATCATAAATGACCCCAAACTAGTCCAAGATCTTTTAAGGTTACAGTTCTAGAAACAAGATATCCAAATTCCACAAATAAATTTTTCTCACTTTCTTTTAAAACTCTTTTCAATAAATTCCAACTCACAATTAAACCCACTAGTATAACTTCGAAATGAAGTATACTAGGCCCAAATAAAATATAAAACTATAATATAATCTAATATAAATAACTTTACACAATAAAACTTACACTAGTCCACAAACCCTGGACCAACCACCTTCCAAGAGCTTCTTCTTTGCTTCCTCGAATTTCACAGCTAAGTAGCGCAAGCTAATCCTCACTGGAGGTTAAATTTAAAAACAGGCAAGTATGAGCGGAAGAAATGCTCAGCAAGATCATTATAGCATATATAGGGTCTTTTGATATAAAACCGATATCTGCATTAGAGCAGAACATTTAAAATCATAATTGCTGAATTATAAACTCTTTTTGATATTTTCAAGCGAAAGGCTTCAGCAATACTTTGAATCTTGACGAGAATAAAACTCGTAAAACAGTGTTTACGGAAATATCGTAAACCACAATAACATGAAACAATGATTATGGATTGAATCATAAACTTTACTCAAAACTCAACTCTTGATATTAATACTTATTTTGTTGTCATATCAAATTAGATATCTATACGAACTTTGATGCTCACAACACCCATACTGAAGTCAACATCAATCATCTATACTAATACCACCTTTGATATTTAACAACAACGTAAGTATCCACAAAATCAGAAACTGAATCAAAGCCACAATTCACTTTTAATCCAAAACAGAATCAGTACTTTTAATCCAAAACAGAATCAGTTGATAAATCATTTATTCTATGAATATAAAAAATGATATGATAATTTAGATTAGGATCATCCTCCGACGGACGTACTATCACATGCTGATCAGCCCGTGTGATAGCACAAGGTCATGATTCATAGAAACGTGACCCCAAAAACACGAGTACTCAAACAAAAAGGCATAACTAGCCTGTGGCAAAATGGTGTCATAATATTTCATATGGCACTTAGAAATAGCCCTCCGCTGGACCGTCCGTCCCGATCACTTACGCAATTATGATCCAATCTTAAAACCTTTTATTGAAATGGGGTCATGATACTCGACACCCGAAATAATTTTATTCCCCCAATTCTTGGGTAGGAATATTCGCAACCAAATCACTTTTCTCAAAATCCAAAATATTTGTAAATCCGATAATTGGATAAGTAAAATCACTTAGCTACTCTGAATATAGAATAACGGAAGAATACTTGCATAAACAGAATTATTTAATTCAGCGATATGTAAAACATTTATCGATTCTAAACTGAGATTGGGAAAGCAATACTTGCATGATATGATTCAAAATAAATATCACTTGAACAATAAGTGATGATAGAAATACTTGCATAATATGATTCGAAATAAATGTCACTTGAACGATAAGTGAAGTCAAAGTACTTGCCTTTGGGTTTTTAGCAGTTAGTCACACTCGCAAAACCACATCTATTCTGACATTCTGTCTTAAAATATCACCATCTTTCTTTTCAACACTTCATCGATATGCTGCTCCTGCGATTGCTAGAAACCAGCTACCCAATACCATTCCATCTCATTCTTTATCCAACGTCTTATCCTGATCAACTTGAGAGATCCGCATTCTCATATCGTGATTTTGGTACCAATAGAACGGGCTCGAAACAAGGATCAATTTGGTATGTGGAACGCTTGATTTGGTTTCCTAGAACTCCCAGAATCATCAAATCTTTGTTCTTGAAGAAATTTTACCCCCAAAATATTCTTGATTTTTGTTTTTAATAAAAAATAAAATGAAATAAATGAAATTAATAGGCTATTTATATTTATGGAATATTGGATCGTTCTGGATCGTTTTGGATCGTTAAATTAGTTGCTTAGCCGCTAAGTAACTACAAAAACGATACAATTCAATACCAGAATTGGATAATTATCAAAACCGAGCTTTTTATAAAACACTATATACGAAAATAACGTAAAAATATCCCGTCTCTCGAGAATACGGGTTTTTATCGATTACCAAAATGATTATCGTATCGAAAATATTGCGCCGGGCCACGCACGGGTCAAACCGTAATCCGGATTGAAAAAGTCAAAACACGGAAAATGTCCGGAATTACCAGATTAGGTTAGGAAGGAGTTTTCGGAAGAGTTTCGGGTTGTAAAAACATAAAAACGGTTGAAGTCGGACGATTCCCGGCTTTATAAAATAATTTTGTTAATTATTCAGAAAATAATTAATAATTCATAAATCATTATAAAATCATCTAACAGTCCAAATATTACCAGAAAAATATCACAATTATCTATATTTTATTCTGAACATATAAAAATTAGAACACTCAAGGAATATCACATATAAACACCCAAACATCAATTCCACTTATCATATAATTCACAAAAATTCACATAAAAATCACATAATAATTCCAAATAATTATAATAATAATATTTGAAAATATGGGATATTACAATCTACCCTCCTTATAAGGATTCCGTCCTCGGAATCAGCAGAAGAAAGCACTAAGGGATCTTCTAGCCAACTTCTCAATCTTACATATGTAACTTTTCTTAAAATTTCCGATAACACTGCAATTCCCTATACCCAAACAGTTACCACGAGAGTTTCACTCTGCAACATTGTTTCATCCACATCCTTTAACCAATTTCTCAATAGAATCATTTTTACCGATTGCGAGAAAGAAGAATAGAAAGAAAGATAGAGGGAAGTAAAGAAAGAGAAAGATAGAGAAATAAAGAAACAGATTGACTTCGCTATACACCCCTGATATTTTAATTGCATTGCAATCCAGTGTTGCTCTTGATAATCCCATCACATAACCCTGCTTTGACTTGACCAGGATAACTCAGCTTAACTTGATTGGCATACCTTTGAATGTTTGGGATGACAAAATCATGGAATTTCAAAAAGAAAAGAATTTGATACCATAACGGAACCAAAATCTGAATTTGAGAAAAATATTGTTGAAATAAAAGAATAACTGAGAGATCAATATGATCAAACGAACTTGGTATTGCGTGTCCAAATTAAGACACTACTAAAGGTTGTTAACCTTCATGTATTCACAACACACACAAGCGATGGCGTCCCATCCAACTCCTATCACACAGACAGGGATACCTTGTGTCCCCTATAGTTAGGGTTGTTCATCTCAGTCAGAATAAAAGAATATGAAAGAAATTGAAATTCAAATGAATAAAGCTGACAAGATTTCAAAGCTGACATTCCTGAAGGAAATGAAATCCAGTGAACAAAATTATGTCACCAAATAAGCAAATGGTGTCACGTCATCAAGAAACTATCCACCAAATAAGAAAATTGGAATTAATTATCATAAGTTGACAGAGCTATCAAAACCTGAAAAAAAAATAGGCTTCATGACAGCCTCTGGCACATTTAAAACACAAATAGGATTGAAAATGAGTGTTAGGGAATATATCCTCTAACAATTACTTCTTTTTGAGAGATGTCAAAAGAAATTATAGAAAGAAAAGGTATTGCCAAAGTCTTAATATTTATCTTGAATTTGAACTCTTCTGTTGACTCGTCATCCGATTCTAGATACTTCTTCATATTCTAAGGATATCGATAATCTCCATCGTCGTCGAATCGTAGTCTCGGAAGATTCCACAATAGAAATTTGCAGCTTCCCGGAGTTCCATCCAGTTCAGCACAATCATCTCAAACAAATACGCCTTATCTTAACTTACTCGTTGGTACTATATCCGATAGTCCAACAGGAACTCGATATGAGCTCAAACGTCCTCACATAGCTATACACACTCCTACACACTCTCGTTTCTAGTTTACTATAACCTCAGCTCTGATACCAACCTGTCACGCCCCCAAATCCGGGGTCAGGGGATTTGGTCGTCACGATGAAACCTCAATCCAAAATAACCTGTTAAATCAAATAATAAATGCCAGCGGAAGATATTTATCATAAATGACCCCAAACTAGTCCAAGATCTTTTAAGGTTACAGTTCTAGAAACAAGATATCCAAATTCCACAAATAAATTTTTTTCACTTTCTTTTAAAACTCTTTTCAATAAATTCCAACTCACAATTAAACCCACTAGTATAACTTCGAAATGAAGTATACTAGGCCCAAATAAAATATAAAACTATAATATAATCTAATATAAATAACTTTACACAATAAAACTTACACTAGTCCGCAAACCCTGGACCAACCACCTTCCAAGAGCTTCTTCTTTGCTTCCTCGAATTTCACAGCTAAGTAGCGCAAGCTAATCCTCACTGGAGGTTAAATTTAAAAACAGGCAAGTATGAGCGGAAGAAATGCTCAGCAAGATCATTATAGCATATATAGGGTCTTTTGATATAAAACCGATATCTGCATTAGAGCAGAACATTTAAAATCATAATTGCTGAATTATAAACTCTTTTTGATATTTTCAAGCGAAAGGCTTCAGCAATACTTTGAATCTTGACGAGAATAAAACTCGTAAAACAGTGTTTACGGAAATATCGTAAACCACAATAACATGAAACAATGATTATGGATTGAATCATAAACTTTACTCAAAACTCAACTCTTGATATTAATACTTATTTTGTTGTCATATCAAATTAGATATCTATACGAACTTTGATGCTCACAACACCCATACTGAAGTCAACATCAATCATCTATACTAATACCACCTTTGATATTTAACAACAACGTAAGTATCCACAAAATCAGAAACTGAATCAAAGCCACAATTCACTTTTAATCCAAAACAGAATCAGTACTTTTAATCCAAAACAGAATCAGTTGATAAATCATTTATTCTATGAATATCAAAAATGATATGATAATTTAGATTAGGATCATCCTCCGACGGACGTACTATCACATGCTGATCAGCCCGTGTGATAGCACAAGGTCATGATTCATAGAAACGTGACCCCAAAAACACGAGTACTCAAACAAAAAGGCATAACTAGCCTGTGGCAAAATGGTGTCATAATATTTCATATGGCACTTAGAAATAGCCCTCCGCTGGACCGTCCGTCCCGGTCACTTACGCAATTATGATCCAATCTTAAAACCTTTTATTGAAATGGGGTCATGATACTCGACACCCGAAATAATTTTATTCCCCCAATTCTTGGGTAGGAATATTCGCAACCAAATCACTTTTCTCAAAATCCAAAATATTTGTAAATCCGATAATTGGATAAGTAAAATCACTTAGCTACTCTGAATATAGAATAACGGAAGAATACTTGCATAAACAGAATTATTTAATTCAGCGATATGTAAAACATTTATCGATTCTAAACTGAGATTGGGAAAGCAATACTTGCATGATATGATTCAAAATAAATATCACTTGAACAATAAGTGATGATAGAAATACTTGCATAATATGATTCGAAATAAATGTCACTTGAACGATAAGTGAAGTCAAAGTACTTGCCTTTGGGTTTTTAGCAGTTAGTCACACTCGCAAAACCACATCTATTCTGACATTCTGTCTTAAAATATCACCATCTTTCTTTTCAACACTTCATCGATATGCTGCTCCTGCGATTGCTAGAAACCAGCTACCCAATACCATTCCATCTCATTCTTTATCCAACGTCTTATCCTGATCAACTTGAGAGATCCGCATTCTCATATCGTGATTTTGGTACCAATAGAACGGGCTCGAAACAAGGATCAATTTGGTATGTGGAACGCTTGATTTGGTTTCCTAGAACTCCCAGAATCATCAAATCTTTGTTCTTGAAGAAATTTTACCCCCAAAATATTCTTGATTTTTGTTTTTAATAAAAAATAAAATGAAATAAATGAAATTAATAGGCTATTTATATTTATGGAATATTGGATCGTTCTGGATCGTTTTGGATCGTTAAATTAGTTGCTTAGCCGCTAAGTAACTACAAAAACGATACAATTCAATACCAGAATTGGATAATTATCAAAACCGAGCTTTTTATAAAACACTATATACGAAAATAACGTAAAAATATCCCGTCTCTCGAGAATACGGGTTTTTATCGATTACCAAAATGATTATCGTATCGAAAATATTGCGCCGGGCCACGCACGGGTCAAACCGTAATCTGGATTGAAAAAGTCAAAACACGGAAAATGTCCGGAATTACCAGATTAGGTTAGGAAGGAGTTTTCGGAAGAGTTTCGGGTTGTAAAAACGTAAAAACGGTTGAAGTCGGACGATTCCCGGCTTTATAAAATAATTTTGGTAATTATTCAGAAAATAATTAATAATTCATAAATCATTATAAAATCATCTAACAGTCCAAATATTACCAGAAAAATATCACAATTATCTATATTTTATTCTGAACATATAAAAATTAGAACACTCAAGGAATATCACATATAAACACCCAAACATCAATTCCACTTATCATATAATTCACAAAAATTCACATAAAAATCACATAATAATTCCAAATAATTATAATAATAATATTTGAAAATATGGGATATTACAATAATACTCGACTAGGGACCTTTAGGAATATTGATACTATTCTCATAATCTCATTTCTAAGTCACGTACTTAGAGATATAGAATTGCATATCATATTCCAAGGATATTTATTAATCTAACATTTATATCGCAGTAAATTAAGAGTTAATAAATTATAAAGGGAATAATCGATAGAACATAAACATTAATAATTCTAATGTCTTAAACTAAAACATCATAGTGTTGTCTCTAAGACACAAACACTAACAATCTCCCACTTGCACTAGAGCCAATCACCCATGTATCTAATACTCATGGAAATAGTATGACCATCGTACTTCTTCTGCGACAAAGCCTTAGTCAATGGGTCTGCAACACTATCATTAATCTCATTAATAAGGTGATATTGCCTAAGGACATGCCTAAACAGTCTCCATGGTTGTTTCAAAAAAATATCAATATATTCGGATTCCATAGAATCATCAATATTCTTGCTATGAACTATTCAAGCTAACATCAATTATATTTAGACAAAACACAAAACAAACATAAACTCGTAATCATCCTTGTCGGTCCAAAAATTAGGTTCATAAACTAGTATCAGTGTAACCCTTTACAACCAGTTCCCTATCTTCTCCATACACCAAAAATAAATCTTTAATCCTCTTTAAGTACTTAAGAATATTCTTGAAAACTATCTGGTGACCCTCACATGGATTAGACTGGTATTTGATCGTCATACTCAAAGCATACGAAATATCAGGATAAATACATATCATTGTACACATTATAGATCCAATTGCTGACGCATCTAGAACTTTCTCAAATGACCCTTATCATCTAATGATTTAGGGTAGTTATCCTATGAGATCACTATCCCAAGAGACATCGGGACATATCCACTCTTTGCCTCCTGCATCCTAAAATGATGCAATAATTTATCAATGTATGTATTGAGACTAGATCGATTAATCTCCTCAATCTATCTCTATAGATCTTAATCCCTAATATCTAGGTAGCATCGCCTAAGTCTTTTATCAAGAAACTATTTCTCAACCAAGTCTTAACAGCCTATAGAGAAGGTATGTCTTTCCATATATGTTATATGTCATCTACATATAATACTAGGAATGTCACATGGCTCCCATTAACCTTCTTGCAAACACATCCTATTGCCAAATCTCATAGTCAAAGTAAGCAACTATTGCTAACAAAATCCTGATGTACTTGACCATATCAACTAGTGAAAAAGTCTCATCATAGTCTATACCATGAATTTGTTTGAAACCTTTTGTCACTAGTCGCACCTTATAGGTCTGTACTTTACCATCCATGTCAGTTTTCTTTTTGAAAACCCACTTGCACCCTATAGGTTTTATCCCTTCGAGTGGATCAACTAAAGTCAACACTTTATTTTGATACATGGATTTCATCACGGATTTCTTGGCCTCCAGCCATCTCTCGGAGTCTGGACTGTTCATAGCATCTTGGTAGGTGTGAGGCTTATCCTTATCCGTAAGCATCACATCACCATCTTGACTCAAAAAAATCCATAATTTCTCCTGAACTTATGGTGAATCCTACTAGATCTACGAATAACATGTGTTTCCTAAACAGGATTACTTTAATCATTTTTATGTACATCCTGATCTTATTACAATTCTGGTTCAATATTATCATGTGGTTCTCGATCTTCATCGAGATGTATTATCCTCCCACTGATTTTCTTAGAAAGTAGTTCTCCCTCAAAAAATACAGTGTCCCGAGCAGCAAACACTTTTTTCTTAAAAGGATTATAAAACTATATCCTAGTCTCACTTGGATATCCCACAAAATATCATCTATCTAATTTTGGTCCAAACTTGTCAGGGGCTAAACGTTTTACAAATGCTTCATGTCCCCAAATTTTCATAAATGACATGCTATGGCATTCATCACTTTATATCTCATACGGAGTATTTTGAATCGCTTTAGTCGGAACTTGGTTAAGTGTATATACAGCTGTTTCTAGAGCATAACCCTAGAAACTGAATGGAAGATCCACTTGACTCATCATCAATCGCACTATGTCCAACAAGGTATGATTTCTCCTTTCAGAATCTCTATTCCATTGAGGTGTTTCAGAAGGAGTAAGTTATGATACACTATCACGCTCCTTCAAGAAACTCTTGAAATTGAGGTTTAAGTATTCTCCTCCACGATCTGATCGTAAAACTTTTTTACTTTTCCCTTGTTTTCTTTTCTACTTCGGCCTTACATTCTTTGAATATTTCAAAAGAATCGGATTTGTTCTTCATAAGAACCACATATCCATATCTACTGAAATCATTAGTAAATGTTATGAAGTAGTATAAGCCCCCTTTGCTATCATACGCATTTGACCACATACATCATTATGTATAAGTCTTAATCGTTCGGTGGCCCTTTCACCTGATCAAGTAAAGAAGCTTTAGTCATTTTGCCAATGAGACAAAGTTCGCATCTTTCGTATGATTCAAAATCAAACTTATCCAAGTATTCATCTATATGTAACTCAGAAATGCGTTTCTAATTAATTCGGGCATATTATGTGTGGCCCATACATCCAGGCTTTCCCATACTTCACATGTTTACATGTGGCACACTAGTAGTTGCTCCAGTACACAAAGTACTGAAGTTTACCCCTCCTTGTCCTTTAAAGAATTTATTATAAGAATGGAACTTGAATTATGTCGAAGTTCCCCAAACGTTTTGCTTGTTGATAGAAACAACTCATCACATATGTATATATATTTGCACTTCTGAGTATTTTCGGAGGAAGTACTAAGATAATGTGAGTTGACCGTTGTCAACAGATAAATAAATAAGGAGAAGTTTCTTTTTAAACTATAGTTAAAATATTTAAAATACGCCGAGATAATATTTTCGACGATCCGAAATAATTAGAATGATTTTATGAAACTCGGAAAATATTTAAAATCAAGTCTTACTATTTTAAATCAAATTACATCATTTAATAAATATTTAATAATTATATAATAATTATTAAATATTTAAACCTCGAATAATTATATTTGAAATAATATTTCTCAACTAATTTACGGTTAAATAATTAAAGTAATCTTTAATAAATATAAAATTATAGAGTTTGAAATAAGTAATTGTTGGAGAATACTTTTCCTATTAAAATGAATATTCGAAATAATATTCATCGTTTGAGTAGTTAAATATAGTTGAGGAAATATGATCTTTGGAAATTGTTTTAAATAAATTCAAGGTATTTAATATTTCGCAAGCGGACATCGAGTCCCTTGGAATAAAATAAGTACGGACTTTTGATCGTCCAAAATATCACTGGGATGGTTTCCGAGTTTTTGTTTTATAAATCCGACCGGCTCTCGGTCTTATGATTTATGCATCACACTTTATGGTAGCACTAAAATATTCTACGATATATACATCGTAAACTCAATCGTTATTGATACGTAAAAACTCGAAATGTCTATTATCATGGAAAACATGACATTTGTACGAAAGACAGTAAAATAACTTTTCACAACACTATAGTAGATGGAGTCGGGTTCGTAAACTTTCCTGGGTACTTTGAAGTGGAGGGTGCTCTAGGGTCCGCCCGGAAATCTATAATTATAAACAATTATCGTTTTGTTAGATTCCGTTCGTCTTTATCTTTACTTGTTCATACGCGATATTTACTAATCATTCACGCAAATCACTTTACTCTTATTATTCCAATAAGTAAAAGTACTTTTCATATTCACTATCTTTTCAAAATCCCTTATGTCCGTTATTGTCTTTTATATTTCGTCCCTCGACTCCCCTCTCGATTCTTAAGGTTCCTATTCGCGTAGTCTCGGCTCCGACATTTCTATAAACTTGGAAATTCCTTATTTTCACTTGAAAATTTTATGGAAGTTAATAAACTCTATTTATTACTCTCATTAAAAATTTCATGATTTTTGAATATTTTAAAGTCGATCATTTCTATTTCCAAAGTTCGTAATTCGTAGTAGTTTTTATCGCGTAAATCATTTTTACTAAAATGGTCATAACTTTTGATCCGTAATTCCAAATCAAGCGACTCAAGCGCCTAAACGATACTCATAACATTTTCTATCATAATAAACTATTATTTTTCAAGAATCTACAGTTTATACTTTCTATAACTCTGCAGAAAACTAAAGATTGCGATTTGTTCATTTTAGCAATGTTACAACTATGATCCGAGTTTCATTTTCGCTCTAAATCATTAATCAAGAACCAACCCCCATCATATCATCATATAAACACTAACTCCTCTCAAGAAAATTATTTTATTGAGGCAACAACATCAACCTTAGTACTAACTAACTAAACATCAAGATAATAACATATTAACCATCAAAACTAGGTTTACAACTAAGATCTTTAGTTTTCTTGAAACTTAAACCTTAAATAAAGTTTGGTCAAGGATTTATACCTTTCTTGAAAGCTTGAACTATGTTCTTCTTTATGGTTGAACCTTGGGGATGCTTAGGTAAGCTTAAAAATCCTAAATCAATCCATGAAAATCCAGAAACCAAGAAAGTTACTATTCTACATTATTCATCATCACTTTCATGGAATTATTTCACCATTCAAAACTTAATGAAATGCTCTCAAAAATTTATCTTACCTTAGTTTAGTATGGAGAAAGCTTAGTAACTAATTAGAGAATTTTGCCATAGCTTGAAGTGAAGTTTTGAGTTTTGATTTCTCCTTGTTTCTTGATATTGTCGAATGGAGCCTTCAAGAGAGAGAAGAGAGTGTTTTTGTGGTTTTTCTTGGATGATTCTTGTATAATGATATGTAATATTTGTGTATATATCTTCTAGGACAAGCAAATCTCTCACAATCTTGCTAGGTTAGCTAATAATTAAAGCTAGTTGCTAGCTAAGTACTCTCATCACTATTCATGTCACTATTTACTTAGCTAGGTTACTATGCACTAGCTTGGCTACTATTCTTGTTAGGTTAGTTACTATTTGGTTATTAACCATGGTTACTTTCTTATCTTAGTTACTTTGCATGGTTAGCATGGCTTGATACGTTTTATTTATTCACTTACGCGTTCGCTCGGTCACTTATTTGTTTTCGTAATAAATCTTCGTAAGCGGTTCGCGGGGTAAATCCTTTCATATACATCCTTTATGCTTTGAAGCCTTGTACTTGGGTTTGAATTTGTAGGATTTTAGATTTGTAACTATATTGTGATTCCCGTATTCCCTGACGGTTCTTAGATACGGTCATTTTTCAAAGTTTTTTTCTTCAAAAACTAATAGCATTTACATACACTTATTTGGTACGTATAATCATGTTATCGACTCGAAAACTAAATTTCCCATTCATAATATAGTGTGGGCTAAAAAAATTTCCCCGATTGTCTGGGTTACTATTCATCAAACATTTTACAAAGTCTCAAAAATTCGAGTTATTAAATAGTCTTAGAGAGCAGCTTATAATACAAGAATGTTAACTTACACGAGACGGAGGCATTGGAAGATTCCTCGGGGCCATGAGTGCAATGAGTAATAAACTTGTTCCCAATTTTTGTATCCTGGGAGGCTACTATTCATTGTCACAAGAATATGAAACACAATTAGCAACTATAGCACGTAATTCATAAATGTTTACACATGTGTATAAAAGAAACAAATCAAATAAAAACCCAAAAATAAAAACCCAAACTAAGAACACAAATCCCTAAAAATTAAAAAAAATCCCAAATTAACTAGTTCATATGAAAAAATCCCTAATATAGAACATTATATTAACACAGATATATAAAGTGAAGCCTTAGTTAAACACTCAATTAACATAATATAGACCTTAAATTGAGAGAAAATGTAAATAAAAAACAAGAAATGAGATAGATTAAGCCCTAACTAACAATAAGGAACGCCACTTAACAATTATACAAACAAATAAGATAAATTAATATGAATACCTGAGTAAAACAGATTTTGTAATGGTGTTTGTGAGGGTTGAGTTTCTAGTGTTTGTGTGCATGTCTTGGGTATGAAGAACTGTTGGGTTTTCTTTTTAATTTTTATTGGTGTTAGTTTCCCGGCTAACATAGATAGTCCAAATTTTAAGATTCCCGCTAAAATTGTTTAGCCCACTTAAATTTTGGGCTCAAATCTCTTATTTATCGTAACGGTTATCAAATTCGTTGCAATATCATGCAATTTATAACACCCTTCAAATTTTTTCTTTTTAATGGCAATGTTTTTAAATTTCATTACAATTTCAATGAGCTGATCTCTCAATGGAAAAACATTTTTTTTTTACAAAATTTTGAATATTTGGTTGCAGTAGCCAATGTATGGTGTAGTGTACTCAAGATTAAAATACTTATTAAAACAAGATTAAAATACCAAGACATTAAATTCATAATTTCATTATCTATTTGTTGGAAGCCCATCTCCATAGGCCCATCCAGCCGGCTTGGGCCGATACGGACTAAAGACATTAATGGACGGAAGTTAATCTGTCCCATGACAGCCCATTTGGACCAGCCCAAGATAGAAGAAGACGTAGTCTTTTAGACATAACGTCCACGTCCCTTCTTTGGTGGAACCAACCGATAATTCCGTGAGTGTAAAGTTAACAATCCAGGTTATATACACGATAAAGAGAATTCATCTAGACACACTTCAAATCACACATACTATCTTGTATTCTGATATACTCACATAAAAAAGTTAACTTATTCTCACAGCGATGATGACTAACAATAATGAAGAACATGGATCTCTGGGCTTCAACGATCTAGAAACTAATCCTACAAAGCAACCTTTAATTTCCCCTAGGAATCTGGAAATTGATTTCAACGAGGAAGCCGTAATAGTCCCAACTCCTGAAGAATAGGTGATGCTGAGGGCAGAAAAGATCGCTAAAGAAAAGGGAAAATTTAAAGAGATCGATGAAGCTGAACTGGAAAAGGCCAGAAAGCGAGAGGCCGATGCGCTAAAGCTCAAAGATATAAAACTATGAAGGAAGGATTTGGAATTGGAGGAATAGGCACTAAGGGCGTCGCTTAAAGAGACAGAAGGGGCGAAGAGTTCTCGGAAAGAGAAACGAGTCCACGTCGAGGAAGATGAGTACACGGACTGTGACTCCACCATAGGAGGGGGAGGACGAAAGTCGCATTGACTTAGGACTCTGATTAGGAGCAAGAAGAATATATGTCCCGCACCAGGCTGTCCAGGTTGGAAAAAGCCATATTTGGGGATTGGAAATTTAACCGTGAGCCGGTGGTGACGGAAGAGATCGAGGCATATCGGCCTCTTCTAGGGGAAGATAAATAGTTCTCGGAGATGACCGAGTTCAATGAAAGGGGAAATCTCGAAGCCCATTATGACAAGTATAAATTGCTGATGACGGGCATGGGCCACAGCCTGACGATGCTGTGTAAGATGTTCAAGACATACCTGAAGGGAGGGGCTTCGATGTGGTACAAATCACTTTGGCCACGTTCGATCCACTCCTGTGAACTGCTAAATGGGAAGTTCATAAGGCACTTTTCACATCTATGCCAAAGAGAAAAAGACACTGAGACTCTCATCCATTATAGACAGAGGAAGAACAAGTCTCTAGGAGATTATTTATCCAGGTTCAAGGAGGAAGCAAGCATGGTCACCAACATGAACACGATAAAAGCTATGGGGTATTTGACCACGGGATTGGACCCAATCAAAGATAAAAAACTCATGTCTTCCCTTTACGATTACCCCCTTAAATCCCTTAATGACATATATGTAAGGGGTGAGAACATTCAGAGAAAAATAGAAATTCGGGGAGGGTATTATGAACCCCGAAGAGATGACCGAAGTATGCAGTCAGGCCGCTACGAGTATTCTCGAGGGTCCAACCATGATCGAAGGGATGATCGTAGAACTGAAGGGAAGAACCAATAGCTGATCAGGGTCTGGAAATGCGAAGAGATAGAGATTCAACCGCATTCACTCCTCTTAAGACGCCGATCTCCACGATTCTCCATGAGATTAAATGCAAGCCAGGCTTTGTCCGCCCTGCCAAAATGAAAATGGCAGATCACAAGATAATGCTGACAAGTACCATGACTACCATTAGGATAAGGGGCATAATACTGATAAATGCTTCCACCTGAAGAAGTTGATAGAGAAGATGATCAAGGCCGGAGAGCTGAATGAGTTTGTAAGAGATTTGAGAAACAAGATGGAACAAAATGATGCGAGAAATAGAGGGACAGAAGAAACGTATCAGGGAGAGGTGAAGACCATCTCTGGAGGCAATTCCATTGGTCTTGATAGCAAGAATTCCAGGAAAAGGTACGCCCACCAAGTCTATAACTTGTATCAGTTCAGCCCTGCAAGACAGGCCATTGCCCTCTTTTTTACCGAAGAGGACTATGAAGATGCCATATACCCTCACGAGGATCAGCTGGTAATCAATCCCATAATAGGAGAAAATAAGATATAGAAAATGATGGTAGATGGAGGAAGCTCGACAAACATTTTTTTCCATCGGACATATACTAAGATGAACCTGGCTGGGCAACAAATGGAACCGTGCCATGAAGCACCCCTCAAGGCCTTTGGTGGACATCATATTTCCTATGAAGGTACGATAACTTTACCTGTTCTTATTTGTAAAATGTCCTATACTGCTGAAAAACAGGTCAAACTTTATATTGAGTGGGTTGAGAGCCCTTACAATGCACTCCTTGGCCGACCATTCCTATGCGCTTTTCAAGCCATATAGTCCATACTGTGACGCCCCCAAACCCGGGTCAGAAGTTTGGGGCTCGATAACGCATACAATATATAAACCTGTATATAAAATATTATAAGCAATGACCCTTCTTTACATAAACATGGATTGCAATAGGTTAAAGTATAAAACCAAGCCACAACCTCAACTTTTATTCTAACGTACCAAATCCCAACTAGTTTAACTTACAATTGACAATGAAATTATTCTTACAATCTTTTATAACTCAACTACCATATAAAGCTCCTTCTACCTCGATCCAACTCAACCTAGAATTCTAGCTCGTACACTGGACTAGGAAACCTTGCTATCAATCATTTCCTTTTTAACTGTAGAATACATAAAAAGATTCGCAAGAGTGAGCTAACTAGCTCAGCAAGTCATAATAGCAATAACTGGGGTTAAACAGTGATAAATTGAAATGATTCAGAGGATTCAAGTTTCTTGTTAAACAAACATTAGAATTGGATATATATTTTAAATTTTAAAAACCAAGGTTAGGCTGCTGATCAGTCACGCACTAACCCCGGGCAAGGCACACGACTCTGCTCTATAAACATGATCCAAAGGCACACATTGGCCTAATTCGACCACAAATCTGGTCTGACCACGAATCTGGTCCACATAAAGAAAACTATCCAATTCTAAAACAGTTCAATATAATAAACAATATAATTCAATAAACAGGATCATAATCAACAGTGATAAAAATTTGTATTAAAGTGTAATGCAATTCATGAGTATTACAATGGTATATCAAGGTATGTATGAGGAATGGCTTTCAGCTTGTAGGAGAATCAGGTATTAGATGAACAATGATTTCACTAGGCTTAGTTCTTTGATGTTACAAGGGATGATAAAGTATAAAAGTTTCTGTATGTTCAAGCAATTGTGTTCCAGTGTTTGGTGTATGGTGGATATGTATTTGTGGAGTAGTATCATATTTGTGTGGTTTAGTATCTGGTAAATCAACAATGGATGGTTTATGTTGTGAATATGTTGTGTACTTGATGATTTCATTAACAAAACACCTTGGTAGATTTTACTTGGTGAAAAATGTAGCACTCGACGGATAAGGATTATAGTCCTGACGGATGACTCAATATAGTCCCGCCGGATGATGATTTATTATCCATCGAGTGAGTAGCTTATATAACAATAAGTCTGTAGCACATTTCTGCATACACATTATTTAGATTCTGTAAGTAGTACTCAAGTCATGTTGACTTTAACTAGATATGCAGAATAGGTTGATTAATTGTACATAGATGATGTCTTGTAATTCTGCATAAATGAAATGAAGTCATGTGCCAAATTGCTACCCGACGGATAAACAACAATGCCATTCGACGGATGATCAACAAGACAACCCGACGGATGATCATGAACTCGACGGATGATCATGAACCCGACAGATGAAGAATTTAAACATCTGTTGACAGTGACAACACAGTCGCATGCGTCGAGTGTATGCAAATGGAATATGAAAGCCTATTCAACTGGGTTTTAGAGAACAAAGAAGCATTGCCATTTCCATGCTATTATGAAGATATTCAAAGATACTGGAAAAGAGTAATGGAGTAGCATAATATTAGACTTGATAGTTTTTGTTTTATTATCTTGTCTTCTTACTTTGTAATCTTGGTGATATATAAACCAAGAAGTAACAAATAGAACAACTAACTAAGCAACCAAGAGAGAAACATTTGTAAGCTGGATTCTTAGCATTTCTCTGCAATCTTAGTTGTTAAAATTTGTAAGCAGCTGTGAGCTAATTGCTCCACAGAGTTCTCTTGATATATATTATATATCTCTGGTGGATACATTCAAATCCACCAGAAAGTTTTTAAAGACCTGTGTTTTTAATTACTTGTGTTTTGATTCATTTCAAGTTATTATTTCGCATTCTGCAAATCAATTCACACCGATATATATATATATATATATATTTAAGTTAGAACACTTTTTGTTTTTTAAAAAGTTTCAAGAATTCCATTCAACCCCCCTTCTGTAATTCTTGTTGCATTGTTAGGGACTAACAATTGGTATCAGAGCAAGCTCTTGATAAACAAAGAGTTTAAAGATCACAACAAAACAGCAAGATGAATAAGAAGGATGTTGGAGTCAAGATTCCTTTTCTGGACAAAGATAATTACCATCATTCGAAGGTAAAGATGCATCTTTATTTACTTTCTCAAGATGAGGCCTATGTAGATTGCATAAAAAGAGGCCCTCATGTTCCAATGAGAGCTGCAACTGGAAATGAGCCATCTGTTCCCAAGCCAAGGCACGAATGGTCTGATCCTGATATTGAACAAGTCAGGAAAGATAAGAAGACCATGAATATCCTGGTCAATGGAGTTGATGGTGACATGTTTGACAACATCATCAACTGCAAAACTGCCAAGGATGTTTGGGATACTATACAGATTATATGTGATGGCACTGAGCAAGTTAGAGAAAATAAGAAGCAGCTACTGATTCATTAATATGAGCATTTTCATAGTGAAGAAAGTGAGTCTCTCACTGACATATGTAGTAGGTTTCAAAAACTACTAAATGCTCTGAAGTTGCATGGAAGGATTTATCAGACAAAAGACTCCAATCTGAAGTTCCTTAGATCTCTTCCAACGGAATAGAAACCAATGACAGTCTCATTGAGAAACTCTCAAGATTATAAGGAGTTTACTTTGGAGAGACTGTATGGCATCCTGAAGACTTATGAGCTTGAAATAGAGCAAGATGAGAGGATGGAGAGAGGAAAGAAGAAAGGAGGGTCCATTGCACTAGTTGCTGAGTTGGAAAAAGAGAAGGAGATGAAGATGGAAGCTGTTGAATCAACTTCAAAGGTCTGTGAAAATAAGGGCAAGGGGATAGCAGAAAATGAAGATTCTTTGAGCCAAGATTACATGGAAGATATTGATGAACATCTAGCATTTCTTTCCAGAAGATTTGCCAAGCTCAAGTTCAAGAAGAACTTTGGAGAAGCTAAGCCAAATAGAAACATGGTGGATAAATCAAAATTCAAGTGTTTCAAATGTGGCTTGGCAGGGCACTTTGCCAGTGAGTGTAGAAAGTCAGATTCCAACAAAAAGAAGTTTGAGCCTGTGGATTATAAACAAAAATATTTTGAGTTGCTTAAACAAAAGGAAAGGGCTTTCATTACACAAGAAAATGACTGGGAAGCAGATGGTCTGGATGAAGATGAAGATGTCAGCTATGTCAATCTAGCCCTAATGGCCAAGTCTGATGAAACAGAGACAAGTTCTTCAAGCAATCAGGTAATCAACACTAACCTTGCATATTTGTCTAAAGCTGAGTGTAATGATGCAATAAATGACACGTCTACATAATTATATCATTTGCGTGTTACACTTAACTCTCTTACTAAGGAAAATGCTAAAATCAAAGAAAATAATTTGTTTTTAAGTGAGAGGAATAATGTGCTAGTGTCTCAGTTCATTGAATTTGAAAAATTAAGAATTAGTGTAAAATTGCTAAGGATGAATTAACTGAGTCCTTGAAGAAAGAAGAGATCTTGAAGAAGCAGCTTGAACGAGAACATGAGGTGATTAAGGCATGGAAAACATCTAGAGATGTTCATGCTCAAATCACCAAAGTTCAAGGGATTGAGTCCTTTTGTGATGCAGCCTGGAAGAAGAACAAGGAGAAGCTGGAATCCAATTTGGTGGAAGGATTGCTAACAGATGTAGACTCGACGAATGATGAAGGTCATCCGTCTGATAAAAAAAGTGTTATCCGTCGAGTGATATAAATCCTCATCCGTCGACTGTGAGCAAGCCTGTGAGTAAAGCCAAGCTTGTCAAGTTAAATGAGAAATATGGATCAGTTTCCATGAATTTTGTTCCAGGAGAATCTAGTCAAGTGAAGAAGGAGAAGAAGGATAATGTTGGTCATATGACTGTCAAGCAATTGAATGATAGACTTGAAAAGATTGAGGTTAAAACAGAGGCTAAAAAGAAAAATAATAGAAATGGTAAAGTAGGAATTAACAAGCACAACAACTACACACCTGATAAATATGCTCCTAGGAAAATCTGTGTCAAGTGTGGTAGTGTAAATCATTTGTCTGTTAATTGCAAAACTGCCATGCCTACTTCCATATCTGTGTCACCTCATTTTCCCAACATGAATGCCATGCCTTCTATGCCAATGAATGCTATGTCTATTGATAAGTGGCATTTTATACCACTTAGAACGTCTTAAAATGGCTTAAATTGGTGTCTTGAAATCAAGTATTTTGTGTATTTGATGCGTTTTTCTAGTGTTTATGCATTTCAGGGTATTAGTTGCATTTCGGGGGAGGAATCATCAGGAATAAGCCTTGGCATGTGTTCACCATTGCAAGAGGAAAGAAATGGGCAGATTACGGCGAAGAAACGGAACAAAATCAGATTTTTCCCAGTAGAGGTCTGAGCGCCCGCTCAGCATTGCTGAGCGGCCGCGCAGCAAGCTGAGCGCCCGCTCAGCTATGCTAAGCGGCCGCGCAGGGTCGGGAAAAAAGATATAATATTTCTGGACTTTTACTTCTGTTTGGTTTCCACTTCTATGTAATCTGAGTTTTATGGGACTATTATATAAGTAGATTTGAGACGTTTTCACAAGTGTGGATTGAAGAAGATTGTGTTTTTACGCAAGGAGATAAGGAGATAAGGAAGAAGACCGATTTAGCACACCGCAACGAAGAGGAAGCATATTTTCTTGTGATTCTTGTTTCGTTGTAACGTTGGATGCTAGTTTTCTTGCTTTGAACTTATTTACTCTTGTGACGTACTCTATTTTAATATAATTAGTTTAGTTATTATTTTCTTGTGTTTGTTTATCATGATTTCATATGAACCCATGATGACGATAAGTGCTATTATGGGCTAATCGTGATCATGGGGTTGCAACGGATTTATTATGGAATTCTTTAGTTAATTGTTTAATACTTTAGTGTGTGATGATTGTATGATATCTAGTATTGGTTGTGCGTATTCGTCTTATGTGCGTCGCGAACATATAAGATAGGGTGTTAATCTCTTGTGAAGCGACGGTGGATCTTGAGATTTAGAACTTGCCATGCTAGCATATGTTCATGTACATTGTGCATGATTAGTGGGTAACTCTAACAGTTTTATTTGCCCTATGTAATCAAAGGAATAACTTGTGCTTAAATCGTTGTGTTGTCAATTTCTGTAGACATATAGGAACTCAACATAATTGATGACTATTCAACTTCTATCTTAATTGTGGATGTTTGGTAGAATGGTATTAGTACAATGAAAGTTGGCTTTTATCAGTTTTGTGTTATTCGATTAATATCATCACTGTTACATGCTAAAGGTAATAACAATGGCTATTGAAGGAAGTAATAATGAAGTTGTGATCTCATGAGTGTTTTATTATTGATAATTTGAAGTGTTAAGTAAGTGATTAATTAAGTAGTTAATTGTAGTTAATATTTAATCAACAATCTTAAGTGTTAGTGTCTTAACATTGAGAAGTAACCATACATTGGTGAGTGAGTTTAATTAGACAATAATTTAGTCTGAGTCTCTGTGGGAACGAACTAGAAAGTATTCTATATTACTTGTGAACGCGTATACTTGCGTGAATATTAGCGCGTGTTTTCGTCCTAACAAGTTTTTGGCGCCGCTGCCGGGGACTCGGCGTATTTGTTTAGTTTATGTACTTACCATCATTGGTCATTAGGACTTAGTGATTAGGACGTAGTAGTTACTTATTGTTTCCGGTTGTGTTTCAGGTACTTTAGCAAGCGTTTATGCAAACTCGTTCTCGTGCTCGTAAGAGGACTTTAGATACAGCTGAGGAGACAGACGAAGTTCTTGATATTCCGGAGAAGTTAGATTTTGAGGATTCGGATTCAGGAACTGAGCAGAAAGAACCAGTAAACATGGGAGATCGTATTGTTCAAGCTGATCCAGCTCTTATGGATTTTTCTCGGCCTAAAATTGATGACATTCAGTCAAGCATCCTTCATCCGGCTATCCAAGCTAACACCTTTGAAATCAAGCCGGGCACTATTCAGATGGTGCAGAATTCTGTTTCTTTTGGAGGAGTGGCAACTGAAGACCCCAACATGCACATAAGGAATTTTGTCGAGATCTGCAGCACTTTTAATATAATGGCGTGACTGATGAGGCTATCAAGTTGAGGCTTTTCCCATTCTCACTGAGGGACAAGGCTAAAGACTGGTTACATTCTGAACCAGCTGGGTCCATCACTACGTGGCAAGATCTTGCGCAAAAGTTTCTGGTGAAGTTTTATCCGATGGCAAAGACTGCTGCTATGAGGAGTGCTCTTACTCAGTTTGCGCAGCAACCTACAGAATCTATGTGCGAGGCTTGGGAACGCTACAAGGAAATGTTGAGAAAATGTCCACATCATGGAATGCCGGATTGGATGGTGATCACTGATTTCTATAATGGTTTGGGGGCCCAATCTCGGCCCATGCTCGATGCAGCAGCTGGAGGCGCCTTATAGGCTAAAAGCTATACTGAGGCGTATAATCTTATAGAGACGATGGCCGCAAATGAGCATCAAAACCCAACATAGATGTAATAACCCCAAAATTTTTCAACTTTTTGTAACCCTTGTGAATAGTGTTTTAGCTGAATGAAGAAACTTTTCACGCCACACTATGTAGGGGTTCTGTTATGGATATTCTGGGATATTATTAGTACTCTATGAAGTATATAAGTGTATGTAAAGATCGTCAGAATCCAATTCCGAACACTTTGGTTTTTCCCGGAAATCCACAAGATACGGAGAGAATTGAGTATAAGGTAACAGGATAAAAAGGATTTAAATTAAAGGATTATAATAGAGGATCATAAAAAGGAATATAATGTATTGAGAAAGGTTAAGGGAACCTAAGTAATAAGATCCCGGGTATGATCCTTCAAACGATAAACGAGAACGAAAGTTAAGCGAACCGTATAACAGATCAGCGGTCATTAGGCAAACGATTAGGAAGTTAATCAAAGGGATTAGTGGGAATGATGTCATCCAACCAATAGAAAGAGGACAAGGAAGGGAGGATGACATCATGAGGATGACATAGGCATGACATGGGAAGGAAGGAGGTGTGGTGGCTTTGTAACCACACAAATTCAAGGGCAAAAAGGTAATTGACTAAAGAAAACACAAAAACCAAGCAACCAAGCCAAGCAAAAATCATTTTCATCAAAAATCAAAAAGCAACCAAGGCTTTGTTCTTGAAGCTCTCGGCTTTTTACTATTCATTAGGCAAGAATTTTCAAAAATTCAAGATCCAAGCTTCCTAAATTGGTGAGTAAATTCCCTAATCATCTTCATGCTTAGTTAGGGCTATACCATGAGTTTAAGCCATCAATTCCTTCTCAATCTTCTTCATTTAATCAAAGAAGAAGACTATGAATAGTGTTTTCAAGTTTTTAACTTGAAGTTTTATTGTTTTTCTTGAAGATCCAAGCTTTCCTAAGACTTCTCAAAGCTTCTTAAGGCTTCCTAGCTCATCCCACCACTTCAAGGAAGGTATACCATCTCCAAACCCTAGATTCCTATATATTATAAGATGATTTTTATTAGTAGGATGATATTGTAGCTTGTTGTTGTGATTTAGAGTTTGGGATTTGGAATGGTAGTGAAATGGAATGGTAAATGTTGTAGTTTTGATTAAAAGAACTTAAGTATGATTAAAGTTAAGTTTAGGCATAAGTATGATGATTAAATTGAATTGGTTGGGGTTGTTATGATGAGATGAGGATGGATGTTGGTTGTATGTTGGATTTGAGGTTGGTTTGTGGTTGGTTTTGAATGGTTAAAAATTGGGAAATCGCGTAAACATAGCCGTCGTAACGTCCGATTTTCTTTGGACTGTTTTTGTGCATAGCATTAGGACCCGAGAACCCCCTGATAGATTATGACCACTGCCATGTTTAGATAGCTCATGTTACGAGCTTCGTTTTGATATGTAGTTCGTTCGATTCCGATGCACGGTTTAGGAGAAACGACCGTTTCAAGTAACGGCGTTTCGCGAACGAAACTTTTTCCCTCGCCTTACTTTGAAACATAGGTTAAAGACCAAAAAGGGTTAATTAATGTATGAAACATTTATGGTAAGTGTGTTAGGCAGTTGATAAGACACTCGCGAAGGAATCGCTTTAAAACTCATAAAGGTTAAATTATTAAAAATGGTGGAGCCGAGGGTACCCGAGTGACTTAAGCAAATCAGTGAGCGCAAAATAAGCGTTAGAGTCTAAGTTAGTTAAAGTATAGATTTACAAGTGATTTTGGTTTAATTCCAACTTACTTGTTGTTTGTAGGTTATCAGACTTGTCCCGAGCCTTTCTCACCCCCAAGTCGCTCAGGCAAGTATTCTATCCGTTATACTGTTGTTGTGATGTATACATTTGTATATGCATGATCTTGCGATAAATGCATATTGGTTATTTAGCAAATTCTTGCGATATATTGTAGCATGTGATATGGTATATATGCATGCCTGTTTCATATTCTTGAAATATATATCTGTTGGTTCAGTTGATAATACCTATGCTAGAGAATAGAGGTAACTTGCATATACCCTTAGTATAGGGACCCAAAGGTGAAAATATTTTCTAAAAACCGGGAGTCGAGGATCCCGAGTAATCTTGTATATATGGATATGGATATATATATATATATTTATATATATATATGGTTATAGTTTTCCAAACTATTAATCGAATAAGGTTTATTCGATAACTTTAACTTTATTTTATTATTGAATATTATTCTGAATATTCATTCGAGGGCTTATGACTCTTTTATATTATTATTGGATATTACTTGGATATTCATTTGAGGATGTATGACTCCTTTATTTTATGAATATTATTTATAATATTCATTCGAGATATTATGACTCCGCTTATTACTGCAATATATTCTTTATTTTATTAAAGAATAAGGTGTCAATAATCAAACTTATTTTCGATTATTCCAATAAAGATAATACTTTCATATAAGTATATCTTTGATTATTTAATACTCGTTTCAAGTATAAGTTTTAATACTTCTACTTCAATTATTTTTATAAAGATAATTCTTTGTGGGAATATTATTTAAATAATAATATTCAGTCATTTTCTAAATATTCTGGGGACTGATTTACTTCATTAAATCAGTTTTACTCCAAACACTCTTTAAAGTGTTTTCGAGTCTTCAAAATGATTTTTAAAAGTTAGAGCGGATCCCAAAACGCATTTTTATATTTAAGATCTTCCTTTTTAAGGGGATTTAAATACTCGCTCAAAACCTGGGGAATCCGGCTCTGTGGTGTGTTTTATATTCGCAACAAGGTTGCTGTTTTGTTAAATGAATTGATTACTTACCCAATATTCGGGAAGTAAAATTCTTGGAACAAGTTAATCCATTAACAGGCATCGCCTGGGAAATATCGGTGAGTTTTCCTTTCCAACTAGATACGACTTCTTGGTGAAGCCGTATCAACAAGTTTCTACTTGGGGAAAGGGGGAACGAGCTTTACGTTTCAGAGTCATGGATTTCATCTGAACTAGGAGTGGCATAAGTGGCCGAGTAGCGCCGGCCCAGCCTTATTATATTGGCCCAAATGGCCTGGAAGTTCCGTTAAGGCGGTCCATTCCTTAGGAGTTCAGTGTTCGGTTGACAAGTAAATCCGACAGGTTCTCCTCTACATGTAGAAAATGGTGGGGTTGCACTACTACGACTGATCATCGTAAGTGGTCTTCCTGGCGCGGCAAACTCCCGTAATGAGTTCATCATCCATTTGGATAATTCTGCAATACTACCCGTAGCATTTCGATTGAAAGGCTACTAATGGGTGGTTGCCGAAGCATTGACAGGGTCAAACATTTTTACTGGTGTATCCATTGAATGAAGTATCTCGTAACTTCATCTCTTTTCAAAATATTTCAAAGATCAAATATTTTCAAGTTTTATTTGTGGTCTCATCTATGGGATGACCTCGTGAATCTTATTATACTTTGAACGGTGATAGTTCAAGTAGCTTTATAAATGATATAAGTGTGGTGAAGTATTGGTAACTTCATTCCTTGTTTTTACTTATATCTAGTAAGTAATTATCTTACACACGATAAAGATTCTAGTAAGTATCCATTTAGATACTTGTATTATTGTTATCACTACATATTATCTTGCGAGCTGTAAGGCTCACTCTTGCTTTATTTCTTCATCACACAACAACAGTTAGGAGAGATGGCCAGACTCCAGCAGACCCAGCGCAAGCGCGTGGGAAGCGTCCCGCGTCTTCCCGATGATGTTGTGGCTGCTATAGCTGCAGAGGTAGATCTATTGGTAGATCAGGCATTCTATTTTTGAGAATCAATTATGTATAATTATAACTTGTGGCAGATAATGGCAATTAACTGTAAATTTATCAAGTAATCATTTTGGGTTGTAATAACTTTTAAATGGTGGATTCAAAGACTTGTACTTATTTCAATTTCATCTCTGAGACTATAACGAGTTGTGGTGTGTGTTAGTGTGGGGTCACAGCATGAGGTTATTTATTATTAATTAAGTGAAGTGATATTATGGAAAGAAAGACCGTGACAACCCGGATTCCCGACCCCGGATCTGGGGGTGTTACAGAAATGGTATCAGAGCTAAGCGTTATAAACCTCAGAGATGATGCGTCGATATAATAACAAACTCACAAAGATAATAAGAACTCTTGCCAAGTTCATGGTCGGACTACTTAAAGTAGTGCTGACAGTTAAAACCCTTACGGGAACCCTTATAAGTATCATGATAGTAACTTAGCTCGTTTAATGTGTAGGCGCCTGAGATAGAGGACCCTGAGATGTTCGAGCGTGAGCATGATGAGGCATTGCTAGATGTTGAGGATCAGGAGGAGCCTGAGATGGAGGAGGATGAGGAGGACCCCTCAGAGGAGCCTGAGACGGAGGTCATTGCTATTTCAGATGAGGAGGACCCCTCAGAGGAGTCAGAGACAGAGGTTATTGCTATTCCACATGAGGAGGACCCGGATGAGGTCCCAGTAGCTGAGGAGCGTGTTGGACCTATGGTAGTGTATGCTGGTATTCCATTACCCACACTTCCGGTGGTCAGAGCCCCTACCCCTCCACCACTATCTTGGATTCCCGATGATGACAGCTCAGAGACCCATACTTCCGAGCCTAGGCAGACCGATGAGGCACCCTCAGCGGCTCCGGATTCACCACCTCTTGACCCTGCCCACAGGCAGTCTTCGTTAGCTCATGGATATGTCCAGGATGTATTGAGGACCCGAGTGGCTGTTGCCGAGGGCCGACTAGATGAGGCCAGGAGGGAGTTGGATGCAGAGAGGGCGGGTAGGCGTACCCGAGCTTATGAGACTAGGGCTTCTATACCCCGATCCTTGAGGAGGGAGCTTACGGGGATAGAGCTCACGTCCCGAGCGAGACTCAGATCTCTCCAGGGGGACAGGCATGGTAGGATCTCCAGGCGGCAGGCCGACTATATCTTCCGTCGTGCGATGGAAAGGGTTTGGGAGCTGACCCGCTCCGGGGTGTGATTCAGGATTGATGATGGAATAGTCTAGTTGTCTAGTTAGCCGAGGCCTTAGTAAGAGCCAATTTTCCGGGATAGTTGACTTGTATATAGCATCCCTTTTTCTGACTAGACAGATAGACTCTTGTGTATCACTTTTGGGATAGATGACTGTAGCACTGTTGTACTTTTGACCAGATCAAACTATGTATTTCTCGCATTATGTATATATTTGTTTCCTTTCGGTTCAGTTCCATAGTGACGGGATCACTGTTTTATCGTTATTATTACTGCACTTCGTATTAGAACTTTCTTAAAATAATAGAATTGCGATATACGTTCTCCCCATTATAAGAGCTGTGCAAGGCACAATGTTGTATATGATTGTGACCTAACGTTGAATTTTCCCAATAATTGTTTTTATTATTATCAGAATCATGCCGCCAAGAAAGATTGGAACTAGGGCGAACCCTGGATCTGAGGACCAGGGAAGCCATAATCAGGACAATAGAAACCAAGAACACAGTGAAGAGGAAGATGAGGATTATGTGGAACAGGATGACTCCCTGTATGAAGAGGAAGAGGAAACATATGATGTTGAGGGATTTGAGATAGAGGCTGAAGAAGGAGAAACCGAGGTTGAGCAACCAGTACCAAACCCAGGCATGGATCCCATGAGCCAGTTCATGCAACTCCTAAGGCAGAATTTGGAACGTCAACCCAACCCACCCCCTCAAGGAAGTAACAATGCAGTGGCAAACTCTTTCAGGGCTTTTAAGTCCCTTAAGCCCCCTGAGTTCCACGGATCAGCCGACCCAGTTGAGGCAAGAGCATGGTTAAAGGAAATGGAGAAATCTTTCGAGATTTTGAGTACCGAGGAGGCACAGAAGACTGTATTTGCTACCTACCTTCTGAAAGGAGAAGCTAACTACTGGTGGGAGGCCAAGAAAAACATGGAGACATATGCTATTATAACCTGGGAGAGATTTAGTCAGTTGTTTCTGGGAAAGTATTTCCCGAGGTTTATGGAAAACCAGATGGAGCTCAAGTTCTTGGAGCTAAAGCAGAATAACTTGTCTGTAGCAGAGTACGAGGCGAAATTTACTGAGTTATCAAGGTTTGTGCCGGAGTTTGTGAGCACCGAGGAAAAGAAAGCTAGGAGGTTTCAGCAGGGACTGAAACCGTGGATTCAGAATAGGGTGGCAATCCTTGAGCTTACGGACTATGCCACTCTGGTGCAAAAGGCAATGATTGTAGAAGCCGGAAGTGAACAGATGCAGAAGGAAAGAGAGAAGAAGGGAATAAAGAGGAAAAGTATGAGCATGGGTGGGGGTTCAGCAGGAAGGAGCTTCCCAACTAGATTTAATCAAGGATCAGTGTCCCTACCGGGAAAGAACACTGGGTTTAAGCGGCCAATGAGCATGAATGTGAGCCAGAGCGGCCAGAAGTCAAGAATGTCTTATTCCAACCAGTCTCGACCCCCATTGCCAACCTGTAACACTTGTGGAAGAATGCATTCTGGGGAATGTAAGGGAAAGCCAGTAACCTGCTTTAAGTGTGGGCAAGTGGGCCACTATTCTCACAAATGCCCTTCGTCAGCCCCTGCCGTCATTCCAACCACCACTTGTCATCAGTGCGGACGCCCAGGTCATTGGAAGAGGGAATGCCCAATGAACAAACCAGCAGCTTCGGGAGCAAGCAGGGCTGCTTCTAATAAGCCACCTACTGCGAGGACTTTCAACATGACAGTCCAGGATGCTATGAAAGATTCAGATGTGATAGCAGGTACCCTTTCTCTAAATTCAGTCAGTGCAAATGTTTTATTTGATTCGGGAGCAACTAAATCTTTTATATCAAAGGACCTTGCGCGTAAGTTAAGACTTAAGGCTGAACCCTTGATAGAACCCTTACAAGTAGAAATAGCCAATCATGAAATTATTCCTGTTAACCAGATTCACCCCGCCTGTGAGATAGGCATAGGGGAGCAATCTTTCAGTGTTGATCTGATTCCTTTTAAATTAGGGGAGTTTGATGTGATTTTGGGAATGGACTGGCTATCTAGCAACGATGCTCAGATAGACTGTAAAGGGAAGAAAGTTAAGTTAAATATCCCCGGGAAGAAAGAAGTTATATTTAGAGGAAAGAGGCAGACGCAGAAATTTTTGACTATGGCCCAGGCCAAAAGGATGCTACAAAAAGGAAGTGAGGCTTACCTAGCCTATGTGGTGGACACGCAGAAGGAGGTGCCCAACTTACGAGATATTCCAGTAGTCAACGAATTTGAAGATGTATTCCCACAAGACCTTTCGGGATTACCACCCGATAGAGTGATTGAATTTGCTATTGAGTTGGCCCCAGGGACGGCGCCAGTTTCAAAAGCACCTTACCGGTTAGCCCCGTTAGAAATGAAGGAATTAGCTATCCAATTGCAGGAACTCTTGGATAAGGGTATGATAAGACCCAGTGTGTCTCCGTGGGGAGCACCAGTTTTATTTGTTAAGAAGAAAGATGGGAGCATGAGGTTGTGCATAGACTATCGAGAGTTGAACAAGCTAACCATAAAGAACAGGTACCCATTGCCTAGAATAGACGATCTGTTCGACCAGCTAAAGGATGCTGTTTATTTTTCCAAGATCGACCTGAGAACTGGATATCACCAACTAAAGATTAAACCCGAAGATATTTCCAAGACAGCGTTCCGTACCAGGTATGGGCATTATGAGTTCTTGGTAATGTCCTTTGGATTAACCAACGCCCCAACGGCTTTCATGGATTTAATGAATAGAGTATTTAAGAAGTACTTGGACAAGTGTGTGATAGTTTTTATCGATGATATTTTGATCTACTCAAGGACTGAGGCAGAACATGCAGAGCATTTGAGGATAGCTCTAGGAATACTCAGAGAGGAACAGTTATATGCCAAATTCTCGAAGTGTGAATTCTGGCGGAATGAAGTACAGTTTTTAGGACATGTGATCAATAAAGAAGGAGTATTGGTCGACCCCTCCAAGATAGAGGCGGTCTCAAATTGGGAAAGGCCAACCACACCCACAGAGGTAAGGAGTTTCATAGGATTGGCCGGCTACTATCGTAGATTTGTACAGGACTTTGCGAAGATCGCAGCCCCTTTGACTCGACTTACTCGTAAGACAGAGAAGTTTGAATGGACGGAGAAATGCGAGAACAGTTTTCAGGAATTAAAGAAAAGGTTGATAACGGCTCCGGTATTGGCATTGCCGGACGGAAAAGGAGATTTTGTGATATATAGTGACGCGTCGCACAAAGGATTAGGATGTGTGCTTATGCAGCACGGTAAAGTTATTGTGTATGCGTCGAGACAACTGAAGGAATACGAGGTTAGATATCCTACTCATGACCTTGAGCTCGCGGCAATAGTATTTGCTTTAAAAATTTGGAGGCACTACTTGTATGGAGAGAAGTGCGAGATTTTCACAGACCATAAGAGCCTCAAGTACATATTTACGCAGAAAGAGCTCAACATGCGCCAGAGGAGATGGTTAGAACTAATCAAGGACTATGATTGTGAGATTCTCTATCATCCAGGGAAAGCCAATATGGTGGCTGATGCCCTTAGTAGAAAGGAAAGACTCAGAATGATAACGACTTCGGAAGAATTAATGAGAGATTTTGAGAGAATGGAAATAGAAGTAAAGGTAATCGGAACCGGAACTGAAAAGCTTTTTGAGATCTCAATGCAGCCAGAGTTATTGGAAAAGATCAGATTGTGCCAGGAGAAAATAATGAATGAAGGCAGAGAGTCAATGACTGGAGAGGAGATCCATACTGAGAAAGATGATAAAGGGATAATGAGGTACTCCTAATGAATTTGGGTTCCGAATGTTCAAGAACTTAAAGATGAGATTTTGGATGAAAGCCATAGTTCAAGGTATTCCATTCACCCAGGAAGTACCAAGATGTATAGGGATTTGAAGGAATATTACTGGTGGCCCAACATGAAGAGGGACGTAGCAGAATGGGTAAACAAGTGTTTGACTTGCCAAAGAGTAAAGGCAGAGCACCAGAGACCCAGTGGACTTTTGCGACCCCTGGAGATTCCCGAATGGAAATGGGAACAGATAGCGATGGATTTTGTTGTAGGCTTGCCAAGGACGAAAGCCAATCACGACGCCATTTGGGTAATTATAGACCGACTGACAAAGTCAGCTCATTTCATTCCTATCAATGAGAGATACACAGTCGATAGACTTGTGGACATTTACCTTAAGGAAATAGTGACGCGACATGGAGTCCCAGCATCCATTGTCTCAGACCGAGACCCTAGGTTCAACTCCAGATTTTGGAGGAGCTTTCAGGAGTGTGCGGGGACCAAGTTAAATATGAGTACCGCGTACCATCCCCAAACGGATGGACAGAGTGAAAGGACCATCCAGACACTAGAGGATATGTTGAGAGTCTGTGCAATAGACCTTAAAGGAAGTTGGGATGATCACTTGCCGTTGATCGAGTTTTCTTATAACAATAGCTTTCATGCTAGCATCGGAATGCCGCCTTATGAGGCCCTGTATGGAAGAAGGTGTCGATCTCCCTTATACTGGGATGAAGTAGGAGAGCGGAAGATGCTCGGACCCGAAGTGGTCCAAAGGACCAAAGATATAGTGGATCTTATCCGAGGGCGACTTGTAGCAGCCCAAGACAGACAAAAGAAATATACAGACCTAGCCCGAAAGGACAAGGAATATGAAGTAGGGGACTTAGTACTGCTGAAAGTATCCCCTTGGAAGGGATTAATGAGGTTCGGAAAGAAAGGAAAACTAAGCCCAAGATATATTGGACCTTTTGAGATATTAAGACGGATTGGAAAGTTAGCTTACGAGCTAGCCCTACCCCCTAATTTGCAACAAGTTCATAATGTGTTCCATGTTTCAATGCTAAGGAGGTATCATCGGGATGCCAGGCACATAGTGGAGTACGAGCAGGTGGATATGCAGCCAGATCTAACTTACGTGGAGAAGCCAGTAAGGATTATGGATAAGAAGGAGCAGGTGCTTCGGAACAAAGTGATCAAGCTAGTCAGAGTACTATGGCAGAATCATAATGTGGAAGAATCAACTTGGGAACTAGAGAGCACAATGCTAGAAAAGTACCCCCATTTGTTTTCTGTTTGATTCCGGGACGAAATCCTTTTAAGGAGGGGAGACTGTAATAACCCCAAAATTTTTCAACTTTTTGTAACCCTTGTGAATAGTGTTTTAGCTGAATGAAGAAACTTTTCACGCCACACTATGTAGGGGTTCTGTTATGGATATTCTGGGATATTATTAGTACTCTATGAAGTATATAAGTGTATGTAAAGATCGTCAGAATCCAATTCCGAACACTTTGGTTTTTCCCGGAAATCCACAAGATACGGAGAGAATTGAGTATAAGGTAACAGGATAAAAAGGATTTAAATTAAAGGATTATAATAGAGGATCATAAAAAGGAATATAATGTATTGAGAAAGGTTAAGGGAACCTAAGTAATAAGATCCCGGGTATGATCCTTTAAACGATAAACGAGAACGAAAGTTAAGCGAACCGTATAACAGATCAGCGGTCATTAGGAAAACGATTAGGAAGTTAATCAAAGGGATTAGTGGGAATGATGTCATCCAACCAATAGAAAGAGGACAAGGAAGGGAGGATGACATCATGAGGATGACATAGGCATGACATGGGAAGGAAGGAGGTGTGGTGGCTTTGTAACCACACAAATTCAAGGGCAAAAAGGTAATTGACTAAAGCAAGCACAAAAACCAAGCAACCAAGCCAAGCAAAAATCATTTTCATCAAAAATCAAAAAGCAACCAAGGCTTTGTTCTTGAAGCTCTCGGCTTTTTACTATTCATTAGGCAAGAATTTTCAAAAATTCAAGATCCAAGCTTCCTAAATTGGTGAGTAAATTCCCTAATCATCTTTATGCTTAGTTAGGGCTATACCATGAGTTTAAGCCATCAATTCCTTCTCAATCTTCTTCATTTAATCAAAGAAGAAGACTATGAATAGTGTTTTCAAGTTTTTTAACTTGAAGTTTTATTGTTTTTCTTGAAGATCCAAGCTTTCCTAAGACTTCTCAAAGCTTCTTAAGGCTTCCTAGCTCATCCCACCACTTCAAGGAAGGTATACCATCTCCAAACCCTAGATTCCTATATATTATAAGATGATTTTTATTAGTAGGATGATATTGTAGCTTGTTGTTGTGATTTAGAGTTTGGGATTTGGAATGGTAGTGAAATGGAATGGTAAATGTTGTGGTTTTGATTAAAAGAACTTAAGTATGATTAAAGTTAAGTTTAGGCATAAGTATGATGATTAAATTGAATTGGTTGGGGTTGTTATGATGAGATGAGGATGGATGTTGGTTGTATGTTGGATTTGAGGTTGGTTTGTGGTTGGTTTTGAATGGTTAAAAATTGGGAAATCGCGTAAACATAGCCGTCGTAACGTCCGATTTTCTTTGGACTGTTTTTGTGCATAGCATTAGGACCCGAGAACCCCCTGATAGATTATGACCACTGCCATGTTTAGATAGCTCATGTTACGAGCTTCGTTTTGATATGTAGTTCGTTCGATTCCGATGCACGGTTTAGGAGAAACGACCGTTTCAAGTAACGGCGTTTCGCGAACGAAACTTTTTCCCTCGCCTTACTTTGAAACATAGGTTAAAGACCAAAAAGGGTTAATTAATGTATGAAACATTTATGGTAAGTGTGTTAGGCAGTTGGTAAGACACTCGCGAAGGAATCGCTTTAAAACTCGTAAAGGTTAAATTATTAAAAATGGTGGAGCCGAGGGTACCCGAGTGACTTAAGCAAATCAGTGAGCGCAAAACAAGCGTTAGAGTCTAAGTTAGTTAAAGTATAGATTTACAAGTGATTTTGGTTTAATTCCAACTTACTTGTTGTTTATAGGTTATCAGACTCGTCCCGAGCCTTTCTCACCCCCAAGTCGCTCAGGCAAGTATTCTATCCGTTATACTGTTGTTGTGATGTATACATTTGTATATGCATGATCTTGCGATAAATGCATATTGGTTATTTAGCAAATTCTTGCGATATATTGTAGCATGTGATATGGTATATATGCATGCCTGTTTCATATTCTTGAAATATATATATCTGTTGGTTCAGTTGATAATACCTATGCTAGAGAATAGAGGTAACTTGCATATACCCTTAGTATAGGGACCCAAAGGTGAAAATATTTTCTAAAAACCGGGAGTCGAGGATCCCGAGTAATCTTGTATATATGGATATGGATATATATATATATTTATATATATATATGGTTATAGTTTTCCAAACTATTAATCGAATAAGGTTTATTCGATAACTTTAACTTTATTTTATTATTGAATATTATTCTGAATATTCATTCGAGGGCTTATGACTCTTTTATATTATTATTGGATATTACTTGGATATTCATTTGAGGATGTATGACTCCTTTATTTTATGAATATTATTTATAATATTCATTCGAGGTATTATGACTCCGCTTATTACTGCAATATATTCTTTATTTTATTAAAGAATAAGGTGTCAATAATCAAACTTATTTTCGATTATTCCAATAAAGATAATACTTTCATATAAGTATATCTTTGATTATTTAATACTCGTTTCAAGTATAAGTTTTAATACTTCTACTTCAATTATTTTTATAAAGATAATTCTTTGTGGGAATATTATTTAAATAATAATATTCAGTCATTTTCTAAATATTCTGGGGACTGATTTACTTCATTAAATCAGTTTTACTCCAAACACTCTTTAAAGTGTTTTCGAGTCTTCAAAATGATTTTTAAAAGTTAGAGCGGATCCCAAAACTCATTTTTATATTTAAGATCTTCCTTTTTAAGGGGATTTAAATACTCGCTCAAAACCTGGGGAATCCGGCTCTGTGGTGTGTTTTATATTCGTAACAAGGTTGCTGTTTTGTTAAATGAATTGATTACTTACCCAATATTCGGGAAGTAAAATTCTTGGAACAAGTTAATCCATTAACAGGCATCGCCTGGGAAATATCGGTGAGTTTTCCTTTCCAACTAGATACGACTTCTTGGTGAAGCCGTATCAACAAGTTTCTACTTGGGGAAAGGGGGAACGAGCTTTACGTTTCAGAGTCATGGATTTCATCCGAACTAGGAGTGGCATAAGTGGCCGAGTAGCGTCGGCCCAGCCTTATTATATTGGCCCAAATGGCCTGGAAGTTCCGCTAAGGCGGTCCATTCCTTAGGAGTTCAGTGTTCGGTTGACAAGTAAATCCGACAGGTTCTCCTCTACATGTAGAAAATGGTGGGGTTGCACTACTATGACTGATCATCGTAAGTGGTCTTCCTGGCGCGGCAAACTCCCGTAATGAGTTCATCATCCATTTGGATAATTCTGCAACACTACCCGTAGCATTTCGATTGAAAGGCTACTAATGGGTGGTTGCCGAAGCATTGACAGGGTCAAACATTTTTACTGGTGTATCCATTGAATGAAGTATCTCGTAACTTCATCTCTTTTCAAAATATTTCAAAGATCAAATATTTTCAAGTTTTATTTGTGGTCTCATCTATGGGATGACCTCGTGAATCTTATTATACTTTGAACGGTGATAGTTCAAGTAGCTTTATAAATGATATAAGTGTGGTGAAGTATTGGTAACTTCATTCCTTGTTTTTACTTATATCTAGTAAGTAATTATCTTACACACGATAAAGATTCTAGTAAGTATCCATTTAGATACTTGTATTATTGTTATCACTACATATTATCTTGCGAGCTGTAAGGCTCACTCTTGCTTTATTTCTTCATCACACAACAACAGTTAGGAGAGATGGCCAGACTCCAGCAGACCCAGCGCAAGCGCGTGGGAAGCGTCCCGCGTCTTCCCGATGATGTTGTGGCTGCTATAGCTGCAGAGGTAGATCTATTGGTAGATCAGGCATTCTATTTTTGAGAATCAATTATGTATAATTATAACTTGTGGCAGATAATGGCAATTAACTGTAAATTTATCAAGTAATCATTTTGGGTTGTAATAACTTTTAAATGGTGGATTCAAAGACTTGTACTTATTTCAATTTCATCTCTGAGACTATAACGAGTTGTGGTGTGTGTTAGTGTGGGGTCACAGCATGAGGTTATTTATTATTAATTAAGTGAAGTGATATTATGGAAAGAAAGACCGTGACAACCCGGATCCCCGACCCCGGATCTGGGGGTGTTACATCAGAGGATGACGTCAGGCAAGGTAGCAGGTATTCTGGAAGTTGATGCAGCCACCGCTATTGCAGCCCAGCTCCAAGCGCTATCAATGAAGGTTGATTCTTTGGCTACATATGGAGTTAATCAAATAGCTATGGTTTGTGAGCTTTGTGCAGGTTCTCATGCTACGGATCAGTGTTCTCTGGTCAACGAATCTGTTTAGTATGTTAATAATTATCAGCGACAACCGCAGCCTGTGCCAGCGACCTATCATCCTAACAACAGAAATCATCCAAATTTTAGCTGGGGGAATAATCAGAATGCTATTCAGCCACCATATCAGCAAGGAGTGAGTAAACAGTTTAACCCACCTGGATTCCAGCAACCACAGCAGTATGCTACAAGGCAATCATATCCTCAACAGGAAATTACGGCTGCACCTACTAGTGCTGATTTTGAGGAACTTAAGCTGTTGTGCAAGAGTCAGGCGGTTTCTATCAAGACCTTGGAAAATCAAATCGGTCAATTAGCCAATGCAGTGCTCAATCGTCAACCTGGCACTCTTCCCAGTGACACGGAAGTACCAGGCAGGAAGGAAGCTAAAGAGCAAGTCAAGGCTATTACCTTAAGGTCTGGAAAAGTTGCTGATGCTGAAAAGGCAAAAGAAGGAGAAGCTGAAATTAGAGATGAAGAATCCAAGCAAAAGGAGAAAGCGGCGGAACCAAGGAAGACTACTGTTGAACACACTCTTCCTGAGGCTAATACAGGGGAGAAACAGCTCTATCCTTCACCACCTTTTCCTAAAAGATTGCAGCAACAAAAGCTGGATAGACAGTTCGGGAAGTTTCTGGAGGTGTTCAAGAAACTTCACATCAATATACCTTTCGCTGAGGCTCTGGAGCAAATGCCTAGTTATGCGAAGTTTATGAAGAGTATTCTTTCAAGGAAGGTGAAACTGGATGACCTGGAAACCGTTGCTCTCACGGAAGAATGCAGCGCTGTTCTGCAGCAAAAGTTACCACCAAAACTGAAAGATCCAGGAAGCTTCACCATTCCTTGCACCATTGGCAATCTGACTTTTGACAAGTGCCTTTGTGATTTGGGAGCAAGCATTAATCTGATGCCGTTGTCGATCTTTAAAAAGTTGGATCTGCCTGATCCAAAACCCACATACATGTCTCTACAATTGGCTGATCGTTCCATTACTTACCCAAGGGGCATAGTTGAGGATGTGCTCGTCAAGGTGGATAAGCTCTTCTTTCCTGCAGATTTTGTTATTCTGGATTTTGAGGAAGATAAGAAGGTTCCCATAATTTTGGGAAGGCCTTTCTTGGCTACTGGCCGTACCTTGATAGATGTGCAAAAAGGTGAACTTACTATGCGGGTACAAGATCAGGATGTGACCTTCAACGTATTCAAGGCAATGAAATTCCCTACAGAAGATGAGGAGTGCTTAAAAGTAGATGTGATTGATTCTGCGATTACTTCGGAACTCGATCGCATGCTAATATCTGATGTATTGGAAAAGGCCTTAGTGGGGGATTTTGACAGCGATGATGAAGATGGCAACGAGCAATTACAATATCTGAACGCTTCTCCCTGGAAGCGAAAGCTGGACATGCCGTTTGAATCTCTTGGTACTTCTGACCTCAAGAATGCTGAAGGAAAACTCAAACCATCAATAGAGGAAGCACCTACCTTGGAGCTCAAGCCATTACCTGAACACTTGAGGTATGCTTTTTTATGTGATTCATCTACGTTACCTGTTATTATTTCATCTGACCTTTCAGGTAGTGAGGAAGACAAGCTCTTAAGGATTTTGAGAGAATTCAAATCGGCTATTGGATGGACCGTAGCAGACATCAAGGGGATAAGTCCTTCATATTGTATGCATAAAATTCTGCTAGAGGAAGGTAGTAAGCCAACTGTGGAACAGCAGCGAAGACTGAACCCCATCATGAAGGAGGTGGTGAAGAAAGAAATTCTGAAATGGCTGGATGCAGGCATTATTTATCCTATTTCTGACAGCTCGTGGGTGAGCCTCGTACAATGTGTACCTAAGAAAGGAGGTATCACTGTGGTTGCAAATGAAAAGAATGAGCTCATCCCCACTCGAACAGTTACAGGATTGAGAGTATGCATGGATTATAGATAATTGAACAAAGCCACAAGGAAGGATCACTTTCCTCTTCCATTTATTGATCAGATGCTTGACAGGTTGGCGGGTCATGAGTATTTTTGTCTTCTGGATGGTTATTCAGGGTATAATTAGATTTGTATTGCACCAGAGGATCAGGAAAAGACTACCTTCACTTGTCTATTTGGCATATTTGCTTTTCGCAGAGTTTCGTTTGGGTTATGTGGCGCCCCGACCACTTTTCAGAGATGTATGATGGCTATATTCTCTGACATGATTGGAAATAACGTCGAAGTGTTCATGGACGATTTCTCCGTCTTTGGACACTCATATGATGAATGTTTGAATAATCTGCGCGCCGTACTCAAAAGATGTGTGGAAAATAATTTGGTGCTCAATTGGGAGAAATGTCATTTTATGGTGCGTGGAGGCATTATTCTTGGGCATAAGGTCTCTAAAAAGGGTCTGGAGGTGGACAAGGCCAAGGTGGGAGTCATTGAAAATCTTCCCCCACCTAATTCTGTGAAAGGAATCCGTAGTTTTCTTGGTCATGCGGGTTTTTATCGGCGATTCATCAAGGACTTTTCAAAGATATCTAAGTCGTTGTGCAATTTGCTTGAGAAAGATGTGCTTTTCAAATTTGATGATGAATGTTTGGCAGCATTCGAGACTCTCAAGAAGAGTTTGATCACTGCACCAGTTATTACAGCACCAGATTGGATAGAACCGTTTGAGATGATGTATGATGCGAGTGATTATGCGGTAGGTGCAGTTCTGGGACAGGGCAAGAAAAATCTCTTCCATGTGGTCTACTATGCGAGTAAGACTTTAAATGGGGCCCAATTGAACTACACCACTACTGAGAAGGAGCTTTTGGCTATAGTCTTTGGTTTCGAGAAATTTCGATCTTATCTACTTGGTACGAAAGTAACAGTATTCACTGATCATGCGGCTATTCGCTATCTGGTTTCCAAGAAGGATTCGAAGCCAAGACTCATTCGTTGGGTGCTTTTACTTCAGGAATTTGAGTTAGAGATCAATGATAGAAAAGGTACTGAGAATCAAGTAGCTGACCATCTCTCTAGGTTGGAGAATCCCGATTCTACTTCACAAGATAGGACGTTAATCAATGAATCTTTTCCGGATGAGCAGTTGTTTGCAATTCAGGAGGAAGAACCATGGTTTGCAGATATTGTAAACTATCTCGTCAGCAATGTAATGCCTCCTAATTTGACATCCGCTCAAAAGAAGAAGTTTCTGCATGAGGTGAAGTGGTATATGTGGGATGAACCATATTTGTTTAGACAGGGAGCTGACCAGATCATCAGGAGATTTATCCCGTTCTGTGAGACGGAGGGGATATTACAAGACTGCCATTCCACGATTTATGGTGGACACTATGGTGGTGAGAAGACGGCAGCTCGTATTCTGCAAGCATGTTTTTTTTGGCCTACTTTGTTCAAGGATGCTCATCAGTTTGTTTTAAGATGTGATCGTTGCCAAAGAGTGGGAAATTTGTCAAGGAAGGATGAGATGCCATTAAATGTAATGCTTGAAGTCGAGGTCTTTGATGTTTGGGGAATCGATTTCATGGGGCCTTTTATCTCGTCTTGCAATAACCAGTACATCTTGCTGGCAGTCGATTATGTCTCAAAATGGGTCGAAGTTAAAGCTTTACCGACAAATGATGCAAAGGCAGTGCTAAATCTTCTTCATAAGCAAATTTTCACAAGGTTTGGAACACCTCGGGTAATCATAAGTGATGAAGGATCGCATTTCTGCAACCGTAAGTTCACTTCTATGATGCAGCGTTATAATGTGAATCATCGAGTAGCTACTGCCTATCATCCGCAAACAAATGGTCAAGCGGAAGTGTCTAACAGAGAGATAAAGCGCATTCTAGAGAAGGTTGTTTGTCCGTCAAGGAAGGATTGGTCTTTAAAGCTCGATGAAGCTGTTTGGGCTTACAGAACAGCATACAAAACTCCACTTGGTATGTCCCCGTTTCAGTTGGTGTACGGTAAGGGATGTCATCTACCTACGGAGCTTGAGCATAAGGCCTACTGGGCATTGAAAAAGTTGAACCTGGATTTAGATGCAGCTGGTAAGAAAAGAATGCTTCAGCTTAATGAACTTGATGAATTTCGACTTCAAGCGTACGAGAATAACAAACTGTATAAGGAAAAGGTGAAGAGATGGCACGATAGGAAGCTACATCCTAAGTTATTTGTGTCGGGGCAACAAGTTCTCTTATTCAACTCTCGACTCCGACTTTTTCCAGGGAAGTTGAAATCGAGGTGGTCTGGGCCTTTTATTGTCAAAACTGTGTTTCCACATGGAGCGGTGGAAATTTTTGAGAATGATCCGGACCAAGCATTCAAGGTTAACGGTCAGCGGTTGAAGCACTACTATGGGGACATGGCAAACCGAGAAAGGGTTAGTGCCATTTTGTTGACTACTTGAGAAGGGTACGAAACGTCAAGCTAATGACGAAAAAGAAGCGCTGCGTGGGAGGCAACCCATGAATTGTTGTTACAGGAACCCTTAGAAGTTAATAACCTATCCAAAAACACAAAAAAATCAGAAAACAGGGGCTGAATTTTTTTTTCCAGTGACCCCCTGAGCGCCCGCTCAGCATTGCTGAGCGACCGCTCAGCAAGCTGAGCGCCCGCTCAGCTTTGCTGAGCGACCGCTCAGGGGTCGAGTACCAGAAATTTTTTTTACAGTTCAGAAAAAAAAAAAAAACATAAAAACAGTTTTAGCCCATAAACCCACGATTTGTTCCCACTACCCCATCATTTTAACCCTTAATTCCCAAACCCTAATCTAATCCACACCCTATATATACATACACTTATCCTACATATCTCCCACAAACTTCCTACACTTAAACTCTCTCCCAAACACCAAAAATCAGTTCTTACACACTTTTATTCATGAATCAATGGCACCCAAGAGAGCACGCACTATTGACAGCAGCAACACAGTTCCTACTGCTGATTCATCGAGGGGTACTGCTGCAAGGCCTCAGTTAACTGACAGAGCCGCGAAGGAGGAGTACACTAGGCTGTTGGGGAAGCCGATTCTGAAGGAGAGGGGGTTTTTACCATCGGAGAGGGATGGTGAGTTGCTGCCCATGATTGCAGAGAAGGGGTGGATAGCTTTTTGTGAGTCACCCGAAGCGGTACCGATGAGCGTTGTTCGCGAGTTCTATGCGAACGCGAAGGCCGAAAAGAATGGGTTTTCTGTGGTCCGAGGGCTGACGGTTGATTATCATCCTGCGGCGATTCGCCGTGTGATTGGACAGCGAGAGAAGAAGCCCGAGGAGGAGAACTGGAATGAAAAGACTGCTGGGGATTTTGACTTGGATTTGATTTGTGCGACTCTCTGTCGACCGGGCACAGTTTGGACCTTCAGGACCGGCACTAATGAGTATCGTCACTTTCCGGAGATCGCCATGAACAGGTATGCCCGTGCATGGAATGCATTTATTTGTGCTAATATTTTGCCTTCTTCGCATGCACACGAGGTCACAGTTGAGAGAGCACAGTTCTTGTGGGGAATTCTGAATGAGGAGTACTATGTGGACCTTGGTGAGTTTATCTACCAAGGAATTCTGAAGTTTTTGAGGGGAGCGAAGCATATGAACATCTCTTATGCATCCACGGTTACGAAGCTATGCCAAGCAGTGGGAGTGAACTGGCCGGCTCATGAGCAGTTGCAGTTGTCGGCAGCTTCGATTGATTCTGGGACGCTGAATGGGATACAGGAGTGGACCGGTGGTGAGCCTGAGGAGCATGGGCTGGGTTATCATCTTCCAGGAGGGTGTCCAGCACGAGGTGCTACTATGGCTAGGCCAGGGCGTGATGAGGCTGGTTCTTCGAGAGCTCAGGAGGGTGCTGGGATGGTTGATGCCCAGTATAGGAGGCTTACACGGCGGATGGATGTTATGTACGAGACGCAGAGCAGATTTGCTCAGGAGCTCACCCTTGCGTTAGGGACTGCTTTTCGGGGCCTTGGAGCTGATATCCAGTGGCCAGTTTTTGGTGAGGACTCTGCATACCCGCCGCCTGATACTCCACCCACTGAGGGTGATGATGATGATGACTCCGAGTAGGTATACCCTGTGTTCCTTTCTACTACCTTCACTGAGGACAGTGAAGATTTTAAGTTTGGGGGTGGTAGTTAAGGAATATTATGTGTGTGTCATATAGCTGCATATTCATGATAGTTTAGTTCATATAGTTGCATAATTTATGCCATATAGTTTTTTTTTATGTATGTCATGTAGCTCATGCATTTACCATGATCCCTTTTGCAATGATTTATCGACTGAATTGTGATATTGATGCGAGTGTAGTGATAGCATTAAAGTGATATTAAGTCGTGTAGGTTGATATGCATGCTAGAAACACTTGTAATTCCACTAAGTCTTAGAGAATGCGTAAGGGCTAGATTGTTGTTATGATTTGGTTGTTTTTGAGGTCAATCTATTTATTATGCTTAGAATTCGATAATAGGTTCTTAGTGATAAAGGCATGAAAAAGAAAAATTTTTGGAGGGAAAAAAAATTTTTGGAATTCGTTGCTAGTTGTGACTAGGCATTAAATGGCTAGTATCCGGCTCGCATATGGTGCGAGTAGTCTAGGGTTGAGCAAGATGGAGCGAAACGCACTTGCTCAGAATTTAAAAAAAAAAAAAATTAGTTTATGCATAATTGATCAAGAGTGGGCTCTTTGGTATTCGAGTTATTAAGTTCTTAGGGGACTTTGTGCCTAGTGACCTAAGGCTTTTAGAGTCTGGGATCCGCTAACCTAACGCTCGTTATATGGATACCAGTGTATAAGTCTTTTGTGGACCTCACTCATTGCACGGTCAAATAAGCATTTGTGTTGTGAATAAAAAGCACGATTCCGTAGTAAGCTCCAGAATTCTTGTAGTGTTGTATATCACTTTGTGCCTAAAAATTTTATTCTTTGTATAATCATAGGATTGCCTTGAAGATAGTCGAGTCATAATAATTGGTCTAGTTCCGAAGCATATCTGTTAAGCATTTGCACACACCACGTTTCTGGCTGTATGTCCGTTTGCATAAGTTTATTGATCTTTAGTTGTCTAACTACATTTGTTAAGATGTTGCAATTTGGTTGGTTAATTGTAGAAAGGGGGATCGCTGCATTTTCATATAGATTGCATTCATGCATATTTTTATTTGTTTTTGAGTCTGTGACGCTTGAGGACAAGCATCGATTTAAGTTTGGGGGTGTGATAAGTGGCATTTTATACCACTTAGAACGTCTTAAAATGGCTTAAATTGGTGTCTTGAAATCAAGTATTTTGTGTATTTGATGCATTTTTCTAGTGTTTATGCATTTCAGGGTATTAGTTGCATTTCGGGGGAGGAATCATCAGGAATAAGCCTTGGCATGTGTTCACCATTGCGAGAGGAAAGAAACGGGCAGATTACGGGGAAGAAACGGAGCAAAATCAGATTTTTTCCAGTAGAGGTCTGAGCGCCCGCTCAGCATTGCTGAGCTGCCGTGCAGCAAGCTGAGTGCCCGCTCAGCTATGCTGAGCGGCCGCGCAGGGTCGGGAAAAAAGATATAATATTTCTGGACTTCTACTTCTGTTTGGTTTCCACTTCTATGTAATCTGAGTTTTATGGGCCTATTATATAAGTAGATTTGAGACGTTTTCACAAGTGTGGATTGAAGAAGATTGTGTTTTTACGCAAGGAGAAAAGGAGATAAGGAAGAAGACCGATTTAGCACACCGCAACGAAGAGGAAGCATATTTTCTTGTGATTCTTGTTTCGTTGTAACGTTGGATGCTAGTTTTCTTTCTTTGAACTTATTTACTCTTGTGACGTACTCTATTTTAATATAATTAGTTTAGTTATTATTTTCTTGTGTTTGTTTATCATGATTTCATATGAACCCATGATGACGATAAGTGCTATTATGGGCTAATCGTGATCATGGGGTTGTAACGGATTTATTATAGAATTCTTTAGTTAATTGTTTAATACTTTAGTGTGTGATGATTGTATGATATCTAGTATTGGTTGTGCGTATTTGTCTTATGTGCGTCGCGAACATATAAGATAGGGTGTTAATCTCTTGTGAAGCGACGGTGGATCTTGAGATTTAGAACTTGCCATGCTAGCATAGGTTCATGTACGTTGTGCATGATTAGTGGGTAACTCTAACAGTTTTATTTGCCCTATGTAATCAAAGGAATAACTTGTGCTTAAATCGTTGTGTTGTCAATTTCTGTAGACATATAGGAACTCAACATAATTGATGACTATTCAACTTCTATCTTAATTGTGGATGCTTGGTAGAATGGTATTGGTACAATGAAAGTTGGCTTTTATCAGTTTTGTGTTATTCGATTAATATCATCACTGTCACATGCTAAAGGTAATAACAATGGCTATTGAAGGAAGTAATAATGAAGTTGTGATCTCATGAGTGTTTTATTATTGATAATTTGAAGTGTTAAGTAAGTGATTAATTAAGTAGTTAATTGTAGTTAATATTTAATCAACAATCTTAAGTGTTAGTGTCTTAACATTGAGAAGTAATCATACATTGGTGAGTGAGTTTAATTAGACAATAATTTAGTCTGAGTCTCTGTGGGAACGAACTAGAAAGTATTCTATATTACTTGCGAACGCGTATACTTGCGTGAATATTACCGCGTGTTTTCGTCCTAACATCTACACAGAATATGAATGCACAGTTTGCTAATATGCCATTTGCCCCTAATCCTTATTATGCTGTATTTAGTATGCCACAAATGCCATTTAGCATGCCTTAATGTAATAATATATTTACTAATAGCATGCCATTTCCTGTTAATCAAAATATGCATGATAATTCTGTTACAATGAATGGTTTCAAAGGCCCAACTCAAATGACTAAGGATGAATCTGAAATCCCTAAGTCAAATGAGATAAAGCCAAAGAAACAGATAAAGAAAGCTAACAAGGAAGGACCCAAGGAAACTTGGGTACCAAAATCAACTTGTTTTGATTTTGATGTGTGCAGGGAAACAGAAAGAATCTATGGTACTTGGATAGTGGTTGTTCAAGACACATGACTGGTGATTCTACCCTGCTCACAGAATTCAAGGAGAGAGCTGGCCCAAGTATTACTTTTGGAGATGACAGTAAGGGTTATACTGTGTGATATGACTTGATTTCAAAAGACAATGTCATCATTGAAGAGGTTGCCTTAGTGGATGGTCTCAAGCATAATTTGTTGAGTATCAGCCAACTTTGTGATAAAGGCAACTCAGTAACCTTCAACCCAGAAGCCTGTGTTGTGACTAACAAAAGGAGCAACAAAGTGGTTCTCACTGGTGTGAGAAAAGGAAATGTGTACCTAGCTGACTTCAACTCATCAAATGCAGAATCTGTTACTTGTCTTCTCAGCAAAGCAAGTCAGGATGAAAGTTGGCTATGGCATAAGAAGCTATCCCACCTAAACTTCAAGACCATGAATGATTTAGTAAAGAAGGAACTGGTAAGAGGCATTCCTCTAGTGGAGTTTTCTAAGGATGGATTGTGTGATGCTTGCCAAAAAGGAAAGCAAATCAAAGCATCATTCAGGAAGAAGCTTGATTCAACAATTGAAGAACCTTTGTAACTGCTACACATGGATTTGTTTGGACCAGTCAATGTGTTGTCCATCTCAAGGAAAAGATTTTGCCTAGTAATTGTAGATGATTTCTCAAAGTTCTCTTGGACATATTTTCTAAAGTCTAAAGATGAGGCTAGTGAAATCAACATCAATCACATAAGACAAGTCAACAATAATCCTGATTTCAAAGTTAGAAGAATCAGGAGTGACAATGGAACTGAGTTCAAGAATTCTGTCATGAGAGAATTTTGTGAAGAAAATGGGATTTTGCATGAGTTTTCAGCAGCAAGAATTCCACAATAAAATAGAGTAGTAGAAAGGAAGAACAGATCACTTATTGAAGCTGCAAGGATAATTCCTGAAGAATCTAAATTACCAACATATTTCCGGGCTGAAGCTGTAAACACTACATGCTACACTCAGAATATTTCTCTAGTTAATCAAGCAAGATGCATGACTCCCTATCAAGTGTTCAAGAACAAGAAGCCAACTCTAAATTTTCTTCATTTCTTTGGCTGTCAATGCTATATCTTGAGAAATTAAACTGATCAGAATGGGAAGTTTGATGCTAAAGCAGATGACGAAATTTTTGTTGGATATGCTGTTGGTAAAGCATATAGATTATCTAAGAACCAACATTGTTGTGGAATCAATACATGTTGTATTTGATGATAAAAATATTGAAGGACTGCAAGATGGAGATTACCATGAGAGCCTCAAATTTGACAATGTGGAGATGGTTAGTGATGACAGTGATGATGAAAGTGATCAAGAAACAGTGTCAAAGGATAATGCAGAAAAATCCACTACCAATGAAGCACAAAATTCAACATCTGTCGAGTTGCAAAATGCTTCATCCGTAGGGAGACAACCAGCTTCATCCTTCGGTACTCAAAATTCACCATCCGTCGGGTCATCAAAAGAAGCTGGAAGTCAGAATAGATCACCTACATAAAGTTTTCCATTCTCAAATCAAAGATCCATTAACTCTAAGGGAGTTCTTAATAATCAAAACTCAATCACATATCAGGACAACAATGAGGCCTCTTCATCTAGAGCTAATCTACCTCAACAAAGAAAATGGACAAAAGATCACCCCTTTTAGCTCATCATTGGTGATGTATCTGCTAGAGTTCAAACAAGGAGAGCAACTCAAGAAGAATGTCTATACAACAGCTTTCTTTCTAAGGAAGAACCAAAAAAGGTAGAAGAAGCTTTCTTGGATCCTGATTGGATTTTAGCTATGCAGGAGGAGCTAAACCAATTTGAGAGGAATAAGGTATGGAAGCTGGTGCCCAAGCATAGAGGAAAGAATCCAATTGACACCAAATGGGTATTCAGAAACAAGATGGATGAAAATGGCATAGTAGTCAGGAACAAAGCTAGATTGGTTGCTAAGGGCTATTGTCAATAAGAAGGAATAGATTTTGATGAAACATTTGCTCCTGTTGCAAGACTTGAAGTCATCAGAATTTTCTTAGCCTATGCAGCCCATGCCAATTTCAAAGTCTATTAAATGGATGTCAAACGTGCCTTTCTAAATGGAGATTTGGAGGAGGAAGTCTATGTCAGTCAACCTCCTGGTTTTGAAGATCCAAATTTTCCAGAATATTTCTACTATCTTTTGAAAGCACTTTACGGACTGAAACAAGCACCTAGAGCCTGGTATGACACTTTATCAAAGTTCCTTTTAGAAAATCACTTCACAAGAGGTACTGTATATAAAACCTTATTCTTTAGAAATGTTAATGACTCTAGTATACTTGTTCAAATTTATGTAGATGACATTATTTTTGGCTCTATAGATGAAAAACTTTGCAAAAAGTTTGCCAAATTGATGCAGAATAAGTATGAAGGGAGAACTAACTTACTTTCTTGGTTTACAAGTTAAGCAAGTTAGTGATGGAATATTCATTAGTCAAACTAAATACATTTATGATCTTTTAAAGAAGTTTGATCTAATGGATTGCACATCTGCAAAAACTCCTATGCCCACTGCAACTAAGCTTGAATTAAACACTACTGAAAAGTCTGTGGATATTTCAAGTTATAGGGGCATGGTTGGCTCACTTCTATACTTAATAGCTAGTAGGCCAAATATAATGTTTGCTACATGCTTATATGCTAGATTTCAGGCTGATGCTAGAGAATCTCACTTAGTAGCAATCAAGAGAATTTTCAGATATCTCAAGGGAACACCAAAACTTGGCATTTGGTACCCTAGAGATTCTGGTTTTGATCTAACTGGTTATTCAGATGCAGATTATGCAGGTTGTAGAATTGATAGAAAAAGTACAACAGGAAACTGTCAATTTCTAGGAAACAAACTTGTGTCCTGGTTCAGTAAAAAGCAAAATTCAGTTTCCACTTCTACAGCTGAAGTTGAATATATTGTTGCTGGCAGTTACTGTGCACATATTTTGTGGATGAAAAACCAATTGCTAGACTATGGTCTGCAAGTGGAAAGAATTCCCATTTTCTATGATAACACAAGTGCAATTGCCATCACTGAAAATCCAGTGCAACATTCAAGAACAAAGTACATAGACATCAAGTACCACTTTATAAGGGAACATGTAATGAATGGTTCTGTAGAACTATATTTTGTTCCAAGTGAAAAGCATCTTGCAGATATATTTACCAAGCCACTGGATGAATCCACCTTTTCAAGGTTGGTAAAGGAGTTAGGTTTGCTAAATTACTCTTAAATCTTTTCAGATAATTTGCAAGTTGTTTTGCAGCCAGAAATTTAATTGATTTTTCAGTCTTAGATGGAATTTTGGCTAAGTCAAAATTTACATCTCGACAGATGATCTTTATCCATCGAGTTTGATCATCCGTAGGAATACTATTTGTAAATAAAAATCAATTATTTTTCTGGAATATTTTATAACTCGACGGATACTAGTTTATCCTCATCCGTCGAATTGTCTTAATCTTAGCCGTTAATTTCCAAAAACTGTATCCATCGAGTATACTTACAGTTTGTAAGCATAACACGACTGATAATTGATGGAATTTTTACAGTTTATTTTTAAACAGCTATTTTAGGCAATTTTATTGGTTACTTTATTTTAGTTTATTATTTTTGACAGTTATTTTTGAGATAGTATAAAAGCATATTTCATTTCCATTGCTTTTCTTTTATCATTCTCAAACCATCTGCTCTAAATTCTATCTTTCTCAAAAGCAATTATCATCTCCATCTCTGCAATTTCCACTCTCTAACAATGGCACCAGTAGTCAAAATCATGTCACAAACTGGATACATCTATGAGAAAAACAACTTCACGGCTCTAGTAAACAAGGGGATGCATCATTCAAGTGACTACCACAAAATGATGGATTTTGTGACGAACTGCAAACTCAGCTATGCAATGCTAGAATCACCCACCATTTTCTGTGAGGTTGTTGAAGAGATGTGGACTACTGCTTCATACAACTCGACAGATAAGACCATCACACTCACCATTAAAGGTAGGGAATTCTGTATTAATAGTGATGTTATCAAAGCATGTTTCAAGATTCCTGATAATATTGTGACCTCACCACACACAGACACTGATATAGTTAATGTTAGGTCACACACACTGTGGAAGGGGGTTGAATACAGTGTTTACTACAATCAAATAGAATATAAGAACTCAAGTAACAAAAAATAGATTTTATTCAACACAATAAACTCTGTTACAAAGAACTGTCCTCTCTCAGTGATGAACAAATTATCACGAGAGCTGCTAGGGTTACAATAATTAATAAACTCGATTATGATAACACATATAGTGTAAACCCTATGTCTGTGTTTATATACTACATAGTTACAAGATAATCTTCTAATTGATATCGAATACAATTCTGCTTCCTAATATATTACAATCAGTTATCTTTTCTTCCAAGTATTCTATTCCTTATAGAATTCTTCTTCATGCATATTTCTTCTTATGTTTGTCTTAATCTTCTTTCCTTTCAATCAGCCGCCTTCCTTATCTGAACGTCTCCTTAAGTCCTGATATTATCTCCTGATAAATATCTCCTGATAACTTAAGTTCTGACAACTTAAGTTCTGATATCTTAAGTCCTGACTTCAGTATAAGTACTGATTTCCAGTTAAGTACTGATTTGTCCTGTTAAGTAAGATCTAAAAACTAAACACAAATCATATTAGACATGACATCACAAATATATCTAACAATCTCCCCCAACTAGTAAATTAGCATAATATACAAGTTTAACAAATATTTGATGATGTCAAAAACATTAAGTACAAATGCATGAGAATTTGACTAGATAACTACAACTTACAGTCCTTGTAGCTTTACCATCCTTAAGGTCTGATAACAACTTCAGTCTGTATTCACTTCAGAATTTAAGCAGTTGTAGATCTTTGACTTGGCTTCAATTTCTGATCTCTTTGATGTCAGGAGTTGTTCTGAGATAGTTCTTCAACAAACATCTCTCAGCATATTCAAGTTCATTGATCATCCTCCTTTTAGCATTCTTTAATTCAACTGTATCTTCACCAGTTTGAAAGATAGCAGCCCTGAGATCATTTATTTTAGCTTTCCTTATATCCTGATCTAGTCTGATTATGTAGGCTTTATCAGACTCAAGATTAAATTCAAGTCCCTTAATACCAGAAAATGTAGTAATGATTTTAGCAGTATTAGGCTTCATTTCAACAATTTCTCCACTATGAGATCTGTACTTGGGACAGTATGGGCTATCAGACTTTATAGAGTAAAGCTTCTTCTATCTTGGAATATTTGACTTTAAACACCCTGCAGCACCATCTGTTGATCTATTTTTAACTTGAAGCAGAAATAGAACATGTTCCAATTCTTCAAAATACTTCAATGAAATTGCATTCTCCCTTATCTGGAATACCCTCCCATCTGTCATAAAGTATAACATGATGTCTTCTTTCAAAATAGAATGGTAAACCATTTCTACAGATTCAAGTTAATTTAATCTCTCAGGAGTTGCTCCTACACCTGGTTCACTTAAGGAAGTTGGATCATTGGTAGTATTGCTTACTCTCTTCTCTTTTGAACTACCCAATCCAGATTTGTCTCTTGCTTACTTTCCTGTAACAACTCTTGCTTCAAAACCACTTGATATAGTCTTTAAAGGTTGAGTCTGTTGAGCTTTGGTGAATCCTGGTAGTAGCATCTTTGAAGGTTTAACATGAATAATGTCAGAGGTTTCCTTTTCCTTATCTTCTGATATCAAGCCAACTTGAGCTATGTCAGAGGTTGCTTGCTTCACTGTCATATTAGAATTTACTACATCTTGACTCTAGACAACTTGAGCCATGTCAGAGGTTGTTTGAGAAATCTTCTTTTTCATCAGAGTAAGACTAGCATCTTCTTCATCAATTATTTCTTCATCCATGACTGGCACATATACCTTTACAGGTTCATCAACTTTTTCTTTACCCTCGGATCTTGGATCTACCTCCACTTGTGATTTGGCTTTGGTTGCCTCAGAATTTGCCCTTTCTTTAATCACAATACCCTTATGTTTTGGAAGTTTCCTTTCAACAAAGGAAGCTTTAGATTTGGAGTTGACTTTTTCTGATTTAAGTCTAGCTTCTTCTTCATTTAGACTTTCAAAGTCCATTCCAGGATTTTCTTTAAGAAATAATCTCCTTGAAATTTCTTCATCAAGTTCCAGATGTTCAGTAGAACTTATCCTTTTACCAGTATCAGAACTTATTCTTCTCCCAGTATCAGAACTTGTTCTTTGTGTAGAAATTTCAGTTGTCTTTGATGAAGAACCTTTGCCACCTTTGCCTTGACCATGACCTCTACCCATTCCAGAGTTTCCCTGGTCATCATTTCCATCATCCTTTCCTTTCAGTGATTGAATAGATTTGCATTTGGACTTAATTACTTTCTCCCCCTTTTTGGCATCAGCAGGTAAAAGAAGAGAGACAAGTAATTCCACTGAGGATTGGATCTCAATGAGTTGAGTTTGATGAGAAGCTTGATTCTTTAGAATTTCATCAATTTGAGCTTGTTGCTTCTCCTGAGTTTTTTCAATATACCCAATTCTGTCAAAGGCTGGCTTGAAAAATCTGTTCTTTTCCAATTTTATATTCATATCTTGCTGGATCAAAGATTCTTGAATTTTATTCACCTTGTCATGAGTTATTGAGTGTTGACCTTGAAGGTGCCTATTACTCATTGCAGTAACTCTCAGATGTGCCTTGAAATCATCATTTATCAGCATTTCATCAGCTTTGGCAAGGTGCTCAACAAGAATTTTTTCAGTAGGAACAAAACTAACTGAGTTCCATTCCTTAGTCCACTCCTTTCCTCTAGGAGTTTCACTCCAACGTAATGGTGCATCCTCTCTAACAAACTTCTTGATTAAATCAGCTTTGTTTGGAGCTTGTTGAGGTGCTTGTCCTCATGGACCAGCTGCATCAGCATCTACATTTGCAACAGCTTCACCAGTAAGTTCAACATTATCAGCATCAAAACTTACAGATCCTGCAGCATCAGCATCCTCTGATAAAAGAACAGTATGTGAGGCTATAGAGGCTTCAACATCATCCTCTAAGTTCTGATCTGCAACTAAGTTCTGATCAACAGCCAAATCTTGATGCCCACCTAAAATCTGATTTTTATCATCCAGATTCAGAATTGGTGTGGTTGGAATATCTTCATTGAAATCAGCATCTAGAATTGGTGTTGGTGGAGTGAGTTGAGTTGGTGGAGCTTCCAAGTACAAAACCTCAGGCACAATCAAGTTATGAATATCAATTTCAGCACTTGTACCTGGGTCTTCAGTATATACTGGATCAATTACAGGAGACACATGAGGTGTAAGCACTTGCTCTGGAATATTCCCTTGTTCTTGAATAAGAGACTTTTGAGTTGATTCAGCAGTAGGAAGTAATTCAATTACTATAGGTTCTGCTAAGATCAGAGATTCCTGACCCCCTTCCTTAGCTGCTTCTTTCAGAGTTGCTTCAGAGTGTGATGATACACTTACAGCCCTCCTGGCTCTTTACATTTTAAGTCTCTTTGCAGAATTAGAACCTTTGGGACCTTCATCATCAGAATTTAGCTTTCTAAGCCTTTTGAGGGGCCTAGAACTCCCAGTTTCAGTGTCTTTCTGAGAAGAAATCTTCTCAGCTTCTACAACAACAGGTTCTGATATGGGAACCTGTTCCTCATTGTCTGACTCATCTCTCAGAACAATTCTCCTTCTCTTCTGTTGAGATTGGGGTACTATCTTAGTCCTCTTGGGTTTTGAAGATGAAGGCTTCACATGATGTGCTGAAGTTTGAGGTTGAGATGACTGTGATGGTTTGAAATATGTCCTTATGGAGGGTTGAGTAGGTTGAGGTTGAGAAGTTTGAGGTTGATGACAGATGGTAGGTTCTGATGGCTGTTGAGTTGGTTGTGATGTGTTGGTGGGTTGAACATCAGGGTAAAGAGATGTGTATGTTTGTTGATCAACATTTACCAAAATCTGTTTTACTAACTGAGGAATCTGTAAGGGTCTCTGAACTGGTTTCTTAATGTCAACATTTAACAAATCATTAAAAGCCCTTTTTGCAAGCTTAAAGGGTGGAATTAAAGTACTGGCTAATTGGGGTTCATCAGCACAATAAAAAGTATATATAAGCTGACAGAATCTAGCAAAGTATACTACATTCCTATCCTCTATCATCCTATCCCCTATGAAACCTAGCACATCACTTGCAAAATCAAAATGAGTTTGATGAATAAGGGCATACCCGATTTTTTGACTCATGATGGGAATAACATCAAAATTGGAGCATTTATTGGCGAATGCCTTAGTGATACCTTTCTGATATTTACTCTTTTCAGTTGACCTAGCTTTCCCAAACTCTTCTCATAGCCCAAACTGGCCATGAGCTGCTGTAAGACAGGATCCTCCACTGTTAAGAATGTGCATCCTTCAGGTAAATGGAGAGCTTTACGAACTGCTCCAGGAGTAACCACATGCTCGACATCTCCTGATGTGAAAATGATGCTTGGAGTACCAGTAGCACCACCATCATCAAAAAGCCCAGTTCTCCAAAATGTCAGCACTTGTTGGCTGGAAATAGTTTGAGGATGGGTCAAAGCATACCCAATCTCACTATGAGCTAATACATCTTGCACAAAGTGCAAATCTGATGGAGCTTCAGTCTTGGTCAGGATTGCAGCATAATTATTTGAGGCAAACTTGGCTCCATCAACAATTAAATCCTTGGGCGCCATCAGAAATAAGTGAGAGGTTAGAGTGCCTGTAAGGTGTTTGAGAAAATGTCTGTAAAGAAAATCGTCAGAAAATGTGAGAGAGAATAAGAAAAGAGAGAGAGTACAATAAAAATGAAAATAAAAGATTTGAAAATCTTTTGTCTCTTTTACTTAAACACCCCACGTGACAGCAGTTAATAAGAAGTGGAACAGACCTTTACAGCTGTCAGGCATGCAGCAGTCAAGGCAAAAGTTAATGGGCACGGTAAATAAGTAATAATTACATTGCACGTTCAGTTTTGTAAAAACTGTTCCCACTAAACAAATGATTATTACTGCTTTATCTCACATAAACCAATATTCTGTAAAAATATGACCATTCAAGTAATGACAAAAAATAAACCAAGTAAATAAATACTGCCACGTCAGCATAAGAACTTGATTCTTATCAGGATTTAAAAGTCATCAGAATATGACTCTTTTACTCGAAAAGTGAATGTTTATTCCTGTTATTCTTCACACAAATACTGATATGAGTACACCAGAACTTAATCATCAGAACTTCCATCAGAACTTGTCCTCAGAATTTATGCAACTGACACTTAAACTGTTCATCTAAAACAACATTTATCACCACAGTAATTTTCATCATTCATATGGAGTGTATGTGTGTGCATTAAGCTAAATATCAGACCAAGAGTAAAGTCTGATTCACTTCACTACTGAAAGAGATGTGTCCTAAGTCCAATCATGTATGATGATTTAGGAATAACTTTTATGTAATCTATTTTGATTTCATTGATATTAATAAAAGACTTGTTTTGGTTTTATTGCGGGCTTTATCTATTTAAGTGTTTAAATAAGATATACCATAGTTTAGAGTAAAGCTTTTTATGGATTATGATGAGATCATAATAATGAGACCTAAAAGATGATAACTCTGAACTTAAATATTTCCTGGTCGTAGGATTACTAACTGGTAATTAGTAATCCGCAAAGATCGGTACATACTATGCTTGCTTCATTATGAAGGATGTCTATTCTCATAGACATTTGTGTGGTGACACTATAGCTAGTATGTAGGTGCTTATTATAGAATAAGTTCACTGAACATGACTCATACAACTGAACAACTGATGGAGTTCACTCATAGTCATCTTGTGTACACTGAACTATACTTTGGTTTAGTTCTTAGTCTCTAAGGACAATAATAAGGGCTCTACTGGGTGTAGGAATTTGTACACGAAGATAGGGTATGATCAATAAAGGATCTACCCCTTCCAGTGAAGGAAGAGAATGTTCAATGCTGATCCACTTATGCTAGTTCAGGAATCTCTGGCCAGAGTGAATAAAATTAGAAGGAAGTTTCTAATTTACATTAATTAGAACTAAGCATAGTGAATGGGAAAACATATAATTAAATAAGATAGGCTTGACACAAGTTCCATGCCTTGTATTTAATCGTGACATTGCAGGGTAGAAGGAATTGATTGTACGGTAACTATTCACTGAATGGGCAGTGAATTCGTATTATCCGGATAGTCGCGATATGCTGAGAAGTATCCCTCATGATGTAGAATAAATATGATTAATTAATTAATCATATTTAATGAATTAGAGAATTTATATAAATAATAATAAAATAGTTTTATTATTATTTATTTCTACTACCGGCTTAATATTGAACCTATAGGGTCACACCATAAAAGAGAATGATTTAACGGTGGAGGAATTAATTAACAATGGCTGATAATTATTTATTTGTGAAATAAATAATTAATTAGAAAATTTAATAATTGATTAAATGAGATTTAATTAATTATAAATTAATTAAGAAAAGTTCTTAATAATATTAATTAAGAATTTAATTTTGGAAATTAAATCAAGTGAGAGAATTATTTTTCTAAAGTGTTTAGAAAAGGGATTAATAATTAAAAGGTGTTTTCTAAAGTTCTAAGGTGTTTTAATTTTGCCTATAAATATACTATTATAAACCCTATTTGCCTTAACCAAAATAAAAAACCCTAATTCTAAAGTAGAAATAGAGGGAGGCAACTAATTCTCTCAACCTCTTCCTCCTCCATTACATTGATCTCTTGGTGGATACCGGTGGAATGCTTCACACTTGAGGAGCAGCTGCTAGGGATCTCCGCTCATCGTTCTTGGATCGCTATTAAAGACCTCCATCTTTCCATTAACGTAAAGCTTCTTAAGGTAAACATACTGAACTACGAATTAAATATTATTTTTCGCATGGATCCCGCGGAGGGTTTCGGTTTTTTTTTAAGATTTAAATTTACGTTTTCGTTGCGTTTATATGCTAAAAACCCTTCAAGTACATCTTAGAAATAAGGCATAACTAAGAACTTTGCTTAAAATCTATCATTATTCTGAAGTCTACTATAGAATAAGTTCATTCATGAGTCCACCTCAACTGTTTTGTGCTCATTTTATGCATCTTTTGAAATTCCTTTTTACAGTGGCTTCTCAGTGTAAGTGAGTCACAACTGCTTATCAGAATTTATGCTATTATCAGAGTATTTCTCCAGTAATCAGAGAATGTGAAAAGTCACCAAGAAAATTTTATTTTGATTTTCTAATGCATATTACTTAATACCAGCAATGCACTTGGGTCTTCCCTTCCACATTTTTACTCCAGATATCAAAGGAGTACCTGATTTTTATTTATTTTATTTTCTTTTTCTTTTGATAAGTGAGGCTTATCAGCACTTAGTACATCCATCAGATTTACTAACATCAGAACTTAACAGATAAGAAGCACAATTCTAGTTTTTGACTTAGTAATAAGATACACAAAGTAAACTTTAACCAATCTCAATATCAGAATTTGCTTGTGTTAAAAGATTTCCACATAAACAATTACTTCAAATATGGGATTATTAGTATATTAAAGACTACTAGGTCAACATCTAGCACAGTTATCCTCATTGGATTGAATAGTCACAGAAATATTCATATCACTATCAGAGTTTAGAAATTCACATCAGATAACAATCAACACTTAGAAAATTTCAATTTAAGCACAGAATACACAAAGATAGTAATATTTGTAAATACTGATCATAAAGTCTGATGTATCAGAACATAAACTAAGCAGATTTAGAGAAGGAACTTGAAACCATTCCAAGTTCATTTACCAATCTTATACAAGTAGCTTCAAATAGTGGTTTTGTGAAGATATCTGCTAGTTATTGATCTTTTGGAACAAAATGCAATTCCACTGTACCTTCATCCACATGTTCCCTTATGAAGTGGTACCTAATGCTGATGTGCTTTTTCATTGAGTGTTGAACTGGATTACCTGTCATAACAATAGCACTTTGATTATCACAGTAAATAGGGATTTTAGAATATGTTAACCCATAATCTAGTAACTGATTCTTCATCCAAAGAATCTGTGCACAATAGCTTCCTGCAGTAATGTATTCTACTTCTGTAGTTGATGTGGAAATTGTCTTTTGTTTCTTGCTAAACCAAAAAACTAATCTGCCTCCAAGAAATTGATAGCTTCCACTTGTGCTTTTCCTGTCAATTTTGCATCCTGCAAAATCTGCATCTGAGTAACCTATTAGCTTAAAGTCTGATTCTCTGGGATACCACAATCCCAGATCAGCTGTACCCTTAAGGTACATGAAAATTCTTTTTACAACTGTTAAGTGAGGTTCTCTTGGATCTGCTTGAAATCTTGCACAAAGACAGGTAGCATACATGATATCAGGTCTACTTGTAGTTAGATAGAGTAGTGAGCCAATCATACCTCTATAATCAGTAATATCTACTGATGTACCAGTATCTTTATCCAATTTTGTTGCAGTGGCCATATGAGTGGATGCACTTGAACAATCTTGCATTCCAAATTTCTGGTGTACTTAGATTGACAAATAAAAGTTCCTTCTTCATTCTGCTTGACTTGAAGGCCCAGAAAATAGCTAAGTTCTCCCATCATACTCATTTGATATCTTGACTGCATTAGCTTGGCAAATCTTTTACAAAGCCTGTCATTTATAGAACCAAAAATGATATTATCAACATATATCTGCACCAAAAGTAAGTCCTTTCCATGGTTGAGATAAAACAATGTTTTGTCAATAGTCCCTCTGTTAAATACACTTTCCAGAAGAAACCGAGCTAATGTCTTATACCATGCTCTTGGAGCTTGCTTAAGGCCGTAAAGTACTTTATCAAGTCTGTAGACATGATTAGGAAATTTTGATTCTATAAAACCTGGAGGTTGTTCAACATATACTTCTTTTTCCAATTCTCCATTAAGAAAAGCACTTTTTACATCCATTTGAAATACTGTAAACTTTTTGTGAGCAACATAAGCCAAAAATATCCTTATGGCTTCCAATCTAGCAACTGGTGCAAATGTTTCATCATAATCAATTCCCTTATGTTGAGAATATCCTTTTGCAACCAGCCTTTCTTTATTCCTTGTAATTATGCCATCACTATCAGTTTTATTTCTGAACACCCACTTTGTACCAATAATAGATCTGTTCTTTGGTCTTGGCACTAGGGTCCAGACTTTATTTCTTTCAAATTCATTTAACTCTTCCTGCATTGCTTGCACCCAATCAACATCTTGAAGAGCTTCTTCCACTTTCTTTGGTTCAGTTTGAGAAAGAAAAGAGTGATAGAGACATTCATTTGATGTTGCTATTCTAGTTCTTATACCTGCTTCAGGATCTCCAATAATCAAGTTAGGTGTGTGTGCTTTAGTCCACTTCCTTGCAGATGGAAGGTTATCTCTAGAACTGGATGCTCCCCCATGATCCATGCTGTCTCCATCAACATTTTCTGATTCTCCCCCTGAAATTATGCTCTCTGAGTTGGATCCTTCAGAATCTGAGTTTCTAGAATTATCAAAACTTGGCTTATTAGAACTTGATGAATCAGAACTTAAGGAGCCTGTTCTAGATTCTGATGCTTCTTGAGATGTGGTTGGATCTTCTATATGCCCCCCTGCACAGGTGCATTTTCCTTTGGCATAGTCACCATAGTTTTAATAACATCAGAGTTTAATCCATCAGAGTTTGCAGTATCAGGATTTAGACTGTCAGGATTTAGACTATCAGGATTTACAGAATCAGAATTTAAAACTTCATTCTCAAATCTCAGCTGATCATGATCATTGAAATCTCCAAGTCCAGTAATCTTCTTATCATCAAAAGAGACGTTGATAGATTCCATGACAACCCTTGTTCTTAAATTGTAGACTCTGAAGGCTTTTATGGAAAGTGGATATCCAACAAAAATTCCTTCATCAGCTTTTAGATCAAATTTGGATAGCTGTTCAGGATGAGTCTTAAGAACAAAACACTTGCATCCAAACACATTAAAATACTTCAGATTTGGCTTCTTTTTCTTCACCATCTCATATGGTGTCTTTCCATGCTTGTTGATAAATGTTGCATTCTGAGTAAAAGAAGCAGTCTGCACAGCTTCAGCCCAAAAATAGGTTGGTAACTTTGTTTCATCAAGCATAGTTCGTGCAACTTCAATAAGAGTTCTATTCTTTCTTTTAACAACTCCATTTTGCTGTGGAGTTCCCGGAGCAGAGAATTCCTGCTTGATTCCTTGGTCTTTGCAGAACTCTTCCATGATCAAATTCTTGAACTCAGTGCCATTATCACTTCTTATGATTTTCACAGAGTCTTTAACCACTTTATCCAGTTGTTTGACATGATCAATCAAGATAGATGCAGTTTCACTTTTTGTGTGCAAGAAATACACCCATGTGTATCTGGTGAACTCATCCACTATGACCATAACATATTTCTTCTTTACAATAGACATAACATTCACTGGACCAAATAGATCAACATGTAGAAGGTGATAAGGCTCAAGAATTGAAGATTCAGTCTTGCTCTTGAATGAAGATTTTCTTTGTTTTTCCTTTAGACATGAATCACAAAGGCCATCAGGAGCAAATACTGATTTTGGCAGTCCTCTCACAAGATCTTTCTTGACTAGTTCATTTATATTGTTGAAATTTAAATGAGAGAGCTTCTTGTGCCAATTCGAGCTTTCTTCAATTGATGCTCTACTTAACAGACAGATTGCAGAACCATCAGTACTTGTTGAAAGCTTGACTTCATAAATGTTACCATGCCTGTATCCTTTCAGAACAACTTTTCCTGTAGATTTTCTAACAACTTCACAGTGTTCTTCAAAGAAATCTACATGATAACCTCTGTCACAGATTTGACTAACACTCAGCAAATTGTGTTTAAGTCCTGAGACTAGAGCTACTTTTTCAATGATGACATTCGCAAGATTGATATTGCCATATCCCAGAGTTTTTCCCATGTTTCCATTTCCATAAGAAACACCTGGGCCAGCTTTCTCCACAAAGTCTGGTAACAGGGCTTTATTTCCAGTCATATGTCCTGAACATCCACTTTCCAGAACTAGGATGTTTTTCTTGTTGCCCTGCAATCACAAAGACCACTAATGATTAGTTTTAAGGACCCAGACTTGCTTGGATCCTTTGGCCTTATTAAGTTTATTAACATTTGCAGCGGATTTAGCATCAGAATTTATGTTAACAGTTTTCTTATCAGAATTTGCAATATCAGACTTTGCATCAGAATTTACACTAGAAGGAATAATGCTAACTTTCTTTAAAGAAGGTTTTATTTGATAATAATCATAGTACAAATTATGATATTCCTTACAAGTATAAATGGAATGCCATAAACTACCACAATGAAAACAAGGATTTTGTGGCCTATATCTAACAGACTGACTCTTAACTCCTGATTTTGAAGGTAAGGAGTTTATGTTCTTATTCTTCCTGCAAAAAGAAGCCAGATGGTTAGAATTTCCATAGTTATTACATTTTTTTCTAGGAGCATTAGAAACAGGCTTATAATCATTGTTTTTATTCACACCTACTTTCCATTCCTATTTTTCCTAGGTGGCTTTACCTTGTTTACATTCTTAACATCTTTCAGCTTATTCTTAAGCTGCTTCTTTGTCATTAAGCCTATGTTTACTTCAGTTGGCTTATCCTTTTTTGGTTTGTCAGAAGTTAATTTCTCTTTAACTTCTGATTTATCAATATCAGACTTTACAGCTACAAACTTATCAGGATTTACCTTTGGCATTTATTTAACAACTATAGGCTCAATTTCTACAATTTCTTTATCATTCTTATCATCTCCATAACCTAATCCCTCTTTCCAGTTTTCACTACTTAACAAATTCTGAGTTATCCTGCTAGAGCTAGTCCAAGTCCTGATAATCTCTCTTTCCTTTTCTAACTCAGTTTTTAGAGATTCATTCATTTTAAGCACTTCATCTCTAACATAGAAAGCATCATCTTTATCTTTCTGAGTTTGATGGAACATAACTAACTCTTTTTCTAAATAATCATTCCTCTTTTTATAAGCAAGATTTTCAGAAGTTAATCTTTCACATGTTAAAGTTTGATCTCTATAAATAATGAACATGGTTTTAAGATATCTTCTCAACTCAGTAATATCATCAGTATGAAAAGCATAGGTTGTTTGAGGTACCTTTAACTCAACAGCTTCTAAAATGCTATCAGCATTTGCCATCAAGGCATAGTTCACCTCACTTTCAGAATCTGAAGTGTCTGTCCAGCTTTTCTTCTTTGTGACAAGAGCCTTGCCTTTGTCACTCTTCACTTTCTTGCAGTCAGGAGATATGTGGCATTTCTCACCACAGTTGTAGCATTTGACATTTGAGTAATCTCCTCTATCAGACTTTCCTCCTTTGCCTTCAGATTTTCTGAAACCTTTCTTATCAGAACTTGCACCTTTCCTGGAAAACTTTTTTCCCCTTCTGAATTTCCAGTATGCAATCTTTGTGATGTCTTACCTTTGCATCCTTTGCAATAGATGAGACATCTTCAACTGTATATTCACTTTTCTCCTCTGGTACAGTTTATGCTGGATGATCTGCAACTATAACAGAGAGCTTGGTTGGCTTTTGTGGTCCTTCATTAATTCTGTCAAGTTATTCTGGATCTGTAGCTTCCAGAAACATAGACATCCTCACCTTCCATATGGGATACTTAGAAGGTTTCAGTATGGGAACCTTAATTATCTCATATCGATTATGGATTTGAGTCTTTGGAGTTTCTTCAGTTTTGGTGGGCTTGGTTGGAGTTTGTACTTCTTCAGACATGATTGTTTTTGGATCTTTACTATATGTATGTTAACAGATTGCTTTGATACCACTTTTTAGGTCACACACACTGTAGAAGGGGGTTGAATACGGTGTTTACTACAATCAAATCGAATATAAGAACTCAAGTAACAGAAAACAGATTTTATTCAACACAATAAACTCTATTACAAAGAACTGTCCTCTCTCAGTGATGAACAAATTATTACGAGAGTTGCTAGGGTTACAATAATTAATAAACTCGATTATGATAACACATATAGTGTAAACCCTATGCCTGTATTTATATACTACACAGTTACAAGATAGTCTTCTAATTGATATCGAGTCCAATTCTGCTTCCTAATATATATCAATCAGTTATCTCTTCTTCCAAGTATTCTATTCCTTATAGAATTATTCTCCATGCATATTTCTTCTTATATTTTTCTTAATCTTCTTTCCTTTCAATCAGTCGCCTTCCTTATCTGAACGTCTCCTTAAGTCCTGATATTATCTCCTGATAAATATCTCCTGATAACTTAAGTTCTGACAACTTAAGTTCTGATATCTTAAGTCCTGATTTAGTATAAGTACTGATTTCCAGTTAAGTACTGATTTGTCCTGTTAAGTAAGATCTAAAAACTAAACACAAATCATATTAGACATGACATCACAAATATATCTAACAGTTAATATGCTTAATTCCATGAACTATGCTCTCTCTACTTCTAAGTTAAGTGACATTTGGAGATTAGGTCTTAGGAAGAAATGGATTTTCATGTGTGATGTAGTGACCAAGGTCTTCTATGGTAAAATCAGTAATTTTGATTCTATCAATATTTCCATGCTTAACATGATTTACATGTTAGTTACAGATAAGTTCTTTAATTTTAGTGATCTTGTTTTGTTTGAGTTGGGATTTAAATTAGGAGAGTTAAATAAGAGAGGTAAAAATGTTTATTATGCTAGATTTTTCATGATGTTAGCTAACCACCTCTCTGAGGAAATTGTACTTGAGAACCCAAACAATAAATTAGATTGTTGGGTTCAAGAAAGAAGAATTATTGCAGATTTGAACATGGCAAATCATCATAGAGAGGTGCCACTCTTCTATTTCCCTGTAATGGAAGCACCTCAGGTAAGTGAGGTAAGTTCATCTGTCCCTACTATTCCAATCTCATAAATTTCTTTGCAAACAAGTGTAGCTATGGCAACTGTGTCAATGATCCAACACTTGCCTACCCAAGCTGCCAAATCCAAAATTTCTAAATCCAAGGTAAAGAAAGCCCCCTCTGGTATCTCTCAAAAGATGCCAGTTGCAAAATCTACCAAAACCAAAGAGGGGAGTGTGAAGGTAGGTAAGATAGGTGAGGGACAGGGTGAACATAAAAGAAACCCTAAAAATAAGGAAGGAGAGTTGAGTGGTTCCCAGCCTAGCCACACTGCAGTTTCCCAACAAACTGCAGTGATTAATAAAGACAAAAGCTTATTTCTAGTTGCATCCTCCCAAAAGGATATGACTATTGAACAAAGCTCTCAACCAAGAGCACATGCCTAAAGGGTAAGGGACACTAGCTCACCTCAAACTTATGCTAGAAAGAAGAAATCAAAAACCCTTGGGGATGCACAGGGTTCACACACTGTGCAAACTGGTGCTAAAGACACAGTCACTGCACCTTCACAAATTCAGCTTGATATGGCTCCAATAAATGTGGAGTCACAACCAAAATCATTAGTTATAGAAGCACCTCAAACACCAAATTCTCCCACAAACTCTCTGGATGTGGACATGATCAACACATCAATTTCTGATTCCCCTTCTTTAACTCTGGTGTGGAAGCCAAAATCTAGAGCAAGTAAGCATCATCTTTTGGATGATTTGTTGGCTCACTTGCCAATTCTTTCAGGAACTGTTGAAACATCTGTGCCCAAAATCTCATCAATCAGCACAGAGTTAATAATAGTTTCAATTCCAAGTTCATTCATTTCTACTCTCTCGATGGATATTGCTCATCTGTCGAGTAGTGACTGTATCCCGACGGATAAGCTTAACAGCATTTATCTGTCGGATAGTCAAACTGCTAACCCGATGGATATTCCTCATCCGTTGGGTGTCTCTACACAACCTCAAATTTCATCCATTATCTCTAGTACAGAAGATGTAGTGGTTGTACAGTCACTCTTAGGATTGAGGGAAGAGAGTGTTATGAGTGAGAGTCTGTGTCGCTCCCAGGAAAAAGGAGAGGAAAAGAGTGAAAATATGCAATCCATTTCTTCAGGATTGACAAAAGAGAGTGAGAGGAGTCCCACCTTAGATGGTGAAGGTGAGGGTGTGAGGGTGGGGAGCCAGGGTGAGACCCTGATGCAACAAAAGAGAGAACAAGAGAGAAATGCAGGTACAAGAGCTATAAGGATGGATGTCATTGCTAGTGAGTTAATGAATGTCCAAGATACAGACGTGGAGGGACTATCTCAGCAACCTCAAGCAGTTATAGACTCCACCTCCCTTGATGCTGAGGCATTTACTCACCCTGTTCCATCTTATCAACTTCTAGCTAAACAGGGCAATGATAATGCAGAAAGGATGCTCAATTTGGTGTATACCACTCGGTCAATGCTAAGAGCTAAGGATGCCATCACAGCTTTGCCCTCTACAACTAGTGATGTTGATTATGAGACTGCTGGTTCAGCAGATTTCTTTGAAGATGAAGCTGTAGATAGCGAAGAAGAGCCATTGGACATAGGGGGGGAAGTAGGTTCCAGTTCAAGATCAGGCATGCCATCATGGGCGTTTTCCAAACATTATGATGAACACTACTTCAAGACAACCCTGATCCAACTCATAAATCAGACAAATTCTGCTCTTCAAACCACTACCAATACCAACACCAAGAAGCTCCTTCAAGCACATCCTGCTTCTCTATAACTACAACAGATTCAAGGCTTCCAACATGCTAGAGATGTCAACACCACGAAGGGTGATATTGATGAGATGAAAAAGGCTATTTCTGACAAGATGGACTCTAAGCTTCCAGAAGCTACAATGCTTGACATCAAGAGAAAACTCATGAAAAATTATGATCTTACCACAAAGATTGATGCCTTGGATACAAGAATGCCAGCTATGGAAGCATCTCTAACAGCCATTCATCTGCATCAAGCCCAACAGACAAACTTGCTTTATAAACTGGTGGCTGCTCAAACCTCATCCTCTACTCAACTTGATGATAACAAAAAGGGGGAGGAAAGGACCAAGTGAGGGGGAGAAACAGCTTAACATTCAAATTAGTAAAGTAAATGTGCCTACAATTGCTTTCATCAAGCCACCAGTTATAGACAAGTACTGATCTGATCAATGAAGCAACAGCCAATTTAAGAGCCGCTGAAAAGGAGCAGTTAAAACCAATCAAGTGGGAGAAAATTGATGAGGACATACAAAAGAAGTTTGGACTAGTAAAGAAGCCAGAAAAGTCAGCCATTCATCACTCTCAAGTCAGACAAATCTCTGCGAATGAAATGAGCATGAACTATCTGGAAAGGGGACAGCCATCCTGCATCAAATCTCCAAAGGCTGAAATAATTTTGAAGCCAAAGGTGAACTATCCAAAATCATCATTAAAGAACCCTTTGGATACAGTGTATGAGACACCTAAGCCAGATGAGAAGAAGCTTCTGTCAAGTTCAATTGCCTTCTACAAGGATCCAACTGATTCAGCTTTAAAAAGAAGGATTGCTAAAGTTTTCAGGAATGGGAAAGAAATTTGTGTGATGGCTGGACATCCTCAATTTGATCAAGCAAAGGAGAAGAAAAGACAAGATTGAAGAAGGAAAAGAAGCAAGCTATTTTAAATGCCAAAAAGGCTAAGCAAAAGAAAGAGCAAGCTGCTATCTTGGCCAAGCTACAAGCTGTGAAACTAAAACAACAAATTCCTGCTCAGCCATCTGAAATCACTGAATCTCAAGATCAAAAGAAGCAATTTGAACCACAATAGAAGAAGAAATCTCAGAGATACAAGGAATTTTCCAAAAGAACCAAAAGGAAATTGAACTTTGTTGGTAAGGAATTGGAGGATAAGTTTCCCAAGGAATCCACAACAACTATAACTCAAGCATCAAAACCCTCTGTAGTATTTGAAGACATCAAGGTGGTGGATCCTTATAAGAACATTCATGGTGAACCTATTGTGCCTAAGGATGAACCAATTGACTGGGAAAGCCTACCAATTCCTGACTTCAATCTGCCAATCCTTAACAAGCCAAAGAGAACAATGTCAAGAGCAATCAAGAAAGTGAAGTTGTCACCTCTCAAATCCAAATCTCTAGTCAAAGCTCAATCTAAAGTCAACGAGGGATATTACATGTACTTGTGTGACATCAAGGAATTCACTGATCTAAATCTCTATCTAGATGAACTAGAAGAAGTGAGAGGGATTGATGCATACAGAAATCTTCCTGAAAGGTTAGTTTTCAAGTACAGGGGAGGAAAGGAGATTCAATGGCCACTTCACAGGATCCTTCAAGAAAGGCAAGCTGTACTGATAATGGTTTATTCATCTTTCAAGAAGAACTTTGGGTTCAATATAACTGCAAGAAGACTGGTTCTGAAGAAGATTGAAGAACTGAGGAGTATTAGAGCTAAAGATGCACTCCCAAAGACTCTAATTATTCCTTACACAGGGAGAAGAGTGCATCTAAGGCCCTACTGGATGATGGAGTTCATGGATGACAAAAGAGTTAGAAGATTTTTCAGATTAGAAGACCAATTGAGCATCTCTAGCAATTAGACTTTTTTGGAGATGCAAGAAAAGCTAAATCTCTCAAAATCTGATGAACTGGAATTCCACAGACAGCTCCAAAATCAGATAGAAGAAAACAACAGAAAGATTTGAAAGAGATCCAGACCTTCAAGGAACTAGATAAATCTGTTCAAGCTAGAGGAGCACCTTGAAAATGACTGTGAGCTAAACTTTGTACATTTTGTTAAATGAAGCACTTTACTGTTTTATCTACTTACTTTCAAAATTGTATTTTTAGGGTGTTTTGTTATCATCAAGTTTCTCTTAATTTATGGCTACAATTCCAGTAGACATAAATTGGGGGAGATTGTTGTGAATATGTTGTGTACTTGATGATTTCATTAACAAAATACCTTGGTAGATTTTACTTAGTGAAAAATGTAGCACTCGACGGATAAGGATTATAGTCCCGATGGATGACTCAATATAGTCCTGACGGATGATGATTTATTATCCATCGAGTGAGTAGCTTATGTAATAATAAGTCTGTAGCACATTTCTGCATACACATTGTTTAGATTCTGTAAGTAGTACTCAAGTCATGTTGACTTTAACTAGATATGCAGAATAGGTTGATTAATTGTACATAGATGATGTCTTGTAATTCTGCATAAATGAAATGAAGTCAAGTGCCAGATTGCTACCCGACGGATAAACAATAATGCCATTCGACGGATGATCAACAAGACAACCCTACGGATGATCATGAACTCGACGGATGATCATGAACCCGACGGATAAAGAATTCAAACATCTGTTGACAGTGACAACACAGTCACATGCGTCAAGTGTATGCAAATGGAATGTGGAAGCCTATTCAACTGGGTTTTAGAGAACAAAGATATTCAAAGATACTGGAAAAGAGTAATGGAGTAGCATAGTATTAGACTTGATAGTTTTTGTTTTATTATCTTGTCTTATTACTTTGTAATCCTGGTGATATATAAACCAAGAAGTAGCAAATAGAACAACTAACTAAGAAACCAAGAGAGAAACATTTCTAAGCTGGATTCTTAGCATTTTTCTGTATCTTAGTTGTTAAAATTTGTAAGCAGCTGTGAGCTAATTTCTACACAGAGTTCTCTTGATATATATTATACATCTCTGATGGATACATTCAAATCCACCAGAAAGTTTTTAAAGACCTGTGCTTTTAATTACTTGTGTTTTGATTCATTTCAAGTTATTATTCCGCATTCTGCAAATCAATTCACACTGATATATATATATATATATATATTTAAGTTAGAACACTTTTTTTTTTGAAAAAGTTTCAAGAATTCTATTCAACCCCCTTCTGTAATTCTTGTTGCATTGTTAGGGACTAACAGTTTACAAGGAATAAGGCTTAAAGCTCAAATATCAAACGATGTGATCAGGGTTCAAGTCTGAATGATTCAAAGCACTTATAATATAATGCAAAACTATTTTGAATACTAACAATATGTCATGAGAGAGTTTAGAAATATTTGCAATATATCTCGAGAAAGGTTCAGAATTACTTTCCTTCTCACAATTGATTCCAACTTCACTGGTACTTGTCTAATGATTCTATTCAACAACCACTTGTCTACTTTTTTCTATGCTTCGCTTACATTCACTGATCACTTGCTTTCTTTTTCTACACCTCGCTTACTCTGCTAGACATCATAAGTATCTATCAATATTCAATATCATATTATTATTATCTTCACATATACATCATAAGATTTCATCTAACCTTCGTTTCACCCAAATCCGATTTACGGATTTAAAGTTATGACTAAAACAGTCAAAAAATATACACATAGGCATATATCACATTAATCATATAGCACATAGCACATAGTATGCAAGGTAATCGATCAGAATAATTTTTCAAAGAAGATTCAGGGTTAAAATGATTTTTTTCTGGTATTTAATATGAATTTTTTAAACATTTTTCAGAATTAAAACGTGTCGTTGAATAATTTTAAAACAAATATCAAGGTTCGATTGCCCGAATCCGGCTTTAAAATCATTTTGTAATAATTATCGAGCCTTGAATACAATTTAAAATAATATTTTTAAAGCTCGAAACTATTTTTTAGAATTTTTAAATCAAAATAAATAATTAAATCTAATTAAATAATAAATTAAAATTAATTAATAATTAATTTAATCAATTAATCAATTAATATTAGAATTAATTGACAAATTAAATAATTAATTATAAATTAAAATTAATTAACTAATTAATTCCAATTTATTTTTGAATTAAAAATAGTTTTTGGAATTAAAATAATAATTTTTAGAATTTTTAATAATTAAAAATGAATTTCTGAAATTAAAATAAATAAAAAATATGATTTTTAAATAATTTTAAAACATAAATTCTAAATATGCAAATTCCGGAAACTTCAGGGACCAAACTGTATCTTTTCAAAACTTCAGGGACTAAACTGTAAAAATGACAACCCCGCCGTCGATTCTCCGGTGAATACGACTCCAGCCACCTCAGGCCACCAAACTCTCCAGAACTGATCTACTAGCTACCGGGAATTTGTACATCCAATCAAAACACAGAACCAATCCCAGATTTGGCCGTAAAAAGTCCAAGAAACTCGCCGTTTCCGGCGAGCTCTGTTTTCTCCGGTCTGGTCCATCCAGGAATCGTCTCTTGTTAACCTATACATGAATCAATTACAAATTCTACCAGGAACACAATGAAATCATTAAAATAATTGATAACCCTCTGGGCAAAAACACCCAAATTCAATTGAAAATATTCATAGTTCATATAAACCCTAATTCATAATTTCGAAAATCAAACATCAATTTCAACAAGTTATTGAATTCCAAATCAGTCATATAATATACCAAAATAACCAGGAAGAAACGATCTACAACATGCAAGCATCAAATCATACGAACAACATCTCGAACAAAAATTCATATTTTAATTCAAAATAATTCGAAAATAAATAAAAATATAAGAAATTAACCTTTAATTCTACAGTAATATGAAGCATATATTCTGAAAGTAGGTTTCAAGAGCTTTATTTTGGTTACTCGAGCTTCACAATCGGATATCGGTAACGCCTTCAAATTAGGGTTTGATTCTCAGAAACTATTATGAATATACGGTTTTTCTCTTAAAATTATATAATTTACTGACTGCAAATGATTTTCCGTACAAAATAAAATACGGTAAAGGCTATTTATACTTACGGAATATTGATACCCCGTTGGATCATACCAGATATAAAATATTACGTTTATTTGAGAAAACAGATCCAAATCGGTACCGGTTTTAGGATAATTATCCAAATCTATACATTTTGTAACTCAGACTTAGTCTCAGTGCTTTGGTTACACGTATTACGAGAAGACAGTATAATAGTTTAATAAAAAGATCATGTTTCTTGAAAGTACGGGTTTTATCGATTTACCGAAATGAATATTGTATTGAAAATTTTGTGTCGGGACCCGCTCGGGGAAAACCATACTCCGGATCGAAAAAGTCAAAACATGGAAAATGCTCGGAATATTGCAATTCGGTTAGGAAGGAGTTTTTCCGAGACTTCTTTTAGGGCTAAAACACGCGCTAATATTCACACAAGTATACGCGATCGCAAGTAATATAGAATAAATTCTAGTTCGTTCCCACAGTGATGGGTTTAGGTTAATTTCAATCAATGTATTTATACAACACTAGTATGGTTATTATCTAATGCTAAGATGAATAAAAAATTGAGATTGTTCAACTAAGATTAACTAAGAGATTATACTAAAGAACATAAACTAAGAAATTAAAGAGATTTGAATAATATATAACATAAATATGGGATTCTAACTTCATCAAATACTTCATTCAATAGCCTTTTCGTTCTTAACCTTAGCATGTAATGGTGATGACACTAATCAGATAACATGAAACTAATAAATGCCAACTTTCATTGTACGAATACCATACTACCAATCATCCACAAAAAAGATTGAAGCTGGATAGACACCAAATATATTGAGACCCTATATGTCTTTAGAATTTGACAACATAATAGTTTAATGTGCAAGTTATCTATCGTGATTACATAGGGCAAGTAAGATGGTTAAAATTACCTAGGAATCATGCATATCACATACATGAACCTATGCTAGCATGGCAAGTTCTAAACCCTTAAATTCACTTTCGCTTCATTAAAGATTAACACACTATCTTATAAGTTTGCGACGCTCACAAGACGAATAAGTACAACCAATGCTAGGTTATCATACAATCACCACACACTAAGGCATTGAAGCGAATTAATTAAAGAAATCCATAAATAAATCCGTTAGAACCCCACGATAACGATTAGCCCATAATCGGACTCATCATCAAAGTGCGTTCCGATGAAAACATGGTAGAATAAACGTAGTCTTTATAATGAATAAAACCAAGTACGAAAGAAGAGTATAGGTTCACGAATTAGAAAAATAGCATCCAAAGTTACAACTTAAAATAAAGAATCACAAGAATAAACAGGATCTTCTTCGCCTTGGTTGAATTGTGCAATACGGTCTTCTTACGCCTTCTCCTTAAGCTCTGGTACGTCTCTTATGAAAAACGAGCATAAGTTATGTATATATAGAAGCCCATGCGGAGTAGAAGTCGAACGGATCAAATTCCAGAAGAAACAGGATTTTACTTTCTCGATCTGGCGCGGCCGCGCACTTGACCAGCGCGGGCGCGCTGACATTTTGTCATCCTGGCACGGCCGTGCTCTATCACAGCGCGGGCGCGTCGTCTCTCTGGAGAAACTTTTGACTTCTTTCTTTTCCTGTTGGTTTAAGCTGGTCTTTCCACGAGCTTTTATTCTAGACATCATCCTAATACCAAATTAGCATCCAACCAATGCCAATTCACCTGTATTCCTAATAAATGCCTGAAATGCAAAAACACTACGAAAACACGTTAAAAACACTAACAACTTGAGTACAAAACATCAATCCAAAGCTTTACGGAGCGTAATAAAGTGTCATAAATGCCACTCAACATACCCCCAAACTTGAACCGATGTTTGTACTCAAGCAAGAAATAAAAATGCATGAATGCAAACTACATGAATGCAATCAAGCCCCACAAATCAATTTACAAGCCAGAAACGTGCATGTGTGCAAATGCTTACAGATATACTATCGCAACTAGATCAATAATCATGACTCACTAATCATCAAACAATCACAAGGTTATAAATTGAATAAAAGTTAGACTCAAAATAACTTATAACACTTCAATCCTTATATCCGAATTTTACATGGATTCACACTGTTATTCTCAACACAAAACAACATAAATATGCTTATTTGACCGTGCAATGAGTGAGGTCCACAAAAGACTTATACAATAATACCCATGTAGCGAGCGTTAGTTTAGTGGATCCCAGACTATAAAAAGCCTTAGGTCACTAAGCACAAAGTCCCTTAAGAACTTAATAACTCGAGTATTAAAGAGCCCATTCGTGATCAATTATGCATAAACACATTTTTTTTTTCTTGTTTTTTTACTTCTTTTTTTCCCTCTTTTTTCATAAATTTCTGAATGAGTGCATTTCGCTTCATCTCGTTCAACCCTAGACTACTTATATAAAATGAGCCGGCTACTAGCCATTTGACACCTAGCCACAACAACTAGCAATGAAATCCAATTTTTTTCAAATTTTAAATATCCATGTTATTTTATTATTAAGAGAATATCCTAAACTCTAACTATAAACAAGCGATTAAACTTCGACAAACAAATAAACCATGACCATGATCTAGCCCTCCAGCAATCCTATAAGACTTAGTGAAATACAATTGTCTCTAGCATGCAAATCAACTCGATAAGACTTAACATCACTAAACACGACATCACTACACTAGCATCAATATCACAAATTAATCGGAAAAATCATTTAAGGGATCATGTTATTATGCAAATGCATGAAACTATATGAACAAACTATCATAAAAACTACAAAAATTAAAAAAAACTACTACATAGCAAATATGCAACCATATGAACTAAACTAGCATGAATATGCAACTATATGTGGCTCACACAAAATACATAAATCCTTAACTACTACCCCCAAACTTAAAATATTCACTGTCCTCAGTGAAGGTAATAGCAAGGAATCAGGCATACCTACTCAGAACTAGGATCATCATCAACCTCTAGGGGTGGAGTGTCAGGAGTTTTTAGAGGTGGATAAATCGAGTCCTCACCGAATACTGGCCACTGAATGTCAACTCCCGTGGCTCTGAAAGTAGTCCCCAACACCTGGGTGAGGTCATGTGCAAAACTGCTATGAATGTCATACATCGCATCCATCCTCCTAGCTAAACGCATATACTGCATCGTACTAAAACCAGCACTGCCTTGTGCTTCCTCCTGCTGCTACTGCTACGATCTCGAAAGACCAGCCTCCTCTCCCAACTGAGCTCTCCAAGCTGCTCGACGAGCCTGCAAAATCCCACCAACATAAGTCTGATCCGCTGGCCTTCCACCTGGAAGATGGTCATAAGAATAACCAAGCCCTATAGGACCGAGCTTCCCACCATACCACTCTGTCATATTCAACAATATCGAACTATCAATCGGAGCACTAGGGAACTGCAGCTGCTCATGTGTAGGCCAACGAACGCCAACCGCCACACACAACTTCGTCAAAATGGACGCATAGGGTATCGAACCCATAGTACTCCCTCCCAAGAACCTCAGAATACCCTGTAGAATACCCCACAACAAATGCACTCTCCACAGTAATCTCATGCACGTGAGAAGATGACATGATATTAGCACAAATAAAAGAATTCCATGCACGTGCAAACCTGTTCATGCACAAAGCAGGGAACGTGGTATACTCATTTGTGCCCTTATTGAACTTCCAATGAGTCTCAGGCACACACAGGGTAGGAACAATCAAATCCAAGTTAAACTCCTCCGGAGTTTTCTCGTTCCAGTTCTCCTACTCCCCCTTCCTCTCGGGCTGTTCAATCACCCTACGAATCTCCTCAGTACTGTAGTCCACCGTCATCCCCCTCATCACCATGAAACCATTCTTCTCCGCCTTTGCATTAGCATAAAACTCACACACCACACTCATGGGCACAGCAGCGGGTATCTCGCAGAAAACAACCCAGCCCATCTCCAAGATAATCTCCAATAACTTACCATCTTTCCCCGATGGCAGAAAACCACGCTCCTTGGCTACGGGCTTCGAAAGTAGCCTCACATACTCCGCCTCAGCCTCCGGAGTTGAAAACCTAGGCCTCACACCTCCTGTACTCAAAGAATCGGTGGTGTTGCTGCTTACTTGAGTTCGCTCTCTTTTTGGTGCCATTGAGATTGAAAGAGTTTGAGAGAATAGAAGTTTATAAGAAAGATTGTGTGTTTGAGAGTTTTGAGAAGTAACGGAGAAGTTTGTGTATAACTGTGTGTATATATAGGAGATTGGGAGAGAATTAGTTATGGAAAAGGAGTGAGAATTGATTATGGGAATAATGGGTTTGATTTGGAGAGGGAAATTTGGGATGTGGAAGAGTAAAAATCGGGTGGGAATTGATTTTGTTTGAAAGACCCAAATTTTTCTCTTCGTTTTGCCTTATATTTTTTTCCAAAACAGGGACCCAGCGCGGGCGCGCGCCATCTCGGCGCGGGCATGCCCAGTTACTAGAAATACAGCACGACCGCCCATCTCCTCAGTGCGGGCACGCCGTGCTACTGTAGTTGGTCCTGGATTTTTTTGTTTTTCTGATTTTTTTATGTTTTTCTCTTTTATTTCTGCTTCCTCTACCTACTAATGTACAACAAACTTGGGTTGCATCCCAAGAAGCGCTTGGTTTACGTCGTTAACTTGACGTAGAATCTCGAGATCACATACATAATAAAATGGCACTAACCACCTCACGGTTTGCCGTATCCCCAAAGTAGTGCTTCAACCTCTAACCATTTACCTTAAATTCTTGGCCTGGATCATTCTCAAAAATCTCCAAAGCTCCATGCGGAAACACAATTTTGATTATGAAAGGCCCAGACCATCTCAACTTCAATTTTCCAGGAAAAAGACGGAGATGAGAATTAAATAACAGAACTTGCTGTCCCGGCACAAATGATTTGAGCACTAGACCGTATCGTGCCATCTCTTGACCTTCTCCTTGTACATTTTGTTGTTTTCAGAAGCTTGAAGCCGAAATTCGTCGAGTTCATTCAATTAAAGCATTCTCTTCTTACCAGCTGCATCTAAATCAAGGTTCAACTTCTTCAAAGCCCAATATGCTTTATGCTTGAGCTCCACAGGAAAATGACACCCCTTACCATAAACCAACTGAAATGGCGACATTCCCAACGGAGTCTTGTATGTTGTTTTAATGCCGAAACAGCTTCATCAAACTTCAAAGACCAATCCTTTCTTGATGGACCCACAACTTTCTCTAAAATATGCTTGATGTCCCTTTTTGACACCTCAACTTGACCCTCAGTCTGAGGATGGTAGGCTGTTGTAATGTGATGATTCATATTATACCTTTGCATCATGGCAGTGAACTTGCAATTGCAAAAATACGATCCCTCGTCACTGATTATGACTCTTGGAGTCCCAAATCATGTGAATATCTGTTTATGAAGAAAATTAAGCACTACCTTCCCATCATTTGTCAGCAAAGCCTTGACTTCAACCCATTTCAACATATAATCGACCACCAACAAGATATACTGGTTATTGCAAGATGAGACAAACGGTCCCATGAAGTCGATTCCCCAAACATCGAAGACCTCAACCTCGAGAAGCACATTAAGAGGCATTTCATCCCTCTTGGACATATTACCCACACGCTGGCATCGATCACACTTCAAAACAAAGTGATGCGCATCCTTAAATAATGTAGGCCAGAAGAATCCCGCTTGAAGGACACGAGTTGATGTCTTCTCTCCACCATAGTGGCCTCCATAAACAGTCGATTGACAGTCTCGCAAGATCCCCCATTTCATTGTACGGAATATATCTCCTAATGATTTGGTCAGCTCCTTGCCTAAATAGATATGGTTCATCCCACATGTACCACTTCACCTCATGAAGAAACTTCTTCCTTTGAGCGTATGACAAGTCTAGAGGCATGATATTACTCACAAGGTAGTTCACAATATCCGCGAACCACAGTTCTTCCTCTTGTACTCCAAATAGTTGATCATCGGGAAAAGACTCATTTATCAATGTCTTATTTTGTGAAGTTGCATTTCGACCTTCCAAACGAGATAGATGATCAACGACTTGATTCTCAGTAACTTTTCTGTCCTTGATCTCTAATTCAAGCTCCTGAAGCAAAAGAACCCAACTAATTAATCTAGGCTTCGAGTCCTTCTTCGAGACAAGATATCGAATTGCTGCGTGACCAGTGAAAACTGTCACCTTCGTCCCAAGCAAATAAGATCGAAACTTTTCAAAACCGTAGACAATAGCCAGAAGTTCTTTCACAGTAGTAGTATAATTCAGTTGAGCATTATTTAGGGTCTTACTAGAATAGTAAACCACATGAAATATGTTATTCTTTCTCTGCCCAAGAACTGCTCTAACTGCATAGTCACTTGCATCGCACATCATCTCAAAAGGTTCGTTCCAATCAGGTGCAGTTATGACAAGTTCCGTGATTAAACACTTCTTCAAGAACTCAAAAGCTGCTAGGAACTCGTCATCAAACTTGAACAGGACATCCTTTTCCAAAAGATTACACAAAGGTTTAGAAATTTTTGAGAAGTCCTTGATGAACCGCCTATAAAAAACCCGCATGACCAAGAAAGCTACGAATTCCCTTAACGGAAATTTGTAGAGGAAGATTTTCAATGACCCCCACTTTAGCTTTGTCCACCTCAAGACCCTTACTAGAGACCTTGTGACCAAGAATAATGCCTTGTCGCACCATAATGTGATATTTTTCCCAGTTGAGAACCAGATTGGTCTCAACTTACCTTTTAAGAACATCGCCAAGATTCTGCAAGCACTCATCAAATAAATCGCCAAACACAGAGAAATCATCCATAAAAAGCTCCACATTCTGACCAATCATGTCAGAGAAGATAACCATCATGCATCTCTAAAATGTGGTAGGTGCCCCACACAGACCAAAAGAAACTCTTTTAAAGGTGAAAGTACCAAATGGACAAGTAAAAGTTGTCTTTTCCTGATCTTCCGGAGCAATGAAAATCTTATAGCCCGAATAGCCATCCAGAAGACAGTAGTACTCATGCCCATCCAATATGTCAAGCATCTGATCAATAAACGGCAGAGAGACGTGATCATTTCTCGTGGTCATGTTCAGCTTCCTGTAATCCATGCAAACTCTTCACCCCGTGACTGTTCGAGTAGGAATGAGCTCATTCTTCTCATCAGCAACAACGGTGATACCTCCTTTTTTTGGTACACACTGAACTGGACTCACCCAAGAACTGTCAGAAATGGGATAGATGATCCCTGCATCTAGCCATTTGAGAATTTCCTTCTTCACAACTTATTTTATGATCGGATTTAGCCTTCTTTGTTGCTCAACAGTAGGCTTGCTATCTTCCTCTAGCAGAATTTTATGCATACAATAAGAAGGGTTGATTCCCTTAATATCTACTATCATTCATCCAATTACCGATTTGAATTATCTCAAAATTCTTAAGAGTTTTTCCTCATCACTACCTGAAAGGTCAGATGCAATAATAATAGGAAAAGTAGTTGCATCACCTAAAAAGCATACCTTAAATGTTCAGGAAATGATTTATTCTCAAGTGTAGGAGTTTCCTCAATAGATGGCTTGAGGCACCTGGGAGATTTGTTCAGCTCCTCCATTCCAAGAGATTCAAAAGGCATATCCATCTTCCTCTTCTAGGGAGAAGCATTCAGATATTGCAATTGCTCATCACCTTCATCATCTTCACTATCCGAATTCCCCAACAAGTCATTTTCTAAGGCATGAGACCTTAGCAATTGATCAAGTTCTGAAGTAACCACATAATCGACCAACTCCACCTTTAAGCACTCCTCATTTTTTGTAGGGAATTTCATGGTATTGAATATATTAAAAGTTACATACTGATCCATCACTCGCATGGTGAGCTCACCCTTCTGCACATTTATCAAGGTTCGGCCAGTAGCCAAGAACGATCTTCCCAAGATTATGGGAATCTTCTTAACCTCCTCGAAATCCAGAATTATAAAATCAGCAGGAAAGATGAGTTTATCCACCTTGACCAAAACATCCTCAACAATGCCTCACGGATATGTAATAGAATGATCAGCCAGCTGCGGAGTCATATAAGTAGGCTTTGGATCAGGTAAGTCCAACTTCTTGAAGATTGACAAAGGCATCAGATTGATGCTAGCTCCCAAGTCACATAAGCATTTGTCGAAGAACACCTTTCCAATGGTGCAAGGAATAGTGAAGCTTCCAGGATCTTTAAGCTTCAGAGGCAACTTCTATTGCAACACAGAACTGCATTACTCCATGAGAGTAACTGTCTCTAAGTCATCAAGCTTCACTTTTCAAGAAAGTATACCTTTTATAAACTTCGCATAACTAGGCATGTGTTCAAGAGCTTCAGCGAAAGGTATGTTAATATGAAGTTTCTTGAACACCTCCAGAAACTTCTCAAACTGCTTATCCAGATTTTTCTTCTGCAACCTCTTAGGAAAGGGAGGTGGAGGATAGATCTGTTTATCCCCTGTATTATCCTCAGGAGGAGTGTGTTCAATAATAGTCTTCCTTGGTTCCACTTCAGCTTCCTTTTGCACTTCTTCCTCAGCTACAGCTTATTCATCCAAAACTTGAGAGTGTTCAGGATTTGCAACCTTCCCAGACCTTAGTGTAATTGCCTTTACATGCTCCTTAACTTCTCTCTTTACTGGTACTTCAGTGTCACTAGGAAGTGTACCAGGTTGACGATTTCACAAGGCATTGGCAATTTATCCAATTTGATTTTCCAAGGTCTTAATAAAATCGCTTGGCTCTTGCACATGAGCCTCAACTCCTCCAATTCAGATTTTTCATTAGACTGTTGTAGCTGGAGTTGTTGCCTTGGTACATATTACGATTGTTGAAACCCAGGGGGGTTGTACTGCTTTGCTGGATACTATTGATAAGGCTGCTGAACTGCATTCTGAGTATTGCTCCAGCTAAAATTAGGATGATTGCGGTTGTTAGGATGATAGGTGGCTGGTACAGGTTGCTGCGACCTCTGAAAGTTGCTCACGAACTGAGCTGATTCACTAGAAATGGCACACTGATCAGTCTCATGGGCACCGGCACAAAGTTCACAAAAACTAGTGATTTGATTAACTCCATAATTAGACAGAGAATCCACCTTCATCGTCAAATCCTTAAGCTGAGCAGCTATAACAATAGCTACATCCAACTCCGGAATTCCTGCTACCTTACCCTGAGATAGTCTCTGAGTAGGATTCTGGTATTCATTAATAGCCATCAGTTCAATTAGTTCATAAGTTTCATCGTACCTTTTAGCCCACAAGGCTCATCATGATGCTGCATCAAGCATGGGTCTTGAAGTAGCACCCAAACCATTATAGAAATAGTTAATGATCATCCAGTCAGGCATCCCATGATGAGGACACTTCCTAAGCATTTTCTTATATCGATCCTAAGCCTGACATAAAGATTCTCCATATTGTTGAGCAAATTGAGTAAGTGCATTTCTGATTGCAGCTGTCTTCACCATAGAAAAGAATTTAATTAAGAAATTTTGAGCAAGATCCTCCCATTTGGTGATAGACCCTAGTGGTAGAGAATGTAACCAACACTTAGCTTTATCCCGCAGAGAGAATGGTTAAAGCCTCAACTTAATAGCATCTTCAGAAACTCCATTGAACTTGAAAGTGTCGCAGATCTCGATAAAGTCTCCGATGTGCATGTTGGGGTCTTCTGTCAGAGAACCCCCAAACTGAACTGAGTTTTGTATCATCTGAATTGTGCTCGACTTGATCTCAAAGGTATTGGCCGAGATGGCTGGTCGAACAATGCTAGACTGAATATCATTGATCTTCAGTTGAGAGTAGTCCATCAAAGCCTTTGGATTTGCATTTGGTTCTCCCATTGCAATAAAAACTTCTTCTTCTTTCTCAACTAAGATTTCTTCTTCAACTTTCTCCTCGACTACAACTTCTTCCGCAGCTTGATCCAGTGTTTTCTTACGAGACCGAGAACGCGTATGCATACACGCTCGCTAGAGTACCTGAAACACGACAAGGAATTAAGTAAGTAACAATGTCTGAGTCACTGAACTTTAATGACCAATGATGATAAAAACATAAACTAAAAATTAACACCGATATCCCCGGCAGCGGTGCCAAAAACTCGTTAGGGCTAAAACACGCGCTAATATTCATGCGTAATATAGAATAAATTCTAGTTCATTCCCACAAGGATAGGTTTAGGTTAATTTCAATCAATGTATTTATGCAACACTAGTATGATTATTATTCAATGCTAAGATGAATAAAAAATTGAGATTGTTCAACTAAGATTAACTAAGAGATTATACTAAAGAACATAAACTAAGAAATTAAAGAGATTTGAATAATATATAACATAAATATGAGATTCTAACTTCATTAAATACTTCATTCAATAGCCTTTTTGTTCTTAACCTTAGCATGTAATGGTGATGACACTAATCAGATAACATGAAACTGATAAACACCAACTTTTGTTGTACGAATACCATACTACCAATCATCCACAAAAGAGATAAAAGCTGGATAGACACCAATTATATTGAGACCCTATATGTCTATAGAATTTGACAACATAACAGTTCAATGCACAAATTATCTATCGTGAATATATAGGGCAAGTAAGATGGTTAAAATTACCTACGAATCATGCATATCACATACATGAACCTATGCTAGCATGGCAAGTTCTAAACCCTTAAATTCACTTTCACTTCATTAAAGATTAACACACTATCTTATAAGTTCGCGACGCTCACAAGACGAATAAGTACAACCAATGCTAGGTTATCATACAATCACCACACACTAAGGCATCGAAATGAATTAACTAAAGAAATCTATAAATAAATCCGTTAGAACCCCACGATAACGATTAGTCCATAATCGGACTCATCATCAACGTGGGTTTTGATGAAAACATGGTAGAATAAACGTAGACTTTATACTGAATAAAACCAAGTACGAAACAAGAGTATAGGTTCACGAAAAAGAAAACTAACATCCAAAGTTATGCCTTCCCCTTAAGCTCCGGTACGTCTCTTATGAAAAACAAGCATAAGTTATGTATATATAGCAGTCCATGCAGAGTAAAATTCCAACATATCAAAATTCCAAAAGAAACAGGATTTTACTTTCTTGACCTGGCGCGGCAGCGCGCTTGACTAGCGCGGGCACGCACGCTGACATTCTGCCATCCTGGCTGTAACGCCCTCCAGACCCGGAGTATAAGTCTGGGGGTTACTAGCTAACTCCAAACCTGTATAATCTGATTAATAAATAATAAAGAAATGAATCTAAACCCCTTTAATACTAACCAGGATCTTTTTAGGTTGAAGTATGAAAACAAGAACCACTACTACTTTATTACAAACCAAATTCAAAATCTTACAAACTCTCTTTATTTCAAACCATTGTCTAATCAGTTTTAAACTAAGTTCATCTTTTATTCAAACACACACACACACTAACTATCTACACTCCACCTGTTCGAGCAACTCAAAGCTTTCTTCCTGGATTGGGATCAACACCTTGGGTATGAGAGAATCTCGAGGCTTGACCCATTTCTTTACCACTCGAGTCCTGATGGGTTTCATATTCCTTCTTACCTAAAAACAATAAGGTGGATAACAACAAAAAGGGGTGAGCCAAAAATTGCTCAACAAGTCCGCAAAATATAAACAGTGTTAAAGCAATCTAAGTGAATCGATAACCTGGGTATATCTGTAAAGATATAACCCCGCAAGAGTAGAAAGAAGACCATTACTGGCGAGTACGAACGACTAAACTGGACACAAGTTCGCATCTATACCCTGCTGATCAGCCAGGATATAGCGCAGATATATATCCCACTATATAGATCCCGTCGGGCACTTAGGCACTACGGCCCATCTCAAGGATCTGGTTATGTCCCGGTCCTTAGGATTAAGTAAACTTAATCCCCAAAGTAATATTATCCAGTCCATGGAATAGCAACCGGAATAATCAGTATGCTTTGATATATTCTATTCACTAGAATACATCAATATTTGTGAGTAACAATAGGAATATGAACAAGGAATTCAAATGAAAAGAAGAAATTAAGAATCGAAATGTAATATGAACAAGAGAATCAAAAGAGTGCAAGCATGATAAGAATCTGAAGAAATATCACTATTCTGAAAATAGAATAGTGGAAAAACTTGCCTTCTGCGCGACTCACTGCAAATATGTCTCCTTCGTCTATCACCGACTCAACCTACCATACTGGCTTAGCTTCTGTTAGAGAAAGAGACTGGTTTAGTCATTTCGGACTTCAATTGTGTCTTGAACCGACTTCACATCGTTCCTATTGTCTACCCATGCGCTTATGACTGACTCGTATATTATATATTAACAAGCAAGACTCGATTAACCACATAATACACATAAGCACATAATCATTTTTATAGTTAAAATAATTTTTAGAATCAAAATCGACTCGCTGATTGCTCAACTTATAATTATCTGACTCGTTTCCTATTTTTCGGAATTTTTTGGACTCGTATCGGCACGCAATTCGACTGATAATCAAACAAATAACAAAGTCAACTAATTTCTAAAAGAAATTAGGCTTTAATATTATTTTTAATGAAAAGAATTCATTTTTCGGAGTCAAAGGGCTTTCGTTTTGTTTAAATCGGACTAACGGTTTAATTAATATTAATTAAACACGGATAAATGAATTTATTATTCAATATAAATAACTATTATTAATTTTTAAACCCTAAAATAATTTTTAAATAATTATTTAAGAAAAATCAGAATTAAAAATGATTTTTCTATAATTTTTGGAATTAAAATGAATATATTATGGTTTATTGAAAATTATTTGATTAATTAAAAAACTACTTAATCATTTTTAAATAATTAATAAATTATAAATAAATTATAAATAATTAATAAATAATTGAGAGAATAAAAAAATCTAATTTTTAGAAAATATTTCAGAATTATTTATAATATAAATCAATTAATTAAGTAATTAATTATTCAATTTATAAAATAAATAAAACTGATTTTAAAATAAAAATTAAAATAAAATAAAATAAAATAATTTTCCAAAAACAGTTTTACAAAAATGATTTTGGGGAAAAATGAATCAAAATCGGGTTCTGATTCGGGTTGGCAAGAACAGAAACGGGTCGCCGGCCGGTCTAAACTCCGGCGACGTGGCCCAGTTTCCGATGACCTTAATTCAGGCAGCCCTGGGGGTTATTCGATCCTGCTTTCATAGGTTTTTTATCCTTATACCTGCAGAAACTCAACCCCCATGGCTAAAAGTACAGACGATATTTGTATCATCTTCTCCGATGAAACTCGAAGAACGCCGGCGACAGTCACGGCGGTTTCCGGTGACCAGAACCCAGAACTCGACCAAACCAATTACAAAATACTCCTCACATCGTTATGATGCTAACCCAACCCACCAAAACGTCAAACAATAATTCCAGTGACCGGAAAATCAAAATCATCGCTTAAGGCTGGCGATTTTCCGGCGAACCTCAAACGTAAACCAAAATCAACGAAACCGGTCTCAGTCGATCACAAATTTCACGATCTACAACTCTATATCATTCAATTGAATCAAAATAGTCTCAAATTAAAAGACCCGAAATCAAATTAAAACCCTATCAATCGAACTACGATATATAGCTATCGTTCGTAAAATTAACTATTAGAAATCCAACATAAATCATCAAACAAAGCCATATCCAGCATCAATTTCAACAGATAACCCTAAAATCGAAAAGTACCAATTCTAGCATAAACCCTAGAATTACAAATTGAAAATCTAAACATCAGAACCTGAAATTGATTGAATAAACTGAAAGAACAACTCAAAACCATCGATTTGAGTACTTACATGATACGATTTGGTGTTCAGAAATGTTCAAAATCACTGATTGATTCCTGACCCGAATTCCGACCCGAATTGTTCTTCAGAGAATTACCAGAAAATTTGCAGAATTTTTATAATTAATTAATTATAATTAAATAATTATTAGGCTATTTATAGTAGCAAAAATTAATACTCCTAATAAAAATTAAGGCCCTACTTCTACACTTTTTAAAATTAATAAGCCCCTAATTTTATAATTTTTGAGTATTAAAATTTAATTTATAAATATTTTATATATTAAATATATATGCCAAAATTTCCCAAAAATTGTGAATAATGCAAAATACAAAGAAATGGTATAAATAAAAGTCCTGTAATTTTATAAAAATAAAAATGTGATTTTTGTGGGGTTTTTAACACCCAATGGGGCCTGGAAAAGTCATTTTTCGCAAAATGAGAAAATTTATAAAATGCCTGGATGTTCAGAATAATGCAATGGTAAAAGTCGTTTGATGAAAAATAAGGACGATTATTTTATTTGAAATACCTGCTTTTAATTCATGGTTCGGGTCGTAAAACTTTTGAAATGAAAGCTATGAATGCAAAATAAAATATCTTAAAAATACCGGAACGACACAGAATGCACATAATACATAGCAATTAGGGTTTGACAGATAATTTCACATAAATGACACATTAACACACATAATTTATTATAAATATGATATAATACAGACGTAAATTTCCCAAACGTTACATCCTTCCCTCCTTAATAGGATTTTATCCTCAGAATCTTACTATGAAAACAAATGAGGATATTTTTCTAACATTTCACTCTCAAGTTCCCAGGTTGATTCTTCAACCATAGGGTTTCTCCACAATACTCGCACTAAAGATACAGACTTATTTCTCAACACTTTCTCTCGCCGATCTAAAATTCTTATCGGTTGTTCTACAAAAGACAAATCAGGTTGGATATCTACTGGTTCATATTCTATTACATGCCTAGAATCAGGATTATATCGCTTAAGCATTGACGCGTGAAACACATTGTGAATATGTTGCATATGAGACGGTAAAGCTAATTCGTATGTAACTTTTCCCACTTTCTTCAAAATTTCAAATGGTCCGACGTATCGTGGCTTCAATTACCCTTGTTGCCAAATCTGGTCAATCCTTTCCATGGCGATATTTTGAGTAATACGCATTCTCCTTCCTGGTAGTCCATATCCTTCCTTGCTTGATCTGCATATTTGTGTTGCCTATTTTGTGCTGCATCCAATCGTTGTCGAATAAGTTCTATCTTTTCTTTAGTCTGTTGGATTAATTCTGGACCCAAAATCTTGCGTTCTCCAACTTCATCCCAATATATTGGTGATCCGCATTTTCTTCCATATAACGCTTCATATGGTGGCATTCCAATGCTTGCGTGATAGCTGTTGTTGTAAGAAAATTCAACCAAAGGTATATGCTCAACCCAACTGCCTTCGAAATCAATCGCACAAACTCGTAGCATTTCTTCAATTATTTGGATAGTTCTTTCACTTTTCTCATCGGTTTGCGGATGATAAGCGGTACTCATGTTTAATTTAGTTCCAAGACATTCTTGAAATTGTCTCCAAAATCTTGAATTGAAACGGGGATCTCGATCAAATACGATAGATATTGGAACTCCATGTCGCATCATAATTTCCTTGAGATACAAATGCACTAGCTTGTCGAGCGAAAATCTTTCATTAATCGGTAGAAAATATGCCGAGTTTGTTAGTCTGTCAATGATTACCCATATCACATCATGATTGGCTTTAGTCCTTGGAAGTCCTCCCAAAAAATCCATCGCTAGATGTTCCCATTTCCATTCTGGAATATCTAATGGTTGTAGTAGTCCACTCGGACGTTGATGTTCCGTTTTAACTCACTGGCATGTAAAATATTTACTTACCCATTATGCTATCTCCTTCTTCATGTTCGGCCACCAAAAGTTTTCCTTCAGATCGTGGTACATTTTTGTACTTCCTGGATGAATGGAGTATTTCGAACTGTGTGCATCTCGCAATATTTCTTCTTTTAGTTCTCTCAAGTTAAGGATCCAGATTCTTGATGCAAAGCGTAGGATATCTTCATTATCCTTCTGGGTTATGATTTCTTTTACTGTTAAGTCGTTATCTTGACTCATCACTTCTTCTTGACAGCGGCGAATCTTCTCTAGCAACTCCGGTTGAAAAATAATAGCGTAGATAGCTTCAGTAGATTCATTGGGAACACGAATTTTGATTTCCAATTTGTCAAATTCCTTAGTTAATTCTTCGCATGAAGTTAACAAATTCAATCTTTCTTTCCAGCTTAGCACATCTGCCATAACATTTGCTTTCCCTGGATGATAACTGATCGTAACATCGTAATCTTTAATCAATTCCAGCCATCGACGTTGTCTCATGTTCATTTCCTTTTGCGTAAAGATATACTTCAGACTTTTATGATCTGTGTAGATTTCACATTTCTCACCATAGAGATAGTGTCTCCAAAGTTTCAATACAAATACGATCGCTGCTAATTCCAGGCCATGCATAGGATACTCCTGTTCATGAGGTTTTAGCTGTCTTGAAGCATATGCAATGACTTTATCGTGCTACATCAACACACATCCTAATCCGCGATATGAAGCATCTTGTAAATAACAAAATTTCCATGCTTGTCTGGTAATATGAGTACCAGTGCGGTTACTAATCGATTCTTCAGCTCTTGGAAGCTTTCTTCACATTTGTCATCCCATACGAACTTTTCACTTTTTCGAGTTAACTTGGTCAATGACGTTGCTATCTTCGCAAAATCTTTGACAAACCTTCTATAATATCCTGCTAATCCCAAGAAACTTCGAACATCCGTCGGTGTCTTTGGCCTTTCATAACTCAACACAGCTTCAATCTTCGCTGGATCAACTTGAATGCCTTCACTACTGATGATGTGCCCTAGAAATTGTACTTCTTTCAACCAGAATTCACATTTTGAGAATTTCGCGTACAGTTGCTCTTTCCTCAGAATTTCCAAAGCAATCCTTAAGTGCTCAGCATGCTCTTCTTCCGTCTTTGAGTAAATCAAGATGTCATCAATAAATACGATCACGAATTTATCCAAGTATTTCTTGAATACCTTGTTCATCAGATCCATGAATGTTGCTGGCATGTTGGTCAAACCGAATGCCATTACCAGAAACTCGTAATGTTCATATCTCGTACGAAATGCAGTCTTGGGAATATCTTCAGCTTTAATCTTCAATTGATGATGGCCCGATCGCAAATCTATCTTCAAAAACCATGCGGCTCCTTTTAACTTATCGAACAAATTGTCGATTCTCGGTAAAGGATCCTTATTCTTGATAGTGAGCTTATTCAATTCCCGATAGTCAATGCATAGTCGCATGATGCCATCTTTCTTCTTCTCGAACAATACCGGTGCTCCCCACGGAGATACACTGGGTCTTATAATGCCTCGGTCTAGAAGATCTTGCAGTTGCATTGACAATTCCTTCATATCGACTGGAGCCATTCGATATGGAGCTTTCGAAACTGGTGCGGTACCTGGTGCTAAATCAATCGTAAATTCAATTTCCCGATCTGACGGTAACTCTGGAAGCTCGTCTGGAAAGACGTCTGGAAATTCACATACAACTGGAATGTCTTTTATTTTAGGACTTCCCTTCTCAGTATCTAACATGTAATAACCCCAAAAATTTTGGACTTTTTGTAACCCTTATGAATAGTGATTTTGCTGATTATGTTGAATAAGAAACCTTTTCATGCCACACTATGTAGGGGTTCTTTTATTGATATTCTGCGATCTTATTAGTACTCTATATGGTATATAAGTGTATGTAAAGATCGTTAGAATCCAAATTCGAACACTTTGATTTTTCCCGAAAACCCACCAGATACGGAAAGAATTGAGTATAAGGTAACATGATTAAAAGGATTTAAATTCAAGGATTATAAGAGAGGATCATAAAAGGAATATAAAATATTGAGAAAGGTTTAGGGGAACCCAAGTAATAAGATCCCGGGTATGATCCCTCAAACAATAAACGAGAACGAAAGTTAAGTGAACCGTATAACAGATAAGCAGTCATTAGCCAAGTAATTAGGGGTTAATCAAAGAGGTTAGTGGATGATGATGTCATCACACCACAAGGAGAAGACATGTGGCAATTGGATGACATAAGAAAGATGACATAAGCATGACAAAAAGAAGTGTGTTGTTGGGTGATTCTTGGCCATGCAAAAGTTACCATGGTAAATCTTAAAAATTAGCCAAGCCATAAAAAGGAACAAAACAAATATCATAACACAAACTTGGAGTTGACTTTCCCTTTCAAGAACATCAAGCTCTCGGCTCTTCATATTTTAAAAGAGGAGAAAATCCAAAACCAAGATCCAAGCCTTGTTAAATTGTGAGGTAATTATCCAAGGTTCCTTATACTTAGATATAGCTCTCTTATGAATCTAAGCTTCCATTTCCTTCACAATCTCTTTCAATAAATCATTGAAGAAGAGAGTGAATAGTGTTTTCAAGAACTTGAAACTTTTGATCTTGTGTTTTTGTTTAGATATAGCTTTGGTAAGGATTTTCAAATGTTATTTCAAGCTCCTTAGTTACTTCTACTCACCAAGGAAGGTATAATCTCTTACCATAGCCTTATTATTGAATATTAGAGCTTGTTATGATTGGTATAGTCCATGGAAAGTATGATTCTTGTATATTTAGGGTTTGGTTGGATTTGTAATGAGTTTGAGTTGTAAATCTTGGATTATTGGTTAATGAACTTAAGTATAGCTTTTAGTTCATGTTTGGGGGTAGTATAAATTGGAAAATCTTGAGATTTTGGGACTGATGTAGTGAAGTATGGATGGAGTTTGGTTGTAATATTGATTGTGGGTTGATTTGTGGATTTATTGGAGTAGTTTAAAATTTGGTAATCGCGTAAACATAGCTGTCGTAATGCCCGATTTACCTTAGACTGTTTTTGTTCTTAACTTCACGACCCGTGAACTCACTGTTAGATTCTGACCATTTCCATGTTTAGATAGTTCATGTTACGAGCTTCGTTTTGATATGTGATTCGCTTGAATCCGATGTACGGTTTAGGAGAAACGACCGTTTTAAGTAACGGCATTTCACGAACGAACCATTACCCCTCGCCTTACTTTGAAACCTTGGTTAAGGCCCTTAAATGACTAATTGGAGTATGAAACAATTATGTAAAGTGGATTAGGCAGTTGGTAGAGTACTCGCGAAATAATTGCCTTAAAATTCTTAATGGTTAATTTATTAAAAATGGTGGAGTCGAGGGTACTCGAGCGACTTAAGTGAATCGTTAAGCGCAAAAGTGAACGTTAGAGTCTAATTGGTTAAAGTCTAGATTCTTAAGCGACTTTGGTTTAATTCCAACTTATATGGTGTTTATAGGGGACCCTTAGTATAGGGGACCCAAAAGTGAACATTTTCTAAACAGGGAGTCGATGTTCCCGAGTATAATATATATATATATATATATTTATATATATATAGATATAGTTTTCAAAACTATTAATTGAATAAGGTTTATTCGATAGTTTTATTTTATAAATGAATATTATTTTTGAATATTCATTCGAGAACTTATGACTCCGCTTATTTTATTTAATTAATATTATTTTGAATATTCATTCGAGGGCTTATGACTCCGCTTATTTTATTAAATGAATATTATTTTTGAATATTCATTCGAGGACTTATTATTTTATTAAATAATATTCTTTATTTCTTAAAGAATAATGTTTTGATAATTTCCAAGTATTCGGAAAATAATTGATACTATCAAATCATTCTTACTTTAAATATTTTCCAGAGATTATTTTCAAACTGTATCAAAACTATTTTTGGAAGGTTAGAGCGGATCCCAAAACTCGTTTTCAAATTTAAGATCTTCCTTTCGAAGGGTGATAAGTGGCATTTTATACCACTTAGAACATCTTAAAATGGCTTAAATTGGTGCCTTGAAATCAAGTATTTTGTGTATTTGATGCGTTTTTCTAGTGTTTATGCATTTCAGGGTATTAGTTGCATTTCGGAGGAGTAATCATCAAGAATAAGCCTTGGCATGTGTTCACCATTATGAGAGGAAAGAAATGGGCAGATTACGGTGAAGAAACGGAGCAAACTCAGGAATTTTCCAGAAGGGTCCTGAGCGCCCGCTCAGCAATGCTGAGCGGCCGCGCAGAAAGCTGAGCGCCCGCTCAGCTATGCTGAGCGGCCGCACAGGGTCGGGAAAAATAACAATTTATTTTAGGACTTCTACTTCTGTTTGGCTTCCACTTCTATGTAATCTGAGTTTTATGGGACTATTATATAAGTAGATTTAGAGACGTTTTCACGAGAGAGGATCGTGGTATTACGCAAGGAGCGAAGGAGATAAGGAAGAAGACCGTTTTAGTACACAGCAACGAAGAGGAAGCATATTTTCTTGTGATTCTTGTTTCGTTGTAACGTTGGATGCTAGTTTTCTTACTTTGAACCTATTTACTCTTGTGACGTACTCTGATTTAATATAATTAGTTTAGTTATTATTTTCTTGTGTTTGTTTATCATGATTTCATATGAACCCATGATGACGATAAGTGCTATTATGGGCTAATCGTGATCGTGGGGCTGCAACGGATTTACTATAGAATTCTTTAGTTAATTGTTTAATACTTTAGTGTGTGATGATTGTATGATATCTAGTATTGGTTGTGCGTATTCGTCTTATGTGCATCGCGAACATATAAGATAGGGTGTTAATCTCTTGTGAAGCGATGGTGGATCTTGAGGTTTATAACTTGCCATGCTAGCATAGGTTCATGTATGATATGCATGATTAGTGGGTAACTCTAACAGTTTTATTTGCCCTGTGTAATCAAAAGGAATAACTTGTGCTTAAATCGTTGTGTTGTCAATTTCTGTAGACATATACGAACTCAACATAATTGATGACTATTCAACTTCTATCTTAATTGTGGATGTTTGGTAGAATGGTATTAGTACAATGAAAGTTGGCTTTTATCAGTTTCGTGTTATTCGATTAATATCATCACTGTCACATGCTAAAGGTAATAACAATAGCTATTGAAGGAAGTAGTAATGAAGTTGTGATCTCATGAGTGTTTTAATATTGTTAAATTGAAGTATTAATTAAGTGATTAATTAAGTAGTTAATTGTAGTTAATGTTTAGTCAACAATTCTAAGTGTTAGTGTCTTAACATTGAGAAGTAATCGTACATTGGTGAGTGAGTTTAATTAGACAATAAATTAGTCTGAGTCTCTGTGGGAACGAACTAGAAAGTATTCTATATTACTTGCGAACGCGTATACTTGCGTGAATATTAGCGCGTGTTTTCGCCCTAACAAGTTTTTGGCGCCGCTTCCGGGGACTCGGCGTATTTGTTTAGTTTATGTACTTACCATCATTGGTCATTAGGACTCAGTGATTAGGACGTAGTAGTTACTTATTGTTTCCGGTTGTGTTTCAGGTACTTTAGCGAGCGTTTATGCAAACTCGTTCTCGTACTCGCAAGAGGACTTTAGACATAGCTGAGGAGACAGACGAAGTTCTTGATATTCTGGAGAAGTTAGATTTTGAAGATTCGGATTCAGGAACTGAGCGGAAAGAACCAGTAAACATGGTTGATCGTATTATTCAGGCTGATCCAGCTCTTATGGATTTTTCTCGGCCAAAAATTGATGACATTCAGTCAAGCATTCTTCATCCGGCTATTCAAGCTAACACCTTTGAAATCAAGCCGGGCACTATTCAGATGGTGCAGAATTCTGTTTCTTTTGGAGGAGCTGCGACTGAAGACCCCAACATGCACATAAGGAATTTTGTCGAGATCTGCAGCACTTTTAAGTATAATGGCGTGACTGATGAGGCTATCAAGCTGAGGCTTTTCCCATTCTCACTGAGGGACAAAGCTAAGGACTGGTTACATTCTGAACCAGTTGGGTCCATCACTACGTGGCAAGATCTTGCGTAAAAGTTTCTGGTGAAGTTTTATCCGATGGCAAAGACTGCTGCTATGAGGAGTGCTCTTACTCAGTTTGCGCAGCAACCTACAAGATCTATGTGAGAAGCTTGGGAACGCTACAAGGAAATGTTGAGAAATTGTCCACATCATGGAATGCCTGATTGGATGGTGATCACTGCTTTCTATAATGGTTTGGGGGCCCAATCTCGGCCCATGCTCGATGCAGCTGGAGGCGCCTTATGGGCTAAAAGCTATACTGAGGCTTATAATCTTATCGAGACTATGGATGCAAATGAGCATCAAAACCCAACTCAGAGGATGATGTCTGGTAAGGTAGCAGGTATTCTGGAAGTTGATGCAGCCACCGCTATTACAGCACAGCTTTAAGCACTGTCAATGAAGGTTGATTCTCTGGCCACATATGGAGTTAATCAAATAGCTATGGTTTGTGAGCTTTGTGCAGGTTCTCATGCTATAGATCAGTGTTCTCTTGTCAATGAATCTGTTCAGTATGTGAATAATTATCAGCGACAACAGCAGCCTGTGCCAGCTACCTATCATCCTAATAACAGAAATTATCCAAATTTCAGCTGGGGGAATAATCAGAATGCTATTTAACCACCATATGAGCAAGGTGTGAGTAAACAGTTTAACCCACCTGGATTCCAGCAACCACATCAGTATGCTCAAAGGCAATCATATCCTCAATAGGGAAGTGCAGCTGCACCTATTAGTGCTGATTTTGAGGAACTTAAGCTGTTATGCAAGAGTCAGGTGGTTTCTATCAAGACCTTGGAAAATCAAATCGGTCAATTAGCCAATGCAGTGCTCAATCGTCAACCTGGCACTCTTCCCAGTGACACAGAAGTACCAGGCAGGAAGGAAGTTAAAGAGCAAGTCAAGGCTATTACCTTAAGGTCTGGAAAAGTTGTTGATGCTGAAAAGGCAAAAGAAGGAGAAGCTGAAATTAGAGATGAAGAAGCTAAGCAAAAGGAGAAAGCGGCGGAACCAAGGAAGACTACTGTTGAACACACCCTTCCTGAGGGTAATACAGGGGAGAAACAGCTCTATCCTCCACCAACTTTTCCTAAGAGATTGCAGCAACAAAAGCTGGATAGACAGTTCGGTAAGTTTCTGGAGGTGTTCAAGAAACTTCACATCAATATACCTTTCGCTGAGACTCTGGAGCAAATGCCTAGTTATGCGAAGTTTATGAAGAGTATTCTTTCAAGGAAGGTGAAACTGGATAACCTTGAGACCGTTGCTCTCACGGAAGAATGCAATGCTGTTCTGCAGCAAAAGTTACCGCCAAAACTGAAAGATCCAGGTAGCTTCACCATTCCTTGCACCATTGGCAAGTTGACTTTTGACAAGTGCCTTTGTGATTTGGGAGCAAGCATCAATCTGATGCCGTTGTCGATCTTTAAAAAGTTGGATTTGCCTGATCCAAAATCCACATACATGTCTCTACAATTGGCTGATCATTCCATTACTTACCCAAGGGGCATAGTGGAGGATGTGCTAGTAAAGGTGGATAAGCTCTTCTTTCCTGCAGATTTTGTTATTCTGGATTTTGAGGAAGATAAGAAGATTCCCATAATCTTGGGAAGACCTTTCTTGGCTACTGGCCGTACCTTGATAGATGTGCAAAAAGGTGAACTTACTATGCGGGTACAAGATCAGGATGTGACCTTCAACGTATTCAAGGCAATGAAATTCCCTACAGAAGATGAGGAGTGCTTAAAAGTGGATGTGATTGATTCTGCGGTTACTTCGGAACTCGATCGCATGCTAATGTCTGATGCATTGGAAAAGGCCTTAGTGGGGGATTTTGACAGCGATAATGAAGATGGCAACGAGCAATTACAATATCTGAACGCTTCTCCCTGGAAGCGAAAGCTGGACATGCCGTTTGAATCTCTTGGTACTTCTGACCTCAAGAATGCTGAAGGAAAGCTCAAACCATCACTAGAGGAAGCACCTACCTTGGAGCTCAAGCCATTACCTGAACACTTGAGGTATGCTTTTTTAGGTGATGCATCTACTTTACCTGTTATTATTGCATCTGACCTTTCAGGTAGTGAGGAAGACAAGCTCTTAAGGATTTTGAGGGAATTCAAATCGGCTATTGGATGGACCATAGAAGACATCAAGGGGATCAGCCCTTCATATTGTATGCATAAAATTCTGCTAGAGGAAGGTAGTAAGCCGACTGTGGAACATCAGCGCAGACTGAATCCTATCATGAAGGAGGTGGTGAAGAAAGAAATTCTGAAATGGCTGGATGCATGCATCATTTATCCTATTTCTGACAGTTCGTGGGTGAGCCCCGTACAATATGTACCTAAGAAAGGAGGTATCACTGTGGTAGCAAATGAGAAGAATGAGCTCATCCCCACTCGAACAGTTACTGGATGGAGAGTATGCATGGATTATCGAAAGTTGAACAAAGCCACGAGGAAGGATCACTTTCCACTTCCGTTCATTGATCAGATGCTTGACAGGTTGGCTGGTCACGAGTATTTTTGTCTTCTGGATGGCTATTCAGGGTATAATCAGATTTGTATTGCACCAGAGGATTAGGAAAAGACTACCTTCACTTGTCCATTTGGCACGTTTGCTTTTCGCAGAGTTTCGTTTGGGTTATGTGGCGCCCCGGCCACTTTTCAGAGATGTATGATGGCTATATTCTCTGACATGATTGGAAATAATGTCGAGGTGTTCATGGATGACTTCTCCGTCTTTGGACATTCGTATGATGAATGTTTGAATAATCTTCGCGCCGTACTCAAAAGGTGCGTGGAAACTAATTTGGTCCTAAATTGGGAGAAATGTCATTTTATGGTGCGTGAAGGCATTATTCTTGGGCATAAAGTCTCTAGCAAGGGTCTGGAGGTGGACAAGGCCAAGGTGGGAGTCATTGAAAATCTTCCACCACCTATTTCTGTGAAAGGAATCCGTAGTTTTCTTGGTCATGCGGGTTTTTATCGGCGATTCATCAAGGACTTTTCAAAGATATCTAAGCCGTTGTGCAATTTGCTTGAGAAAGATGTGCCTTTCAAATTTGATGATGAATGTTTGGCGGCATTCGAGACTCTCAAGAAGAGTTTGATCACTGCACCAGTTATTACAGCACCAGATTGGACAGAGCCGTTTGAGATGATGTGTGATGCGAGTGATTATGCGGTAGGTGCAGTTATGGGACAGCACAAGAATAATCTCTTTCATGTGGTCTACTATGCGAGTAAGACCTTAAATGGGGCCCAAATGAACTACACCACTACGGAGAAGGAGCTCTTGGCTATAGTCTTTGGTTTCGAGAAATTTCGATCTTATCTGCTTGGTTCTAAAGTAACAGTATTCACTGATCATGCAGCCATTCGCTATCTGGTTTCCAAGAAGGATTCGAAGCCGAGACTCATTCGTTGGGTGCTCTTACTTCAGGAATTTGAGTTAGAGATCAAGGATAGAAAAGGTACTGAGAATCAAGTAGCTGACCATCTCTCTAGGTTGGAGAATCCCGATTCTACTTCATAAGATAGGACATTAATCAATGAATCTTTTCCGGATGAGCAGTTGTTTGCAGTTCAGGAGGAAGAACCATGGTTTGCAGATATTGTAAACTATCTCGTCAGCAATATAATGCCTCCTAATTTGACCTCCGCTCAAAAGAAGAAGTTTCTGCATGAGGTGAAGTGGTATATGTGGGATGAACCATATTTGTTTAGACAGGGAGCTGACCAGATCATCAGGAGATGTATCCCGTTCTGTGAGACGGAGGGGATATTATGAGACTGCCACTCCACGGTTTATGGTGGACACTATAGTGGTGAGAAAACGACAGCTCATATTCTGCAAGCAGGTTTTTTCTGGCCTACTTTGTTTAAGGATGCTCATTAGTTTGTTTTAAGGTGTGATCGTTGCCAAAGAGTGGGAAATTTGACGAGAAAGGATGAGATGTCGTTAAATGTGATGCTTGAAGTCGAGGTCTTTGATGTTTGGGGAATCGATTTCATGGGGCCTTTTGTCTCGTCCTGCAATAATCAGTATATCTTGCTGGCAGTCGATTATGTCTCAAAATGGGTAGAAGTCAAAGCTTTACCGATAAATGATACAAAGGCAGTGCTAAATTTTCTTCATAAGCAGATTTTCACAAGGTTTGGAACACCTCGGGTAATCATAAGTGATGAAGGGTCGCATTTCTGCAACCGTAAGTTCACTTCTATGATACAGCATTATAATGTGAATCATCGAGTGGCTACTGCCTATCATCCGCAAACAAATGGTCAAGCGGAAGTGTCTAACAGAGAGATCAAGCGCATTTTAGAGAAGGTTGTTTGTCCGTCAAGGAAGGATTGGTCTTTAAAGCTCGATGAAGCTCTTTGGGCTTACAGAACAGCATACAAAACTCCACTTGGTATGTCCCCATTTCAGTTGGTGTACGGTAAGGGATGTCATTTACCTGCGGAGCTTGAGCATAAGGCCTACTGGGCGTTGAAAAAGTTGAACCTGGATTTAGATGCAGCTGGTAAGAAAAGAATGCTTCAGCTTAATGAACTTGATGAATTTCGACTTCAAGCGTACGAGAATAACAAAATGTATAAGAAAAAGGTGAAGAGGTGGCACGATAGGAAGCTACATCCTAAGTTATTCGTGCCGGGGCAACAAGTTCTCTTATTCAACTCTCGTCTCCGACTTTTTCCTGGGAAGTTGAAATCGAGGTGGTCCGGACCTTTTATTGTCAAAACTGTGTTTCCACATGGAGCGGTGGAAATTTTTGAGAATGATCCGGACCAAGCATTCAAGGTTAACGGTCAGCGTTTGAAGCACTACTATGGGGATATGGCAAACCGAGAAGTGGTTAGTGCCATTTTGTTGACTACTTGAGAAAGGTATGCAACGTCAAGCTAATGACGAAAAAGAAGCGCTGCGTGGGAGGCAACCCAAGATTTGTTGTTACAGGAACCCTTAGAAGTTAATAACCTATCCAAAAACACAAAAAAATCAGAAAAACGGGGCTGAAAAAAAAAATTCCAGTGACCCCCTGAGCGCCCGCTCAGGGGTCGGCTGAATGAATTTTTTTTAGTTCAGAAAAAAACCAAAAAAAATCAGAAAAAAAATAATAAAACCCAACTTTAGCCCATAAACCCACGATTTGTTCCTACTACCCCATGATTTTACCCCTCAATCCCCAACCCTAATCTAATTTAACCTATTCCACACCCTATATATACATACACATATCCTACATATCTTCCACAAACTTCCTACACTTAAACTCTCTCCCAAGCACCAAAACTCAGTTCTTAAACACTTTTATTCGAGATTCAATGGCACCCAAGAGAGCACGAACTATCGATAGCAGCAGCACAGTCCCTACTGCTGATTCATCAAGGGGTACTGCTGCAAGGCCTCGGTTGACTGACAGAGCTGTGGAGGAGGAGTACACCAGGCTTTTGGGGAAGCCGATTCTAAAGGAGAGAGGGTTTTTACCATCGGGGAGGGATGGTGAGTTGCTACCCATGATTGCAGAGAAGGGGTGGATAGCTTTTTGTGAGTCGCCCGAAGCAGTGCCGATGAGCGTGCTTCGCGAGTTCTATATGAACGCGAAGGCCGAAAAGAATGGGTTTTCTGTGGTCCGAGGGCTGACGGTTAATTATCACCCTGCGGCGATTCACCGTGTGATTGGACAGCGAGAGAGGAAGCTCGAGGAGGAGAACTGGAATGAGAAGACTGCTGAGGATTTTGACTTGGATTTGATTTGTGCGACTCTCTGTAGGCCGGGCACAGTTTGGACCTTCAAGACCGGCACTAATGAGTATCGTCACTTCCCGACGATCGCTATGAATAGGTATGCCCGTGCATGGAATGTATTTATTTGTGCTAATATTTTGCCTTCTTCGCATGCACACGAGGTCATAGTTGAGGGAGCACAGTTGTTGTGGGGAATTCTTAATGAGGAGTACTATGTGGACCTTGGTGAGTTTATCTACCAAGGAATTCTAAAGTTTTTGAGGGGAGCTAAGCATATGAACATCCCTTATGCATCCACAGTTACGAAGCTGTGCCGAGCAGTAGGAGTGAACTGGCCGGCTCATGAGCAGTTGCAGTTGCCGGCAGCTCCGATTGATTTTGGGACTTTGAACGGGATGCAGGAGTGGACCGGTGGTGAGCCCGAGGAGCATGGGCTGGGTTATCATCTTCCAAGAGGGCGTCCAGCATGAGGTGCTACTATGGCTAGGCCTAGGCGTGATGAGGCTGGTCTTTGAGAGCTCAGGAGGGTGCTGGGATGGCTGATACCCAGTATAGGAGGCTTTCACGACGGATGGATGCAATGTACGAGACGCAGAGCAGGTTTGCTCAGGAGCTCACCCTTGCGTTAGGGATTGCTTTTCGGGGCCTTGGAGCTGATATCCAGTGGCCAGTTTTTGGTGAGGACTCTGCATACCCGCCGCCTGATACTCCACCCACTGAGGGTGATGATGATGATGACTCCGAGTAGGTATACCCTGTGTTCCTTTCTACTACTTTCACTGGGGATAGTGAAGATTTTAAGTTTGGGGGTGGTAGTTAAGGAATACTGTGTGTGTGTGTCATATAGCTACATATTCATGATAGTTTAGTTCATCTAGTTGCATAATTTATGCCATATAGTTTTTTTATATAGCTTTATTTGTTTATCATATCATGTAGCTCATGCATATACCATGATCCCTTTTGCGATAATTTATCTACTGAATTGTGATATTGATGCGAGTGTAGTGATAGCATTAAGGTGATATTGAGTCGTGTAAGTTGATATGCATGCTAGAAGCACTTGTATTTTCACTAAGTCTTAGAGAATGCTTAAGGGCTAGATTGTTTGTATGATTTGATTGTTTTCGAGGTTAGTCTATTTATTATGCTTAGAATTCGATAATAGGTTCTTAGTGATAAAGGCATGAAAAAGAAAAAATTGGAGTAAAAAATGGAATTTGTTGCTAGTTGTGGCTAGGCGTCAAATGGCTAGTAGCCGGCTCGCATGTTGTGCGAGTAGTCTAGGGTTGAGCAAGATGGAGCGAAACGCACTTGCTCAGAAATTTTATAAAAAAAAAAGAAAAAAAAAGAAGAAAAGAAAAAAATTGTGGTGCTTATGCATAATTGATCACGAGTGGGCTCTTTGGTATTCGAGTTATTAAGTTCTTAGGGGACTTTGTGCCTAGTGACCTAAGGCTTTTAGAGTCTGGGATCCGCTAACCTAACACTCGCTACATGGATACCATTGTACAAGTCTTTTGTGGACCTCACTCACTGCACGGTCAAATAAGCATTTGTGTTGTGAATAAAAAGCATGATTCCGTAATAAGCTCCAGAATTCTTGTAGTGTTGTATGTCACTTTGTGCCTAGAATTTTTATTCTTTGTATAATCATGTGATTGCCTTGAGGATAGTCGAGTCATAATAATTGGTCTAGTTCCGAAGCATATCTGTTAAGCATCTGCACACACCACGTTTCTGGCTGTATGTTTGTTTGCATGAGTTTATTGATCTTTAGTCGCCTAACTGCATTTGTTGAGTTGTTGCAATTTGGTTGGTTTATTCGTAGTAAGGGGGATCGCTGCATTTTCATATAGATTGCATTCATGCATGTTTTTATTTGTTTTTGAGTCTGTGACGCTTGAGGACAAGCATCGATTTAAGTTTGGGGGTGTGATAAGTGGCATGTTATACCACTTAGAACATCTTAAAATGGCTTAAATTGGTGCCTTGAAATCAAGTATTTTATGTATTTGATGCGTTTTTCTAGTGTTTATGCATTTCAGGGTATTAGTTGCATTTCAGAGGAGTAATCATCAAGAATAATCCTTGGCATGTTCACCATTGTGAGAGGAAAGAAATGGGCAGATTACGGCGAAGAAACGGAGCAAACTCAGGAATTTTCCAGAAGGGTCCTGAGCGCCCGCTTAGCAATGCTGAGCGGTCGCACAGAAAGCTGAGCGCCCGCTCAGCTATGCTGAGCGGCCGCGCAGGGTCGGGAAAAATAACAATTTATTTTAGGACTTCTACTTCTGTTTGGCTTCCACTTCTATGTAATCTGAGTTTTATGGGACTATTATATAAGTAGATTTGGAGACGTTTTCACGAGAGAGGATCGTGGTATTACGTAAGGAGCGAAGGAGATAAGGAATAAGACCGTTTTAGTACACAGCAACGAAGAGGAAGCATATTTTCTTGTGATTCTTGTTTCGTTGTAACGTTGGATGCTAGTTTTCTTACTTTGAACCTATTTACTCTTGTGACGTACTCTAATTTAATATAATTAGTTTAGTTATTATTTTCTTGTGTTTGTTTATCATGATTTCATATGAACCCATGATGACGATAAGTGCTATTATGGGCTAATCGTGATCGTGGGGTTGTAACGGATTTACTATAGAATTCTTTAGTTAATTGTTTAATACTTTAGTGTGTGATGATTGTATGATATCTAGTATTGGTTGTGCGTATTCGTCTTATGTGCGTCGCGAACATATAAGATAGGGTGTTAATCTCTTGTGAAGCGACGGTGGATCTTGAGGTTTAGAACTTGCCATGCTAGTATAGGTTCATGTATGATGTGCATGATTAGTGGGTAACTCTAACAGTTTTATTTGCCCTGTATAATCAAAAGGAATAACTTGTGCTTAAATCGTTGTGTTGTCAATTTCTGTAGACATATACGAACTCAACATAATTGATGACTATTCAACTTCTATCTTAATTGTGGATGTTTGGTAGAATGGTATTAGTACAATGAAAGTTGGCTTTTATCAGTTTCGTGTTATTCGATTAATATCATCACTGTCACATGCTAAAGGTAATAACAATAGCTATTGAAGGAAGTAGTAATGAAGTTGTGATCTCATGAGTGTTTTAATATTGTTAAATTGAAGTGTTAATTAAGTGATTAATTAAGTAGTTAATTGTAGTTAATGTTTAGTCAACAATTCTAAGTGTTAGTGTCTTAACATTGAGAAGTAATCGTACATTGGTGAGTGAGTTTAATTAGAAAATAAATTAGTCTGAGTCTCTGTGGGAACGAACTAGAAAGTATTATATATTACTTGTGAACGCGTATACTTGCGTGAATATTAGAGCGTGTTTTCGCCCTAACAAAGGGGATTTAATTACTCGCTCAAAATCGCAGGGATCCGGCTACGTGATGTATTTTTATATTCGCAACAAGGTTGTTGTTTTGATAAAAGAGTTTTTGATTACTTACCCAACACTCGGGAAGTAAAATTCTTGGAATAAGTTAATCCATTAACAGGAACCGCCTGGGAAATATCGGTGAGTTTTCCTTTCCAACTAGAAACGACTTCTTGGTGGAGCCGTATCAACAAGTTTCTACTTGGGGAAAGGGGGGACGAGCTTTATGTTTCAGAGTCATGGATTTCATCTGAACTAGGAGTGGCGTAAGTGGTCGAGTGGCGCCGACCCAGCCTTATTATATTGGCCCAAATGGCCTGGAAGTTCCGCTAAGACGGTCCATTCCTTAGGAGTCCAGGGTTCGGTTGACAAGTAAATCCGACTGTTCTCCTCTACATGTAGAAAATGGTGGGGTTGCACTATTGCGACTGATCATCGTAAGTGGTCTTCCTGGCGCGGCAAACTCCCGTAATGAGTTCATCATCCAGTTAGGATATTTCTGCAACACTACCCAAAGCATTTCGATCAAAAAGCTACAGATGGGTGATTGTCGAAGCATTGACAGGGTCAAACAGTTATAATGATGTTTCCATCAAATGAAGTATCTCGTAACTTCATTTCCTTTATACAGTATTTCAAAGATTGAATCTAGTCAAGTCTTATATTGTAGTCTCATTTATATAATGAACCTTCGAAAACTTATTATACTTTAAACAGTGGTAGTTCAAGTAGATTTCTAAAATGGTATAAGTATAGTGAAGTAATTGGTAACTTCATCTTCCTTTAAGCTTATATCCAGTAAGTAATTACCTTACACTTGATAAAGGTTTCCAGTAAGTCATCCATTTAGATACTTGCATTATTTTTTATACTATATATTATCTTGCGAGCTGTAATGCTCACTCTTACTTCATTTCTTCATCACACAACAACAGTTAGGAAAGATGGCCAGACTCAAGCAGACCCAGCACAAGAGCTTGGGAAGCATCCCGCGTCTTCCCGTTGATATCGTAGTTGCTATAGCTGTAAAGGTAGATCTATTTTTAGAAGAGGCATTCTACTTTTGGGAATCAATTATGTATAATTATAACTTATGGTAGATAATGGCAATTAACTGTAAACTTATCAAGTAATCATTTTGGGTTGTAATAACTTTTAAATTGTGGATTCAAGGACTTGTACTTATTTCGATTTCATCTCTGAGACTATAACATGTTGTGGTGTGTGTTAGTGTGGGGTCACAGCATGAGGTTATTTATTATTAATCAAGTTAAGTGATATTGTGGAAAAAAAGACCGTGACGACCCGGATCCCCGACCCCGGATCTGGGGGTGTTACATAACACGTAGGCTATATACATCTCATATCCTTGTCGAAGCAATCTTTTGGTCTGCATCGCAGTCAGAAATTTCTTTCATTGTTTTTCTCCCTTGAACATTACCGTTGCATTTTCCGCAGTTCTCAATTTGACTTTTTGTTTGCGCAATCGATCCGAGCATTATAACAAGCTAACCAATCCATTCCCAAAATGACATCAAACTCTCCTAACTTAAAAGGAATCAAGTCTACAGAAAAATTAAGTCCAGCTATTTCTATATCGCACGCAGGACATACTCGATCTCCTGGAACTTGGTCGTCATTCGCTAATTTTATAATTAACATCTCGCCCAACCATTCGATTTCGTAATGTAATTTATCAAGAAATTCTTCAGAAATAAATGAACGGGTAGCTCCAGAATCAATTAATACTTTTGAATCTACAGAATTCACCAAAAGCGTACCTGCAATTACACTAGGACTCTGCACTGCTTCTTTCATTATTATTTTGAAAGTCCTTGCTCTGGGTTGATTAGGTGGCGGTGGAGGAGGTAATGCCAACACTTTCGGAATACTGGCTACCATTGCTGGTCCTTTACAAATCCTGGCGATATGCCTTTTCTTTCCACACTGGAAGCAAGTAATTTCTGCTATTTTTCCCATTAGACATTCGTTAGAATAGTGCCCTTTTCTGCTTACATCTGAAACACGTCACATCCGTCTTGATACAATTGCCGGTATGTTTTCAACCACAAGTCTTGCAGTACGGCATTGGGACTCTGACAATTCCCTGCTGGCCGGGGGCTTGGAAACGATTACCTGTTTTTAGGGTACCTTGTCCTATCCTTTTGAAATTCAAATTTATCAGGGCTTGAAATCCCAGCTTCCTGCTGAAGCGGTCTTGGAAACTTTCATGTCCTCTATCCTTTTGAGATCTTTCACTTTCCCCTTCAATAATCAAAGCTTTCTGGACTACGGCGGTATACGTCGTTAATTCAAAAACTGCAACTTGTCCACGGATCCACGGTCATAATCCCTCTTGAAACCTTTGCACTAGTTTTTCTTCAGTATCAACCTGTTCTGGAACAAATCTAGCCAACTCAGTAAATTTGGCTTCATACTCTGTCACGAACATACTTCCCTGCTTTAATTCCAAAAACTTTATCTGTATTTGATTTCTCACATAGCGAGGAAAATGTTTCTCTAAGAACAACTCTTTAAACCTATCCCATGCAATAACATCTTCACCCTCTAAAGCCTTTTTAGATTCCCACCAATAATTTGCTTCTCCTTTCAACAAGTAACTAGCAAAGTCGGTCTTCTGGTCTTCACCTACCTTTACTAGCACAAATGCTTTCTCTATTTCTTTCAACCAAGTGGTAGCTTTAATAGGATCAGTAGATCTCTCAAATTCTGGAGGTTTAACCGACTAAAACTGTTTGAAAGTGACAATAGGTATAGCTGGTGGTATTTGGGCTCAGGACGAGGTGGCTGTTGTAACATTTACTGTTGAATCTGTTGTTGTTATTGCCGCATCTGTTGTTGCATCATTACCATCTGTTGTTGCATCAGATAGAACATTTGGTTCATAGTATCATTGGTCTGTTCTTCGGAATTACTTTTGGAAGTCTCAGTCCTAGTCTTTCTCTTTGGTGTCATTTGCTGATAATAAAACAAGTGATGTTTCTTTAACAGTTTAATAGATAGTTGACAATAGGTAAGAAAACAAGTTATCCTGTATTAACAAAATTTAGATAATGGTTCGAAGAAAGAAAATAGTTCCTTAATACAAAAACAGGAATTGTAAACAGTTAAATGAAATGTTTATTCTTCTTTCTTTTTTTTCGACAGAATTTAAAATATGAAAAGCTGTAAAACAATAAAGTAAAAGTAAATGCTGTAAAACTGTAAAGACTGAAATTTAAATAAAGGAAATTTTGAAAAAGTTCATTTTATATATGACACCAGCCTCAGGTGTAAGTGCTTGGTACAAAAAGTCTCGCTCTGCTGGTCATGGCGGCGGCTACAAGTCACACTAATTACTATCAGTCAAACTACTACTACAGATCAAACTACTACTACACATATACACACTACTCAATATGTCATACTAGGCTGCATCTATATACATTTGTCCTCTGCAATCAACATCTCAAAACCCTGGCGGAATACGCCTCAGCTCCTCCCTAAGTGCCTGGACCAAAGTCTGCGCCAAACGGAATATCCTGTAAAACCCTGCAAAAGAAGGCGGTCCCTCATAGGGTCAAATCATCCAGCTCCCAAGTAGCACTCATCAAAAATGACTGTAACCTCTGCCTCATAAAGTAATCTGGCTGTAGGGCAGCTAACGGTCCTCGGTCACTCTGGTCAAATAAATGCATAATCTCCCTGCACTGAGCTCTCCAATACTCTACATCATCTCTCATAACCCGGTACTCATAGTATGGTACCATATATGGTTGTGCAACCTGACCCACTGACTCCTGTGACGGAACCCTCGGTATACCTGCACCCTGCTGTGGTAACCCCAACTGTAAATCCACACCATGCTCTCTCATCGCCTCAACTGGGATCATCTGAAATATGTCTGGCTCTGGGGCATGTACTGGTATAGGAGGCAACACTGGTAGTGGTGGTAGCTCTGACTCAATCTCCGGTATAAACTGTTGCTCTATAGGGAGTGGAATCATCAGCTCAAAGAACTTCAATGGATCAAACATCTCTATAGGGTCATGGACTATCCCCTGTACTGGAGGTACTGGCTCCTGTGGCAATGGTGGTGGAGGTGGAAGAGGAGGAAACATGAACTCAGATACTGGTGGAATAACTGGTGCTACTGGCCCAGTGACTGTCCTCTCAGAAGAAGCCGAATAACCTGACGATGCCATCTGCTAATATACCAAAAAAAAAAAAAAAGTCACTAAACAATCCTAAAACTTATACTTTCCTATTCTAATCTGATCTAAATCCTAACACCACTCTTCCTATTTGACTATTCCTATCCTATGTGATCTTCCTATCTTATCTTAATCCTAATGTTCTTATTTTCAAGGTCCAAACCTACAGCTCTGATGTCAATCCTGTAACGCCCTCCAGACCCGGGGTATAAGTCTGGGGGTTACTAGCTAATCTCCAAACCTGTACAATCTGATTAACAAATAATAAAGAAATAAATCTAAACCCCTTTAACACTAACCATGATCTTTTTAGGTTGAAGTATGAAAACAAGAACCACTACTACTTTATTACAAACCAAATTCAAAATCTTACAAACTCTCTTTATTACAAACCATTGTCTAATCAGTTTTAAACTAAGTTCATCTTTTATTCAAACACACACACTAACTATCTACACTCCACCTATTCGGGCAACTCAAAGCTTTCTTCCTGGATTGGGACCAACACCTTGGGTATGAGAGGATCCCGATGCTTGACCCACTTCTTTACAACTCGAGTCCTAATGGGTTTCATATTCCTTCTTAACTGAAAATAATAAGGTGGATAACAACAAAAAGGGGTGAGCCAAAAATTGCTCAACAAGTCCGCAAAATATAAACAGTGTTAAAGCAATCTAAGTGAATCGATAACCTGGGTATATCTGCAAAGATATAACCCCGCGAGAGTAGAAAGAAGGCCATTACTGGCGAGTACAAATGACTAAACTGGACACAAGTTCGCACCTATACCCTGCTGATCAGCCAGGATACAGTGCAGATCTATATCCCACTATATAGATCCCGTCGGGCACCCAGGCACTACGGCCCATCTCAAGGATCCGGTTATGTCCCGGTCCTTAGGATTAAGTAAACTTAATCCCCAAAGTAATACTATCCAGTCCATAGAATAGCAACCAGAATAATCGGTATGCTTTGATATATTCTAATCACCAGAATACATCAATATTTATGAGTAACAATAGGAATATGAACAAGGAATTTAAATGAAAAGAAGAAATCAAGAATCGAAATGTAATATGAACAAGAGAATCAAAAGAGTGCAAGCGTGATAAGAATCTGAAGAAATATCACTATTTTGAAAATAGAATAGGGGGAAAACTTGCCTTCTGCGCGACTCACTGCAAATATGTCTCCTTCGTCTATCACCGACTCAACCTACCTTACTGGCTTAGCTTCTATTAGAGAAAGAGATTGGTTTAGTCATTTCGGACTTCAATTGCGTCTTGAACCGACTTCACATCGTTTATATTGTCTACCCATGCGCTTATGACTGACTCGTATATTATATATTAACAAATAAGACTTGATTAACCACATAATATACATAAGCACATAATCACATAATCATTTTTATAGTTAAAATAATTTTTAGAATCAAAATCGACTCGCTGATTTCTCAACTGATCATTATCTGACTCGTTTCCTATTTTTCGGAATTTTTCGGACTCATATCGGCACATAATTCGACTGATAATCAAACAAATAACAAAGTCAACTAATTTCTAAAAGAAATTAGGCTTTAATATTATTTTTAATGAAAAGAATTTATTTTTCGGAGTCAAAGGGCTTTCGTTTCATTTAAATCGGACTAAGGTTTAATTAATATTAATTAAAATGGATAAATCAATTTATTATTCAATATAAATAACTATTACTAATTTTTAAACCCTAAAAGAATTTTTAAATAATTATTTGAGAAAAATCAGAATTAAAAATTATTTTTCTATAATTTTTGGAATTAAAATAAATTTATTATGATTTATTGAAAATTATTTGATTAATTATCAAAATACTTAATCATTTTTAAATAATTAATAAATACTAAATAAATAATAATTATTTAATAAATAATTGAGAGAATAATAAAATCTGATTTTTAGAAAATATTTCAGAATTATTTATAATACAAATCAATTAATTAAGTAATTAATTAATCAATTTATAAAATAAATAAAACTGATTTTATAATAAAAATAAAAATAAAATAAATTAATTTTCCAAAAACAGTTTTATAAAAATGATTTTGGTGAAAAATGAATCAAAACCTGGTACAAACCAGGTTCTGATTCGGGTTGGCAAAGAACATAAACGTGTCGCCGGCCGGTCTAAACTCCGGCGATGTTGCCCAGTTTCCGACGACCTTAATTCAGGCAGCCGTGGGGGTTATTCGATCCTGCTTTCATAGGGTTTTTGATCCTTATTCCTGCAGAAACTCAACCCCCATGGCTAAAAGTACAGACGATATTTGTATCGTCTTCTCCGATGAAACTCGAAGAACGCCGGCGACAGTCGCGGCGGTTTCCGGTGACCAGAACCCAGAATTCGACCAAACCAATTGCAAAATACTCCTTACATCGTTATGATGCAAACCCAACCCACCAAAACGTCAAACAAGCATTCCGGTGACCGGAAAATCAAAATCGTCGCTTAAGGCGGCGATTTTCCGGCGAACCTCAAACATAAACCAAAATCAACGAAACCGGTCTCAATCAATCACAAATTTCACGATCTACAACTCTATATCATTCAATTGAATCAAAACAGTCTCAAATTAAAAGACCCGAAATCGAATTAAAACCCTATCAATCGAACTACGATATATAACTATCGTTCGTAAAATTAACTATTAGAAATCCAACATAAATCATCAAACAAAGCCATATCAAGCATTAATTTCAACAGATTACCCTAAAATCGAAAAGTACCAATTCTAGCATAAACCCTAGAATTACAAATTGAAAATCTAAACATCAGAACCAGAAATTGATTGCATAAACTGAAAGAACAACTCAAAAGCATCGATTTGAGTACTTACATGATACGATTTGGTGTTCAGAAACGTTCAAAATCACTGATTGATTCCTAACCCGAATTCCAACCTGAATTGTTCTTCAGAGAATTTCCAGAAAATTTGCAGAATTTTTATAATTAATTAATTATAATTAAATAATTATTAGGCTATTTATAGTAGCAAAAATTAATATTCCTAATAAAAATTAAGGCCTTAATTCTACACTTTTTAAAATTAATAAGCCCCTAATTTTATAATTTTTGAGTATTAAAATTTAATTTATAAATATTTTATATATACAATATATATGCCAAAATTTCTCAAAAATTGTGAATAATGTAAAAATACAAAGAAATGGTATAAATAAAAGTCCTATAATTTTATAAAAATAAAAATGTGATTTTTGTGGGGTTTTTAACACCCAATGGGGCCCAGAAAAGTCATTTTTCGCAAAACGAGAAAATTTATAAAATGCTTGGATGTTCAGAATAATGCAATGGTAAAAGCCGTTTGATGAAAAATAAGACCCATTATTTTATTTGAAATACCTGCTTTTAATGCATGGTTCGGGTCGTAAAACTTTTGAAATGAAAGCTATGAATGTAAAATAAAATATCTGAAAAATATCTTAAAAATACCGGAACGACACAAAATGCACATAACACATTGCAATTAGGGCTTGACAGATAATTTCACATAAATGACACATTAACACACATAATTTATTATAAAATATGATATAATAAAGACGTAAATTTCCCAGACATTACACTGGCGTGGGTGCGCCGTCTCTCTGGAGAAACTTTTGACTTCTTTCTTTTCTTATTGGTTTGAGCTGGTCTTTTCACGAGCTTTTATTCTAGACACCATCCTAACACAAATTATCTTCCAAACAATGCCAATTCACCTGTATTCCTGATAAATGCCTGAAATGCAAAAACACTACAAAAATACGTTAAAAACATAAACTTGAGTAAAAATCATCAATCTAAAGCTTTACGGAGCGTAATAAAGTGTCATAAATGCTAGTCAAGAACTTCCGGTTTGTAAAAACGGTTGAAGTCGGTTGGTTCTCGATTATACAAAATAGTTTATAAATACTCTGAAAAAAATAATTTATTAAATCCATAAATCATTTATAAAACCATATATCATCATAAAAATTAATAGAAACATATCACAATTATTTATAATTTATTTTGGACCTCTAAAAATTAAAATACTCAAATTTTATCATATTTACACATCCAAACACAGATACCACTTTACAGATAATTCACCAAAATTCATATAATAATCATAAAATATTTATTTATTGATAAAAATAATTACACGATATATCTCAGATATTACATTCTTCCCCCCTTAAAAGGATTAGATCCTTTTTGAAAGGAATATATCAATCTTCTTCTTCTTATCGCTTTATAGAACTTATAATGATTATTCAGGAATCAGGAAAATTATATACAAGAGTATTATAGAAAAGAATGATGTCGTTGATCAACATACTCATTTCACTTGTGTGTACCTTCATAGCTCGTTTGATCAATAGATCTCATTTAAGTCATATAATAACTTCAAAAAATCCGCTGGGATGCCTTCATAATTTAATCTCTATTATAAATTCCTTTATTAAGTCTTGCACCTTTAGCATCATGCCTCCACGTTCAAGGGTTTAATAACTTGACCATATTTGCGTTCTTCCGGAATTAACATTCATAATTTAAAATTTCTTCTATATGACTTGAAATAACCACTGATCATTCATCATATTGATTCTTTTGCTAATAATGTTCTTTCTGTAGAAAAGACTGGAAATTTTCTCAACATTCTTAGATCATGCTCAGGATTCTTTTACATCAACGAATTCTTTGAATTCTAATAGTCTTAGAAATTGGATGAATAGTTTCTCTATATGCTGATTCTGTTGTTAATCTTATCAAACAAGATTTGCACTCTTCTGTTAGGAATAATCGAAACTTCTTCATAATAGCGGGTCCACTTTGCCCTCTGAATTAACCATACTAATTTCTGGAACACGTATTTTCTATGTAATCTGGTCCCATAACAAATAAGAAACTTAAATAGTAACTTGACAACCAATTTTTTTAAAACTTATTTTATTAAAAGGGGTTTTGGAATTTTTTTAAGGAAATCTTTATCGAAAACTTGTTTAAAATTTTGAAAATCACACATCCGGTTGTCATTATTATATAAGTTGGTTATCCTCCTTAACCATAACAAAGAAGTAATCACATAAGGGTCCATCCACTTCAATCTATCGTTTACCCCTTTATTGGGTCCATCTTGCCTTCATTATTCAATGAAAACTTCAGTTATCGTTGCATATTATCTTATTCGTAACTTCACTTCAAAGCTTCCATATTGGTACTACTCCCATCATCATTTTTCTTTTTCTATCGTTAAATACAACATGTCTATCCAATAGTAAACAAGTCTATTCTATAGAATAAAGTCGGCTGGTATCACATCACATTGCTATTATACATATCACATTTGTCATAAGACTAACATCTAATTCCAAGAAAACTTTGGTTCTCCAATCCTCTCAAACTCCTTTAAAACCCATCTAGCCCACTCCGCCAAATAATCATGGGTGGCATGCTCACTAGCGGCTCCATATAACCTGATAGCATCTATCCTCCGAATCACATGAATTCTCTCTCTAGGTTTCTTCTCACCTTCCTCAATATATCGTGTACTATGTTAGGCCTCAATGATACTATAGAAGGGGGTTGAATATTGTATCTACAATCAATTCTATTATAAACACAAGTATGTAACAGAAAACAAGTTTATTCAATATATCAAACTCTGTTACAGTAGGTTTAATCTGTTAGATATATTTGAGATGTCATGTCTAATATGATTTGTGTTTAGTTTTCAGAACTTAACAACAAGACATATCAGGACTTACTGAAATCAGGACTTACTGAAGTCAAAACTTAATATCAGAACTTAAGGTGTCAGAAGATACATATCAGTACTTAAGTGCGGGAAGACTTTCAGATAAGGAATGCGGCTAATTTACAGGAGAAGATCTGGACTAAAAGAATAGAAGATATGCATAAAAAGAGTTAGAGGACTAGAAGACTTGTAGAAGATATCTGAGTGATATATTTTAGGAGACAGAATTATATTCTATATCAATTAGAATATATCTTGTAACTGTGTACTATATAAACACAGCTTAGGGTTTACACTATTTGTGTTATCATCATCGAGAAGTTTATATATTGTAACCTAGTAGCTCTTAGTGATATTTGTTCATCACTGAGAGAGAACAGCAGTTCATATTGTAACAGAGTTTATTGAATATACTTGATCTTTATTACATACTTGTGTTCAAATTGATTTAATTGTATAAAACTGTATTCAACCCCTTCCACAGTGTTGTGTGACCTAACAAGTGGTATCAGAGCCTTTCTGTTAACACACATACAGTAAAGATTCAAAGAATCATGTCTGAAGAAACACAAACCCCAACTAAGCCCACCAAAACTCAAGAAACTCAAAACACTCAAACCCACAGTTGATATGAGACTATTAGGGTTCCCATACTGAGACCTTCTGAGTATCCCATATGGAAACTGAAGATGGCTATATTTCTGGAAGCTACAGATCTAGAATACCTTGACAGAATTAATGAAGGACCATATAAGCCTACCAAGCTCTATGTTGCAGTTGCTGATCAACCAGCAAAGTCCATACCAAAGGAGAAAGGTGATTACAAAACTGAAGACATCTCATCTATTGCCAAGGATGCAAGGGTAAGGTATTTGATGCATAGTGCCATTGATAATGTTATGTCAAACAGGGTAATTGGATGCAAGACTGCAAAGGAGATATGAGTATGAGCACTTTGACTCAAAAGCTGACGAGTCATTAACTGACTTATATGACAGGTTTGTCAAATTCTTGAATGATATGTCACTGGTGGACAAGGAATATGATCTTGAAGATTAAAATCTAAAATTCCTTTTAGCTCTTCCTGAAAATTGGGATTTAAAGTCTACTACCATAAGAGACAACTATGACCTTACTGAAACTACTCTTGATGAAATTTATGGTATGCTCAAGACTTATGAAGTTGAGATGGATCAAAGGAGCAAGAGGCATGGAAGGAAGTCAAGGATAGTTACTCTTAAAGCTGAGGAGGAATCTCCTAAAGTGGTTGCCTCAAAGAGGGGCAAAGGAAAGGATCTCATCATAAAGTCTGATTCAGTGTCATCATATTCTGATGATGATGATTCAGAAACTGAAAGTTTATCTGAAGTTGATATTGATACAGAGATGATGCAACTGTGTGCTCTTATGGTGAAGGGTATCACAAAGATAGCCTACAGGAAATTCAGAAAGGGAAAGAAGTTTTCCAGGAAAGGTGGAAGTTCTGATAAGAAAGGATTCAGAAAGTCTGAAGGGAAATGAGAAAAGTCTGACAGAGGAGACAACTCAAATGTCAAATGCTACAATTGTGGTGAAAGAGGCCACATATCTCCTGACTGCAAAAAAGGAAAAAGTGTCAAAGGCAAGGCACTTGTCACAAAGAAGAAAAGTTGGACAGACACTTCAGATTCTGAAAATGAGGTGAACTATGCCTTGATGGCAAATGCTGATAGCAGTACTGAAACTGCTGAATTAAAGGTACCTCAAACAACTTATACTTTTTATACTGATGATATTACTGAGTTGAGATTATATCTTGAAACCATGTTCATTAGTTATAGAGATCAAACTTTAAAATGTGAAAGATTAACATCTGAAAATCTTACTTTTAGAAACAGAAATGACTATTTAGAAAAGGAGTTAGTTTTTCTTCATGAAAATAAGAAAGAAAGAGATGATGATTTGTATGTTAGAGATAAAGTACTAAAATTGAATGAATCTCTAAAAACTGATTTAGAAAAGGAAAGAGAGATTATCAGAACTTGGACTAACTCTGGAAGAACAACTCAGAATTTACTAAGTAGTGGAAACTGGAAAGAGGGCTTAGGTTATGGAGATGATAAAAGTGAGAAAGGGACTGTGCAGATTGAGCCAACTGTTGTTAAACAGACTGCTAAGCCAAAGGCAAATCCTGTTAAGTTTGTAGCAAAAACTGTAAAGTCTGATTCTGAAAAGATGAAAGTATCTAGGACAGAAGTCAAAGAAAAGTCAACTTCTAACAAATTAAAACAGGATAAACCAGCTGAAGTAAACATAGGCTTAATGACAAAGAAGCAGCTTAACCGTAAGCTGAAAGAGATCAGAAATGTGAACAAGGTAAAAGAAGCTAGGAAAAATAGGAATGGAAAGGAAGGTGTGAATAAAAGCAATAATTATATGCCTGTTCCTACTGCTCCTAGAAAGAAATGTTATAACTATGGAAACTCTAACCATCTTGCTTCTTTTTGCAGGAAAAATAAAGATATAAACTCTTTACCTCCTAGATCAGGAATTAAGAGTTGATTTGTTAGGTTTAAACCACAAAATCCTTGTTTTCATTGTGGTAGTTTATGGCATTCAATTTATTCTTGTAAGGAATATTATAGTTTATAATATGATTATTATCAAATAAAACCTTCTTTGAAGAAAGTTAGTATTATTTCTTCTAGTGTAAAGTCTGATGTAAAGTCTGATATAAAGTCTGATAAACAGGATGTTAGCATAAACTCTGAAATTAAATCCGCTATAAATGCTAACAAACTTAAAAAGGTCAAAGGATCCAAGCAAGTCTGGATCCTTAAAACTAACCAATAGTGGTATTTGTGGTTGCAGGGCAACAGGAAAAACATCCTAGCTCTGGACAGTGGATGTTCAGGACATATGACTGGAAATAAAGCCCTGCTATCAGACTTTGTGGAGAAAGCTGGCCCAGGAGTTTCTTATGGAGATGGCAACATGGGAAAAACTATGGGATATGGCAATATCAATCTTGGGAATGTCATCAATCTTGGGAACACTGTGAAGTTGTAAGTAATTCTACAGGCAAAGTAGTTCTGAAAGGTTACAGGCATGGTAACATATATGAAGCCAGACTTTTAACAAACTCTGATGGTTCCGCAATCTGTTTGTTAAGTAGAGCATCAATTGAAGAAAGCTGGAATTGGCATAAGAGACTCTCTCATTTAAATTTCAACAACATAAATGAGCTAGTAAAGAAAGATCTTGTGAGAGAACTGCCAAAATCAGTATTTGCTCCTGATGGCCTTTGTGATTAATGTCAAAAGGCAAAACAAAGAAAATCTTCATTCAAGAGCAAAACTGAATCCTCAATTCTTGAGCCTTATCACTTATTGCATGTTGATCTATTTGGTCCAGTCAATGTCATGTCAATTGCAAAGAAGAAATATGCTATGGTTATAGTGGATGAGTTCACAAGATACACTTGGGTGTATTTCTTGCACAAGAAGAATGAAACTGCATCTACTCTAACTGATCATATCAAACAGCTGGATAAATTGGTCAAAGATTCTGTTAAAATAATAAAAAGTGATAATGGCACTGAGTTCAAAAATTCAATCATGGAAGAGTTCTGCAAATAGCAGGGAATTAAGCAGGAATTTTCTGCACCTGGAACTCCACAGCAAAATGGAGTTGTAGAAAGAAAGAACATGACTCTCATTGAAGCTGCATGAACTATGCTTGATGAAGCAAACTTGCCAACCTACTTTTGGGCTAAAGCTGTGCAGATTGCTTGTTTTACACAGAATGCTACACTCATAAACAAGCATGGAAAAACACCATATGAGATGGTGAAGAAAAAGAAGCCAAATCTGAAATACTTTCATGTATTTGGATTTAAGTGTTTTGTTCTTAAGACTCATCCTGAACAGCTGTCAAAATTTGATCTAAAAGCTGATGAATGAATTTTTATTGGATATCCACTTTCCACAAAAGCCTTCAGAGTCTACAATTTAAGAACAAGGGTTGTCATGGAATCTATCAATGTATCTTTTGATGATAAAAAGATTACTGGACTTGAAGATTTCAATGATCATGATCAGCTGAGATTTGAAAATGAATATTTAAATTCTGATTCTGTAAATTCTGATGGCTTAAATCCTGATCCTGTAAATTTTGACGGGTTAAATTCTGATGTCATTGAAACTGTGGTAACTACTTCAAGGGAAAATGCACCTGTTCAGGGGGAGCAAGCTGAAGATCCTACCAAACCTCAAGATTCTCAAGAAGCATCAGAACCTATCACTGGCTCTTCAAGTTCTTATTCATCAAGTTCTGATTAGCCAAATTCTGATAATTCTAGAAACTCTGATTTTTCAAATCCTGAAGGATCCAACTCAAATTCTGAAGTCAAAGAGAGCATAACTACAGGGGTATCATCAAAAAATGCTGATGGAGATAGTATGGATCATGGGGGAGGATCCAGTTCTAGAGAACAACTTCCATCTACAAGGAAGTGAACTAAGGCACATACACCTGACTTAATAATTGGAGATCCTGAAGCAGGTGTCAGAACTAGAACATCAACATCAAATGAATGTCTTTATCATTACTTTCTATCTCAGACTGAACCAAAGAAAGTGGAAGAAGCTCTTCAAGATGCTGATTGGGTGCAAGCAATGCAGGAAGAGTTAAATGAATTTGAAAGAAATAAAGTCTGGACCCTAGTGCCAAGACCAAAGAACAGATCAATTGTTGGCACAAAATGGGTTTTCAGAAACAAAACTGGCAGTGATGGCATAATTACAAGAAACAAAGCAAGGCTGGTTGCTAAAGGTTACTCTTAACAGGAGGGTATTGATTATGATGAAATATTTGCACCAGTTGCTAGATTGGAAGCCATAAGAATCTTGTTGGCTTATGCTACTGACAAAAAGTTCAAAGTCTTTTAAATGGATATGAAAAGTGCTTTTCTCAATGGAGAATTGGAAGAAGAGGTACATGTTGAACAACCTCCAGGATTTGTAGATCTAAAATATCCTAATCATGTATACAGACTTGATAAATCACTTTTTGGCCTTAAGCAAGCTCCAAGAGCATGGTATGAGACTTTAGCTCAATTCCTTCTGGAAAGTGGATTTAACAGAGGCACAATTCATAAAACATTGTTCTATCTCAACCATGGAAAGGACTTACTTTTTGTACAGATATATGTTGATGATATCATATTTGGTTCTGCAAATGCCAAACTCTGTGAAAGGTTTGTAAAGCTAATGCAGTCAAGATATCAAATGCGTATGATGGGAGAACTTAGTTATTTTCTGGGACTTCAAGTCAAGCAAAATGAAGAAGGTACTTTCATATATCAATCCAAGTACACCAGAAATTTACTCAAGAAATTTGGAATGCAAGATTGTTCAACTGCATCCACTCCCATGGCCACTGCAACCAAGTTAGATAAAGATACTGGAGCATCAGTAGATATTACTAACTACAGAGGTATGATTGGCTCTTTACTCTATTTAACTGTAAGTAGACCTGATATCATGTATACTACCTGTCTTTGTGCAAGATTTCAGGCTGATCCAAGAGAACCTCATCTAATAGCTGTGAAAAGAATTTTCAAGTACCTCAAGGGTACAACTGATCTAGGATTGTTGTATCCTAGAGAATCAGATTTTAAGCTAATAGGTTACTCATATGCATATTTTGCAGGATGCAAAATAGACAGGAAAAGCACTAGTGGAAGCTGCCAATTTCTTGGAGGAAGATTGGTTTCTTAGTTTAGCAAGAAATAGAAATCAATTTCCACATCAACTGTAGAAGCAGAATATATTGTTGTAGGAAGCTGTTGTGCACAGATTCTTTGGATGAAGAATCAGTTACTGGACTATGGGTTAGAATTTTCTAAAATACCTATTTATTTTGATAATCAAAGTGTTATTGCTATGAAAGGTAATCCAGTTCAACACTCAATGACAAAGCACATCAGCATTAGGTACCATTTCATAAGGGAACATGTGATGGAAGGTACAGTGGAATTGCATTTTATTCCAACAGATCAACAACTAGCAGATATCTTCATAAAACTACTATGTGAAGCTACTTTTACAAGATTGGTAAATGAACTTGGAATGGTTTCAGGTTCTTTCTTAAAATCTGCTTAGTTTTTGTTCTCATGCATCAGACTTTATGATCAGAGTTTACAGATTGTCTTATCTCTATGTAATATGTGATTCAATTGTACTATATTAAATACTGATTGTTATTTGATGTGATTCTATATACTCTGATAGTGTCTTGAATATTCAATGAACTATTCAATCCAATGAGGATTACTGTGCTAGATGCTGACCTAGTAGTCTTTAACATACTGGAAATCCCATGTTTGAATTAGTTGTTTATGTGGAAATTCATAAACACAAGCAAATTCTGATTTTGAGCTTAGTCAAATTTACTGTGGGTATCTTATTACTAAGTCACAAACTAGATTCTTGCTTCTTATCTGTCAAATTCTGATGTAAGTAAATCTTAAGGATGAACCACATGCTTGATAAGCCTCACTTATCTGAAGAAAAGAAAAGAAAAAAAATTGAAGTCAGTTACTCCTTTGAGATCTAGAGTAAATATGTGGAAGGGAAGACCCAAGTGCATTACTGGTATTAAGTTATATGCATTAGAAAAGCAAATAAATTTTTCTTGGTGACTTTTCACATTCTCTGATTACTGGAGAAATACTTTGATAATAGCATAAATTCTGATAGCAGTTGTGACTCACTTACACAGAGAAGCCACTATAAAAAAATGTTAAAAGATGCATAAAATAAGCACAAACAGTTGAGGTGGATGCTTTCATAAATTTATTCTATAGTAGACTTCATTATTAAAGACATATTTTAAGCACATTTTTAGATATGCCTTATTTCTAAGATGTACTGAAGTTTATTAGACTTTAATATTTATTTGATATTTTGCTAATACACACACTATCACTCCATATGAATGATGAAAATTACTGTGGTGATTAAGTTGTTTTAGATAAACAGTTAAGTGTCATATGCATAAATTCTGAGGACAAGTTCTGATGCAAGTTCTGATGATTAAACTCTGAAGAAACAAGTCAGTATTTGTATGAAGAATCACATAAATAAACATTCACTTTCTGAGAACAGAAGCCATGTTCTGATGACCGTTAAAATCTAATAATAGTCAAGTTCTAATATTAAATCCTGATGGAAACTCTGATGCTTATGTGGCATTAATTATTTACTTGACTTATTTGTGGTAAGTACTGTAACAGTCATATTTTATCAGAATATATTTAAGTGAAATAAAAAGAGTTGTAATCATTTGTTTAGTGGGAAACGTATTTGTCTTGAAAAACTGCATGTGCATAATAATTACTGCTTATTTCTCGTGCCCACTAACTACTGCTTTAACTATTTACTGATTGTTCATATGTTTCCAGGTGTAAATTGTCTGCCATACTTCACAAATATAGCTGTTGTCACGTGGGCTGTATAAATAAGAAAGTTAAAAGATTTTCTAATCTTTTACCTACTTTTCTCATTCTCTCATCTCTCTTATTTTCTCTCACCCACTAATATTCTCTGAAGCTCTATTTTCTCACAGACATTTTATCAAACACTTTGTGTACACACTATTCTCACTTGATTTTTCACAGAAATGGCACCAAAAGACATCATTTTCAATGGAGCTAAGTTTGTTCCTAACAATTACTTAGCTATTCTTAGCAAGGACGAAGCCCCATCAGATCTTCACTTTGTTCAGGACTTCCTTGCTAACAGTTAGATTGGGTATGCATTGACCCAACCTCAATCAATCTCAGGAACTCAAGTGCTTGATTTCTGGAGGAGTGGTATGTATGATGATGGTGGTGCAAATGGGTCCCCAAGTCTTATTTTCACAACAGGGGAGGATGAACATGTGGTGATTGTGTCTATAGTTCGTCAAGCTCTACATCTGCCAGAAGACTGCACTTTTTCAACAGTTGAGGAGCCAGCTCTTCAACAGATGATGGCTAATCTGGGTTATGAAAAATCATTTTTCAAGCTAGGACAATTGAAAAGGCCATACATAAGGAAGGAATGAAGTTTCTTCTTTGACTGCATTACCAGAACTTTTGCAAACAAATGTTCAAACTTTGATGAAATTCCAATCCTTAGTCAGCAAATTGGGTATGCTCTAATTACTCAATCTCATTTTGATTATGCTAGTGATGTACTAGTTTTCATTGGTGATAGAATGACAGAAAATAGAAATACAGTTTATTTTGCTAGATTGTGTCAGCTTTTATACAGTTTTTGTAGCTCTGATGCACCCCAACTAGTTAGTGAGTTGATTCCACCATTTAAACTTGCTAAAAGAGCTTTTACTGACTTATTATCTACTGATAATAAGAAAACTGTTCTAAGACCCCCTTCAAATTCCACAATCAGTAAGACATGTCTTAGTAAACTCTGACCCAACCACCTATACTACCATATATCCTGATGTCCAACCATCCCAACCTCCATCAGCACCTACAACCACTACACAACCAACCACCTGTCAACCTCAACCAACTCAACCTACCATCAGAACATAATTCCAACCAGCTCAATCCTCACAATAACAACCATCAGCACCTACCATCAGACCTTCATCCTCTAGGCCCAAAAGAGCAAAATATGTTCCTAAATCTCCACCAAGGAGAAGAAGGATGATTCTCAGGGATGAATCAGATGATGAAGAAGCACAGGGTCATGCATCAGAACCTGTGCCTGTTGAAGCTGAAAATGTGATTTTTCAGAAGACAGTAGAAGCTGCAGGGTCAACCCATCAGAAAAATACTGAAGCTGAGGGTTCCGATAATTTGAAGAGGAAAAAACTGTAAGTTCTGATGTTACTCAGGCAACTCTTACACCATCTAGGAGATCTAAGAAACAGAGGGCAGGAAGGTACATGGCTCAACCTCCATCAGAGGATAATGAAGAAGCTGAGGAAGGGGATCAGGAATCTCTAATCTCAAAAGAACCAATTATCATTAAAGCCCTTCCAGAACCAGAAGACACTGTTATAGATACAGTGATCACACCTCATGTCTCTCCAATCAAAGCTACAGATAATGATGAAGAATAAGATACAATTTTTGAAATAGATATTCACATTCTGAATATTCCTACTGTTCTTTATCTGGAAGCTCCAACAGCAGCTCAGCCATCTACTGTCAATTCTTCTATCTTACAGGATGAGATACCAACAACTCCTATTCTGGAGATAAATTCTGATGCTCATAATTTAGATGAAGCTGGTATAGATTCTCCTTCTATTACACACACTCTTGTGTTGTCAGAAGATGATGGATTTTCTACAAGTTCTGGAGAGTCAGCTCCAGTAAATGCTCCAATTCTTGGAAAGGAGGCATTAATCCAAAAGTTTGTTGAACATGATGCTCCTATTCCTTGGGAAGATACTCACAGAGGAGTGGAGTGGACCAAGAAGTGGAATGAAACTGATTTTATTCCAAGCTCTAAAGTTCTGATAGAGCGCATTGCTAAGGTTGATGAGTTGATGACAAGTTCTGATTTCAAGACTCACCTCAAAGTCACAGTTCTATCTACTAAAAATCTTTAAGGTCTACACTCTCAAACTCATGCCAAGGTTGATAAACTTCTGGAGTCAGCTGAAAAGCTAGATATGACTCTCAAGTTAGATAAGTCAAGACTTATCAGACCTATACATGAGAAAGTTGAAGCTATTGAGAAGGTACAGGAAAAGCAACATGCCCAAATTACCAAGGTCCTGTAAAATCAAGCCTCTCAACAAGCTCAACTTAATGAAATTCAATCTTCAGTAGAAGTTCTTCTCTCTCTCCTACTACTTGACGATGCCAAAAAGGGGGAGAAGGTAGTTAAGTCCAAATGCTCTAATACTCAGATACTGAAGAAAAGGGATAATAATGAAATGACCAAGGAAACTCTAGAAAGGGTCAAGGTCAAGGGCAAAGCAGCAAGGTTTCTTTTAGGAAACTAATTTCTGATGCAAGCAAATCTTCTACTCAAAAGAAGACAAGTTCTGAAGCTGCTCAAACTCAAAATCTGATAGCAAGTGCTGATAATCAAAATCTGATATCAAGTTCTAATGAGCAAAGTCTGATGACAAAGCCTGATGTTCTAATTCAAGGTGGAAGTCAAGACTCTCAGAAGTTTCTGCAAACTCTGAAGCTCAAGGGAAAGCAGACTACTGTCTACTACAAAGATCCCAAGATTCAGACACTTGATGAAGAGATTGCTAGAAGATTATTTCTGAAGAATAATCCTAGAATGGATTTAGAAAATCTCAAGGAGGAAGAAGCTAGATTTAAAGCTGAAAAGAAAAATCTAAAGTCAAAATCTTTTGTTGCAAAGAAACCTCCAAGGCCTAGGGAAAAGGCATTGTGATCAAGGAGAAATCAAATACTGAGGCATCAAAGCCCAAGACTAGATCACAACTGAGATTGATCCCAAAGATAAAGGGAAAGGAAAAGTTGATGAACCAATAAAGCCACAAGAGATGAAAATTCCCCAAATCCTGATGAAACCCGTGTGCAAACTGGTTCAAGTTCATGATGATACTCTTGTTGAAGATGAAGATGTTCAAACTCTGAAAAGAAGGAAGATAACTGAAGAATCCAAGACAACCTCTGAAATATCTCAAGTTATTCAGAGTGAAGAACAGCAAGTTACAGAAGAAACAACAAGTTCTGATAAAGTCATCAAGACATCAACCTCTGACATAGCTCAAGTTGATTTAGACAAGATGAAAGTAGCTGATAAAAAGAAACTTCTATGGAAAAATATCAAACCATCAGATCCAAAGAAAATCCAATTGTTGTCTGATTTCATGACTATTGGGTTAAATGCTAGAGAACCAAGAGACAGAGCAGGGCTAGGTTCTGATGAAGCTAAGATCAAGACATGAGTTGAAGTTGCTACAAGAGATCCATTTTTATTGACTGACAGACCTCTTGAAGATGTTACACAAAAATATCTTGATAAGATTATCTCTGTTCAAGTGGTACTGGATGCTCATGACAAGCATAATATTAAAGAAAATCAGATTCTATTTCTTAAAGATGGAAGGACATATCAAATGGCACTATCAGATGTGCTGAATAAATCTCTGAAAGAACTTCAATTCTTTTATTATCTTTTAGAGATAAAGTCTGATATTACCAGGAGATGGTCAAGTTTCATATAGAAGACCATAAGAGATAAAGCAAGAATTTCTGGTTCAAGGGTTACAGAATTCATTCCTAACATAGTTGAAGATGATGGAAGTGAAATTCCAATGAAGAAGGATTCTGCTAAACTTGAAGTGATTTTGAAAGAGAAATGTATGTGCTACAATGAAGATTCTTCTCATCCAAGGGTAATAAGACTGGGTGATGGTTTAGAAAGAAACCATATCTCTACTCTAAGGACTGCAATCTACCAAATTGGAAGTCAAGATGAAGAGTTGAAGCAAGTCAAAACTTGACCATATTTGCATTCTCCCGGAATTTACATTCATAATTTCAAATTTCTTCTATATGACTTGAAATAACCACTGATCATTCATCATATCGATTCTTTTGCTAATAATGTTCTTTCTGTAGAAAAGACTAGAAATTTGCTCAACATTCTTAGATCATGCTCAGGTTTATTTTAAATCAACGAATTCTTTGAATTCTAATAGTCTCAGAAATTGGATGAATAGTTTCTCTATACGATGATTCTGTTGTTAATCTTATCAAACAAGATTTGCACTCTTCTGTTAGGAATAATCGAAACTTCTTCATAATAGCAGGTCCACTTAGCCCTCTGAATTAACCATATTAATTTCTGTAACACGTATTTTCTATATAATCTGGTCCCATAAAAAATAAGAAACTCAAATAGTAACTTGATAACCATTTTTTTAAAAATTATTTTATTAAAAGGGCTTTTGGAATTTTTTTAAGAAAATCTTTATCGAAAACTTGTTTAAAATTTTGAAAATCGCAGATCCGGTTGTCATTATTATATAAGTTGGTTATCCTCCTTAACCATAACAAAGAAGTAATCACATAAGGGTCCATCCACTTCAATCTATCTTTTACCCCTTTATTAGGTCCATTCTGCCTTCATTTTTCGATGAAAACTTCAGTTATCATTGCATATTATCTTATTCGTAACTTCACTTCAAAGCTTCCATACTGGTACTACTCCCATCGTCATTTTTCTTTTGCTATCATTAAATACAACATGTTTATCCAATAGTCAACAAGTCTATTCTATAGAATAAAGTCGGCTGGTATCACATCACATTGCTATTATATATATCACATTCATCATAAAACTAACATCTAATTCCAAGAAAACTCTGGTTATCCAATCCTCTCAAACTCTTTTAAAACCCATCTAGCCCACTCTGCCAAATAATCATGGGTGGCATGCTCACTAGCGGCTCCATATAACCTGATAGCATCTATCCTCCGAATCACATGAATTCACTCTCTAGGTTTTTTCTCACCTTCCTCAATATATCGTGTACTATGTTAGGCCTCAATGATACTATGGAAGGGGGTTGAATATAGTATCTACAATCAATTCGATTATAAACACAAGTATGTAACAGAAAACAAGTTTATTTAATATATCAAACTCTTTTACAGTAGGTTTAATTTGTTAGATATATTTGAGATGTCATGTCTAATATGATTTGTGTTTAGTTTTCAGAACTTAACAACAAGACATATTAGGACTTACTGAAATCAGGACTTACATAAGTCAGAACTTAATATTAGAACTTAAGGTGTCAGAAGATACATATCAATACTTAAGTGCGGGAAGACTTTCAGATAAGGAATGCGGCTAATTTACAGGAAAAGATCTGGACTAAAACAATAGAATATATGCATGGAAAGAGTTAGAGGACTAAAAGTCTTGTAGAAGATATCTGATTGATATATTTTAGGAGACAGAATTATATTCCATATCAATTAGAATATATCTTGTAACTGTGTACTGTAGAAACACAACTTAGGGTTTACACTATATGTGTTATCATCATCGAGAAGATTATATATTGTAACCTAGCAGCTCTTAGTGATATTTGTTCATTACTGAGAGAGAACAACAGTTCATATTGTAACAGAGTTTATTGAATATACTTGATCTTTTTTACATAATTGTGTTCAAATCGATATGATTGTATAAACACTATATTCAACCCCCTTCTAAAGTGTTGTATGACCAAACATAATCTGCTCTCTCAGTGATGTATGATATCACTAAGAGCTACTAGGGTTACAATGAATAATATTCTCGTGAATGATAACACTTATAGTGTAAACCCTAATCTGTGTTTATATAATACACAGTTACAAGATAACTACCAATTAATATGATAATGATTCTGTTTCCTAGAATATATCAATCAGAGATTATCTACTGCAGTCCTTTAGCTGCCCAATTCTTCATGCATATCTTTACTTATTTAATCCAGATCCTCTCCAGTAAATCAACCGCTTTTCATCCCTGAAGTGTATGCGTACTTAAGTCCTGATATAAATTCTAACGCCTTAAGTTCTGATAACTTCCTGTCTTCAATAAGTTCTGATTTCCAGTTAAGTTCTGATATTCTGATAATAAGTTCTGAAACTAAACAAATCAGATTAGACATGATATCACAAATATATCTAACAATCTCCCCCAACTTGTAAATTATGAAAAATATACAAGTTAATAGATTTGATGATGTCAAAAACATTTAAGTACAAATACAAAGAGATATTATTTAAAACAGCTAAATACAACTTACAATACATGTAGCTTTACCAATATCACTGGATCAATCTGAATTCATAGTGATTCCTTGTAAAGTCTGTTACCAGCTTGTCCTCAGCATTTCTCAGAACTTCAACTAATTGTGCTTTGACTTGCATCAGTTCTTTATCTTCATTACCACCAATCTGATAAATGGCTCCTCTGAGTGCAGGAATTGATGTTCTTTCAAGTCCATCTCCAAGTCTGTTAACTCTGGGATGTGAAGAGTCTTGATTGTAGCATAAGCATCTTCCTTTCAGAATTACTTCTGCCTTGGCAGAATTCTTCCTCATAGGAATTTCTCTTCCATCATCCTCAGTGATTTTTGGAATGTATTCAGAAGCTTTTGACCCAGAAATTCTGAGAAGATCTCTTATAGCCTTCAAAATTTAATCTGACCATCTTCTTGTAACATCAGATTTTACTTCCAGGAGGTAGTGAATATGTTGAAGCTCTTTGACAGACTTTTTTAGCATATCAGAATTTGCTAGTCTGTAAGTTCTTCCATCATTGAGAAACATAATCAATTTTTCTTTAACTTCTGATTTATCATGAGTATCCATGATAATTTGAGCAAACAACACTTTGTCAAGGTGTTTTTGTTTGATTTCTTCATATGGTTTGTCTGTCAAAATGAAAGGATCTCTGAGAGTAACTTTTACTCTTGTTTGTATCTTTTCTTTGTCAGAACCTAATCCAGACTTGTCTCTAGCTTGCTTGGCTTTTAAACCAAATGTTGCAAGTTGATTCAACATTAGATTGGTCTTAGGTTCCACTGGAGTAGCTTTGTTCCATAGCAGCTTCTTTTTCTGATCAAGTGTTAAGCTGTCTATGTCAACTTGAGCAGTGTCAGAGGTTGATGTCTTGATGAATTTTTCAGGATTTTTAGTTTCATCTGTAGCTTGCTGTTCTGAAATATCTTCACTCTAAACAACTTGAGCTATGTCAGAGGTTGTCTTAGATTCTTCTGCCATCCTCTTTCTCTTCAGGGTTTCAACTGTTTCATCTTCAGCAGCAGTATCATCAAAGACTTGAACACAGGATCCATCAGAATTTGAGGAATCTTCATCTTATATTTCTTGACTGTCTCCCCAACTTTTCATTTTCCCTTGTCTTTGGGATCAGTAATAGTTTGAGATCTAGTACTTGATCTAGGAATCTCTGTGGCAGATCTTTCTAATATTACTATACCTTTCTCCTTAGGTTTAGGAGGCTTCTTTGCATTATAAGCTTTAGGCTGTAGTTTTGTATTTTCAGCATTAAACCTTGTTTCTTCTTTTCTAAGTTCCTCTAAATCCACTCCTAGATTATCCTTAAGGAACACTCTCTTTGCAAGTTCCTCATCTAGGGCTTGAATCTTAGGATCCTTGTAAAAGAAGGTTGCCTTTTTTCCCTTGAACTTTAAGGTTTGCATGAATTTCTTCGAGTCTTGACTTCCACCTTAAATGAGAAAATCAGACTTTGTCATCAGAATTTGATTATCAGAACTTGCTGTCAGAACTTGATCTTCAATTTCAGAATTTGTGAGCAGCAAAGTTTGATCTGTAACTGAAGTCTTCTTTCCTTCCTTATCACTCCTCTGAATAGTAGATTTATCAGAAATTTTACTATCAGGTACTTTCTGAATATGAATTCTGCTAACTTGCTTTCCTTGACTTTGACCTTTGCCCTTGCTAGGGTTTCCCTGGTCATCTTCAGAATCATCCTTTTTCTTCAGTGTTTGGCTTGGTGAACATTTGTACTTAACTACCTTCTCCCCCTTTTTGGCATCATTTGTCAGGAGTAGAGAAAGAATGAGTTCCACTGAAGATTGGATCTCATTTAACTGAGTCTGTTGAGCAGCTTGATTTTGTAAGACCTCATCCAATTGGGCCTGTTGTTGGGATTGAACAAGCTCAATAGCCTCCACTTTTTCTTGAATTAGTCTGATAAACCTCTTCTTATCTAGTTTGAACATCATGTCTAGCTTATTAGCTACTTCCTGAAGTTTATCAACCTTTTCATGAGTCTTGGAGTGTAGACCTTGAAGAGTTTTAGTACTGAGAGCGGTGACTTTAAGTTGTGTTTTGAAGTCAGAATTTATCAGCAACTCATCAGCTTTTGCAACATGATCTGTCAGAAAAGTTGAGCTGGGAATGAAGTCAGGTTCATTCCACTTCTTTGTCCATTCAACTCCTCTAAAGGTTTCCTCCCATGGAACAGGAGCATCTTCTTCAGCAAATTTAAATAGTGCCTCATTGCCAAGAATTGGAGCATTAACTGGAGCACTTGCTGGAGCACTATCTCCAGAATTTGATAAAGTCTCATCATCTTCTGATAACACCAGAGTGTGTGTAACTGAAGGAGATTCTGGAGCTTTTGTTTCCAAATTCTGATCTTCAGGTTCTAAATCCAGAATTGGTGTAGTAGGAATTTCAGCATTTAGTATTGGAGAAACAGGTGGAGTTGCCTCTTTTGCTGGTGGTGCTTCCAGATATAAAACAGTTGGAATATTCAACTTGTGAATATCAATTTCAGGACTTAACCTGAATCTCCAAGTGAGGCAGTTTCTTTGAATGGAGAGATAGGAGGTGTGATCACTGTGTCTTGAACAGTATCTTCAGGTTGAGGTGGAGCTGTCAAAGCTTCAATGACTGTAGGTTCTGATGAGATCAGAGATTCCTAATCCCCTTTCTCAACATCTTGAGCATTCTCAAATTGAATTTGTGCAATATGCACACCTGCTCTAGTCTTCTTTGATCTTCTAGATGGTGGAGTGATATGATCAGTATCAGAATTTGAAGGTCTTTTCCTTTTCAAAATCCCAGAACCCTCAGCTTCATTTTGTTTCTGAGGAGTTACCTCTTCAGCTTCTAATGTCACAGGTTCTGATGCAGGAACCTGGACTTGTTATTCCTCATCAGATTCATCTCTCAGAATCATCCTTCTTCTTCTCCTTGGTGGAGATTTAGGCACAGAGATAGTTCTTTTAGTTTTGGGCCTAGAGGATGTGTCAGATTTTACAACTGACACCTTTTGAGAAGTACCAGAGGTTGGTTTGGTTTTGGATTTGAGAGGTGAGGTTCTGATAGTAGGTGCTGATGGTTGTGGTTGAGTATTGGAAGGCTGGGTTGGTGGAGGTTGAGAAGTAGTAGGGTGTGTAGGTACAACATCAGGATATATGGTTGTGTATGTGTGAGGTTAAGAATTTACTAAGAATTATTTGACAGATTGGGGAATTTGGAGGGGTCTTAGTATATCCTTCTTATTGTCAGCAGATAATAAGTCTGTGAAAGCCCTTTTGTGAAGTTTAAAGGGTTTAATTAACTCACTAAAGTTTTGAGGTGCATCAGAACAACAAAAACTATATATAAGCTGACAGAATCTAGCAAAATATACTATGTTGCTATCTTTTTTCATCCTATCACCTATAACACCCAAAATAGCAGTAGCATAATCAAAATGAGTTTGATTAAGAAATGCATACCCTATTTGCTGACTCATGATTGGAATAACATCAAAATTTGAGCATTTGTTGGCAAAGGTTTTGGTAATACAATCGAAAAAGAAGCTCCAATCCCTCCTGATATAGGGCCTCTTCAGTTGTCCCAGCTTGGACAAAGACTTATAATAGCCAAGATTTGCCATCATGTTTTGAAGAACTGACTCCCCAACTTGTGAATTGTAAATACAGTTTTCTGGCAGATGCAATGCTTTTCGAACAGTGGACAAGGTTACCAAGTTCTCATCTTCCCCTGTTGTAAAAATGATTCTTGGGGACCCACTTTCACCACCATTATCATAGACTCCAGACCTCCAAAACTCCAGAATTTGCTTGCCTGAGAGAGTCTGTGGTTGGGTCAGAGCATACCCAATTTCACTTCGAGCGAGAAAATCTTGAATGAAGTGAAGTTCTGAAGGAGCCTCGTCCTTGTTGAGAATAGCCATATAGTTGTTGGGGACAAACTTGGCTCCATCATAGATAAGATCCTTAGGTGCCATTTTTGTGAAAATTAAGTGAAAAGTTGTGTGTGTATAGAGTGTTTGATAAAATGCCTGTGAGAAAATAGCTTCAGAGAATAATAGAGAGTGAGAGAAAATAAGAGAGATTAGAAAAGAGTAAGAAAGTAGGTAAAAGATTGTAAAATCTTTTATCTCTTGTATATATATTCTCTCCACTAATTACAACGGCTAATTTCTGAAGCAGAACCGACATTTGACACCTGGCAGCATGTAAACAGTCAAAACATTATTAGTGGGCACGGTAAACGTGCAGTAATTATTGCTCACATGCGGTTACCAAAACAAACACGCAACCCATTAACCAAATGATTATCACTGTTTTTATCTCACTTAATTATTTTCTGATAAAATGATCGTTACAGTAAAAACTAATAATGAATCAACCAATTAAAATGTGACATGTAAGCATCAGAGTTTGTATCAGAACTTGACTATTATCAGAATTTAACGGTCATCAGAACATGGCTTCTGTACTCAAAAAGTGAATGATTGTTTCTGTGTTTCTTCACACAAATACTGACTGGTTTCTTTAGAGTTTAATCATCAGAACATAATCAGAACTTGTCATCAGAATTTATGCAAATAATATTTAAATGTTTATAAAAAACAACTTAATCACCGCAGTAATTTTCATCATTCATATGGAGTGATAGTGTGTGTATGTGCAAATGATCAGATAAAGATTAAAGTCTGATAAACTTCAGTATATCTTAGAAATAAGGCATAACTAAGAAAAATGCTTAAAATATGTCTTGAATTGTGAAGTCTACTATAGAATAAAGTTATGCAAGAATCCACCTCAACTGTTTGTGCTTATTTTATGCAGCTTTTGAAATTCTTTTGACAATGGCTTCTCAGTGTAAATGAGTTACAACTATCATCAGAATTTATGTTATCAGAATATTTCTCCAGTAATTAGAGAATGCGAAAAGTCACCAAGAAAAATTATTGATTTTCTAATGCATATAACTTAATACCATTAATGCACTTGGATCTTCCCTTTCACGTATTTACTCTAGATCTCAAAGGAGTACCTGATTTCAATTTTTCTTTTCTTTTATTTTCTTCAGATAAGTGAGACTTATCAAGCATGTAGTTCATCCTTAATATTTACTAACATCAGAATTTGACAGAGAAGAAGCAATAATCTAGTTTGTGACTTAGTAATAAGATACAGGAAGTAAATTTGACTAAGATCAAAATCAGAACTTGCTTGTGTTATTGATTTCCGCATAAATAACTAATTCAAACATGGGATACATAGTTTGTTCAAGACTACTAAGTCAGCATCTAACAAGATAATCCTCATTGGATTGAATAGACATAGAACATTCAAAACACTTTCAGAGTTTATAGAAACACATCAGATAATAAGCAGTGTTTAATATGTTACAATTTAAGCGCAAATTACATTGAGATAAGAAAATATTTGAACACTGATCATAAAGTCTAATGTATGAGAATAAAAAACTAAACAGATTTTGAGAAAGAACCTGAAATCATTCCAAGTTCATTTACCAGTCTTGTAAAATTAGCTTCACATAGTGGTTTTTTGAAGATATCTGCTAGTTGTTGATCTTTTGGAACAAAATACAATTCCACTGTACATTCCATCACATGTTCCCTTATGAAATGGTACCTAATGCTGATGTGCTTTGTCATTGAGTGTTGAACTGAATTTCCTGTCATAGAAATAACACTTTGATTATTACAGTAAATAGGCATTTTAGAAATTTCTAACCCATAGTCCAGTAACTGATTCTTCATCCAAAGAATCTATGCACAATAGCTTCCTACAACAATATATTCTGCTTCTGCAATTGATGTGGAAATTGATTTATATTTCTTGCAAAACCAAGAAACCAATCTGCCTCCAAGAAATTGGCAGCTTCCACTAGTGTTTTTCTAATCTATTTTGCATCCTGCAAAATCTGCATCTGAGTAACCTATTAGCTTAAAATCTAATTCCCTAGGATACCACAATCCTAGATCAGCTATATCCTTGAGGTACTTGAAAATCCTTTTCACAGCTATTAGATGAGGTTCTCTTGGATCAGCCTGAAATCTTGCACAAAGACAGGTAGCATACATGATATCCGGTCTACTTGCAGTTAAATAGAGTAAAGAGCCAATCATACCTTTGTAGTTAGTAATATCTACCGATGCTCCAGTATCTTTATCTAACTTGGTGGCAGTGGCCATGAGAGCGGATGAAGTTCAACTGTCTTGCATTCCAAATTTCTTGAGTAAATTTATGGTGGACTTGGATTGATTTATGAAAGTACCTTCTTCAGTTTGCTTGACTTGAAGTCCCAGAAAATAGCTAAGTTCTCCCTATCATACTCATTTGATATCTTGACTGCATTAGCTTTGAAAATCTTTCACAAAGTTTTGTATTTGTAGAGCCAAGGATGATATTATCAACATATATCTGTACCAAAAGTAAGTCCTTTCCATGGTTGAGGTAGAATAAAGTCTTATCAATTGTGCCTCTGTGACATCCACTTTCCAGAAGGAATTGAGTCAGAGTCTCATATCATGCTCTAGGAGCTTGCTTAAGGCCATAAAGTGCTTTGTCAAGTCTGTAGACATGATTTGGAAATTTTTGATCTACAAAGCCTGAAGGTTGTTCAATATATACCTCTTCTTTCAATTCTCCATTGAGAAAAGCACTTTTCACATCCATTTGAAAGACTTTAAACTTCTTGTGAGCAGCATAAGCCAAAAAGATTCTTATGGCTTCCAATCTAGCAACTGGAGCAAATGTTTCATCATAGTCAATACCCTCATGTTGAGAGTAACCTTTAGCAACCAGCCTTGCTTTGTTCCTTCTTATTATGCCATCACTATCAGTTTTGTTTCTGAACACCCATTTTGTACCAACAATTGATCTGTCCTTTGGTCTTGGTACTAGGGTCCATACTTTATTTCTTTGAAATTCATTTAACTCTTCCTACATTGCTTGCACCCAATCAGCATCTTGAAGAGCTTCTTCCACTTTCTTTGGTTCAGTCTGAGATAGAAAGGAATGATAGAGATATTCATTTGTTGTTGTTGTTCTAGTTCTGACACCTGCTTCAGGATCTCCAATTATTAAGTCAGGTGTATGTGATTTAGTCCACTTTCTTGCAGATGGAAGTTGATCTCTAGAACTAGATCCTCCCCCATGATCCATGCTGTCTCCATCAGTATTTTCTGATGCTCCCCCTGAAGTTATGCTCTCTGGGATTCCGGAATTTGAGTTGGATCCTTCAGGATTTGAAGAATTAGAGTTTCCAGAATTGTCAGAATTTGGCTCATCAGAACTTGATGAATCAGAACTTGAAGAGCCAGTGAGTGGTTTTGATGCTTCTTGAGAATCTTGAGGTGTGTTATGATCATCATCTTGCTCCCCCTGAACAGGTGCATTTTCCTTTGGAGTAGTTACCACAGTTTCAATGACATCAGAATTTAACCCGTCAGAACTTACAGGATCACGATTTAGGTCATCAGAATTTACAGAATCAAAATTTACATCTTCATTTTCAAATCTCAGCTGATCATGATCATTGAAATTTTCAAGTCCAGTAATCTTCTTATCATCAAATGATACATTGATAGATTCCATGACAACCCTTGTTCTTAAATTATAGACTCTAAAGGCTTTTGTGGAAAGTGGATATCCAACAAAAATTTCTTCATCAGCTTTTAGATCAAATTTTGACAGCTGTCCAGGATGAGTCTTAAGAACAAAACACTTGCATCCAAATACATGAAAGTATTTCAGATTTGGCTTCTTTTTCTTCACCATCTCATATGGTGTTTTTCTATACTTGTTCATGAGTGTAGCATTCTATGTAAAACAAGCAGTCTGCACAGCTTCAGCCTAAAAATAGGTTGGTAGCTTTGCTTCATCAAGCATAGTTCATGCAGCTTCAATAAGAGTCATGTTCTTTTTTTCTACAACTCCATTATGTTGTGGAGTTCCAGGTGCAGAAAATTCCTGCTTTATTCCATGTTATTTGCAGAATTCTTCCATGATTGAATTCTTGAACTCAGTGCCATTATCACTTCTTATTACTTTAACAGAATCTTTGACTAACTTATCCAGCTGTCTGACATGATCAGTTAGAGTAGATGCAGTTTCATTCTTTTTGTGCAAGAAATACACCCAAGTGTATCTTATGAACTCATCCACTATAACCATAGAATATTTCTTCTTTGCAATAGACATGACATTGACTAGACCAAATAGATCAACATGCAGTAAGTGATAAGGCTCAAGAATTGAGGATTCAGTTTTGCTCTTGAATGAAGATTTTCTTTATTTTGCTTTTTGACATGAGTCACAAAGACCATCAGGAGCAAATATTGATTTTGGCAGTCCTCTCACAAGATCTTTCTTTATGTTTTTGAAATTTAAATGAGAGAGTCTCTTGTGCCAATTCCAGCTTTCTTCAATTGATGCTCTGCTTAACAGACAGATTGCAGAACCATCAGAATTTTTTGAAATTCTGGATTCATATATGTTACCATGTTTGTAACCTTTCAGAACCACTTTGCCTGTAGAATTACTTACAACTTCACAGTGTTCTTCAAAGAAATCCACATGATAACCTCTGTCACAGATTTGACTCACACTTAGCAGATTGTGTTTAAGTCCTGAGACAAGAGCTACTGATTCAATTATGACATTCCCAAGATTGGTATTGCCATATCCTAGAGTCTTTCCCATGTTGCTATCTCCATATGAAACACTTGGGCCAGCTTTCTCCATAAAGTCTAATAGCAGGGCTTTATTTCCAGTCATATGTCCTGAACATCCACTGTCCAGAACCATGATGTTTTTCATGTTGCCCTGCAATCACAAAGACCACTATTGATTAGTTTTAAGGACCCAGACTTTCTTAAATCCTTTGGACTTGTTAAGTTTGTTAGCATTTGCAACGGATTTAGTTTCAGAGTTTATGCTAACATGTTTTTTATCAGACTTTGCATCAGAATTTACACTAGAAGAAATTACACTAACTTTCTTTAAAGAAGGTTTTATTTTATAATAATCATAGTACAAACTATGATATTCCTTACAAGTATAAATAGAATGACATAAACTACCACAATGAAAACAAGGATTTTGTGGTTTAAACCTAACAGACTGACTCTTAACTCTTGATCTAGGAGGTAAAGAGTTTATATCTTTATTTTTCCTGCAAAAAGAAGCAAGATGGTTAGAGTTTCCATAATTATATCATTTCTTTCTAGGAGCATTAGGAACAGGCATGTAATTATTACTTTTATTCACACCTTTCTTTCCATTCCTATTTTTCCTAGCTTTCTTTACATTGTTCACATTTTTAATCTCTTTCAGCTTATACTTAAGCTGCTTCTTTGTCATTAAGCCAATATTTACAAAAGCTGGTTTATCTTGTTTTAATTTGTCAGAAGTTGACTTTTCTTTAACTTCTGTTTTAGAGTCTTTCATCTCTTCAGAATCAGACACAACAGTTTTTGTAACAAACTTGATAGGATTTACCTTTGGCTTAATTGGCAAAGTCCCTTTCTCATTTTTACCATCTTTATATCCTAACCCCTCTTTCCAATTTCCACTACTTAGAATATTCTGAGTTGTTTTGCCTGAGTTAGTCCAAATCCTGATGATTTCTCTTTTTTTTTCTAATTTAGTTTTTAGATAATCATTATGTTTAAGCAATTCATCCTTAACATACACAACATTATCTCTCTCTGTCTGAATAGTGTTCATCTTGACTAACTCTTCTTCAAGATAGCTATATCTGTTTTTGTATTTTAGATTTTCAGATTTTAATCTTTCATTCTCTAAAGTATGATCTCTATAGCTAATATAAATATTTTTCAGAAATAATCTTAACCCAGTAATATCTTCTGTATCAAAAGCAAGAGTTGATAGAGGTACCTCTAGTTTAGCAGCATCAGAACTGCGATCAGCATTTGCCATAAGGCATAGTTCACCTCTTCTTCAGATTCTGAAGTGTCGGCCCAATTTTTCTTCTTTATGATAAGTGCCTGGCCTTTATCACGTTTTCCTTTTTTGCAATCAGGAGAGATGTGGCCTCTTTCACCATAATTGTAGAATTTGACATTTGAGCTGTCTCCTCTTTCAGACTTTCCTTCTTTGTCTTCAGACTTTCTGAACCCTTTCTTGTCAGAACTTCCACCTTTCCTGGAAAACTTCTTACCCTTTCTGAATTTCTTGTAGGTTATCTTTGTGATACCCTTCACCATAAGAGCACACAGTTGCATCATCTCTGTATCAACATCCACTTCAGATAAATTTTCAGGTTCTAAATCATCATCATCAGAATCTGATGACTCAGAATCAGACTGTAAGATGAGAGCCTTTCCTTTTTCCTTCCTAGAGATAATTGGCTTTTCTTCAGCCTTTAAAGTAACTGTCTTAGACTTGCCTCCATGCCTTTTCTTTCTTTGCTCCATCTCAAGTTCATGAGGCTTGAGCATCCTATAGATTTCAAAAGACATATCAGCAAGTTCTTAGTTGTCTCTTATTGTAGTAGCTTTCAAATCTAACTTTTCAGGAAGAGCTAGTAGGAATTTCAGATTTAAATCTTCTGGATCATATTCCTTATCCACTAGTGACAGATCATTCAATAGCTTTGTGAATCTGTCATATGTCTCAGTTAATGACTCATCAGATTTTGAGTCGAAGTGCTCATAATCCTGTGTGAGTATTGTCTTCCTGTTCTTTTTGATGGCATTGGTTCCTTGACATCTCACTTCCAATGCATCCCAGATTTCTTTTGCAGTCTTACATCCAATCACCCTGTTTGACATGACATTGTCAATTGCACTATAAAGCAAGTGACTTACTTTTGCATCATTGCCTAGTGAAGAGATGTCTTCAGTGGTGTATTCTCTCTTTTCTTTGGGAATCATCCCCTGAGGCTCATTCCCAACTATAATAAAAAGCTTTGTGGGCTTGTGTGGACCATCATAAATTCTGTCTAAATATTCTAGATCTGTAGCTTCCAGAAATATGGCCATCTTCACACTTCATACAGGATACTCAGACACCCTGAACAAAGGAACCCTGATGGTTTCATATCTACTGGTGTTTTGAATGGGTTGAACCTATGCAGGTTCTTGAGGGTCTGGTATTTTTGCTTGTTCAGACATGATTAATTGTTTGTTTGGATCTTAACTGTTTGTAAGCTTAACATATTGGCTCTAATACCACTTATTAGGCCTCAATGTTACTATAGAAGGGGTTTGAATAAAGTATCTACAATCAATTCGATTATAAACACAAGTATGTAACAGAAAACAAGTTTATTCAATATATCAAACTCTGTTACAGTAGGTTTAATCTACTCTTTCAGTGATGTATGATATCACTAAGAGCTGCTAGGGTTACAATGAATAATATTCTCGTGAATAATAACACTTATAGTGTAAACCCTAATCTGTGTTTATATAATACACAGTTACAAGATAACTACCAATTGATATGATAATGATTCAGTTTCCTAGAATATATCAATCAGAGATTATCTACTGCAGTCCTATAGCTGTCCAATTCTTTATGCATATCTTTACTTGTTTAATCCAGATCCTCTCTTGTAAATCATCCGTTTTTCATCCCTGAAGTGTATCCACACTTAAGTCCTGATATAAAATCTGACGCCTTAAGTTCTGATAACTTCCTGTCTTCAGTAAGTTCTGATTTCCAGTTAAGTTTTGATATTCTGATAATAAGTTCTGAAACTAAACAAATCAGATTAGACATGACATCACAAATATATCTAACATACTAACAATATGTTGTAGCTCTCGAATCCATCCTTGCAGTTGTTGTTGCTCCATAAGACAGGTATTAAACTGAGGGTATAAAATAGGATGTAGGGTAAACGGAAAAGATACACTCACAGTTGAATGTCCAGTAGAACAAGAATAAGAAGATGGAGGTTCTTGAATAGGTGGTATCACATCAGGTGGGAGGTAGAATAGCGTAGAATAGATTGAAGAGGTGCAGCTGTTACAACAGGAGGTAATACAATTAATACTGGTGGAAGAACAAGGTGTGGATCAAATTTGGGTGAAGATGATGGTCCTCGAACGGAAGGTACCTAATTATCAGATGATACAGGGAAAATAGGATCTGCCATTGCCGTTATTTGGAAATTGCATTGCAAGATAAGAATCTCGAATCACAACATGAATTGTATCGAAAACCTACTATACAGTCGCATTCAACCTCACGATGTCCTATCTTTCTATTTCTAATTCTTAAACCTAACCCTCTACCCAATCCCGACAATCTAGGCTTGTTTCAGTGACTTATAACATGTAGCTCTGATACCAACATGTGACGCCCTCCAAAACCGGGTCAGAAGTTTGGGGCTCACAACTCACATACAATATATAAACCTGTATACAAAATATTATAAACAATGATCCTTCTTTACATAACCATGGATCACAACAGGTTAAAGTATCAACACAAGCCACAACCTCAAGTTTTATTACCATGTACCAAATCCCAACTAGTTTAATTTACAATTGACAATGAAATTATTCTTAAAATCTTGCATAACTCAACTACCATATAAAGATCCTTCTAGATCGATCCAACTCAACCTGGAATCCTAGCTCGTACACTGGACTGGGAAACCTCGCTATCGATCATTTCCTTTTTAACTGTAGAATACATAAAAAGATTTGCAAGAGTGAGCTAACTAGTTTAGCAAGTCATAATAGCAATAACCGGGGTTAAGCAGTGATCAATTGAAATGATTTAGAGGATTCAAGTTTCTTGTTAAACAAATATTAGAATTGGATATTTATTTTAAATTTTAAAAACCAAGGTTAGGCTGCTGATCAGTCACGTACTAACCCCGAGCAAGGCACATGACTCTGCTCTATAAACAGGATCCAAAGGCACATATTGGCCTAATTCGACCACGAATCTGGTCCATATAAAGAAAACTATCAAATTCTAAAATAGTTCAGTATGATAAACAATATAATTCAATAAACAGGATCATAATCAACAGTGATAAAACATTTGTATTAAAGCATAATACAATTTATGAGTAATACAAGAGTATATCAAGGTATGTATGAGGAATGGCTTCCAGCTTGTTAGGAGAATCAGGTATTTGATGAACAATAATTTCACTAGGTTTAGTTCTTTGATGTTACAAGGTATGATAGAGTATAAAAGTTTCTATATGTTCAATCAATTCTGTTCAAGTGTTTGGTGGATATGTATTTGTGGAGTAGTATCGTATTTGTGTGGTTTAGTATCTGGTAAATCAACAATGGATGATTTACAAAGAATAAGGCTTACAGCTCAAATATCAAATGATGTGATCAGGGTTCAAGGCTGAATGATTCAAAGCACTTATAATATAATGCAGAACTATTTTGAATACTTACAATATATCACGAGAGAGTTTAGAAATATTTGCAATATATCTCGAGAAAGGTTCAGAAGTACTTGCCTTATCACAATTGATTCCAACTTCACTAGTACTTTTCTAATGATTCTATTCAACAACCACTTGTCTACTTTTTTCTATGCTTTGCTTACATTCACTGATTACTTGCTTTCTTTTCTTACGCCTCGCTTACTCTGCTAGGCATCATAAGTATCTATCAATATTCAATATCATATTATTCTAATCTTCACATAGACGTCATAAGGTTTCATCTACCATTAGTTTCACCCAAATTCGATTTACGGATTGAAAGTTATGACTAAAACAGTCAAACAATAAACACATAGGCATATATCACATTAATCAGATAGCACACAGTATGCAAGGTAATCGATCATAATAATTTTTCAAAGAAGATTCGGCGTTAAAATGATTTTTTTTTCTGGTATTTAATACAAATTTTTTAAACATTTTTCGGAATTAAAACGTGTCACTGATTCATTTAAAAATAAATAACAGGGTTCGATTGCCCGAATTTGGCTTTAAAATCATTTTTTAATAATTATCGAGCCTTGAAATAATTTAAAATAATATTTTTAAAGCTCAAAACTATTTTTCGGAATTTTTAAATCAAAATAAATAATTAAATATAATTAAATAATAAATTAAAATTAAATAATAATTAATTAAATCAATTAATCAATTAATATTCAAATTAATTGACCAATTAACTAATTAATTATCAACTAAAATTAACTAACTAATTAAGTCATATTTTTTTTGAATTAAAAATAATTTTTGAAATTCAAATAATAATTTTTAGAATTTTTAATAATTAAAAACGAATTTCTGAAATTAAAATAAATAGAACATATGATTTTTAAATAATTTTAAAACGGGAATCTTAAATATGCAATTTCTGGAAACTTCAGGGACCAAACTGTATCTTTTCCAAAACATCAGGGACTAAACTGTAAAAATGACAACCCCGTCGTCGATTCGCTGGAGCTTCGCAGGAGAACACGACTCCGGCCACCTCAGGCCACCAAACTCTTCAGAACTGATCTACTAGCTACCAGGAATTTTTACATGCAATCAAAACACATAACCAATCACAGATTTGCCCGTAAAAAGTCCAAGAAACTCGCTGTCTCCGGCGAGCTCTGTTTTCTCCGGTCTGGTCGATCCAGGAATCGTCTGTTGTTAACCTATACATGAATCGATTGCAAATTCTACCAGGAACATGGTGAAATCATCAAAAACAATTGATAACCCTCAGGGCAGAAATACCTAAATTCAATTGAAAATATTCATAGTTCGTATAAACCCTAATTCATAATTTCGAAAATCAAACATCAATTTCAACATGTTATTGAACTCCAAATCAGTCATATAATATACTAAAATGATCAGGAAGAAACGATCTACAACATGCAAGCATTAAATCATACAAACAACATCTCGAACAAAAATTCATATTTTGATTCAAAATAATTCGAAAATAAATAAAAATATAAGAAATTAACCTTTGATTCTACAGTAATATGAAGCACAGATTCTGAAAGTAGGTTTCAAGAACATTGTTTTGGTTACTCGAGCTTCACAGTTGGATATTGGTAACGCCTTCAAATTAGGGTTTGATTCTCATAAACTATTATGAATATATTGTTTTTCCTCTGAAAATTATATAATTTACAGACTGCAAATGATTTTCTGCACAAAATAAAATATGGTAAAGGCTATTTATACTTACGGAATATTGGTACCCCGTTGGATCATACTGGATATAAAATATTACATTTATTTGAGAAAACAGATCCAAATCGGTACCGGTTTTAGGATAATTATCCAAATCTATACATTTTGTAACTACAAACTTGGTCTCAGCACTTTGGTTACACGTATTACGAGAAGATAATATAGTTGTTTAATCAAAAGATCTCGTTTCTCGAAAGTACGGGTTTTATCGATTTACCGAAACGAATATTATATCAAAAAATTTGCGTTGGGACCCGCATGGGGAAACCGTACTCCGGATCGAAAAAGTCAAAACATGGAAAATGCTCGGAATATTGCAATTAGGTTAGGAATGAGTTTTTCCGAGACTTCCGGGTTGTAAAAACGTAAAAACGGTTGAAGTCGGTTGCTTCCCGATTATACAAAATAGTTTAAAATACTCGGAAAAAAATAATTTATTAAATCCATAAATCATTTATAAAACCATATATCATCATAAAAATTAATAGAAAAATATCACAATTATCTATATTTTATTCGGACCTATAAAAATTAAAATACTCAAATTTTATCATATTTACACATCCAAACACAAATACCGCTTAACTAGTAATTTACCAAAATTCATATAATAATCTAAGAATATTTATTTATTGATAAAAATAATTACACGATATATCCCGGATGTTACACATATCCCACCTCAAATTAAAATTCCCCACAGAAAAAGGGGTCAGAGAGATGAGAGAATATTAGAAGACTGCCAGGACTATTATGCTTGAGAATCTAGAAATGGACAAGGAATATGAGGAGAATGACCTAAATGGGAAGAGAAAGCGTTCGGAAGACGAACCGAGCGGCAACAAATAGTTATTAAATATTGAGTTGGAGAATTTTGGGGCCGATTTATCTTGCCCAATTGTCGAACCAGCGGCCGAAGTAGAAGAGGTCGAGCTTTACGCGGGATGTTCGGGAAAGATGGTCTGTATTAGAAAAAATATGGAACTTGGCCTGAAAGCGAAAGTTATTGCAGTGATAAGGCAATATCATGACGTCTTCGCATAGGGTCCTGAAGACATGCCCGGGTTAGATTCGAAGACGGCTAAGCATTACCTTAATAAGAAGCCCGAGGCTAAGCCCGTAAGGTCGAAGAAGAGAACCTTTACCGTAGAGAGAAAATAGGTCATCGAGGCTGAAGTGGAGAAGTTTCCGGAAGCCAAGTTCATTGAAAAAATTGAATACCCTGACTGGCTCCCTAATGTGGTAGTGGTCAAGAAAACAAATAGCAAATGGAGGATGTGTGTAATCTATATGAATACGCCCGACATACCAAAGACAACCTTTATTATACCAAAGGAAACATACGCTTACATCAAAATGCCCATCGGCCTAAAGAACGCAAGGGAACCTTCCAGCGTATGGTCAACAAAGTTTTCAAAGAATATATCGAGCGCAACATGGAGTGTTATGTGGACAATATGATTGTTAAGTCCCTCTTTCGGGATCATGCCAAAGTGGAAAATAGAGACAATATTGGATATAGAGCCCCCGAAATATATCAAGGACATTCATAAGCTAACACGTCGATTGGAAGCACTTCGACGTTTCATATCAAGATCAGCTGAGAAGGTACTTCCTTTCTTCGCTGTACGAAAAGGATAAAAAAACTTCGAATGGGGACCTGAATGCCAGGTATCCTTTGAGCAAGTAAAAAAGTATTTGAATAAAGCCCCTTTGCTTATGAGACCAGATCCGAAAGAGACACTTCAGCTTTACCTTGTTGTTTCAGACCGAACTCTGGGGGCAGTCCTGGTGAAGGAACATGAAGGTAACCAACATCATGTCTTCTATGTATCACACATGCTTAAAGATGTTGAAACCAGATACCCCAATTCTGAGAAGTTCGCATATGGGTTGGTCATGGACACCAAAAAATTGCGATATTATTTTCAAGGAAGAACAGTGTAAGTTGTGACTGATCAGCCCCTCAAAAAGATTCTAACAAGATCAGAGGCTTCAGGAAGAGTGGTCACCTGTTCAAGTGAGTTAGGCGAGTATGATCAGGACTATGTGCCGAGAACATCAATTAAAGCACAAGACATGGCCGAGTTGATGGTAGAATGCACCTTCTAAAGACAGAAGAACCTGACGCCCGAAAAGCAGTTAATTCGACAACCGGGAAAATGGAAGCTCTTTGTCGATGGTTCAATAGTGGGTCGAAGTGTGGTGTGGGCCTCATCTTATCCTCTCCTGATGATTTTGAAATATGTCAGGCTATTTGGTTCACTTTCCCCCTCACCAACAATAAGGCCGAATATGAAGCATTACTAGCTGAGATGAACTAGGCGAAGAATCTGGAAGCAAAACATCTGAGGGTGTTCTGTGATTCCATGCTAGTAGTGAAGCACTTTTCGAGGGAATATGATTAGAGGGATCCTCGGACCCATGCCTATGCTACCAAGGTACGAGAATTGTCTTTGTCTTTTCAGTCTTTTGAGCTAAGTGAAATTGCCAAGAAAAATAATAGTCGGGCCGATTCACTATCCCATTTGGCATCAGCTGAAACTTAAAGCCTTACTGGTTCGATCTACTTGTCTGAATTTAAGACCCCTTCAATCGATAAGAAACAGTGTATGGAAATCCATAAAGTGATAACTTGGATGACATCAATTTGAGCCATCTTGGATAAGGGGATATAATCCCTGAGTAAGAAAGAGGCACAAAAAGTCTGATACAGAGCGGCCAGTTACAAAATCATTAGTGGGAAAATTTACAAAAGGTCGGCCTCCTCCCTTCTTCTCTGATGCCTTGACACTGAAGAGCGAAAACTAGCTCTAGAGACGGTCCATGAAGGCATCTGCGGCGAGCACTTTTCCGGAAGAGCTCTAGTCTTCAAGATTCTCCGATAAGGTTTCTACTGACCGACGACGCTAAGGGCCGAGGCGCACCAGTACACCAAGAAATGTAGAAAATGTCAGATGTTTAGCACTGTTGCGGAGCAACCCCCAGAAGAGATGGCTTCAGTTCTAAGTCCTATCCCTTTTGCCATTTGAGCAATATATATCGTAGAAATCCTACCAACCAGCACTAAACAGGTAAGTATTGCATTATGGCTATCGACTATATGACCAAATGGGTTGAAGCTCGTCCTTTGGCCACAATAACTGAAGAGGCCGCGAAGAAGTTTATGCTAGAACAAGTAATACTGAGGTTTGGGATCCCCAAAGTGTGTGTTTTGGACAATGGAACCCAGTTTATTGGAAATAAATTCAAAACTTTCTTGCACCACTTCGGAATTTAGCAGAAATTTAACTCTATGGGTCATACTCAAGGCAATGGGGCAATCGGCGGCGAAAAAAATCATCTTCTATGGCATTAAAATTAGGTTGGGCGAAGCCAAAGGCCTTTGGGCTGAAGAGTTACCATGGGTCTTATGGGCCTACCGGACGACACCCAGATCATCCATAGGCGAAACACCTTTTAGACTAGCCTATAGAAGATACGTCCTTCTGCCATTTGAAGTGGGCCTGAACTCCTATCGAACTGAGGTTTTTAGCATCGAAAACAACAAGGTCATCCCGGAGAGCCAACATAGACATCCTAGAAGAAGAAAGGGAAACATCCCACCAGAGAAATCTCAAGTACCAACTTCAAGCTGCCCAATACTATGATTCGGGCGTGAAAAAATGAAATTTCTTCATCAGTGACCTAGTATTGAGGGAGTTAGCTACATCAATACCTACTAAACAAGGAAAGCTTTAGCTTAACTGGGAGGGCCCCTACTCGGTGGTCGAAGTAATTAGGCTAGGAACATACAAGCTAAAGACCTTGACAAGAGAGCCTATTAAAAATACTTGCCATGCCTCTATACTCCGGAAATTTTTCCAGTAACCTTGTCTGAAGCCCTATTAGTTTATTTTTGATTATTTAATTCTGTCATTTAATTCAGTATTATAATTTAAATTCCTTAAGCGTGAAGCATGTATGACATTGTATGAACTCCTATTTTTCAATGAAAATGAATTATTGAGCGCCTGATATGTTTTAAAGACAGAATAATAGACCTTCGGATAGGGGCAAGAAATCAGCCAATTTATTAGATATACGAAGTCTTCACCCATCTTTCTTTAAAATTGGGCGGCAAGAGGGTAGTAAACAATTTTACTAAGGCCCAGTTTGAGGTCGAAGAAGTAAATTTTATCAAAATGTTACTAAGACCCAAGTTAAAACCGAAAAAGTAAACTTTTTTAAAATTTTACTAAGGCCCAAATTGAGGTCGAAGAAGTAATTTTATTAAAAAAATTACTAAGGCCCAAGTTGAGGCCGAAGAAGTAAACTTTTTCAAAATTTTATTAGAGCCCAAATTGAGGCCGAAGAAGTAAATATTGTTAAAAAAAATTACGAAGGCCCAAGTTGAGACCAAAAAAATAAACTTTTTTGAAATTTTATTAAGGCCCAAATTGAGGCCGAAGAAGTAAATTTTATTAAAAAAATTACTAAAGCCCAAGTTGAGGCCGAAGAAGTAATCTTTTTTAAACTTTTATTAAGGCCCAAATCGAGGCAGAAGAAGTAATTTTTTTTAATTTTTTTCTAAGGCTTAAGTTGAGGCCGAAAAAGTAATCTTTTTAAAATTCTACTAAGGTCCAAATTGAGGCCGAAGAAGTAAATTTTGTTAAAAAAAATTTTTTACTAAGGCCCAAGTTGAGGCCGAAGAAGTACATTTTTTCAAAATTTTACTAAGGCCTAAGTTGAGGCCGAAGAATTAAATTTTATAAAAATATTACTAATGCCGAAGTTGAGGCCGAAGAAGTATATATTTTCACAATTTTACTAAGGCCCAAATTGAGGCCGAAGAAGTAAATTTTATCAAAATTTAACGAAGGTCCAAGTTGTGGCCGAAGAAGTAAACTTTATCAAATATTTACTAAGGTCCAAGTTGGGGCCGAGAAAGTAATTAAAACACGAACTAGAAATGCCAGGTGAAACAAAATGCATTGCAATAAAAATAAAGCCTGAAGGCAACTGAAAGTTATGCCCGAAGGCATAAGAAGTCGAGCCTGAAGGCATTTAGTTTACACAGCTTTAAAATAAAATATAACATGAGAAAGCGACAAGAAAAGCTAATCGGAGAGGTCTTCGTTGGGAATGTAGGAGACGACAAGGGGCTCATCTTCAACAGGCTTGTCGACAGGGACATCAATGCCATCGTCGAGTAAGAGCTTGTAATCCCAACCCCTGTCGTGGGCCTGAATTGCTGCCTCGTCGAAGCCCATTTGAAAACACTATTCTTCTGTGACTTCCAGTTTCTTCATCTCCTTACGGAGCAGTTTCCTTGAGGCCTTCAGCTGGATGTCCCTACAGCCGATCTTCTGCTTCAGCCTGAATAGTGCTTCTTCCAAGCTCTTTTTATCAGTCGACAAGGCCGAAGCTTACCCCTCAGACACTTCCAGTGCCTTCTGCACTCGGCCCAACTCCTCTTCAGCTTTGGTAGCCCAGACCTCCATCAGCTATGGTAATCCTGGCTTGCATGTCCTGGACCTTTTCGGCTATAGCAGCCGCCCAAGGAACAACCTGTAAAGAATACATCAAGAAAATTAAGACATAAATGATACATAGGAAAGAGACCGTAGTAAAAAGTAAAGGAAAAAATATACCAGGGAAAGACGAGCCAGAAGCTCGATGTAGGCATCGAAAGGATTGACGGCGACATAAAAATATTGATCATTTAGAAGCATCGGCCCTCTTTAGAGATTCGGATCAACCTCCCTTGCTACCGCATGAGCCTTGGAGACTATGGAGTCAAAAGAAAGCACATCCTATTTCGGGGCATACATTTCTATGACATCCCCAACCTGAGCACGAAGCCTTTTGCGAGGATTGAACTCCAAGTCCGACGAATCAAGCCTATTATCTCCATTAAGTTCCAAGGAAGGAGTGAGCGAATGAGTGGGAGAAGGAACGGAAGCACGAGCATCGACGCTGTTAGTCCAAGAATCCCCTTCGGTGGCACGAGCACGTTGTTGGGCTAACTTTTCCTCGGCCTTTCCCCTCTTCCTTTCCAGAACCTCTTGGCGAGTAGACACTATATCAATAAAAATAAGACAAGCATTAGTAAGCAGACCGAATATTAGTAAAACCCGATTATCTACATGTAGTATTACAAGAAAGTGAAAAACAAACAAGTAAAAAGTGTTACCACTACCTCATACGGCGAACAACCAGTCTTGGTCCCTTCTTTGGGTAAGAGCTAATTTTGAAATTGTAGTACTGACTAGTTTATAATAGTCTGCAGACTCTTCGGTTTCCAAGACCGGTAAAACTATTGAAATGGGATCAACGTCCCTCCAAACGCCAAACTAGGCCAGCAGGATGCCGGAGAGGTAACACCAGTGCGTATAACTTTTCTTGTTGCTAAAATTATTGGCACACTAGTCTCCAAGGTCGGCTTTTCGGGTGATGGTGAAGAACCTGTCACTCTTCCCGTTCCTCCGGAAGTTTTAGTGAAACCAGAAAAGGGTTGTCGAAGGCTTAACCTTTGCTGTCAGACATCGAAAATGAAAATTATTTATATGAATAAACCCGTTGGAGTCCATCTGGGTGAAAGTTATCTTCATCTCCCTGAAGAGATGTTTAAGGAGCATCAGCAAAGGGACCCAAAAGCCGCATCGGAAAGTAGCCTCAGAAATCTCCATGGCGTAGTCACCCGAAGCAGCAGGGACCGACGGGTTGTGGTATCCTATCTATTCCTTCGATATATACAGATGGTAGGCTCTTCTGGGGATGTGATATTTGGCGTAAAAGTTTTCTATGTCAGTTTTCTTGAGTTGTGTGGGGTTATTTGTGGCCGGGAAGGCATCTATATTACCGAAATTGGCAGGCCCCGAAGGAACTCGCGCAATGTTAGAGGGCCTAGCACTTTGGTCAGACCGATCCATGTTCCTGCATCCGAAAATGAGAGAACGTTAGTCGTGTACTCGGACTAAACACTCCAGAAATAAGATGAAGGAAAAGTGGAGGCCGAGTAAAACAGGTCGGATCGTTCCGAAGAAGTAGAAATAAAAAAACTACTAGAGTCAAGAGATCGGCTCCCGAAGTATGTTCAAGGGCTTCAACGGTCCGAAGACTGTTCAAGACCACGAACACCTTCGCATGTCATCTTTAAATCCCATTAACTCTAAAAATAAAGAGGAAAAAAAGGAGAAAGAAGCTAGGGACAATGTAACAGCCTCCCCAAAATCCTAGCCTAAGGTACCCAGAAACGTAAAACAAAGGTTAAACCCCCCAAAGCCATAGACTTGCGGGGAAAAAACCATAAAACCCAGTATGTATGCAAAGAAAATCAAAAGACCAAATTCCATAATAACAGATTCACTTACTTGTACTCAAAGTGTATGAGGCTGGATATGGAGATTGTGGAAACTGAGACTTGGAATTGCCCATGTTGCAGTGAGTTTTCTTGCTCTGGGAATGAGGAGATGGTTTGGAAGAGATGTAAAAAATAAAATGGAAAGAGATGAGGGGTATATATAACGACGTCTAAGTTTCAGGGATGCGACGTTTACGTTACTTGGTCTAAGAAACGTTGAATTTGAAACCAATGGTTGAGATTATAGATATTTGGGATTCAATGGTAGGATGGCAGTTACGATCTCAAGGCACGAAAGCTGTCATCATTAAGACGGTCGTGACTCCCCAAGCGGCACTCATCTAGTCCAAAGGTCCTTGGGAATCCCGAAGACTAGGGTTCATCCAATGAATGGTCGTTAGGATGAAAAGATTGACCTTCGCCCAGGAATTTCCCCTTACCGAAGCCTAGGGACATGTTGGAAGCCGATACAGACTGAAGACGAATATGGGCCGAAGCTAGTTTGTCCCATGACAGCCCATTTGGACCGGCCCAAGATGGACGAAGACGTAGTCAATCAGCCATAACGTCCATATTCCTTATTTGGTGGAACCAACCGATAACTCCGGGAGTGTAACGTTAACAATCCAGGTTATATACACAATGAAGCGAATTCATCTAGACACACTTCAGATTACACAGACTATCTTATATTTCGATACACTCACATACTCACATAAACCAATTATTTATTCTCACACCGGAGATGAAACGGGGATCACCCCTCCCATTCTTCGCTTTGCAGTCCGAAGTCGATTCATCTGGACGAAGGCTGGGTTGGCAGAAAACTGGGTATGACACTATTATTATTTTTATTAGTAATATGTATAAATTAATAAAATCATATAAAAAAATACCTCAATATTTTAGACCTACATATGAACATCTTTTTAAACCAAGTTTAGGTTGGGCTCCCGTGAAAGAATCTAACATGTGGCTCGTGTAAGGCTCCCTAGAACGAATCTCGCATTGTATTAATGTAGTGAAAATTAAAGTAGCACGTACTAGTGTACATGAAAAATATGAGTAGGAGCTACTGTTCGAAAGAGGTATGTGACAGTCGACGAAGTATTGTATCAGATATGCTTCTGATGTGTACACGAAGAGCTTGAATTCCAGACTTCTAAATCAATAACTTTAGTAATATATATCCTTTCATTTCAGTGCTTTGAATTTTTGGAGCTGATCGAATATATATTACCGACTGTAAGTTGTTGCGGTAAGACAGAGACACCGAAATTACACATTTAACCTCGACGGTAAGAGTCAGAATATATTCCTATCGTTGTCTAACACTCAAAATCATGATAACATAAACAACTTGTTCTTGGCTAAACACGAAAAGTCACTCTGGATCCATCATTGTCTAATAACTTTGTTCTTGAGAGTGTGCAAAAGAGTCCTCCTCATCCCTACTCCGAGACTTTAGCATCGGAATCTTCTCCTCGTGACGGGTGAAATTTAGTCTGTTTTCCGCAAACATATGGTCAAGAATATCAAGCAATGTTCAAAAAGATTATTCCTGAATTGACTAAAACTCTATTATTCTGAAACACTTATTAGGTTTGAAGGAAGACTTTGATGCGAATGCTAGTGTGTCCATACGTAACTTTGGCACTTGGAAATAATAGGAGGCAGATAGTATTAGACATGTCCCCTCTTAATTGTCAAGGGGTAGCTGGTAGATTAGAAGTCTGCCGCTTGTGTTGAATTCACAAATATGCTTGTGTGATGGAGAATAAAGGCGATGGAACCACTTGCTTAATCGGTTTCTAGTTTCTACTACATAAACTCTAGTTTATTATTAGGGTTTTGGCGCTTTCTGGTTTCTTAATTACTACGCCGTATATAATTGTGTTGCACATTAATGTCATGTACCTAAACCTACTCGACCGTTTCCTGGCTGTATCTCATCTATGATTAAATGTTTTTATTTTATTCTATACATTTGACTTCACAGATGAAGGTGAAACAGGCTAGCATTTATTTTTTGACGAAAATATATTTTGTGTGTCCGGATAAACCATCACTTTTAAATTTAATTAAAATTTGTGTATCATTATCAAAGAACGAAGTTAATAATAAAGTGATATAGTCGATTGACAATCATTTTATCCATATTTTTTATGAACACCGACAAAAAAATACGAATATGTTGAGGAAAAATTATCAATAAAATCTAAGAATTGATGTTGGAAATGAATACATGCTGTTAATTTGACTAGTGATACCTATGATTTAAAGCTCAATACATATTCGAATAAATCCTAATTAAAATAATTACCCCCAATTTAATTTTTCTTACTCTTATATTTTTTTCTCAACGTCGTTAGCTGGTTCTTGATGACGATACACAAATTTTAATCAAATTTAAACAATAGTATTGCAAGTGATACTTTTTAAATGTCATTATTTACATAGTGGATTTGCGAAATTTCAGATACATAAAATGCATTTTTATTTATTCTTTTAATTAAAACCTGAAAGTACGGTAGTTTGGAATTCCAATACAAATACATTTATTATATTTTCTTCTAAAATTTATATATATATATATATTTCCCAATGTTTTATTAAAGAGATATTTCCTCAAAATAAATTCGTCATTAATAACCATGCACTGAAAGCTCCATAAAAAGATGACATGACACGGGTAGTATTATAATATGAAATAATTTAATCGGGGTTGTTAATGTTAATGCACGGGATCATTTATATTTTATCAATAAAAACTGACACGTGTTTTTTTATAGCTATTTTGAATAGTAATTTTAATATATTTTCCAAAAAAAATATACTCCCTCCGTCTTTTGTTTATATTTTTTAGAGAGTGTTCGACACGCATTGTAAGGTGCATATAAAGTATAACTCTGTAATTTTTTTTTACAATTTTGTTTTTCTGACTAAAAATTAAAGTATTCAATTTTTATTCAGAAAAAGAAAATTGTAAAAATAAGTTACATAACTATACTTTTTATGCATGCCGGACACTTCCTCAGAAATGTACACAATTGTAAGGGAGGAGGGAGTAAGGGAGTATGTTTTAAATCATTTATAAAATTTGGTTAATTACGCAAATATTCGATCGAGTCTCCATGAAATTCATGTCCCTATTAAGTTTATATACTCAAAAACAGTATTTATTAGATTAATAATAGTCACTAGAATAACAGTATATCTGAACAATGTTTATACTGGTCGAAGGTCTACTCTCATGCCCTCAGTTGTGGTAAACCTCTCTAGAATCTTATGAATAACTTCACTTTACACGTATTCTTCACCCTTACACGGAGTCTTGACCAAAGCATACTGTCACTCTTTTCATTCATTTCATATCTTTTAGGGTTTCCCCAATCCTCAACAGTCACTCAAAATCACTTGGGTAGAGACACTTGACTACTTGTAGAGGGATATAGGGGATAAAAGAAGAGTCAAAAAATTAAAAAAGAACACACACAATCACATGATTAAAAACTAAGACCAATAGTTACGGATCAAAACTAAAAACGAGGATTCTGACTATCACTAAATTTGGCCTTTATCGGGTATCGAAATTGTCTTTCAAAAGTTGCAACAAAAAGAGCAATGAAAGAGCCTGGAGGCACATTATTTTTACCTTGAATCTGGGAGATCCTTTTTCCTCACTTCTCTAACACGCTATGATTACCAACGGGAAAAACCTAGTAAGTTGGCCAGCGTATGATTCCTAGATTGAAGAATCAACATTAATCCATCGAAAGATTATCATTTCACCACCTGTGATCTTTTTTTTGACAAACAAAACATAATCTAATGTGAAAAACAAAAAGAAAACATTCCATTAATAAAAGTACTCTCACGTGATTGTGTGATGCATGGCCAACCTCATAGGGTGGCAATCTCTCACCACCTCTCACTACATGCTACCAGTATCCAACCTGCAGTTTGATTTTTATTTTCTGGCCTTTTTTCGCTTAACAGGAGTAAAATAGATTAACATTAGAAGTAAAGTTTATACAAACTCATTTCAATTCATATTTGAGACATCTGGTAATTAAATTTACTATATGGACTTAAAACCACCAAATTCTAATTAACTTATAATTTGCATCATGTCATGAGATGCTTAAATATTGTTTCGTTGTTAATTTTGAACAAACCTAGAAACCGAAAATAGGTAGATATATTCCGAGTCATTATAAGCAACACATGCATGTTATAATTGAAGATTGAGCATATACAACTTGAGGTAGTGTTCCAATATTGGTGGGGCTACGGCTACTACTACTGCTACTTGGGGTGATAATTTGCTTTTCGAATAAACTGATGGAGGAGAGGAAAACCAGGTTGTTCCTCATCGTCTTTTGACTTTTTAAAACATTAGAGCAAATCCAATAATTTTCTAGTAAATATCTTATAAATATAATAAAATATGATATTATTTAAAATAATATTTATACACATCAATTTCAACAACATATCCTAATATTTGTACCCTATTAATATAATAATAATGTATTTGAAATATATTTAGAGGAAAAATAAATTATGAGAGAAGAGAGATATGTAAAAATAAGAGAAAAAAAATTTTTATTGAGAAAAATAGAAACCAAGATACCCCATGCTTTGTTGTAGTGCCACATTTGTTACTACCATTTCAATTCAAAAAACCTCATGGCCAGAGTTGTTGTAGTACCACATGAATATTATAATATAAGACATTATTATCAAATTAATTATTTATTTAAAATATCTCAAATTTTTATTTAAGACAATTTTTTAGATTACTCCTTGTATAATTTTAGTACTCTCAAAACTAGACTCTTTTCTTTTCATTGTATTTTCTTAGAAAAAATTATTTTTTTAATTAATACACACAATTTATAAGATTTGAAGTATCTTTCCCCATTCCACTCTGTGATACTCCAAGTAACTATTCATCTTAAATTAGAAGAACAAATAACTTTTAATGTAAATAGATGAGTAATTTTATAATTTGCGGTTCTTGATTAAAATTTTATAACTATAATATTAAAATATACTACATACTCAAGTAACTTAAGCATTTATTTTTCTCATAATATTTAATTTTATACCGATCAATATCGATCACACAAATATTAATAATGTTTGAGAAATTATATTCTTAATACCATATGTAATTGTATAGAATTATTAAGTTATAGATTTTTAGTTTATTTAAGCCTCCACATCTGAAATTTTTTTGTTCCCCCAAGGCCTAAGGGTGCTTTTTCAATGCCTGAATCTTCTTATCATGTTTCTCAGCTTTTCATCAATTTTTGGAAAGGAGTTCCCCATAAATTTAGCATTGAATTTTAACAACTTCACTGAAGTAAACTGAAAGTTACAAATTTGGATGGATATGTAATTATTACTGAAAATTTCCACATATGTTACATTTATAAAAGTAAAGGCTCTTCTGTCCTATATTCATTTCTTAGAATGGAAAGACACCGCATAGCGGATGAATTTACTCATTACTCTTGTTATGAACATGAATAAGAACTATATTGATTCTAAAGTTCGGTTCTTAGTTTCTTGGTTTCTTTTAACAGAACCGCTAATAACTGGTCTGGAATGGCCTATAGACCTTGAGATCAGTAACAACTCCGGCAAATGAACCAGCAGCTGCGCAGATAGAGATAATTAGGCAAGCTACACTCAAGATCTGTAGTGAAATCCATCTACTGCTCCACTTTGGTATCTTCTTCTGAACTATGTACATTTCAACTGGGAAATAAACTGTGAGTGGCCAGAACCCGAATGCACCAAGAATGCCAACAACGTCGTTAAAGAATGGCATAAGCATTGATATGATTGTGGTAAGGATCACGAACAATGTCCTCCAAACCAAGCGGAAAAGGTTGAGCTTGTAAGGCTTGAAACCCCCGGGCAATGGAATATCGAATTCTTTGTTGATAAAATCGCTGTTGGGGAATATTCTTGCAGCATGTTTTTCTACAAAAGCGAATAAGGGTTGGCAGTAAACTTGGTATGCACCAACAAGGTGGACTACTATGGCTATGTTGGCAATGTCAAGAAGCCAAAAGGGGTTGTAAAATCCGAATCCGGTTAGGAGGTTTCCTGGAGCTAGGTCTCCAAATGCCGCATAGCCAAAACATCCACAGAGCATGTAAAAAATAGTTGTCACTACAACACTCAGTAGTGTAGCTCTCTTCATGGTCTTGGATTCTGAAGGTGGAGATTTAAGTGTGTTCTGTATTTACAAAAAATACGTGTTAATAAAAGTAAGATCACTGAAGCGAATATCATGTGAATCCTTATAATATTATTTGATCGGAATATGAACATAAGTTACCTGAATTTCAATAAGAATCAGAGAGTATGAATAGGCAAAAGCTATTGCTCCAAGTGCTTGGAAGCTCCTCCATATCTTTTGAGTTTGAGTTACAGTACCAATGCTAATCCCGGTGAGGCTTCCCCTAAATTTACCAGTTTCTGATAATTCGAACAAATAGAAAACTAGTTAGAACTACAGCAATACTCTTCACATTTTTGCAAATTGAAGTTTTATGTTAAATTAGTGAAATACCTGCAACTTTGGAAATTCCGAGTGCAAGACCTATTGATGAGTATGTAAAGGACATTATAGCAGCAACAATTGAAAGCCAGGAAATTTGATCAAAATCCGGGATTTGTGAGAATAGTATTTCCATGGCACCGAATGCAATCATATAAGGAGTGCTAGAAATTTCGCAAGGATCCTTAGCATCACTATCATGGAAACAATTCGATCTTTTGACCGCTCTGTTTTTCGATAAACCAAATAATAGTTAGTCTAAAAATCAAAATTTGAAGAACTAAAAAAGCGGGAATTATTTTTAGTTCTCTTTTTGTTGGTTTTTTATAGTTAGAAACTATACTCACGTCATGCTAATAGATGCCGCAATTGTGTAACCAACAGCAACCCCGAAGAGATTCATATATTGAATAGCACCACAGATTTTAACCTGGAAGCCGCCTGCAAAGGGAAGGAGAAATAACATGCAAATTAGAGACTGCACCCCCCTCAGTAAAAAAAAATTTGAAGTTGAAGTTTACTGTCCCCACAGTAAACTAGAAACTTACCAAGATTGGCTTGCACCGCCTCCATGTAAGTGTAGTTTCTTTTCCCAGTAAGAGAATCACCAGAACGATAACAAGCGGCCAACAGACAAGAAGTGTAGTAAGTGACAAAAGAGAACAAGAACAGAACAGTTGGACCGGCTATCCAACCAAGTTGCGCAGTGGCCCATGCCAAAGACAAAACTCCAGAACCAATCACAGCTGTTATTATGTGTGCACTTGCTGTCCAAACAGTACCTAAACATAACACATTCAAGAAGATTACACTCACATTATCAGGCCAGTAACAAAACCACTAAATTTTTCAGTAACTAGCTCCTGCTTTACAATTTGAACAAACTTTTCGTAATTCATACCTGTTCTTTTAAGACGACCATCATCATCAAAACACTTGGAACTGCCCTGCGGGGCGGTCATAGAAACCTCCATGCTCAGATTATTCGACGCAGATTTTTCAGACATATTTCGAGAAATGGAAAAAATAATACGAGAAGCAGGGGACTAAGTATCTAGTCCTAACAGCTTCTGACTTGTAGATTGAATTCGAAATGGAGTTGAAGGAGATTGAATTCAAGTATGGGAGTCTGAGTGTTGGAGTGGGATGCTTTTCAAGAGAAATGCACAAGGGGGTATAAATAGGTGCTGCGAAGGTTGACTACAAGTAAAACTTTAGTCCACGTGCTTGAAAAATAATTAATGTATTGACGCGGTTGTCATGGATTGATTGCACATAGTGGACTTGTAACTGTTACTTTTTTGTAAAGGATCATCCTCTGTCCCCATATCTCATGTAGGTTTGATTTTCCGAAGATCTCTTATATATGCTGCACTTTATATTGATGACTACTTTCAAAAATATCAACTTTTCATGGTAAGTAGTATGATTTGTATGAAATCTGATACCTGCTCTTATTATAAGGCATTGGTGGTCATAGTCCAATTCCGAATCTATTGCATTCAAATCCTGTACACTTGCAACTTGCAAAGTAAAGTGTCTGCTGGGCCATGGACATTTATAGCATAATTTTCTTAAAATAAAATTTTATATTTTTTTCTTTAAAACTTTTAAAAATATTTACAAAATTTGGTTGATGTCTCCTCCCAAAATTTAATTTTTAAATTCGACCCTAATACTTACTACAAAAAATAGAGTAGAATCTCATCCTAAAATTTAGTTATTGAGAACTTATTTATTATTTTTTTGACGTAAGGTCTCACTAAAATTTTCAAGTAAACACTCAAATGATTTATAAAGGAAACATGTCTTCATATTCATATAATGTGTATTTTCCGGTAAGGTCACCTAAAATTCAAGTAATTGTACACATGTTTATTTACACTAAGATTTAAACATCTAATTGTTTTAGTAATAAAAGAAGAGGAATATTGGTTGAATTTGCGCTCAAAATTCATGTTTAAATTGATTAGCTAATTAGATTTCATGTTTACAGTATTGTTTAAGTTGAATCCTTTGTAATATGCGATGAGTATATAGAGAGATATAGCCTGGGGTAGCAAATGTTTAAATATTCACAAATATCAACACGAAAATAACACGTAGTGGCGGGGTGTGTGCCAAGTTGTCAACGAAATGTCGAGTAGAAAGTATGATAAGGAAATGTCCAAGGTAGGGACTTGTATGCTATGCTAACGCACTGAGTTACAAACTATATCAGTTAGTCTACCTTTCTCTGCATATTTACTACCATTGTTTCTTTATCTTTAACCCTCCTATCACTTTCTCCCTATATACCTCATTCTGCTACCCACATTTACAACTGTAAAGGATAAATATACTATTTTTACACTTCTTCGATTAACATTATGAGCGTCCCTCTAAATATCTACTTTTTAGGCAGCTATAATCTACAACATCACCTCCAAGGTGAACTGCATACACCAATAATTTATATTGCTGTAATTATTATTTGTTCTTGGATGGTAGAAGTTAATCAGTAATAACGCATATACCGTGGCCGATGTACAGTATGCACAAAAAGTCTGTCCGGCGGGATTTTAAAATTTTCTATTTTTTAAAATGGATCGAACCGGATTTTTCTAAAAATCGGGCTGGCCGGGCCGGGCTTCCTAAGAAATATAACGTCTGTTTTAGGCCCGCGGACCGGGCCGGATCTGACCAAACCGGGCTTTATCCGGGTTTTATTTATATTTTAAAAAAATATTTTAATATTTTATAACTCAAATTATGAGTAGTTTTAAATACCGGAGAAAATAATATCTTAATATATCTGATAGAGTAGTTTAGACACCGAAATAAATAATTATTTTTTAATATAATATATAAATAATCATATATACCTTAATTGCTTCTAATATTATAATATAATATTTTAAAAATCATAAAAGTATTGTATATTTTCAAATTTTATATAAAAAATTCGGTTTTTTAATCGGGATTTTGAAAAAGCCCGGGTTTTTATCCGGGCCAACCCGAACTTTTATCCGAATTTTTTTAGATCCGGACTTTTATCCGAGCATTTCGGGTTTCGGGCCGGGCCGGATTTTCGAGAAAAAAGAGGCCCATTTAAGTCCTGCGGACAGGGCCGGGCTTTTTTCTGAATCGGATTTTTCAGGACTTTTTTTTATCGAATCGGATAGGATTTCGGATTTCGGATTTCGGATTTTTTGAACATTCCTAGTCCTAGATGCTCCTGTGTCTAAGTGACACACCAATATTTTTGCAGAAATAACTTCTTTTTTTTATATTTTGCACTTTTATGTCTATGCAATCAAACTTTAATCGTCTTACTTCTCCGATTAACTTCTTAAATCTCCTTTTCCAAACTTCAATTTATCGTTAAATTATTATTTTTGTTATGTTAGTTACTAATTTAGGGTTTGATTATGCTAAATATGTATTAGGGGAGATACAATTTTTTTTAATATAAATGTATGAGAGTCATTTTTATAATTGTAAAATTTAATTTAAATTTTCAATATGACATTGAAATACACAATATCCTTTGCTAACTCTCTTAAGTATTACTTAAAAACATTTTTCCCGTAAATTTATAAGGATCATATTCCTGATAATCGTATATTTGTTAAGTTTTATCTAACATACTATTCCAGCGGAAAAGAGAAATGACCTTCCGCGGAAAATATCTGCGGAAGGCTAAATTTTTTTCTTAAATATGAACCTTGAAATAATAATCTAAGAGTTCTGAAGCAGTGTGTTATATAAACTTATATAACACACAATTTTTAGCAATTGACAGCCAATTTATAATACAGCATATGTTAAAGTTTGTATCCGTCACTCCATATATATATATATATATATGCATATATATGGACAAGTAGATTTATGGACAAAGGTGTATCTTTTCGAATTTATCAGTTCCACTGATTATTACCTCCTTTTCTGTACACACATATTTGTGTGTGAGGGTTAATTTGATTAATTGCTCCTGCTAATCGTGATTGATTAATAAATTATTAACTTAAGACAATATCCGACCTTATTTTACAAGAGATGAGTTGAAACAGTCCGGTAATACGTCATAACTATAACACCCTCCAAATCCGGGGTATAGATTTGGGGCATTATTAACAACAACTACAACTAAACTTGCACAAGCGGAATATAAATATAATGATTACCCCGAACTAATACTTCTCAGGATCTTTTACGGCTTGAGTTGAAAACAAGAATTACATACTACACTTTATTACAAACCCAAATAAATAAAACCTGTCTCAAAAACTCTCTTTGTTACAAAATTTTATTCTATCTACAATCTCACCACACAACTTTTATTCAAACTACACAAGACTTTTATTCAATCCAGCATTACTACTTTTTCTGCTACACCTGATCTGGCAATTCAAAACTCTCTTCGGGAATGGGAAGGAACACTCTTGGTATAAGAGGGTCCCGCTGCTTGACTCGCTTCTTGACTATGCGGGTCCTGATGGGTTTCATTCTCTACCTTAACTGTAAAACAATAGGAATAACAATAAAAGGGGATGAGCCAAAATTGCTCAACAAGCCTGCAACAATATATATAGTATAAAGAAAGAGAAATAAGTGAACCAATAAGCTGTTGGTTGGAACAACCATCTGAATCTGTATAGGATAGTAATTTGCCAATGCTGGCGAGTACCAAATGAACATGTTAGATATATTTGATAATGTCATGGCTAATATGATTTATGTTTAGTTTTCAGATCTTACTTAACAGGACAAATCAGTACTTAACTGGGAATCAATACTTATACTGGAAGTCAGGACTTAAGGATATCAGTACTTATATTATCAGGAGATAATCATCAGAAGTTGGATATCAGAACTTAAGTGCTGAAGGACAATCAGATAAGGATAGTAGCTGATTAAAGGAAAGAAGATCGAGATAAACATAAGAAGAGATATGCATGAATAAGGAGTTCCGTGAAGAATGGAATACTTGGAAGAAAAGATATCTGATTGATATATTTTTGGAAGCAGAATTATATTCCATATCAATTAGCGATTATCTTGTAACTGTGTAATATATAAACACAGACATAGGGTTTACACTATAAGTGTTATCATATTCGAGAAGATTATTCATTGTAACCCTAGTAGCTCTCGTGATATTTGTTCATCACTGAGAGGTAACAGTTCCATACTGTAATAGAGTTTATTGTTTCAATAAAGTTTGTTTTCTGTTACTTAAGATATTAAAGTTTGATTTGATTGTATTTTACACTGTATTCACCCCCTCTACAGTGTGTGTGACCTAACAAGTGGTATTAGAGCCTATCTGTTAACACACATACAGTTAAAGATCCAAACACAATCATGTCTGACACAGAAACTCCAACTAAGCCTACCAAAACTAAAGAACCTCCAAAGACACAAATCCAAAGTCGGTATGAAACCATCAGAGTTCCCATACTGAGACCATCTGAATATTCCATATGGAAGGTGAGGATGACCATGTTTCTGGAAGCTATAGATCCAGAATATCTTGATATAATCAAGGAAGGGCCTCACAAACCAACCAAGCTCGCTGTTGCAGTTGTAGGTGAGGCAGCAAAGACTGTACCAAGGGAAAAGAGTGATTATACTGCTGAAGATATCGCATCAATTGCTAAGGATGCTAAGGTACGACACTTACTGCATAGTGTCATTGATAATGTAATGTCAAACAGGGTAATTAACTGCAAGACTGCTAAGGAGATATGGGATGCTCTGGAAACAAGGTGTCAGGGAACTGATACAATTAAGAAGAACAGGAAGACAATACTCACTCAAGAGTATAAACACTTTGACTCAAAGGCTAATGAATCATTGACTGATTTATATGATAGATTTGTCAAACTCTTGAATGATCTGTCACTGGTTAATAAGGAGTATGATCTTGAAGATTCAAACCTTAAATTCCTGTTAGCTCTTCCTGAATGTTGGGATTTGAAGGCAACAACAATAAGAGACAATTACAATCTTGATGAAACAACTCTTGATGAAATTTATGGAATGCTCAAGACTCATGAACTTGAGATGGAACAAAGAAGCAAGAGGAAAGGAGGAAAGTTAAGGACAGTTGCTCTTAAGGCTGAAGAAGAATCCCCCAAGGCAGCTACCTCAAGGAAAGACAAGGGTAAAGCTCTGTTCACAAAGTCTGAAACTGAGTCATCAAGTTCTGAAAGTGATGATGACTCAGATTCTGAAAGCTTGCCTGAGACTGATGCTGATGAGGAGATGATGAAGCTGTGTGCTCTTATGGTGAAAGGGATCACAAAGATTGCATACAGGAAGTTCAGGAAGGGAAAGAAGTTTTCCAGGAAAGGCATAAGTTCTGATAAGAAGAATTTCAGAAGATCTGAAGGCAGGGGAGGAAAGTCTGATAGAGGAGATTATACCAATGTCAAATGCTATAACTGTGGTGAGAAAGGCCACATATCTCCTGATTGCAAGAAGGTAAAGGGTGACAAAGGAAAGGCTCTTGTCACAAAGCAGAAAAGCTGGACAGACACTTCAGACTCTGAAAGTGAGGAGAACTATGCGTTGATGGAAAATGCTGATAAAGAAAGTGCTGAGAGCAGTTCTGAAGCTGCTGAAACAAAGGTACCTCAGACTACTTATGCTTTTCATACTGATGATATTAATGAGTTGAGAAGATATCTTAAAACCATGTTTGTTAGTTATAGAGATCAAACTTTAACATGTGAAAGATTAACTTCTGAAAATCTTGCTTTTAAAAAAAGAAATGATTTCTTAGAAAAAGAGTTAGTTATGTTCCATCAAACTCAGAAGGATAGAGATGATGCTTTTTATGTTAGGGATGAAGTGCTAAAAATGAATGAATCTCTAAAAACTGAGTTAGAAAAGGAAAGAGAGATAATCAGGACTTGGACTAACTCTGGCAGAACAACTCAAAATTTGCTAAGTAGTGAAAATTGGAAAGAGGGCTTAGGTTATGGAGAGGATAAGAATGATAAAGGAACTGTAGAAATTAAGCCTGTTGTTAAGCAAAAGCCAAAGTTAAAACCTGTTAAGTTTATAACTGTAAAGTCTGATAATGATAAATCAGAAGTTAGAGAGGGATTAACTTCTGACAAACTAAAACAGGAAAAGACAGCTGAAGTAAACATAGGCTTAATGACTAAGAAGCAGCTTAAGCATAAGCTGAAAGATGTTAAGAATGTAAACAAGGTAAAATCACCTAGGAAAAATAGGAATGGAAAGGAAGGTGTGAATAAAAGTAATGATTATAAACTTGTTCTTGATGCTCCTAGGAAAACATGTCATAAATGTGGAAGTTCTAACCATCTGGCTTCTTTTTGCAGGAAGAATAAGAACATTAACTCCTTACCTTCAAAATCAGGAGTTAAGAGCCAGTCTGTTAAATATAAACCACAGAATCCTTGTTTTCATTGTGGTAGTTTATGGCATTCCATTTATACTTGTAAGGAATATCATAGCTTGTACTATGATTATTATCAATTAAAACCTTCTTTGAAGAAAGTTTCCATTGTTCCTTCTAGTGTAAATTCTGATTCAAAGTCTGATAGTGTAAGTTCTGATAAGAAAAATGTTAACATAGACTCTGATGCTAAATCCGCTGCAAATGTTAACAAACTTAATAAGGCCAAAGGATCCAAGCAAGTCTGGGTCCTTAAAACTAATCATTAGTGGTCTTTGTGATTGCAGGGCAACAGAAAAAATATTCTAGTTCTGGACAGTGGTTGTTCAGGACATATGACTGGAAATAAAGCCCTGCTATCAGACTTTGTGGAGAAAGCTGGCCCAAGTGTTTCTTATGGAGATGGCAATATTGGAAAAACATTGGGATATGGCAATATCAATCTTGGGAATATCATCATTAAAGAAGTAGCTCTGGTCTCAGGACTTAAACACAATCTGCTGAGTATAAGTCAAATCTGTGACAGAGGTTATCATGTTGATTTCTTTGAAGAACACTGTGAAGTTGTGAGTAAATCTAAAGGCAAAGTTGTTCTAAATGGATACAGGCGTGGTAACATTTATGAAGCTAAGCTTTCAACAAGTACTGATGGTTCTGCAATCTGTCTGATGAGTAGAGCATCAATTAAAGAAAGCTGAAATTGGCACAAGAAACTCTCTCATTTAAATTTCAACAATATAAATGAGCTGGCAAGAAAGATCTTGTGAGAGGACTGCCAAAGTCAGTATTTGCTCCTGATGGCCTTTGTGATTCTTGTCAGAAGGCCAAACAAAGAAAATCTTCATTCAAGAGCAAGACTGAATCATCAATTCTTGAGCCTTATCATCTACTACATGTTGATCTATTTGGTCCAGTAAATGTCATGTCTATTGCAAAAGAAGAAATATGTGTTGGTCATAGTGGATGAGTTCACTAGATACACATGGGTATATTTCTTGCACACAAAAAGTGAAACTGCATATATCTTGATTGATCATGTCAAACATCTGGATAAATTGGTCAAAGATTCTGTGAAAACAATAAGGAGTGATAATGGCACTGAGTTCAAGAATTTGATAATGGAAGAGTTCTGCAAAAACCATGGAATTAAGCAGGAATTTTCTGCTCCTGGAACTCCACAGCAAAATGGAGTTGTTGAAAGGAAGAATAGAACTCTCATTGAAGCTGCACGTACAATGCTTGAAGAAGCAAAGCTTCCAACCTATTTCTGGGCTGAAGCTGTGCAGACTGCTTGTTTTACTCAAAATGCAACACTAATTAACAAGCAAGGAAAAACACCATATGAGATGGTGAAGAAAAAGAAGCCAAATCTGAAGTACTTTCATGTATTTGGATGCAAGTGTTTTATTCTCAAGACTCATCCTGAACAGCTATCCAAGTTTGATCTAAAAGCTGATGAAGGAATTTTTGTTGGATATCCACTTTCCACAAAAGCCTTCAGAGTCTATAATTTGAGAACAAAAGTGGTCATGGAATCTATCAATGTCTCTTTTGATGACAAGAAGATTACTGGTCTTGAAGATTTTATTGATCATGATCAGCTGAGATTTGAAAATGAAGACTCAAATTCTGATACTGAAAATCCTGACAGTCTAAGTCCTGATACTATAAACTCTGATGGATTAAACTCTGATGTTATTGAAACTATGGTGACTACGCCAAAGAAAGATGCACCTATGCAGGGGGAGCATACTCAAGATCATACCACATCTCAAGAAATATCAGAACATACATCTGGCTCTTCAAGTTCTGATTCGTCAAGTTCTGATAAGCCAAGTTCTGATAGTGCTGAAAATCTAAATTCTGAAGAATCCAACTCAGAGAACATAGTTTCAGGGGGAGCATCAGAAAATGAAAATGAAGACAACATGGATCATGGGGGAGCATCCAGTTCTAGAGAAAACCTTTCATCTGCAAGGAAGTGGACAAAATCACATACACCTGATTTGATAATTGGAAATCCTGATGCAGGTGTCAGAACTAGAACAGGTACTTCAAACGAATGTCTTTACAATTATTTTCTCTCTCAGACTGAGCCAAAGAAAGTGGAAGAAGCTCTTCAAGATGCTGATTGTGTGCAAGCAATGCAGGAAGAGTTAAATGAATTTGAAAGAAACAAAGTCTGGACCCTAGTGCCAAGACCAAAGAATAGATCTGTTGTTGGTACAAAGTGGGTATTCAGAAACAAAACTAACAGTGATGGCATAATTACAAGGAATAAGGCAAGGTTGGTTGCAAAAGGATATTCTCAACAGGAGGGAATTGATTATGATGAAACATTTACACCAGTTGCTAGGTTAGAAGCCATAAGGATATTTTTGGCTTATGCTGCTCACAAAAAGTTTACTGTCTTTCAAATTGATGTGAAAAGTGCTTTTCTCAATGGAGAATTAGAGGAGGAAGTATATGTTAACAACCTCCAGGCTTTGTAGATTCCAAACATCCAGATTATGTATACAGGCTTGATAAAGCACTTTATGGACTTAAGCAAGCTCCTAGAGCATGGTATGAGACTTTAGCTCAGTTTCTTCTGGAAAGTGGATTCAACAGAGGAACAATAGACAAAACACTGTTCTACCTCAACCATGGAAATGACTTACTTTTGGTCCAGATTTATGTTGATGATATCATTTTTGGGTCTACAAATGACAGACTTTACAAGAAGTTTGCCAAACTAATGCAGTCAAGGTATCAGATGAGTATGATGGGGGAACTTAGCTATTTTCTGGGCCTTCAAGTCAAGTAGAATGAAGAAGGCACTTTTATTTGTCAATCTAAGTACACCAAAAACTTGCTGAAGAAATTTGGAATGCAAGATTGTTCAAGTGCATCCACTCCCATGGCCACTGCAACAAAACTGGATAAGGATACTGGTAAATCAGTAGATGTTACTGATTACAGAGGTATGATTGACTCTCTACTCTATCTAACTGCTAGTAGACCTGATATCATGTATGTTACCTGTCTTTGTGCAAGATTTCAAGCAGATCCAAGTGAACCTCACTTAACAGCTGTGAAAAGAATTTTCAAGTATCTTAAAGGAACAGCTGATCTGGGATTGTGGTATCCTAGAGAATCAGATTTTAAACTAATAGGAAACTCAAATGCAGATTTTGCAGGTTGCAAAATTGACAGGAAAAGCACAAGTGGAAGCTGCCAATTTCTTGGAGGCAGATTGGTTTCTTGGTTCAGCAAGAAACAAAAGTCAATTTCCACATCAACTGCAGAAGCAGAGTATATTGCTGCAGGAAGCTGTTGTGCACAGATTCTTTGGATGAAGAATCAGTTACTGGATTATGGGTTAACATATTTCAAAAACCCTATTTACTGTGATAATCAAAGTGCTATTGCTATGACAGGTAATCCAGTTCAACACTCTATGACAAAGCACATCAGCATCAGGTATCACTTCATCAGGGAACATGTGGATGAAGGTACAGTGGAATTGCACTTTGTTCCAACAGATCAACAACTAGCAGATATCTTCACAAAACCATTGTGTGAAGCCACTTTTACAAGATTGGTAAATGAACTTGGAATGGTTTCAGGTTCTTTCTCTAAATCTGCATAGTTTTGTTCTGTTATATCAGACTTTATGGTCAGTATTTACAGAATTTAATCTCTTTGTGTATTTTGTGCTTAATTGACAAATGTGTTTAAGTACTGACTATTGTCTGATATATGTTTCTAAACTCTGATAAGTGATATGTCTGTTTAAGTAACTATTCAATCCTATGAGGATAACTGTGCTAGATGCTGACTTAGTAGTCTTCAATAAACAAAGGATCCCATATAAGAAGTAATTATTTCTGTGGAAATCTATTGACACAAGCAAATTCTGATAATTGAGCTTAGTTGAGTTTACTTTGTCTATCTTATTACTAAGTCACAAATTAGAATAATGCTACTCATCTGTTATGTTCTGATACTAGTAAATCTGCTGAATGCACTAAGTGCTGATAAACCTCACTTATCAAAAGAAAAAGCAAAAGGATCAAAGAATAAAATCAGGTACTCCTTTGAGATCTAGAGTAAAAATGTGGAAGGGACGACCCAAGTGCATTGCTGGTATTAAGTAATATGTATCAGAAAAGCAACTAAAATATTTTCTTGGTGACTTTTCACACTCTATGATTACTGAAGAAATACTCTGATAATAGCATAAATTCTGATAAGCATTCGTGACTCACTCACACTGAGAAGCCACTGTGAAATGGACTTTAAAAAGATGCATAAAATTAGCACAAAATAGTTGAGGTGGACTCAAGCATGAACTCATTCATCAGTAGGTTTCAGGATAATGACAGCTCTTTAGCAAAGTTTTAGTTATGCCTTATTTCTAAGATGTACTGAAGTGAATCAGACTTTACTATTTGTCTGATATTTAGCTTAATGCACACACTAATCACTCCATATGAATGATAAAAATTACTGTGGTGATCTATGTTGTTTTAGATGAACAGGCATTGTATTTCATTGCACAAATTCTGAGGACAAGTTCTGATTACATATTCTGATGATTAAGTTCTGAAGAATATAAATCAGAATTTGTGTGAGGACTTCCTAAGATAGGCATTCCTTTTTCGAGTTAAGAAATTATGTTCTGATGACTGTTAAGTTCTGATATAAGTCTAAGTTCTGATATTACAGTCTAATTCTTTACTTGACTTATCTGTGGATAAAATTTAATAACAGTCTCGGTTCAAACTAAAATATGTGAAGTGGAAGATTAATAGTCACTATGGTTAGGGTTAGTGATATTCGTACTTGAACAGTCAATTTTTACTTGCTTCTTGTGCGCATTAAACCATGTTTTCTCTTTCCAATGAATGTTTTTCTTTTTCCAAGTCTTGGGAGACGAGGTAGAATTAATTCTACCTGTTAACATTAAATTTCTTTGCGTCTCCTGGCATTCTCCTGCCTATATAAGCAACCACTTCACATCAGCCTTCCCATCAAATCTTTTCTCACAAACTTACCTTCATACATTTTCTATCAAAAACACCATGGTCAGATACAACATGTTTTTGAACTACGAAACCTTCAATATGGAGCTAAGCTGTGCCGATTGGCGGCAGGAATGGCACGTCACTGCCATTCCTGATGAGATATGGGACTCTGTCCCACAGGAGGTACTCACTCACCTCCTGTTCTTCTATATGGATTACCATCGCCATCTGGAGCGATTGGAGGAGGAAAGGCTGGAAGCTCTCCGCCAGCAAGAGCGAATCATTGGACTCGCCATTCTGTTTGTCGAGAGTAGGAAGAAGAAATGATTTATTTTCTTCTTCCTGTTTTTCTTCATCATCATCATTGCCCTGCTTCTTGAGCTAGGACTAAGGCTGTTGATGTTAGGTTTAGCAGCTTAGGGAACTCTTGTATAAATTCTGATGTACTTTCAATTTCATGAATGTATTCTCTTGATATATTAATGAAATTTGTTTTTGTTTCAAGATTTTGTCTCTGAGATATTTTGTAATGCATTGATAAATCCTGATAAATATTCATATTCTGATGACCATATAAATTCTAAGTTCTGATTTTACTTTATCAGTACTTACTCATCTAATTTATTTTGGTCATTTTCACTTGATTTATTTTCAAAATATTAATGTTGCAGTGAAAAATAATTAAATAAGTGGGAACGGTTTCAATTTTGAATTAAAACTATTTCACCTTGATTAATGGAATATCTGGGTAAGTGGAACGGTTTTTCCTTGAAAAACTGCAAGTGGGTAAGTAATGATTACGGTTTTCTCGAGCCCAGTAACTATCCGTTATTACTGCATGTCTGACAGGTGTCCAACGGTTACATTTTTTTTAACAAAAAAAGGGAGTATAAGTAAGACAGAGAGAAGATTTTTTAATCTTTTATTTCCTTTCATACTTTTTCTCTACTTGCTTTTACTCTCTTTCTTCTTCTCACGATTGGTTTTTCATAAAGACATTTTCTCAAACACCTAACATGCACTCTTAAATCTCAATTTTTCACATGGTACCTAAGGATTTAATCATTGATGGAGCTAAGTTTGTTCCAAATAACTATGCTGCAATTCTTAATCATGCTGAAGCTCCATCTGAATTGCATTTTGTGCAAGATCTTCTTGCACATAGTGAGATTGGGTATGCATTGACCCAGCCTTCAGTCTTTTCGAGCCAACAAGTTCTGACATTTTGGCGAACTGGGCACTTTGATAATGGTGGTACACATGGCACTCCCAGTATTGTTTTCAAAGTGGGTGATTCTTCATATGCAGTCACTCCTGGTACAATATGCAAGGCTCTACATCTCCCAGAAGGATGTACCTTTTCAATTCCAGAGGAATCAGCTCTTCAGGATTTAATGGCCCATTTGGGGTATGAACAGAGTTTGGCAAAGCTTGGGCAGTTGAAACGGGCTCATATCAGAAGAGAATGGAGCTTCTTCTTCGACTGCATCACTAAAGCTTTTGGGAACAAGTGTTCGAATTTTGATGTTATCCCAATTCTGAGTCAGCACATCGGGTATGCTATTATAAACCAAACTCATTTTGATTTTGCAACTGCTATAATTGGTTTTATTGGGGATAGGATGACAGGGGATAGGAATGTTGTTTACTTTGCTAGATTCTGTCAACTTATATATACTTTTTGTACTGATGAACCTCAATTAGTCAGTTCCTCAACTCCACCTTTTAAGGTTACAAAACGTTACTTTAATGACCTGATAAATGCTGACACTAAGAAATCAGTGGTTAGACCTTTACAGATTCCTCAATCTGTAAAACAGATCTTAGTAAATGCTGATCCTGATACTTATAGATCTGATTATTCTGATGTCCAACCAACAACAACCTCCCAAACACCACAACAACCATCAGTACCTACCACCCATTCTACTCAACCAACCCTCAGGCAATATATCAAATCCTATCTCTCCACTTCACAGATAGTTCAAACCTCAACCTCAGTACCTACTGTGAAGCCTTCATCTTCCAAGCCAAAGAGGACAAAGACTGTTCCTCAAACACCTCAAAAGAGAAGGAGGATTGCCTTGAGAGATGAATCTGATACTGAGGACCAGGTTCCTTCTTCAGAACCTGTTATTGATGAAGCTGAGAAAGAGACTTCTCAGAAGGAGTCTGGAATTGGGGGATCTAGGCTTCTCAAGAGGCTTAGAAGAATGACAGTTCCTGAAACTCCCAAGAAATCCAAATCTACAAAGAGATACAAGAAACAGAGGGCAAATAGGCCAGTTTCAGATGATGAAGAGGAAGTAATTAAGGAAGGAAATCAGGAATCTCTGATCTCACAAGAAAAGGAATTTGCTAAAGTCACTTCTTCTCCATCAACTCCATCTCAGGAAGCTGTTTCTGAAAAGGCCAACACACCATCTGTATCTCCTGTTGATCCAGGCACAAGTGCTGATATTGATGTTCAAAACTTGGTTGTGCCTGAAGTAATTTTCCTAGAAGCTCCAACAGCAAATAATCTATCAACAACACCTGTTACTGATGTTGTTCAAACTCCAGAGTTATCTACTACACCTTCTCTGCATCTAAATGTTGATGATCAGAATATAGGTGAGCATCAGGATATGGCTGTTGATCAGACCTTTGAACCAAATCAGCAATTAGAGGACGCTGAAGCCTCCATTGCTACTCACACTGTTTTCTTATCCGACGATACTGATTCTGTAAGTTCTGATGCTGCAAATGCTGGAGATACTGGTGATGCTGCTTCAAATGCAGATGCTGATGCAGCAGGTCCTTCAGGACATGCTCCTCAACAAACTATTCTTAAGTCTGAACTTGTTAAGAAGTTTGTTACCAGAGAAGCACCAGTGCCTTGGAGTGAAACTCCTACAGGACAGGAGTGGACTAAGGAGTGGAACTCAGTTTCCTGTGTTCCAACTGAAAAGCATCTTGCTGAGCACTTGACTAAAGCTGATGAAATATTAAATTCTGATGATTTCAAAACCCAGCTTAGAGTCACTGTATTGAGTACTAAACATCTACAAGGTCTTCATTCAACTACTCATGTAGAGCTACACAAGATTCAGGAAGAATTCATCAAACAGGAACAAATTCAAAAGATTGATAAGAAAAACTTCTTCCAACCTACCTTTGACAGGATTGCTTATATTGAGAAGACTCAAGAGAAACAACAAGCTCAGATTAATGATATTCTGACAAATCAAGCTTCTCAGCAATCTCAACTTACTGAAATCCAAGCCTCAGTGGAATTGCTTGTCTCTCTTCTACTTCCTGCTGATGCCAAAAAGGGGGAGAAAGTAATTAAGTCCAAATGCAAGACTGACAAGAAACTGAAAGGGAAGGATAATGAAAAGGATGATCAAGGACGCTCTGGAATGGGTAGAGGTCATAGTCAAGGTAGAGGTTTCACATCAAGAAAAGCTGAAATCACAAGTCACAGGACAAGTTCTGATACTGGGAAAATAATAAGTTCTGCTACTGGTAAAAGGATAAGTTCTGATGAACTTTTAGATCTTGATGAGGAAATGTCAAGACAGTTATTTCTTCAGGAAAATCCAGGAATGGACTTGGAGAGTTTAATGGAGGAAGAAGCCAGACTTAAATCAGAGAAAGTCACATCTAAATCTGAAGCTTCTGGTAAAAAGCCACTTCCAAAACTCAAAGGCATTGTGATAAAAGAAAGGACAAATGCTGAAGCAACATTGGCTAAATCACAACCGCAGATAGATCCAAGATCCAAGGGTAAAGAAAAGGTTGGTGAACCTATCAAGGTTTATGTGCCTCCTGAGGATGAAGAAATTACTGATGAAAAGGATGATCTTGCTCTGACTTCAAGAAAAGTTCTTAAAACAGCCTCTGACATGGCTCAAGTTGTTCAGAGTCAAGATAAAGTAAGTTATGATATTTCAAAGATGCAAGTAACCTCTGACACAGCTCAAGTTAACTTGATATCAGAAGTTAGACCAAAGACACTCCTACCAGGATTCACTAAAGTAAAACAGACTCAACCTTTGAAGACTGTTGCAAGTGGTTTTGAAGCAAGAGTAGTTACTGGAAAGGAAGCAAGAGATAAAACTGGATTGGGAAGTGCTGATGAAAGAAAAAATACAGAACACTACCAATGATCCAACTTCCTTGAGTGAACCAGGTATTGGAGCAACTCCTGAGAGATTGAATCAACTAGAATCTGTACAAATGGTTTACCATACCTACTTGAAAGAACATATCTTGTTGTACTTCATGACAGATGGTAGGGTTTATCATATAAGGCAAAATGCCATTCCATTGAAGTATTTTGAAGAACTGGAGCATGTACTATTCTTACTTCAAGTGGATGACAGATTGACAGGAACTACTACAAACTATTTGAAGGATCAAATTCAGAAACAGAAAAGGCTTTATTCTGTTAAGTCTGACAGCACATATGTTCCAAAGTACAGAGATCACAAGGATGATATAGTTGAAATGAAGCCCAACACTGCTAAAATTATAACTACCTTTCTAGGTTACAGGGCTATGGAATTCAATCTTGAGTCTGATAAAGCTTATTTGATCAGACTGGATCAGGATATAAGAAAAGCAAAGATTAATGATCTCAGGGCTGCAATCTTTCAAATTGGTGAAGATACTGCAGAGCTTAAAGATGCTAAAAGGAGGATGATTGATGAACTTAGATATGCTGAGAGATGTTTGTTGAAGAACTATCTCAGAACAACTCCTGACATCAGAGAGATCAGAAAATGAAACCAAGTCGAAGATCTACAACTGCTTAAATTCTGATATTTGTACAGACTGAACTTGTTATCAGAAGTTAAATATTGGTAAAGCTTTAAGGACTATAAGTTGTAGCTATCTAGTCTAATTCTCATGCATTTGTACTTAATATTTTTGACATCATCAAATATCTGTTAAACTTGTATATTATGCTAATTTACGAGTTGGGGGAGATTGTTAGATATATTTGATAATGTCATGGCTAATATGATTTATGTTTAGTTTTCAGATCTTACTTAACAGGACAAATCAGTACTTAACTGGGAATCAATACTTATACTGGAAGTCAGGACTTAAGGATATCAGTACTTATATTATGAGGAGATAATCATCAGAAGTTGGATATCAGAACTTAAGTGTTGAAGGACAATCAGATAAGGATAGTAGCTGATTAAAGGAAAGAAGATCGAGATAAACATAAGAAGAGATATGCATGAAGAAGGAGTTCGGTGAAGAATGGAATACTTGGAAGAAAAGATATCTGATTGATATATTTTAGGAAGCAGAATTATATTCCATATCAATTAGCGATTATCTTATAACTGTGTAATATATAAACACAGACATAGGGTTTACACTATAAGTGTTATCATATTCGAGAAGATTATTCATTATAACCCTAGCAGCTCTCGTGATATTTGTTTATCACTGAGAGGTAACAGTTCCATACTGTAACAGAGTTTATTATTTCAATAAAGTTTGTTTTCTGTTACTTAAGATATTAAAGTTTGATTTGATTGTATTTTACACTGTATTCACCCCATCTACAGTGTGTGTGACCTAACAGAACAAGACTGGAAACAAGAACCAACATATGCACTATAACCCGCTGATCAGTCAGGATATAGTGCTGATCTATACCCAACTGCATAGACCCAACCAACATAAAGAGTACTCAGACAACTATAGCCTATTAAAAAATGGTCTGGGCAAAACCCAGCCCGTATAGTAACCATCCAGTCCAAGGCTTAGCATCCGGAACAATCGGAATGCTTTTGATATATCCCAATACCAGGATATACCAGAGTATATATAACAAGGGTAAAAGAATTGAAATATGATCAGGGAATCCAATAAATTGGGTGAATCAAGAATTGAAATGAAATTGAAACAAATATTAATAAATGGGTAACAATGTATATGAACAATGATTATCAAAGGTAACTAATACGATAAAAGGAAATATAATTCACTATTCTGAATTTAGAATAGGGGAAAAACTTGCCTTGCGCGTACTTAACCTGGTTCAACTCACCGCCTTCTGTCCCAAGCTTGCTCTGCCTTGCGAACACTGAACCAATCATGGAAAGATAGTCGTTTAGATAACTTATTATATACGTGTATCTTGAATTGATATCACGCAACCTTATCAGTCTACCCATGCGTTTCTATCTGACTCGCATATATACACATACATTATATAACATATAGATTCACATAATCACGTAAAGCACGTAGCACATAAAGTATATAATCAATTTTTAGACTTATAATTATTTTTAGAATTGATTCTAGACTCATACCTGCATTAGCTAGTCTTATCTGATTTTATTATAATTTTCGGGATATATTCGGCTCAATTATACCCCTATTAGGACATACGAACTATCAATTATCACCAAACCACTCTTTTTCGGAAGAAATTATGACTTACAACTATTTTTATTGAATTTATCTCATTTTTCTGAGTCTGGGGGTCTTCGTTTCGCTCAAATCGGACTAACGGTTGAATTATTATGAATTAAACAAGATTTAATTAATTAATAATTAATTATAAATAATTAATTATAATTAAACAATCCTTAATTATATTTTTAAATAATTAATTAATAATTATTGTATTTTAAAATAATTAATCCCTAATTATTAGGAATTATTACTATTTATTACAAATTATTATTACTTATTCGATCAAATCGATTATTTACAAATAATCAATCGATTTAATTAACTGATACGCTATTTATCGAATAACTACGAATTACTCGAATTATAAACCAACTTAACGATTAATCACTCGTATATCTACGAGCTACTCGCAATTCTCGCATAATTATCGAACTATTGTATTATTATTGAAACTCATACGATTCGCTAATTAATTAGTTACTGATATTTAATTATACGATACGAATAATTACCGCAATATTATTCGAATAACTAACGCTCGAATAATAATTCTAATTAGTGAATCACTATTCGCATTATTAACTAATTATTAGATTATTAATCATATCACTTAATTATTTCTAATTCTTATTTATTAATTAATTACCTAATTATTAATTAATTACCCAATTTTTTTATTAGGTAATTAATAAATAATTAGATAAATAATTAAATAATTAATTTCCAATTTATAATTTAGTAAAATAATTTAGAAATTAATAATACTATTTTTTAGAATTTAAAACTAATTTTTAATTAATTTTTAGAATTATTAAAAACTGATTTTAATTACTAAAATTTAAATAAATAATTAATTAACTAAAAACACAAAAACAGAACAGAGTTTCGGTTCTGAAGGATTAAACCCGAGTCGTTTCTGGGTTGCAAACCGGGTCGACCTCGGGTTAACGGGTCACGAAGAACGAACCCTGCAACCCACAACCCGACGCCGCCAACGATTCCCGGCGAGAATCTGGTGAACCAAAACACTCAATTCCAGTCGATTCTTCTACGTTTTCGAAGCACAGCAACACAACGACAAACCCTTCTGTTCCCAGGCCTTTCTCTGTCCTCCTTCCTCGTCGAACACCGCCGGAGACGAAGAACAACGGCGGCGTCGCCGTTTTTCCGACGAACACGAAACGGACACCAACAAACACAAACCCGGTGCCAATCGATTCCAAATTCAACGATCTAAACGTCTATACTAACAGAATCATCAAACAATATACAGAAATTCAAACCCGAATTCAAGAATTAAAACCGAAAATAACAACTTTCAATTCGATCAATTAAACAACAAAAAAGTTATATAATCATAAACTACGATTCTTGGGCTTCAAAACGGATACTTACACTAACGATTTGGACTCCGGAATCATGATGAAATCCGACTTTGATCCTCCTGCTCTGTTCTTCACAAACCCTAACCCTAATTCCCTTTCTAATTTTCTTTTTATTTTTCTGATTTTTAATTATAATTAACTGAAAAATTAATAGTAAATCATATTTTTATATTTATGAAAATAATACCCTAAGTAAAATCAAGGGTCTAATTACACTCCTAATAAAAATATTTGGCCCCAATTTTTATAATTTTTGGGTATTAATATTGAATTTTTAAATATCCAATAAATACAAAATAAATGCTAAAAATTCCCAAAAATTGTGAATATTACAAAAATACAAAGAAAAATGATATATGATAATTTCATGATCATATAAAAATAAAAATATAATTTTTGTGGGGTTTTTGGTACCCGAAGGGGTCCGGAAAAGTCATTTTTTGCGAAAACGGTCAATTTGTAAAACGTCTAGGGGTTCAGAATAGCGATATGGTATAGGGCATTTTTAATAAAATAGGGCCAGTGATTTTGTTTGAAATACGGGATTTTAAAACATAGTTTGAGCTGTACGGATTTTTCTATAAAATATATAACTGACGATAAAACGTTCGATAAATATCCAAAACACGTTTGAATCAAAACAGCCAACACGTAACACATAGCAGTTAGGGTTTAATGACTTAACACATTTAATCACATAATAATACACATAATTTATCATTATAATATAATACAAGCGTAATTTCTCGGTCGTTACATTCTCCCCCCCCCCCTTAACAGGATTCTGTCCTCAGAATCATACTATGCAAATAACTAAGGATACTTTTCTAACATTTCACTCTCAAGCTCCCAGGTTGATTCTTCAACCACTGGGTTTCTCCACAAAACTCTCACTAATGACACAGACTTATTTCTTAATACCCTCTCTTGCCGATTTAGAATCCTTATCGGCTGCTCTACATACGACAAATCTGCCTGAAGTTCTACTGGTTCATACTCTATTACATGCCTTGTATCAGGATTGTACTTCTTAAGCATTGATACATGAAATACGTTGTGAATGTGCTGCATATGGGGTGGTAAAGCTAACTCATACGCAACCTTCCCAATTTTCTTCAAAATTTCAAATGGTCCAACATATCGTGGCTTCAATTTCCCTTTATTGCCAAATCTGGTCAATCCTTTCCATGGCGATATTTTGAGCAATACGTGTTCTCCTTCCTGATAGTCCATATCCTTCCTTGCTTGGTCTGCATATTTGTTTTTCCTGTTTTGCACTGCCTCGATTCGTTTTCGAATAAGTTCAATCTTTACTTTCGTCTGCCGAATTAATTCTGGACCCAAAATCTTGCGTTCTCCAACTTCATCCCAATGCACGGGTGATCTGCATTTTCTCCCATATAGTGCTTCATACGGTGGCATTCCAATACTGGCGTGATAGCTGTTATTATAAAAAAATTCCACTAGGGGTAAATGTTCATCCCAACTGCCTTCAAAATCGATCGCACAAACTCGTAACATGTCTTCAATCATTTGAATTGTCCTTTCGCTTTGACCATCGGTTTGCGGATGATAGGTTGTACTCATGTTCAACTTCATTCCTAGATATTCTTGGAATTGTTTCCAAAATCTTGAATTGAAACGAGGATCTCGATCCGATACAATCGATACTGGTACTCCATGATGCATCACAATTTCTTTGAGATATAAGTGCACTAACTTGTCCAGTGAAAATCTCTCGTTAATTGGAAGAAAATATGCTGATTTCGTCAATCGATCAACAATAACCCAAATTGCATCATGATTTGCTTTCGTCCTTGGAAGTCCCACTACGAAATCCATCGCCAGATGTTCCCATTTCCATTCTGGAATGTCTAATGGTTACAATAACCCACTCGGACGTTGATGTTCTGCTTTAACTCGCTGGCATGTGTAGCATTTACTTACCCATTCTGCTATTTCCTTCTTCATATTCGGCCACCAAAAGTTTTCCTTTAAATCGCGATACATTTTTTGTGCTTACTGGATGAATGGAATACTTCGAATTGTGCGCATCTTGCATTATTTCTTCTTTTAATTCTGCCACGTTAGGGATCCAGATTCTCGACGCAAAACGTAAAATTCCTTCATTATCTTTCTGAGTTGTAATCTCTTCTCCCGTTAAGTCGTCGTCTTGACTCATCACTTCATCTTGACAACGGCGAATCTTTTCTAGCAACCCTGGTTGGAAAGTCATAGCGTAGATAGTTCCTACAGATTCATTGGGAATACGAATCTCGATTTCTAATTTGTCGAATTCCTTGACCAATTCTTCGCATGAAGTTAACCGATTCAATATTTCTTTTCTGCTCAACGCATCCGCTACAACATTTGCTTTTCCTGGATAATAACTGATTGTAACATCATAATCTTTAATCAATTCCAGTCATCGACGTTGTCGCATGTTCAGTTCCTTTTGCGTGAATATATACTTCAGACTTATATGATCCGTGTAGATTTCGCATTTTTCACCGTACAGATAATGTCTTCAAAGCTTCAATGCAAATACAATTGCTGCCAATTCCAGATCATGCGTAGGATATTTCTGCTCATGAGGTTTAAGTTGTCTCGAAGCATATGCAATGACGTTATTGTGTTGCATCAATACACATCCTAGCCCGCGATACGAAGTGTCACTGTATATGACGAAATTTCCTTGCTCATCTAGCAGTACTAATACTGGTGCGGTCACCAACCGATTCTTCAACTCTTGAAAACTTTCTTCACACTTACCATCCCATTCGAACTTTTCACTTTTTTGAGTTAACTTGGTCAGCGGTATTGCTATCTTCGTAAAATCTTTGACAAATCTTCGATAATATCCTTCCAGTCCTAAGAAACTTCGAACTTCTGTTGGCGTCTTTGGTTTTTCCCAATTTAACACAGCTTCAATCTTTGCTGGATCAACTTGAATTCCTTCTCTATTAATGATATGCCCTAGAAACTGCACTTCCTTAAACCAAAATTCGTATTTTGAAAATTTTGCATAAAGCTGCTCCTTTCTTAATATCTCCAATGTTGTTCTTAAATGCGCTGCATTTTCTTCTTCCATCTTTGAATAGATCAAGATGTCATCAATAAATACAATGATAAACTTATCCAGATATTTCTTGAATACTCGATTCATCAAATCCATAAACACTGCAGGTGCATTCGTCAATCCAAAAACCATCACAAGAAATTCATAGTGTCCGTACCTCGTTCTGAACGTTGTCTTTGGAATATCTTCGGCTTTGATCTTTAACTGATGATAGCCTGATCGTAAGTCAATTTTCGAAAACCATGATGCTCCTTTTAGTTGATCAAATAAATCATCGATACGAGGTAAAGGATATTTATTCTTGATAGTTAACTTGTTCAGCTCACGATAATCAATACACAGTCGCATACTACCATCCTTCTTTTTCACGAATAATACTGGTGCGCCCCATGGGGATACACTTGGCCTTATGATTCCTTTGTCGAGAAGTTCTTGCAACTGCTTTGCTAATTCCCTCATTTCAATAGGTGCCATTCGATATGGAGCTTTCGAAATTGGTTCAGTCCCTGGCGTCAAGTCAATAGTGAACTCGATTTCTCGATCTGGTGGAAGTCCTGGTAGTTCGTCTGGAAAAACATCAAGAAACTCACAAGCTACAGGAATATCTTCAATCTTCGGATTACCTTTGTCAATATCCCGTACATAGGCTAAGTAAGCTTGACATCCTTGACGTAGAAATCTTCTTGTCTGCATTATTGTTAAAAATTTCTGCTTTTGCTTCTCACCTTTAAATATTACCGTTCATTTTCTTCAGTTTGCAATTTCACTTTCTTATTCGCACAATCAATCTGAGCATTATTACTAGATAACCAATCCATTCCTAAAATAACATCAAACTCCCCTAGCCTAAAAGGTATCAAATCAACTGAAAAATGACCTCTCCCTATCTCAATATCACAACTAGGGCATATTCGATCTACTACAACGTGATCATCATTCACTAATTTTATGACTAACACTTCATCTAACCACTGAACCTCACAATCTATCTTAGAGATAAAATGTTCAGAAATAAAAGATCTAGTAGCTCCTGAATCAATCAATACTAAAGCATTTACGGAATTTAAGGGAGTGTATGTTAGGTCACACACACACACTATAGAGGGGGTGAATACAGTGTATAGTATACTCAAATCGAACTTTAAGAACTTAAGTAACGGAAAACAAACTTTATTGAAATAATAAACTCTGTTACAGTATGGAACTGTTACCTCTTAGTGATGAACAAATATCACGAGAGTTGCTAGGGTTATAATAAATAATTGTCTCGAATATGATAACACTTATAGTGTAAACCCTATGTCTGTTTTTATATACTACACAGTTACAAGATAATCGCTAATTGATATGGAATATAATTCTGCTTCCTAAAATATATCAATCAGATATCTTTTCTTCCAAGTATTCCATTCTTTACAGAATTCCTTCTTCATGCATATCTCTTCTTATGTTTATCTTGATCTTCTTTCCTTTAATCAGCTACTGTCCTTATCTGATCGTCCTTCAGCACTTAAGTTCTGATATCTATCTTCTGATGATTATCTCCTGATAACATACGTACTGATATCCTTAAGTCCTGACTTCCAGTATAAGTACTGATCAACAGTTAAGTACTGATTTATCCTGTTCAAGTAAGATCTGAAAGCTAAACATAAAACATATTAGCCATGACATTATCAAATATATCTAACAATCTCCCCCAACTTGTAAATTAACATAATATACAAGTTTAACAGATATTTGATGATGTCAAAAATATTAAGTACAAATGCATGAGAATTAGACTAGATAACTACAACTTACAGTCCTTAAAGCTTTTATCAATTTCAACTTCTGATAACAACTTCAGTCTGTATAAATACCAGAATTTAAGCAGTTGTAGATCTTCGACTTGGCTTCATCATTTTCTGATCTCTCTGATGTCAGGAGTTGTTCTGAGATAGTTCTTCAACAAACATTTCTCAGCATATCTGAGTTCATCAATCATTCTCCTTTTGACATCTTTAAGCTCTGCAGTATCTTCACCAGTTTGAAAGATTGCAGCTCTGAGATCATTGATCTTTGCTTTTCTCAACTCCTGATCTAGTCTTATGACATAAGCTTTGTCAGACTCTAGATTGAATTCAAGTCCCTTAATACCAAGATATGTTCTGATCTGTTCAGTATTAGGCTTCATATCAACAATATCACCATTGTGATCTCTGTACTTTAGAACATATATGCTGTCAGACTTAACAGAATAAAGCCTTTTCTGTCTCTGAATCTGTTCTTTTAAGTAGTTTGCAGCAGTCTCTATTATTCTGTCATCCACTTGAAGTAAGAAAAGTACATGCTCCAATTCTTCAAAATACTTCAATGAAATGGCATTTTGTCTTATATGATAAACCTTACCATCTGTCATGAAATACAACATAATGTATTCTTTCAAGTAGGTATGGCAAACCATCTGTACAGATTTCAGTTGATTCAATCTCTCAGGAGTTTCTCCAATACCTGGTTCACTCAAGGAAGTTGGATCATTGGTAGTGTTATGTACTCTTCTTTCATCAGCACTTCCCAATCCAGTTTTATCTCTAGCTTCCTTTCCAGTAACTACTCTTGCTTCAAAACCACTTGCAGTAGTCTTCAAAGATTGAGTCTATTTTGCTTTAGTGAATCCTGGTAAGAGTGTCTTTGATCTATTTTCTGATATCAAGTTAACTTGAGCTATGTCAGAGGTTACTTGCTTCTTCTGAATATCAGAACTTACAATTTCTTGACTCTGAACAACTTGAGCCATGTCAGAGGTTGTTTTAAGAACTTTTCTTGTAGTCAGAGCAAGATCATCCTTTTCATCAGTAATTTATTCTTCCTCAGGAGGTACATAAACCTTGATAGGTTCACCAACCTTTTCTTTACCCTTGGATCTTGGATCTATCTGTGGTTGTGATCTAGCCAATGTTACTTCAGTATGTGTCCTTTCTTTGATCACAATGCCTTTGAGTTTTGGAAGTGATTTTTTACCAGAAACTTCAGATTTAGATGTGACTTTCTCTGATTTAAGTCTGGCTTCTTCTTCCTTTAAACTTTCCAAGTCCATTCCTGGATTTTCTTGAAGAAATAATTGTCTTGACATTTCCTCATCAAGATCTAGAAGTTCATCAGAACTTATCCTTTTACCAGCAGCAGAACTTATTCTTTTCCCAGTATCAGAACTTGTCCTGTGATTAGCTTGTCTTGATGTAAACCTTCTACCTTGACTATGACCGCTACCCATTCCAGAGTATCCTTGATCATCATTTCCATCATCCTTTCCTTGCAGTGTCTTGTTAGTTTTGCATTTGGACTTAATTACCTTCTCCCCCTTTTTGGCATCAGCAGGTAGTAAAAGAGAGATAAGTAATTCCACTGAGGATTGGATTTCAGTAAGTTGCGATTGCTGAGAAGCTTGATTTGTCAGAATTTCATCAATCTGAGCTTGTTGTTTCTCTTGAGTTTGCTCAATATAAGCAATCCTGTCAATGGTAGGTTGAAAGAACTTTTTCTTATCAATTTTCCAAACTTGTTCCTGTTTGATAAAGTTCTCCTGAATCTTGTGTAGCTCTGCATGAGTAGTTGAATGAAGACCTTGTAGATACTGAGTACTCAATGCAGTGACTCTAAGCTGGGTTTTAAAATCATCAGAATTTAACATTTCATCAGCTTTAGTCAAGTGCTCAGCAAAATGTTTGTCAGTTGGAACACATGAAACTGAATTCCATTCCTTAGTCCACTCCTGGCCTGCAGGAGTTTCACTCCAAGGTACTGGTGCTTCCCCGATAACAAACTTCTTTACCAGTTCAGACTTAGGAAGAGTCTGTTGAGGAGTATGTCCTGAAGGACCTGCTGCATCAGCATCTACAGTTGGAGCAGCATCACCAGTATCTCCAGCATTTGCAGCATCAGAACTTAAAGAATCAGTATCTTTTGATAAGACAACAATGTGAGTATCAATGGAGGTTTCAGCATCCTCTAATTGCTGATCTGATACTAAGTTCTGATCAACAGCCATATCCTGATGCTCACCTAAATTCTGATCATCAGCATCTTGATGCAGAGAAGGTGTTGTTGATAACTCTGGAGTTTGAACAGCATCAGTAACAGGTGTTGTGGAAGGATTATTTGTTGTTGGAGCTTCTAAGAGAAATACTTCAGACACAACCAAGTGTTGAACATCAATATCAGTACTTGTGCCTGGATCAACAAAAGACACAGATGGTGAGTTAGCCTTGTCAGATACAGCTTCCTGAGATGGAGTTGATGGAGAAGAAGTGACTGGAGCAAATTCCTTGTCTTGTGAGATCAGAGATTCCTGATCCCCTTCCTTAGCTGCTTCCTCTTCATCATCTGAAACTGACCTTTGTGCCCTCTGTTTCTTGTACTTCCTTGTTGATTTGGATTCCTTGGGAGTTTCAGGAACTGTCATTCATCTAAGCCTCTTGAGAAGCCTAGAACCCCCAATTTCAGAATCCTTCTGAGAAATCACTTTCTCAGCTTCACTTACAACAGGTTCTCTAGCAGGAACCGGTTCCTCAGAATCAGATTCATCTCTCAATGCAATCCTCCTTCTCTTTTGAGGTGTTTGAGGAACATTCTTTGTCCTCTTTGGCTTGGAAGATGAAGATTTCACAGTAGGTGCTGAAGATGAAGGTTGAGCAGTCTGTGAAGTGGAGAGATAGGATTTGAGATATGTTCTGAGGGTAGGTTGAGTAGTATGAGAGGTAGGTACTGAGGTTGATGGATTTTGGGTGTTTGGAGTTGGTTGGACATCAGAGTAAACAGATCTATAAGTATCAGGATCAGCATTTACTAGGATCTATTTTACAGAATGAGGAATCTGTAATGGTCTAACCACTTTTTTTCTTAGTATCAGCATTTACCAGGTCATTAAAGTATCGTTTTGCAACCTTAAAAGGTGGGGTTTTGGTGCTGACTAAATGAGGTTCATCAGTACAATAAGTGTAAATAAGTTGACAGAATCTAGCAAAATAAACAACATCTCGATCCTCTGTCATCCTATCCCCAATAAAACCAATTATTCCAGTTGCAAAATCAAAATGAGTTTGATGAATAATAGCATACCCTATGTGCTGACTCAGAATTGGGATAGCATCAAAATTTGAACATTTGTTCCCAAAAGCTTTGGTGATGCAATCAAAGAAGAAACTCCATTCTCTTCTGATATTAGCCCATTTCAACTGTCCAAGTTTCATCAGACTCTTTTCATATCCCAATTCAGCCATTAACTCCCGAAGGGCTGAGTCCTCTGGAATTGAGAAAGTACAATCTTCTGGAAGATGTAAAGCCCTGCGTACTGTACCAGGAGTGACTACAAAGGATGAATCACCCACTTGGAAGATAATACTGGGAGTTCCACGTTGACCACCATCATCAAAAAGTCCAGTCCTCCAAAACCTCAGAACTTGTTGGCTTGAAAAGAATTCAGGCTGTGTTAATGCATACCCAACCTCACTATATGCAAGAAGATCTTGCACAAAGTGCAATTCAGATGGAGCTTCAGTGTGATCAAGAACTGCAGCATAGTTGTTGGGGACAAACTTAGCTCCATCAATGATTAAATCCTTTGGTGCCATGTAAAAAAAATTGAGATTCAAGTATGCCTGTGAGGTATTTGATATAATGTCTGTATGAAAAACCAACGTGAGAAATCAAGAGAAAGAGAGTAAAAGTAAGGAGAGAGATAAAATATGAAGAAAATAAAAGATTAAAGAAATCCTCTCTCAGTTGTACTTATACTCTGAACAAAAATGTTACCGTTGGACACCTGTCAGACATGCAGTAATAACGGACAGTTACTGGGCTCGAGAAAACAGGAATCATTACTTACCCATTTGCCTAGTTTCAAGAAAAAAACCGTTCCATTTATCAAGAGAAACAGTTTTAATTCAAAATTTAAACCGTTATCACTGATTGAATTATTTTTCACTGCATCATCAATATTCTGAAAATACATCACATAAAAATGACCAAGATAAATTAGATAAATAAGTGCTGAAAACGAATCAGAACTTAATATAAAACAAAATTTATATGGTCATCAGAATATCAATCAGGATTTATCAACACAAGATAAAATAACTCAGAGACAAAATCTTGAAGTAAAAACAACTTTCATTAATATATCAAGACAATACATTCATGAAATGGAAATTACATCAATACTTATACAAGATTTTCCCTAAGCTTCTAAACCTAACATCAACAGCCTTAGTCCTAGCTAAGAAGCCTGACAAAGCTGATGATGAAGAAAAACAGGAAGAAGACGAGATTAAGTCATCTTTTTCTTCCTACTCTCGACAAACAGAATGGCGAGTCGGATGATTCGCTCTTGCTGGCGAAGACGATGAAGATGAAGTTCTCTTCGAACGGCCACCAGATCACGTTTGATAACCTCTGGAAATTGAATCCAGAGATTGTGAGGAATGTTGGTGATAGGGTATGGAGTTGGAATTCCATTCAAAAAGACATGAACAGTCTCATCACCATAATTGTAGGACCAGCCAAATTTCAGCCATTTGTGATGATAAATGAAAAACGAGAGTGAGTTTGTGATAAAAGTGTGATGGGAAGGCTGATGTGAAGTGGTTGCATATATAGGCAAGAGAATGCCAGGAGACGCAAAGAAATTGAATGTTGACAGGTAGAATTAATTCTACCTCGTCTCCCTAGACTGTAAAAAAGAATAACATTCATTGAAAAGAGGAAACATGGTTGAAAGCGCACAAGAAACAAGTAACATTGGACTGTTCAGGTACAAATACCATTAACCCTAACCATAGTGACTATTAATCTTCCACTTCAACATATTCAAGTTACGAACTGAGACTATTATCAAATTTTATTCACAGATAAGCCAAGTAAAGGATTAGACTGTAATATCAGAACTTAGACTTATATCAGAACTTAACAGTCATCTGAACATAATTTCTTAACTCGAAAAAGGAATGCCCATCTTAGTAAATCCTCATACAAGTTCTGAGTTATAGACTTCAGAACTTAATCATTAGAACGTGTAACTAGAACTTGTCCTCAGAATTTGTGCAAAATGACACAGTGACTGTTTATCTAGAATAACATAGACCACCACAGTAATTTTCATCATTCATATGGAGTGATTAGTGTGTGCATTAAGCTAAATAACAGACAAAGAGTAAAGTCTGAGTCACTTCAGTACATCTTAGAAATAAGGCATAACTAAAATTTTTCTAAAGAGCTGTCATTGTCCTGAAACCTACTGATGAATGAGTTCATGCTTGAGTCCACCTCAACTGTTTTGTGCTAATTTTATGCATCTTTTGAAATTCTATTTTACAGTGGATTCTCAGTGTAAGTGAGTCACGACTGTTTATCAGAATTTATGCTATTATCAGAGTATTTCTCCAGTAATCATAGAGTGTGAAAAGTCACCAAAAAAATATTTTGCTTTTCTAATGCATATTTACTTAATACCAGCAATGCACTTGGGTCGTCCCTTCCACATTTTTACTCTAGATCTCAAAGGAGTACCTGATTTTATTTTTTGATCTTTTTGCTTTTTCTTTTGATAAGTGAGGTTTATCAGCACTTAGTACATTCAGCAGTTTTACTAGTATCAGAACTTAACAGATGAGTAGCATTATTCTAATTTGTGACTTAGTAATAAGATATACAAAGTAAACTTAACTAAGCTCAATTATCAGAATTTGCTAGTGTCATAAGATTTCCACTGAAATAATTACTTCTTACATGGAATCATTTGTTTATTGAAGACTACTAGGTCAGTATCTAGCACAGTTATCCTCATAGGATTGAATAGGTACTAGAACAGACATATCACTTATCAGAGTTTAGAAACATATATCAGACAACAGTCAGTACTTAAAGACATTTATCAATTAAGCACAGAATACACAATGAGATTAATTCTGTAAATACTGAGCATAAAGTCTGATAACACAGAACAAGACTAAGCAGATTTAGAGAAAGAACCTGAAACCATTCCAAGTTCATTTACCAATCTTGTAAAAGTAGCTTCACACAGTGGTTTTGTGAAGATATCTGCTAGTTGTTGATCTGTGGGAACAAAATGCAATTCCATTGTACCTTCATCCACATGTTCCCTGATGAAGTGGTACCTGATGCTGATGTGCTTTGTCATAGAGTGTTGAACTGGATTACCTGTCATAGCAATAGCACTTTGATTATCACTGTAAATAGGGATTTTGAAATATGTTAACCCATAATCCAGTAACTGATTCTTCATCCAAAGAATCTGTGCACAACAGCTTCCTGCAGCAATATACTCTGCTTCTGCAGTTGATGTGGAAATTGACTTTTGTTTCTTGCTGTACCAAGAAACCAATCTGCCTCCAAGAAATTGGCAGCTTCCACTTGTGCTTTTCCTGTCAATTTTGCAACCTGCAAAATCTGCATCTGAGTAACCTATTAGTTTAAAATCTGATTCTCTAGGATACCATAATCCCAGAGCAGCTGTTCCTTTAAGATACTTAAAGATTCTTTTTACAGCTGTTAAGTGAGGTTCTCTTGGATCTGCTTGAAATCTTGTACAAAGACAGGTAGCATACATGATATCAGGTCTACTAGCAGTTAGATAGAGTAGAGAGCCAATCATACCTCTATAGTCAGTAATATATACTGATTTACCGGTATCCTTATCCAGTTTTGTTGCAGTGGCCATTGGAGTGGATGCACTTGAACAATCTTGCATTCCAAATTTCTTCAGCAAGTTTCTGGTGTACTTGGTTTGACAAATAAAAGTGCCTTCCTCATTCTGCTTGACTTGAAGGCCCAGAAAATAGCTAAGTTCCCCCATCATACTCATCTGATATCTTGACTGCATTAGTTTGGCAAACTTCTTGCAAAGTTTGTCATTTGTAGATCCAAAAATGATATCATCAACATAAATCTGGACTAGAAGTAAGTCCTTTCCATGGTTGAGGTAGAACAATGTTTTGTCTATTGTCCCTCTGTTGAATCCACTTTCCAGAAGAAACTGAGCTAAAGTCTCATACCATGCTCTAGGAGCTTGCTTAAGTCCATAAAGTGCTTTATCAAGCCTGTAGACATAATCTGGATGTTTGGTATCTACAAAACCTAGAGGTTGTTCAACATATACCTCCTCCTCCAATTCTCCATTGAGAAAAGCACTTTTCACATCCATTTGAAAGACAGTAAACTTTGTGTGAGCAGCATAAGCCAAGAATATCCTTATGGCTTCTAACCTAGCAACTGGTGCAAATGTTTCATCATAATCAATTCCCTCCTGTTGAGAATATCCTTTTGCAACCAGCCTTGCCTTATTCCTTGTAATTATGCCATCACTGTCAGTTTTGTTTCTGAATACCCACTTTGTACCAACAACAGATCTATTCTTTGGTCTTGGCACTAGGGTCCAGACTTTGTTTCTTTCAAATTCATTCAACTCTTCCTGCATTGCTTGCACCCAATCAGCATCTTGAAGAGCTTCTTCCACTTTCTTTGGCTCAGTCTGAGAGAGAAAAGAATTGTAAAGACATTCATTTGAAGTACCTGTTCTAGTTCTGACACCTGCATCAGGATTTCCAATTATCAAATCAGGTGTATGTGATTTTGTCCACTTCCTTGCAGATGGAAGGTTTTCTCTAGAACTGGATGCTCCCTTATGATCTATACTATCTTCATTTTCATTTTCTGATGCTCCCCCTGAAACTATGCTCTCTGAGTTGGAGTCTTCAGTATTTAAATTTTCAGCACTATCAGAACTTGGCTTATCAGAACTTGACGAATCATAATTTGAAGAGCCAGATGTATGTCCTGATGTTTCTTGAGCTGTGGTAGGATCTTGAGTATGCTCCCCCTGCATCGGTGCATCTTCCCTTGGCGTAGCCACCACAGTTTCAATATCATCAGAGTTTATTCCATCAGAGTTTACAGTATCAGGACTTAGACTTTCAGGATTTTCAGTATCAGAATTTGAGTCTTCATTTTCAAATCTCAGCTGATCATGGTCAATGAAATCTTCAAGACCAGTAATCTTCTTGTCATCAAAAGAGACATTGATAAATTCCATGACTACTTTTGTTCTCAAATTATAGACTCTGAAGGCTTTTGTGGAAAGTGGATATCCCACAAAGATTCCTTCATCAGCTTTTAGATCAAACTTTGATAGCTGTTCAGTATGAGTCTTGAGAACAAAACACTTGCATCCAAATACAAGAAAGTATTTCAGATTTGGCTTCTTTTTCTTCACCATCTCATATGGTGTTTTTCCATGCTTGTTAATGAGTGTTGCATTTTGAGTAAAACAAGCAGTCTGCACAGCTTCAGCCCAGAAATAGGTTGGAAGCTTTGCTTCTTCAAGCATTGTACGTGCAGCTTCAATGATAGTTCTATTCTTCCTTTCAACAACTCCATTTTGCTGTGGAGTTCCAGGAGCAGAAAATTCCTGCTTTATTCCATGGCTTTTGCAGAACTCTTCCATTATCAAATTCTTGAACTCAGTGCCATTATCACTCCTTAAAACTTTCACAGAATCTTTGACCATTTTATCCAGATGTTTGACATGATCAATCAAGATTGATGCAGTTTCACTTTTTGTATGCAAGAAATACACCCATGTGTATCTGGTGAACTCATCCACTATGACCAATGCATACTTCTTCTTTGCAATAGACATGACATTTACTGGACCAAATAGATCAACATGTAGTAGATGATAAGGCTCAAGAATTGATGATTCAGTCTTGCTCTTGAATAAAGATTTTCTTTATTTAGCTTTCTGACATGAATCACAAAGACCATCAGGAGCAAATACTGTGTTTGGCAATCCTCTCACAAGATCTTTCTTGACCAGTTCATTTATATTGTTGAAATTTAAATGAGAGAGTTTCTTATGCCAATTCCAGCTTTCTTCAATTGATGCTCTACTCTTCAGACAGATTGCAGAACCATCAGTACTTGTTGAAAGCTTAGCTTCATAAATGTTACCACGCCTGAATCCTTTCAGAACAACTTTGCCTTTAGATTTACTCACAATTTCACAGTGTTCTTCAGAGAAATCAACATGATAACCTCTGTCACAGATTTGACTTATACTCAGTAGGTTGTGTTTAAGTCCTGAGACCAGAGCTACTTGTTTAATTATGACATTTCCGAGATTGATATTGCCATATCTCAATGTTTTTCCAATGTTGCCATCTCCATAAGAAACACTTGGGCCAGCTTTCTCCACAAAGTCTGATAGCAGGGCCTTATTTCCAGTTATATGTCCTGAACATCCACTGTCCAGAACTAGAATATTTTTCCTGTTGCCCTGCAATCACAAAGAACACTAATTATTAGTTTTAAGGACCCAGACTTGCTTGGATCCTTTGGCCTTATTAAGTTTGTTAACATTTACAACGGATTTAGCATCAAAGTTTATGTTAACATTTTTCTTATCAGAACTTACACTATCAGGCTTTGTATCAGAATTTACACTAGAAGGAACAATGGAAACTTTCTTCAAAGAAGATTTTATTTGATAATAATCATAGTACAAGCTATGATATTCCTTACAAGTATAAATGGAATGCCATAAACTACCACAATAAAAACAAGGATTTTGTGGTTTGTATCTAATAGACTGACTCTTAACTCCTGACTTTGAAGGTAAGGAGTTAATATTCTTATTCTTCCTGTAAAAAGAAGCCAAATGGTTAGAACTTCCACAGTTATGACATGTTTTCCTAGAAGCATCAGGAACAAGTTTATAATTATTGCTTTTATTCACACTTTCCTTTCCATTCCTATTTTTCCTAGGTGATTTTACCTTGTTTGCATTCTTAACATCTTTCAGCTTATGCTTAAGCTACTTCTTTGTCATTAAGCCTATGTTCACTTCAGCTGTCTTTTCCTGTTTTAGTTTGTCAGAAGTTAATTTCTTTGTAACTTCTGATTTTTCATTTTCAGACTTTATAGTTACAAACTTAACAGGTTTTAACTTTGGCTTTTGCTTATCAATAGACTTAATTTCTTCAGTTCCTTTATCATTCTTATCTTCTCCATAACCTAAACCCTCTTTCCAGTTTCCACTACTTAGCAAATTTTGAGTTGTTTTGCCAGAGTTAGTCCAAGTCCTGATAATCTCTCTTTCCTTTTCTAACTCAGTTTTTAAAGATTCATTTATTTTTAGCACTTCATTCCTAACATAAAAAGCATCATCTCTATCCTTCTGAGTTTGATGGAACATGACTAACTCTTTTTCTAAGAAATCATTTCTTTTCTTAAATGCAAGATTTTCAGAAGTTAATCTTTCTCATGTTAAAGTTTGATCTCTATAACTAACAAACATGGTTTTAAGATATCTTCTCAACTCATTAATATCATCAGTATGAAAAGCCTAAGTAGTCTGAGGTACCTTTGTTTCAGCAGCTTCAGAACTGCTCTCAACACTTTCTTTATCAGCATTTGCCATCAATACATAGTTTTCCTCACTTTCAGAGTCTGAGGTGTCTGTCCAGCTTTTCTGCTTTGTGACAAGAGCCTTGCCTTTGTCACCCTTTACCTTCTTGCAATCAGGAGATATGTGGCCTTTCTCACCACAGTTATAGCATTTAACATTGGTGTAATCTCCTCTGTCAGACTTTCCTCTTCTGCCTTCAGATCTTCTAAAATTCTTCTTATCAGAACTTATGCCTTTCTTGGAAAACTTCTTTCCCTTCCTGAACTTCCTGTATGCAATCTTTGTGATTCCTTTCACCATAAGAGCACACAGCTTCATCATCTCCTCATCAGCATCAGTATCAGGCAAGCTTTCAGAATCTGAGTCATCATCACTCTCAGAACTTGATGACTCAGTATCAGACTTTATGAAAAGAGCTTTACCCTTATCTTTCTTTGAGGAAGCTGCTTTGGAGAATTCTTCTTCAGCCTTAAGAGCAACTGTCCTTGACTTTCCTCCTTTCCTCTTGCTTCTTTGTTCCATCTCCAGCTCATGAGTCTTGAGCATTCCATAGATTTCGTCAAGAGTTGTTTCATCAAGATTGTAGTTGTCTCTTATTGTCGTTGCCTTCAAATCCCAGCATTCAGGAAGAGCTAAAAGGAACTTAAGGTTTGAATCTTCAAGATAATACTCTTTATCAACCAATGACAAATCATTCAAAAGTTTGACAAATCTATCATATAAATCATTCAATGACTCATTAGTCCTTGAGTCAAAGTGTTCATACTCTTGAGTGAGTATTGTCTTCCTGTTTTTCTTAATTGTGTCAGTTCCCTGACACCTTGTTTCCAGAGCATCCCATATCTCCTTAGCAGTCTTGCAGTTGATTACCTTGTTTGACATTACATTATCAATGACACTATGTAGTAAGTGTCGTACCTTAGCATCTTTAGCAATTGATGCTATGTCTTCAGCAATATAATCACTCTTCTCCTTTGGTACGGTCTTTGCTGCTTCACCTGCAACTGCAACAGCGAGCTTGGTTAGTTTGTGAGGGCCTTCCTTGATTCTATCAAGGTATTCTAGATCTGTTGCTTCCAGGAACATGGTCATCCTTACCTTCCATATGGGATATTCAGATGGTCTCAGTATGGGAACTCTGATGGTCTCATACCGACTCTGAATTTGTGTCTTTGGTGGTTCCTCAGTTTTGGTAGGCTTAGTTGGAGTTTCTGTGTCCGACATGATTGTTTTTGGATCTTTAACTGTATGTATGTTAACAGATAGGCTCTGATACCAATTGTTAGGTCACACACACACACTGTAGAGGGGGTGAATAAGTGTATAGTATACTCAAATCGAACTTTAAGAACTTAAGTAACAGAAAATAAACTTTATTGAAATAATAAACTCTGTTACAGTATGGAACTGTTACCTCTCAGTGATGAACAAATATCACGAGAGCTGCTAGGGTTATAATAAATAATTTTCTCGAATATGATAACACTTATAGTGTAAACCCTATGTCTGTGTTTATATACTACACAGTTACAAGATAATCGCTAATTGATATGGAATATAATTCTGCTTCCTAAAATATATCAATCAGATATCTTTTCTTCCAACTATTCCATTCTTTACAGAATTCCTTCTTCATGCATATCTCTTCTTATGTTTATCTTGATCTTCTTTCCTTTAATCAGCTACTGTCCTTATCTGATCGTCCTTCAGCACTTAAGTTCTGATATCTATCTTCTGATGATTATCTCCTGATAACATACGTACTGATATCCTTAAGTCCTGACTTCCAGTATAAGTACTGATCAACAGTTAAGTACTGATTTATCCTGTTCAAGTAAGATCTGAAAGCTAAACATAAAACATATTAGCCATGATATTATCAAATATATCTAACAGTGTACCTGTAACCACATTCAGATTCTGTACCGCTTCCTTCATTGACATATTGAAAGTCCTTGCTCTGGGCTGATTTTGTTGTGGTAGTGGAGGTAGAGGTAATGCTAAAACTCTTGGAATACTAGCGGCCATTGCAACTCCTCTGCAGTCTCTGGCAATATGTCATTTTCTCCCACATTGGAAATAAGTAACTTCTGCTTTTCCCATCGGACATTCTCCAGAATGGTGTCCCCTTTGCTTGCACTTGAAACACGTGACATTTGGCTTGTTGCAAATTCCCGTATGCTTTTTACCACACGTTCTGCAATCAGGTATAGGCGGTCGAATAAGCCTTTGCTGAGTTGGGGCAGGAAGTCGATTACCCATCCTCTGGTTGTTTTATTCTGGTCTCCTAAAGTTTACTTTTCCTCGAGCTTGAAATCCCGGCCTTTTGTTGAAACGATTCTGAAAATTTCCTGGTCCTTTCTCTTTTTGAGCTGCTTCACTTTCACCTTCAATAATCATAGCCTTCTGAACAACAGTCGTATAAGTTGTCAGTTCAAACACAGCTACTCTGCTACGAATCCATGGTTTCAGTCCTTGCTGGAATCTCTTGGCCCGTTTCTCATCCGTATCCACTTGCTCTGGAACAAATCTAGCCAATTCAGTGAACTTGGTCTCGTAATCCGCCACTGATAAGTTGTCTTGCTTCAGCTCCAGGAACTTGATCTCCATCTGGTTCTTCATAAAACGAGGAAAATATTTCTCCAAGAAAAGATCAGTGAATCTATCCCAGATCACCACACCTTCTCCTTCCAAAGCTTTCTTCGATTCCCACCAGTAATTGGCTTCGCCTTTTAGAAAGTAGCTAGAAAAATCCGTCTTCTGTTCTTCCTCAACTTTTATCAACGAAAAAGCCTTTTCCATCTCTTTCAGCCAAGCTCTCGCCTTTGTAGGATCCGTGGAACCCATAAATTCCGGAGACTTTACCGACTGAAATTGCTTGAAAGTGACCGTAGGTGCTCCTGGTGGTACTTGATGTCCTGGATGAGCGGCTTGCTGTAACATCTGTTGCTGGAACTGTTGTTGTTGCTGCTGCATTTGTTGTTGCATCATCAACATCTGCTGTTGCATGAGGTTAAACATCTATTCCATCTGGTTATTATTGTTTTGGCCATCGGTATTTCCATTTGATGAGTCGGGTTGTGCTTTTCTTTTAGGTGCCATCTTTCTGGTAAATAAACAATGGGTCTTCTTTAATAACAGTATATTAAACATGTATTAAAACAATTGATTTGGGAAAATAAAACAGCTTATTAAATAGCTAAATAAATAAAACAGTAGGATATGTAAATAATTTTTTTTTAACTACTTTAAAATCTTTTTGAAAACATAAGGGTACAACATGATCGTAAATAAAAAAACATTTGTAATTATGTAATGGTAATGAAATAAATGTAAATACTTAAATAACTGGAAATAAAATAAAGAAAACGTGCAAAAGACCATCTCAGTGCTTGATACAAAAACCTATGATATAACAGTCGTACTGCTACTACTATCAGTCAAAGTCAATAGCTACACTCATACAAACTAGTCATACAATACTATGCTGCCTCTATCTACAAAATGTACATGATACAACACTCCTCGATCTGCTAGTCTCAAAATCCCGGCGGCACATGGCTCAACTCCTCCTGCAATGCCTCTAGCACTGCCTCGGTAAGTCCCAATGCTCTCCGATATGCTGTCTCCGCACTAAGATCCTGCTGTCTCAAATCCATAAGCTGCTGAGAACTAATCCGGTGAATCTGACGTAGCCTCTCTCTCAGTATATAATCTGATCGTAATGCTCTGACAGGACCATCTGCATGCGTCTCATACAATCCAAGGATCTCTCTACACTGGTTCTGCCATCGAATCCTCTCCTCCCTCTCCGCCTGAAAGCGCTGATAATTCACTGTATGATGCTCACGAAGATCCGTGCTAGAACCTCGAGAAGGTAACTGCCCATCTACCACTATCTCATCCATAAACTCTGGCTGAGGAAACTGATAAACTCCAGGAACAGGGGCATAGATGGCTAATGGGGCAGGGAATAAGACAGGCTGCTCCATAGGTGCATACACTGGCGGCTCTGCCTCTAGCTCCATCTGTGGCATCTCTGGAATCTCAACTGGTGGCATAGGAATCTGGGGCTCTAAATTCTCCCACTGCGGAAGATCAACCATGTCAGGAATATCGAACATTGAAAACTCTAGTGGTGGAAAATCTGGTATCTCTGGCTCAAAATATGGAAAATAATCTGCAAAACCTGGTACCTCTAGGGGAGGTGGTATCTCCGGTGCTGGTCCAGGTGGCAATGGTGGAGGTGGTGGCAATGGAGGTAAGATCTGCTCTGACACTGGAGCTAATACCGGTGCAACCACCGGATCTGTCTCGGTCCGCTCCGTAGACGATGATAAAGAAGCCATCTAATATACATAACAATAATAACACAAAAACAATCAAATCACAATCCTAAAACTCATAACTTCTAATCACATAAACATACAATCCTAACACTCTTACTTTTATCCTATCTCATTTTCTTATCTTATCTTAACCCCAACGTTCTTGTGTTCAAGGGTCAATCCTAAGCTCTGATGCCAACTATAACACCCTCCAAATCCGGGGTATAGATTTGGGGCATTATTAACAACAACTACAACTAAACTTGCACAAGCGGAATATAAATATAATGATTACCCCGAACTAATACTTCTCAGAATCTTTTAAGGCTTGAGTTGAAAACAAGAACCACATACTACACTTTATTACAAACCCAAATAAATAAAACATGTCTCAAGAACTCTTTTTGTTACAAAAGTTTATTCTATCTACAATCTCACCACACAACTTTTATTCAAACAACATAAGACTTTTATTCAATCCAGCATTACTACTTATCCTGCTACACCTGATCTGGCAATTCAAAGCTCTCTTCGGGAATGGGAAGGAACACTCTTGGTATAAGAGGATCCCACTGCTTGACTCACTTCTTGACTATGCGGGTCCTGATGGGTTTCATTCTCTACCTTAACTGTAAAACAATAGGAATAACAATAAAAGGGGATGAGCCAAAATTGCTCAACAAGCCTGCAACAATATATATAGTATAAAGAAAGAGAAATAAGTGAACCAATAAGCTGCTGGTTGGAACAACCATCTGAATCTGTATAGGATAGTAATTTGCCAATGCTAGCGAGTACCAAATGAACAAGACTGGAAACAAGAACCAACATATGCACTATAACCCGCTGATCAGTCAGGATATAGTGCGGATCTATACCCAACTGCATAGACCCAACCAACATAAAGAGTACTCAGGCAACTATGGCCTATTAAATAATGGTCTGGGCAAAACCCAGCCCGTATAGTAACCATCCAGTCCAATGCTTAGCATCCGGAATAATCGGAATGCTTTTGATATATCCCAACACCAGGATATACCAGAGTATATGTAATAAGGGTAAAAGAATTGAAATATGAACAGGGAATTCAATAAATTGGGTGAATCAAGAATTGAAATGAAATTGAAACAAACATTAATAAATGGGTAATAGTGTATATGAACAATGATTATCAAAGGTAACTGATACGATAAAAGGAAATATAATTCACTATTCTGAATTTATAGGGGAAAAACTTGCCTTGCGCGTATTTAACCTGGTTCAACTCACCGCCTTCTGTCCCTAGCTTTCTCTACGTGTATCTTGAATTGATATCACGCAACCTTATCAGTCTACCCATGCGTTTCTATCTGACTCGCATATATACACATACATTATATAGCACATAGATTCACATAATCACGTAGCACATAAAGCATATGACTTATAATTATTTTTAGAATTGATTCTAGACTCATACCTGCATTAGCTAGTCTTATCTGATTTTATTATAATTTTCGGGATTTATTCGGCTCAATTATACCCCTATTAGGACCTACGAACTATCAATTATCACCAAACCACTCTTTTTCGGAAGAAATTATAACTTACAACTATTTTTATTGAATTCGCCTCATTTTTCTGAGTCTAGGGGTCTTCGTTTCGCTCAAATCGGACTAACGGTTGAATTATTATGAATTAAACAAGATTTAATTAATTAATAATTAATTATAAATAATTAATTATAATTAAACAATCCTTAATTATATTTTTAAATAATTAATTAATAATTATTGTATTTTAAAATAATTAATCCCTGATTATTATGAATTATTATTATTTATTACAAATTATTATTACTTATTCGATCAAATCGATTATTTACAAATAATCAATCGATTTAATTAACTTATACGCTATTTATCGAATAACTACGAATTACTCGAATTATAAACCAACTTAACGATTAATCACTCGTATATCTACGAGCTACTCGCAATTCTCGCATAATTATCGAACTATTGTATTATTATTGAAACTCATACGATTCGCTAATTAATTAGTTACTGATATCTAATTATACGATACGAATAATTACCGCAATATTATTCGAATAATTAACGCTCGAATAATAATTCTAATTAGTGAATCACTATTCGCATTATTAACTAATTATTAGATTATTAATCATATCACTTAATTATTTCTAATTCTTATTTATTAATTAATTACCTAATTATTAATTAATTACCCAATTATTAATTAATTAGATAATTAATAAATAATTAGATAATTAATTAAATAATTAATTAATTTCGAATTTATAATTTAGTAAAATAATTTAGAAATTAATAATACTATTTTTCAGAATTTAAAACTAATTTTTAATTAATTTTTAGAATTATTAAAAACTGATTTTAATTACTAAAATATAAATAAATAATTAATTGACTAAAAACACAAAAACAGAACAGAGTTTGGGTTCTGAAGGATTAAACCCGGGTCGTTTCCGGGTTGCAAACTGGGTCGACCTCGGGTTAACGGGTCACGAAGAACGAACCCTGCAACCCAGAACCCGACGCCGGCAACGATTCCCGGCGAGAATCCGGCGAACCAAAACACTGGATTCCAGTCGATTCTTCTACGTTTTTGAAGCACAGCAACACAACGACGCTCCCCTTCTGTTCCCAGGCATTTCTCTGTCCTCCTTCCTCGTTGAACACCGCCGGAGACGAAGAACAACGGCGGCGTCGTCGTTTTTCCGACGAACACGAAACGGACACCAACAAACACAAACCCGGTGCCAATCGATTCCAAATTCAATGATCTAAACGTCTATACTAACAGAATCATCAAACAATACACAGAAATTCAAACCCGGATTCAAGAATTAAAACCGAAAATAACATCTTTCAATTCGATCAATCAAACAACAAAAACAGTTATATAATCATAAACTACGATTCTTGGGCTTCAAACCGGATACTTACACTAACGATTTGGACTCCGGAATCACGATGAAATCCGACTTTGATCCTCCTGCTATGTTCTTCACAAACCCTAACCCTAATTCCCTTTCTAATTTTCTTTTTATTTTTCTGATTTTTAATTATAATTAACTGAAAAATTAATAGTAAATCAGGTTTTTATATTTATGAAAATAATACCCCTAAGTAAAATTAAGGGTCTAATTACACTCCTAATAAAAATATTTGGCCCCAATTTTTATAATTTTTGGGTATTAATATTGAATTTTTAAATATCCAATAAATACAAAATAAATGCTAAAAATTCCCAAAAATTGTGAATATTACAAAAATACAAAGAAAAATGATATATGATAATTTCATGATCATATAAAAATAAAAATATAATTTTTGTGGGGTTTTTGGTACCCGAAGAGGTCCGGAAAAGTCTTTTTTCGTGAAAAAAGTCAATTTGTAAAACGTCTAGGGGTTCAGAATAGCGATATGGTATAGGACATTTTTAATAAAATAGGGCCAGTGATTTTGTTTGAAATACGGGCTTTTAAAACATAGTTTGAGCTGTACGGGTTTTGCTATAAAATATATAACTGACGATAAAACGTTCGATAAATATCCAAAACACGTTTGAATCAAAACAGCCAACACGTAACACATAGCAGTTAGGGTTTAATGACTTAACACATTTAATCACATAATAATACACATAATTTATCATTATAATATAATACAAGCGTAATTTCTCGGTCGTTACAATAACTCTTATTGTCCCATTAGTTCCCTTCCTTCCGACACCGTATCGAAACTTGATTATAAAGTGTAGGTGTCGTTGGGTGTCTTCGATGTCTGTGATATCGGAGGATGTTTGAGTCCCACGGCGTCTTCAGAATGAGAATAAAAACCGTTTTTTGTCCTCATCCAACTTTAATAGTTCACTTGATACTTACTAAATAATCTTTTATTTAGCGATGATTTAACAATTAATATTTAACTGGAATTATTTTAAAATTATAGAAAAAGACTTAAACGAATTTTATATTCAAAATTATATTCACTGTAGAATCGTATATATACTTTATTTTAATCAGTTAAACATATTTTTTGTATTCGAATAAAATTTCTTGAACGACCATATATGCTTTTTAATATTACATTTATTGATTATCAACTACATACTTTAGTATCTAATGATAAATTCAGTCCTCGACCCGAGCGGAAGTGCGATGTGTCGCATTTCCCAAGTTCACCCATTAATCTCACTATATAACTTGTATATATTCAATTATATACATAATTAATAATTATCAACACTTTGATTATAAACTCATCTTATTGAAGATTTCAACTAGCGAGGATGAACTAAAATTAATGATATTTTTCATTAGTTAGGAAACTAATATTGATTTCAAAAATAGTAATATGTATTGTTTTAGTTATTTTAGTTGAAATAGGATTTATTACATAATATCTGCATGTACACACTATTAATTTAATTTAAATTATTTTTTATTTATTTTTTAATATATTCAATTTTTGATTCGAGTAATTTATTTCAAAATACTCTCCAATTAATCCAAGTAACCGCGTGCGTACGCTCATCGTGTTCAACTAAATTTCAACTTTTAGAACACTAATTCTATTTTAACTTTATTATTTGTCATAAACTCTTATCATCATTTAACATGAGATTCGTGATTCAATTATATTTTAGGGTTTGAGGTGTCCTCTAGCCTTTGGTATTAACCATCAGATTTTTTACCCCGTGCTTAAGCTCTTGTTTATAAATTTATTATTTTAATATTATTAAATTTTAATTTTATTTTAGTTTTTTAAAATAAAATTATTAATGTAACATACAAAATATTGTTTATTATATATAAATATTGTATTGACATGATTTAAAATTTAATTTTTTTTATTATTTAGTATGTTTAGAATTGATTGTTGTTATTGGTATCGAAACTCAACCTTTGATAATACTTTAAAATTATCGTTTTTACTCATATTATATATAGGACATAATTAGGATATCTATTCTATGTATAATATTTTAAAAGATAATTTGAAACTCTCTATTTTATAAATTCGAATACATCTATTTAAAATTTGTTTAAAAAATTTAAATCTCCTTTTCTTTGTGAATTATGATAACTTATTAACTTTTAAATCCCAAGCTATCTCATTTATAACTTATGATATCAATGCTGCTTTAAATATATTGAAAGATATTTTAATTATTATTATTAACAATCCTATAATAGAATAATATTAATATTTCAAATTAGATTTAAATAAGTGTTTGATTAATTTCGAATCCTAGACCATTGGTAGTACTTTATTTTTTTTTATATAATATGATAGGATATAATAGTATGATTCCATGGTATTAGAGTTCAGAGAGTTCAGGGTGACGGGAGGAATGAAGTTCAACTCACGGTCATCCCAACATTTTTCACAATTTATTACATAAACGGAAAGTAAAGTTATGCCCTAAAGATGGGTGTCCGTGATTCTTCAACCTATAAATGATCTTTCGAATGAGCAAAACTGTTAGAATAATAAGATCGTAAAAATCCCGTGATCCACTCGAAAGAGCAGGATTGTTAGATACTAAAATAGTATCGCCGCCTAACACTTCGAGATTTTAAAGTAATTGATTTTTTAACCGAATCCAAAATTCAAAATTTAAACAATGCTATTGATAAATCCGGTATGCGGGCTGTTTCTTTCGACGCCGCACCTGTAACCTTGTAACGGTTGTGGTGTAGCTATTGTGGGGTTGCTGCAAAACAACATCGGAAGGCGGGTTTGAGTGCCGCGACACCTCCAATGTGAGAGTAATAACTCACTTTGGGGAAGATGGAGATAGATAGAAATGCAAGGCGGTTGTGTGTGTAATGAGTGTTTATGAGAGTGATTAACCCCAAGATCTCCTCTCCTTGGGCTATTTATAGCACAAAGGTAGGATTTAGAGGTTGATATCTTTAAATCGTAGTCGTTGGTTCCGGGAGCGGAGAACACATAACTGGGATGGATGCCTTACACTTGTCAGGATGAGAATGACGTAGGAATGTTTTAAGGATCATCTGACACGTGTCCCTTTTATTTTCATGATTGATCAATGACATTTATTCATATCACGTATTTAGTCATGTGATGCCTCACCTGCTGAAGTTTTTAAAAATTGGACGGTAAAAAATTACCGGTCCGGACTAAAGGTGAACGGGACGGGATGGCTCTAGGAAGAACAAGATGTACTATCAAGTATCAACCATGTTCTTGAGGGGTCGCCAAAGTTGCGATATATAATAGAAAAAAATTATTGAAGAATTATAATCTGGCTGCAGGATAAAAGATGGAAACACAACGTCTCTTCGTCAGCTCACAACCTTTGAATTTCGTACGTACTAGCTTTGGCCGAAAAGAATAGGTTCTTTTTAGATGTATATAAATAGTAATTTTTCATTCCCCGATATACTAATGGGTGGGTGGAGAATTATAGCTGATGACCTAATTAGGGCGGTGTCCTCCTGTATAACCAGGCATGCATTATCCAAGTTAACCAAATTATATATTAGTCAAACAATACAAGTCAAGCAAATAAAAATATATTACTCTTTGAAATAATTTCACTGACTGTACTTCAAAATCCGAGCACATTACCTAGGTTAAGCAAACTCAATTTCTACATCTTGCAGGGTGCTATTAGCGAGGTTCGACCTTTTTATATACATTGTTATTCCTCTAAATTTGTTTAGGACTATGGTTAATGATCATGCCCCACAAATTAAATTAGTTCGAACCTGATATAAAAATATATGTTATTGAATTAATGCAACTAACTGAAACCAAGGTCAGGGATATGCACAACAACGATATAATGATGTGTTCTATTCACTTGCAGAATTTATAAATGACTAAAATAACACACCATAGAGATATTATTCTTACAAAATATTTATTGGTATATCATGTTTGGATGTGACAATATGAGCACATAAAAAAATAGCACTTTATTGTTTTATAAAAACAGAAAAAGATAGAATGGGAAGGCCATGAGAACTCGGAGAGCCAATCTAGCTCTTTATAGATAATGGGCGGCTGGCGGAGATGGAAGAGAGATGAAAAGAAGAATATATGAATTATCCAAATCTCTGTCAAAAATCTAAGAGAAGCTTCAAGTGGCCTTTACGAGGATAAACGTTAATTATCAGTGGCTGCATTATCTTGTATATAATTGACAGTTTTATGCAAACGTTAAGGTACATTCTTTCTTTGATTAAAATGTCCACAATCTTGTAGAAGAGTTACCTTGATTATTTTTGGTTTCGCTGTTGTTTCGTTTTAGTTTGTTGCCAAGCTATATAAAAAGTTGTGGCTCAAACAGTTTCCATCATCAATTAGGTCATTGGTACGTAATAATTAAGTTAGGTAAATATTATTGGGAAGCGCAAACTTTTTTTTTACGAAATTTTTCTTTTTCATTTACTGGGAAAAATAATAATAATATATATATAACTGTCTCTACCTTCACAATAAAAAATTTTGAATAGGTCCGTAAGGTTTGACTTAGTTAGTTAAATATGGAATAACTATGCTCTTGGTTACATGTTCGAATTTCACGGTAGGATAATTTAAGAGTCATAGCATGTCGCTCAAATATGGTTTACGTTGATTCACGTGATTTGCAGATTATTGCGTGAGCACGTAGGCCGGGTTTACTTTGCGCATCTAAAGGTAGCAGTTGCGGATTAATTATGATAAAGAATATATTTCTTGAATAGATATATATAAGGGTTAATTCAATAATTTTACACTCTTTTTAATCTAAAAATATAAAAAAGAATATTACGAAAATAACATTTCTTCTAAGTTAAATGAGAACACCTACTTGATTAGTCATTTAATTTGTTTACGGAGAAAAAAAACTTTTTTCGTTTTCTGAGCAAAAAAAATTTGTAAAAATATAAACCTATCCCTACCTTCACAATAAATATTTCTTGAATACATTAACACTAGGGTAATTTGATAATTTTACACTCTTTTTACTCTGAAAATAAATTAAAGAATGTTATGAAAATAACATTTTTTATAAGTTAAATGAGAACACATACTTAATCAAAATAGTTACAGATGATTAAAATGCTAATTAAAATATGGTTGAACATATGATTGTAAGTAGGGGTGAGCGCGGTGCGGTTTTTTCCTCAAACCGCAAACCAAACCGCACATGCGGTTTGATCAAATTTCCAAACCGCAGCGTGTAACCTCAAAAACCGCATAAACCACACCACAAAATGCGGTGCGGTGTGGTGCGGTTCACTGCGGTTTATATATTATAAGTTGGAAAATTTTAAATAAATACAAAACTTAAATTTAATTAAATTTTCGAATCATATAACAAAGTCGCCAATATTCTTCAATAATACAAATTAGAAATTCCCCACTGTAAAGTTTAACGTAGAAGTTTAGCTCAACAATTAAATGAGTTCACTATTAAATATGTGGCTTTGTACCATGTGTCTCATTATTTTTGAAGAAATATTAATAGGATGATTACCACGCAACAATTGGTCTTGCAGAAACAATATGATCACTAAACAAGCACTCCTAATATGTTAAATGGAATCATGAAATATAAGTATTATATATATATATTAAATATTGCGGTGCGATGCGGTTTGAACCGCATTTCAGAAATTTAAAACCACAACTCGCACCGCACCGCGCGGTTTATTAAAAATTCAAACCGCAACTGCACCACGAAAATTAAAAACTGCATTTTGCGGTGCGGATTAGTGCGGTGTGGGCGGTTTGTGCGGTTTTCTGCTCACCCCTAATTGTAAGTGTGATTAATTAGGATGAAATAACGACATCAATGTTTTGATTTTGTACCGTGATTCTGCATATTATTGAAATACATATTTTAGAAATTATGTATGTATTCTTAAAAAAACAATTATGTATGTAATAATGTTTTACAAAAACACCTAAAACTTTTAAATCTTATTTAGAACATGAAATTATAGCTTAAAAGTCTTCAAACAAAAAGCAGATTAATACCACACTATTCGTCTCAAAAGTGACGAATTCCTTTCTACCTACATCAGTAATGATTTTACCCAGATTATACTATCTGTTAAGTACTCCCTCGTCTCCCTGCATCTCATTAATTTCGAAACGTTTACTATTTACATGTATTTCAAGATTTTTATAAAATATAGTTTCGTAAAATTTTTTATTGAATAAAAGTTTAAATATAAAATTTTATACATAAAAAAGTTTAAAAATAATAATAAAATAACACTTTAAGGAGCATTAAAAATCGTGTCATGTAGAGAATTCAAAGAATACATAAATATCGTTTTGCAAGATTCACTGCAATAACAATGATTAGATTCAAAGAACAGTTAAACCTACAACACTAGTGGAGGATCTTCCATACTTTGCTTGCCGTATTTTACCTATTAATTAATGAATAAAAGGCATTGTTAAAGATATATTACAGGCAGTTGATATGCTTTAGCACTTACATGACATCGATCATTACACGCATTTATCCCTCCAGCTGCATCGTTTCATAAACAAATGATTAGATTCAAAGAACAGTACTTAAACCTCGATTTTAGTAGATGTAAAGAATCTATGGATTCATGGAGCATAAAGAAGAAGATGCATTCTAAAGAAGAAAATAACTAGCTAATTTATTAACAAATTTTTTACCATGGCCATGTGCACACAGTAATTACAAAAATTTATAAGTTTAACTAATTGTAATTGGTTTCTATTTTTTTAATACTAATGGACCCCGAATGCACATAAATTACATCAATCAAAATAGTTCAAATTTATGAATTTCCGTGATTACTGTGAGCTCACAGGGACATGGTATAAAAACCGATTTATTAAACTTGATCTAATGAGTGGATGACCTCGGTATTTATACAACAATGTTTTGTGCAGAATTAGTTACAAAAACAAGGCCTTACTTGGCTACAAGGAACTTGGAGCTTTGACTTTGGATATAACAGTTGTATTGACTTATATATGTTATTCGCCCCGCTTTGAATTGTCATGACTTTTACAGTAAAATCTGTAGAATTTGTATCATTTAATCTGTAGAATTTGTATCATTTGCCCGTCCACAAAGTGTAGCCACCATGGTAAAAGGTACATCAAAAAATGTGTTATATCGTGATTTTTGGACATGACGGGATAGGTTTAAGGAATGAATGAGAAGCACTGCAGGTGACGAGTCTAGACGGTAGAGGTAAAAAGGTGACTTGGACACCAACGAAAGATGACAGTAACAGTCGAAGAAACCACAAGACCAGGTCAAGCTGCAGTCCGAGTCCAAAGGAAAAATACTCAGGCATTACTGTAACCATAACAACCATAGTTCGAAGAGGAGAAGAATGAGGAGAAGTTGGAGAGAAATAAGAAAGAGATAAGAAACATCAATTAGAAGAGAGGAAATGGATAACTACACTACTAGAAAAAACACCATCGATTAAAAATCGATGTCTATGTAAAAAATGTATGATATTTTCGCGACTGATGTTAAATGTATTTATCATAGACATCGATTTTTATATGATGTCTAAGATAGACTTTCACAACGGTTCTGGAAAATAATTTATCAACTCACATTGACCAATTTTAAATTTCAATACTAATAAAAGGATTTTCCACTGCTTTTAGACCCCAGATTGAAAAACAGTAATAAACTCAGAATGATCAGAGAGAGGGGCTTTCCCCAACTTATAAAACCTCGAAAAACAGAGCAATAAAAAAACTCAGAATCATTGAATAAAAACATCTATAAAGCAAAAACAAACAACAAAGATATATTAATATTAAAAAATATTAATATTAACAAAAACAAAGATGCATAATCGAATGTGTCGAAAAAAAATGACATAAAAAAAGACTTATAATTAAGCAAGAGTATTAAAACCCTTTGACTACTTTATAAACATAGAGATTCACAAACAACAAGAGTAAGTCATGAATACTGATATTTGCTTCAAAAAACAAGAAAATACCATGAGTCTAGAAGATTTGAGATGAGTAATGATGTTTCAAAACCTGTTGAACAACCCAATAAAAAGTAAGTACACAGAAAACCCAATCTTGATAAAGAAAATAAAACACAATTGAACAAACTAATCCAAGACGTGTCGAGAAATTAGGGTTTCACCCAACAGGAGTTTGATTAATTGAAGATCTACAATTTAGGGTTTAATTGGAATCCTAATTACTTGCAATATGAGATGATGATATAAATTAGGGTTAACTATGGAAATATGGTAAGAGAGATAGAGATATGAAAGAGAACGAGAAAGAGAGAGGGAGAGAGACAGATGAGAGAGAACGAGAAAGAGAGAGATGAGAAAGAGAGAGATACGGGAGAGGAAGAGAGCTGGGAGAGAGTGTTGGGGAAATAAATTTGGAAATAAAGGGGGGAATTATTTTTGTTGTTAAGGGGGAAACATTTAGAAAATAATGGGGGAAGGAAGTATACGCGTGTTTTTTTTTAATTTTTTGAAACTAATCATTAACAACGGTTGTAGTTTCAAACCGATGTTTAAAATAATTTGACAACTGTTATTCTATAAACCGATGTCTAATTCACGTTTTTCATATTTTTAAAATTACTATTGACAACGGTTATTTTATCGATCGATGTCTAATACACGCAGTAACATCGTTTTAAAAATAACCGATGTCTAAAAGAACTTTAACATCGGTCGTCTAAGCAACCGATGTCTAAGGACCGATATTTATTGACAGAATTCTAGTAGTGTTATGGGAAGAAAAAAGACACATGAGGCATATATACGAAAAGAACAACATCAATCAATATCCTACAACAACTTACACGAACACAAAAACTCGAGCTTGTCCTCTATATCCGAGAGCACATCTTGCATTACACACAAACACATCAACCAAGTACAAAGCATACAAACATTGTAATAATAATAGATCAATTCGATGTATCATATGAAATACCTTGTAATCGTCCTCAAATATCTAGTGAAATACATTTAGGTTGGGTAACCAATCTCACCCGCAGTTTTTTCCATTTACTGGTTTTCTGCGTTAACAATTTCTTGTGTCATTTCTATTTACATTGTTCTTAGTTTAGTCCAAATTACTCAAGTAACTAAATCAACCAAACTTAGCATTTAACCAATTAAAAATTTCTAAAAAACAATTGGCGCCGTTTGTGGGAATCTTGCTAAGAATTTGGTTGTTACATTACGACGACGAGCGACAATTTGGAGGAACAAGTTATTAATCAAGGAGTTGAGGTCGATAGCAACAAAGAGATGGCAGCAATGTTAAAAAGATTATAAGAGGAGATGGAGAAGATATGCTCCGAAAATGAAAAACTGAAGAAAGAATTATCTACGGCCATATCCAGGACCAAAACAGAAACAAAAAAGATGATCCCAAGTGTAGTTAAACGTCTGGACATAGATGATGTAGAGGAATGGGATCAACATGAAGGGCCGACAAATGGGATTGATGATATTATTGAGATAAAGGATGTAGAGAATGTACCAAATAACGATGATGACATAGACAAGCAATGTGATGAGCAATGATATTATGATCGGGATGATCGACAAGGAGATACTGATAGAAGAAGGTCACGCCACGGGAGTACGAGATCTCGAAACCAAATTGCGGAGGAATTCAAAAAAGAACTTAAAGAAGTAAGGGATTTAATTGAAAGAATCCATGGCATTCCAAAGCCATTGGAGAAGGCGACTCTCACAAGCTATGCTGACTCACCCTTTCATGACAATATCGCTCTAGTTGAAATACCAAAATGATTCACGTTACCACAAATGAGGCCATACGACGGCACCAGCGACCTATTGGAACATATTACACAATATAAACAACGAATGTTCACAGTGCCCATTACGCGTGACCTGAATGAAGCTTGTATGTGCAAAGATTTTGGTTCTACACTATTAGGACCAATCTTGCAATGGTTCGTGAATCTCCCACATGGGAGAATCAAGACGTTTGTCGACCTGGTAGATGCATTTAACATGCAATTTTCTAGTAGGTAGAGTGTTTGAGAAAACCACCAGTGACTTATACAAGGTTGTGCAACGATATAGAGAGCCATTGTGTGAATACTTGACACGGTTCAACAGAGAGAAAGTTACCATTACCAACTATAATGTCGCCATAGCTATTGAAGCATTCAGAAGGGGATTAGAACGAGAATCTCCACTGTACGAAGAATTAACAAAGTATCCTTGTAGAACAATGGATGATGTGCAAGCCAAAGCTATGGCACAAGTGAGGTTGGAAGAAGACATGATGGAGGATAACAAGAAACATTATAAGCCATCAAGAAATATTACGACACCAAGATCTAGGGAATACAAACCATATGCAAGGCCTTCCATAGATGAAGTATATGTCAACTCGACACGGGAACGTAATGATTGAAAAAAGGAGGAACGCAATGACTGGAGAAAAGACCCCAATCTGCCACCAACTTATGACAGCTACGGCTTCACAATAACACCTTCATCCATGATGAAGGAGTTCACCAAGCTGGGAGATGTGGTCAAATGGCCAGTAAAGAGTAACAATCCTAAGGCAAACCCAGATTCCAAGTTATGGTGTAACTATCATGGAAATTATGGACATAAAGCCTATGACTGTCTAGCCTTATGAAAGGAATTACAGTTTTTAACCAAGAAAGGATATCCAATAGAGTTCATGACATCAAAAAGGCAGTTTATGTCAGGAGAGATGGGTCACCCAAGAGAGACAATGTGACACCAATGAGGCAACCACCACCACCACATCACAAAGTAATTAACTTCATTGTGGGTGGTTCTGAAGTGTGTGGATGTATGTACTCATAAGCTAAAAGGGCGGCTAGAGAAATAGATGTACGAGTTACCCAAGTTGGAGTTGATAGCAGCACTTTACCACCCCTAATGTTCGACGAATCGGACAAAAGAAACATATAAGAACCATAACAAGATGGGCATGTCATCTCACTCCTCATGGGGAATTGCTTGATCAAGAGAATACTAGTTGACAACGGGAGCGCTTCCAACATCATGATGTTAAGCACGCTGAAACAAATGGGTTTGGAAAAAAGTGACATGATTAAGAAATCAACAACGTTGGTGGGATTTAGTGGAGAAACCAAATGTACATTAGGTGAAATTACATTGCCTACATATGCACAAGGAGTAAATATTTTAGAAAAATTCTTCATAATAGATGTCGATTTGACATACAACATAATTATGGGAAGGCTTTGGATTCATAATTTGAAAGTTGTACCATCGACATATCATCAAGTTCTCAAATTCCCAACACCATGAAGAGCTCAGGAGATATAGGAGGATCAAGATATGGCACGTGAATGTTACAAAACGTGTCTGAAACCAACTGTCCAACATCATGGGAATGAGACGCCTGTAGCTACGGTCACGGGACCTGAACGGTTAGCTGAAGTTCGACCTAAAGATATGAGACAAGAAGGTACTAATAGGAGAAGATCTCTCCCTAACAATTGAGGCAAACTTGGTAAGTTTCTTGACCACAAGATTGGACACATTTGCATGGGAGCATGAAGACATAACGGGGATAGATCCAAGTGTCATCACGCATAAGTTAAACGTCAATCCCAGCTACACACCTGTTCAACAAAAGTGAAAGAAATTCGCAGCGGAAAGAAACAAGATAATTAATGACGAGGTGGAAAGGCTCATGAAGGCTGGAATCATTAAAGAAGTTGATTATCCTGAATGGCTAGCAAACTTCATGATAGTACAGAAAAAGAACGGGAAATGGAGGGTTTGTGTCGACTACACAGAGCTGAACAAAGCTTGTCCCAAAGACCCATATCCACTACCTCACATTGACACCATGGTGGACTCAACGGATGGACATGAATTGCTGACGTTCTTGGATGCGTCGAGTGGTTTTAATAAAATTCAAATGGAGTCGTCTGACTGTGAGAAGAGTGCATTCATAATGGATAGGGGATATACTGCTACTTGGCCATGCCCTATAAATTACGTAATGCCGGGACACCATTTCAAAGGCTTCTCAACAAAATGTTCAAGGACCAAATAGATCAGACAATGGAAGTCTACCTTGACGACATGGTTGTCAAGTCTGTTGACGCCAAGAATCATGTATGTGATCTTCAAGAGGTGTTTGACATATTAAGGTCATACAACATGAAGCTGAATCCATCTAAGTGTAATTTTGTTGTGCCATCAAGAAAGTTTCTCGGGCATATGGTGACCAGGAGAGGAATTGAGGTGATTCCATAATAAATCAAAGCGATTTTTGAATTAAAAAGCCCAGCGAATATCAAGGATGTCCAGAAGTTGACGGGAAGGGTTGTGGCCTTGAATAGGTTTATTTCACGATCGTCTGACAGATGTAAACTTTTTTACGATGTGTTAAGAAAGAAAAAAGGATTTTTTATGGACGGACAAACACGAAGCTGCCTTGAATGATTTGAAACGCTATCTCACTACACCGCCACTCCTGTCCAAGCCCCTTCAAGGTGAAGACCTTTTTGTCTACTTATCTGTAACTGATCACGCAGTAAGTGGAGTGCTTGTGAAAGAAAGTGAAGGTGTCCAGTCACCTGTATACTATGTCAGTAAAAGCTTGGTAGATGTGGAAAAAAGGTACACATCTCTCAAAAAATTAGTACTCGCATTAGCTATGACTTCCACTAAATTGAGGCATTATTTTGAATCACACAAAATACATGTCATGACAAACTTTCCTTTGAGAAATATCTTGAGTAAACCCGACTTGACGGGGAAGATGGCAAACTGGGCAATATATCTGAGCACCTACGACATCATGTATGATGTCAGGACGGCTATAAAATCACATGCCTTAGCCGATGTTTTTGGCTGATTTTAGTCCAAGCCAAATGACGACAGTTGAGCAGGAATTCCAACAAGCCTTTTCCAGAATAGATACGAAGCCATGGACTCTAGATACATGGAGCCTCAAATATAAATGGAACGGGATTGGGGCTTGTCCTCAAATCACCATAGGGGGATATGATAGCACAATCAATATGTTATGACTTTAAAGCTACAAATAATGAGGCTGAGTACGAGGCACTGATTATGGGACTCACGATTGCTATGGATATGAAAATCAGGAGCATTGATGCCAATTGTGATTCACTGTTAATCGTTAATCACATCAAGGGATCCTCTGAAGCCAAAGATCCCAAGATGGTCACGTATCTGGACATCACCAAAATATTGACGAATTACTTTGACAACTTCAGCATACAACAAGTTCCAAGAGAGAATAATGTACAAGCCGATGCATTAGCCGGTTTAGGAGCTGTCTCTAAGGGTCTTGACTTGAACAACATCCCATTGGTCCATATCATGAAGCCGACTATTGAAAGATTGGTTCATGATATAGAAGTGATGACTTTTGATCGATATGATGACAGTATCAGTGAATACGTGGAAAACTGGATTAAGGTATACAATAATTACTTATAGCTTGGTGTGAAACCAGACAACAACAATGAAGCTAGGACCCTTAGGATGAAAGCTTCAAGGTTCACAATCATAGATGACGAGCTGTTCAAGAAATTTTCTACGGGGTTGCTTCAAAGGTGCTTGAGAAAGCACGAAGCTGACATGGTATTAAGAGATGCACATGAAGGAGAGTGTGGAAATCATACCAATGGAAGAAATATCTCATCAAAGATTCTACGTTTGGGTTATTATTGGCCGACGCTAAGACATGATGCTCTAGATTACATAAAGAGATGTGACGTCTTTCAGAGACATGCACCCATCATACAACAACCATCTGAGCACCTTAATATGTCTATCCCTTCTTGGCCATTCATGAAATGGGGGATGAACATTGTGGGGAAGATGCCACCTGCACCCGAGCAAAAGGTATTCATGCTAGCCGTGACAGGTTACTTCTCAAAATAGATCGAGGCAGAAGCATTTAAGCAGGTTACGTCAAAAGAAGTGATATCGTTTATGAAGAGAAACATTCTATGCAAGTTTGGTGTTCCATCTGAGATTTTTTATGAAAATGGGTCTCAATTCATTAGTGACATGACAGAAGCATTTTGCAAACGTTGGAACATCAACTTGATTAAGTCGACACCAAGATACCCTCGTGCCAATAGATAGGCTGAATCGAGTAACAAGATTATAATCAACAATATTAAAAGGAAACTGACATCATGCAAAGATAAGTGGGCTGAAGAATTGCCTTGGGTGTTATGGTCAGATAGGACGACTCCTAAGATGTCAACGTATAGCCTAGTCTATGGCACTAAAGTTGTCTTACCAACTGAAATCATGATGCCAACAGCCAGGTACAGACTCTTAACGACCAACATGAATAAAATAGAATTGGCACACGACAAAGATACCGTAGATGAACTACGAGAGATGGAAAATATTCGTTTGGTTTCTTATCAACAAAGGGTGGCTAACATGTTCAACAAACGTGTTAATGTGAGAGCTTTCCGTGTTGGTGACTTAATAGTAAGAAAGACTTTCCAAAATACTGTGGACGTGATGACAGGGAAATTCGCTGACACATGGGAAGGTGCTTACTTCATTGATGCGGTCGTTGGACGTGGGGCTTACCGGTTGTCAAGCATGGACGGCACCCAAGTACCAAGAAAATGGAATACTTTGCATTTGAATCTTTATCATGTGTAAAGTTTCTTATCGTATCTTTTAGAATTCAGTTCTTAGAAATCCTTGATTAATAAGTCACTAGGACATAGTTAATTACCGTTGTTTACTTACGTGTGATGACGTTGTTTGATTATCGTCGTCCTTTGTTTATGACGTTTTGTTTAAGAAAGCTTGATTCCATGTTCATGTTCCCCACTTGTTGTGATTTATATCATGAACTACATTGCTATGCAAATAAGTTTTTTGATTATGCTTGTTTACTAAATTTATTTACGCAAGTTCACTTTGTCAAAATTATATCAATGATAATATTATACGCCAATATATGTTGAACAAATATGTGAATTACAAATGTAAGGGCTCATCACCCGACTACAATTGTGCTACTTCAAAAATGAACGTAATTGACATGAACATCATGTCACGTCTATTATAGCAACAAGTAACATTATTACACATTCACATAATCCTTTGAATTAATATAAAAATAAACTTGGTGAGTTTCAAGAGGGAACAAGGCCTCTTAACCACTCTACGAATGCATGCACCGACGTATGTTGACGAATCAAATAAAGTACTTTGACAATGAATCAAACAAAATACATTTATGATTAGTGTTATATTTAGAAACATAAATCGACTTGAAAAAATACATGATAACGATAAAGGAAAAACTTTATTTTGACTATGCAGATTAGACATCCATTTAGACAATATAACTCATCTGGATGTATTAGTTTCCTAAGAGTTGTCTAGAATAACTCTACCTCATAAGGTGGATAACAACATAACAATCGACATATATAACGAATGTATACAAAGTACTATCAAAGTATGTGACATATTACAATGATGACGACTACATTCAACGTGGTGAAATACGTTCAAGAACAAAAATAGGAATACGAAATACAATAATAACAGAAATATGATTCAAAAGCAACAAACTTAGCATTGCATCAAAGGTCCACATAGAAAACCGCCATAAAGAAAATCACGATCCCCAGCTTTAAAAGGGAAATAGGGATCTATTGTAGCAAAACCAAAATAAAGTACGAGACATGAAAGCAAAAAAAGTTCATGGAAGAAACAAAATATCAATATTTGATTACTTCTCTTCGGGAATGTCATCCTTAGGGGATTTCATCTCCACGTCATCATCTAGGGTATCAAACTCCTCCAGTGGGAAAGCATCATCAGGAAACTCTTTATTGTAAATCTTGACAGTTTCAAGCACGTCCTAGGACCTCCGCTCTCCCCTATGATTCTATAGCATGGTGTCAACCCTAGTCCTCATGATTTGTTAATGGACAATTTTATCAGCTTTGGAACGCAATTTATGCTCGATAGATTGTACCTTAGTGGCAAATTCATCAAATTCCTTCTGAAGGTCATTCATAGCAGCTAGCCTGTCTTTGGAAAGATCTTCCACAACTCCCAACTTCTTAACACAAGATTTATGCTCCGCCTTGAGTTCTTTAGCCATTTGCATCTTATGTTTGTAAACCTCATGAGCGACCAAAATGCTTTGGAGTGCCTGTATAAAGTAAAAAGATACACATGTTAGGGAAGAACAACAGTAGATGTTATACAACAAATGAAGAAGAGGGGAATTTATATATATACAAAAGCTCAACGTACATGGAAAGAATAACCAGCAGCATTGTTAAGAATATCTTCGAGCTCTTTGGCAGAAAGCTCTTCCATTGATTGAGAGAGTATCATGTCATCGAGCATATGGGCAAAAGTGCTCGGACTGGCGTGGACAACATACCAAAAAGAGATATGTCAAGAAAGAAATAATACGACATATACCTTTGGCGTACATCCGTCCAGAACTCATCTCAATGTCTTGATCACTTTTAGGGCTCTCAAGAGTCTTAGAAGACAGACTTTGGATCGATTGAGATGGCTTAGTAATAGTAGAAATAACTAACTTACCCCTGGTCCTATGGCACAGTCTTGAATCCAGACCTTTTTTAAGCAACAATTTCACTCTTCAATTATGATTTCTTCATATTAGCAATAAATTCATCTACGTTAACTTTCCCGGCATTTCGAATAGGGCGACCAAGGCAATTAGGCCACAGTCTCTCAGAAACTGGTAGAGCCCGAATCTTATCAACAATAAATTTTATTGCCTCATCACTTTCATCGAACTCAAATCACAATCTATGGGTGATAACGACATATTAACATTAATTCACTATAAACTATATTTACAGCAAAATATACAAAATTACAACACTATGAAGGAACAATGACATGACAATAAAAAAAATATAAGTCAATCAAGTGCGACAAATGCTAAGTGATAGATAATAGTGTACAAAAGAGAATATGACAAGGAGTTTACCTGTGTTACTCCAGTGTTCAAGCAGATAATCGACGTCTTCACCCAATGTCCTCTTCTCAGCAAAGACGTAATCCTTCTTCCGGTTCCTATCATTAATTGTGTCGTTGTTGAGGATTAAAGTGTCCTCAATGTCCTTATTTGTAAAACCGATCCTACATTTACTAAACTTCTTGAGGCTGTAGGAGTTCTTCACAACCTCCACATCAATATTCAAACCATGTTTCTCTTCGATGGCGTCAGGACATGCCAAAACCCTGCATGCAAAGGGCATAAGTTGTCCAGGAGACACTTTTAAAGTACTTAACACACCATTGATGAATTTGGAAAATGGAAAAGTGAGTCCAATATCAAAGGGGTAAAAGTATAAACACACCCAACATTTTTTATACGAATCAGCCCGAATAGTCGAATCAGGAACGATGATGTCAGCATTGGTATGAAAGCTTAGTTTCATCTCTTCAAATCGATCAACTTTTATGAGGCTGGGATGACTGTCACGAGCTTCAAGGATATTAGTCATGACCCATTCAGGGTTTTCAGTCGATGCTTTGGGGGATTCGTTGTTGTGACTCTCAGAGCTACGGGTAGATTTTTTCGCCATCAATAGAGAGAGAGTAAAAGAGATTTGATTTTCTGAGAAGGTTGGAGAAAGAGTCGAAGAGGTGTGATGAATAATGAAATATGGAGAGATTTGAGGAGTGTATATAGGGAATAGAAGGAGTTGTAGATAAGCCTTGGAAAGAGTTTCTTGATAAGTGAATAGATTATGCATGTATATCATAAAGTTGTCCACTCGTTTATCAAGGGAAGATGAATGATTTGACTATACACGGTATATGATTCACATTTGCACACGCAACTGATCAACAATATGATTGAAGATTTTTTTAATTAAATTATTAAATTGACAAAATCTGGGGCTATTATTATATCGTGATTTTTGGACATGACGGAATAGGCTAAAGGAATGAGCGAGAAGCACTGCAGGTGACGAGTCTAGACGGGAGAGGTAAAAAGGCGACTTGGACACCAATGAAAGATGATAGTAACAGTTGAAGAAACCACAAGACCAGGTCAAGCTGCAGTTCGAGTCTAAAGGAGAAATACTTGAGCATTACTGTAGCCATAACAACCATAGCTCGAAGAGGAGAAGAATGAGGAGAAGTTGGAGAGAAATAAGGAAGAGATAAAAAAAATAATTGGAAGAGAAGAAAGGGATAACTACGGGAAGAAAAAATACACATGAGGCATATATACAAAGAGAACAACATCAATCAATATCCTACAACAATTCACACGAACACAAAAACTAGAGCTGATCCTCTACATGAGAGAGCACAACTTGCATTACACACAATCACATCAACCAAAAACAAAGCATACAAACATTGTAATAATAATAGATCAATTCGATGTATCATATGGAATACCTTATAATCGTCCTCAAATCTCTAGTGAAACACATTTAGGTTGGGTAACCAATCCCACCCGTGGTTTTTCCCATTTACGTGTTTTTCGCGTCAACAATTTCTTGTGTCATTTCTATCTATATTATTCTTAGTTTTTGTCCAAATTACTCAAGTAACTAAATCAACCAAACTTAGCATTTAACTGATCAATTTTGGTAAAAACAAAATGTAAGATCTAACTTGGAAAAACACAGCCAATGAGGAACCTTTCCAAGTCCCTTTGTAAGAAGATCTGCCAAGTTATCTTTAGAAGCTATCTGATTCACCGTAATCAATCCTGATGCTATTTGCTCATTAAAAAAGTGAACATCTAGTCCAATATACTTAGTACGAGCATGATAAATTGGATTAGTTGTGAGATCAACAGCTGCCTTATTATAACAAAACTTATTATCACAAAATAACGAAGTGTTCTGTACTGGAACTGTGAGTTCGGCAAGAAGATTTTGCAGCCATAACAACTTACAAGAAGAGTCAGCCAATACTCGATATTCCGCCTCTGCAGAACTGCGAGAAGTCATATTTTGTTTCTTAGCACGCCATGAAATGGCAACTGGCCCTAATAAGAAACAATATCCTCCTACAGACCTTCCGTCAACTGCATCTCCGGCCCAATCATTGTTACTATTTTCCTTAAAATTTTGTGAATTCTTATAAGGAAATAACAAACCATGGCCAGAAGTGTGTTTAAGATATCGAAGAACTCGTTTGACAACTTCAAAATGAGCAGTATGAGGAGCATGTAAAAATAAAACTAAGAGACTACACTGAATAAGCTATATCAAGACGTGAGGAGGTGAGATAAAGCAATTTACCAACCAAAGATCTGTACAATGAAGAATCAGCAAGCAGTTCTCCAGATTGATCATCATCAAATATCATAATGTGATGTGCAATTGGAACGGACAGAGGTTTGCAATCAGACATATAAATACTGATGATAAAAGATCATCGACAAACTTTTGTTGATTCAAGAATATACCCTATTCATTTCTGTGAACTTCAAGTCCTAGATAGTATTTGATAGGACCAAGATCCTTAATGCTAAACTGAACATCCAACATAGTTTTCAAGGACTTAATAGTACGCCTGTTGTTACGGGCAATTAGTATATCATTGACATATACTACAACAGAAATGAAAATTGATCCATAAACATATCTAAATAAGGAGTAATCTAACCTATATTGTTTATATCCAACTTGTAATAGAGAATATGTCAGTTTAGCAAACCACTCACGGGATGCCTGCTTAAAACCATAATTTGATTTGTTTAGATGAAAACCCCAATTTGATTGAGAAGAATGAAACCTGTAACCCAATGGAGGCTGCATATAGACTTATTCAGTCAAGTTTTCATGTAAGAAAGTGTTATTAATGTCCAACTACTCTATAAACCATCCTTTAGCAGCTGCAATGGTTAATAAAGTATGAACAGTAACCATCTTAACAACAGGTGCATATGTATCATGGTAATCAATGCCTGCAGATTGATTGTACCATTTTGCCACTAAACAAGCCTTAAATCTATCCACTTTTTCATTAGGTAAATATTTAACTTTGAAAACACATTTGCAACTAATTGTCCATTTACCAGGTGGTAAAGGAACTAATGATCAAGTATTGTTAGCTTCAAGAACATTTAACTCCTTCTGCATTGCATGAACCCGTTGAGGATTTGTAATAATCTGATGCAAAAAAGTGGGTTCAAAAATAACATTTGAATATGTCATAACAGATTGATCAGAAGAATTGTAAGAGTAAGATAACAAATGAAGAGAAAATGGATCAATGTGAGTAGAAACAAGATTGTTGTGAGAGGTTGAAGGTTTGACATTAATATGGTAGTCATTCCACCATGTGGGTCTGGAGTTAGACCTAGATGACTGTCTGTAAACAACAGAGAGAATTTGCTTCTGCAAATAAGTATCAACGGAAGTATTGATATCTGATGCTGAGAAAGAACAGGCACAATTGTGGTATCATAATTTGGGGTAGAACCAGAATAATGATGATTTGGAGAAGAATCAGCCACACCATTATTATTAGTAAAAGAACCAGAATCATTAGTATCAGTATTTTGGGATAATCACTCAAGAAAAGTATATGAATTTCCTGAAGTGGTATTAGTACTGACAGATAAGGAAGACTTTTTAAGATGATAAGGAAAGATATGTTCATGAAATTTAACATTACGACTGATAAAAATGTAATAATTATCCAGACGAAGCAATCTATAACCTTTTGGTGAATGTGGATTTTCCAAAAAAAGACACTGAATAGCCCAAGGTGCTAATTTATCATTTGTGTGCACTGACGAGTAACATAAATAGGCAAAGATTTTAAGACTTTGATATTATGGGAGTTTATTGTGTAACACTTCAAAAGGGCTTTTAAAATTTAATACTGGAGTTGGGAGAATATTGATAAGGAATGTTGTAGTGAGAAAACATTCACCACTGTACTTATGTGCTAAACCTGCTTGAAAACTTAATGTTTTAGTAGCCTCAAGCAAATGCATGTGTTTTCGTTCAACACGTGCATCTTGCCGAGGAGTATAAACGCAAGAACATTAATTGATATTGAATTCTAGAAGTGGCTAAAAGGGATTGAAAAGATGTGATCAAGAATTCACTGCCATTATCAGATGGTGTTCGCATGGAAGATAGTCCTTGCATTGTGGGAAGTTACCTTGTCTACGTCTCAACTAAGGAACCAGTCACCGGGCATCGTCGACCCCGGACCGTTGTTCATAAAATAGATTTCGAGAATGGAAAAACTGAACGTCTCACTCCTTCACGTAAGGATTATTTTTATTAACATATATAGATATGATTTAGCTTTCAACAAAAATATTTTGAATCTAAAGCTAATTTTTTTGTCAAAAAGGTCTCCGAGGAAGCAAAGCCGGTTTTCTTACTTAAGAATCTATTACAGACATTATATTGTAAGCTAAAGTATGTTGTTGTTCATATACTCCTATAATTTTCTACATACATTTCAAGCTAATTTGAGCCCGTGAGTGTCACTGTCTGGTAAAAGAATAGCAATAGCATCGTTCCAGAAAAAGCGGGGTTGGGATGGCGAGATTCAAGATCTGAAGACTGACATCTTTGTGATGAATGTTGATAAGCCATTCGAACGCCAGCTGTTTGTGGACAATGGGGGCTGGCCAACATGGGGAAGTGAAAATGTCATATTTTTCCATCGCAAGGTTGGAGATTGTTGGGCTGTCTTTCGAGCTGACATCAGCAATGGTTTTACATCTGAAGCCACTCGTGTTACCCCCGATAAATGTAATGCCATGACGCCGGCAGCCATTGATGCCAACACTGTGGCAGTGGCAACTATTTTTGATCTAGCAAAATTCGGTGTTGATCGTGTAGTAAATCAGTATCGTCACATTATGGTATTTGATTCTACGAATAATGAGGTGCAATCTGTGCAAATTACTCAAACAAGTAAGCCTCTAGCAGACCATTTTAACCCTTTTGTTATTGTGGAGGGTGGGAAGAAGCGCATCGGCTATCATCGAGTCAACACTGACCTTGTTAAGGTAATACTTTTTTAGTTACCTTCATACAGCTTTAAATTCCTTCAGCATTTAACTTGATAATATAGTAACATTGTTACTTTTAATTGAGGAACAGAAAGGAGAAAATATAGAAAGACAGTTCCATAAGATAGAATCTCCGGTACCAGATGTAGGACTGTTCAGGTTGTCTGGAGCATTTCCGACATTTTCCCGTGATGGCAAGAAGGTTGCATTCGTTGACAATGAGTTCAAATCTGTGTGGGTAGCTGATGAGAAGGGCCTGCTTAATGTTTTTGAGGTACCTAAGTGTTGGATTAGGACAATTAGGGAATATAATGTAAAGCCCAAGAACACTACAAGAAAAACGCGATCATACAACACCCATCACACAACGCTTGGCCGAAAAAGTGTTGCCCAGAATTTTTATACAACAGTTTTTCAAAAACCAAAAAACAGGTGTTGGCTGATATATATTACTACAAGCAAAACAAAACTGTTGTCTAGTAAAACAAGTCAGACAAATCTTTTCATAAACCTCATGTTGTGTGAATGACAAACTTATAGCATTACCACAACGCTATAAAATCCATTGTTTAGTTCTTAGAGGCAGACAACACTTTCTAACATCATGTTGTGCAAGTGAGTAAGTTTGCACAACGGTTTTTAAATGATATGTCTGAAAGATATTGAGACAACGTCTCAATTAACAGTTGTAAAAATGAAACAAGTGTTTTTTTTGTTGGTATATTAAGATGGTGTCAAACAACGTACAAGTATAAGTGTTGTCTGAATTAAAAACGACATACAAGTGTTTTTCTATGTTGTAGATTATACTTTCAGACAATGGGCTAATCAATAAAACCGTTGTCTTACTCTGGTGATTTTTTTTAAAAACATTACCAGAAACAAAGCAAACGTGCCAAACCAAAGGCAACAAGGAAAACCACCCAAATCAGATGCAACAAGCAAATCAACCAACAATCAAGAACTGAAAATAAATAACAGAACCAAGCCAAAGTTATTATGCATGTTCATACAAAGTATAGTAATTGAAAGTACAAATAAAAATACTTCAAGAAAGTTGAATTAGTTCATCAACATCCCGCATGTAACTATCCATGTCATCACCACTATCATTTATCTCGGGAAAATTGGGCATGAAACAGTCATTCTCGAGTTCCACTTCGACGGATTCCTCATCTGCATCATCATTATCTTCATGGTACTTTTTCTCGGGCAATTTCAACACCACCGACCATAATTTTTCAGAGGGATCGTCGATATAACAAACTTGTTTAACATGTTTTGCTAAAACAAACGGATCATTCAAAAAACCCAACCTATTCAAATTAACCGATGTATATCCCAAGTCATCGACCTTAATCCCTTTGTTTATATCTACCCAATTACAAAGAAAAACAGGGACCCTAAAGTGATTATAGTCCAACTCCCATATACTTTTTATAACTCCGTAATATATATGTGATATGTGCGCAATATTTTGATCATTACCCTGCACAACCATTGTGTCTGCTTCTACACACACACCACTGTATTGAACTTGACGCATATCATCACGATCCTTGGTACTAAAGGTAACACCATCCATTCTGTAGCCACTGAATGTAGGAACATCCTTGTTGGGCTCATCTGCAATCCACCTTATCTCGGCCGATATCTCTTTTTCATCGGCCAAATTTGAAGCAATCTGAAAAAAAGGAATTCAAACATGTAAAATAATTCAGGTGAGGTAGTAAGTTGTAAAACAGTGGGAAAAAAATACATCAAACGACGTACGTAATACCTTTTCCTTAAACCATTTTGGGAATGTCTCATTTTGCTTGTTTTTAAGCCACATTTCATCATTTTCATATTCCGGATATTTTGTCATTAAAAAGGCCATGTGTTCACTGCATTTAAAGATAAGACAATATAAGTTGGTTGAACTAATGACAGAAAATATATATGCAATTTTTCAAGTAAGGAGAGAGAAAGTGTAAGAAGTTACTCAATATATGGCCTAACAGCAGTGGTATTTTGTAGAACACATAAATGTGCTACGTGCAAATCAGTACAGCTCGGGGTTATAATCGTTGCACCGGATAATGTCTTGCAAATAGAATCCTTGGTATGCCTACCTTTTTTTGGTACCCCAATTGTCACTTCTTCATTATCCACCAAACATTCAACTGCCTCTTCTGCAATATAGGCCTCAGCGATGCAACCTTCTGCACGAGCTCGATTCCTTATATATCCCTTGAATGTCTTCATGTCTTCGAAGACCCATTTTGTAAAAAATAGCCCATTTGGGACTTGATATAAATATAAGACAACAATCTCATTTGAGGAGGTTGTCAAATTAAAGTAAAGAGATCATCTTCTAAATAATAATCTTAATATAATAATATATTATTCTAGGCTTATCATTTGGCGCTAAAAAGAACTTTACTTTACAGATCCAACCGAAAGATGATTGTTGAGAAGATTGATCCAGGAACGGCCGGGCCAACTCAGGTGAAGGAGTTGACGGCAGAAATCGCCGTCAACCCCTCGACCATCGGTGGTCAAGAACCACCTAAGCAATCTGTGTTAAAACCAAAATGTTTATTTCCTCCACCGGACGGTGCTTCCCATGATCAACCAGTGACTATGAAAGATGCGGATCAAAGAGACAAGAAGCGAAAGTTCAGATCAGATCAACGTTTCAAAGTCCAGACGTCCAAAGGCAAGAATGTCCTCTCAAGTGACATGCGTCTCCATCTTGAAAAGAAAGAAAGGTTAAAGTCTCAAGACAAGGATGACCTGGAGGAGTTGCTTTACTCAGATGAAGAACTTGAACTCTTAGAACGTGAGACTCGAATGCTTCAAGCTAAGCTCGAGAGGAAACGTGAAATTCATCGTCTCCGCCGAGAACTCCAACAAATGTCAATTCAGAATCGAGAACACGATGATGAGCTCTACGATGAAGAAGATGACCCTGAATACGAATATGAACCGTCAGCAGAATCGACATACTCACAGCCGTGCAAGCGTCGACAGCGCACAGTATCGTCTACCGATGTCTCTCAGCGAACTGAATCCACTGAATCCATCCCCCATGAAGAGTTTGCCAAAATGCAGGAGGAAATCGCCCAGATGTGCACCATAATGAGAAATCAGTCAGGATTTGAAACCGTCTCCGAGAGCCCCCTTTTGTTGGTCCTCGAGAAAGCACGCATCAACGGAACATTGAAAAATCCTGCCCTCGATCATTTCGATGGATCCTCCGACCCGTTAGCGTTTCTCAATACTTTCGACGGTCGCATGGCATTCTTTGGACATTCGGAAATCACTCGCTGTCAGTTTTTCTCTACATGCCTTCAGGGCACAACCCTTCGATGGTATAGCAATCTTTCACCTCGATTCATCGACTCATGGACAACATTAAAGAGCAAATTCCAAGCTCGATTCTCCAATAAATATAAAGGCATCAAGGTCAAAGCATCTTTAATGACAATGCATCAACGATCGGGAGAAAGCCTCGCAGCTTCTTAACCTGATTCAGGGAAGAGATCGCCGAGATTCCCGACTTAATAGAACAAATGGCTGTCAATTTCTTAACGACAGGTATCGATAAATCACGACATGGGCTGCTCCTGGAAGAAATTTTTGAGAAAAGGCTGAAAACCCTTCAAATAGTGTTCCAGATTATTGAACATCGTATGATGCTACAAGAAGCTGTGAGTTGCATTTATTCAACCCGACGCTCTTCAAGATATGAACGTCGCCGTAGCTATAGTCTGCGATCTCCCGCGTGAAAGAGACGCCATGAGGGTTGTCGAACACCGCCATCGCGCGCGGAAGACCGTCCTCCGAGGGATAGGAGAGAAAGGGACGGGCAGCCTCGCACACGACCAGAAAAAAAGTTTACTAAACATAACACAGAGAAGACAACAATTCTAGCAGTACTAAAAACGGAACCAGACTACCGACCACCAAGGCCCATGAAGGCTGGTAGACCTCCCAGTTCCAGATACTGCGACTATCATGAAGATACTGGTCATACAACAGAACAGTGCTTTCAACTCAGCAACCTCATAGAGGGAAAGATCCGTCGGGGGCAGTTAATACATTACGTACAACAAGAGGACAATCCCAGACGTCACCATCGGGATGAAGATGACCGTGTCATTGACGTCATATTTGGGGGGGCAGCTTCCGGAGGATTCTCCCACAATTCTAAAAAGCATACGCTCGAGAAATCTTTAACGTCAATCCCTCGACAGTCAAACGCCCTCGCACGAACCCGACTCCGGTCATTTCCTTCTCCGACGATGATTACCACCCGGGGCTCGTTGAAGGTCATCAGGATGCTCTCGTCATCACGACCCGAGTGGGAAATAATACTGTGAAGAAGATGTTGGTCGATAACGGAAGTTCTGTCAATATTCTCTACCATCACGCCTTCTCACGGATGGACATTGGCAACCGGCGACTCGAAAACTCCTGAACTTCGTTGTACGGTTTTATCGAAAATGTGGTCCATGTGGTGGGAACCATTGATATGCCAGTCCTATTTGGCTCACCACCTTGCCAAGTTTGGAAGGTCGTTAAATTTCATGCGATTAGTGCTTCTTCCAGTTTTAATGCCATCCTAGGTCGCACTACAATTACAGCCCTAAGAGCAATAACTTCAATCTCCCATTTGAAGATGAAATTTCCCACCGACTTCGGCATCGGAGAAATGATTGGAGATCAAGCGACCGCGAGACAATACTACTTGACAACAGTTTCCCCAAAGAAAAGGGGAGAGGAAGATCTAGGGGTTACTCAGGTACTCGAGATCGACCCCCGAAGCTCAATTGAATCTACAAACCAGAGTTTATGCTTCCCCACAGAAGAAACTGAGGAGGTCGAGGTAGTCATCGGGGACCCAACAAAGATAACCAAGGTGGGAAAGGGACTCCCTGAACATTTGAAGCAAGAGATCATTAACCTTTTTAGAGAATTTGCTGATATCTTTTCCTGGGACCCGAAAGACATGTCGGGAATTCCCGAGGCAGTCGCACGCCACTCCTTTCACATCAACAAAAACATTACACCAGTACGGCAGAAACGGCGAATATTCTCTGACGAAAAGAAGGCAGCTATTAATCAAGAAATTGACCGACTCCTCGAGGCTAAATTCATTGAGCCCGTCCAATTTCCTACATGGATCTCCAACGTCGTTTTAGTAAAGAAACACAACGGGAAGTGGCGAATGTGCGTCGACTACTCCGATGTTAATAGAGCCTGCCCCAAAGATTTCTACCCACTCCCAAACATCGATCAACTGATCGACTCCACAGCAGGAAACGAGCTCTTTTCCTTTATGGATGCGTTTTCAGGGTACAACCAGATAAAGATGGATTCTCATGATTGGGAGAAAATGGTGTTTATTACTCATAGGGGGTATTCGGATATCGAGTTATGCCTTTCGGACTGATTAACGCCGGCGCGAATTTTCAACAGATGATGGACACGATCTTTGGACCGCAAATAGGGAGGAATATGCTAATCTATGTGGACGATATGATAACCAAATCCAAACTTGCCGTTAACCATTTGCTTGATCTTCATGAGACCTTCGAGAATGCCCGAAAACACAACTTGCGTCTCAATCCTAGCCAATGCTCCTTCGGTCTTACATCCGGAAAGTTTCTGGGATTTCTGGTTACATAGGGAGGTATCGAAGCCGACCCTACGCAGACAAAGGCAATTCTAGAAATGGACGATCCAAAATCTATCAAAGATCTGCAAAAGCTAACAGGGTGCATAGCAGCCCTTCGGAGATTTATCCCTCAGTCGTCCAAAAGGTGTCTCCCGTTCTTTGCCATCATAAAAAAGGCTTCAAGGTCGACACCTTTTGAATGGAACAATGGGTGCAAATCTAGCTTCCCGGAGCTCAAAGCATTTTTGATAAATTCTCCCATCCTCACTCGGTCCATCCCAGGTGAAGCTCTGCGTGTTTACCTGTCGGCCTCCGACGAAACAATCGCATATGTCCTCGTTCGGCTCGACGAAGGAAGGGAGGTTCCAGTGTACTACATTAGTCACTCGTTGTGAGATGCTGAGACTCGATATCCTCAGGTTGAAAAGCTCGTGTACGCCCTGATCATCGCCAGCAGGAAGCTACGACATTACTTCCAAGTAAGGGAAATATACGTGTTGACAAATGCACCTCTCAAGAGAATCTTCCACAAGCCTGATATGACGGGAAGGCTCGCGGCATGGACCATTGAATTAAGCCAGTTCTATATCGAATACAAGCCCCGAACCGCCATAATACTCAAGTCCTCTCAGATTTTGTGGCAGAATGTCAATTCAAGGCCAAACGTTCGAATCTCGATGAAGTTCAGCTAAGACTATGGTTACTATTTGTCAATGGATCATCAACCACCAATTCCGGGGGAGCATGAATAATTCTTATTAGTCTGGAAGGATTTAAGATCCAACAATCCCTCAAGTTCGAATTCCAAGCAACAAACAATGTAGCCGAGTACGAGGTATTAATCGTAGGGTTAAGACTGGCAACGGACCTCGAGGTAGACATTATCGATATATTTGGCGATTCCCAGCTGGTGGCTAAACAAATAAGTGGAGAGTTTAAAACTCACAATGAAAACATGGCTAAGTACCTTGCAATGACACAAGAGTTGCTCAAAAAATTCTCCTCATGGAAACTCTCGAATATTGATAGAGCGGAAAATTAGTGGGCAGATTCCCTCGCCAAGTTAGCCTCGTCTAATTTGCAAATCAATCTCGACCCGGTATATGTTGACACCCTGACATCCCCAGCCATCGATACACCACCAGTCTACCATATTCAGAGCAATCCTGACTGGCGAAAGTCCATTCTCGAGTATATCTGTTAGGTCACACTTTCACTGTAGAGGGGGTGAATACAGTGTTTATTACAATCAAATCAAACTTCAAGAACTTATGTAACAGAAAACAAACTTTATTTAAACAATAAACTCTGTTACAATCTGGAACTGTTATCTCTCAGTGATGAACAAAATATCACGAGAGCTTCTAGAGTTATAATAAATAATATTCTCGATAATGATAACACCTCTAGTGTAAACTCTATTTCTGTGTTTATATACTACACAGTTACAAGATATTCGCTAATTGATATGGAATATAATTCTGCTTCCTAAAATAGATCAATCAGATATCTTCTATTCCAAGTATTCCATTCTTCACGGAATTCCTTCTTCATGCATATCTCTTCTTATGTTTATCTTGATCTTCTTAACTTTAATCAGCTACTGTCCTTATCTGATCGTCCTTCAGCACTTAAGTTCTGATATCTATCTCCTGATAACATAAGTACTGATATCCCTTAAGTTCTGACTTCCAGTACCTTAAGTTCTGACTTCCAGTATAAGTACTGATCAGTTAAGTACTGATTTGTTCTGTTCAAATAAGATCTGAAATCTAAACATAAAACATATTAGCCATGACATTATCAAATATATCTAACAATCTCCCCCAACTTGTAAATTAACAAAATATACAAGTTTAACAGATATTTGATGATGTCAAAAACATTAAGTACAAATGCATGAGAAATAGACAAGATAACTACAACTTACAGTCCTTAAAGTTTTTACCAATTCAACTTCTGATAACAACTTCAACCTGTATAAATATCAGAATTTAAGCAGTTGTAGATCTTCGACTTGGCTTCATCATTTTCTGATCTCTCTGATGTCAGGAGTTGTTCTGAGATAATTCTTCAACAAACATTTCTCAGCATATCTGAGTTCATCAATCATTCTCCGTTTGACATCTTTAAGCTCTGCAGTATCTTCACCAGTTTGAAATATTGCAGCTCTGAGATCATTAATCTTTGCTTTTCTCAACTCCCGATCTAGTCTTATGACATAAGCTTTGTTAGACTCTAGATTGAATTCAAGCCCCTTAATACCAAGATATGTTCTGATCTGTGCAGTATTAGGCTTCATATCAACAATATCACCATTGTGATTTCTGTACTTTGGAACATATCTGCTGTCAGACTTAACAGAATAAAGTCTTTTCTGTCTCTGAATCTGTTCCTTTAAGTAGTTTGCAGCAGTCTCTGTTATTCTGTCATCCACTTGAAGTAAGAATAATACATGCTCCAATTCTTCAAAATACTTCAATGGAATGGCATTTTGTCTTATATGATAAACCCTACCATCTGTCATGAAATACAACATGATGTATTCTTTCAAGTAGGTATGGTAAACCATCTGTACAGATTCTAGTTGATTCAATCTCTCAGGAGTTGCTCCAATACCTGGTTCACTCAAGGAAGTTGGATCATCAGTAGTGTTGTGTACTCTTCTTTCATCAGCACTTCCCAATCCAGTTTTATCTCTAGCTTCCTTTCCAGTAACTACTCTTGCTTCAAAACCACTTAAAGTAGTCTTCAAAGATTGAGTCTGTTTTGCTTTAGTGAATCCTGGTAGGAGTGTTTTAGATTTATCTTCTGATATCAAGTTAACTTGAGCACTGTCAGAGGTTACTTGCTTCTTCTGAATATCAGAACTTACAATTTCTTGACTCTGAACAACTTGAGCCATGTCAGAGGTTGTTTTAAGAATTTTTCTTGAAGTCAGAGCAAGATTATGTTTTCCATCAGTAATTTCTTCTTCCTCAGGAGGTACATAAGGCTTGATAGGTTCACCAACCTTTTCTTTACCCTTGGATCTTGGATCTATCTGTGGTTGTGATCTAGCCAAAGTTTCTTCAGTATGTATCCTCTCTTTGATCACAATGCCTTTAGGTTTTGGAAGTAACTTTTTACCAGAAGCTTCAGATTTAGATGTGACTTTCTCTGATTTAAGTCTGGCTTCTTCTTCCTTTAAACTTTCCAAGTCCATCCCTGGATTTTCTTGAAGAAATAACTGTCTTGACATTTCCTCATCAAGATCTAGAAGTTCATCAGAACTTATCCTTTTACCAGCAGCAGAACTTATTCTTTTCCCAGTATCAGAACTTGTTCTGTGACTAGCTTGTCTTGATGTAAATCTTCTACCTTGACTATGACCACTACCCATTCCAGAGTTTCCTTGGTCATCTTTTCCATCATCCTTTCCTTGCAGTGACTTGTTGGTTTTGCATTTGGACTTAATTACCTTCTCCCCCTTTTTGGCATCAGCAGGTAATAAAAGAGAGATAAGTAGTTCCACTGAGGTCTGGATTTCAGTAAGTTGCGATTGCTGAGAAGCTTGATTTGTCAGAATTTGATCAATCTGAGCTTGTTGCTTCTCTTGAGTTTTCTCAATATAAGCAACCCTGTCAATGGTAGGTTGAAAGAACTTTTTCTTATCAAGTTTCCAAACTTGTTCCTGTTTAATAAAGTTCTCCTGAATCTTGTGTAGCTCTGCATGAGTGTTGGAATGAAGACCTTGTAGATGTTTAGTACTCAATGCAGTGACTCTAAGCTGGGTTTTAAAATCATCAGAATTTAACATTTCATCAGCTTTAGTCAAGTGCTCAGCAAGATGTAAAGCATTTGGAACACATGAAACTGAGTTCCATTCCTTAGTCCACTCCTGTCCTGCAGGAGTTTCACTCCAAGGTACTGGTGCATCCCTGATAACAAACTCTTTTAGCAGTTCAGACTTAGGAAGAGTCAGTGGAGGAGTATGTCCTGAAGGACCTGCTGCATCAGCATCTACAGTTGTAGCAGCTTCACCAGTATCTCCAACATTTGCAGCATCAGAACTTAAAGAATCAGTATCTTCTGATAAGACAACTGTATGAGTAGCAATGGAGGCTTCAACATCCTCTAATTGCTGATCTGATACTAAGTTCTGATCAACAGCCATATCCTGATGCTCACCTAAAATCTGATCATCATCTTGATGCAGAGAAGGTGTTAGTGATAACTCAGGAGTTTGAACAGCATCAGTAACAGGTGTTGTGGAAGGATTATTTGCTGTTGGAGCTTCTAAGAAAAGTATTTCAGGCACAACCAAGTTCTGAATATCAATTTCAGCACTTGTACCTGGATCAACAAGAGATAAAGAAGGTAAATTAGCCTTGTCAGATACAGGTTCCTGAAATGGAGTTGATGGAGAAGAAGTGACTGGAGCAAATTCCTTGTCTTGTGAGATCAGAGATTCCTGATCCCCTTCCTTAGCTGCTTCCTCCTCATCATCTGAAACTGGCCTCTGTGCCCTCTGTTTCTTGTACTTCCTTGTTGATTTGGATTCCTTGGGAGTTGCAGGAACAGTCATACGTCTAAGCCTCTTGAGAAGCCTAGAACCCCCAATTGCAGAATCCTTCTGAGAAGTTGCCTTCTCAGCTTCATTTATCATAGGTTCTGAAGAAGGAACCTGATCTTCAGAATCTGTTTCATCTCTCAAAGTAATCCTCCTCTTCTTCTGAGATGTTTGAGGAACAGTCTTTGTTCTCTTTGGCTTAGAGGATGTAGGCTTCACAGTAGGTGCTGAAGAAGAAGGTTGAGCAGTCTGTGAAGTGGAGAGATATGATTTGAGATAAGTTCTGAGGGTAGGTTGAGTAGAATGAGAGGTAGGGACTGAGGTTGATGGATTTTGGTTATGGTGAGTTGGTTGAACATTTGAGTAAACAGATTTGTAAGTAGCTGGATCAGCATTTACCAGAATCTGTTTCACAGACTGAGGAATCTGTAATTGTCTCACCATTGATTTCTTTGTGTCAGCATTTATCAGGTCGTTAAAGTACCTTTTTGCAACCTTAAAAGGTGGGGTTTGAGTGCTGACTAACTGGGGTTCAGCAGTACAATACGTATAAATAAGTTGACAGAATCTAGCAAAATAAACAACATCTCGATCCTCTGTCATCCTATCCCCAATAAAACCAATTATTCCAGTTGCAAAATCAAAATGAGTTTGATGGATAATAGCATACCCGATGTGCTGACTCAGAATTGGGATAGCATCATAATTAGAACATTTGTTCCCAAAAGCCTTGGTGATGCAATCGAAGAAGAAACTCCATTCTCTTCTGATATGAGCCCGTTTCAACTGTCCAAGTTTCGTCAGACTCTGTTCATATCCCAAATCAGTCATTAACCCCCGAAGTTCTGATTCCTCTGGTATAGAGAAGGTACAATCTTCTGGAAGATGTAATGCTCTTCGTACTGTACCAGGAGTGACTACATAGGAAGAATCACCCACTTGGAAGATAATACTGGGAGTTCCACGTTTACCACCATCATCAAAAATTCCAGTCCTCCAGAACCGCAGAACTTGTTGACTTGAAAATAATTCAGGCTGAGTTAAGGCGTACCCAACCCTACTATGTGCAAGAAGATCTTGCACAAAATGCAATTCAGATGGAGCGTCAGCATGATCAAGAATTGCAGCATAGTTGTTTGGAACAAACTTTGCTCCATCAATGATTAAATCCTTTGGTGCCATGTGAAAAAATATTGAAATTCAAGTATGCCTGTTAGGTGTTTGAGATAATATCTGTATGAAAACAACGGAAATAGTAAAGTGAAGGAGAGTAAAAGTAAGAAGAGAGATAGAAGATGAAGAAATTAAAAAGATTAAAGAAATCTTCTCTCTGCTGTACTTATACAAAAGAAATATTACCGTTGGACACCTGTCAGACATGCAGTAATAACGGATAGTTACTGGGCTCGAGAAAACAGTAATCATGACTTACCCATTTGCCGAGTTTCAAGGAAAAACTGTTCCATTTATCAAGGGAAACAATTCAAATTTTAACCCGTTATAACTGATTGGATTATTTTGCACTGCAACATTAATATTCTGAAAATGAATCATGTTAAAAATGACCGAGATAATTTCGATGAATAAGTGCTGACAAAGAATCAGAACTTAAATCAGAACTTAAGACAAAATTTAAATGGTCATCAGAATATCAAGCAGGATTTAACAACACAAGATAAAATAACTCAGAGACAAAATCTTGAAGTAAAAACAGTTTTCATTAATATATCAAGTCAATACATAGATGAAATAGAAATTACATCAATACAAGATTTTCCCTAAGCTTCTAATCCTAACGTCAACAGCTTTAGTCCTAGCTAAGAAGCCTGACAAAGCTGAGGATGAAGAAGAACAGGAAGAAGACGAGATTAAGTCATCTTCCTCTTCCTATCTTCGACAAACAAGATGGCGAGTCGAATGATTCGCTCTTGCTGACGGATAGCTTCCCGCCGTTCCGCCTCCAATCGATCAAGATGAAGCTGGTAGTCCATCTCGAAGAACAGAAGTTGGTTCAGCACCGCCTGTGGGACAGAGCCCCATATCTCTTCAGGAATGGCAGTTACATGCCACTCCTGCTGCCAGTCGGCGCAGCTTAGCTCCATATGAAAATTTTGGTAATTCAAAAACATGTTGTATCGAACCATGATGCTTTTGAAAAAGAATATGAAGTTAAGATTGTGAGAAAAATTGATGAAAGGGCTAAAGTGAAGTGGTTGTTGATATAGGCAAGAGAATGCCAGGAGACGCGAAGATATTGAATGCAGACAGGTAGAATTAAATCTACCTCGTCTCCCTAGACTTTGAAAAAGAATAACAGTCATTGGAAAAGGAATGTGCACATGGAACAAGAGTGAACTGTTCAAGGACGAGTGCCATTATGTTTTAACCATAGACTATTAATCTTCCACTTCAACATTTCGAAATTAATCTGAGACTGTTACCAAATTTTATTTACAGATAAGTCAAGTAAAGGGTTAGACTGAAAAATCAGAACTTAGACCTATATCAGAACTTAACAGTCATCAGAACATAATGTCTTAACTCGAACAAGGAATAGCTATCTTAGTAGATACTCATACAAGTTCTTAGTTATGAACGTCAGAAATTAATCATCAGAACGTGTAACTAGAACTTGTCCTCAGAATTTGTGCAGAAGTGACACAATGACTGTTTATCTAAAATAACATAGACCACCACAGAAATTTCATCATTCATATGGAGTGATGTGTGTGTGCATTAAGCTAAATAACAGACAAAGAGTAAAGTCTGATCTACTTCAGTACATCTTAGAAATAAGTCATAATTAAAATTTTGCTAAAGATCTGTCATTATCCTGAAACCTACTGATAAATGAGTTCATGCATGAGTTCACCTCTACTGTTTTTGTGCTAATTTTATGCATCTTTTGAAATTCTATTTTACAGAGGCTTCTCAGTGTAAGTGAGTCACGACTGTTTATTAGAATTTATGCTATTATCAGAGTATTTCTCCAGTAATCATAGAGTGTGAAAAGTCACCAAGAAAATATTTTGCTTTTCTAATGCATATTTACTTAATACCAGCAATGCACTTGGGTCGTCCCTTTCACATTTTTACTCTAGATCTCAAAGGAGTACCTGATATTATTCTTTGATTATTGTTCTTCTTCTTTTGATAAGTGAGGTTTATCAGCACTTAGTACATTCAGCAGTTTTACTAGAATCAGAACTTAAACAGATGAGTAGCATTATTCTAATTTGTGACTTAGTAATAAGATATACAAAGTAAACTTAACTAAGCTCAGTTATCAGAATTTGCTTGTGTCATAAGATTTCCACAGAAATAACTACTTCTTTCATGGGATCATTTGTTTATTGAAGACTAGTAGGTCAGTATCTAGCACAGTTATCCTCATAGGATAGAATAGTTACTGAAACAGACATATCACTTATCAGAGTTTAGACACATATATCAGACAACAGTCAGTACTTGAAGACATTTATCAATTAATGCACAGAATATACAAAGAGATTAATTCTGTAAATACTGATCATAAAGTCTGATAACATAGAACAAGTTTAAGCAGATTTAGAGAAAGAACCTGAAATCATTCCAAGTTCATTTACCAATTTTGAAAAGGTAGCTTCACACAGTGGTTTTGTGAAGATATCTGCTACTTGTTGATCTGTGGGAACAAAATGCAATTCCACTGTACCTTCATCCACATGTTCCCTGATGAAATGGTACCTGATGCTGATGTGCTTTGTCATAGAGTGTTGAACTGGATTACCTGTCATAGCAATAGCACTTTGATTATCACAGTAAATAGGGATTTTGAAATATGTTAACCCATAATCCAGTAACTGATTCTTCATCCAGAGAATCTGTGCACAGCAGCTTCCTGCAGCAATATACTCTGCTTCTGCAGTTGATGTGGAAATTGACTTTTGTTTCTTGCTATAGCAAGAAACCAATCTGCCTCCAAGAAATTGGCAGCTTCCACTTGTGCTTTTCCTGTCAATTTTGCAACCTGCAAAATCTGCATCTGAGTAACCTATTAATTTAAAATCTAATTCTCTAGGATACCATAATCCTAGATCAGCTGTGCCTTTAAGATACTTAAAGATTCTTTTTACAGCTGTTAAGTGAGGTTCTCTTGGATCTGCTTGAAATCTTGCACAAAGACAGGTAGCAAACATGATATTTGGTCTACTAGCAGTTAGATAGAGAAGTGAGCCAATCATACCTCTGTAATCAGTAATATCTACTGAATTACCAGTATCCTTATCCAGTTTTGTTACAGTGGCCATGGGAGTGGATGCACTTGAACAGTCTTGCATTCCAAATTTTTTCAGCAAGTTTCTGGTGTACTTAGATTGACAAATAAAAGTTCCTTCTTCACTCTGCTTGAGTTGAAGGCCCAGAAAATAACTAAGTTCTCCCATCATACTCATCTGATATCTTGACTGCATTAGATTGGCAAACTTTTTTGCAAAGTTTGTCATTTGGAGACCCAAAAATGATATCATCAACATAAATCTGGATCAAAAGTAAGTCCTTGCCATGGTTGAGATAGAACAATGTTTTGTCAATAGTTCCTCTGTTGAATCCACTTTCCAGAAGAAACTGAGCTAAAGTCTCATACCATGCTCTAGGAGCTTGCTTAAGTCCATAAAGTGCTTTATCAAGCCTGTAGACATAATCTGGATGTTTGGAATCTACAAAGCCTGGAGGTTGTTCAACATATACTTCCTCTTCCAATTCTCCATTGAGAAAAGCACTTTTCACATCCATTTGAAAGACAGTAAACTTTTTGTGAGCAGCATAAGCCATGAATATCCTTATGGCTTCTAACCTAGCAACTGGAGCAAATGTTTCATCATAGTCAATTCCCTCCCGTTGAGAATATCCTTTTGCAACCAGCCTTGCCTTGTTCCTTACAATTATGCCATCACTGTCAGTTTTGTTTCTGAATACCCACTTTGTACCAACAACCGATCTATTCTTGGGTCTTGGCACTAAGGTCCAGACTTTGTTTCTTTCAAATTCATTCAACTCTTCCTGCATTGCTTGCACCCAATCAGCATCTTGAAGAGCTTCTTCCACTTTCTTTGGCTCAGACTGAGAGAGAAAAGAATTGTAAAGACATTCATTCGAAGTACCTGTTCTAGTTCTGACACCTGCCTCAGGATTTCCAATTATTAAATCAGGTGTATGTGATTTTGTCCACTTCCTTGCAGATGGAAGATTTTCTCTAGAACTGGATGCTCCCCCATAATTCATGCTGTCTTCGATTTCATTTTCTGATGCTCCCCCTGAAACTATGCTCTCTGAGTTGGATCCTTCAGTATTTAGATTATCAGCACTGTCAGTACTTGGCTTATCAGAACTTGACGAATCAGAATTTGACGAGCCAGATGTATGTTCTGATGCTTCTTGAGATGTGATCAAATCTTGAGTATGCTCCCCCTGCAATGGTGCATCTTCCTTTGACGTAGTCACCACAGTTTCAATAACATCAGAGTTTAATCCATCAGAATTTACAGTATCAGGACTTAGACTGTCAGGACTTGAGGTATCAGAATATGAATCTTCATTTTCAAATCTCAGCTTATCATGATCAATGCAATCTTCAAGTCCAGTGATCTTCTTGTCATCAAAAGAGACATTGATAGATTCCATGACCACTTTTGTTCTCAAATTATAGACTCTGAAGGCTTTTGTAGAAAGTGGATATCCTACAAAGATTCCCTCATCAGCTTTTAGATCAAACTTGGATAGCTGTTCAGGATGAGTCTTGAGAACAAAACACTTACATCCAAATACATGAAAGTATTTGAGATTTGGCTTCTTGTTCTTCACCATCTCATATGGTGTTTTTCCATGCTTGTTAATGAGTGTTGCATTTTGAGTAAAACAAGCAGTCTGCACAGCTTCAGCCCAGAAATAGGTTGGAAGCTTTGCTTCTTCAAGCATTGTTCGTGCAGCTTCAATTAGAGTTCTATTCTTCCTTTCAACAACTCCATTTTGCTGTGGAGTTCCAGGAGCAGAAAATTCCTGCTTTATTCCATGATTTTTGCAGAACTCTTCCATTATCAAATTCTTGAATTCAGTGCCATTATCACTCCTCAAAATTTTCACAGAATCTTTGATCAATTTATCCAGATGTTTGACATGATCAATCAGGATAGATGCAGTTTCACTTTTTGTGTGCAAGAAATACACCCATGTGTATCTGGTGAACTCATCTACTATGACCAACACATATTTCTTCTTTGCAATAGACATGACATTCACTGGACCAAATAGATCAACATGAAGTAGATAGTAAGGCTCAAGAATTGATGATTCAGTCTTGCTCTTGAACGAAGATTTTCTTTGTTTAGCCTTCTGACATGAGTCACAAAGACCATCAGAAACAAACACTGATTTTGGCAGTCCTCTCACAAGATCTTTCTTGATCAGTTCATTTATCTTGTTGAAGTTTAAATGAGAGAGTTTCTTGTGCCAATTCCAGCTTTCTTCAGTTGAGGCTCTACTCACTAAACAGATTGCAGAACCATCAGAACTTGTTGAAAGCTTAGCTTCATAAATGTTACCACGCCTGAATCCCTTCAGAACAATTTTTCCTTTAGATTTACTAACTATTTCACAATGTTCTGCAAAGAAATCAACATGATAACCTCTGTCACAGATTTGACTTATACTCAGTAAGTTGTGTTTAAGTCCTGAGACCAGAGCTACATCTTTAATAATGACATTCCCAAGATTGATATTGCCATATCCCAAGGTTTTTCCAATGTTGCCATCTCCATAAGAAACACTTGGGCCAGCTTTCTCCACAAAGTCTGATAGCAGGGCCTTATTTCCAGTCATATGTCCTGAACATCCACTGTCCAGAACTAGAATATTTTTCCTGTTGCCCTGCAATCAAAAAGACCACTAATTATTAGTTTTAAGGACCCAGATTTGCTTGGATCCTTTGGCCTTTTTAGGTTTGTTAACATTTGCAGCGGATTTAACATCAGATTTTATGTTAACAGTTTTCTTATCAGACCTTATACTAGAAGGAACAACAGAAACTTTCTTTAAAGAAGGTTTTATTTGATAATAATCATAGTACAAACTATGATATTCCTTACAAGTATAAATGGAATGCCATAAACTACCACAATGAAAACAAGGATTTTGTGGTTTGTATCTAACAGACTGACTCTTAACTCCTGACTTTGTAGATAAGGAGTTAATATTCTTATTCTTCCTGCAAAAAGAAGCCAGATGGTTAGAACTTCCACAGTTATGACATGCTTTCCTAGGAGCATCAGGAACAGATTTATAGTTATTGCTTTTATTCACACCTTCCTTTCCATTCCTGTTTTTCCTAGGTGATTTTACCTTGTTTGCATCCTTAACATCTTTCAGCTTATGCTTAAGCTGCTTCTTCGTCATTAAGCCTATGTTAACTTCAGCTGTCTTTTCCTGTTTTAGTTTGTCAGAAGCTAATTCCTTTTTAACTTCTGATTTCTCATTTTCGGATTTTTCAGTTACAAACTTAACAGGTTTTAACTTCGGCTTTTGCTTATCAACAGGCTTAATTTCTACAGTTCCTTTTTCATTTTCTCCATAGCCTAAACCCTCTTTCCAGTTTCCACTGCTTAGCAAATTTTGAGTTGTTTTGCCAGAGTTAGTCCAAGTTCTGATAATCTCTCTCTCCTTTTCTAACTCAGTTTTTAGAGATTCATTCATTTTTAGCACTTCATCCCTAATATAAAAAGCATTATCTCTATCCTGCTGAGTTTGATGAAACATGACTAACTCTTTTTCTAAGAAATCATTTCTTTTCTTAAAAGCAAGATTTTCAGAAGTTAATCTTTCACATGTTAAAGTTTGATCTCTATAACTAACAAACATGGTTTTAAGATATCTTCTCAACTCATCAATATCATCAGTATGAAAAGCATAAGTAGTCTGAGGTACCTTTGTTTCAGCAGCTTCAGAACTGCTCTCAGAACTTGATTTATCAGCATTTGCCATCAATGCATAGTTCTCCTCACTTTCAGAGTCTGAGGTGTCTGTCCAGCTTTTCTGCTTTGTGACAAGAGCTTTGCCTTTGTCATTCTTGGTCTTCTTGCAATCAGGAGATATGTGGCCTTTCTCACCACAATTATAACATTTAACATTAGCGTAATCTCCTCTGTCAGACTTTCCTCCTTTTCCTTCAGATCTTCTGAAATTCTTCTTATCAGAACTTATGCCTTTCCTGGAAAACATCTTTCCCTTCCTGAACTTCCTGTATGCAATCTTTGTGATTCCTTTCACCATAAGAGCACACAGCTTCATCATCTCCTCATCAGCATCAGTTTCAGGCAAGCTTTCAGAATCTGAGTCATCATCACTCTCAGAACTTGATGACTCAGTATCAGATTTTATGATAAGAGCTTTACCCTTATCTTTCTTTGAGGAAGGTGGTTTGGGGGATTCCTCTTCAACCTTGAGAGCAACTGTCCTTGACTTTCCTCCTTTTCTCTTGCTTCTTTGTTCCATCTCAAGTTCATGGGTCTTGAGCATTCCATAGATTTCATCAAGAGTTGTTTCATCAAGATTGTAGTTGTCTCTTATTGTTGTTGCCTTCAAATCCCAACATTCAGGAAGAGCTAACAGGAATTTGAGGTTTGTATCTTCAAGATCATACTCCTTATTTACTAATGACAAGTCATTCAAGAGTTTGACAAATCTATCATATACATCAGTCAATGACTCATTAGTCCTAGAGTCAAAGTGTTCATACTCTTGAGTGAGTATTGTCTTCCTGTTCTTCTTAACTGTTTCAGTTCCTTGACACCTTGTCTCCAGTGCATCCCATATCTCCTTAGCAGTCTTGCAGTTGATTACCCTGTTTGACATTACATTATCAATGGCACTATGCAATAAGTGACGTACCTTGGCATCCTTAGCAATAGATGCTATATCTTCAGCAGTGTAATCAGTCTTTTCCTTTGGTACGGTCATTGCTGCTTCACCTGCAACTACAACAGCGAGCTTGGTAGGTTTGTGAGGCCCTTCCCTGATTCTATCAAGGTATTCTGGATCTGTTGCTTCCAGAAACATGGTCATCCTTACCTTCCATATGGGATATTCAGATGGTCTCAATATGGGAACTCTGATAGTCTCATATCGACTCTGAGTTGATATCTTTGATGATTCCTCAGTTTTGGTAGGCTTAGTTGGAGTTTCTGTGTCAGACATGATTGTGTTTGGATCTTTAACTGTATGTGTGTTAACAGATAGCTCTGATACCACTTGTTAGGTCACACTTTCACTGTAGAGGGGGTGAATACAGTGTTTATTACAATCAAATCAAACTTCAAGAACTTATGTAACAGAAAACAAACTTTATTTAAACAATAAACTCTGTTACAATCTGGAACTGTTATCTCTCAGTGATGAACAAAATATCACGAGAGCTTCTAGAGTTATAATAAATAATATTCTCGATAATGATAACACCTCTAGTGTAAACTCTATTTCTGTGTTTATATACTACACAGTTACAAGATATTCGCTAATTGATATGGAATATAATTCTGCTTCCTAAATTATATCAATCAGATATCTTCTATTCCAAGTATTCCATTCTTCACGGAATTCCTTCTTCATGCATATCTCTTCTTATGTTTATCTTGATCTTCTTAACTTTAATCAGCTACTGTCCTTATCTGATCGTCCTTCAGCACTTAAGTTCTGATATCTATCTCCTGATAACATAAGTACTGATATCCCTTAAGTTCTGACTTCCAGTACCTTAAGTTCTGACTTCCAGTATAAGTACTGATCAGTTAAGTACTGATTTGTTCTGTTCAAATAAGATCTGAAATCTAAACATAAAACATATTAGCCATGACATTATCAAATATATCTAACAATATCCTGGTAAATAAGCTTCCCACAGAGAAAAATGAAGCCCGTGCAGTCATGTTTAAAGCAACAAACTACTACACGATAGGCTCAGTATTGTATCGACGCGCCTTAACTGAACCATTACTCCGATGTCTAAGCCCTAAAGATGTTGATCAGGCAATCCTCGAGGTTCATACAGGGATATGTGGCGAACATCTCGGGGGAAAGAACTTAGCTCTTAAAATCATGAGACAGGGTCTGTATTGGCCCACACTCCGGAAAGATTGTGAAAGTTATGTTCGAAAATGTCAGGCATGCCAAAGACATGGAAACGTGAGTCATCGACCCACGACAGAGCTCAACTCGATCCTTGTCCCTGTCCTTTCTATCAATGGGGGATAGACATCGTGGGACCTTTCCCCAAGTCCAAAAACCAGTGCCAATACATTGTGATCGCAGTCGATTATGCAACAAAGTGGGTCGAGGTAAAACCCCTCTCCAAGATAAGAGAGAAATAAATGATTGAGTTTTTCATGGAGTATGCGGTATTTCGATTTGGAATCCCAAGGATTTTAGTCTCAGACAATGGAACACAATTTGTAGGGGCACAATTTGAGAAAGCTTTAAGCGATTTAAAAATCCAGCATATTAAGGCCTCAGTTGCATACCCACAGGCCAATGGCCTTGCAGAAGTGACGAATAGAACCATCCTACAAGGGTTAAAGAAAAGAATAGAAGAAATTCCCCGTTGTTGGGTCGATGAACTTCAAAATGTGTTGTGGTCCTACAGGACAACTTCCCGAAGCGCAACAGGAGAAACACCTTTCCGCCTCGCATATGGCGTCGATGTTGTTCTGCCCGTCGAAATTAGCCTGATTTCCCCAAGGATCGAGGTCTTCGATCCCTCCCTCACGATCGAAGGCTTGTGCTTTCACAATAACTTGCTTGAAGAAATAAGAGAGGAATCTCGACTACGCATGATCGCACAGCACAGCAAGAAAAGACCGCAAAATACTTTAACAAAAAAGTCAAAAACAAGCGCTTCGAGGTTGGAGACCTCGTCCTTCGAGATTCCGCTGCATCACATCCCACCATTTCAGGAAAACTTAAACCAACAAGGGAAGGCCCCCTACCAAGTGTCGAAGGTCGTCAGCGCAGGAACCTATGAGCTCTCACACCTCGATGGTCAACCAATTAAGAACGCCTGAAACGGCATTCATCTCAAGAAGTTTTATTAGTGATTAACTTTTATATGTAATATATGAAACATTAAAGGCCATAACGGTCCTACCAAAAACCAACCCTCGATGCAATGAGGGTCATTATGAGATCCCCATCGAGGGACGTTCAATTTATGAAAGCTTTCGAGTTATTTTACGAAACATTATATTTCATCATCCGCTTACTCTATCCTTTTTAAAAAAAATGATCCAAATGACGAACAATAAGTAATCCCTCCATATGCAAGTTATATTTATATAATCCAATTAAACACTATGCGAACAAACTCAAGGGTGAACAAGTTTGTAATGAACTCCAAAAACTCCAAGTAATAGAAAAATTTCATGCTTATGTTCCTGTCACGGCAAAAATTATGAACCAACATAAAATTCTCGAGATATTACCAATAGGAAAAGTGTACCAACATGCAAATAGAACAAACCGATCCCTCAAGGAATTAACCCAACCTCCTCACATAATAAATCGCAGGATATTTGAACAAATAAAGTCACAGCTAGATAAATCAACGAGAAATAGGTGGGATTAAAGCAAACTTCTTAAATGTCTACGGCCAAAAAGACCTCATTAAAAATACGCCACATAAGGTATCATGAAAACATAACAAGCAAGCTATCATCAACAAGGAACATCGTAGTTCAAAACATAATTAGCAAAAACTTAAAACTCATACATCACTCACGGGGCATTCCCCGCCTTCAAGGTTTATCTGTCGGATTATCAGGTTGAGAATCCGCGAGGTCAAGAATATAATCCTCAAAAGAGTGCCCCGTGGTATCGAACCCCGCCCCTTGCATCCTGGAAATGCATCGTCTATAACCGTCTCCAAGGGCGTTGGCGATATCCTCGACCCCCTTCTGGACTTCCGCCTTCAGAGTGGTATTCTCTTCAACAATCAATATGTACGATGAATTCATGCCCTCGCCGTGGCGTTCCAAACCTTCACACTTCTCTTTCAAATCGTCGCACTCCTTCTCAACTTCATGAACCCTTCGCTCGAGCTTCAACACCTTCGTATTCATCGACTGCCCCACAACATCCATCTCACTAACTTTCTTGGACAACGCAGTATTCGCATTGGCCAAATCCGCCGACCTCTTTTCCAACTCCGAGTAATTCAACCCAAGTTTCTTCTTCTCTACCTTAAGAGCGGCCACCTCAGCTTCCAGTCTCTTGCGAGCCTCTTCATTACCATCGACCCAGAATTCTTCCACAATATGCATGAAATCCGTGAGGAACTGTCACAATCCACAAGTACAAAAGTCAATAAAAAAAATGAATGGCACAGTAAATACAAAATAATAAAACTCAACGAAAAGCAATACACCAAAACAAAATTCACATACCCTCCCAGCTCGACTCTTGCATCTATCAGCAAGATCATCCCGACATCGACCATCGAAAGCAACTGCGTCTTGGGGAAGATGAAAGATATTAAAATCCCTCAATGACACGGTGGTCCTACCCGTCCAACGCTCGCTGGGTTGAATCTCGACCCTCACAGGCTCCTTTTTAGATCGATGCTCGACAGTATTGGCCATCAAGACCCTATTGCCAACCAAGGCGATGGTCTTATTCACCCCGCTACCCGCTGCAGCTGGCTCCACAAACTCGCCACCACCTAAGTTAGCATCCTCTATCTCACGACGACCTCTCTTGTGAGGATTCAGCTCCACCGGCTCAGCATCAGACACAGTCTTCCCAGGATCTTCCACAATTTTGTTTCCTTGATCATCTAACAGCTCTATTGACACAGAGTGTCCAGTACCCGATGCTCCAACTCTTGAAGGGCCGGGGTGTATGCCATCGACACTCTTCCTCGATGCACGCTGAACAAGCAACATCATAGTCTTATCCATCTCTTTCCTAACTCTGCTGTTTAAAATCTTCTGCAAAGAAGCTCCAACCACTGAAATAAGACAAAGGAAAGGAAAAACTCAGTGCAAGATAAATAAAAAAACAACAACATATTAACATCGACACAGAAAGTAACAGTTAAATGAATAAAAATGAGATAGAAGAAAAGATAAGAAATGATAATAAGAAGCAACAGAAAAGATTAGTCATCGGAAATTCCCCCTTACAATCATGCATTTTCAAAAAATCAGACTCCTTTAACTGTAGATGGGTATACATCGACCTCGTTCCATGAAACTCGTTCAAATACCTCGTGTCACACTTCTCGAGGTTATTTAAGTAGTCGATGGTAAGCTGACTCACTTTCCCATATGGTTTCACAAACTCCAAATCAGGTCCCCTAAAATACAACCACTTAGCGTGGTACCCCGAATTAGAAGATCGAACACTGACAATCTTAATCCTCCTATAAGGACAGTCAAAATAAACCTGTCCGTCGTGATATCTAACTGAATATATTGAAAAGAAAAGTTTAAAAGAGGGAATCCTGTTTCTATCACAACAAAGAGCGACGAACCCACTAAGCTGTGCAATGGAATTGGGCGTCAACTGACTAACCCCACATCCAATAGCCTTGAACATCGCCAAGAGAAATGGATGCATAGGCAACCGGAGTCCGAAGTGGAAAAGTATCATCGATATCCCGTGCATCCCAAATTTTGGCATCATCCACACTCGCTCATCAGCCGTCGGCACTCGGTAACGGTAACCATTCGACAAATCCACATACAGTTTTAACTTATTCAACGGAGGGTCCTTAGTAATATAATAGCTTAAATAGTTCAAACTCGTCTTACCCTCGAACTCTTCCCTACCCAACCAAAGGCTATCTTCAACAACTTGTCGCCTCTTTTCTAACGTAGGCGAGGGAAGAGGTCCCATAAGGAATACCCCCAAGAACTCGTCCTCTTTTCTAAATAAGGAATCTCCAAATTATTCAGATTCAAGAAAGACTCTTGATCACCTTCCTCCAGGGGTCACTTACCGGGGTCTCGATCAGAAACGATGCGGATGGAAGATGAACTAGATTGATCCATTGACAAAGAACGTAGAAACCGAACAAACTAATCGAGAAAAGCAAAATGCAAAAGCAAAAAAAAAATAACACAGTAAGAAGGAGGATGGACTTACAGGTGATTGCTACAATAACCGAAGTTTTGAGGATGAATAGAAATTCTCCAGGCGGACGCTGCACTTTTGTTAAGGAGAGAAGAAGCCGAACAGTCTAAGTTCCCAATCAATAACTCCTAGAAAATAAAAACAAAAATACTTATATGTTTCAAAAAAAAAAGAAGTAAAAGAAAAACAAAAATAATAACAAATAATGTGCACAAACATTCACTCCTATTTCACTTATCTCCGTCTTTATTTTCCTATTTTTTACTAACATTTACTTTTTATGTGTTTTTTTACCATGTTTTGCTCATGTTCCCAATTCTCAGGTCTCGAAATAAATAAAGCATAAATCTAAAAAATAGTTGCTTGAACTGGGTGGGGGACAAATGTTGGACCAAGAGAATACAACCCAAAGAAATTATAATTAGGACAATTAGGGAATATAATGTAAAGTCCAAGAAGGCCCATTTTATAAGAAATAACCCATTTGGGACTTGATATAAATATAAGACAATAATCTCATTTGAGGAAGTTAAGGTTGGCAAGAGATCACCTTCTAAATAATAGTCTTAATATAATAATATAATATTCTAGGCTTATCACTAAGTATAACATAACTAGCTTGTAAATGTATGGTGACATGATTCAATATAAAGTCAACTTGAAGAAAGTTAAACTTAAAATTTTGGAAAATGTTAAAAAATTTCAAATGGAGGATTCAAGAATGGATCCCAAATTTTACGTGACACTTTTTTGATTTTTTATTTTACAATTAAGTAAGATGGATCATGAGTTGGATGATTAAGAGTTTATCTCTTGTCGTACTAAGTTGCGGGTTTGGGTTTGATTCTCGTTTACCATGAGATTTATGAGAAAAAAATACTCATTAGGTGTGACTCTCCTATCATCAAAGTGCTAAAGCGAATAAAGTTCGGGCATCATTTTGCACTTTATGCTGCCTTTATGATATCTTGCCAATACTTGGCAACCGTTAGTTTCTGATCAATAACTCTGGTATATTTTGCTATATGATTGTAGACTGAAGGACCCAACAAGATCTCTCCGGTATGGAACCAGAACTCAGACAAAGATATGCTTTATGTGTGTATGGGACCATCCTTTTCGGCCCAGCAGAAACTGGATATCTGTCTACTCCCCAATGTTTCCGGGCCTCAACAACATGACCAACTTCTCACTAATGGCTTTAATAATGCCTTCCCATCCACTAATCCAGAAGGTAAATATTTAACATCCTACTTTCTGTATTTTCGAAGATGGACCGTAAAATTTAGAAATGCACTTCTCTGTTTTGATATTGTACAAGGTAAAAATTGCAATCTTTATATGAATCAATTGGTTGGAAATTGAAACAGGGACTAAACTGGTTTTTCGATCAACAAGGGATCATGATGGAGATCCGAATGAATACAAAAATTTATACATAATGGAGGAAGCAGAATCAGGGGATTACGGGGAAGGCAAAATAACTAGACTTACAACTGGGAATTGGGTCGACACACATTGCGTTTGGTCCCCGAGTGGGGAGTGGATAGTGTTCTCATCAACTCGTGACAAGCCTGCATCTGCACCACCAAAGGACAATGATCTTGACGTTGGATACTTTGCTGTATATCTAGTGAACCCAAAAGATCCGTCGGTTGTGGTAAGGGTGCTAAGAAGTGCAGATAATATCGCTGGTCATGTGAACCATCCGCTTTTTAATCCTGATGGGAAAAGCATTGTTGTAGTTGCAGATCTTGCTGCAGTTTCTGTTGATCCCATCTCTTTGCCTCTTGTCGAGCATTCTGTGAGGGCCTACGGAGATATATTTTCAGTCGATATTGACAAAGATGACATTAAAAAAAATGAAGATAAAAAGAATTTTAAACGCATCACCCATTCTAGGTACGAGAATTCAACTGCCAGCTGGACGATGTTTTCAACAGAGGACCCAAACGCAACATGGAATCTGCAATTCAGTGGAAAATACACTCCAGCATGTCCTTATGCACCTGATGATGGAAGTGAAAGTTGGCACATGACTGGCCACCTCTGCATCCCAAAACGCCTTTGTTGATTGTCTTTAATTTGTTGTATGCCTGGCCAGATACGCTAGCTAGCTACTCGTAAGTCGTATCTCAGAATGCAACTTCATCTTGGTATTTGTGTATGGATCGCTATAACACTTAGTAATTAACAAGGGAAGGGAAAGGTCCCCATATGTACATGTTCGAGTTGCTGTCCTATGACTTGCGCACTCTTGTTGATCTTTTAGATTTGCTTTCGGACATGATAACCTTGTGCACCGTTCTTTATTTCTAAACTTAGCTATCTTTGCCTGAGTCATGATGCCTTACGCACTCTTTGCGACAATTCGGATCAAATCCCGAGTCTTTTTCGAAAACCGGATCACCGATTCCTCTTGCTGGGGTGTTACACTCTTGCTGTTTTTATTCAAGTTACAGGCATGTTTGTTAGATGTCAATTCCAGTGGACAAAATCGCTTAGACACACAGGCCTTCTCCCACTGTGCTTCGACCCTCAGAGAGGGGTATGAGCTAGCCCTAGCCTAAGCCTTGTGAATTGTAAGAGATTTTTTTTCATAATATGCGTTGTTTCTTATAAAGATTATATTATTTGCTTACGTGTCCACATACTTGAATATTATTGATTTTCATCAAGGCAAATGCCCTACATACACCACTTAAACCTTAGACAAGCTTATACCGTTGCAATATATGATGTAGAATAATGTATTTTTTTATTAATAATATTGCATGATATTATCCTGCAATATAAAGTATGAAATTACGCTACAAGTTATAATTTTGCAATATTTAGTGCAGGACCATTTAAGTGCTATAAGGTTTAAAATTTAAGTAGTTTACTGTTTATGCTGAATACAACTCTTTCCATCAAATAGAAAGTAACGGCACAATATTACATGATTATAAAAATATTAATAATTTCCATCAAATAGAAAGTAACAGCACAATATTGGACGAAGGTATGCTGGAATAGATCAAGGTTTACTGGAAGGAATCAGTGGAGATATATTTATACTGAAGCATGCAAATAGGCATTCATGGACATCGCTTGGGGATGCAAGGGTGTCCAGAGGTGCCCCAACCTCTATCTTCTTCTATGAGTCGATTCCATACCGCATTTGTGTCCCTTGTTGAGAATGTGGTCCAGGTACCAGTTGAATTTTCATATCTAGTATGTGTCAGCCGATTAAACTTCTTCACATTCTTGTTTTTCTGTATGTCATTTGGATCAATATCAACAGTGAAAATATCCCCATAAGGCCTTGCAGAATGCTCGATAAGTGGCAAAGAGATCGGATCAACAGAAACTGCAGCAAGATCTGCAGTGACCACAATGCTCTTCCCGTCTGGACTAAAAAAGGGGTGGTTCACATGCCCTGCAAGGTCATCTGCACTTCCCAGCACTCGTACCACCACATCTGGATGTTCAGGATTCACCAGAAATACTGAAAAATATCCAGCATCAAGCATGTGGTCCTTGCTTGGGGCATTCTCAAGCTTGTCACGAGTGGAAGAGAATACGATCCAATTTCCACTAGGTGACCATTGACAATGTGTGTCAACCCAATTTCCCTTTGTTAGCTGTGTTACGTCTCCTTCGCCATAATCCCCTTCTTCAGGGTCCTGCATTATGTATAAATTCTTGTATCCCTCTTCTTTTTTGAAGCCTCTTGTAGATCGAAACACTAATTTTGTGCCTGTAATATGATTTTACCCCAAACTCAACAGCATTAGTTACAAAATCATGATAAAGGGTCTGTCTATATACAAAGATTTTGTATCAAAACATACATGTTCTCTGTTTGGTCACTCATACGAGTAAGGTCAGGGTCGAGTATAATTATCCCATTAAGGCATCTTTCTCTCCGCCTTCAAGTTTTAAGAAAGTTGGTTAACTAGTACTAGTAATTTGGTAGAGGATCCATAGAAATTTATAAAGAATGATTATTTTTGAGCTGATTTATATACTTAGCCAAGTTCTCATACATTACAGGGGTGGATCTAGACCCTTTTTCTTTAGTAGAGCTTCGACTAAAATTTGGGGAGACACCTTCATATTTTTTAATTTTTTGAAAGGGGCACTTGTATATGTTTCAAAAATATATATTTTGTGAAATAGAGAGAAAATGAAGAAGGAACCAGAAAAGCCTACATACCGTCAGGATTGGTGGAAGGGAAGGCATTGTTGTCGTCAATGGTGAGCTGTTTGTAATGTCCCTTAGCTTTTGAGATGTTGGGGAGGTGGATGATGTGCAAGGGTTTTTCAGCATCGAAAGAAGATCCCACGCATGCATACAGAATATCCTTCTCTGCCTTTTGGTTCCAAATTGGTGCAAATATTTGGCCTAGGTCCTCAGGCACCTATACATGATCAATTTCAAAATTAACCTCTCCTTGATCTCCCACAATTAAATCACTTACATTATTTATCCAATGCTTTCTATCTCTTAATACAATATATGCAACAACACTCCTATATTTATATGACAGACTTCACTCTAAGCTAATGCCTCCTGTATGTTGAACATTAACTCTAATTCTGACTGCTGCTGTTCATCAAACAATCTTCTTACAGAATTTCCTACCAAACTTTCCTAATTTCCGAAATTATATTGACGATTCCAGACGACAATACCACAGTGACGTGGATACGTACTAAGGATTTTAATGTGGTTATATAATTTAGGCTATTTAATTGAAGTCAAGATAAGCAAAAGTTTGTAACGAAATTCTAATAGGAAGGATCCAGGAGTTGGTGACTCCTTAGGGATGTGTGATTCTGTGTCATTGTGTCATACCTGAAAAACTTTACGTGGTTCTCCCGATCCTTCAACATCAACTAGCCACACATCTTTGAAATCATTTCCGACATACGCAAGCTTTTTGCCATCTTTAGAAAATGTTGGAAATGCTCCCGACAATCTAAACAATCCTACATCCTGCTGTGGAGAATTTACCTTGTGGAATCGCTTTTCCATGTAGTCATCTCCACTCTGTTCATCAAATAAGAAACAAGCATCGCCATTTACGTTTTTTGGCAAGTCCTAAATGAAAAGACCACGTTTATTCATAATTGATACCATACCTTGAGAAGTTCGTCTTTGCAACGGTGATATCCAATGCGCTTCTCTTCACCATTAATAATCACGAAGGGATTGAAATGATCAACAGCAGGTCTATATTTTTCAGTGACTTGAATTGGTGCTTTGGTTTCTGTTGAATCAAAAATTTCAATGTGACGATACTTTGTTTTTGCATGAGGGACATCGAAGTCAAAATATGAACGTGGACGATTAGTTGCTACAGCCACAGTAGTGTCGTCAATCGCTACAGGAGTAATAGCATCCAAATCGTCTGGAGTTACACGAGTGCAGTTTGATGTGAGACCATTTCTGATATCAGCACGGAAGACACCCCAAAACTTCCCAACCTTACGATGAAAGAATATGACATTATCACTTCCCCATGTCGGCCAGCCACCATTATCGACAACCAGATGGCGGTTGTAAGGCTTCTCCACGTTCATGACAAAAATGTCTGTCTGCAGATCTTCTATCTCCCCATTCCAACCTGCCTTTTTTTGGAAAGATGCCACTGCTATCTTCTTTCCACAGGGTGAAACCGAGGGACACAAATCAGCTTGAACTACAAAGTTGAAGCAAAACCATGAAGGAAATTCATTATGTGGAATAGACTTCTCAATTTCTGTGAATATATAATTCAACCTCTGCTATTCAGTAAGGTGTTCCTAGAAAACATAGTAATAGATAACCAAAGTTAAACCATAATCAATTATCAGGGTTTTGCCATAAAGGGAGCTTAACTGTTTCTATTTACCAGAGTACAACAAGCCGGCTATAGATCGTAATCATAAGCAAGCTCCCCTAAATCTCCGTGAAGACAGGGTGTGTCTATTTGGGTAATTGATCTTTACTTTACCACAAAACTATCCTAGTTTAAGATAATTTAAAGAAAGGCTCAATTCTCAGTTATGCATATAAGGGGAGTGTGTAAAGAAACACATAAGTTGACCAGTTGGTAGAAGCATTCAGTAGGTAATAGATTTACTTGAGCCTATCAACCACTTGCAAGCCCAGAAGACATCTCCAAAAGGGTAACATGAGAATGTAAAGTTTTTCGACTATTTATAGTATATACAAAGCTCAACTTCAAGTTAGGCATAAATTAAGTTGCAAGTACATGTATTCATACTTACGCGAGGGAGTGAGGCGATCGGTCTTTCCGGTGGTGAGATTAGTTCGGTAAACAACAGTCCAAGGCTGACGACGGCGCTTAGCAGGATCCTTGGTGGATACAAAGACCAAATACTCCCCGTCCTGGCCAGCAATGCAAGCACTATCTTCCATACGAACGCCATCTGATTTACCATAAACATCGGCTAAACTAAAGATAGTAGGCTGTGCACCATCCTTAAAGTCAAGAGCTAGATGAAATGTTTCCAGGCTCTCTCGCTCCGAAACAAAGATAGTAGCCGAGACACGGCCTGAATCAACATCAGCCTCCTTGATCCCCTGGTGATAAAAAATAGGACGCTTGAGAATAGCCTTGAGAGCCTTAGGTGGAACAGAATGGCCATTGTAGTTGTATGAGACGCCGTCAGTCAAATGAAGCTCATCTTCGAAACGTGGGAATGAGGTGGAGAAAATGTCCAGTGCTACCGGGGGACGGTAAGTTGTAAAGAAGGCGATGCTACCTCTACCCTCCGCCATGTTGCCTATATTTTTTAGCCTCAAGCAAGAGAACGACTAATGCAACTTATAAATCTCCAAAGTCAGCTGATTATAACGTGGTGATCTGAGCTAGGAATGTCGAGAATATATATATATATATTTCTAGTGGTCTTGTCACGGATGATAATCAAACAAAATGTCCACATTCTTTCACGATGCGTAAGTTAATAATTCTGTATGTATAAATTTAATTAATCAGGATTATGATATCATGCGGCCATATGATGACGACATAAGCTAATGTCAGCTAAAGAAGAGTCAACGAATGTTTTGTTCCTTCCTAAAAAAAAATTGGTCAAGTAGACGAAAATGCAGCTGCACAAATGCCATCTCCTTTCATTTAATCTGATTGAATTAGCTCTTGAAAATATAAATATTTGAAGTCAACTCAGACCTAATACAAAAATTAACATTATCATTTCCTCGTGTCACCGGGAACGAGTGGACACCCGTTTAGCGTTCACAGTTGATATATCGATCTTAAAAATATATATTTTGATATTTATATGCGGGTTTTCAGATAATAATTTCACGGTATTTGAACTTGGGAACATTTGGTACTTGTATTTTGAAAAATGTTTATTGGCTATCGAAACAGATGCATATTTTCGAACAAATAACAATCACATATCAGCAACGCTGACATATAAAATTGGGGTTTCGGTTTAAAATAACTTAAAATAATTTTCTAGTTGAGACTTTCTGCCAACAACAAACTGGCAAAATGTGTCGATTTAATAATGAATGACTTGTACAAGTAATGATGCAAAACCTCCCATCCCACTATCCTAGGCACATTTACTGTGAGATATTCAATGCTATCCTCCTACCAAACATGTGTTTGTCACCTTCCGGTAGGGCTGCATATGGGTTGTTTTCGACAATTCATTTATCCAACCTATTTAGTTTGGATTTGAAAATTTTCAACCCATTAATATCAAAAAAAATTATAACCCAACCTTATTATATGAGTAATGGGTTGGGTCGAATAAGAATAATAGTAGACAATAAAAAAATACTATATATTATAAATAAATAATCATTCCAATTATTACATATATATAAAAACAAGTATTAAGATATTTTATACCGTACAAACACAACTCTCGGAAAGTTAAAGATTTCTTAATTCAAGAAATATAAATTCTTAATTTCACAACCTATCAAAATTTACTTAGTGTATGGGCAAAAGTAAAATGTGTCCAAAATCAAAATAGACTGTGAGTCAATAATATATAATGAAAATGAGCCGGGCCTTAACAATTAAACGGGTTGGATTAGGTTGTGGTTTTAAAAAATTAAAATCCGAACCAACCCAATATAATCGGTCCAACGAAATTTTAACCCAACTAACTATGGGTTTGATTGGTTCGGTTTGGTCAGCCCAATTAAAAATTGGGTTAAGTTGAGTTAATTTGAACGGGTTTATTAACCCATGAGCAGCCCTACCTCCCGGGTACAAGATCTCAATTCTCAACCACTGCCACCAACAATTTTAAACTTTATGATCTAATTATGTCCAAAATAGTAAATTCCACCAATCTAGCTCCAACAATTTAATTATCGAAGCATTACAGTGTTTATAAAAATCGCCTGTGTTTTACTTTTACAATTTATTAAACTCAAAAACATTTATGTTCGAGTTATATTGAGATATAAATATGTTGACATATTGAGCTATATTCATATAAGCTCTAGTCAGAGTTCATCTTTTCATTTTACACTTGCATTGTACAAGTATATATACCCTTTACTATAATACAATGAACAAACCAAAACCATTACATTCTTGTGTTGAAAATTAGATTTTCTTTCTGGTATGGAAACAAATGGCATTTCCTTCCTTCATATGAGGGATAAAACTATGCATCTTTATTCTATGAGGAGTATGACCTATGCTTTCTCTGTATTATGTACAGTAATTTACATGTACCTCAAGTCATGGTTGTAAGGGACTGTTGAGTCACTTAAAGGGCCTTCTGATCTAGCCTTTCGTTCCAATTCAAGCACCGAATCAAGCTACGAAACCAGTCACCAGTTTGGTCATGCTTGTTGACGGTTGGAAGTGGATGCTGACTCATACTTATTCGAACTGAATCACCTCTTGAAAGTTGTTGCCTTCTCTTTCCATCAAATGAGACCCAGGCATTACTTCTTGCATCCTTGGGAATCTATTCAGAATAAATTTTCAAGACAATATTTGTGTCTAATCAAAAACTTGAATTTGCAACCAGTCACATTAGCATATAAACAACTATCGGCAGCACAAAATTTTATAAGGATTTCTAAACATGATTCCCACGTGAGCTAAAATTCTAGAAAGACTTTAACCTTTTAGATATGATGCCAGAGAAACACATTAATCAGCAACAAGTGATCACATTGACTACACAAAAATATAGACGTAGATGCTTTACTATTAAATGTATAGCAGGTACAGATACTAATATAGTATAAAGATTGGGAACAAGAAAATGAGAAGAACTATGCACCTTTAATTCAAGTCGGGCAGAATCAGGAAGTATAACAGGCCTGAATGAGAGGGAGTGTGGGCAGATGGGTGTAAAGAGCATACAGGGAACATTCGGATGCACCTGCATACAAAGACCATGAGTAGAACTATTAAACATGCTTCAGTTAACAAACAGTGCAAACTATTACCACTGAGACGGTACATACAAGATTACAAATGTTCATTCCAACTTGATAACATGGTCAGCTGGAAACTGAAACACAGTCCAATAAGATAATTGGCTTAGAATTCTATCTATATCTCATAGAACTATATCCAACATGTAGTAGGCAAACGAGTGACAATCCACCATACTCTTGGGTATACTAGGGACAACTTGAGGACCCTCCGTCCCTTCCTCGTTGAATCATTTCTCTATTTGCCTTCTATCCCCAGATTCGATTTAAATTTTTATGTGTTTATGCTTAATTCAGGTGGGCAAGAAAGAACTGGTCAAGAGTCAGAATGCAGGGTTCAAATGGCCTACATACAGATAAAACAAGTCCTTCAATCTGAAATAAATAACTAAACAAACCTAACTAACCATTGAGCCTCCTGCAGCTGTAGAGTAAGCTGTACTTCCAGTCGGTGTGGCTACTATGACCCCATCAGCTTGCACCTTCAAATTTTATTTGTAACATTAAGCAACACTTTCAGCAACATTTACAAATTACAAGTTTGTCATATTTGTAAAAACCTTTAGAAATTAATTTCAAAAAATACACCTCTATGTCACCTTGGTTATTAGGCGGTCATGTTCAAAACATTCAATTTTGGAAAGATATGGATTTGAACCACGATCAACCACAATCTCGTTGAGGACATCAAATACTTTTCCGGGCACTGATTTACCATTTCGAAATATCTCACAACGAAGACGCAGCCTAAGAGTTATATAAACACCATCCATTGTGTTGTTCCCATGAATGACTTGTTTCAAGTCCTGCCTATAGTCTGCAAACTGTGTGTTGAACAAAATAATAAAAATAAGGGAATTGAAAAACAGAGCCAACAAATTTACTTGCAAGGGTTAATTAGATTTGAGAAGCTTACGATATGTGAAGTGAGAAATCCAAGGGACCCGAGATTAAATGAAACGAATGGAGGAACAGCACCTCTAAAAAGATTTGATCCATGAAGTATAACCCCGTCTCCTCCTAAGCATGCCACAAAATCTACTCTTTCATGAAGATCACTACATTTAAAAAACAGGTAGTCAGAATTATGCACAATGAAGTGTGCATAGTAGAAGAGAATTATGTTCTTTCTTTAAACCCATTGGTACCTTGTATCATGGCTATAGAAGGTTTGAACAAATCCAAAGCCAGGAATTCTGGAAAAAATGTCATGAACCTCTGGCTCAACAAGGACATTCATTTTCTCTTGGTGATAAAGGAAAGAGGCAACCTGCGCTCGAACAAAATATTTTGTTGAACCGTATAAGAACTTAGGTAATCATTAAAGCAATCAAACTGAATAACTAAACATATCACGCCAAAAGTTTCAATAATCTGCAAGATATCTTATCAACTCAGTCTTAAACAAAAACATAAAGGGTTTGCATGTTTCTGAATGTGTAAGTAATGTGAGGTGGATTCACTTTATGGTAGAAATACAACCACTCGACGAATTTCTATTTCAGTATCATTGCAAGATATTGTCTGCTCTGGAGCTCAAGGTTACACTGGACGATTTTGTAATTCGGTTCTCTCAGTAACCCTGATGGAGTTTATACTCCACACAACGCACCGAAGGCTCAAATGCATAGGGATGGCAACATTATCTGAACCCGTGGATATCCAACTCCCGGATTTTAGATTGGAATTTGGATCTTTTTTTCTAAACCATAAAGAGTTTGTATTTGGAAGCATACCAACCCAAAACCCGCATGAAACCTGATTAATATAATATATATATGAGATACAATATATATTACAACTTACATCCAAAACTCTCAAAAGGCATACTTTGGTATCTTTGCTAGGATTTTTTTTATAAAAGCCTTTAATCCTCTATCCCTATCTACAACCCATCCTTCCAATATCTTTCACTTTTTGATGTATCAGTCAGTTAATCACATGTTAACTATGATTAAATATCTTTTCGTGCAACATATAAAGTTTAACTAGTATAGAAAATATTTATGTTGTCTGCACGTACTTGTGATATTGATCTCATCTAAGAAAAGAATCGTTTTTTGGACACCTGATATAAATCCTCTCGATCCAAAAACCCGTTGGATTCAGTTAAAATTTGGTTTAATTTTTTAAACCCTGAAGTATTTGCCTGGACTCGTGTGCAGGTATTGTCCATTTTGGAGCCATACACACACTATTGCACATTTGCACCTAACTTGGGGGGCACCTGCAGCCTACCAGCCAAGTCTATAAGGTGAAAAGTACCTGACTCTTAGTCGACAGGGAAAATGATATGCATTATGAAATCTGTGCAACAGAAAATTAAAATGCATCTACATGAAGAGTATAAATGCATCCAAGAGTGGACGAGTATCAATCTTCAGAGTTGGGTCCAAATATAACCAAAGGCATAGATAAGGGTTTACATATTAAAGGTAAGTTGCAAATTCAAAAACCCCATGATAAGGCTAAAGGTAGCTTATCAATAATCTATCAGAAATACAAAGCATAGGTCAACAATTTTTGGTTCAGGAAAATCTCAAGAGAAAATATCAAATAATAATATGTAGTATGGCATCTTGCATTTTTGTATTGTACTTGAACCACTGGAGACTCTCCTTTTCACAATGAAAAATGATACATATTAGGTCGTGTTGCACTTCTATATTTTTAAACCACTGAAGAGCTCAGGACATTATATTCCGCAAGTTAAACCAAAGCTCGGTCCTACCTTATAGGAATGAATGTTCTCCCCCATACTCAATTCATTCAGGGATCTTATCATTAAGATATTGGCTTATTAGTTCCATTCACTTTCCCTAACTCGATTAAATACCACACAATAAATGGGAGCACAAGTATTTACTGTCCATTGCTCCTATCTGTAATAGACGTGTTACATTCAAGACCAACAATGTTGGCACTTGAACAATTACCTCTAAATTTCTGGCATAGAATCAAATCTAGGGAAGAAATGGGCAAAAACACAATGAAAAAGGGGATACTCTCCACTGAGATGATTACCCTATATTCTATAATACAATATGATTAACACAAGCTTAAATATTACTTAAACAATTGCTAATGCTTTTCACACTACTGTGTTTTTGTATTATATGCATATGCTTATGACGTTATTATAACTACTGACCTTTCCGGATGTCATGACTCATGATACAATGACAGTGTTACTGCTTTAAAGCATGAAAATGAGATTGTACTGAGACGTATCAACTCATTCTATCTGGAATCTAACAATGATTAAGACCTGGCCGGAAAAATATAGTTAGAAAACAATTGGAAGAGTACGAATAGGCATCGAATTTTATTCCTAAACAACGACAAAAACCCATCAAAAAATACAATGACATCAGCTAAAAACTTTGGATTTTTTTGAAAGCTTTAAAGGCCAAATTATGTTGGAATCTAAATCTGAGTACATGAGGTAACTGTTAGATACAGGCGCACAACCAGACCACTACGAACTATCTTTGGTCTATACCATATACATAATGCTTCATCCGCACACTAGATAACTATTGCATTCGCAAATTTTACTATGGGACCTTCACCCCTACCCCGATGCCAAAACAAAAATGAGAGAAAAGGAGATAGCATGAAGGATGGTGCAAATGTAGAACTAGTAATAACACAGCAATACACAAAATTAATCAAGCTAAACAAAGAAGACATTTTCCTATTGATTTGTTTCCATGCTATTGGTGTGTTACCTCTTTAGCTTCTCCCATTAGTTCTTCACCTAATTTCTTCAGCAATAATACGGTCTTTGGAGTAGATTTCCACATCAACATCTGCTGCTGGGTGCTAGGATGAGTGAAGGCCAGGGAAGATTCAGTTACCTTTTCTCTAGAGCACGAAAATCCATCTGTACGGACCAAGAACATCTCTGCTTTTTTTCTTGACTGCACTCTCACGACACCTGTTGCCGAAACACACATATTTCCTTCAATAAGCTCCAATCCATCATTTTGGGAGGGCACAGTGCCCGCAGACTTATTCATTCGATCAGTGGACATAGTTAAAGATATGTTACTTTTATTTAACCCATTGGTTACTCTAATCTGATCATCAGTTTTCTTTGTGGTATATATATCATCATGGGGTGCATTTGACTTGGGCTCAGGGGACTGATATGCATAACCTTGACCACCTCCCCTGTGAGTCCCATTAGTAACAAGATTCACATTATCAACTACTGAACCATTTGAACTTCCTCTTTTCTGGTTTATAGATTCAAAATTGGTCTGACTATTTTCGGTTCTTAAACTTGTCCCGTTATAATTCCCTCTTGAACCACACAAATCCATCCATCTTTGCCGTTTATAATTGAAGTAGCTGGCTGGTGAGACCTTTTTGTTTTTGAAATGCTGAGACATTGACTTTCTGGATAAAACATTAGAAGGAGGTAACTGAGACTCAAAAGGTTTCATATCACTGAAGGCATCAATCATCAAATCATTTCTGTTATCAATCGTCTTCAAAATTGGGATGTTGTCAAAAAGCTCGTTGTCGGAGTAGTTTATTTTATCAGAAGTTGAAGAGACCTCCTTGTTAAGGTTTCCAGTGGAACTGTAGCTTGTCTTCGAAGTAACTTCCCCCGGCCCATGCTTATTATTTAGTGCATCTTCTTTTAACTTTAATGACATCTGCAGATTTTTCATTTCAGTAACATCACCTGACACAATGCCATTGGATAATGCTGCTTTATTAGCAGGAAACTGGGAGCTGTAGTGAGTCATATATTGCCTCCATCTAGAGATCATAGCAGAAGTTCTCCAAACTCCTTCCTTACTGTGAAGATAAATGGGCTTTTTTCTTGATTCAGATACCAACGACGAAAACTTTTGAACCTGTTCCATTGTAGGAGCAGTACCAACTACAACTGGAAGTTTAACCAATTCGACTTTCTGAGATGAAACTGCTTCATCTAACACGGCTTGATAGAAATGGTCCTTTACAGCCTCTTCTCTCAGGTCTACAATTGTTTTGAATCCTTTGTCTAAGAGCCACTTTAGACTTTCTTCAGTTAATTGGCTACCTCTATAAAATGCAATCTCAGAACCTTCAGATTCTATATCTTCTTTTAAAGTGGACAAATAAACTGGATTCCAGTTAGCAAACAATGTATGACACGGCGAACCATCCTGTCGGGGATAACCAGAATCATAGCAAACGTTTTTTAGTCTTTGCAGTTTTCTCCATAAACCCACTCTTTCGATATCATTAGGTGTGAGATAGTCTTCAAGAGCAACATGTAAGCTCTCACAATACCTTTTCATCTCAGTTCTAAAACTAGCAAGAGGTGGGAGCTTATCTTCTGATATATCTACATCAGAAATGCTAAATGATGCGGCCATAGATGATCTTCCAGAAAGAACATCTTCCCTTCCTTTGTTTAGAAGACATATCATACAACCAAGAACAGACACAATTTTATCTTCCAATAATGGTTTATCTTCTGATGGAAAACCATATGAAACACTACATTCTCCAGTTACTGGATTACACAATGTTTTCATAAATGCATTATGAAGACGCTCAGCAGCTCTAAAGATTCTACAGTAAGCCTCAACTTCTGCTATATCTCCGGGAACTGGACCAATCCATGGCAACTGTGATATATTATTGGACTGATGACAATTCATAAATTCAATAAAAGATGCAGTCAGTTTACAAGTTAGATTGATATATATTTAACGTATTTTCAGATAGACATACCACCAATATCCTAGTAGTACTTGTATCAAAGTCAAAATTAGCCTGAAATTATAAGCATTTACAAAGTAAATCTATATATAAAGAGTTTAAATAGTGACTTAATTAGGCAATTAATATACAACCTTTAGAAACATGAATACCTGACACAAGGAAACCATGCTAAGGAACTCAAACACTAGATACTACACTTATTTCTACATTAACATTCTCTCAAATTGGTTCAGAAGTCATTCTTGATCCAAAAAAATGATATAAAAAGAGAAGTCTGAGACCTGATAGTGATAGACTCATGGCAGAAAGTAAAAAACAGTTATTCACTTGGAGAAATTCAGATGTCAGTTGAACTTCTAGCAAATGTTCCAGTACAATTATCTCCAGTATCCAAGAACTGCGAAAAATGCAGTTCAGAGCCCAAAAGGAAGGAAGGTTATAGGAAAACTAAATTCTCATAAGATGGCCCTAACACCAGGAGAATACAATTGTGGCTGGTATTATACACAAAGATATACCTAAAATGGAAGAAGTGTATAAGTTCTCAACTAAACTTGTATCAAGTTATCATGAAAACTGCTTTCGAAAGATCACGGTATAAATTTATACTACATGTGGTTCACATATTAGTGTACCCCTTCAACTTACCACACATTCATTTCACAGAATTTGCTACACTTCAATCCATACTTTACCATACTGGTCGTCTATAATCTTTCTTACTTTATCTATCGCATATTGGACTAGTTGGTAACACATATGTGGGTAAGATTAAAAACTAAAGACCGAAGAAAAGGATGTAAAAAATCAGAAATAAAATTTTGAAAATGTTGGAGGACATGATGTCAGCGAGTAAAGGAATATTCGAGCCAGAGTAGGCTTTTTTTTCCTAAATGCCTAATTGCTTGATTTCTAATACCTTACAATTTGTTAGTTCCTGTTCCTATTCCTATTCAGACATGTACTCCTTAACAGATATTTTCCGTAATAGGCAGTACTATCGTTTTATAGTTTCCGCTTGTTTTGCAATTAGGGCATGTGGTTCATATAGTCTTGAGCTTAAAATACTTGGATAATCTTTATCTGATTAGTAAAAAAAAAAAAAAAATCCTATCAAATATTAGCCCCAAGAAATAGAAGATCATTATGCTCCATAAACAACCAAATAGGATTTACTTATCTAACTCCTAAGCGAAGAAGTAAATTAGGAATTCCAATGTCGACTTTACAGAAACAAAATGACATGACATTTCCATGCATCTTAGGCCTGCTGACCTATTCATTTTATTAAAATCACTAACTTTTAAATATATACAAATCTAGCATATGCACCAACACGGTCCAAAACCCCAAATTAAAACCCCTGGGAGTAATAACAGAAAACGAATAGTAACATAATTCCTCCTAATCAGATTTTACCAAATGACACAACGCATTTTAGCCTAGTGTATACCCCTCACCCTTAATAAAAAGAGGTCAAGTCTGAGCGGACACAAATGTGGATTTAAATAAATAACCGAACACAACTCAATTGACACCAATTAAACGTGTTACCTCAAAAACTAATTCCTTAAGCCATCCTTATTCATTTTTATCGAATTCAGTAACTTAAACCTATACAAAATTCACAAATTTAGCAACGCCACCCAAAACCCGAAATGCCTAATAACCAAACCCTGAACATTAACAACAATTATCTTAAACCAGAGTTAGAATATATTATAGTGACAGGAACAAAAATGTTTAAAAAAAAGCTGTACTTAAAATTGAAAGGGAGAGAATCAAGAAAAACAACCTTGGAGTCCAACCCAACAGTTGCAGAGAAGTGGTTGGTGAGCTGTGCACTGACAACAAACTCGAAACGACGTCGTTGAAATGATCGATTATGTGGGTTTTTACCAATCTTGAAATGAAGGGAGGGAGTTGTGTTGATTAAAAGCAAGTGGCATGACCAAGAACAACTTGATGCCATGCCACCATGTCAAAATAGCAGGGGACTATAAATAATAAATTTATTAAATTAGAATTTGTATGTATATTGTGAAAAGGGAAATGTTTGTGGATGATATCGATGAGTGAAGACAGAGCGAGAGCTGTGATGAGATTTTTGTACCTGGGCTGGGCTGGTGGGTTTGTTTCATTTTTTGCTGGGTAATAATAATATAAATTCAATGTTTGTAAACATCAGATGTGTTTCATTTTCGGCCTAGTTGGTATTCAGAGCATCCGCAGCGCCGGACCCGTTTTTATTTTATTTTTTAGCCCAGCCGCATGCCACGTATAGAAATGAAGTACAGGAAGAAAATGTGGCAAACCCATTTCACACTTTCCAATACATATTTTTTAATACATGTTTTTTAATGTAGTGTACCATGCTTTCGTTTTTAAACAATTATACTGTACTCCTTATGTCCTAATAAATTTTTATCATTTCTTTTACAATGTTCGACATACATTTTAAAGCGCATATAAAATATAATTAAATAACTTTTTTCAATTTTTTTCTAAATAAAAATTCAAATATTGAAACGTTTTCTCACATTTTGTAGGATCCGTTATATTGTTATTATAATATAAATTTAAAAAAATAATTTTATAATTTGATTTTAAATTTAATCTTTAATTTTGAAATTTTAGTAATCAATTAAAGTGATTGAAAATTTAAATAAAATTTATTAGAAAAAAACATGTATATTTAAAATGTATCATATGTGTAATAACTAAAATATATCATATTATTAAAAAAACTTGAAATAAACAACATCACATAAAAAAACTTTAAAAGTCAACGTTACAATATAAATAACTTAAAGATTATTATGAAACTGTGAAATATGCTCAACCAAGTTATTTTGTAGCTTACGATGTGTCCTTTTATCCCGCATCTGTAACGTATTTTGAATATACGTTTCATACGGGATAAAAGGTTCTTCTCCTAAATATAGTTTCGTAAATTGGTAAAGGACCAAATTGAGTGGCGTAAGTGTCCCTCTCATCTTCGACATTATGATGCATGCTCTCATTATTACCGTTAGAAAATTAACGTTAAAATGTATACGTTACAACGGACAGTTTAGCAGCAAAAGATAAAAACACACTGCTCCAGCACATGTCTCACCTGCAAAGTTAGAACAAAACAATAATATAAAATTGAAATGGGCAGAACCGGGTCAGCCCACTATGGTGGGACTGACCAGTTAGCCCACTATGGTGGTGGGACTGACCAGTTAAACTCCCGTTCGTCCAACGCGTGAAAGCAATAAAAAGGGAGCCCAGGTCCTTTTTGAAAGTCCCTAGGCACAAAGTAGTCCTCCACTACTGATGGCCAGACCTTTTCCGATGTAAGAGCCCAACTGCCCAACCCATTTCACACGTGATATACTTATTTGCATAACTAGGCATAAAAGGATCTTCTAACGAAAAAGTGGTTATAAACTCTCTGATGTATAGACCCATTTTCATTTATGACGGGTCCACTTTAATTTTATTTTATTTTTTCTCTCAATTGTTTTTTATAAAATTGTAAAATTATAATGATAATATTTTATTATAATTATTTAAATAAATAAATAAAATAGTACAATTATATTTATAGTTAAAAAATATTTTATAATTCAATTTTAGTTTAATTTAATAATGTTTATGTCCAATATTAACATTACAATAATAATTAAAACATTACAATTATATTTTACTTTCAACGTTAAATTTACAATTCGAAAAAAAGTACACAATTTAATTAAATAATAATAATAATAATAATAATCAGTGAAAACTGAAATGGGCAGTGCCCAGTTTGGTGGGCACGTCCGCTTTATACAGAATGCTCCAATGCAAATTTTCAGAAAATGAAGTGCTCAAATTTTTTTTTTGAATGTCCCGCCTGTTGCCACCTTAGAGCAGCTCTTAGAGCAACTCAGTGTTAGGGTCACTTCCCCTCCCTCCAAATTAAAGTGATTAAAAATTTTAAAAATATTATTAAATAAAAAAACATGTCCCAATAATTAAATGCATCATATTATTAAAAATCATGAAATAAAAAGTGCATACAAGAAAACATTAAATTTTAAACGATATAATAAAAAAATTAACGATTCTCGTGGAACTACGAGATATGCTCAATCAAGTCATTTTGTAGCTGACGATGTGCCAGTTTATCACGCATATACATGCTATTTTGAATATATGTTTCATACGGCATAAAAAGTTCTTCACCTAAATTTGGTTGTGATAAGCCATTTGTTGCATCATCATAAGTCGGTAATGGACCAAATCGGGTGGCATATGTGTCCCTTTCATTTTCGACAATTATATTATATATTATGATGCATGCTCTCATAATTCTCCTAAGATCTGCTTTGTCCCAAAAGCTTGTCGGACCACGTACAATTGCAAAAACGGGACTGTAACACACCAAACGCTCGTTCAACATCTTTTCGTTGGCTTTCTTGATATTTTGAAAATAATTTTCTTTTCTCACCTTGTGGACGTGATATTATTTTAAAGAATGTTGCACATTCTGGATATATTCCATCTGTTAAGTAATATCCCAGAGGATTTGAATTTTGATTTGAAGATGGGGTATTATTTGGATTCATCTTTTGCTAATAATTTTTTGAGAAGTAAGGAGTGTGAATAATAGGAGTTTGAGAATTGGTATTTATAAGAGAAAAAATATTACCGTTTATAAGTAAACGTTACAATAATAACGTTAACATTACTATTTAACAATAAAGGAAATATGCAAAAGATATGCAGCAGGAGAGAGATATTAATAAAAAAACAAAAAGCAAATGAAATGGACCGGCCTGGGGTGGTGGGACGGGACCTCTTTTCTAACTTACCTCCAATGCACTGGGTCTCTGTTTTTTTTTATGAGACACATTGCGCGTCCCAAGAATCCAAGTGGGACTGCGCTGCATGTGCTCTTAATACTGCTCAACTCACTGCATCGGGACTAGCAAAATTGGAGGTGGCCTGACAGGAGTGTGAAATTTACATTGGATGAACAATAAAAAATCAGGTCATAGCCACCGAAGTGACCATGTCCGCTTCCTTCAACGACCATTACTTTTTAATATATTAATGTATCACTTTATCAACTCGGTGAATGTCCGGTACATATATTAATTGTAATGTTTAATAACGTTTATATACGTTGTGGTAAATGGGCATTTGTATTGGAGGAGTTTGGCCACTACATTTTTACTGCCCTATTTTTTCACGTGCATTACAATTTTGGCTAAAAGGAGAAAAGTGGCTCCAAAACATGTCCAGTTGGTGCGTATTGGGACACGTAAAGTGAACTTGGGCATCATAATTTGTATTGGAGCAACAGAAGATACTTGGTCCACGACCTCTACTTTGATCGGAAATGTGTTGTTTATATTAATTTATTAACTCCAATGACTACTATATTGGCTTTTACTATTTATTTTTGAAACACTTTTATGTTACTTGGTCAGTTTTATTAATATTTAAATCGAAGTGGCCACTTGAGTTGATAACTTGCACTACATTGTATTGACTATTTATCATTTATTGTACATGTGGTATGAGAAGGGTCCCGGAAAAAAAAAAATGGGCGATGCATTGCAGATGCTTTTAAAAAAAGTACTCTTTGTATTACTTAAAAAAATATAATTATAAAAAATGGATAGATCCTAGTATTTTTGGATATTTATTGTAGATCAATTCTAACAATATTACTTATAAATGTATTCTGATAATATTTTATTATTATATTTAATCTATAGTCATGCATTTGAAGTGAAGAAAAAGAGGTAAATGAATATATTTTTATTGTTAAAGTCAATTTAAGGAATCAATTTTGATTAATATCAAGTTCAACTGCCTCCTAACTAAATTCTTAAATATAATATAAAAAATTAGCTCAAGAGCAACTCTCACAAGTGTTTGAGATCCTAAACTAATATTGAAGGGATTTTGTATAAATTATAGTTAGAACGGCATCCCAGTGCTAGGGTAAATGTTGATACAAGAAATATAATTACATCGTTTCCAATGAAAGAACTTATAATTCGCTTCCAAAGACTAATGTTGTCAAAAGTTAGAGATGCTGCCAAAGACTAAAATGTTATCAAATGCAAGAGATGTTATCAATGACTGAAATATTTCCAAAGGCTAGACTATTCAATATTTGCATCCAATGACCATATTTACTAAAATATGCTTCCAATGGTAATGTTTTTTCATATATATTTTCTAAGGTTATTCTTGTATAAGCCCATATGGATCAACATAATCTATTAACGTTGTAGCTGAATGCCTCATCAATATTGCGCCCGAAATCTTTATCAACAACACATATAACCTGTTTCCAATGGATGAAACATATTTATTATTTATTTGAAGGACATACTTGTGAACTCATTTCCGAAGACTAAATTTACATGGGCTTATTTGAACTACATAAAGACCCGTTGATAACTGTTTCTGAAGACACGCCATCAACTATCCATAAAAATGTTGAGTCCGATCCAACAGCCCATAAAACCAAGCCCAATGCTCAAGGCGGTGGAAAAATATTATTGCATTGGAACCCTAATTTTAGAAGGATCCGAAAATTATTATTGATTAACCTACTCTCAAGAGCAGTCTCAAATATCTTGAACCATATAATTATATTCTTCATATATTTATACAAATTTACATATTTCTTCTTGTAATCTCTATTCGAATACCCAAATATAACTTTAATCTTGAAGTTTAGTCCTTGACGGAAAAACGGCTTCAACATTTGGCGTCGTCTGTGGGAATTATTTAGAGAGAAGAGAATAAAATTCATCTTAGTAAAAGTAGTCATCGATGGCTCATTAAACATCTTACAGACTCATGGTCATACCTACAATCCATTCACCAACTTAATCATCGGCGAAACCTCTCAGGATGGCAAATCCATCGCCACTCGAATTTTCGTCAATAATGATGGTCGAAAAATTCATTTGGGCAATACTTCTTATACTTCATTTGGTCATCATCAACAAGTTAAACATCAGTCTTATATTACATATGCAAGAAATATTATCAGGGAGATAAGAGACAAATCTAACACTCAAAAGAAAAGTGAAACTACAAATACAAGGACTGAAAGCTTAGAAAAAGAAATCAATCATGCATCGGGAGATGCCGAGCGGGAGGCATCAGAAGTAAAATAATGAATAATTGGAGGTTTCGTTATGAAAAAAATTAGAGGAAAGTTAGAGAGTTACAAGATCGTGAACACAAACTTGTCAATGAACGACGCTGGCTTTAAAGGAACTTAGGCAGAGGAACACCCCCACGTGACCAGACACATTATCGACGATCACCTTCAGGAAACCAATCACCAATGAGAAGATCTTGATCAATGGAATGACAACATAAATTAACTGGTCGACAACATATCTAAAGTTTAAAATATAATAAGAAAATATTATTAGGATACACTTATAAGGAATATTGTTGGAGTTGACATATAATAAAATATTCTAAAACACTTGGATTCAATTTTTATAATAATATTTTTGAGAAACATGTTAGGACTTTATTGGAGTTGTTTTTTAGTAACTTAAGAAATGAATTAAGATATTTGTCTCCAACAATGCTATTTTGCTTATTCCTTATTTTAATATTTTTTTATTAAAAGCACATTGAATTAATTAAGGTGTAATATAAAAGAGAGGAAAAGTGATGGTAGCCTCAATTATATATTAAAAAAATGTTTAGAGAATTCTTAAAAATATAGGGATGGTATTTAAAAATAAAAATTGAGACGGTGCTCTAAACTTTATAAGGAAACATTAATAGACTGTTGGGGCACATTTTTGTTCAAAAAGTGTATATTTAAATTATTAATTATAAGTTTTTAGTTGTTTATATAGTTTTGCTTATAAAATAATGATGTATTTAGTAAATTATAATTTTTAATTTTTATTTAAAAATATAAATTTTAATTAAATAATTTAATACGTGAATATAAAATTGAAAAGACAAAATTAAAAACAAAAATATAAAATACAAATTATTAAAACTAAAAAAATAAAACAAAAAATTACAATATATACTTAACATGAGAGGTAATCTCAGCATACCTATATATCAAGTAGCATTATTTATAATAAGATCAAAACTTCTTTCAATTTAAATAAAACGGAGCCTCTACTCAGTAATTTGGGACTACTTTGGAAGAAGGGAAAAAATTAAGTCGATGCAACAACAGGGCTTGAAGAAGGAAAAGAAGGAAGGAAATGAGTGTAAGGGGAAAATGAGAATTTGAATATTAATAATTCTAACTTTCAAATTTGTGACTGATAATGGGCCGAAAGAGAGGTAACTCTTATAAAAACATTCCATAAAATTCATAGCAAGATTTTAATCGAAATGAGTTAAAAATTTGTCTACCCAAAGATGCACTTTATTTGATCCGTTTGATTTGAATTTGATGATGTGTTGCTCGATGGTAATGTTAGTTACAGTTGAATGCATACGGTTCGATTATGTTCATTTTTGTTATTCCCAAATAATCTAAACAAGAATTACAGAAGGGGGGTTGAATGAAATGCTGGCTTCTTTTCAATTTTAAGAACAGTTCTACTATAAATATATAAATGTGCTTGATTTTGCAATAGTGCGGAATAAAATTAAAATAGAAATCAAATCATAAAGCAATTAAATACAAGTATTTAAAAACTTTCTGGTGGATTGAACTTTTCCGTTAGAGATATATATTAAGTAGAGAACTCTGTGTTTTAAAATGAACACAGCTACTTATAAGTTCAAGAATAAGAACTGAGAAATTCTTTACAGATTTTGCCTTATCTATTTTTCAGGTAATTGCTTACTTTCTTGGATGCAAATCAACTTGCTACCATTGGTTCATATATCACCAAGTTACATGATAAAAAAGACAAGATAATAAGACAAACTATATCTAGTCTAACTTCATGCTACTACACTTTTCTTTCCAGCATCTTTGAATATCATTTGTTTAGCATGGAAATGGAAAATGCTTCTTTGTTCTCTAAATCCTTCAAACATACTGCCACATTCCATTTGCATACAACCAACGCATGTGACTGTCAAGTCACTATCAACTATTCTTTTGAATTTGAACATTCGTTGAAGCTTCATTGAATTATCCGTTGAAACTTTGGTTGAACATTCATTGATACTTTGGCTGATCATCCATTGAAACTATGTAGATCATCCGTTGAAGCTTTATCTGAGCATCCGTTGAAGCTTCGTGAATCATCCGTTGAGACTATCTTCTTGGCAGTTAACTCTATTTCATTTATACAAGATTACAAGGCATCAACTATTTACAATTAACCAACCTATCTTGGATATCAATCTAGTAGTCAACATGACATAAGTGTTCCTCAAAGATCTAGTTCACTAAGCCATTTAAGTATGCAGAAATGTGCTGCTGATCTTATTGTACATAAGTTACTCTTTCAATGGATGTTGAAATGATCATCCTTTGAAAGCTACAAAGTCACTTAATTAAAATCTACTTAGTGTTTTGTTCAAGTTATCATCAAGTACACAACATATTCCTAACAATCTCCCCCAATTTATGTCTACTGGAATTGTAGCTATGAATTAAGAGAAACTTGATGATAACAAAACACACTATGAATACAGAATTGAACAAAGTAGATTGAATATTACTAATGTTGCAATTTATTGAAAATTCTCACAAAAAAAGATTTGTAGAGTGTCTTACAGATCATTTCCAATGTGCTCCTTTAGACTGGGCAAATTTAGATCATTTCCTTGATGACCTTGACTTCTTTCCTAGCTTCACATCATTCTCTTCAATCTGAAACTGGAGTTGTCTGAAAAATTATGATTCTTTATTATTTGTTAGATCCAGTTTTTCTTGCATTTTTTTAGAGTTTCATTACTTGCAATCTTTAGCTGATCTTCCGGCCTGAAGAATCTTCTAATGTTCTTTTCATCCTTGAACTCTATAATCCAGTATGGCCTCAAATGCACTCTATCTCCAGTGAAGGGAATAGTCAATACTCTTGGGAGTGCATTTGGTCCTCTCTAGCTATTTCTTATTTCTTCAATCTTGTTTAGTACCATTTTCTTGGCAACTATGTTGAATCCAAAGTTTTTCTTGACTGAGGAGAAGACATTCACTAAAGTTGAATAGCCTTTATTGAGAATTCTATGAAGTGGCCAAATCATCTCTTTACCACCCTTATACCCGAAGACTAATCTTTCTGGAAGGTGATTGTAGGCATCAATAGATCTGACTTCTTCTAACTCATCCAGATAGAGATTTATGTCTGAAAATTCTTTGATGTCACATATGTAGAGTTGATCTCCCTTGTTGACATTAGGCTTGGGTTTGGCCACTTGCTTGGATTTAAGCTTGGTAGGTTTGACTATTTTGACTACTCTTTCCTTTATCTTCCTTTGTTTGGTAAAGATTGAAAGATTTAGATCAGGAAGTGGCAAGTTGTCCCAATCTATAGGATCATCCTTTGGAACAACAGGATCACCATGAAAGGTGATCCTTTAGTACTGTTGGAGCAGACTAGTTTGAGCTTCCTGATTTGCAAGTATCTTGGCCATTGACTTCTCCAAATTTGTCAGTCTAGAGTCCATGGCCTCAACTTTCCTGTTCAAATCAGCTTCCTTCCTGAGCTTTTGAGTTATGTCAGTCATGGTGGTGCTTGGAAGCCTAGCATCCACCTTGCTATAAAGTCTTGTTTGACTTCAAAAATTTCTTGTTTGAGTGCATCCACATTCTGACTTTGTTAGAGAGCTTGAATCTTATGCAATTGTAGACATTCCAGGCAAACTGTTAGTAACCTTTTGGTATTGGCACTAGTGGATGCTTGAATTGCTGTTTGGGTGTCATGAATAAGCTTGAATAGTATGGATTGGAGATGTGGATATGAGCATTCCTTGTGCAACATCCATGATGGAGTTTCTGCATCTCCTCCTATGCTCATGCTTTCATCTTCATCATCTTAACCATCATCCCCAAATGAGTCTTTAGCCAACTCAAAGTCATTACCAGCTGTGGAGGGCATGACAGTTATAGAATCCTTTGCTCTTTGCATAGAGGCAGTTGTGTACACCAGGTTTAAAATTCTTTCAGCAGCCACATTGCCATGTTCAGCTAAAACTTGATAAGCTGAAACAGGGTGAGTAAATGCCTCAGCTTCATAAGAAACAAAATCTAAGACAACTTGATATTCTTGCTGAAATAGTTATTTCTTTTCAGCCTCATTCATATCCATTAACTCACTTACAATGGGCTCTTCCCATTCTTCTGTACCTGCTTTTCTTTCATGATCTCTCTGTTCTTGCATCAAGAGCTCCCCTTGGCTTCCCACCCTCACACCCTCACCTTTACCAACTAAGGTGGGACTCCACTCACTCACTTTTACCAAGCTGGAAGAAATAGCTTGCATAGTTTCACTCATTTCCTCTCCTTTTACCTGAAAGCAACTCAGCCTCTCACTCTGTTCACTCCCTTCCCTCAATCCTAAGAGTGACTATACAATCACTAGATCATATGCACTTGTAACATTTGTTGAGATTTGAAGTTGTGCAGTGATGTTCAATGGATGAGAAACATCCATCGAAGTAGTAGTTGAAAGTGTCAATGGATGACTGCTGTCAAGCACATCCGTCTAAAAGATGATGCCCACTTACTTGGATTTTTGGCTCCTCCATGAGAGTTAGAGATGGAAAATCAGGAATTGATGTATGAATCATATCAACATCCATAGAATATGTGGGTGAGTTTGGTGTGATAGGTGCTTCTATTATTAAAGATTTTGGCTGTGACTCCACATTTATTGGAGCCACATCAACCTGACTTTGAAAAGGTGCATGTACCAAGTCTTTGACTGCAGTAGGCACAGTGTGTGCACCCTGTGTATCCCCAATTATTTTGGATTTCTTCTTTCTGGCATAAGTTTGGGGTGAGCTTGTGTCCCTAACCCTTTTGGCCTGTGCTCTTGGCTGAGAGCTTTGTTCAATAGTTACATCCTTTTGGGAGGATGCAACTAGCAATGAGCTAAGTTCCTTATTAAGCACTGCATTTTGTTGGGAAACTGTAGTGTGGCTTGGTTGGGATTCACTCACCTTTCCATCCTTATTCTTAGGGCTTCTTTGATGTTCACCCTGTTCCTCACCAGTTTCACTTCCCTTCACACTCCCCTCTTGGCTTTTGGTGGATTTTACAACTAGTTTCTGTTAAGAGAAACTATAGGGGACTTTCTTTGACTTGGATTTGGAGATTTTTGTTTTTGTGGCTTGGGTAGGCACCTGTTTGGTCATTGTCACAGATGACATTGCCACAGTTGATTGCAAAGAAATAATAGGTTGGGAAGTGGTAGAGACAGAAATGTTTACCTCACTTACCTAAAGCAGTTCCATTATTGGCATGTACACAAGAGTAACATCCTTGTAATTATTTGCCCTGTTCAAGTCAGCAATAATTCTCCTCTCTTGGACCCAACAAGCTAACTTGTTTGTTGGGTTCTTAATTGATAGATTCTCAGAAATAAAATTAGCTAGCATCATAAAAAATCTAGCATAATAAATATTCTTAGACCTCTTCTTGATATCTCCTAACTTACTCCCTATCTCATATATAACAGAAGTGCTAAAATTGAAGTACTTATCACTAAGAAGCATATAGAGCATGTGCACAAGTGAGTAAGATACTGCATCAAAATTGCTATTTGCCAGAAAACACTTTGATAAATGAATCACACAGAAAACTCCATTCTTTTCTAAGACCTAGTCTCCTAACATCACCTAACTTAGTGGCATCAAGAGCCTAGCCCATAGAAACTAGCATGTTACTCACATCAGTGTCAGTGTGTGGAGCAAGTGTGTTATTTTCAGGCAATTTAAAGCATTTTTCAATAGCATCACAGTTAACACAGTGTTCATTAGCTTTGAGAGTGAAGGTAATAGTTTTGTCCTTAGAGTTGAACACAGCTGTAGTCTAAATTTCCTCGACAACTTCACAGTATATAGTTGGGGACTCAAGCATGGCATAGCTCAATTTGCAGTTCAGTATGAAGTCTATCATCTTGTGATAGTCTTCAGATACCGGAATTTGCTTGTTCACTAGAGCCACAAAGTTGTTCTTTTCATAGACAAACCCAGTTGAGGACATAATTTTGACTACTGGTGCCGTTGATGTGATTGAGATTAGTTGTAGAGAGAAAGTATTTGCTTTGGAGAAGATGAGAGTTAGAGAAATTTCTTTGAGAATGATAAAAGAAAAGAGTAAAAATTAAATTAGCTTTTATACTATCTGAGAAATAAACTGTCAAAAATTAAAAAGAGAAATAAAGTAATCATTCAAATTAGCCCAAAATAGTCATTTTAAAAATACAGTAAACTGTCAAAATTATAGGATTATCCGTTGAAATATACATACAGGCTGTAAGTAAATTCGACGAATAATTCTCAAAATCAACGGCTAAGATTGAGTGCAATTCGACAGATAGTGGTAAAAGTACCCAGAATAAGAGTTGACACTTCGCCAGATGTTATAATCCAACGGATATTCATTTTCAACCAATAATGAACATCCGTCGAGATACAAATTCTGACTTAGTCAAAATTTTATCTTAGAAAGGAAATATCAACTTTTACTCTGGCTGCATTACAAATTGCTTAGACATCATAATAGAATAAGAGTAATTAAGCATACCTAAATCACTTACCAACCTAGTGAAGGTGGATTCATCAAGTGGCTTGGTAAAGATGTCTGCAAGTTATTTTTCACTTCGAACAAAATGAAGTTCCACAATACCATTCATAACATGCTCTCTAATGAAGTGGTACTTGATGTCAATGTGCTTGGTTCTTGAATGTTGTACTGGATAACTTGTGTTATCACAGAAAATAGGAATCTTATTCACCTGTAGACCATAGTCCAATAGTTAATTTTTCATCCATAAAATTTGTGCACAACAACTACCAGCAACAATATATTCAGCTTCAGCTGTAGAAGTAGAAACTGAATTTTGTTTTTCACTGAACTGGGATACTAGCTTGTTTCCTAGAAATTGACAGGTTCCTGTTGTACTTTTTCTATCAATTTTATAACCTGCATAATCTGCATCTGAATAACCAGTTAGATCAAAGCCAGAATCTCTAGGGTACCAAATGCCAAGTTTTGGTGTTCCCTTGAGATATCTGAAAATTATCTAAATAGCTATTAAATGAGATTCTCTAGGATCAGCCTGAAATCTAGCACAAAGACAAGTAGTAAACATTATATCTGGCCTACTAGCTGTTAAATACAAAAGTGAACCAACCATGCCTCTATAACTTGAAATATCCACAGACTTTTCAGTAGTGTTTAATTCAAGTTTGGTTGTAGTGGCCATGAGAGTTTTTGCAGATGTGCAATCCATTAGATCAAACTTCTTTAAAAGATCACAAATATATTTGGTTTGACTAATAAATATTCCATCACTAACTTGCTTTACTTGTAAACCAAGAAAGTAAGTTAGCTCTCCCATCATGCTCATTTCATATTTACTTTGCATCAATTTGGCAAACTTTTTGCAAAGTTTTTCATCTGTAGTGCCAAATATAATATCATCTACATAGATTTGAATAAGTACACTAGAGCCACTAACATTTCTATAGAACAAGGTTTTGTCAACGGTACCTCCAGTGAAGTGATTTTCTAAGAGAAATTTTGACAAAGTGTCATACCAGGCTCTAGGTGCTTGCTTCAGTCCATAAAGTGCTTTCAAAAGATAGTAGACATATTCTGAAAAATTTGGGTCTTCAAAAACAGGAGGCTGACTGACATAGACTTCCTCCTCCAAATCTCCATTCAGAAAGGCACTTTTGACATCCATTTGATAGACTTTAAAATTGGCATGAGCTGCATAGGCTAAGAAGATTCTGATGGCTTCAAGTCTTGTAACAGGAGCAAAGGTTTCATCAAAATCAATTCATTCTTATTGGTAATAGCCCTTAGCAATCAATCTATTTTTGTTCCTAGCTACTATGCCATTTTCATCCATCTTGTTTCTGAATACCCACTTAGTGTCAATAGGATTCTTTCCTTTAGGCTTGGGTACCAGCTTCCATACTTTATTTTTTTCAAATTGGTTTAGCTCCTCCTGCATAGCTAAAACCCAATCAGGATCCAACAGAGCTTCCTCTACCTTTTAGGCTCTTCCTGAGATAGAAAGCTGCTATAAAGACATTCATCTTGAGTTGTTTTCCTTGTTTGCACTCTTGAATATGCATCACCAATGATCAGTTCAAATGGGTGATCTTTAGTCCATTTTCTCTGTTGAGATAGATTAGCTCTAGATGAAGAGGCATCATTGTTGTCTTGATGTGTGACCGAGTTTTGATTAGAAGAAACTCCTCCTGAGTTTGTGGATCTTTGAATTGTAGTTGGTGTTCATTCTAATTGTGATCTGTATTGGTCCTCAATTTCTATTGAAGGTTCAACGGATGTTGAGTTCTGCATTTCGAAGGATGGTGCAGAATGTCTTTCAACGGATGATGCGCTAGGTCTTTCGACGGATGTTAAATTATGTGCATTGTCCTTAGATATTTGTTCTTGATCACTTTCATCATCACTGTCTTCACAAATCATCTCAATATTGTCAAATTTGAGGCTTTCATGGAAATCTCCATCTTGTAGTCCTTCAATCTTTTTATCGTCAAATACAACATGTACAGATTCCATAATAATTTTGGTTCTGAGATTGTAGACTCTATATACTTTTCCAACAACATATCCAACAAAAATTCCTTCATCTGCTTTGGCATCAAACTTTCCATGTTGATCAGTTTGATTCCTTAAGATATAACATTTACAGCCAAAGAAATGAAGAAAATTTAGTGTTGGCTTCCTATTCTTGAACAATTGGTAGGGTGTCATGCATTTAGCTTGATTGACCAAATAAATATTCTGAGTGTAGCATGCAGTGTTTACAGCTTCTGCCCAAAAATATGTCGGTAACTTTGATTCTTCCAGCATTGTTCTTGCAGCTTCAATAAGAGACATGTTCTTTCTTTCCACCACTCCATTTTGTTGTGGAGTTCTAGCTGCAGAAAACTCATGCATGATCCCATTCTCTTCACAAAATAATCTTATCACAGAATTCTTGAACTCAGTTCCATTATCACTCCTGATTCTTCTTACTTTGAAATCAGGATGATTGTTAACTTACCTTATGTGATTGATGATGATTTCACTAGTTTCATCTTTGGATTTTAGAAAATATGTCCAAGAGAACTTTCAGAAATCATCCAAAATTACTAGGCAGTATCTTTTTTTTGAAATGGACAACACATTGACTGGTCCAAACAAACCCATGTGCAATAGTTGCAAAGTTTCTTCAATTGTTGAATCAAGCTTCTTTCTGAATGATGCCTTGATTTTCTTTCCTTTCTGACAGGCATCAGACAGTCCATCCTTTGAGAATTCCACTTGAGGAATACCTCTCACCAAGTCTTTCCTGACCAGCTCATTCATAGTCTTGAAGTTAAAGTTGGACAGCTTCTTGTGCCATAGCCAACTTTCATCTTGACTTGCCTTGCTAAATAGACAAGTGACAGATTCTGCATTTGATGAGTTGAAATCAGCTAAGTACACATTTTCTTTTCTCACTCTAGTGAGAACCACTTTGTTGCTTCTCTTGTTTGTCACAACACAGGCTTCATAATTAAATGTTACTGAGTTGCCCTTGTCACAAAGCTGGATGATACTCAACAAATTGTGCTTGAGTCCATCCACTAGGGCAACTTCTTCAATGATGACGTTATCCTTTGAAATCAAGCCATATCCCGCAGTATAACCCTTGTTATCATCTCCAAAAGTGATACTTGGGCCAACTCTTTCCTTGAACTCAGTGAGCAGGGTAGACTCTCCAGTCATGTGCCTTGAGCACCCACTATCCAAATACCAAAGATTATTTCTATTTCCCTGAACACAATAAAATCAAATCAAGTTGATTTTGGTACCCAAGTTTCCTTGAGTCCTGTTTTGTTAGCCTTTTTCTTAGGTTTCTTAGGTTTGTCCTCATTTGACTTAGACATTTGGGGTTCATCCTTAGTCAATTGAGTAGAGTCCTTAAAATAATTCATCATTATAGAATTATCATCCACAGACTGATTAACATGGAAAGGCATATTTTGTGCAAACATGGTATTCCAATATGGCATGCTAAATGGCATTTGTGGCATACTAAATGCAGCATAGTAAGGATTTTGAGCAACTGGCATATTAGCAAACTTTGCATTCAAATTATGTGTATGCATAATATTAACAGGCATTGTAGGCATGCTGGGAAATGAAGGAGGTACAGAAATGGGAGCAGTCATAGCAAGTTTGCAATTAACAGACAAATGATTAACACCACCACACTTAACATAAGTTTTTCTTGGTGCATATTTATCATGTGTGTAGTTGTTGTGTTTGTTAATTCCTACTTTCCCATTCCTATTATTTTTCTTTTTAGACTCTGCTCTCACTTTAATTTTCTCCAATCTGTCATTTAATATCTTAATGGACAGATGCCCTACATTGACTCTCTTGTTCTGTTTCACTTGACTTGTTTCTCCTGGAATAAAATTCTTAGAAACTAATTCATATTTTTCATTTAATTTAGCTAGCTTAGCTTTGCTGACTTGTTTACTTTCACTCAACGGATGTGGCTCATTGTCTTTCGATGGATAATCATTTTGATTATTCGACGGATAATGTTCATCATCCGTCGAATCCACATCCATTGAAAGTCCTTCAACCAGATTGACATTAAGCTTCTCCTTACTCTTTTTCCAGAATGCATCACAAAAAAATTCTATACCTTGAACTTTAGTAATTTGAGCGTGGACATCTCTAGATGATTTTCATGCCTTAATTACTTCATGTTCTCGTTCAGTCCACATATGCTTCATCTTGAGATAGGAGATGCAGGTGAATCTTCACCTTCCAATGGTGATAATTGTCTTTGTCTAGAAAGGGAATCTTTACTCCAACATCTTTTCTGCTCATCTTGTTAGTTGTTGTGATCTTTAAACTCTTTGTTCTTCAAGAGCTTGCTCTGCTACCAGTTGTTATTCCCAAACAATCTAAACAAGAATTACAGAATGGGGTTGAATGGAATTCTGGCTTCTTTTCAATTTTAAGAACAGTTCTACTATAAATATATGACTGTGTTTGATTTTACAATTGTGCGGAATAAAAATAAAATATAAATCAAATCACAAAGCAATTAAATACAAGTATTTAAAAACTTTTTGGTGGATTGAACTTCTCCACCAGAGATATATATGAAAGGCATATATCATAGCCTATTTGTTTATTCGAGGATTTAACTCAACTCAAATAAGAATGTAACAAGTAAATAGTGGATCTACCGTCAAAGAGATCTCTAAAAGTGACATATGTCAAAGGATTCAGAAACAATGTTCATCTACAGACTTGAGGAATTACTTCATTGGAAGAAGTTCAAGAAATTGATCAAGCCTCAGTGATATAAATCAAGATTGTGGATTTAATCAAGTGACAGAGATCTTGTCAGGGTATCAGATAATTACAGGGATTTAATATGAAGAAAATCAAGTTATCAAAGTCAAGACATGAAGAAACGTCACGAAAGTTAGTCACTCATGAACCAGACAGTACATCGAGTGTCAACATTGAAGTGGTGGAATTGATTCATAATTGACAGTGATTTTCAGAAGATTTTCAGAAGAATGGTTGATGTTGAAGAGTAGTATTAATTCTCTATTAATTAATTAAGTCATATAATTTAATTAAAAAAATAAATTAAATCTGTAAAGATTAATTTATTGATTAATTGAATTAATTGATTAATTAATTCTGAATTAATATTAAGAATTTTCTGAATTATAATTGAATTAAAATCAGTTTTAATTCAGTAAGTCAATTGAGATTGAACTGGCATGACAATCTGGATTGTCATACCGATTGTCATGCCAGGCCATTCCTGATTGTCTCACCGAAAGTTCTACTGGAAGGAGGATTGTCTTGCCAGTTCATTTTGATAGTCTTGCTAGTTCATTCAATTGTCTCACCGAAAGTCATGGTGGTTCAACAAATTGTCTTGCTAGCTCAACGGATTGTCTCACTGAAAGTCATGCCAATTCTCAGATAGTCATGCTAGTTCAAGTGGATTCTGTTGATTGAAATATAAAAGACAGAAGCAGCAGAAGACATAAAACAATCAATTACTCAAGAACAGAAGCATAAGCCGCACAAATATTTCATCTCACTGCTGCAAATTCAAGATCATAAATTTCTAGTTTTAAAGTTAAATTCAAACCACTAGAAATCATTCTCTTGTTCTTGTGTAACTATCTAGCGGATCAAAATCCCTATAACTTAATCTCAAATTGCTTTTAGCATTTGATTCTTTTTATTGTAAAAATAGAAAAAGTTCATGTCGAATTTATTCTAGATTTGTGATAATTAATTTGAGATTAATCCCTTGTAATCGATACCGTTGTTGTAACACCTTTCAAGTTTAATAATTTTTTTATTTAACTTGAATTTTGTTTCAATTTTTATTCCGCACTAAATTCGATTAAACGGTATAATTTGTATTCACCCCCCTCCCTTCTACAAACCTATTGGGACCTAACAATTGGTATAAGAGCCTTCTGATTAACGAACAAATCAAGATCCTAGACTTTTGTGATTTTTCCACTCCTTGAATTTTTATTTATTCAAAAATTTATAATGACTTCACAAAAAGTTGGAACCGTTAAAATTCCACTGTTCGATAAAGAAAATTATATTATGTGGAAGAAGAAGATGCTCTTGTTTTTACAAGTGGTAAATCCCAAATATCTGAACTTGTTAAAGATGGGTCCAAAAATTTCGATGGTTATTAAACCAGAGGTTATAGTAGATGATGTTGTGATTACCAAAGCTAGAACCTATGCAAAAGAGCCTGAGGATTTTACTCCTGCTGAAAAGGAAGAAACCTCCTTGGATGCCAGCCTTCAATTAATTTTAGTTGATTCCCTTGATCCCTTGATGAACAGACATGTGATGAACTGTAAAAATTCCAAACACATGTGGGAAACTATTGAGGTGATTAATGAAGGCACAGAGGAAGTTAGGGAGAACAAGTTAGAGATCCTAACCTCTGAGTATGAACATTTTAAATCCAATCCGGGAGAAGGAATTACTGAAGTGTTCGAGAGGTACAATGCATTGATCAACAACCTGAACATAAATGGAAAATATTATTCAATCAGGGAGGTCAACAAAAAGTTCCTTTTAACACTGCCAACTCATCTTGAACATAGAATCACTGCCATAAGAGAAGCTAGAGATCTGAGTGAGATTTCTTTGGATAGACTCTATGGTGTGTTAAAAACCTATGAGTTGGAGCAGATTCAGCAGATGGAAGTCTACGGGAAAGATAGAGTGGTCAGCACATCTACTGCTCTAGTAGCTGAAGGTCAACAACAACAACAATCTCAACAGTCAGAGAGAATGGTATAGTATTCCAAGGCTGAGGAAAATGTATTAGTAGCAGAATATGATCCTCCTACTACAAATCAATCCAGTGATGATTTTTACTCCTTGGAAGAGCTGGAGCAATTGGAAGATGATTCAATGGCCCAGATTGTCAAGAGATTCTCCAATGTCAGATTCAAGAGAAATCCCAAGTTCAAGTACAAGTCCAACTACAACAGATTCCAGACAGGTGGATCTTCATCCTCTAACACCAGTAGTGGTGGATACAAAACATGGATGGTTGATCGGAGCACCATTAGATGCTATAACTGCAATGAGTTGGGACACTTTGCCACAGAATGCAGGAATCCAAAACAAGTAAGGAAGAACTCTTATGATTCAAATCAGAAGAGTAACTCTGAAAGGGCTTATCTGGCAAAGGGAAGAAGCTGGGATGATACTGATAGTGAAGATGAATAAGAAGGGAATGTTGCTCTTATGGCTATTGATGCAAATACTTCATCATCAAGAAAAGAGGTAAAATTTACTGATGCTGAATTAGTTTATCATCTAGGAGGTTCCTTAGATTGTGCTTGTCGTGATAATGAACTGTTAAGTCATTAGATCAAAGACCTTGAGAAAGAGGTCAATGAATTAAGACTTGTGCACATTAATCAAGACAAATTAAAAGAACAAATATTTTTTCTAAAGAGAATAGAGTTAACTGTTATAGACAACTCGAAACTATTCTCAAAGACAAGATCACCGGTCTTGAGACTAAGGTTAAAGCTTACTTTAATTCTTGTTCGAAGGCTAAAGAGTTCTACAGTAATAAATCTGTTAATCAAACATCTGGAATAGGTTTTTATTATAATGCAGCTATTGAAGAATTAGGCATAAACTCCCCTCCTCATGTCTGTGCTAAAGGTAGGGAAGTACCACATGTGCTTAAGGGTGTTGATAAACCCCTCTATAAAGGATCAATTGCTGAACCATTTGATGAGACCTCCTTTATTATTCAAGAAGAAATACGTGCTGAAGATCGTGCTAATGAGAAGGTTGTTTCCAAGTCAAGTGTGTCGAAAGTTCCAGTCAAAGTTGTGAAAGCAACTGAGACTAACTCAGACATACATGAGTTGGATAACAAAAATGCCATGTCTACCATGCATAATTTGCCTGTTGTTAATCCCTCTCATAAAGTATGTGGTGTTCCTAATTGTATGTCTTGTGCTTTCAATTTGATGTATGCTTATTTTAATGGTAAGCATGTTTCTAGTGATAAGACTACTCCTCGTCAGTATGTGAATAATAGGAAGCATGATAGGTCTAAGACTGTTAGTTCTTCGAAGGCTAGAAAGGAGACATTTGTGCCTAAGCCTAAAAAGAAATTTGTTAAGGCTGTTTACAAGGTCAAATGTCCAATCATTGAGAAAGTTGAGAACACTAAAGTTAAGAATGTTGTTTTGCCTGACAAAAGTCAATTCTACAAGTATGCCGGGCCCAATCAAGTTTAGGTTCTGAAGAAAGTTTAAGCCATTTGTATTGCAGGGCATTAAATAGGTGGAACCGGCAGTGTGGATTCTTGACAGCGCATCGTCAAGACATATGACCGGAGATAGAGCCCTACTATCAAATGTGGTTGAGAAAGCTGGCCCAGTGGTTACCTTTAGAGATAATAGCAAAGGTTTAATTGAGGGCTATGGCTGTTTGCAAGCTGGTAATGTTATCATTGAACTCAAACTTCTTTCAACATTAGTGATTTCTTATTTCATTTAAAATCTTTTAAAATCACTATTGTACATCATTTTTCTCAAAAGATTAAATGTATAATTTTCATACATTATCGATCTTAAGTACATTTTATCTCTATATTGCCATATATTCTGTGATACAGGTTCAGTCTCCAATGGCTTTCTTTCATTGACATTCATGAGGTTGAAAATCCACAACTTCTATCCCAGAATGTAAAGACAAACACAGAAATAGAACCAACCAACACTCTCTTACCACTAAAATATAGTATGAATGAGCGTGAGGGAGATAGTGCCTTAGTGCACCACATAAGGAAGGTTCTGAAGTCAACCCAACAACTCTGTCTCCTACAAAGATGAGTAGTATTTAAACCGAGACAACTGTTAGCCCCCATACATCTTCTCAAAAAGATGTAATGGCTGAAAAGGCACAAAAACAGTTACTAGATTCATCCTCTTAACAGGTTGCGTCTATTGAAATTTGTCTGTCGGGCAGGGTATCCGATGTAGTGTCACCACCTCAAACATAAACAATTCTTGATACACAAGAAAATGTTACACACACAAAGGAGGAGTTGACAGAAACAAGATTTTTGACCATTTTAAGGTCAGATTCGATTGTTCAAGGTTCTTTAATGGACCAATTGCCTTTACAGGTGTTAGGAGAGGATACTGATCTAAAAGCCATATGTTAGTGGTCAGTGTCTACCTCCCCAGACTTAAATCCCCTGGATGCATCTGCGGATAGTGGATCTGACATAGGCGCAGATCGGCAACTTGTTGACAATGATTCAGATATTACCTGATGAGTCACAGGGAAATGTTTTCACATACATTAGAAGGGAACTTTGATCTTTATGCTAAATTCGTTGGATCATTGTTTACCTTCCCAGAATTCAAATATGGAACCCTAAAAGGGAAACTAGCAACTTGTAGATTATGACTCAGATTCATCTGACGAGTTTAACAAGGATGGGGATTTGTGAACTCCCATTGCACCACCTGTGACCTCCTTAAGGATGGCTAAGGTGATTTTCCTTGCAGGTACAGCTGAATTTTGGAGCTATGAGAGGAGTGATACACTTGTGAGAATGAGTGTAAACACGAGTGGAGAGAAGAGTGAAACACATGTGAGGTACACTAAACAGAATCACACACTCACAGTGAGGAAGAAAGAGAAACTACTTGTTTTTTCTTTTCCAATCAAGTGAAACATGAGAACTCCTTCAGACAACGACATACATTTCTTCTCTAAGGGGGAGATAAAAGCTTAAGTAATAGTTTGGAGGATTCCTCAACTAAGGGGGAGAAATAGCAGGGAGGAAAGAAAAAGAAAAAGGTAAAGCATATGTACACTACACCACACCATTATTGTTTGTAACTACGGATCCTATTGTACGGGAGAGGTGGTAAACACAAGGTGATCTCCTTTAAGAAGTTGATTCTCATAGGGGAGAATCAAGAGAGATATGCGCTTCTCATCAGGAAATGTGGTTGTACAAAAGAAGATGAAACTACTTGAAAATATGTTCAGTCTAGAGGAACATCTATTTGGAATCTGGAAAATGTTAAATATAATCCAGAACTTTTCTGCTATTTACTTTGCATTTCTGTTTACATTTTTTTCTTATTTGTTAGTTGAGTTATCCTCTAGTTATTTGTTGTTATTGTCTAACAAACAAATAGGGGGAGATTGAAAGGCATATGTCATAGCCTATTTGTTTATTCGAGGATTTAACTCAACTCAAATAAGAATGTAACAAGTAAATAGTGGATCTACCGTCAAAGAGATCTCTCAAGGTAACATCTGTCAAAGGATTCAGAAACAATGTTCATCTACAGACTTGAGAAATTACTTCACTGGAAGAAGTTTAAGAAATTGATCAAGCTTCAGTGATATAAATCATGATTGTGGATTTAATCAAGTGACAGAGATCTTGTCAGAGTATCAGATAATTACAGGGATTTAATCCGAAGAAAATCAAGTTATCAAAGTCAAGACATGAAGAAACGTCACGAAAGTTAGTCACTCATGAACCAGACAGTACATCAAGTGTCAACATTGAAGTTGTGGAATTGATTCATAATTGACAGTGATTTTCAGAAGATTTTCATAAGAATGGTTGTTGTTGAAGAGTAGTATTAATTCTCTTTTAATTAATTAAGTCATATAATTTAATTACGAAAATAAATTAAATCTGCAAAGATTAATTTATTGATTAATTGAATTAATTGATTAATTAATTCTGAATTAATATTAAGAATTTTCTGAATTATAATTGAATTAAAATCAGTTTTAATTCAGTAAGACAATTGAGATTGAACTGGCATGACAATTTGGATTGTCATACCGATTGTCATGCCAGGCCATTCCTGATTGTCTTACCGAAAGTTCTACTGGAAGGAGGATTGTCTTACCAGTTCATTTTGATAGTCTTGCTAGTTCATTCAATTGTCTCACCGAAAGTCATGGTAGTTCAACAGATTGTCTTGCTAGCTCAACGGATTGTCTCACCGAAAGTCATGCCAATTCTCAGATAGTCATGCTAGTTCAAGTGGATTATGTTGATTGAAATATAAAAGACAGAAGCAGCAGAAGACATAAAACAATCAATTACTCAAGAACAGAAGCAGAAGCCGCACAAATATTTCATCTCACTGCTGTAAATTCAAGATCATAAATTTCTAGTTTTAAAGTTAAATCCAAACCACTAGAAATCATTCTCTTATTCTTGTGTAACTATCTAGCGGATCAAAATCCCTAGAACTTAATCTCAAATTGCTTTTAGCATTTGATTCTTTTTATTGCAAAAATAGAAAAAGTTCATGTCGAATTTATTCTAGATTTGTGATAATTAATTTGAGATTAATCCCTTGTAATCGATACCGTTGTTGTAACACATTTCAAGTTTAATAATATTTTTATTTAACTTGAATTTTGTTTCAATTTTTATTCCGCACTAAATTCGATTAAACGGTATAGTTTGTATTCAACCCCCCCTTCTACAAACCTATTGGGACCTAACAATATATTAAGTAGAGAACTCTGTGTTTCAAAATGAACACAGCTACTTATAAGTTCAAGAATAAGAACTGAGAAATTCTTTATAGATTTTGCCTTATCTATTTTTCAGGTAATTGCTTACTTTCTTGGATGCAAATCAACTTGCTACCACTGGTTCATATATCACCAAGTTACATGATAAAAAAGACAAGATAATAAGACAAACTATATCTAGTCTAACTTCATGCTACTACACTTTTCTTTCCAGCATCTTTGAATATCATTTGTTTAGCATGGAAATGGAAAATGCTTCTTTGTTCTCTAAATCCTTCAAACATACTGCCACATTCCATTTGCATACAACCAACGCATGTGAATGTCAAGTTACTATCAACTGCTCTTTTGAATTTGAACATCCGTTGAAACTTCATTGAATTATCCGCTGAAGCTTCATTGAATTATCCGCTGAAACCGTGGTTGATCATTCATTGATACTTTGGCTGATCATCCGTTGAAACTATGTAGATCATCCGTTGAAGCTTTATCTGAGCATCCGTTGAAGTTTTGTGAATCATCCGTTGAGACTATCTTATTGACAGTTAACTCTATTTCATTTATACAAGATTACAAGACATCAACTATTTACAATTAACCAACCTATCATGAATATCAATCTAGTAGTCAACATGACCTAAATGTTCCTCAAAGATCTAGTTCACTAATCCATTTAAGTATGCAAAATTATGTTACCGATCTTATTGTACATAAGATACTCTTTCAACGGATGTTGAAATGATCATCCGTTGAAAGTTACAAAATCACTTAATTAAAATCTACTTAGTATTTTGTTCAAGTTATCATCAAGTACACAACATATTCCTAACAATTTTGAATAAAATTAAAATTAAATTTATATTTACCTAATTTCAAGAATTGAAAATCTTAACCATAATTGAAATGTTAGTTTCTTATGACCCTTTTCCCTCGTATTAATAATCAATTCAGTTTCGATTTAAAAATCTCAATTGAGTTACTATCCGTTCAGTGTCACTTGTAAAACTAATATAAATAAAAATGAAAAAAATAAATTGGCTTGAGTAAAAAAAATACTTGATTATAAAAATTAATTTTAATATCCAAACTTGCTAGTTATGAATATAAATCAGATGAATGTATATTATTTTGGAAGAAGAGGATATCCCTCTTATCAAAATTGACATTGGTCTACGACAAGATATTATTGGGAGAAGGTGAAGGAAATCTTGTGTATATTGGGTATATCACTTGTAGTATTGCAGTATTTGGCAAAAAACAATGGTTGATGGTTGATAGACCTTATTTAATGTTATGTTTTGAACCGTGAAGATGTAGGTAAAGTGGCGATTGAGTGTTGCGGTACCATTTATAAGAACAAAGGTGGTGTTTAAAGTTTTAGCAATTACCGCACTATTATAGTTTATAGTCATTTAATGTTATTGTATTAAAATAGCTGATGACATTTCAATGAATCAATTTGATTTCTTACTCGAAAAATTAATGATTGAGGCAATTCATATTATCAGTTATATCATGTAGAGATATCGAGAACATCATACTAATCTTTATATGATATTTATAAATCTTGAAAAGTTTGACAGGGGATATTTAGGAATGTTTAGAAGATAATGGAGTTTTGCAGGTATATACACACACACAACATACATGATGTATAATCAATTAAAATATTGGTGTGACCATTGGAGATTAAAGGATTGCATCCGATCAATTCTAAAATTAGTTTCCTTTGTGCTAATTCGGCGATGATAATGATAAGAGCGATATTTTAGTTTAAAGACCAAGGTTCACAAATTGATAATTTTAATTACCTATGTTCCATTATTCAGCGCAATGAGGATATTATGATGGACGTCACACATCTTATTAATGCATGACGACTTCGGAGGTGTGCTGTGAGTGTTGCTTTGATAAAAGTGTATTTCTGAAGTCGAAGGATAAATTGACATGAGTGTTATGTGATAAAAGTGTACCTCTTAATTTAAAGGATAAATTATTTAGTGCAGCGGTCATATTGACTATTCTCTAGAGTTTCAAGACAAAATTTTAACACTCCACAAAATCAGAAAAACTCTATGACCATGTCGACCGCAATACTTTGTTTTAAAATGATGGAGCCTAGCCAAATAGGTTGTGATTGCTTTAGACATAAGATGTAGTAGGATTGAATATTTTTATTATTTTTCTTTCTTAAATAAGTTTCTAAAAGCAAGTGAACGTAGATTGTTTAAAATCGAACAAGCACCATTTTAAAACAAAATTGCAATAATAAAAATTGAACCGCTAGTTTGTGGTTTCGAAATTTAAAATTGCAAGGTTTGATTCTCCTGAATCCATGCCATAATGAACCATACGCAGCCCTAGTACACGGGACATTGATTATTTTGCGTTAGGGGCGGAAACAAGTCAAATAGGTTAGAATAATAGTATAATCAAATTTGACTTAAATTTGTAAATACTCGTTCAAATTAAATCAGTATTCATACTAAATTTTTTACATTTTTCTCACATTCGACTCGAACATGAATAAGAATATTCGTATATGTTGGGTTCGACTCAATTGTGTATTAGATAACTTGTTTTTGGATATTCGTATTTGAATTCGTCTAGAATAATATTAAAAAATTTAAAACACTTCTATAATGATTTACAAAAATAAAATGAGATCTATTTGTAGATTATTATTTTACTATACATGTCTTAGATGTAATATATATTATATACATAATATAACAATTCAAAAAGAAAATATATTTAATAAATACATGTTCAGGTACTTGAAAATTATTCAAACTATTTCTTTTAAATATGATTGAATATCAGAATGGTAAAATTTGAAATCACTCATGTTTTATATGAATAGGAATTCATTATTAACGAATCAAATCTGAATGTGAACTCAGAATTTAGATTCTTTTTCCTCCATAAGTTGAGTATTAGGTTTCCCTGGTGCATTTATAGTTACTGCTTCAGTGAACATAGTAGCTAAATAATCCAAACGTGAAAATTATTTAATAAATAAAATGTAAATTAAATGTTTCATATTTTCTTCCTCGTATATTTTACTACTTTCTGTAAACGAACAAATTAACTTCTAATTTAAAGTTTATTAATGGTTAAACTGTATACATATAAAAATTAAAATATAATTGAAATTAAGTACATACAATAATCCTAATTTAATAGCCACCCGTCCGATATTTGGATATTCATTACAATAAATTTCAGTTCTATATAAGCAGATACGGCACATGAGCATCTAACCAAATCGATAAATGACCGCCATGGTTGTCATGTCGGTCGACTAGTCGGCGACTAGTCGACTAAGCGGTGATTGGATGTCGACTAGCTGAATGTCGATATTTCGGTCGCCTGGTCGACTAATCGGTCGACTAGTCGACTAAGCGGTCGACTAGTCGACTAGTCGGGCTGCTCAGCGTAAAAAAAATTTCTGCATAATTTTTTTTTGCATATTTGATATGATTGCAAATACTTTTCTTTGTTTAGACAACTGGTATTGATTAATTGTTACATATTTTACATGATTGCAAATACTTTTCTTTGTTGTACTAAATTGTTAGATGATTGCGAGTACTTTTCTTTGTTGTCATTTCTTAACTCTTCTAGTTTTTTCATCATTTCCTCCAAATGTTGGATTCTTAATTCCTTAGAATCTTAATTAAAATATTGTGGAAGGAGTTGGAACTTTGAACCTAGAACTTAGAAATCTAAAATACATAATATATATACATTTGTGTGTGTGGATATATATGTATATTATATTTTTAATTTATAATAATATATTATTTTTTATCGACTAGTCTACGACTAGTCCACGACTCGACTAGTCGACTAGTGGGAGGTCCGTCGACTCGTCTCGACTCATCGACGTGACAACCATGATGACCGCTAACGGGATTAGATCAAGATGGCGCAAAACGTTCAACTACATAAAGTCCGACCCCATATTTTTGGTTACTTTATCAAAATTATATATTATTATGGGTAACTAGTTGTTATTAAAAAGATATTATTTTTATTTTTTATTAAATATATTTTTTATGTTAGTTTTGAATTTTTTGTCTTGGTTAAAAAAATATAAAAAATATATATTGTTTAGTTATTAACAATTATAATATAATTATTATTATTTTATTACATAGATTTACTTATGATATTTTTGGAAAAAAGATGTTTTTAGTTAAAAAATATTCTAAGGATAATATATATTATGTAAAAAAAGTAAAGAGTATTTTAGTTGAAAAATGTACTTGATTAACAATAAAATGAATAATAAATAACGAAAATTAAATAGAAACCAATACTTTGGATGTTTCTCCTTATTATATATGGCTATCTTAAAATATCGTGCGACTAATATTATTTAAAATTTTTAATGAGATTTTTTCATAAATATCCAAGTTTTACAAAAAAATTGCAAAAAATATTATTATTTTTTAAAAATATTTTAAAAAATACATGCAACCATTTTTGCAACTTGAAATTATAAAATAAATTGTAAAAATACATTATGTAAATTACAACCATATTTACAACCTAAGATGTAACATAAAATGCAATCTGAAATGCAACCTAAAATAATTACACAATTTACACTAAATTGCAAAATATTATGCAACATCGTATTTGTGCAAATATTTTCAGAGTGAAATAGTATTTTTACAAATTTTTTCAGAAGTTAGTAAAACCGCAAATAATTTTACAAAAAATAGTATTTTTGGTAAATTTCATTTTCTAAATTATATCGAAAATTTTAATTTTATGTTTGTAATTTGAATTGAGTTGATAATGTGTATTAGTTAAAAGGGGAAATTTGGTAATTATTAATAAATATATTATAATTATTTTATTTAATTAAATAAAGTTGACCGCTATATTTTTGGAAAAGATTTGAATTAATTTAAAAATATATGAAAAGTTATGTGTTTTACGTAAAAAAATTAATTGATTAGTTATTAATGATAGTATTTTGGAAAATAAGTTGTTATAGTTGAGAAACGTATTTTAGTTAAAAAATTTAATTGATTTTTACTTTAAAAAACTAATTGGTTTGTTATGTATAATAATATCATTATTAATAAATGATTGAAAACCAAAACTTAAAAAACTAAATTTTCAATTTTCCGTATTTTATATAATCTATATGTATGTATATATATTATTTATAAACAAGACATTTTCTTTTAGTTAATTACTTAAGTAATAAAAATTAAATAAGATTGATGCTATATCAAAAGAATATTAGTATAATCTAGTATTCGGAGTTAATTTTGTGATATATTCAAATAAGCTCCTAACATACATTTAAAATAAATTTTGTAATAGGTTTACTTTTCATATATAAAGATAAATTTTGTGATAAGGTGTACTTTTGTCAAGTGAAGGGCTCAATTCTAAAGTTGGTGAAGGAGATTTTAAATTAATACTTCGTTCGTTTCAAATAAATTATTAATTTATATTTTTATACATATTTTATGGTGTAAAATAATGAAATGTCCACTAGCAATTTTTTTAACTTTTTTCTATATATATCGGTGTTGTAAAAAGTGCAAATCGGACCTAGGCGTTAAATTGGTATTCTAACGCTTAAGCGCTAAAACGAAAGTTTAAACGGTTTTAAAAGTGGATCATTAATCGGGTTATATATATATGTATATATAAATATATGTCTGTATTGAAAATAATAAATATTTTTTGAATAAAGAGATAACATCCCTATATTATATTAAACCAATAAAATTATCATTCATAAAGTCATAATTAACTTAAAAATATAAGTAACATTTAAAAATATCAAATTACACTTCTTTTAAAAATAATATTTTTCTTTTTCTAATTATTTTTAATTCTTACATTTATTTTGGTCAAAATCCGCTTAAACGGTCAAAATCCGCTTAATTCCGCTTAAACCCGTTTAAATTTTACTAAACACTTAACTATCCGATTTTGTACTAATCCAAGCGTTTTTATATCGGATTTCGCTTAAAACCCCGCTTAATGCGTTTTTTATAACACTCCTATCTATATGGTTTAATTTTTTACTATGAAAAAGGAAAATGAATAAAAAATTAGTCTAAGTATCATTTTGTGGGTGCTTCAACTGTCACTTTTGTATTTTAAAGTAAGCATAACACGTTAAAATGACAAGTAATTGGGACAGAGGGGAGTAAATGTGACCGGGCCTAATCGACCATTATGACTAGGATAATGAAGTGGCTGCAGAAAGTTGGTGGAAATAATTAAGAGAAGAAGTAATTAGCATTATGGATATCCATCCATATATGTTGAGTGAGATATCGTCCTATCTTATCCTATCGCTGTTTTAATATATTGCTCATTATTTATGAAAAATGTGGAAGATTCATTGATTGAAAAAAATTTCTTTAATATTTTTTTACCCAAATCACTCACGAGCAGTGACGGACGCAAAAATCTTTTTTAGGAGGGTCCGAAATTTTTTTCGTGCCAAACTTTCATGCATAATATCCGAAATTTTTTTCGTGTCCGCGTAAACTTTTTTATTTTACAGTTTGAAAATCATTAATGAAAAACTATAAGATTCGAAGAATAATTTGTATATATCACCAGTTCACCATGATGCATCACCTGTTCTCCAGGATTTATATAGTTTGACTTGTATAAAAATGTAAAAATTGCAGAGGTATATACGGTAATATAGCAAAACACAAATTTAAAAAGCAAAGGTAGGAAAATGGGTTCGATCCTTGATTTTGAGGCACAAACAACCAGCACATACAAAATTCAATGATATTTGGGAATTTAGGAGGGCCAGGGACCTCCTAAATACGCCTCTGCTCACGAGCTTATATATATACACAAATTATAAAAAGAAAAGAGTAAATCCAAACTACTCACAAAATTAGACTCGTGAGATGTGACACTGTTATTATTTAATTATGCAATATTACAATTCATAATATATATTTTTAAAAGGGGAATTAATTTAATAATAAAAAAGTGGCAGACATAAATTCAGTCAAATTTGAACAAACGCTTAAATGTGTATATCCATGTCTTAAATGTGAAGCAATATTCTATCCATAAATGGGCAGATTTGATAATCAAGGCTACATATCCTGCCTAGCTATACTAAGCCGCCATCTTACAATTTATTGTATCGATTGATTTAGCTTTAGCGCTATATATTTAGAATTCGTATAAAAAAAAATTAAAATGATGGGGTATAATATTTATAACATTTTAATTTTTAGTTATAATATATATGATGGGATTACAATCTTACGACGAGGAAAGATATCAAAATATCAAGATTTAGGAGATATCAAAATATCAAGATTTAGGAACAACTATCTCGGAAACTCTAATATTTTTCTCGCCCCCGAGATTAATTTCACTATATTGGCATTACCCAAATTCTGGATCGATGCAAATGATTGTAATTTTATTTTATTGGTGCTACGTTCTGAGTTTATGCATGCAAGTCTCAGTTAAAATATTTTTCTTCGTACTTTCGTACTCCCTGAAAGTATAAGCTGCGTAACTCTGCATTTGATCGAATTGATTTATTATAAACTTTCAATTGTATAATAAGTAGTAGTTGATTGCCATGCCCCCATGATCTAGATCTCACAGATGACGAGATTGTAATATATTTTAGGTTGTTGATTGATGGCATTATAATATTATGTTTTGACGGGATATTTCATTTAAGTTATAATAGCACAGGATCTAGGTAATAAGGAAAAAATTAAAGAGACTACGTCCCCCGAGAGCATGACCAATAACACTGTATTTAGGCAATATGGGAAAAATTGAAGGGCCTCGTAGGCCTTGTTTCCGTAGGCCTAGCCTCCGGAAGTCTTGGGATTCCCCACAATTTTATCCTTTAACCCTTCTTTACACGTGTCATTCACCTGGGCACCCTGTCATTATTTCCTCCTTCTCTGCCTCCCACGTGTCTCGCTAGCACCCTTCCTTACCTTTGACGTGTCCCACTAACCTTTAACAGTCACCTAACTAATAGCCTAGAAACACCTGACTACTAGTATGGGGGAAGGAAAATCTAAGAGAAGAAATACAGACACAATTCACATCCCAAAAAATCAAAACCAATCCTTACGGACTTAAAGTAAAATACAAGAATTACCACCATCAGTTTGGCGTCGCTGCCGGGGATCTGACGAAGAATACTCTCCACCATACCACAATAACATCCTTTCTCTTATCCCAAAACACCTGAAAATATGAGTAACAGATCAGACAACGAATCTCACTCTTACGGGAACTCTTCTAGAACGCCTAGTGATTCACCTACACATAGCATGGTATTCAACTTGAGAGCCCGACAAAATTATATGCAAGTGCAGATGGATCATCTGACTGCCCTGATGGCCGCCAACCAGCAAGGGGCCTACCATCCTCCCTATTACCTTGAAGCAATATCAGGATCTCATATTTTACGTTCCTCGCGGTCCCCTTCGCCTGAACATTCTTATCCAATTCACAAAACGAACACTCTGAAGGTTCTTATCCTTGCTATAGTACCCTCCGTTGTGGAGAGCATCCTCCTCGTGGGGCTCGAAGATCTTTATCCTTAGAGTCATCAGGTAATGGTATTTTGCATGGAGAAGAAGGGTCCCGGTATAGATTGCCTACACCCGCTCGAAGGGTAAAAAGGTCCCCTTATCAGCCTAGGAGGGCTCATCGTCCCGCAACCCCTATGGGCAGACAAGAAGATATGATGATTCTCCTACTGCAGTCAGCCGCTTCCCCTGTAGTCGTCAGCTCCTGGAGCTGTTTTTGATATGGGTGTAGGAAGATCACCCTTCACTGAAGCTTCAGAAGCCACTATTGTCTTGGAGTGAAAATTACCGGCCTGTAGTCGTTTAACGGTACTTCTGACCCCAATGATCATCTGAGCTATTAATAAAATCTTATAATTTGTCATAGGTACAATGACATCACTAAAAATCAATTGTTCATATCGACATTCAAATCGTATGCCAGGACTTGGTTTTCTAGCATGCCCCCTAGGTCTATAAGTTTTTGGGAGGAATTCAAGATGTTGTTTCTGTCAAAGTTTCGCGTCAACACTCCTCATGCAGTCTACACTATATCTCTGGAGAATATCAAGCAAGAGTAGGGCGAAACCCTCCGGGACTATATTGAAAAGTTCAAAACTGCAGCTTCAAAGGTTAAAGAATTAAAACAAGCCAGCACTGTCGATTCCTTCATTCGTACTATGAATTATCAATAATGTCGAGATTGTTGTAAGGAGTTGTGTAACCGAGAGCCCACGGATCTTTTCGATTCCTACATCATAGCTTCTGCCTACATAGGCACTGATGAGAGAGTCAGTGCCTATTACCTTTCCGCTCGGGGGGAATCTTCTTCGTCTAGTCGAAGGGCAATACAAGTAGATGGGATGGAGGATTTCAGAGGTAGGGGACAAAGGAATTTCCCTACGGATCAAAGGGCTCCTCCAAAGGAGATTCGAGAAGAACCTAATTTCACTCCTTTAACCCAAACCCCATCTTATGTGCTTCAACGGATAAGAATGAAAGAGTTCTTTCAGCCACCCAACCCTATGAGAACCTTCACGTAAAGGAGGGACCGAACACGCTTCTGTGATTATCATGCTGGGATATGACACAACACCGATGAATGCACTTTTTTAAATATTTCTTGTAAAGGTTGGTAAAGAGAGGATTGCTGAACGATTATCTCCCCCCTCGGGACCGGCAAAATCCCCAACATCTGGAGGGCCCTGTGAGAAATGCTTCACCTAGACATCTAATCGATATGATTGTAGGAGGGAACATGCCTCATCACGAAGTCATGCAATTGGATGCCCCTCTTCATGCTTTTCTCCTCACTGGTACTTATATTTCTTTATCTGATGCCGATTATCTTAATGGGTATGTTTGCCGAAACGGCCCACTCACAGTCACACTCGATATGGCTGACCAAGACGTTAAGAACTTTTTAATAGATAACGGATCCTCTATAGATATTATCTTCGGGCACACTTTGAAGATGATAATTTTGAGCAGTCCCTTTGAAGAAATAAAGTTCGAAGATGTACAAGGACCTGTCTACGGGTTTGGAAACCATATTGTTCCGGTTTAAGGTACCATTGATATTTCCACCACTTTCGGAACTTCTCCGCAAGATGTAACTTGTTGGATAAATTTGAGATGTCATGTCTAATATGTTTCATGTTTAGTTTTTAGATCTTAACAAACAGGAAATATCAGTTCTTACTGGAATCAGTACTTACTGGAAGTTAGGACTTAATGTCATATCAGGACTTAAGGTCATATCAGAACTTAAGTATGTGAGGACTTACAGTTAAGGAAGGAAGCTGATTTACAGGAAAGAAGATTGAGACTAATACAAGAAGAAGATATGCAAGGAAAGAGTTAGAGGACTAGAAGAATTATATAAGATATCTGATTGATATATTTTAGGAGACAGAATTATATTTCATATCAATTAGGAGTTATCTTGTAACTGTGTACTATATAAACACATACATAGGTTTATACTATATGTGTTATCATTATCGAGAAGATCATACATTGTAACCTAGCAGCTCTCGTGATATTTGTTCATCACTGAGAGAGGACAGTTCCATTGTAACAGAGTTTATTATATCGAATACATCTGTATCCTGTTACTTGTGTTCGAAATCGATTTGATTGTATTCTACATTGTATTCAACCCCCTTCTACAGTGTTGTGAGACCTAACAAGTGGTATCAGAGCCTATCTGTTAACACACATACAGTAAAGATCCAAAACAATCATGTCTGAAGAAGCAGAAAATCCAACCAAGCCCGCCAAAACTGAAGAAACTCCAAAGACTCAAACCCCCAGTCGATATGAGACTATTAGGGTTCCCATGCTGAGACCTTCTGAATATCCCATATGAAAAGTGAAGATGCCTATGTTTCTGGAAGCTACAGATCTAGAATACTTTGACAGAATTAATGAAGTACCACATTAGCCAACCAAGCTCTCTGTTGTAGTTGCAGATCAGCCAGCAAAGACCGTACCAAAGGAGAAAAGTGAGTATACAGCTGAAGATATCTCATCTATTTCCAAGGATGCAAAGGTAAGGCATTTGCTGCATAGTGCCATTGATAATGTCATGTCAAACATGGTAATTCACTGTAAGACTGCAAAGGAGATATGGGATGCCTTGGAGACAAGATGCCAGGGAACTGATACAATCAAGAAGAACATGAGGACTATACTCACTCAAGAGTATGAGCACTTTGACTCAAAACCTGATGAGTCATTAACTGGTTTATATGACAGATTTGTCAAACTCTGGAATGATCTGTCACTGGTGGATAGGGAATATGATCTTAAAGATTCAAATCTTAAATTCCTTTTAGCTCTTCCTGAAAGTTGGGATTTGAAGTCAACTACTATAAGAGACAACTATGCTCTTGATGAAACTACTCTTGATGAAATTTATGGTATGCTCAAGACTCATGAACTTGAGATGGATCAAAGAAGCAAGAGACATGAGAGAAAGTCAAGGACAATTGCTCTTAAGGCTGAGGAGGAATCCCCCAAAGTGGCTGTCTCAAAGAAAGGAAAAGGAAAGGATCATCATAAAGTCTGATTCAGAATCATCAAGAACTGATGATGATGATTCGGAAACTGAAAGTCTACGTGAAGTAGATGCTGATGAAGAGATGATGAAATTGTGTGCTCTTATGGTGAATGGTATCATAAAGATAGCCTACAGGAAATTTAGAAGAGGAAAGAAGTTTTCCAGGAAAAGTGGAAGTTCTGATAAGAAGGGATTCAGAAAATCTGAAGGCAAAGTAGGAAAGTCTGACAGAGGAGATTACTCGAATGTTAAATGCTACAACTGTGGTGAGAAAGGTCACATATCTCCTGATTGCAAGAAAGGAAAGAGTGACAAAGGCAAGGCTCTTGTCACAAAGAAGAAAAGCTGGACAGACACTTCAGATTCTGAAGATGAGGAGAACTATGCCTTGATGGCAAATGCTGATAGCAGTTCTGATGCTACTGAATTAAAGGTACCTCAAACAACTTATGCTTTTCATACTGATGATATTACTGAGTTGATACTATATCTTAAAACCATGTTGATTAGCTATATAGATTAAACTTTAACATGTGAAAGATTAACTTATGAAAATCTTGCTTTTAAAAAGAGGAATGATTATTTAGAAAAAGAGTTAGTCATGTTCCATCAAAATCAGAAAGAAAGAGATGATGCCTTTTATGTTAGAGATGAAGTGCTAAAAATGAATAAATATCTAAAAACTGAGTTAGAAAAGGAAAAAGAGATTATCAGGACTTGGACTAACTCTGGCAGAACAACTCAGAATTTGCTAAGTAGTAGAAACTAGAAAGAGGGCTTAGGTTATGGAGATGATAAAAGTGAAAAAGGAACTGAACAAATTGAGCCAATTATTTTTAAATAAACTACTAAGCCAAAGGTAAATCCTGTTAAGTTTGTAGCTAAAACTGTAAATTTTGATTTTGAAAAGATGAAAGATACTGAGACAGAAGTTGAGACAGAGTCAACTTCTGACAAATTAAAACAGGATAAACCAGATGAAGTTAATATAGGCTTAATGACAAAGAAGCAGCTTAAACATAAGCTGAAAGAGATTAGCAGTGTGAACAAGGTAAAAGCAGCTAGGAAAAATAGGAATGGAAAGGAAGGTGTGAATAAAAGCAATAACTATATGCCTGTTCCTAATGCTCCTAAAAAGAAATGTTATAACTGTGGAAACTCTAACCATCTTGCTTCTTTTTTCAAGAAGAATAAGAATATAAACTCTTTACCTCCTAAGTCAGGAGTTAAAAGTCAGTCTGTTAGGTTTAAGCCACAAAATCCTTATTTTTATTGTGGTAGTATATGACATTCCATTTATACTTGTAAGGAATATCATAGTTTTTACTATGATTATTATCAGATAAAACCTTTTTTGAAGAAAATTACTTTAATTCCTTCTAGTGTAAAGTATGATGCAAAGTCTGATACTGTAAAATCTGATAAGAAAAATGTTAGCATAAACTCTGATGTTAAATCCGCTGCAAATGCTAACAAACTTAATAAGGCCAAAGGATCCAAGCAAGTCTGGGTCCTTAAAACTAACCATTAGTGGTCTTTGTGATTGCAGGGCAACAGGAAGAACATCTTAGTTCTGGACAGTGGATGTTCAGGATATAGGACTGGAAATAAAGCCCTGCTATCAGACTTTGTGGAGAAAGCTGGCCCAGGAGTATCTTATGGAGATGACAACATGGGAAAAACTCTGGGATATGGAAAGATCAATCTTGGGAATGTCATCATTGAATCAGTAGCTCTAGTCTCAGGACTTAAACATAATCTGTTGAGTATAAGTCAAATCTGTGACAGAGGTTATCATGTGGATTTCTTCGAAGAACACTGTGAAGTGATAAGCAATTCTACAGGCAAAGTGGTTCTGAAAGGTTACAGGCATGGTAACATTTATGAAGCCAGACTTTCAACAAGTACTGATGGTTCTGCAATCTATCTGTTGAGTAGAGCATCCATTGAAGAAAGCTGGAATTGGCACAAGAAACTCTCTCATTTAAATTTCAATAATATAAATGAGCTTGTAAAGAAAGATCTTGTGAGAGGACTGCCAAAGTCAGTTTTTGCTCCTGATGGCCTTTGTGATTCATGTCAAAAGGCAAAACAAAGAAAATCTTCTTTCAAGAGAAAAACCGAGTCATCAATTCTTGAGCCTTATCACCTACTGCATGTTGATCTATTTGGTCCAGTCAATGTCATGTGTATTGCAAAGAAGAAATATGCTATGGTTATAGTGGATGAGTTCACAAGGTACACTTGGGTGTACTTCTTGCACAAGAAGAATGAAACTACATTTACTCTAACTGATCATGTCAGACAGCTGGATAAGTTGGTCAAAGATTCTGTTAAAATAATAAGAAGTGATAATGACACTGAGTTCAAGAATTCGATTATGGAAGAGTTCTGCAAAGAACATGGAATCAAACAGGAATTTTCTGTACCTGGAACTCCACAGCAAAATGGAGTTGTAGAAAGAAAGAACAGAACTCTCATTGAAGCTGCACGAACTATGCTTGATGAAGCAAAGCTGCCAACCTATTTTTGGGCTGAAGCTGTGCAGACTGCTTGTTTTACACAAAATGCTACACTCATAAACAAGCATGGAAAAACACCATATGAGACGGTGAAGAACAAGAAGCCAAATCTGAAATACTTTCATGTATTTGGTTGCAAGTGTTTTGTTCTTAAGACTCATCCTGAGCAGCTGTCAAAATTTGATCTAAAAGCTGATGAAGGAATTTTTGTTGGATATCCACTTTCCACAAAAGCCTTCAGAGTCTACAATTTAAGAACAAGGATTGTCATGGAATCTATCAATGTCTCTTTTGATGATAAGAAGATTACTGGACTTGAAGATTTCAATGATCATGATCAGCTGAGATTTGAGAATGAAGATTTAAATTCCGATTCTGTAAATTCTGATGACTTAAATTCTGATCCTGTAAGTTCCGACAGTTTAAGTTCTAATGTCATTGAAACTGTGGTAACAACTCCAAAGGAAGATGCACCTGTCCAGGGGGAGCAAGATGTAGATCCTACCACATCTCAAGACTCTCGAGAAACATCAGAACCTGTCACTGGCTAATCAAGTTCTGATGAGCCAAATTCTGATAATTTTAAAAGCTCCGATTCTTCAACTCCTGAAAAATAAAACTCAAATTATGAAGTCTCAGAGAGCATAACTACAGGGGGAGCATCAGAAAATGCTGATGGAGATAACATGGATCATGGGGGAGGATCCAGTTCTAGATATCAACTTCCATCTGCAAGGAAGTGGACTAAATTACACACACCTGATTTAATCATTGGAGATCCTGAAGCAGGTGTCAAAACTAGAACTGCAACTTCAAATGAATGTCTCTATCATTTATTTCTATCTCAGACTGAACCAAAGAAAGTGGAAGAAGCTCTTCAAGATGCTGATTGGGTGCAAGCAATGCAGGAAGAGTTAAATGAATTTGAAAGAAATAAAGTATGGTCCCTAGTGCCAAGACCAAAGAACAAATCTGTTGTAGGTACAAAATGGGTGTTCGGAAACAAAACTGACAGTGATGGCATAATTACAAGGAATAAAGCAAGGCTGGTTGCTAAAGGCTACTCTCAACAGGAGGGTATTGATTATGATGAAACATTTGCACCAGTTATTAGATTAGAAGCTATAAGGATCTTTTTAGCTTATGCTGCTCACAAAAAGTTCAAAGTCTTTTAAATGGATGTGAAAAGTGCTTTTCTCAATGGAGAATTGGAAGAAGAGGTATATGTTGAACAACCTCCAGACTTTGTAGATCCTAAATTTTCCAATCATGTCTACAGGCTTGACAAAGCACTTTATGGCCTTAAGCAAGCTCCAAGAGCATGGTATGAGACTTTAGCCTAATTCCTTCTGGAAAGTGGATTTTACAGTGGCACAATTGACAAGACTTTATTCTACCTCAATCATGGAAATGACTTACTTTTGGTACATATATATGTTGATGATATCATATTTGGTTCTACAAATGCCAAACTCTGTGAGAGGTTTGCAAAACTGATGCAGTCAAGATATCAAATGAGTATGATGGGAGAACTCAGCTATTTTCTGGGTCTTCAAGTCAAGCAAAATGAAGAAGGCATTTTTATCTGTCAATCTAAGTACACCAGAAATTTACTGAAGAAATTTGGAATGCAAGATTGTTCAACTGCATCCACTCCCATGGCCACTGCATCCAAGTTAGATAAGGATACTGGTAAATCAGTAGATATTACTAACTACAGAGGTATGATTGGCTCTTTACTTTATGTAACTGCAAGTAGACCTGATATCATGTATGCTACCTGTCTTTGTGCAAGATTTCAGGCTGATCCAAGAGAACCTCACTTAATAGCTGTGAAAAAAAATTTCAAGTACCTTAAGGGTACAGCTGATCTGGGATTGTGGTATCCTAGAGATTCAGATTTTAAGCTAATAGGTTACTCAGATGCAGATTTTACAGGATGCAAAATAGACAGGAAAAGCACTAGTGGAAGCTGCCAATTTCTTGAAGACAGATTGGTTTCTTGGTTTAGCAAGAAACAGAAGTCAATTTCCACATCAACTGCATAAGCAGAATATATTGCTGCAGGAAGCTGTTGTGCACAGATTCTTTGGATGAAGAATCAGTTACTGGATTATGAGTTAGAATTTTCTAAAATCCTTATTTATAGTGATAATCAAAGTGCTATTGCTATAACAGGTAATCCAGTTCAACACTCAATGACAAAGCACATTAGCATTAAGTACCATTTCATAAGGGAACATGTGGATGAAGGTACAGTGGAATTGCATTTTGTTCCAACAGGTCAACAGCCAGCAGATATCCTCACAAAACCACTATGTGAAGCTACTTTTATAAGATTGGTACATGAACTTGGAATGGTTTCAGGTTCTTTCTCTAAATATGCTTAGTTTTGTTCTCATACATCAAACTTTATGATCAGCATTTACAGATTGTATTATCTCTATGTAATCTGTGCTTAATTTGAAAATTCATTAAATGCTGATTGTTATCTGATGTGGATCTATACACTTTGATAAGTGTTTTGAATGTTCTGTGACTATTCAAGCCAATGAGGATAACTATACTAGATGCTGACCTAGTAGTCTTTAACATACTAGAAATCCCATATTTGAATTAGTTGTTCATGTGAAAACTCATTAACACAAGCAAATTCTGATATTGAGCTTAGTCAAGTTTATTTTGTGTATCTTATTACTAAGTCACAAACTAGAATCTTGTTTCTTATCTGTCAAATACTGATGTCAGTAAATCTTAAGGATGAACTACATGCTGATAAGCCTCACTTATCAAAAGAAAAGAAAAGAAAAGAAAAGAATAAAAGTCAGGTACTCCTTTGAGATCAAGAGTAAATATGTGGAAGGGAAGACCCAAGTGCATTGCTGGTATTAAGTAATATGCATTAGAAAAGCAAATAAATTTTCTTGGTGACTTTTCATATTCTCTGATTACTGGAGAAATACTCTGACCACAACATAAATTCTGATAAGCAGTCGTGACTCACTTACACTAAGAAGCCACTGTAAAAGGGAATTTCAAATGATGCATAAAATGAGCACAAACAGTTGAGGTGGACTCATGTATAAATTTGTTCTATAGTAGACTTCATGATTGATGACAGATTTTAAGCATTTTTCTTAGTTATGCCTTATTTCTAAGATGTACTGAAGTTTATCAGACTTTAAACTTTATCTGATATTTTGCTGAATGCACACAATTTCACTCCATATGAATGATGAAAATTACTGTGGTGATTATGTTTTGTTCTTGACAAACAGTTAAGTGTCATTTGCATAATTTCTAAGGACAAGTTCTGATGGAAGTTCTAATGATTAAACTCTGAAGAAAACAAGGCAGTCTTTGTACGGAGAATTACAGATACAAACATACACTTATTGAGTACATAAGCCAAATTCTAATGATTGGTAAAATCTGATATAAGTTAAGTTCTGATATTAAATCCTGATGGAATATTTGATGCTTATGTGGCATTATTCTTTACTTGGCTTATTTGTGGTAAAATATGAAACAGTCATATTTAAATCAGAATATATTTGGGTAAAATAAAAACAATCATAATCATTATGGGTTAGTGGTAAACGTGTTAGTCTTGAAAATCTGCATGTGCACAATAATTGTTAATTATTTCCCGTTCCCATTAACTTCTGCTTTAATTTTTTACTGACTGTTATTATTACACATCGGTCTAGGGAGTCGAGGCATCATTATTTTTACTCTTAATCTTTAAACATTCCTCGCGTCCCTTGGTATTCTATTAGCTATTTAAATGACTGATCATTCATCAGTAAAATCACATCTTTTCATTTCTCTTAAACAATGACATATTTTAGTTGGTTTTACTGCTATGGCACATACACTGTGACCATTTTTAGAAATGGAATTCCGACTTCATATCCTATCAATAACATTCCATTGGACATCTGGATTCAACTTCCAGACAACATTAAAAATGATCTGTTGTCTTTCCAAAGAGAAGTTCATCTTCGTATTCTTAAATAGCAGGAGCAAATCATTCGTCTTGCTGTTCTCTTTGTTGAAAGTAGGAAGAAGAATTAATTGTCATCCATCTGTTTTTCTTCACCGTCAGCTTTGTCAGTCTTCTTAGACTAGGACTAAGGTTGTTGATGTTACGAATCTTAGCATAGGACTATCTTGTAATTTTTGCATGTAATCGATAAATTTCATGAAATGTACTCGTTTGATATATTAATGAAATTTCTTTTAATTGCAAGATTTAGTCTATGTTTCTCAAATTATGTGACTGTGCATGTTTAATTGCAATTTGTTAATCTTTACTTCATCTATTTTTAACTTTATCCTTTGATGAATGTTTTGATTACAATTATCGTCAATAATAAATTGTGATGATTTGAGGAAACAATTGAAGCACAGGTTCCTGCATCAGAACCTGTGATAAATGAAGTTGAGAATGTTACTTCTCCAAAAGAAACAGCAACTCAAAGTTCTGATACTTTGACAAGGAAATTTGTAAATTCTGATGCTGCAACAACAACTCCTTCTTTGGCAAGGAGATTGAAGAAAATGAAGGCTAGGAGGTATTTGGATAAATCTTCATCAGAAGATAATGAAGAAGCAGAGGAAGGGGATCAGGAATCTCTGATCTCACAAGAACCAATCATTATTGAAGCTTTGACTTCTCCAACTCAAGCCACAGACACTGCTACTGATACAGTGGTTACCCCTCCTGACTCTCCATTAAAAGCTACAGATGATGCTAAAGAACAAACTGACAACTCTGAGATAGATATTCAAAATTTGAATATACCTTAAGTTCTTTATCTGGAAGCTCCAACTACTGAAGCTCAGTCATCTATAGTCAAATCTCCAATCTTAGATGCTGAGATACCATCTATATCAAAGAGACCAGCTCTGGAGATAAATTCTGATGATCATAATTTAGATGATGTTATTCTTGAATCTCCAGTTGCATCACACACTCTTGTATTGTCAGAAAATGATGAAACTTCCTCAAGTTCTGGAGACAGTATTTTTGTTGCAACTTTAGTTCCTATTCTGGGAAAGGAAGCTTTGGTGAAGAAATTTGTTAGACAGGATGCTCCTGTACCTTAGGAAGAAACTCACAGGGGAGTTGAGTGGACCAAAAAGTGGAATGAATCAGATTTTATTCCATGCACCAAAATTCTGACAGAGCATGTATCAAAATTTGATGAGTTATTATCAAATTCTGATTTCAAGATTCAATTCAAGGTTACAGCTATGAGTACAAGAAGTCTTCATGGTCTACATTCTATTACTCATGCTAAGGTTGATACACTCAAGGAACAAGCTGATAAGCTAGATCTACAGCTCAAGCTTGACAAGAATAGGTATGTCAGACCTACTCTTGAGAAAATTGAAGCCATTGAGAAGGTTCAAGAGGAGCAACATGCCCAAATTGTCGAGGTTCTGGTTAATCAAGCTTCTCAGAAAGCTCAATTGGATGAAATTCAATCTTCAGATGAACTTATTCTCTCTCTCTTACTTCCTGATGATGCCAAAAAGGGGGAGAATGTAGTTAAGTCCAAATGCTCACCTATGCAAGTATTGAAGAAGAAGGACGATAAAGGTGATGACCAGGGAAACTCTGAAAAGAGCAGAGGTTAAAGAAAAGTTTAAGGAAAATCTTATATACAGAACAAGTCAAGTTCTGATGTTATAAATGCTCAAAGTCTGAAGTCAAGTGCTGATAAACAAAGTCTGATATCAAGTTCTGATATTCTGATTCAGTCAGGATCAAAAGACTCTCAGAAGTTTATGCAAACTCTGAAGCTAAAAGGGAAGCAGACTACTGTTTATTACAAAGATCCTAAAATCCAGACACTTGATGAGGAGATAGCAAGAAGATTATTTCTGAAACACAATCCAGGAATGGATTTAGAAGCTCTCAAGGAGGAAGAAGCTAGATTTGCAACTGAGAAGACAAATCTTAAGTCTAAAGCTTCTGATGCAAAAAAACCTCCAAGGCCTAAGGAAAAAGGCATTGTGATCAAGGAAAAGTTAAATTCTGAAATTCCAAAGTTCAAGACTAGATCATAGACTGAGAGTGATCCCAAAGACAAAGGGAAAGGAAAAATTGATGAACCAACCAAGTCACTGGAGATAAAAATTCCTCAAGTTCAGATGAAACCAGTGTGCAAAATAGTTCAAGTAACTGATGATAATCTTGTTGAAGATGAAACTGTTCAAATTATGAAAAAAAGAAAGATAATTTAAGAATCTAAAACAACCTCTGACACTGCTCAAGTTGTCCAGAATGAAGGACATCAAGTTACAGAAGGAACAACAAATTCTGATCAAGCTATCAAGACATCAACTACTGACAATGTTCAAGTTGATTTGAATAAAATGACAATTGCTGATAAGAAGAAGCTGTTATGGAAGAAAGCTACTCCAGTTGAACCAAAATCCAATCTCATGATTAATCAACTCGCTACATTTGGGTTGAGAGCCAAGCAACCCAGAGATAGAGCTGGATTAGGTTCTAACGAAGAGAAGATTCAAACAGGAGTAGAAGTTACTCTAAGGGATCCTTTCATGTTGACAGACAAACCATATGAACAAATTAAACAAAAGCACCTTGACAAGGTGTTGTCTGCTCAAGTTGTGATATATGCCCATGATAAGGAGAATCTTAAAGAGAAATTGATTTTATTTCTCAATGATGGAAGGACTTATAGACTAGCTGATACTGATGTACTAAAGAAGTCTGTCAGAGAAATTCAACATATTCACTATCTTCTGGAAGTAAAATCTGATGTTACAAGAAGATGGTCAGAATATATTTTGAAGGCTATAAGAGATCTACTCAGAATCTCTGGTACAAAGACTTCTCATTACAGTCCAATAATTACTGAAGATGATGGAAGGGAAATTCCTATGCTGAAGAATTCTGCTAAGGTGGAAGTAATTCTGAAAGGAAAATGCTTATGTTAAAATGAAAACTTTTCACGTCCTAAAGTTATCAGACTTGGTGATGGACTTGAAAGAACATCCATTCAAGCTCTCAGAACAACCCTTTATCAAATTGGTGATAGTAAAGAAGAAGAACTGATGCAAGTCAAAGCACAATTAGTTGAAGTTCTGAGAAAAGCTGAAGATAAGTTGGTGAAATATTTTGTTAAGAATTATTATGGATTCAGATTGATCCAGTGATGTTGGTAAAGTTGGATGTTCTGTAAGTTATAATTGATAGTCTTATTAAACTCTTATTGCATTTGAACTTAAATGTTTTTGACATCATCAAATCTATTAACTTGTACATTCTTGCATAATTTACAAGTTGGGGGAGATTGTTGGATATATTTGAGATGTCATGTCTAATATATTTCATGTTTAGTTTTCAGATCTTAACAAACAGGAAATATGAGTTCTTACTGGAATCAGTACTTACTGGAAGTCAGGACTTAATGTCATATCAGGACTTAAGGTCATATCAGAACTTAAGTACGGGAGGACTTATAGTTAAGGAAGGAAGCTGATTTACAGGAAAAAAGATTGAGACTAATACAAGAAGAAGATATGCAAGGAAAGAGTTAGAGGACTAGAAGAATTATATAAGATATCTGATTGATATATTTTAGGAGACAAAATTATATTCCATATCAATTAGAAGTTATCTTGTAACTGTGTACTATATAAACACATACATAGGTTTACACTATATGTGTTATCATTATCGAGAAGATCATACATTGTAACCTAGAAGCTCTCGTGATATTTGTTCATCACTGAGAGAGGACAGTTTCATTGTAACAAAGTTTATTATATCGAATACATCTGTTTTCTGTTACTTGTGTTCGAAATCGATTTGATTGTATTCTACACTGTATTCAACCCCCTTCTATAGTGTTGTGTGACCTAACATAACTGCAATGGTCAAGTATTGAATCATCGACATTGCCTCTTCATACAACGCTATCATCAATCAACCTACTTTGTTTTTCTTGGGAGCGATCATATCCTCCCCCATATGAAAGTGAAATTCCCCACAGCCATGGGACCAGGAAAATTGATAGACGACCTTGTCGCTTCTCAAAATTTTCTGATAGAAAGCTCATTCTCGTAATCAGAAACTTCTTTGACAAAGGCTGAATTATGCCATACCCCTAAAGCTGATCCTGGAGAACCCGTGGAAAGTATTGAGCTGACATAAGGAGATCTTACACGCTGCATCGCTATAGGTTCATGTTTTCAAGATCCCTTAAAACAAGAGCTTGTCCATCTCCTCCGAGAGTTTCTATACATCTTTTCCTGAAAACCTGAAGATATGCCCGACCTTGACTAGTTCATTATTATCCACCGACTTCATGTAGATCCTAATTAGACGGTGGTAAAACATAAAAGAAGGAACTTCGCTCCATAGAGGCAAAAAACCATTAACGAAGAGATCAATAAACTGCTGAAATCCAATTTCATCAATTAAATTCAGTTCCCCAAATGGATATCCAATGTTGTATTGGTGAAGAAGTCTAACGGAAAATGGCGGGTCTGTATCGATTATACTGACCTCAATAAAGCTACACCTAAAGATTATTATTCTCTCCCCACTACTGATCAACTTGTAGATGCTACTGCTGGAAATGTTATTTTCTATTTCCTGGACGTTTTCTCAGGATACAACCAAATCAAACTGGCCTTAAGAGATCAAGCCAAGTCTTCCTTCATCACTCACAAAGTTTTTTACGCTTATCAGGTTCTTCCTCTGGGATTAATGAATGATGGAACTACTTATCAATGTACCATGAATAAAATATTCTCCAATCAAATCTGAAGAAATTTGGAAGTTTATGGGGATGACATGATTGTGAAATCCAAAAAGAAGGAAAATCATCTTCAGGATTTAAGAGAAACATTCTTGACCATCCGAAGCCATGGCATTCGCCTCAATCCCTCCAAATGTACATACAAAGTGTCTAGAGAAAAATTCTTGGGCCACATGATCAATGGACGTGGCATATAAGTGAATCCTGAAAAGACTAGACACTACACCATAAAATGCCCACCGTAACACCAAAAAAATGTTGCATTAGGGGGTAAATATGTTACTCTTGCCCCAATTTTAAGCTAATGTAACATTTTCTTAAAGATAGGTTTTTCAATGTTGCCTTAGGGGTCTAAGATAACATCTTTGATGCCTAAGGCAACATCGTATTTTATGTTATTATAGATTGCTATTGCAACAAAAGGAGAGATCAGTTGTAACTTGATTTTTATGTTACCTTAGAGTTCTAAAATGTTTAAAAAAAGTGGGACCCACTGAGGGCCTCGCAGTGGTTACGTGGCATGTGGGACCCACAAGGGTGACGGGGCATGAGGGTCCCCCCGTAGTTACGTGTCATGTGGGTCCCACAGTGGTGATGTGGCATATGGGTCCCACTATGGTGACCTGGCATCATCACGTGGCATGTACAACTTTATACAACCTACTGTAACACTTTATGAAGCTAATATAATACTTTTCTTAGGAACAAATGAAATTTTTTTATTTAAATATATGCAATCCCAAAAAACTAAATCCTTAACACAAAAATACCATTTCATCCAATAATTCAATCACCCAAACTAGTTACATTCAATGTTCTTTCTTAAATGTTTAAACATAAAATAAAACATTATAACATATCTACAACCCCTGTGGGAGATATATATGCCTTCACCAAACACACAAGTTCCTTGAAGATCAGTCTACCAAGGCTCTTTTCTACTAATTGATGTATATTGGGACTGGGGATATTGATTGTCTAAAGAAGTCTCGGAAGCTGCCCACGCTCTAGCCTTTACAGCCCAATCATCACCTGTAGGCATGAACTCGTAAAACATCATCTACGAGCGAGCCAAACATACTTTCAGATTATTTTAGGTAATTCAAAGTCAACAGTCTTGAAGTGAAGCATGAAAGCACAACAGAATAGCATAAAGATGGCATGATTACTTATGTAGACTGATCCTTTTACATGAACTGAAAAGGGGCCAGATACACCTTACATAAATATAATTAATTCAAAAAAGAAAATATAGTTCCTTTACAATTGGAAAACAAAATTCAACTGAAATAGAAGACGAAGCAAGAATATTAATGTATAGAAATGGAGGTGGCTGCATTTGAAAGCTAAGCAACATGTAGATTAAATGGATAAAGACTGAGATTTTCACAATATTATGTACATTGTGTAGCCTTAATCTTGCCCACATACAAACAAACAACTTAAATTGTCAAGGAATTTCATTAAGAGTAACCAAATATCATAGAACCGACAAATATATATTTCCTTTTTTTACCAAAAATATGTTATAATAATGACGGATATCATGTTTGGCTTTATGCAAGACCTTTTATTTTTGTTCTAGTTCTGAAATTCAATGTGCAGAACCATTTACTAAATTACTACCTCCAACAGTCACATCATCAGCATCTTCATCCGATAGAAGCGGTTGAGCATCTCCTTCAGGGAGGCCCTTAGGATCGGTAGATTTTCTTTAGTGCCTATTATTGTGGCGCTCCAGTTTCCGTCTACAACTGTGCTTACCTTCATCAAAGTTTGACAGAATGTGGAACCTGCCAGATCACAGTAGTATAATACTTCAGAAGAGCAAGAAAAAATTAACATCTCAATTACTTACATAGCTCAAAACTGTTGCATGCCTTATACAAAAAAAAATCTATACAATATCGGTTTCAATCGATGTTACCAAAATTTAATAAATAGTAAAAAAGCATCTCTCAGTATACAAATTTAGCATTCATGATAGTAGTCTGACCGAGGCAGCTATAAAAGTAACACAATTAGAGGGTCATCATGAAGTTAGAAAAAACATTCAACCAAATTCAATATGTAAATGTAACACTGTGGTAAAGCAACTTGCAGGAAACTTAACAATTTACTAACAACTTCCATAATTTAAATTACTCAATTTGTGTGAAAGAGGAACATTAGATATGAGCTGGTTAAAGAAAACCAACAGCTTGTTAACATATACCAAGAAAGAGGAGTCAGAAATTAAAATAAGAAAGCCTTGACGCAGTAAACAAAAGAAATAAAGAAAAACTTCCATCACTAGCGAGTCCCGCAATAGAGAATCATGATGCAGTTTCATATACGTCCAGTACGCGGTCAAGTTTTATTGTTACTATGCAATAATTTAGTACATTTTTCTTGTTTTTCCGCAGCAAGGATGAGAAAGAGTGTTCATCCTCTTCTACATCATTGTCATCGAAACAACATGACATTCATTTGGACAAAGGTAAAAAGGAAGATAAAAGTAGTTTAGTGGAAAGTAAAGATAACCTTGTATTAAATACAGAGAAGCCAAAAGATCTTGTTTCGGTGATAAACCATGATCCACCACTATTGCAAATATCACCACCGCGATGTAAATCCAAGACATGGCATCAGTTCTACCAGAAATGACATTAACTAAAACAGTTGCATTAAATAAAGTCCTGGATCAATATATAATGCAAAATAATTTATATATCTACAAATGAAGGCTGTTAATCTATGTTAACATTCATGTATATTAAGAAAAACAATAATAATAACACTTACTAGACGGTGTTTACCGTGTCAAACAACTGTAAGATCCAGGACTTGATTTTTGAACCCACGCCTATTTCTACAGTTTCGTAGTGTTATAATTTATAACCTAATTAGTGAAGAAGAAAAGCACATCAAAATTTCATAGTGTTAATAAGTGAGATTAGAAGAAGATTAATTAAAAATAGGAAATTAATTGAACTCAAAATGAAGAACAAACCCTAATTTGACATTCAAATTAATTGGGCCCTAAATTTATATTCAAATCAATTGAGCCCTAATTAAGATTAAAAGTTAAAGCCAGTGTTAGGTAGATTGATTGTGGTAAAAAATAGTAACGAGAAAGAAAGTAATGGGTTGAAAATTGTAGAGAGAACGAGGGAGAAAATGAGAGATGGTAGTGAGAGAGAGGCGGCGAGAGGGTGACAAAATAGGAGAGAAAGAGACCGGCATGTGGTGTGGGCTCAAAATTGCGCGCATTTTGGGCCAAAAATTTTGAAGCAGGGTTGGAAAATTTTCATTTTCCCACTTTACAAAATTTACCGGGTCCCAAATTTGGTATTCACATAATTAGCTTAGAAAAATATATATTTACCTTATTCATTTTATCGTGTATATGAATTTCTATATTTACATTTTTCAATATTTTATATTTTAATATAAATGTATGTATAAGTGCGTATATGAAAATTGTGGGAATTTATTTTTTTACTTCTAAAAATTCTATTTTTTTTAATTTTATTATGTATAATATATAATATAAAATTTGTATAACATAACGTATTTTATTATTTTATAAATTCGTATGTTTACATTTTTTTAATATCCTTTATTTATAAAACTAATAAAAAAGTGCTCATTTTAAATGAGGGAGATTTTTACAATTTTTATTTTTGTTACTTTTCACCTTTATATTTTTCAAATTTTACTACTTTGTAAATTCCTATTTTAAATTTTTAAAAATTTCATAAATATAAAATTTGTATATCATCATTCATATTACATATATTCAATTTGTAAATCACCTTAAATTCTTGTATAATAATTTAAATTACCAATTTATCTTAAAAGATATTATTTATAAGTTTTAATACTCTAAGGTAACACTTTGATAAAAATGTTGCAACCTGCAACACTTTTTACCTAATGCAATACCACATTTTTGGCTAAGGTAACATAGAAAATATAGTGTTAAATTAGATCGCAAGTACCATATCTAAGCTAACATATTAGCTGACATTCTTCAAGGGGGGCGTTTCGATAAGCCATATATGGTGTAGTGAGAGTTATCTTGGAAATGCCTTCACCAACGACTCCCAAACAGATCCAATCTTTGAATGGGTGTCTAACATCCTTGCGAAGGTTCATCTCCATACTAGCTGAAAGGAGCATCCCATTTTTTGATTCCCTAAAAGGGATAAACAAATTAAAAGAGATTTAGTGGAGTCATTCTTATTAAGAGGCTTTCGATTCTCTAAAGGTTTACCTATCATCTCATCCAATCCTCTCCCGGCCTTTCCCTGGTGAACCTTTGTACTTATATCTGGCGGTAGCCCTTGGAGTTGTGAGCTCGTGCTTAATCCGGGAAGAAGGGGATAAACAATTCTTTATATATTATGTTAGTCATGTCTTACGGGACACGAAAATAAGATACCCCACTATAGAGAAAATGGTGTATTCTCTTCTACTGGGCAACATGAAACTCTGTCCTTACTTCCAAGTACATGACATACGAGTATACACCAATGACCCCCTACGGAAAATCTTTCATAAGCCCGATCTTTCGGGAAGTCTAGTAAATTGGGTCGTAGAATTCAGCCAATTCAATATTACCTATCTCCCCCGCCAGCCCATCAAAGGACAAGCCTTGGATGACTTCTTAATTGAATCTCTACACCCTCAGGGATTGATGCTCCTTCAAAGAATTACCTAATGCTAACACACCTTCCTCTTCCTTGGTTACTATTTATTGACGGTTCATCCATTTCTGATAGCAGTGGAGCTGGTGTCTTGTTGATAAGTCCTGAAGGGTTTGAGATTTTACAATCCATAAAGTTTGACTTTCCTGCCACCAATTTCTGAATATGAGGCCCTTTTACCTACCCTTCGAGTAGCCAAGGCACTACAAGTCCAACATCTGAAATCCCACAGTGATTCCCAGCTTATTGTGAACCAAGTGCTTGGAGGTTTTATAGCTAAATCACCTCTGATGATAAAATATTTGGAAGAAACTTGAATCAGACTCTTAGAATTCAAGATTGCTACTCTCGAAGGGATCTTGAGAGGAGAAAATCACAGGGCTAATACTCTGGAAAAGCTTGCTACTGATGAATAACTTTCCCCTTCAGTTTAGCTGTATAAAGTCATATTAAAACGGTAATAGACGATACCTTGTACCGTCGGTCTTTCTTAGCTCCCCTTCTCAAATGCCTTGACTGTGCTGAAGCGGATTATTGCATGCTAGAAGTGCATGAAGGCATATGTGGGAGTCACTCCTCAGGTGAAGCCTTATCACACAAGATCATAAGACAAGGATACTATTGGCCTACATTGAGAAGTGACTGCTTAGCCTATGTCAAAACTTGCGCTAAATGTCAATTTCATACTTGGGTTCCATAATTGCCCCAGGTGCTCCCTACAACAGTTTTGTCCACCATTCTTTTTGAAGCTTAGGGAATGGATATCATGGGACCTTTTCCTCCAGCCAAGGGGAACATTTGATTTTTGTAAGTAGTTGTGGATTACATGACCAAGTGGGTTGAAGCCAAGGCCATTGCTCACACCACTTCCTTGGTTTGTAGGAAGTTCTTTCATGAATACATTGTTACTCGCTTCGGCATACCCCGCATCTTGATCACTAACAATGAAAGATAATTCATTGAGGCTGATTTTGAAGAATATCTAACAACCTACATAATACAACACCGAAGATCTTTTATGTCCTACCCACAGTCCAATGGCCAAGTTGAAGTCACTAATCGAAGCCTTCTTCATAATCTTAGGAAAAATGTACAGGATCCGAAAATAATTTAGGTGGAGGAATTGCCAAACATACTTTAGGCTTATCGTACTGATACCCGTAAACCCACCGGAGAGAGCCCTTTTCGACTAACATATTACACTGAAGCTCTTATACTCGTGGAAATTGGAGAACCCTATTCCTGAGTTCAAGGTTATAACCCTCAATTGAATCAACAAGGCTTGCAAACTAACTTGGATCTTCTTGAAGAAAGAAGGGAGAATGCCCTTATACGTATGACCAACTATAACAGAAAACATCTCTTCATTTTAGCAAGGTATGACCCCACCAGTTTTAAATTGGAGATAAGGTACTTAGAGCAACCTCTGTTTCAACCCCTGCCAAGAATAAGAAATTGGACCCGACATGGGAAGGCCCTTATGTTATCACCCAAGCCACCCGACCTGGCACCTACCATCTTCCCCAGTTATCAGGAGAACCTCTCCCCAGCACCTGGAATGCTACTCACCTCAAATGCTTTTACTAGTAAGTACCTCTTTTATATTTTAGAATGACCTTTTGGAAGTTTGTAATTAGAAGCTTAAATATCTATCTAAATCATTTTAGTTCTTTTTCGTACTAATGTATGCCTTAAAAATATATATCTTAAAAAACCCCATTAAAGGCTCGGACTTAACCCCTCATCACAATTACTTGTTACTAAGCCAACAAAAGCAGCCTATGGCACAAGTAATTCGGTTCAACATCTATTTGTTACAAAGACGACATAAGCAGCCTACAGATTGTGGCACAAATAGTTTGCTTTCATAACTATTTGTTACCAAGCCAACATAAACAGCCTACAGACTACGGCATAAATAGTTATTTGGTATCAAGCCAATATAAGTAGCATACAAACTGCGGCACAAATGGTTTATTTACATAGATATTTTATTAGAAAGCAAACGTAAGCAGCTTACAAACTGCGGCACAAATACTTCACTTACGGCATTCTATCTCCTTTGCGATTATTTATTATAAAACTTACATTAACTATTTAAAGCCTACGACTAAGTTCGATTCGATAGCTTTCCTTCGCAAAATCAAAAGCCAGATAGACCTACGATGTATGAGAAATCGAACACATTTATTTACCAACAATAAGATGATCAATCAAAATAGAAAAACTTTCCCCATTAAAACACAGTTTTTAATACATGATTATTTAAAAGCCCGAAGGCACCAATCATTACAAATCATAAAAAAAAGACTGCAAAATATTAAAAGGCATCCCCTGCAATGATGCTAAGACGGTAGTTCTGCTTCTTCATAGAAGCCAGATCCTTCTCCAACTCTTGCACCCTCAACTTCAGCTTAAGGATCTTGCTGTCTTGACGACGAATCTTCTCTCGCGTTTTTGCTATAGCCGATAGCAACTCTTCCTCATGCTTCATTGCCTTCTTCCCTTTATCGCTCGAACAACTACCCTGCGATTCCATCAGAACTCTAAAAGGAAAATGTTCTAAAAAAGAAAGAAAGATCTCTATAAACTAGAATGTGGCAGTCTAAAAGAAACGATCAGGTTTTATAGGGAAAACCCAACCCCCCGCCTCCTCAAAATTCGTAACTTATACATTTATTACACTACACTTACCTAGAAAAGTTTGACTCTTTAAATACATATTCACCGTTTTAACTTCCAATGTCAAAATTATTGACTTTATAATTAATGATACCATTGTCCTCAAAATTTTCTTTTTCCATACTAAAAGTATTTATGAAAACACAATTGATCCTTCCTAATATTTATCACTACCAATACCCACAGACTAAAATAGTAAAATCCAAAATAAAAATATGAAAACATTTAAATAATATTTCATTCATCTCAAATCGAAGTTATATAACTGAAAAACAAAAATACATCAAGGATAACAAGGTCGGCGACTCAATGACATCCTTTAGTCATTATTTTCATCCTGAAGCCTATAGATTGTCTCCCTCAATTGCCGGACGTGCTCCAATTCTCCATTATTCTGCTTCATAAAGTGTGAATACTATCATTGGAATCCCTAAGATATCCCTCTAGTTAGACCTCTCCTACGGACTTTCCTTCATTCGAAGACATGTTTCTTGCTAATGGATTGTTGTAGATTAATAATAAAAGAAATGACATCTCCCATCCCCATCTTAGCCTTTTAGAGCCCCTAACCCACCCTTCAACTACCCCGGCTAACAGTTATGACTCCTCGTTTTCACGCATTTTTTCAAAACATCTCATAAATGACCTTTTGACTGTTCGAATTCGAAAATCCTATATATCTCCCCTAAAAATGCATTAATTCTCTCTCATAAACTGACTAACAGTTTCCTAAAGAAAACTCTTCATTTTCGAGGGATCAACCCCTACACTTTAACGAATAAATTTTATGAACACATTTCATGCAAAAATCTAGCATACATGGAAAAAAATAAAATAAAATAACAAAAACAAAATAAACACAATTAATTGCGATGAATTACCAAATCATCCGAAAGAAATCATAAATGTAATCCATTAAAAGTTGATTGACAATAAACACCAAAAACCAACAGAGATTAAAATCAAAGAACAACTAGGTTGAAGGCTCCATCATTCTTTGGGAGTTTCAACATGAGAGACTGTAGAGCCTAGATCTTGAAGCATGCTCTCCTCCTGTGCAGAAGCAATTTCTATAGCCTTGAAATCGGTTCAATCACCTTATTTATGACCTTGTCAACCTCTTTTTCTCCCTCTCTTTAGCAACTCTCTCTGCTTCTTCCTAATCCTCCATCCTCTTCAACTCCCACACCCGAAAGTGGTCTACACTATGTTGTTGAAGTTCCATAATATTTCCTTCCCCCATGAGCGATAGACAATCGTTAAAACCTTCCGCATGTATTGAACCGGCTTTTTCGTACATCAAGGTCTCGTACTCAGCTGAAGCCACGAATTTGGCCACATTATCCTTATAGGTGATAAGAGTTTCTTGCTCCACCTTCTCTATAGTTTCGGTCACCTTTTGGACCTCTTCGGTTTTAGAGGCCAACTATTTCCGTAATTTTTCCATCTCTGAATGAAGGCTTTCAGCCACCTTGCTCCGAATGCAGTTTTTTGAGGTTCTCCTTATTATCCTTTTTCATACGATCAATCTCCTCAATCTCTGATTTAAGTACTTCCTATAAATCTTCATGTTTTTATTCAGCTCTTTCAGTTGTTCAAGGGCCTCATCCCTAGCTTCCCTCCTATTCATCACCTTCTCATACTCCGTTTATTTTTCCCTTACTCTTTTAACCCTATCATCCATGTCCACATGAGTTCCCAACTAAAAAATATCAAGTGAGACACTCACATATGGGTTCTCTACGGGTCCTGATGAATTACTTTTCCCAACAATATTTTGGTCCTCATGACAACATCAGCATCCGATTCAGCCTTCATTCCTGCGATCAGGAGACATAGAAAACACCCCCAACGCCCCCACCGGATTAAAATTTCCACTTCCTTCGGCCAACCAACCCTCACATAAAAAAAGAAAGAAAATGTAAATACCTGCCGAAAATGCCAATAAAAATGGAAAAATGAATAGGTAAATTAAAGGAAAGAAAGATTTTATATTACATGTAGTAAGACGAAGGATAGTGCACTTCTCTGAACTCTCTTCAGGTCTGGACTTCCCTACACCTGGAACCAAGATTTTCCCTTGATCTGGCCACTTCGGATCATTCTTCCCTTCAGATGGGAGTGTTATGGCCTGTTATTCTCAAAAAATCTAACAATAGAATTACAGAAGGGGGGTTGAATATAATTCTTGGTTTCTTTTTGGAAATTAAGAAAACTCTTTAGCAAAGTATATCTCTGTTTAAATATGCAAGTGTGTGGAAGTGAAATATATATGTATTCAAGACATAAAGTAATTAAACACAAGATTTAAAAAGTTTCTGATGGATTGATCTTTTCCATGAGAGATATATATTGATTGAGAAATCTGTGATATAAGAATGCACACAGCTGCTTACAAATAAAGTTATAAAGAAAGAACATATAAATTCCTAAGAGATGTAGATTTTTCTATTTCCGAGTTCAATTGATAATTAATCTACTTGCTACTCTTGGTTTATATATCACCAAATTACATATGAAAAAGATAAACATATAAAACAAAATGTTTTTGTCTAATCACATGTTTCTTCATCTCTCTATCCAGCATCTTTGTATTTCTTCAAGTAGGCATGGAAATGAAAATACTTCTTTATTCTCATAAACCTGTAAATAGGCTGTCACATTCCTTTTGTATACAATAAACCTATGCGACTGTCAAGTCACTCTCAACTACTATTTGAATTTGTTATCTGTCGAGACTTTGTAGATTATCCATTGAGTCTCTATTGGATCATCCGTTGAGAGTATCTTAAGTCATCTGACGAAGCCTTGTAGAATTATCTGTCGAAAGTATTTCCCTAGCAGTTGGCACAATTTCATTTATGCAAAATTACAAGGCATCTAATATTTACAATTAGCCATCCTATTTTGTATATCATTCTAGTAGTCAACATGACTTAGAATATCCTACAACCTCTAATTCCCTAAGACATTACAGTATACAGGAATGTGCTATAAAAACTTATTTAAACATAAGCTACTCTTTCAATAGATGACAAAGTAAGATTATTCGTTGAAAATTATAAACATACTTAATTAAATCTACTAAGCTGTTTTGGTGAAATATCATCAATCCTATAACATATCCCTAACAATCTCCCCCAATTTATGTCTACTAGAATTGTAGGCATAAATTTAGGAGGACTTGATGATAACAAAACACCTTATACAAAATGATCATCCAATAGTAGATAGAAATGATAAGTGCTGCAGCTTTTATTGAAAATAGAAGAAAGTTCACATAAATCTCACAAATATTGTTCAAGGTGCTCCTCTAGTCTGAGCAAATTAATTCTTTTTCCTTGAGTATCTAGTCTTCTTTCCCAGTGTTAGATATATTTGATAATGTCATATATAAAGATGATTTGTGTTTAGTTTTCAGATCTTAACTAACAGGACAAATCAGTACTTAACTGGAAATCAGTACTTATACTGAAGTCAGGACTTAAGATATCAGAACTTAAGTTATCAAGAGATATTTATCAGGAGATAATATCAGGACTTAAGGAGACTTTCAGATAAGGCAGGCGGCTGATTGAAAGGAAAGAAGATCAAGACAAATACAAGAAGAAATATGCATGAAAAAGGAATTCTATGAAGAATAGAATACTTGGAAGAAAAGATAACTAGTTGATATATTTTAGGAAGCAGAATTATATTCCATATCAATTAGAACATTATCTTGTAACTGTGTAGTATATAAACACAAACATAAGGTTTACACTATATGTGTTATCTTAATCGAAGTCATTATTCTTTGTAACCCTAGCAGCTCTCGTGATAATTTGTTCATCACTGAGAGAGAACAGTTCTTTCTAACAGAGTTTATTGTGTTGAATAAAATCTGTGTTCTGATACTTGAGTTCTTGTGTTCGATTTGATTGTAGTAAACACTGTATTCAACCCCCTTCTACAGTGTGTGTGACCTAACAGGTGGTATCAGAGCTATCTGTTAATACACATACAGTTTAAGATCTAAAAACAATCATGTCTGAAGAAGAAACTCCAACCAAGCCCACCAAAACTGAAGAAACTCCAAAAACCATAACCCATAGTCGATATGAGACTATAAGAGTTCCCATGTTGAGACCTTCTGAGTATTCCATATGGAAAGTGAAGATGGCTATGTTTCTGGAAGCTACAGATCTAGAATATCTCGACAGGATTAAATAAGGACCACATATGCCAACTAAACTCTCTGTGGAAGTTGCAGGTCAGCCATCAAAGTCTGTACTAAAGGAGAAAAATGATTACACTGCTGAAGATATCTCATCGATTGCAAAGGATGCAAAGGTAAGACACTTGCTGCATAGTGCCATTGATAATGTCATGTCGAACAGGGTAATTCAATGCAAGACTGCAAAAGAGATATGGGATGCTTTGGAAACAAGGTGTCAGGGAACTAATTCAATCAAGAAGAACAGGAAGACTATACTCACTCAAGAGTATGGGCACTTTGACTCAAAGCCTGATGAGTTATTAACTGATTTATATGACAGATTTGTCAAACTCTTGAATGATTTGTCATTAGTTGACAAAGAGTATGATGTTGAAGATTCAAATCTTAAATTCCTGTTAGCTCTTCCTGAAAGATGGGATTTAAAGGCCATAATAATAAGAGACAATTATAATCTTGATGAAATAACTCTTGATGAAATTTATGGGATGCTCAAGACTCATGAACTTAAGATGGAACAAAGAAATAAGAGGAATGGAAGAAAGTCGAGGACAGTTGCCTTTGTGGCTGAGGAGGAAAGTCACAAAGTTGCTGCCTCAAAGAAAGGCAAGGGAAAAGCTCTCATCACAAAGTCTGATACTGAGTCATCAAGTTCTGATACTGATGATGACTCAGAAACTGAAAGTATACCTGAGATAGACCCTGATGAAGAGATGATGAAGCTGTGTGCTTTTATGGTGAAAGGAATCACAAAGATTGCATACAGGAAATTCAGGAGAGGAAAGAAGTTTTCCAGGAAAGGTGCAAGTCCTGATAAGAAAGGTTTCAGAAAATCTGAAGGTAAAGGAGGAAATCCTGACAGAGGAGATTACTCAAATGTTAAATGCTACAACTGTGGTGAGAAAGGCCACATATCTCCTGATTGCAGAAAAGGGAAGAGTGATAAAGGCAAGGCTCTTGTCACAAAGAAGAAAAGCTGGTCAGATGCTTCAGATTCTGAGGATGAGGAAAACTATGCATTGATGGCAAATGCTGATAGCAGTTCTGATACTGTTGACTTAAAGGTACCTCAAACTACTTATGCCTTTCATACTGATGATATTACTGAGTTGAGAAGATATCTTAAAACCATGTTCATTAGTTATAAAGATCAAACTTTAACATGTGAAAGATTAACTTCTGAAAATCTTGCTTATAAAAAGAGGAATGATTATTTAGAAAAAGAGTTAGTCATGTTCCATCAAACTCAGAAAGATAGAGATGATGCCTTTTATGTTAGGGATGAAGTGCTAAAAATGAATGAATCTCTAAAAACTGAGTTAGAAAAGGAAAGAGAGATTATCAGGACTTGGACTGACTCTGGTAGAGCAACTCAGGATATTCTTAGTAGTGGAAACTGGAAAGAGGGCTTAGGTTTTGGAGATGATAAGAACAGTAAGGGAACTGTAGAAACTGAGCCTATAGTTGTTAAACAAAAACCAAAGGTAAATTTTGTTAAGTTTACAACTGCAAAGACTGATATTGAGAAATCAGAAGGTAAGGAGAAATTAACTTCTAACAAACCTAAACAGGATAAGCCAACTGAAGTTAACATATGCTTAATGACTAAAAAGCAGCTTAAGCATAAGCTGAAAGAGGTTAAAAATATAAACAAGGTAAAGCCACCTAGGAAAAATAGGAATGGAAAGGAAGGTGTGAACAAAAGTAACAATTATAAGCCTGTTCCTAATACTCCTAGAAAAACATGTCATAACTGTGGAAATTCTAACCATCTGGCTTCTTTTTGCAAGAAGAATAAGAACATAAACTCCTTACCTTCAAAATTAGGAGTTAAGATTCAGTCTGTTAGATATAAGCCACAAAATCCTTGTTTTCATTAAGGTAGTTTATGGTATTCCATTTATACTTATAAGGAATATCATAGTCTGTACTATGATTATTATCAAATAAAACCTTCTTTAAAGAAAGTTAGCATTATTCCTTCTAGTGTAAGTTCTGATGCAAAGTCAGATATTGCAAATTCTGATAAGAAAACTGTTAACATAAACTCTGATGCTAAATCCGCTGCAAATGTTAACAAATTTAATAAGGCCAAAGGATCCAAGCAAGTCTGGGTCCTTAAAAATAATCATTAGTGGTCTTTGTGATTGCAGGGCAACAGGAAGAACATCCTTGTTCTGGACAGTGGATGTTCAGGACATATGACTGGAAATAAAGCCCTGCTATCAGACTTTGTGGAGAAAGCTGGCCCATGTGTTTCTTATGGAGATGGCAACATGGGAAAAACTCTGGGAAATGGAAATATCAATCTTGGTAATGTCATCATTGAAAAAGTAGCTCTGGTCTCAGGACTTAAACACAATCTGCTGAGTGTTAGTCAAATCTGTGACAAAGGTTATCATGTGGATTTCGTTGAAGAACACTGCGAAGTTGTAAGCAAATCTACAGGCAAATTTGTTCTGAAGGGATACAGGCATGGTAACATTTATGAAGCCAAGCTTTCAACAAGTACTGATGGTTCTGCAATCTGTCTTTTAAGTAGAACATCAATTGAAGAAAGCTGGAATTGGCACAAGAAACTCTCTCATTTAAATTTCAACAATATAAATGAACTAGTCAAGAAAGATCTTGTGAGAGGACTGCCAAAATCAGTATTTTCTCCAGATGGCCTTTGTGATTCTTGTCAGAAGGCAAAACAAAGAAAATCTTCATTCAAGAGCAAGACTGAATCATCAATTCTTAAGCCTTATCACCTACTACATGTTGATCTATTTGGTCCAGTGAATGTCATGTCTATTGCAAAGAAGAAATTTGCTATGGTCATAGTGGATGAGTTCACCAGATACACATGGGTGTATTTATTGCACACAAAAAGTAAAACTGCATCTATCTTGATTGATCATGTCAAGCAATTGGATAAATTGGTCAAAGATTCTGTGAAGATTATTAGAAGTGATAATGGCACCGAGTTCAAGAATTTGATCATGGAAGAGTTCTGCAAAGACCATGGAATAATGCAGAAATTTTCTGCTCCTGGAACTCCACAGTAAAATGGAGTTGTTGAAAGAAAGAATAGAACTCTTATTGAAGCTGCACGAACTATGCTTGATGAAGCAAAGTTGCCAACCTACTTTTGGGCTGAAGCTGTGCAGATTGCTTGTTTTACTCAGAATGCTACACTCATTAACAAGCATGGAAAGACACCATATCAGATGGTGAAGAAAAAGAAGCCAAATATGAAGTATTTTCATATATTTGGATGCAAGTGTTTTGTTCTTAAAACTCATCCCGAACAGCTATCCAAATTTGATCTAAAAGCTGATGAAGGAATTTTTGTTGGATATCCACTTTCCACAAAAGAATTCAGAGTCTACAATTTAAGAACAAGGGTTGTCATAAAATCAATCAATGTCTCTTTTGATGATAAGAAGATTACTAGAATTGAAGATTTCAATGATCATGATCAGATGCTATTCGAAAATGAAGTTTTAAATTCTGATTCTGTAAATCCTGACAGTCTAAATCCTGATACTGCAAACTCTGATGGATTAAACTCTAATGTTATTGAAACTGTGGTGACTACGCCAAAGGAAAATGCACCTGTGCAGGGGGAGCATATTGAAGATCCAACCACATCTCAAGAAGCATCATAATCTACAACAGGCTCTTTAAGTTCTGATTCATCAAGTTCTGATGAGCCAAGTTCTGGAAACTCAAATTCTGAATGATCCAACTCAGAGAGCATAATTTCAGGGGGAGCATCAGAAAATGTTGATGGAGACAGCATGGATCATGGGGGAGCATCCAGTTCTAGAGATAACCTTCCATCTGCAAGGAAGTGGACTAAAGCACATACACCTGACTTAATTATTGGAAATCCTAATGCAGGTGTCAGAACTAGAACAGCTACATCAAATGAATGTCTCTATCATTCTTTTCTTTCTCAGACTGACCAAAGAAAGTGGAGGAAGCTCTTCAAGATGCTGATTGGGTGCAAGCAATGCAGGAAGAGTTAAATGAATTTTAAAGAAATAAATTCTGGACCCTACAAAGTGGGTGTTCAGAAACAAAACTGACAGTGATGGCATAATTATAAGGAATAAAGCAAGGCTAGTTGCAAAAGGATACTCTCAACAGGAGGGAATTGATTATGATGAAACATTTGCACCAGTTGCTAGATTGGAAGCCATAAGAATATTTTTGGCTTATGCTGCTCACAAGAAGTTTAAAGTCTTTCGAATGGATGTGAAAAGTGCTTTTCTTAATGGAGAATTGGAAGAGGAAGTATATGTTGAACAACCTCCAGGCTTTGTAGATTCTAAATTTCCCAATCATGTTTACAGGTTTGATAAAACACTTTATGACCTTAAGCAAGCTCCAAGAGCATGGTATGAGACTTTAGCTCAGTTTCTTCTGGAAAGTGGATTTAACAGAGGGACCATTGACAAAACTTTATTCTACCTCAACCAAGGAAAGGACTTACTTTTGGTGCAGATATATGTTGATGATATCATTTTTGGTTCTACAAATGATAGACTTTGTAAGAAGTTTGCCAAGCTGATGCAATCAAGATATCAAATGAGTATTGATGGGAGAACTTAACTATTTTCTGGGCCTTCAAGTCAAGCAGAATGAAGAAGGAACTTTTATTCGTCAATCTAAGTACACCAGAAATTTGTTGAAGAAGTTTGGAATGCAAGATTGTTCAAATGCATTCACTCCTATGGCCACTACAGCAAGGTTGGATAAGGATACTGGTAAATCAGTAGATATTACTGATTACAGAGGTATGATTGGCTCATTACTCTATCTAACTGCAAGTAGACCTGATATCATGTATGCTACCTGTCTTTGTGCAAGATTTCAAGCAGATCCAAGAGAACCTCACTTAACAGCTGTGAAAAGAATTTTCAAGTACCTTAAGGGTACAACTGATCTGGGATTGTGGTATCCTAGAGAATCAGACTTTAAGCTAATAGGTTACTCAGATGCAGATTTTACAGGATGCGAAATTGACAGGAAAAGCACAAGTGGAAGCTGCCAATTTCTTAGAGGCAAATTGGTTTCTTGGTTTAGTAAGAAACAAAAGTGAATTTCCACATCAACTGCAGAAGCAGAATACATTGTTGCAGGAAGCTGTTGTGCACAGATTCTTTGGATGAAGAATTAGTTACTGGATTATGGGTTAGAATTTTCTAAAATCCCTATTTACTGTGATAATTAAAGTGCTATTGCTATGACAGGTAATCCAGTTCAACATTCAATGATAAAGCACATCAGCATTAGGTACCACTTCATAAGGGAACATGTGGATGAAGGTACAGTAGAATTGTATTTTGTTCCAACAGATCAACAACTAGCAGATATCTTCACAAAACCACTATGTGAAGCTACTTTTACAAGATTGGTAAATGAACTTGGAATGGTTTCAGGTTCTTTCTCTAAATCTGCCTATTTTATGTTCTGATACATCAGACTTTATGATCAGTATTTACAGATATTACTATCTTTGTGTATTTTGTGCTTAAATTGAAATTTGCTTAAGTGCTGATTGTTGTCTGATATGAATTTCTAAACTCTGATAGTGATATGAATGTTTCTGTGACTATTCAATCCAATGAGGATAACTGTGATAGCTGCTAACCTAGTAGTCTCTAATATACTAAAGATTTCGTGTATGAAGTAATTGTTTATGTGGAAATCTTTTAACACAAGCAAATTATGATATTGAGCTTAGTTAAGTTTACTTTGTGTATCTTATTACTAAGTCAAAAACTAGAATAGTGCTTCTTATCTGTTAAGTTCTGATGTTAGTAAATCTGATGGATGTACTAAGTGCTGATAAGCCTCACTTATCAAAAGAAAAAGAAAAATAAAAGAAATAAATATTAGGTACTCCTTTGAGATCTAGAGTAAAAATATGGAAGGGAAGACCCAAGTGCATTGCTGGTATTAAGTAATATGCATTAGAAAAGCAAAAAAAAATTTCTTGGTGACTTTTCACACTCTATGATTACTGAAGAAATACTCTGATAGCAGCATAAATTCTGATAAGCAGTCGTGACTCACTTACACTGAGAAGCCACTATAAAATGGAATTTTAAAAGATGCATAAAATGAGCACAAAAGAGTTGAGGTGGACTCATGCATGAACTCATTCAATGGTAGGCTTCAGAATAATGATAGATTTTGAGCAAAGTTCTCAGTTATGCCTTATTTCTAAGATGTACTGAAGTGAATTAGACTTTACTTTTTGTCTGATATTTAGCTTAATGCACACACATACACTCCATATGAATGATGAAAATTACCGTGGTGATAAATATTGTTTTAGATGAACAGTTTATGTGTCAGATTACATAAATTCTGAGGACAAGTTCTGATGGAAGTTCTGATGATTAAGTTCTGAGGAAACCATATCAGTATTTGTGTAAAGAATTACAGGAATATCCATTCACTTTTCGAGTAATGGAGCCATATTCTGATGACTTTTAAATCCTGATAATAATCAAGTTCTGATGCTGACGTGGAAGTAGTTATTTACTTAATTTATTTTTGGTCATTACTTGAACGATCATATTTTTATAGAATATTGGTTAATGCGAGATAAAACAGTCATAATCATTATGGGATAGTGGTTAGCGTGTATGTCTTGAAAAACTGCATGCGCACAATGATTGTTATTATATCCCATGCCCATTAACTCTGGCTTTAGATCTTTTACAGACTGTTATTATTACACATCAGTCTAGGGAGTCGAGGGGTCATTATTTTTACTTGTAATTTTTAACCAGTCCTCGCGTCCCTTGGTATTCTATTGGCTATTTAAACCAACTAATCATTCCAGCCAAAACATCTTTCATTTTCTCACAAACTCACTCTCTTTTTACTCTCATCAACAAAAATGGTTCATTTCAACTTGTTCCTGAACTATGAAACCTTTAACATCGAGTTGAGTTATGATGAATGGCAACATGAGTGGCATGTCACCGCCATTCCTGAAGAGCTTTGGAACTCAGTTCCATAAGAGGTTCACACAGAACTCTTGTTCTTTTCAATGGAGTACCATCTCCATCTTGATAGGTTGGAAGAGGAAAGGAGAGAAGCTCTCCGTCAGTAAGAACGGATCATCCGTCTTGCAGTGCTCTTTGTCAGCAGCAGAAGGAGCTAGTTGTTAGGTCTTCTTAGACTAGGACTAAGGTTGTTGATGTTAAGAATCATAGAATAGGACTATCTTGTAATTTTTGCATGTAATTGATAAATTTAATGAAATGTACTCATCTGATATATCAATGAAATTTTCTTTAATTGCAAGATTTGTTCTTTGTTTCTCAAATTATGTGATTGTGCATGCTTAATTACAATTTATTAATCTTTACTTCATTGATTTTTAATTTTATTTTGTGATGAATGTTTTGATTAATTTTTGTTGATTTGAGGAAACAACTGAGGAACAGGTTCCCATATCAGAACCTGTTGTTGTAGAAGCTGAGAAGGTCTCTTCTCAGAAAGATACTGTAACTCGGAGTTTTAGGCTCTCAAAAGGCTTAGAAAGTTAAATTCTGATGATAAAACTCCTATAGTGTCTTCACCTTTAAAGAAATTAAAGAAACAGAGAGCTCACAGGGACATAGTTGAGTCAGATTCAGAGGATGTAGTGGAAGCAGCTAAGGAAGGGGGTTAGGAATCTCTGAACCCAACAGAACCAATTGTTATTGAATCACTTCCTTCTGCACAACCAGAAACTGCTCAAGAAAGAGTGCCTACACCTCTTGTGTCACCTATAATTGAACAGGTACATATTGAAGACCCAGGTACAAGTGCTGAAATTGATATTCATAACTTGATTGTGCCTGAGGTTTTGTACTTGGAAGCTCCACCAACACAACTCACTCCACCAACAACACCAATTTTGGATGTTGATCAGAACCTGGCTGCAGATCAGAATTTAGAGGATGATGTTGAAGCCTCTATAGCCTCACATACTGCTATTTTATCAGAGGATGCTGATACTGCAGGATCTGCAAGTTCTGATGCTGCCAATGAGGAAACTACTGGTAAAGCTGCTACCAATCTAAATGTTGCTGCAGATGGTCCATCAGGACATGCACCTCGACAAACAATTAATAAAGCTGATCTAATCAAGAAGTTTGTTAAGGAAGCACCAGTACCTTGGAGTGAAACTCCTAGAGGAAAGGAGTGGACTAAGGAATGGAACACAGTTAGTTTTGTTCCTTCTGAACATATTCTTGCCGAACATCTGGCAAAACCTGAAGAAATGCTGTTAAATGATGATTTCAAGGCACAACTGAGAGTTACTGCATTGAGTTCTAGGCACCTTCAAGGTCAACACTCAACAAATCATGCCAAGGTGAATAAAATTCAAGAAACCTTGATCCAGCAAGATATGAATGTGAAACTTGAAAAGAACAGATTTTTCAAGCCCGCCTTTGACAGAATTGCCTACATTGAGAAAACTAAGGAGAAGCAACAAACTCAGATTGATGAAATTTTAAAGAATCAAGCTTCTCAGCAAACTCAACTCAATGAGATCCAATCCTCAGTGGAATTGCTTGTCTTTCTTCTTTTACCTGCTGATGCCAAAAAGGGGGAGAAGGTGATTAAGTCCAAATGTAAATCTATTCAGACACTGAAGGGAAAGGATGATGGAAATGATGACCAGGGAAACTCTGATAAGGGTAGAGGTCAAGGTCAAGGCAAAGGATTTCCATCAAGTAAAGCTAGAATTACAAGTCAAGGAACAAGTTCTGATACTGGGAGAAGAATAAGTTCTGATACTGGTAAAAGGATAAGTTCTGGTGAACATCTGGAACTTGATGAAGAAATTTCAAAGCAATTATTTCTTAAAGAAAATCCAGGAATGGACTTTGAGAGTCTAAAGGAAGAAGAAGCTAGACTCAAAGCATAAGGTGTCAAGATAAAATCTAAAGCTTCTGTTGTTGAAAAGAAATTTCCAAAGTCTAAGGGTATTGTGATAAAGAAAGAACAAATTCCGAGGCAACCAAAGCCAAATCACAAGTGGAAATTGATCCAAGGTCCAAGGGGAAAGAAAGAGTTAATGAACCTGTAAAGGTTTATATGCCATCCATGGATGAAGAAATAACTGAAGAAGATTCTAGTCTTACTCTGATGACAAAGAAGATTTCTCAAACAACCTCTGACATGGCTCATGTTGTTCAGAGTCAAGATGTAGTAAGTTCTGATATGACAGTGAAGCAAGAAACCTCTGACATAGCTCAAGTTGGCTTGATATCAGAAGATAAGGAAAAGGAAACCTCTGACATTGCTCATGTTAAACCTTCAAAGATACTCCTACCAGGATTCACCAAAGCTAAACAGACTCAACCTTTGAAGACTGCATCAAGTGGTTTTGAAGCAAGAGTTGTTACAGGAAAGGAAGCAAGAGATAAATATGGATTGGGTAGTTCTGATAAAAGAAGAGTACATAACACTACCAACGATCCAACTTCCTTAAGTGAACCAGGTGTTGGAGCAACTCCTGAGAGATTGAATCGACTTGAATCTGTACAAATGGTTTACCATTCTATTTTGAAAGAACATATTTTGTTATATTTTATGACAGATGGAAGGGTATACCATATCAGGAAGAATGCTATTCCACTGAAGTATTTTGAAGAACTGGAACATGTTCTATTCCTACTTCAAGTGAGAAACAGATTAACAGATAGTGCTGCAGGTTATTTAAAGTCACAAATTCAAAGACAGAAGAAGCTTTACTCTGTAAAGTTTGACAGCACATATTGTCCTAAGTACATATATCACAAAGGTGATATTGTTGAAATGAAGCCTAACACTGCTAAGATTATAACTACTTTTCTGGGTTATACGGCTGTGGAATTCAATCTAGAGTCTGACAAGGCATATCTGATCAGACTAGATCAGGAGATAAGAAAAGCTAAGATAAATTGAAGCCTTTTAAGAAAAGATGCAAAAAAGAGGATGGTTAATGAACTTGAATATGCTGAGAGAAGTCTTTTAAGGAATTATCTTAGAACAACTCATGATATCAAAGAGATCAGAAATTAAAGCCAAGTCGAAGATCTATAACTGCTTAAATTCTGAAGTGTATACAGACTGAAGCTGTTATCAGACCTTGAGGATGGTAAAGCTATAAGGACTGTAAGTTATAGTTATCTAGTCAAATTCTCATGCATTTGTGCTTAATGTTTTTGACATCATCAAATATCTGTTGAACTTGTATATTATTCTAATTTACAAGTTGGGGGAGATTGTTAGATATCTTTGATAATGTCATGTCTAAAGATGATTTGTGTTTAGTTTTCAGATCTTAACTAACAGGACAAATCAGTACTTAACTAGAAATCAATACTTATACTGAAGTCAGGACTTAAGATATCAGAACTTAAGTTATCAAAACTTAAGTTATCAGGAGATATTTATCAGGAGATAATATCAGGACTTAAGGAGACTTTCAGATAAGGCAAGTGGCTGATTGAAAGGAAAGAAGATCAAGACAAATACAAGAAGAAATATGCATGAAGAAAGAATTCTATGAAGAATAGAATACTTGGAAGAAAATATAACTAGTTGATATATTTTAGGAAGCAGAATTATATTCCATATCAATTAGAACATTATCTTGTAACTGTGTAGCATATAAACACAGACATAGAGTTTACACTATAGGTGTTATCTTAATCGAAGTCATTATTCTTTGTAACCCTAGCAGCTCTCGTGATAATTTGTTCATCATTGAGAGAGAACAGTTCTTTATAACAGAGTTTATTGTGTTGAATAAAATCTGTGTTATGTTACTTGAGTTCTTATATTCGATTTGATTGTAGTAAACACTGTATTCAACCCCCTTCTACAGTGTGTGTGATCTAACACCCAGTTTCTCATTTTTCTCTTCTATCTGATGTTGGAGTTGTCTGTTGAACTCAGATTCATCTTCATTAGATATATCCAGCATCTCCTGCATTTCCTTGAGAGTCTCGTTGCTTGATATTTTTAGCTGGTCTTCTAGCCTGAAGAATCTTCTGGTATTTCTTTCATCTCTAAATTCCATCAACCAGAATGGCCTTAAGTGCACTCTATTTCCAGTGTAGGGAATAGTTAAGATTCTTGGAAGTGCATTTGGATCTCTCCTGCTTTGCATTATTTGTTGAATTTTTTTGAGTACCTCTGTTTTGGCCACCTTGGTGAAACCAAAATTCTTCTTTATTGCAGAGAATAATTTCACCAAAACACTGTAGCCTTTATTGGGAATCCTATGCAGAGGCCATGTGATTTCCTTTCCAACCCTGTACCTGAACATTAATCTTTCTGGGAGTCTATTGTGGGCATCAATACCTCTAAGTTCATATAGCTCTTCCAAGTAGAGATTAATGTTTGAAAATTCCTTTATGTCACAGATAAATAGTTGATCCCCTTTGTTGACCGTTGGCTTGGGTTTGGATAAGGCTTTGGATTGGAATGTGATAAACTTGACTTGCTTGATTGCTATATTCTTTCTTCTTCTTGAAGTGGTTGGAATTGGGATGTTCAGATCAGGTATTGGTAAGCTTTCCCAGTCTATTGGTTCATCCTTGGGAATGATTGGTTCACCATGAAAGTTCACACCAAGATGGACCTTGATTTCAACATGCTTCATTATAGGCATAGTTGGTTGATTTGAGGTTGTAGACTGAGTTGGCTTTGGTTCTTCCTTTTCTTCTTCAAATATCATCTTCCTTTTAGCTCTCTCCTTCCTATACCCTTTTCCTGATTTCTTTGGTTCTTGCTTTTTAGTTTCAGTTATGGTAACAGGCTTATCAGTCTCTGACTTGGTAGCAGGCTTTTTAATTTATTTCTTTACTTCTAAGTCAGCCTGCTTTTTCTGATATTTGAGCATCAATCTCTCTTCTCTTTTGTCTTCTCCAAATTGAGAATGTGCATCCATCACACAAATCAGTTTGCCATGCCTGTAGACCTTTGCTACCCTTTTCTTCAAAATCGAGTCTCTTGGATCTTTGTGATGTGCAATAGAGTGACCAAGTAGCTTCTTTTCATCAGATTTAGGAGTTGAATGGACTAGGTCCATTGGATTTTTGCTTGAGTGTTTGGATGAGTATTTCTTAGACTTCAAAATCACAATGTCCTGTTGATGTCTTTTAGATGAAGTTTGACCTCTTTCCATGTTTCCCAACGTCATGTCATCTATTGGAATTGGTCCAATTGAGTGGAGTGTCTTAATTGGCAATTGACCAAATACCTTCTCAAGTCTTTTATCAATTTTCTTCTTTGGCTCTTTCAGCTTGCATTCAGCTGCTGCTATGTTGATTAGATCTATACTATCTAATATTGGTGGCTTTGTGAAGGTAATGGCTGGAACTATTGTAGCGACTGGGAATTCCACGACGTGATTAAGTGCATAAAGTATAATTTTGTGTTGTAATTGTGAAATTATGTGATTAAATAAAAGGTTAATTGGTTTTATGGTTAATTTTCATTATTGTATAATAGTGATTGGGAACGTAAAGAAACTCGTTCTAGTTTGATGAGTCAGCTTAGGGATTAAGCTGTGTCGTCGGGCCGTCAATTTGAACGGAACCCGTATTAAAAAGGGATAAAAATATTTAAAAGTGTGAATGAGAAATATATGTGATGATCCTATATGTTTACATATTGTTTGATGTGTGCATGATCGAATTCGAGATAAGTTTTATTTTTAAATATTTTTTAAAAGGGATTTTAAGGATTTTATTGATCTTAAAATATTTGTATAAATTATAGAAAAGTGATCAAGGTATGAAATTTGCTTTGTTGCTTTCAAAATAGTCCAAGGGACTTTTTAAAAATAGTAGTTAAATTTATTTTGAGTACTTGAGATTTTAAAATAATTTTATATAGTTTAATTCTATTATTTGAATTTATTTGTAAAATCCAAACCAATTTATTTATTTGTTCAAAAATTTATTTAAAAACATTAGTGTATTTTATTATTATCGATTAATGCATTAAGGAATTAGAAAAGAGAAAATGAAATTCATAATTTTATTAGCAAATTACCCAATTGCCCTTCTTGGCAGTTATATAAACACCCCACTCCCTTTTTTTCCCTTCCCCACCGACTCTCTCCTTTTTTTCTCACTCTCGGCTTCTCTCTCTCTCTCTCTCTCTCTCTCTCTCTCTCTCTCTCTCTCTCTCTCTCTCTTTCTCGGTACACTCTCTCTTCAAACTCTCTACAATATTTCAACCATTCTAATATATGTGGATGCATGTCATTATTTTTGAATTTTGGAGAAACCTCAAGTTGGGTTGTTTGTTGCTTTGGTTTGGTTTTAGAGAAATCAAGAAGGAGTTTGATTTTTTTATGGTTTTGATGATGATTCTATGATTTCATGCTTGTTTTAGTATCAAAATTTGGTTCAACGTGGAACTACGGTTGGAAACCCCGAAATAGGGCACCACCGAGTTGTGCCGTCGTCGGCGGTGAACCTATAGTGAGCCGACGGGAACGATGATGTACATAAGTCCGGTAAAACATAAAAATCCTTATTTTTAAGTTGGTTTCCTTACATCCATATAACGTCTTTGTATGATCAAATAGTATTTAGTTTCGATTTCGAAAGAAAATAGTGTAAATATTTGGAATATGGGCTAAATCGAAATGGATTTGTGATTTGTAGCCTTGCATGTCAAATTGTTTGATTGCGTGTTGATTCTTAAGGTTTCATTCGGTTTTGGCATTAGCTAGGTTCAGATTTCTTTTCAAAGATAGTTGATGCATGTTAGTTCTAAATATTTGCATGTAACTTTGTTTGATTTTGTCTTGATGTTGGGGTTCAAATTTTTATTATAAGAATGGGGGAAATGGTTGCTTGTCAAGAGTAATTGATGTTAAAGTGGTTTAAGGGTCTTTTGATTTGATTATGTGGTTCGTATTCGAATTTGTGGATTTAATAGAAAAGGAATTAGTTGATTTGGTTGACGAGTTATACGAATTGTGATTATTGCTAAAGTATAGAGTTTTTATAAAAGTATAGTATACTATGTGCTATATGACAGTACTTGTGATTATACTTAAGTATATTGTGGGTGTTATCGCGATATGGGGTAATCGTTAGGTGTTCTGAGAAACGTCGAGTGTTAAATAAGTAGCTAATTAGAGGTTCTGTTTTGGATTGTAGATTTGGATAGCGGAGACATTCAAGCTAGTAAAGGAAAGGCTATCTTGGGTGGTAGTAGCTCAATACCCATTAAGCAGGAAAGCGATTTAAGGCAAGTAACCCTGCCTTCTCTTGTAAATTGATTATAGAGAGGAAATTATTGATGCCATGATAAACTAGTGACCTTTTATTGCAATTGTGATATACCTGTTATTGATTCTGAGAAACCCTAATATTGTTCCTTATGACAATTTGATATCAAACCCTGTTCAACCCTTTATAGTAACCCTATTGATTTGCACCCTGATTACCTTATTATTTCCTTTGTTATCTTATGATCTCGTAAACTCTAAAAAAACCTTTATGAATTCCCTTGCATAATGTCTTGATCAATCTGGATTCTTCGATAACCTGTGAACCCTTTCATGAGTTAATATTTGAAACTCGCTTAATTTGGAACTAGTACACCCTGTTTATCATTTGATCTAGTTCCTTAGTATTGATCCATATTTACGTTCGGTTCATTCACTTTCCTTGAAATCTTAAATTGAACTTAAGAATGATTTTTTACTTGAATGAGTATAAATGATTTCATATTCTTGGTAATGTTAAACTGAATTTAGTCAACTCTTTTCCTTCTTCCAACACAAAGGTTTTCCAAATGAATTTATAAAGGATTGGATAGAGACGTAAGAGGCTAGTGGGACTAGTCCAGTCACGTAAAAGGCTAGCGGGGCTAGTCCAATATAAGGCTATAATGCCAAAGGTACCATAACGACTAGATGGAGGTCGGTACGGGCTGATCACTCGCATTATATTTAAAAGATAGATATTCCAATCAAGGGTTCCTTTATAATCTTTAAAGAAGAAAATGTTTACATTTTTTTAGCAGTTTGCTCCTTTCTCTTTAAAAATGAAGTAAAATGAAATGGATCAACTCGAGTCTTCCTTTAGGTTGTAATGTTGTGAACCCTGTCACTTTACGCTAATGATAAGTTTCAAAGTTTGATTGATTGTTTCCTCCTGTTAAGAAACACTTTAAAGTCATGCTAATGATTTGTGATGAATGTCGGCTTTCACCCTATCCTGAGCCTTGATTCTTGAAAGCCCAAACCTTTCTTTATAACCTTTTCATAGTCAAAGATAGAGAATTTCCACCTAGAGTTTAAAAGTAGAATGCCTCAGATATTGCTAGTGCTAATGTTATTGATTTATAGAAATGTTTATATAGTTACTTGCTGAGCTTCTTTGCTCACATATTTTTCTTTGATCTAACCATGGCAGTTAAGAAAGAAGATGATCAGACTTAGGCGCACCACTCGCAAGAGCGTTTCTGGAAGTCCCTACCGTGTCGTAGGTTTCCAAATGCCAGAGAAGGTAGCAGTGTGTGTGTGTGTGAGCAAGCGTATTAGTTGGAAGAAATGTATAAGTTGGATCAGATAAAATGGATTATCTGTCAGTTCCATGTCAGAATCGAATAAATTTGAATTTATTATTATTTTGGGTTGTAATATATTTTTCTGGTTAGTATTTGTAATCTTGTCTCAAACTTAATCATGTTTGGATCCCGTTATTATTTAATTGGGGTTTATTATATTTTTTGTTATTTTTAGTTTAATGATGCGTGGGTCCTCATTTTCCAACCCCGAGATTGAGGGCGTCACAAGTTTGGTATCAGAGCTACATGATCTAGTGCCTGAGACAAGTTAGGATTAAAGTGTATTTGGGGATATATATAGATATTGTGAGAGTTACGACTGATATAGAGTTGAGTTAGACTATTAGGCACAGTCTAATTAAAGTGATGAGGTCAAGGTAGCAACTAGAGTTAGGGTGTGGAGTCAGTTGAAGCCTTATTTAACCCTAATGCTATTTCTTGGTTGTTGTTTTTATTTATCTCAAGACCCTAGTAGTGGTAGCGATTCAGATTCAATGCATAGTTTTCCCGGTTCCCCAGTGGACTCTCTTTCACCCCCTTCAGTGGAGACCTTATATGTTAGTTTAGACCCCGAGGAGGACCCATCTGAGAGCAGTGAGGCCCCTAAGCATGTTTCTCCCCTGAGACTAGATCTAGAGACCCCATCCCCTGAGCGAGAATCTGCTATGCATGTGCTTGTGCCTGTCAGTGTTGGTGGAAAGTTGGCCCATGATCGAGATTTTGTTTAATCATGTATTCCTGAGTTGGGAGTTTTGGTGGATAGACTAGCTCGTGAGTCTAGGCAGCAGACGTCAGTGCTAGAGGATAAGTGGAGAGTTCGTATTCAGATGATGGAGCAGGTTGCCTGAAGGAGGTTGGATAAGGGACCATCATCCAGTGATGCTGATGCTGAGGCCCGGAGGGTGCATAAGATCATTCATTGGATGCTGACAGTGTTGAGGGAGATTCTTGATAGTTAGTGAGGTTGTGAGTTCAGACAGGACATATGGTGGAACATGTGGTTGTTATGGTTTCTTTTCAGTGCCGGTAGGCTTTGGGATACTTGGTCAGATGCCGAGATCCTTTTTTCTTTTCATGTTGTATTTCAGAACTAGTATTGGCTGCAGTAGTAGTAGTTAGGTAGAAATTAGGGGTACATAGGGGGATATTTTCCAGTTTTTCCTCGGTTTAAACCTGCTTTATTATTGTACCTTATATCAGCACTTATTGTACTTGAACCTTTTATCTATGTACCTTTGAATCGTTAAATAAATTATGCATCTTGTTTTACATTGTGAACCTTTGAGTTTCATAAACCATTCTACATATCATGTTTCCAAGAAACCGTAGTTAATATCCTGTGAAAACATACTTTGTATCATGAGAGAACCTTAACTGATGAGCGAATTATGTTATAATAGGATTGCATGCGCAGCTGGGTAATACTTAAAACCCGAAAAGCTATTTCTAAAAGATTTTCTATTGATATGTATGCCATGCTATCATATTGCTAAATAATTGCTCAATCAGGTTTGTAAGAAATGGCCATTTCACCAAATCACCAAGAAGAAGAAACTCAAACCCAAGATCAAGAACCAAACCAAGATACTCCTATGATGAACCGACTCTTCCAACTTTCGCAACAACCCTCAACCCCTAAAGTCGGTAATTTCAAGAAATTTCAATTCGTACATCCCCCATAGTTTGTAGGATTTCCATATCCCATTAAAGCTCAGTCTTGGTTTAGAGAGATGGAAAAAGCTTTTGAGTTAGCAGAAGTTAAGGATGATAAGAAGACACAGTACGCAAGTTATTATCTTAGGGATGAGGCTAGTTATTGGTGGGAATATTATAAGGCGTTGCTTGAAGGAAAAGTTATAACCTGGGAGAAGTTTACGGAGATATTTTTAGAGAAGTATTTGCCAAGTTATATGCAAGACCAGTTGGAAATGAGAATTCTGAATCTTAGACAGGAAGACATAACCGTGGCGGAATATGAAGTGAAGTTTTCGGAGTTAGCAAGGTTTGCGCCCGAGTATGTGAATACTGAAACGAAAAAGGCCAAAAGATTCCAGTAAGGATTGAAACCAGGGTTTCGAAGTCAGGTGGCTCTTCTTGAAATAAGGAATTATGCTGTGTTGGTACAAAAGGCCATGATTGTAGAAGGAGAAAGGGAAGCAACTAAGAGGGAAAGTGAAGGAAAGAAGAGGAAGTTTGAGGAATCTGAACATGATTCAGGAAGTTCTAAGTTTGGAGGGAAGTTTGGAATAAATGATGGAAATCAAAACCAGAAGTTTTAGAAGTTCAAGCCCGGGAACAGAAATCAGAAGAATCATTTTCAGAAGATGGGACAACCAGTAAAGGACAATACCGGATTCAGGAGTGCAAGAATTGAAGCGACACCGGGGGAGGTGCAATAAGCTGAATGTGACTTGTTTTAAATGAAATCAGAGAGGACACTACTCAACGGAATGCCCAAGCGGTACAGGAAAACCAGAGATGGCATGTTTCAAGTGTGGAAAGGTAGGACATATGGCAAGGAACTGTAAAGAGCATGTTCATAAGGCGAATGTGCTTAGGATTGCTGGACCACCACCCCCAGCAACACCAGCAGCCCAGCCAAGGGCTAGAACATTCAACATAGCCATGAAAGATGCGGTAGAGAATGTAGATGTGGTAGCAGGTACACTTGCTATAAATTTAGTAGAAGTCAAAGTGTTAATGGATTCTGGAGCTACTAGATCTTTTATTGCTGAAAGTTTCATTGATAGATTAAAGTGTGTTGCATATCCTCTTGAACATAATTTAATTATAGAAGTAGCGAATTAAGAAAAAGTTACTGCCAATAGGATTTGTCCTAATTGCGATCTGGTGATAGAAGGATGGCACTCTTTTGCTGACTTAATACCTTTTATGTTAGGAGAATTCGACGTTATATTAGGGATGGATTGGTTGTCGAACCACGATGCACAAATTGAGTGTAAAATCAAGAAAGTGAGATTGAGAACCAAAGATGGAGTTGAAGTGATATTTAGAGGGAAGAAGTAAGAAAGGAAGTTCCTAACGGCTATCCAAATGAAGAGATTGTTACGAAAGGGATGCGAAGCATATTTAGCTTATATAAAGGATATAGAGGCAGAATCTTTAAGAATTTAAAATATTCTAGTAGTTAAAGATTTTCTCAATGTGTTTCCAGATGAATAACCTGGACTACCTCCAGATCGAGAGATCGAGTTCATGATTGATTTGGCTCCTGAAAGGGAACCAGTTTCGAAAGCTCCCTATCGAATGGTGCCTGTTGAGATGAAGGAATTAGCAACACAATTGCAAGAATTTTTAAACAAAGGAGTAATTTACCCGAATGTATTCCCGTGGGGTGTACCAGTGCTATTCGTAAAGAAGAAAGACGGAAGCATGAGATTGTGTATCGATTATCGCGAATTGAATAAGTTGACTATTAAGAATTATTGAATGGCATTTATGTCATCTTATAACACTCCATAAAGCTTTGAATTGGTGTTTTGTACTCAAGTTGTTGGTGTTTTTAAAGTGTTTTGTAGTGTTTTTGCATTTCAGACTTATATCAGGAATTCAGGTGATCTAGCATTGTTTTGATGCTAATATGGTGTTAGGATGGTGTCAAGAAGATTGCTTGTGAAAAGATCAACTCAAACCAGCAAGAAAATAAAAAGAAGAAATTTTTCCAGAGAGTCGGCGCGCCTGCGCTGTAGTAGCACGTGGCCGCACCAGAAGTTCAGAAGTGCAGCGCGCCCGCGCTAGTGAAGCGCGCGGCCGCGCCGGGTCGAATTTAAAGAATCCTGTTACTACTCTGATTTTGATCCAGAAGACTTATAATCTGCATGGGCTGCTATATAAACATAACTTATGTTCATTTTTCATAACAAGACGTACTAGAGCTTAAGGAGAAGGCGTAAGAAGACCGTAGAGCACAATTTAACCAAGGCGAAGATGATCTAGTTTATACTTGTGATTCTTTGTTTTAAGTTGTAACTTTGAATGCTAGTTTTCTTACTTGTGAACCTATACTCTTGTTTCGAACTGGGTTTATTAATTATTCAGTATAAAGACTACGTTTATTATACCATGTTTTCATCGAAACCCACATTGATGATGAGTCCGATTATGGGCTAATCGTTATCGTGGGGTTCTAACGGATTTATTTATGGATTTCTTTAGTTAATTCGTTTCGATGCCTTAGTGTGTGGTGATTGTATGATATCCTAGTATTGGTTGTGCTTATTCGTCTTATGAGCGTCGCAAACTTATAAGATAGTGTATTAATCTCTAATGAAGCGAAAGTGAATTTAGGGGTTTAGAACTTACCATGCTAGCATAGGTTCGTGTATTTGATATGCATGATTCGTAGGTAATTTTAACCATCTTACTTGCCATATGTAATCATGATAGATAACTTGTGCATCAAACCGTTACGTTGTCAAATTCTATAGACATATAGGGTCTCAATATAATTGGAACCTATTCAGCTTCTATCTCTTTTGTGGATGTCTCGTAGTATTGTATTCGTACAACGAAAGTTGGCGTTTATCAGTTTCATGTTATCTGATTAGTGTCATCACCATTCCATGCTAAGGTTAAGAATGAAAAGGCTATTGAATGAAGTATTTAATGAAGTTAGAATCCCATGTTTGTGTCATATAGTATTCAACTCTCTTTATTCTCTTAGTTAATGTTCTTTAGTATAATCTCTTAGTTAAGCGTAGTTATAAACAACCTTAATTTGTTATTCATCTTAGCATTGGATAATAACTATACCATTGTTGTATAAGTACATAGATTAAAATTAACCTAAACTAGTCCCTATAGGAATGAACTAGAATTAATTCTATATTACTTGCGATCACGTATACTTGCGTGAATATTAGCGCATGTTCTAGCCCTAACAAGAATAAGTACCCTCTGTCGCGAATCGACGACTTATTTGATCAGTTGAAAAGAGCTACTTGTTTCTCGAAGATTGATTTAAGATATGGATAGCATCAGTTAAATATCAAGGCGAAAGATATACCTAAGATAACGTTTCGAACAAGATATGAACATTATGAATACTTGGTAATGACGTTCGGTTTGACGAATGCACCAGCTGCATTTATGAATCTCATGCATAGAATGTTCAAGCAATATCTGGACAAATTCGTAATCATGTTTATTGACGACATCTTGATATACTTCAAGACGTAGGAAGAATATATGGAACATTTGAGGATTTCTTTAGAGATTTTAAGGAAAGGAAAGTTATACGCGAAGTTTTCTAAGTGTGAATTTTGGCAAAAGGAGGTTCTGTTTCTTGGATATCTAGTTAATAGTGAAAGTAACAAAGTCGATCCCACAAAGATAGAAGCTGTGATGAATTGGGATAGGCCAAAGACTCCTACGGAAGTAAGAAGTTTTCTCAGACTAGCAGGATATTATAGAAGATTTGTGCAAGATTTTTCTAAGATCGCTGTTCCATTGACTAAGTTGACAAGGAAGAACGAGAAGTTTGTCTAGACAGATAAGTGCGAGGAAAGTTTTCAAGAGCTAAAGAAAAGGTTAATAACTGCACTAGTGTTGGTTCTACCCGATAAAAAGAGTGAATTTGTAATCTATAGTGATGCTTCATATAAAGGACTAGGTTGTGTGTTAATGCAACACGGAAAGGTAATAACATATGCGTCAAGGAAGTTAAAGCCGCATGAACAGAAGTATCCTACGCATGATTTGGAATTGGCAGCAATTGTGTTTGCTCTTTAGATTTGGAGACACTATTTGTACAGAGAAAAGTGTGAGATTTATATGGATCACAAGAGCTTAAAGTACATCTTTACGCGAAAAGAACTGAATATGAGGCAAAGGAGATGGTTGGAATTGATCAAAGATTACGACTGTATGATAAATTATCATCCCGAGAAAGTGAATGTTGTAACGAATGCGTTAAGCCGCAAGGAAAGATTAAATGTGTTGACTTCGTCCAAAGAGTTGATCAAGGAATTCGAGAAGTTGGAAATAGAAGTATAAGTTCCAGAATTTGCAAATGAAGCAACATATGTGATGACATTTCAGCCAGAAATTTTAGAAAAGATTCGATGTTGTCAAGAACAAGTGATGAATCACAAAAAGGATAAATTGTCAGGAGAAGAAGTGAGATCTCAAATGGATGAAAAAGGAATATATCGCATTGGCTCGCGTATTTGGATTCCTAACGTTGTGGAATTAAAGCACGAGATTTTTTACGAAGCGCATATCTCGAGGTTTTCGATTCATACTGGAAGTACGAAAATATACAAGGATTTGAAAGAAAGTTATTGGTGTCCGAACATGAAGAAGGAAATCGTGGAATGGATAAGTAAATATTATATGTACCAAAGAGTGAAAGAAGAACACCAGCAACCGAGTGGATTGCTTCAACCACTGGATATACCTGAATGGAAATGGTAGCATATCGCGATGGATTACATGATAGGATTGCCAAAGACTAAGTCTAATCATGATGCGATTTGGGTAATAGTCGATCGACTGACAAAATCAGCGCATTTCTTACCAATCAATGAAAGATTCTCATTGAAAAGTTGGTCAAGCTATACTTGGATGAAATCGTAATGCGTCATGGAGTGCCAGTGTCTTTTGTATTTGATAGAGACCCGAGATTTAACTCGAGATTTTGGTGACAATTTCGTGATCATTTGGGAACGAAGTTGAAAATGAGCACCACGTATCATCCGCAGACTGACGGACAAAGCGAAAGGACTATTCAAATAATCGAGGATATGTTGAGAACTTGTGTATTGGATTTCAAAGGAAATTGGGACGACCATTTGCCATTGATTGAATTTTCCTACAACAATAGTTATCATGCGAGTATCGGCATGCCGCTTTATGAAGCGTTGTATGGAATAAAATACAGATCCCCTACCTATTGGGATAAAGTTTGCGAGCGCAAGCTGTTAGGCCCAGAAATAGTGCAACAAGCGAAAGAGAAAGAGGAAGTGATTCAAAAATGGCTGATAGCTGCTCAAGATCGACAAAGAAAGTATGTAGACCAGAGTCGAAATGACGTGCTATTCGAACCTGGAGACAAAGTGTTGTTAAAGATATATCTGTGGAAAGGTCTATCCAGATTCGGGAAGAAGGGGAAGTTGAGTCCTAAATATATTGGACCCTTCGAGGTGTTAAGGCAAGTCGGAAAAGTGGCATACGAGTTAGCGTTACCTCCGCAGATGCAAAATCTTCATAATGTATTCCACGTGTCTCTATTGAAAAAGTATAATATCGATGCTATTCATGTGATCGAGTTAGAACCAGTGGAGATTCAACAAGATCTTTCATATGTGGAACAATCAGTGCAAATTTTAGATCGAAAAGAGAAAGCGCTTAGAAATAAAGTGGTGCCTTTAGTTAGAGTTTTTTGGAGAAATCCTCAGATAGAGGAATGGACTTGGGAATTAGAAAGTGAAATGCAAGAGAAGTATCCCATCTATTTGTTTAGACTAGATTCTGAGGACATAATCCTTTTAAGGGGGTAGATTGTAGTGACTGGGAATTTCACGACGTGATTAAGTGGATAAAGTATAATTTTGTGTTGTAATTGTGAAATTATATGATTAAATAAAAGGTTAATTGTCATTATTGTATAATACTGATTGGGAACGTAAAAAAACTCATTCCAGTTTGATGAGTAAGCTTAGGGATTAAGCTGTGTCGTCGGGCCATCAAGTTGAACGAAACCCGTATTAAAAAGGGATGGAAATATTTAAAAGTGTGAATGTGAAATATATGTGATGATCCTATGTGTTTACATATTGTTTGATGTGTGCATGATCGAATTCGAGATCGATTTTATTTTTAATATTTTTTTAACAGGGATTTTAAGGATTTTATTGATCTTAAAATATTTTTATAAATTATAGAAATGTGATCAAGGTATACAATTTGCTTTGTTGCTTTCAAAATAGTCCAAGGGACTTTTTAAAAATAGTAGTTAAATTTATTTGGAGAACTTGAGATTTTAAAATGATTTTATAGAGTTTAATTCTATTATTTGGATTTATTTATAAAATCTATAACAAATTATTTATTTGTTCAAAAATTTATTTAAAAATATTAGTGAAGAGCTAATTTTATATTCTTTATTCTCTAAACAAGAATGGATTCATTATCGGATTTTGTAAGATAATTGTATTTTATTATTATCGATTAATGCATCAGAGAATTAGAAAAGAGAAAAGGAAATTCAGAATTTTATTAGCAAATTACTCAATTACCCTTCTTGGCAATTATATAAACACCCCACTCCCCTCTTTTTTCTTCCTTCCCCACCGACTCTCTCTTCTCCCTCCCCCCCCCTCTTTCTCTCTCTCTTCAAACTCTCTACAATTTTTTAACCATTTTTTATTCTAAAACCATATAAATGTGTAATTTTTCTTCTTATATGCATATATGTGGATGCATGTCATTATTTTTGAGTTTTGGAGAAACCCCAAGTTGGGTTGTTTATTGCTTTGATTCGGTTTTAGTGAAATCAAGAAGGGGTTTGATTTTCTTATGGTTTTGATGATGATTCTATGATTGCATGCTTGTTTTAGTATCAAAATTTGGTTCAAGGTGGAACTACGGTTGGAAACCCCGAAACAGGGCACCACCGAGTTCTGCCGCCGTTGGCGGTGAACCTATGGTGAGCCGACAGGGACGATGATGTACATGAGTCCGATAAAACATACAAATCCTTGTTTTTAAGTTGGTTTCCTTACATGGATGTAACCTCTTAGTATGATCAACTTGTGTTTAGTCTCAATTTTGAAAGAAAATAGTGTAAATGTTTGGAATATGGGCTAAATCGAAATGGATTTGTGATTTGTAGCCTTGCATGTCGAATTATTTGATTGTGTGTTGATTCTTAAGGTTACATTCGGTTTTAGCATTAGATAGGTTCGGGTTTTTATAAAATCGTAAGGGGAAATGATTTCTTTTCAAAAATAGTTGATGCATGTTAGTTCTAAATGTTTGCATGTGACTTTGTTTGATTTTGTCTTGATGTTGGAGTTCAAATTTTTTATTATAAAAAGGGGGAAATGGTTGCTTGTCGAGAGTAATTGATGTTAAAGTGGTTTAAGGGTCTTTTGATTTGATTATGTGGTTTATATTCGAATTTATGGATTTAAAAAAATGAATTAGTTGATTTGGTTGACAAGTTATACGAATTACGATTATTGCTAAAGTATAGAGTTTTTATAAAAGTATAGTATACTATGTGCTATGTGAGAGTACTTGTGATTATACTTAAGTATACTGTAAGTGTTATCGCAATTTGGGGTAATTGTTAGGCGTTCTGAGAAACGTCGAGTGTTGAATAATTAGATAATTAGAGGTTCTGTTTTGGATTGTAGATTCGGATAGCGGAGGCATTCAGGCTAGTAAAGGAAAGGCTATCTTAGGTGGCAGTAGCTCAATACCCGTTAAGCAGGAAAGCTATTTAAGGCAAGTAACTCTGCCTTCTCTTGTGAATTGATTATAGAGAGGAAATTATTGATGCCATGATAAAGTAGAGACCTTTTATTGATATTGTGATATACCTGTTATTGATTCTGAGAAACCCTGATATTGTTCCTTGTGATAATTTCATATCAAACCCTGTACAACCCTTTATAGTAACCCTGTAGATTTTCACCCTGATTACTTATTATTTCCTTTGTTATCTTATGATATCGTAAACCCTAAAAGAACCTTTATGAATTCCCTTGCATAATGTCTTGATCAATCTGGATTCTTCGATAACCTGTGAACCCTGTCATGAGTTAATCTTTAAAACTCTCTTAATTTGGAACTAGTATACCCTGTTTATCATTTGATCCAGTTCCCTAGTATTGATCCCTGTTTACGTTCGGTTCATTCACTTTCCTTGAAATCTTAAATTGAACTTAAGAATGATTTTTGACTTGAATGAGTCCGAATGATTTCATATTCTTGGTAATCTTAAAATGAATTTAGTCAACTTTTTTCCTTCTTCCAACACAAAGGTTTTCCAAATGAATTCTTAAAGGATTGGATAGAGACGTAAGAGGCTAATGGGACTAGTCTAGTCATGTAAGTGGCTAGCGGGGCTAGTCCAATATAAGGCTATAATGCCATATGTACCATAACAACCAGTTGGAGGTCGGTACGGGTTGATCACCCGTATTATATTTAAAAGATAGATATTCTAATCAAAGGTTCCTTTATAATCTGTAAAGAAGAAAATGTTTACATTCTTTGAGCAGTTTGCTCCTTTCTCTTTAAAAATGAAGTAAAATGAAATGGAACAACTCGAGTCTTCGTTTTGGTTGTAATATTGTGAACCCTGTCACTTTACGCTAATGATAAGTTTCAAAGTTTGATTGATTGTTTCCTTCTATTGAGAAACACTTTGAAGTCCTGCTAATGATTTGTGATTAATGTCGGCTTTCACCCTATCTCGAGCCTTGATTCTTGAAAGCCCAAACCTTTCTTTATAACCTTTTTATAGTCAAAGATAGAGAATTACCACCTAGATTTTAAAAGTAGAATGGCTCAGATACTGCTAATGCTAATGTTATTGATTTATAGAACTATTTATATAGTTACTTGTTGAGCTTCTTTTCTCATATATTTTGCTTTAATATAACCATGGCAGTTAAGAAAGAAGATGGCAAAACTTAGGCGCACCACTCGCAAGAGCGTTCCTGGCGGTCCCTAATGTGTCGTAGGTTTCCAGATGCCAGAGCAGGTAGCAGTATGTGTGAGAAAGCGTATTAGTTGGAAGGAATGTATAAGTTGGATCAGATACAATGGGTTATCTGTCGGTTCCATACCGGAATCGAATAAATTTGAATTTATTATTATTTTATGTTATAATATATTATTCCGGTTAGTAGTTGTAATCTTGTCTCAAACTTAATCCTGTTTATGTTATTATTTAATCGAGGTTTATTATATTATTGTAATTATTAGTTTAATGGTGTGTGGGTCCTCATTTCCTAACCCCGGGATTGAGGGCGTCACAAGTTTGGTATCAGAGCTACAGGATCTAGTCCCTGAGACAAGTTAGGATAAAAGGGTATTTGGGTATATATATAGATATTGTGAGAATGTTCGACTCATGTGGAGTTGAGTTAGACTATTAGGTATAGTCTAAGTAAAGTGATTAGGTCAAGGTAGCAACTAAAGTTAGAATGTGGATTCAGTTAAAGTCTTATTTAACCCTAATGCTATTTCTTGGCTATTGTTTTTGTTTTATCTCAGGACCCTAGTAGTGGTAGCGATTCAGATTCAGAGCATAATTTGCCTGGTTCCCAGTGAACTCTATTCCACCCCCTTCAGTGGAGACCTTGTCTGTTAGTTAAACCCTGAAGAGGACCCATCTGAGAGCAGTGAGGCCCCTAAGCATGTTTTTCCCCTGAGACCAGATCCAGAGACCCCAGCCCTTGAGCGAGAGTTTGCTATGCCCGTGTTTGTGCATGTCATTATTGGTGGCAAGTTGGCCCATGATCGAGCTTTTGTTTACTCCCGTATTCCTGATTTGGGACCTTTTGTGGATAGACTAGATAGAGAGTCTAGGCAGCAGGCGTTGGTGCTAGATGATGAGTGGAGAGTTCGTATTCAGATGGTGGAGCATGTTGCCCGGAGGAGGTTGGATGAGGGACCATCATCGAGTGATGCTAATGTTGAGGCTCGGAGGGTGCATAAGATCATTCATTGGATGCTGACAGTGTTGAGGGAGATTCTTGATAGTTAGTAAGGTTGTGAATTCAGATGGGACATCTGGTGGAGCACGTGGTTGTTATGGTTTCTTTTCAGCGCCGGTAGGCTTTGGGATACTGGGTCAGATGCCTGGATCCTTTTTTCTTTTCATGTTGTATTTCAGAACTAGTGTTGGCTGCAGTATTAGTATTTAGTTATAAGTTAGGGGTAGATAGCGGGATATTTTCCAGTTTTTCCTCTATTTAACCCTGCTTTATTATTTTACCTTATATCAGCACTTGTTGTACTTGAACCTTTCATCTATGTACCTTTGAATCGTTAAATAAATTATGCATCTTATTTTACATTATGAACCTTTGAGTTTCATAAACCATTCTACATATCATGTTTCCAAGCAACCATACTTAATATCCATTGAAAACATACTTTGTATCATGAGAGAACCTTAACTGATGAGCGAATTATGTAGTAATAGGATTGCATGCGCAACTGGGTAATACTTAAAACCCGAAAAGCTATTTCTAAAAGAGTTTCTATTGATATATATGCTATCCTATCGTATTGGTAAATAATTGCTCAATCAGTTTTGTAATAAATGGTCACTTTACCAAATCACCAAGAAGAAGAAACTCAAGCCCAAGATTAAGAACCAAACTAAGACACTCCTATGATCAATCGACTCTTCCAACTTTTGCAACAACCCTCAACATCTAAAATTGGTAATTTTAAGCAATTTCAATCCGTACATCCCCCAGAGTTTGTAGGATTTCCAGATCCCATTAAAACTCAGTCTTGTCTGTCATGGTTGACTCAGGAAGTATGGAATCCAGTCTCTTATTGAGATCCCCCTTTTCTGTCTCAATAGAGTTCTTGAGTTCATCCACATCTTGATTATGTTTGAGAGCTTGATTTTTATGTAATTGAAGAGACTGAAGATGGGCCTATAGAAGATTTTTAGTGCTGGAATTGTTGGTGGCTTGAATGATAGATTGAGTGTCATGGATGAGCTTGAACAAGGTGGATTTGAAATGATGATAGTTGCAATCATTTGTGAACATCCAGGCTGGAGTCTCTCCCCCTATGTTCCTTCCTACCTCTTCAGCATCCTCTCCAAGAGAGTCATCCCCAATTAAATTACCAAAAGCACCAGAAGGATAATCAAAGTCATCACCAGTCGTAGGTGGAAGAGAACTGATTGCATCCTTTTCCCTTAGCATAGAAGTTGTAGTGTGCACCAAGTTTAGAGTCTTCTCAGCAGCCTCATTTCCTTGTTCAGCTAGAATCTAATATGCTGGAACAGGATGAGTAAATGCATTAGCATCAAAAGAGACAGAATCTAGAACAACTTGATATTCTTGCTGAAATAGTTTATTTTTATTTATATCATTGACATCCATTAAGTGTCTAGCAATAGGATCTTCCCATATATGTACCTGCCTTTCTCTCATTTTCTCTCTGTTTTTGCATCAAGGGCTCCCCTTGGCTACCCACCTTCACACCCTTACCTTCACCATCTAAGGTGGGACTCCTCTCACTCACTTTTGACATGCTGGAAGAAATAGCATGCATATGTTCACTCTTTTCCTCTCTTTTTGCCTGGGAGCAACTCAGTCTCTCACTCAAGTCACTCCCTTCCTTAAATTTTAAGAGTGATTGAACAACTACTAAGTCGTCTACACTAGTCACAAGTTTAGAAATTTCAAGCTATGTAGAGACTTCCAACGGATGAGAGATATCCATCAAAATAGCAGTTGTGAATGTCGATGGATAATTGCTGTTAAGCTTATCCATCAAGAGACAATCACTTGTCGACGGATGAGGAATATCCATTGAGAAGGTAGAAATGACAGAGTTAGGAGTTGAAACTACTGTTGAATCTGTGGTGATTGATTTGAGATTATGCTCAGATTTATCAGTAGTTTCAGAAAGAAAGGGCAAGTGAGCCAACAAATCATCAATAAGATGATGCTCACTTGCTTTATATTTTGGCTCCTCCATGAGTTTCAAAGATGAAGAATCAGGAATTGATGTGTTTATCATATCCACATCCAGTGAGTTTGTGGGAGAATTTATGTGTGAGGTGTTTTGATTGTGAGAGAATTTGGCTGTGACTCCACATTTATTGGAGCCACATCAACCTGAATTTGAGATGATGCATTAACTGAGCCTTTGACTGTAGTTGGCACTGTGTATTCACCCTGTGACTCCCTCAAAGTTTTTGATTTCTTTTTTCTAATGTAGGTTTGAGTTTGTCTTGTAGTGTCCCTACCCCCTTTTGTTCTGTGCTCCTAGAGATGAGCTATTTTCAATAGTTACATCCTTTTGGGAGGATACAACTAGCAATGTGCTACTTTCTTTATTAATCACCACAGCCTATTGGGAGACTGTGGTATGGCTAGGCTTGGATTCACTAACCTCTCTCACCTTATCCTTAGGCTTCTTTGATGTTCACCATATCCCTCACCTTTCTCATTACCCTTCATACTCCCCTCATGTGCTGTGGTAGTTTTTAAAACTAGTTTCTTTTGAGAGAAACTAGAGTGTTATTTCTTTGATTTAGATTTAGAAGTTTTTGGTTTTGTGGCTTGGGTAGGCATCTGTTTGGTCATAGTCACAGATGCCATAGCCACAGTTGAATGAAAAGAAATTAGAGGTTGGGAAAGAGTTGTGACAGAAATAGTTACCTCACTTACCTGAGGTGCCTCCATGATTGGCAGATAGTTGAGAGGCACTTCACTATAAAGATTGTTCCTATTCAGATCAGCACGTACCCTCTTTTCTTGGACCCAACAATCTAGCTTATTTGTTGGGTTCTCAATCAAGAGGTCCTTAGAAACATGGTTTGCTAGCATCATAAGAAACCTAACATTGTATATGTTCTTTGACCTTTTCTTGATATCTCCTAATTTATACCCTAATTCTATCATGACATAGTTACCAAAATTAAAGTACTTGTCATTCAGAAGCATATAGAGCATGTTAATCATTGAATAAGTAACTACATCAAAGTTTCTAAGTTTACCAGAAAAGGCTTTTATAAAAGAATCACAGAGAAAGCTCCATTATTTTCTAAGGCCCATTCTCCTAACCTCACCTAGTTTGGCAGGATTGAGAGAACAGCCTATAGACATAAGCATGGTGCTCACATCTGTGTTTGTATGTGGAACATTAGTATTATTTGCAGGCAAATGGAAGCAAGCTTGTATTTCATCACAATTAATACAATAATCATTACCTTTAAGAGAGAAGGCAATGGTTTTATCCTTCGAGTTGTACACATCCGTAGTCCAGATCTGTTCCACAACTTCACAGTAGATTACTGGAGACTCAAGCATAGCATAGCTTAGTTTGCAGTTGCGAATGAAGTCCATCATCTTGTGAGTCCTCAGAAGCAACAATGTTCTTGTCCACCAATGCCACGAAGTTGTTCTTCTCATAGACTAATCCATACTGAGATATAATCTTGTCTACAAGTGCCATTTTTATGACTGAGAGCAGTTACAGAGAAAGAGGATTTTGGAGATGAAGAGAGTAAAAATTGCTTTAATGAGAATGAGAAAGATAAAAGTAAAATGAAAAATTGAAAGGGGATTTTATACTTTCTCAGAAACTAATAAATCAAAAATTAAAAAGACAATAAGGTACCCAATGAAAATTGCCAAAAATAGCCGTTTAAAAATAAAGTAAGTTGTAGAAATTCTAAAGATTATCCATCGACATATACATACATACTGTAAGTAAATTCGATGGATGAGATATACAATTAATGGTATGATTAAAGCAATTCAACGGATATAGATTAAACAATCATCCGTCGAGATATAAAGTACCCAGAAAAATATTTAATTTTCAATAGATAATGAAATTCAACGGATATTCGTTTTCAACGGATAATGAACATCCGTCGAGATATAAATTTTGAATTAATCAAAATTTCATCTCTTTAGGAAAAGTTAAATTTCTTTCTAGATGCATTATAAATTACTTAGACATCAAAATAACTTAAAAATAATTAAGCATACCTAACTCACTTACCAACCTAGTGAAAGTTGACTCATCAAGTGGCTTGGTAAAGATGTTTGCAAGTTGCTTCTCCCTTGGAACAAAATGAAGTTCCACAGTACCATTCATGACATGTTCTCGAATAAAATGGCACTTGATGTCAGTGTGCCTTGTCCTTGAATGCTGTACAGGATTTTCAGTAATGGAATTGGCATTTGTGTTGTCACATAAAATTGGAATCTTGTCCACATGTAGACCATAATCCAATAACTGATTTTTCATCCATAAAATATGTGCACAACAGCTACCAGTAGCAATGTACTCAGCCTCAGCTGTGGAAGTAGAAACTGAGTTTTATTTCTTACTAAACCAGGACACTAGCTTGTTTCCTAGAAATTGATAGTTTCCTGTTGTACTTTTTCTATCTATTCTATAACTTGCATAATCTGTATGTGAATACCCAATTAGATCAAAACCAGAATCTCTAGGATACCAAATGCCAAATTTTGGTGTTCCTTTGAGATATCTAAAAATTCTCTTAATAACTACTAAATGAGATTCTATAGGATCAGTTTGAAATCTAGCACAAAGACAAGTTGAAAACATTATATCTCGCCTACTGGCTGTTAAATATAAAAATTAACCTACCATGCCTCTATAATTTGAAAGATCTACAGACTTTTCAGTTGTGTTTATTTCAAGTTTAGTGGCAGTGGTCATGGGAGTTTTTGCAGATGTGCAATACATTAAGTCAAACTTCTTTAAAAGATCATGAATGTATTTGGTCTGACTAATGAATATTCCATCACTAACTTGCTTAACTTCGAGACCAAGAAAGTAAGTTAGTTCTCCTATCACGCTCATTTCATATTTACTTTGCATTAGTTTGGCAAACTTTTTACAAAGTTTTTCATCCGTAGAACCAAATATAATATCATCTACATAAATTTGAATAAGTATACTAGAGCCATTAACATTTCTAAATAAAATAGTTTTGTCAACAATACCTCTTGTGAAACGATTTTCTAAAAAGAATTTTGACAAAGTGTCATACCAGGCTCTAGGTGTTTGCTTTAATCCATAGAGTGCTTTCAAAAGATAGTAGACAGATTCTGGATAATTTGGATGTTCAAAACCAGGAGGCTAACTAACATAGACTTCCTCCTCCAAATCTCCATTTAGATTGGCATTCTTTATATCCATTTGATAGACTTTGAAATTGGAATGGGCTGCATAGGCTAAAAAAATTCTGATAGCTTCAAGTCTTATAATAGGAGCAAAAGTTTTGTTATTCCCAAATAATTTAAACAAGAATTACAGAAGGGGGGGGGTTGAATGTAATTCAGGCTTCTTTTTGGATTTTAAGAATGATTCTTCTACCAATAAATAACTTTATTTAATTTGCAATGGTGCGAAATAAGAATATAACAGAAATCAAATCACAAAGTAATTAAATACAAGTATTTAAAAATTTTCTGGTTGATTGAACTTTTCCACCATAGGTATATATTAAGTAGAGAACTCTATGATACAAATAGTACACAACTGCTTACAAGTTGAACAACAAGAACTATAGAGAAATTCTTTACAGATTTTGCTTTATCTATTTCTTTAGTTTTTGCTTACTAACTTGGATACAATTTAACTTGCTACCCTTGGTTTATATATCACCAAGTTACATTATAAAAAGACAAGATAATAAGACAAACTGTATCTAGTCTAAATTCATGCTTCTACACTTCTCTTTCCAGCATCTTCAAATATCATATGTTTAGCATGGAAATGGAAATGCTTCTTTGTTCTCTAAATCCTTCAAACAGGCTGCCATATTCCATTTTCATAAAACCAACGCATGTGACTGTCAAGTCACTATCAATTGCTCTTTTGAATTTAAATATCCGTTGAATCTTAGATTGATCATCCGTTGGAACTTTGTCTGATCATCCGTTGAAACTCAGGTTTATCATCCGTTGAGACTTATGTTGATGATCCGTTGAAGCCTTGTAAATCATCCGTTGAGACTGTCTTTTTTGTAGTTAACTCTACTTCATTTACACAAGATTACAAGGCACCTAATATTTACAACTATCTCTTATATCAATCTAGTAGTTAACATGACTTAAACAATCTACTACATCTAGTTCACTAAGCTATCCAAGTATGCAGAAATATGCTACTAGTCTTATTGTACATAAGCTACTCTTTCAACGGATGTTGAAAATGATCATCCATTGAAAGCTACAAATTTCACTTAACTAAAATCTACTAAGTGTTTTATTCAAGTTATCATCAAGTACACAACCTATTCCTAACAATCTCCCCTAATTTATGTCTACTAGAATTGTAGCCATAAATTAAGAGAAACTTGATGATAACAAAACACTCTATGAATATAGAATGAAGTACAATAGATTAAAATTTCAAGTGCTGCAGTTTATTGAAAATTCTCACAAAGAAAGATTTGTAAAGTGTCTTACAGATCATTTTTAAGGTGCTCCTCTAGACTGAGCAAATTAAGATCATTTCCTTGATTGCCTTGGCTTCTTTCTCATCTTCACATTATTCTCTTCAATCTGGTTTTGGAGTTGTCTGTAAAATTATGATTCTTCATTATTTGTTAGATCCATCTTTTCTTGCATTTCTTTTAGAGTCCCTATCTCCGGTGAAGGGAATAGTCAATACTCTTGGGAGTGCATTTGGTCCTCTCCAGCTATTTTTTATCTCTTCAATCTTGTTTTGTACCATTTTCTTGGCTACTATGTTGAATCCAACAATTTTCTTGAATGAGGAGAAGACAGTCACTAGAGTTGAATAACCTTCATTGAGAATTCTGTGAAGTGGCCATGTAATTTCTTTACCACCCTTGTACCTGAAGACTAGTCTCTCTGGAAGGTGCTTATAGGCATCAATATATCTGAATTCTTCAAGCTCATCCAGATAGAGATTTTTGTCTGAAAATTCTTTGATGTCACATATAAAGAGTTGATCTCCTTTGTTGACAGTAGGTTTGGGTTTGGCCACTTGCTTGGATTTGAGCTTGGTAGGCTTGACTGTATTGACCACTCTTTCTTTTGTCTTCCTTTGTTTAGCAAAGATGGGGAGGTTTAGATCCAGGAAGAGGCAAGCGGTCCCAATCTATAGGCTCATCCTTTGGCACAACAGGATCACCATGAAAGGTGATGTTGGGATCAACCTTGAATTCAGCCTCCTTTACAGTGGGCAAGACTGATTGGCTTGTGGTTGTAGATTGGGCTGGCATGTAATATTCCTTGTCTTTATTAAAATCTATCTTCCTCTTTTCATGCATCTTGTATCTAAACTTTCTCTTTATATGCTTTGGTTCTTCTTTCTTTCCTTCATCCAGATTCTTAGATGTCTCGGTTGGAAATACAGCTTCTGTGATTGCAGGCTTCTTAGCTTGGTTCTTGGCATATAAAGCAACTTGCTTTTGTTGTTGTTTGAGCCTTACCTTTTCTTCTTTCTTAATGTAACACCCCCAAATCCGGGGTCGGGGATCCGGGTTGTCACGAGTTCCATTTCCCTTAATAACACCCAATCTTAATAAACAATCAACTACTCTGTACTGTGACCCCACAATAAACACACACACCACAAGTTATAGTCTCAGAGATGAATATCCAAAAGTAACACGAGTCATTTTATTCCAAAATTATATGCCATTACACCTTAAAAGGGTTTCTAAATAGATTTACATTTCTTTGCCATTATTATAATTGATAAAGATACATAAGTCTGGTACATCAAAAGTTGAAAGCCTAGCCTATTGGTAGTTCCTACCTCAGCTACAGCGACATCAACGCCTATAGGAAACTGCGGAATGTTTCCTATCCGCTCGCGAATTGGGAGCTTGGTCCTGTTCATCTTTTCTATCTGTTGTTGTGTGATGAAAGAAGAAAGCAAGGGTGAGCAGCAAGCCCACCAAAATAATATGTATAATCATTAACAATATATGAGCCTTCTCATAGTACTCATGAAAGTCTTGGTCAAAAGAAATGGACCAAGTTTGATATCTTAATGCGATGAAGTCGCAAAATATTCAGTATATATACATATATACTTTTCAAAATCTTGGAAGTCCTCTTCCATGCATAATATACACAGAGTTCCAGTTTATAACTGTATAAAGCTATCGTTGCAAGGTGATCTCATATATCTAACCTTGTCTCAACGTTTTTCTGAAAATCTTTGACATGCATAAGATAATCATTTGCTAGATATAAGTTTAAAAGATGAAGTTACAAGATACTCCAATATACTTATATCTTTTCCAAATACTACTTGAACTACCACCGTTCAAGTTATAATTAGTTTCAAAAGTTCATTACATAGATGAGACTACAAGACAAGATTTGAATAGATTCAATCTTTGAACATCATTATAAATAATAAAGTTACGAGATACTTCATTAAGTCCCAATATATATACACCTATATATATATACATTTCATACACTCCTTGAAAACCTCTGTTATGAAAATTATAAACAGAGTTGCAATATCCAATGAATTTGGAAAGGAGAAAACCTTGGCATAAACCTGATATCTTGCTGATCAGGCAAAGATACCAATAAGTAACCTTTTCTACTAGTAGATGGATGAATCCCCCACCAGTCATCACCCTGGCCACATAAGGACCTTGTGCTGGACCGCCACCCGGCCTCTTACGCGTTGATGGTATTTTTATGATCCTCTCTTATAATCCTTGAATTTAAATTCTTTTTATCCTGTTACCTTATACTCAATTCTTTCGATATCTGGTGGATTTTCGGTAAAAAAATCAAAGTGTTCGGATTTGGATTCTGACGATCTTTACATACACTTATATACCACATAGAGTACTAATAATATCTCAGAAGATCAATAAAAGAACCCCTACATAGTGTGGTATGAAAAGTTTTCTTATTCAGCATAATCAGCGAAATCACTATTCATAAGGGTTTCAAAAATTTCCAAAAATTGGGGTTATTACAGTCTCCCCTCCTTAAAAGGATTCCGTCCCGGAATCAGATAGAAAATGAATAGGGATACTCTCTTAGCATTGCACTTTCTAACTCTCGAGTAAATTTTCCCACATTGTGGTCCTACCACCAAACTCTGCCTAGTTTGATAACCCTTCTCCTAAGCACTTGTTCCTTTTCACTCTATAACCTTTCCTGGTTGCTCCATATAGGTTACGTCGGGTTGCATGTCTCTGCGCTCATATGCCCCTATTTATCTGGCATTCGAATTACACTTCTTTAACATTGATACGTGGAACACGTTATGAACTTGCTACATGTTCAGGGGTAGGGCTAGCTCATATGCTAACTTCCCAATATGTTTTAGTATATCCAAGGGTCCGACAAATTGTGGACTTAGCTTTCCTTTCTTTCCGAATCTCATCAATCCTTTTCAAGGGTTTCCAAGGGGATACCTTTAAAAACGCTAGGTCCCCTACTTCCTATTCCTTGTCCTTTCGTGTCCAATCAACATACTTCTTATGTCCATCTTGGGCTACTACCAACCGTCCTCTGATTCGATTTATTATATCCTTGGTCCTTTGGACTACTGCGGGTTCGAGCATGTAACACCCCCAAATCTGGGATCGGGGATCCGGGTTGTCACGAGTTCCATTTCCCTTAATAACACCCAATCTTAATAAATAATCAACTATTCTGTACTGTGACCCCACCATAAACACACACACCACAAGTTATAGTCTCAGAGATGAATATCCAAAAATAATCACAAGTCGTTTTATTCCACAATTATATGCCAATACACCTTAAAAGGGTTTCTGAATAAATTTACATTTCTTTGCCATTATTACAATTCATAAATATACATAAATCTGGTTCATCAATAGTTGAAAACCTAGCCTATTGGTAGCTCCTACCTCAGCTACGGCGGCATCAACGCTTCCAGAAAACTGCGGAACATTTTCTAACCGCTTGCGAATTGGAAGCTTGGTCCTGTTCATCTTGTCTATCTGATGTTGTGTGATGAAAGAAGAAAGCAAGGGTAAGCAACAAGCCCACCAAAATAATATGTATAATGATTTACAATATATGAGCATTCTCATAGTACTCATAAAAGTCTTGGTCAAGAAGAATTGAACCAAGTTTGATATCTTACCGCGACCAAGTCGCAAAATATTCAGTATATATGTACATATATACTTTTCACAATCTTTGAAATCCTCTGACATGTATAATATACACAGAATTCCCGTTTATAACTGTATAAAATATCGTTGCAAGGTGATCTCATATATCTAACCTTGTCTCAACGTTTTTCCGAAAATCTTTGACATGCACAAGATAATCATTTACTAGATATAAGTTTAAAAGATGAAGTTACAAGATACTCCCATATACTTATATCCGAATACTACTTGAACTACCACCGTTCAAGTTATAATCAGTTTCAAAAGTTCATCACCCAGATGAGACTACAAGATAAGACTTGAATAGATTCAATCCTTGAAATATCATTATAAATAATGAAGTTACGAGATACTTCATTAAGTCCCGATATATATATATATATATATATATACACCTATATATATACATTTCATACACTGCTTGAAAACCTCTGTTATGAAAATTATAAACAGAGTTGCAATATCCAATGAATTTTGGAAAGGAGAAAACCTTGGCATAAACCTGATATCTTGCTGATCAGGCAAAGATACCAATAAGTAACCTTTTCTACTAGTAGATGGACGAATTCCCCACTGGTCATCACCCTGGTCGCAATAGGACCTTATGCTGGACTGCCACTCAGCCACTTACGCATTTGATGGGCTCCCACTGAGCCACTTACACTATCATGGACGCCCACTGAGCCCATGTTGCTTATGCCGACTCGATAGATGGACTTACTTCCCGAACGTTGGGTAAGTAATCAATTCGTTTACCAAAACCGCAACCTTGTTGCGAATATAAAATACATCACAGAGCCGGATCCCTTTGGTTTTGAGCGAGTATTTAAATCTCCTTTAAAAAGGAAGATCTTAAATATATAAAAAAATTGAGTTTTGGGATCTGCTCTAACTTTTGAAAATCATTTTAAGGACTCGAAAACACTTTAAAGAGTGTTTGGAGTAATGCTGATTTAATAAAGTAAATCAGTCCCAATATATTAGAAAATATCTGAATATTATTATTTAAATAATATTCCCATAAAGAATAATCTTTATACAATTAATTGAAGTAGAAGTTGTAAAACTTTTACTTGAAACGAGTATTAAATAACCAAAGATATACTTATACGAAAGTACTATCTTTATTTGAATAATCAAAAATAAGTTTAATTATCGACACCTTATTCTTTAATAAAATAAAGAATATATCTCAGCAAATAATCGGAGTCATAGGTCCTCAAATGAATATTCAAATAATATTCATTAAATAATATAAACTGAGTCATAAGCCCTCGAATGAATATTCAAATAATATTCAATAAAATAAAATAAAAGGAGTCATAAGCCCCCAAATGAATATTCAAAATAATATTCATTAAATAAAATAAAAGGGGTCATAAGCCTTCGAATGAATATTCGAAATAATATTCATTAAATAAAATAAAAGGAGTCATAAGCCCCCGAATGAATATTCGAAATAATATTCATTAAAATAAAATAAAAGGAGTCATAAGCCCCCGAATGAATATTCGAAATAATATTCATTAAATAATATAAAGTTATCGAATAAACCTTATTCGATTAATAGTTTTAAAAACTATTCATATATATATATATATATATATTATGCTCGGGAGTCTTGCCTCCCGGTTTTAGAAAAAGTTCACCTTTTTATCCCCTATATTAAGGGTATACGCAAATACCGCTTATATCTAGCATAGGTATTATGCAACGAATAAGCATTTGAACCAACAAATATATAAATCAAGAATACGAAACATGCATGCATATATACCATATCACATGCTACAATATATCGCAAGAATTTGCTAATAACAAATATGCATTTATCACAAGATCATGCATATACACATATACATCACAACAACAGTTATACGGGTAGAAAACTTGCCTGAGCGACTGGGGGTTATAAATGGCTTAGGACGAGTCTGGTAACCTATAAACAACATATAAGTTGGAATTAAACCAAAGTCACTTGTAAATCTATACTTTAACCAATTTAGACTCTAACGCTTGCTTTGTGCTTACTGATTCTCCTAAGTCGCTCGAGTACCCTCGGCTCCACCATTTTTAATAAATTAACTATTACGAGTTTTAAGGCGATTCTTTTGCGAGTGTCTTACTAACTGCCTATTACACTTTACTTAAATGTTTCATACTCCAATTAGTCCTTTAAGGTCTTTAACCTATGTTTCAAAGTAAGGCGAGGGGTAATGGTTCATTCGTGAAACGTCGTTACTTAAAACGGCCGTTTGTCCTAAACCGTACATCGGAATCAAACGAACCACATATCAAAACGAAGCTCGTAACATGAACTATCTAATCATGGCAATGGTCAAAACCTAGCAGGGAGTTCTCGGGTCCTAATGTTAAGAACAAAACAGCCTAAAGTAAATCGGACATTACGACGGCTATGTTTACGCGATTTCCCAAATTTAAAACACTCTAATTCAACCCACAATCAATCCACAATCACAACCCAATCAAAATTCCATCCATACTACATCATAACAGCCCCAACAACTCAACATTAACAATTTTTACTTATTCTTAAACTTGAATTTAAAACTATACTTAAGTCCTTTAACTAATCAACAAGATTTCAACATCCAATTCACTACAACTCCCTCCCAAACTCTAAACATACGAGCATCAAGCTTCTCTTTTACCATAACAATCAAAACCATCCTAATATACAAAGTAAAGTTAGGGTTTGGAGATGTTATGCCTTCCTTGAAGTGATTTGAATAGCTAGGAAGCCTTAAGAAGCCTTGAGATATCTTAGGGATGCTTGGATCTTAAAGGAAAAACAAAGAAAATCAAGTTAAAAATCTTGAAATCACTATTCATTATCTTCTTCAATGATTTCTTGGAAGAGATTGAGAATGAATTGGAGGCTTAAACTTATAGGATAGCCATATCTATGCATAAGGAGTATTAGATAATTACCTTACTAATTAAGGAAGCTTGGAACTTGAATTTTGAATTTTCCTCCTTGAAATGAAGAGAAAAGCCGAGAGCTTTTTGATGAAGAAGTGAAATGATTTTTGTGTTTGTGAGTTGTTTTGCCTAGCTTGGTTGCTTTTGATTTGTTTTTGGTTAATTACCTTTTTAACCTTGAACTTTGTGTGGTTTTAAATCAACCACACCTCCTTCCCCTTATGTCATGCTTATGTCACCTTGTGATGTCATCCTCCCTCACTTGCCCTCTTCTTATTGGTTGGATGACCTCATCATCCCTAACCTCCTTGATTAATTCCTAATTGTTTGCCTAATGACCGCTGATCTGTTATACGGTTCGCTTAACTTTCGTTCTCGTTTCTCGTTTGAGGGATCATACCCGGGATCTTATTACTTGGGTTTCCTTAACCTGTCTCAATACATTATATTCCTTTTATGATCCTCTATTATAATCCTTTAATTTAAATCCTTTTTATCCTGTTACCTTATACTCAATTCTTTCTGTATCTATTGGATTTCCGGGAAAAATCAAAGTGTTCGGAATTGGATTCTGACGATCTTTACATACACTTATATACAATATAGAGTACCAATAAAATCTCAGAATATCCATATAAGAACCCCTACATAGTGTGGCATGAAAAGTTTTCTTGTTCAGAAATATCAGCAAAAACACTATTCATAAGGGTTACAAAAAGTTCAAAATTTTATATTCCCTTAATTTTCTTGACGCGTACGCGAGTACCTTGTTGTGCTGTATAAGAGCACCCTACTTCCTTATGCGAAGCGTCAATACAAATCACAAAATTTCCTTTTTCCATCCGGCAATGCCAATATAGGGGCCATCACCAATCTTTGCTTCAATTCTTGAAAGCTATTCTCGCGTTTCTCTGTCCATTCAAACTTCTCAGCCTTACGAGAAAGCCGCGTTAAAGGGGCTACTATCTTTACAAACTTGAACGAACCTCTGGTAGTGACCGGCCAATCCTACCTCTGGGAGTTGCCCTAACCATGGTCATCAATTCCTCAGTGGTCCTTTATTCATTCTTGTCAGGATCCTCCACGGGATCCTCCTCAGCAACAATCCCTTCTACGACAACATCCTCAACCGCTACATCCTCAATATCAACATCATCCGGTCCTGCGTTAGGACGCTCTATCGGATCCACAATCCGATCTCCAATTAGTAATAAAACATCATCGCGCAGTTACTCCTCAACCTCAGGGTTCGGAGTCCCGCTACCATATATGATAACGAACTACGCTTCTATCTCTACATTTATAAGGGTTCCCATAAGGGTTTTAACTGTCGGTGCTACGTTAGGTAGCCCGACTATGAACTTGGCAAAAGTTCTTATCATCTTAGTGCTCTTATTATCTTAACGTCACATCATCTCTAAGGTTTATAACGCTTAGCTCTGATACCATTTCTGTAACACCCCCAAATCCGGGGTCGAGGATCCGGGTTGTCACGAGTTCCATTTCCCTTAATAACACCCAATCTTAATAAACAATCAACTACTATGTACTGTGACCCCACAATAAACACACACACCACAAGTTATAGTCTCAGAGATGAATATCCAAAAGTAACACGAGTCATTTTATTCCAAAATTATATGCCATTACACCTTAAAAGGGTTTCTGAATAGATTTACATTTCTTTGCCATTATTACAATTGATAAAGATACATAAGTCTGGTACATCAAAAGTTGAAAGCCTAGCCTATTGGTAGTTCCTACCTCAGCTACAGCGACATCAACGCCTATAAGAAACTGCGGAACGTTTCCTATCCGCTCACGAATTGGGAGCTTGGTCATGTTCATCTTTTCTATCTATTGTTGTATGATGAAAGAAGAAAGCAAGGGTGAGCAGTAAGCCCACCAAAATAATATGTATAATGATTAACAATATATGAGCCTTCTCATAGTACTCATGAAAGTCTTGGTCAAAAGAAATGGACCAAGTTTGATATCTTAATGCGATGAAGTCGCAAAATATTCAGTATATATACATATATACTTTTCAAAATCTTGGAAGTCCTCTTCCATGCATAATATACACAGAGTTCCAGTTTATAACTGTATAAAGCTATCGTTGCAAGGTGATCTCATATATCTAACCTTGTCTCAACGTTTTTCTGAAAATCTTTGACATGCATAAGATAATCATTTGCTAGATATAAGTTTAAAAGATGAAGTTACAAGATACTCCAATATAATTATATCTTTTCCAAATACTACTTGAACTACCACCGTTCAAGTTATAATTAGTTTCAAAAGTTCATTACATAGATGAGACTACAAGACAAGATTTGAATAGATTCAATCTTTGAACATCATTATAAATAATGAAGTTACGAGATACTTCATTAAGTCCCGATATATATATACACCTATATATATATACATTTCATACACTCCTTGAAAACCTCTGTTATGAAAATTATAAACAGAGTTGCAATATCCAATGAATTTGGAAAGGAGAAAACCTTGGCATAAACTTGATATCTTGCTGATCAGGTAAAGATACCAATAAGTAACCTTTTCTACTAGTAGATGGATGAATCCCCCACCGGTCATCACGCTGGCCACATAAGGACCTTGTGCTGGACCGCCACCCGGCCTCTTACGCGTTGATGGACTGCCACCCAGCCACTTACACTTTGATAGACCGTACCCCGGCCTGTCGCTTATGTCGACTCAATTAGATGGACTTACTTCCCGAACGATGGGCAAGTAATCAAATTGTTTTCTCAAAATAGCAACCACGTTTCGAATGCAAAATACACCACAGAGCCGGATCCCCCAGGTTTTGAGCGAGTATTTAAATCCCCTTCGAAAGGAGGATCTTAAATATAAAAGAATGAGTTTTGGGATCCGCCCTAACTTTTAGAAATCATTTTGAAGACTCGAAAATATTTTTAAGAATGTTTGGAGTACTGCTGATTTAGTAAAATAAATCAGTCCCGATATATTAGAAAATATCTGAATATTATTATTTAAATAATATTCTCATAAAGATAATCCTTATAAAAATAATCGAAGTAGAAGTTTTAAAACTCATACTTGAAATGGATATTAAATAACCAAAGATATACTTATATGAAAGTACTATCTTTATTTGAATAATCGAAAATAAGTTTGATTATTGAAATATTATTCTTTAATAAAATAAAGAATATTATTAAATAATAAGCGGAGTCATAATACCTTGAATGAATATTATAAATAATATTCATTAAATAAAATAAACGGAGTCATACATCCTCAAATGAATATCCAATTAATAATCATTAAATAGAATAAACAGAGTCATAAGTCCTCGAATAAATATTCAAATAACATTCATTAAATAAAATAAAGTTATCGAATAAATCTTATCCGATCAATAGTTTTGAAAACTATATCCATATATATATAAATATATATATATATATATATAATATACTCGGGAACATCGACTCCCGGTTTAGAAATATGTTCACCTTGGGGTCCCCTTTTCTAAGGGTATATGCAAATTACTGCTTATCTCTAGCATGGGTATTATCAACTGAATCAACAGATATATGTATCAAGATTACGAACCAAGCATGCATATATACCATATCACATGCTACAATATATCGCAAGAATTTGCTAATTAACCAACATGCATTTATCACAAGACAATGCATATACATATATACATCACAACAACTGTATAACGGATAGAAAACTTGCTTGAGCGATCGGGGGTTATAAATGGCTTGGGACGAGTCTGGTAACCTATAAACAACATATAAGTTGGAATTAAACCAAAGTCGCTTAAGAATCTAGACTTTAACCAATTAGACTCTAACGCTTGCTTTTGCGCTTAACGATTCACTTATGTCGCTCGAGTACCCTCGGCTCCACCATTTTTAACAAATTAATCATTAAGAATTTTAAATCGATTCTTTCGCGAGTACCTTACCAACTGCCTAATCCACTTAACATAATTGTTTCATACCCCAATTAGTCCTTTAAGGTCTTTAACATATGTTTCAAAGTAAGGCGAGGGGTAATGATTCGTTCGCGAAACGTCGTTACTTAAAACGGTCGTTTCTTCTTAACCGTACATCGGAATCAAACGAACCACATATCAAAACGAAGATCGTAACATGAACTATCTAATTATGGCAATGGTCAAAACCTAACAGCGAGTTCACGGGTCCTGATTGTTAAGAACAAAACAGTCTTAAAGTAAATCGGACATTACGCCAGCTATGTTTACGTGATTACCAAATTTTAAACTACTCCAATCAACCACAAATCAACTACAAATCAACCCATAACCACCAATACCACCAAACTTCATCCAAACCTTACTAACTCAGTCCATAACCTCATGATTTTTCCAACTTATTCAATCTCAAACAAGAGCTACTAATTATACTTAAGGTTCATCAACCAACAACCAAGATTTATAACCCAAAATCATTATAATTCCATCCAAACTCTAAACATACAAGAATCATGCTCACATGAACTATAACAAACAAAACCAAACCTAATACTCAAAGTAAAGTTAGGGTTTGGAGGGGTTATACCTTCCTTAGAGAGTGGAGAATCACTTAGGATGCCTTAAATAACCACTAACTATCTTTACTAAGCTTGGATCTTGAAGAAAACATAAGAAAACACAAAGTTAGTTTCTTGAAAACACTATTCACCAAGAACTTTGATGAATTGATTAGCTATGTTAAACATGGAATCTTGAGCTTAAACTTATGGCTCATCTTAGTTATGAATTATGGAAGCTAAAGAAACAAACCTCTTGAATTATGAAGGTGTGTAGCTTGATTTTTGAAATTTTCTCCTTTGCTTTTCATGGAAAAGCTGAGAGCAAAGAGTGGAGGAAGAAGAAAATGTTTTTGTTTTGGTTGCTTTTGATTTTTGTGTTTGTTTTGCTTGTTAATTAGGTTGTTACCATGGTAAATATTGTGTGGCTCACAATCATCCAACAATTCCTTCCCTTATGTCATGCTTATGTCACCTTGCACATGTCATAATGCTTCCACTTGTCCACACCTTGTTGGTTTGATGACATCATCATCCCTAACCTCCTTGATTAACTCCTAATTGCTTGCCTAATGACCGCTGATCTGTTATACGGTTCGCTTAACTTTCGTTCTCGTTTATCGTTTGAGGGATCATACCCGGGATCTTATTACTTGGGTTCCCTTAACCTTTCTTAATCCATTATATTCCTTTTATGATCCTCTATTAAAATCCTTGAATTTAAATCCTTTTTATCCTGTTACCTTTTACTCAATTCTTTCGATATCTGGTGGATTTTCGGTAAAAAAATCAAAGTGTTCGGATTTGGATTCTGACGATCTTTACATACACTTATATACCACATAGAGTACTAATAATATCTCAGAAGATCAATAAAAGAACCCCTACATAGTGTGGTATGAAAAGTTTTCTTATTCAGCATAATCAGCGAAATCACTATTCATAAGGGTTTCAAAAATTTCCAAAAATTGGGGTTATTACACTTAACCTCTGCTAATTGTGGATGTACAACCACTACACAGATCAGTTTACCATTTCTGTAGATGTTAGGAATATGTTGTGAACTTGTTGACAAATTAAACAAAATAGCTTAGTAGATTTAACTTAGTGAATTTTGTAGCACTCGATGGATAATCAAATATAGTCCCGACGGATGATTCAATATAGTCCCGACGGATGACAATTTGACATCCACCGGGTGAGTAGCTTATGTAATAATAAGTATTGTAGCACATTTCTGTAAACAACTTTGTGTGGATTCTGTAGGGGTATTTGAGTCATGTTAACTACTAGTGGATATGCAAAATAGGTTGATTAATTATAAATATAAGATGTCTTGTAATTCTGTATAAGTGAAATAGAGTCAAGTGACAAATAGATACCCGACGTATGATCAACAAAGCTACCCGACGGATGATCAACAAAGCTACCCGACGGATGACAAGCATGTACCCGACGGATGATCAAATTCAAATATCTGTTGATAGTGACAACAAAGTCACATGCGTCGAGTGTTTGCAAAAGGAATGTGGCAGCCTGTTAAGCAGGAATTTGAGAACAAAGAAGCATTACCATTTCCATGCAAGTGTGAAGAAATTCAAAGATGCTGGAATAGAGTAGTGAAGCAGCATGGAGTTAGACTAGATATGTTTTGTTTTATTATCTTGTCTTATTGTCATGTAAACTTGGTGATATATAAATCAAGTGTAGCTAGTGGAACATTCAACAAAGCAAACACATTTCAAAGAGAGATAGAAAAAGTTGTACTTGTCAAGAATTTCTCTGTAGTTTGTTTGTTCTACTAGTAAGCAGCTATGAGCTATTCAAGCTTCACAGGGTTCACATTCGATATATATATATATATATATATATATATATATATATATATGGTGGATACTTTCAAATCCACCAGAAAGTTTTAAAAGCTTGTGTTTTTATTACTTTATGTTTTGATTCATATTAATCATTCATTCCGCACTCTGCAAATCAAACACTTATATATTATCGAGTAAGAACTGTTTTAAAATCTTGAAAAAGTAGCCAGAATTACATTCAACCCCCATTCTGTAATTCTTGTTGTATTGTTAGGGAATAACAATTGGTATCAAAGCAAGCTCTTGAAGTACAAATAGTGTAAAGATCACAACAAACAGCAAGATGAACAAGAAGGATGTTGGAGTTAAAATTCTTTTTCTGGACAAAGATAATTATCACCACTAAAAGGTGAAGATGCACCTAAATCTTCTTTCCCAAGATGAGGCCTATGTGGATTGCATAGAGAGAGGTCCTCATGTACCAATGAGAGCTGCAACTGGCAATGAGCCATCTGTTCCAAAACCAAGTCATGAATGGTCAGACCCTGATATTGAGCAAGTCAGGAAAGACAAGAAGGCCATGAATATATTGTTCAATGGAGTTGATGGTGATATGTTTGATAACATAATTAACTGCAAAACAGCCAAAGAGGCTTGGGACATAATCCAAATTATTTGTGATGGTATTGAGCAAGTAAGGGAGAACAATATGCATCTGCTGATTCAGCAATATGAGCATTTCTACTGTGAAGAAAGTGAGTCTCTCAATGATATTTGTAGTAGGTTTCAAAAGCTACTAAATGCTCTGAAGTTGCATGGAAGAGTCTATCAAACAAAAGACTCTAACCTCAAGTTTCTTAGATCTCTTCCAAAAGAGTGGAAGCCAATGAAAGTCTCATTGAGAAATTCTCAGGATTACAAGGAATTCACCTTGGAAAGACTGTATGACATCCTAAAAACTTATGAGCTTGAAATAGAGCAAGATGAGAGGATGGAGAAAGGAAGGAAGAAAGGAGGGTCCATAGCACTGGTTGTTGAGTTAGAGAAGGAGAAAGAGATGAAGGTAGAAGCTGTTGAGTCTACATCAAAGGTCTGTGAAAACAAGGGTAAAGGGCTGGTAGCTGAAAATGAAGATCACTTGAGCCAAGATGACATGGATGATATTGATGAACATCTAGCATTCCTATCCAGAAGATTTTCCAAGCTCAAGTTCAAGGTATTGAGTCCTTTTGTGATGCATCCAGGAAAAAGAGTAAGGAGAAGCTGAAATCCAATTTGGTTGAAGGATTATTGACAGATGTGGACTCGACGGATGATGAAAATCATCCATTGGATAATCAAAAGGATTATCCGTCGAGTGACAAAGAGCCACATCCGTCGGCTGTGAGTAAAGTTGTGAGCAAAGCTAAGCTTGCCAAGTTGAATGAGAAATATGGATCAGTTTCCAAAAACTTTGTTCCAGGAGAATTAAGTCAAGTGAAGAAGGAGAAGAAATTTAATGTTGGTCATCTGTCCATCAAGCAATTGAATGACAGATTAGAAAAGATTGAGGTTAAAACAAAAACTAAAACGAAAAATAATAGAAATGGGAAAGTAGGAATTAACAAACATAACAACTACACACCTGATAAGTATGCACCAAGAAAATTCGGTGTTAAGTGTGGTAGTGTTAATCACTTGTCTGTTAATTGCAAACTTGCCATGCCTACTCTTATGTCTGCACCTTCCTCTTTTCCCAACATGACTACTATGCCTGCCATGCCTATAAATGTTATGTCTACTCAGGATATGAATGCACAATTTTCTAATATGCCATTTACACCAAATCCTTATTATGCTGCATTTAGTATGCCTCAAATGCCATTTAGCATGCCTTACTGGAATAACATGTTTGCAAATAGCATACCTTTTCCTGTTAATAAAAATGTGCATGACAATTCTGTTTTAATGACTGGTTTCAAAGGTCAAACTCAAATGACTAAGGATGAATCAGAAATTCCCAAGTCAAATGAGATCAAACCTAAGAAACCAAAGAAGAAAGCTAATAAGGCAAGACCCAAGGAAACTTGGGTACCAAAATCAACTTGATTTGATTTTGATGTGTGCAGGGAAATAGAAAGAATCTTTGGTATTTGGATAGTGGTTGCTCAAGGAACATGACTGGAGATTCTACCCTGCTACAAGGTTCAAGGAAAGAGCTGGCCCAAGTATTACTTTTGGAGATGACAATAAAGGTTATACTGTGGGATATGGCTTGATTTCAAAAGACAATGTCATCATTGAAGAGGTTGCCCTAGTGGATGGTCTCAAACATAATTTGTTGAGCATCAACCAGCTTTGTGATAAGGGCAATTCAGTAACCTTCAATTCAGAAGCATGTGTTGTGACAAACAAAAGGAGCAATAAAGTGGTTCTCACTGGAGTGAGAAAAGGAAATGTGTATCTAGCTGACTTCGACTCATCTAATGCAGAATCTGTCACTTGTTTTCTCAGTAAAGCAAGTCAAGATGAAAGTTGGCTATGGCATAAGAAGCTGTCCCATCTAAACTTCAAGACCATGAATGAGCTTTTCAAGAAAGAGCTAGTAAGAGGTATTCCTCAAGTGGAGTTTACTAAGGATGGATTGTGTGATGCCTGCCAGAAAGGAAAGCAGATTAAAGCATCATTCAGATGGAAGCTTGATTCAACAATTGAAGAACCTTTGCAATTGTTATACATGGATTTATTTGGACCAGTCAATGTGTTGTCCATCTCAAGGAAAAGATTTTTCCTAGTAATTGTGGATGATTTCTCAAAGTTCTCTTGGACAAATTTCCTAAAGTCTAAAGATGAAGCTAGTGAAATCATCATCAATCACATAAGACAAGTCAACATTCATCCTGATTTTAAAGTAAGAAGAATCATGAGTGACAATGGAACTGAGTCCAAGAATTCTATGATGAGATCATTTTGTGAAGAGAATGGGATTTTGCATGAGTTTTCTGCAGCAATAACTCCACAACAAAATGGAGTAGTGGAAATAAAGAACAGATCTCTTATTGAAGCTGCAAGGACAATGCTTGAAAAATTAAAGTTACCAACATATTTTTGGGCTGAAGCTGTGAATACTGCCTGCTACACTCAGAATATCTCTTTGGTTAATCTTGCAAAGTGAATGACACCCAATCAATTGTTCAAGAACAAGAAACCAACTCTAAATTTTCTTTATGTCTTTGGCTGCAAATGTTATATCTTAAGGAATCAAACTGATCAATATGGGAAGTTTGATGCTAAAGTAGATGAAGGAATTTTTGTTGGATATGATGTGAGAAAGGCATATAGGGTCTACAATCTAAGAACCAACATTGTTATGGAATCAATACATGTTGTGTTTGATGACAAAAAGATTGAAGGACTGCAAGATAGAGATTTGCATGAAAACCTAAAGTTTGATAATGTGGAGATGGTTAGTGATGACAGTGATGATGAAAGTGATCAAGAAACAGTGAATAAGGATAATGCAGAAAAATCTACAACTAATGAAGCACATAATTCAACATCTATCGAGTTGCAAAATGCTTCATCCTTCGGAAGACAATCTGCCTTATCTGTTGGGAGACAATCGGCTTCATCCATCGGGACATAAAGTGTATCATCCGTCGGAACATTAAGAAAAGTTGAAAGCCAGAATAGATCACTTACAGAAAGTTCCCCTTTTTCAAATCAAAGATTCACAAACTCAGGGGGAGTTTCTCATAATCAAAACTCAGTCACACATCAAGACAATAATGAGGACTCTTCATCTAGAGCTAATCTACCTCAACAAAGGAAATGGATAAAAGATCACCCTTTTGAGCTCATCATTGGTGATGCATCTTCTAGAGTTCAAACAAGGAGAGCAACTCAAGAACAATATCTATATAGCAGCTTTCTATATAGGGAAGAACCAAAGAAGGTAGAAGAAGCTTTGTTGGATCCTGATTGGATTTTAGCTATGCAGGAGGAGCTAAATCAATTTGAAAGGAACAAGGTATGGAAGCTGGTACCCAAACCTAAAGGAAAGAATCCAATTGACATCAAGTTGGTATTCAGAAATAAGATGGATGAAAATGGCATAGTGTTCAGGAACAAAGCTAAATTGGTTGCTAAGGGCTACTATCAATAAGAAGGAATATATTTTGATGAAACCTTTGCTCCTGTTGCAAGACTTGAAGCCATCAGAATCTTCTTAGCCTATGCAGCCCATGCCAATTTCAAGGTCTATCAAATGGATGTCAAAAGTGCTTTTCTGAATGGAGATTTGGAGGAGGAAGTCTATGTTAGTCAGCCTCCTGGTTTTGAAGACCCAAATTTTCCAGAATATGTCTACTATCTTTTGAAGGCACTTTATGGACTGAAGCAAGCACCTAGAGCCTGGTATGATACTTTATCAAAGTTTCTTTTGGAGAATCACTTCACAAGAGGTATTGTTGATAAAAATTTATTTTTTAGAAATATTAATGGCTCTAGTATACTTGTTCAAATCTATGTAGATGATATTATATTTGGCTCTACAGATGAAAAAGTTTGTAAAAAGTTTGCCAAATTGATGTAAAGTAAGTATGAAATGAGCATGATGGGAGAACTAACTTACTTTCTTGGTTTACAAGTTAAGCAAGTTAGTGATGGAATATTCATTAGTCAAACTAAATATATTCATGATCTTTTAAAGAAGTTTGATCTAATGGATTGCACATCTGCAAAAACTCCCATGGCTACTATAATTAAACTTGAATTATACACTACTGAAAAGTCTGTGGATATTTCAAGCTACAGAGGCATGGTTGGCTCACTTCTGTACTTGACAGCTAGTAGGCCAGATATAATATTTTTTTCTTATATTTGTGCTAGATTTCAGGCTGATCCTAGAGAATCTCACTTGGTAGCTATCAAGAGAATATTCAAATATCTCAAGGGAACACCAAAATTTGGCATTTGGTACCCTAGAGATTCTGGTTTCGATCTAACTGGTTATTCAGATGCAGATTATGCAGGTTGTAAAATAGACAGAAAAAGCGCAACAGGAAACTGTCAATTTCTAGGGAACAAGCTTGTGTCCTGGTTCAGTAAAAAGCAAAATTCAGTTTCTACCTCTACAGCTGAAGCTGAATATATTGCTTCTGGTAGTTTTTATGCACAGATTTTGTGGATGAAAAACCAATTATTGGACTATGGTCTACAAGTGGACAGAATTTCCATTTTTTGTGATAATACAAGTGCAATTTCCATCACTGAAAATCCAGTGCAGCACTCAAGAACAAAGCACATATACATCAAGTACCTCTTCATTAGGGAGCATGTGATGAATGGTACCGTGGAACTTCATTTTGTTCCAAGTGAAAAGCAGCTTGCAGATATAGTTACCAAGACACTTGATGAATCCACCTTTTCAAGGTTGGTAAGTGAGTTAGGTATGCTTAATTATTCTTGAATTATTTCAGATATTTTTTGCAAGCTTTTATGCAGCCAGAAACTTAATTGATTTTTCTGTTTTGGATGAAATTTAGGCTAAGTCAAAATTTACATCCCGACGGATGCTCATTATCCATCGAGTTTGATCATCCGTCGGAATATTATTTGTTAATAAAAATTAATTACTTTTCTGGATTATTTCATAACCCGACGGATAATTGATTTATCCTCATCCGTCGAATTGTCTCAATCTTAGCCGTTAAAACTCTGAACGTTATCCATCGAGTATACTTACAGTTTGTAAGCATAACACGACGGATAAGTGACAGAATTTTTATAGTTTTATTTATTTTTAAAACGGTTATTTTGAGCAATTTTAATTGGTTACTTTATTTCACTTTATTATTTTTGTCAGTTTATTTCTGAGATAGTATAAAAGCTGAATTCATTTTTATTCTACTCTTTTATCATTCTCAAGAATTAATTGCTCCAATTTCTTTCTTCCTCAAAAGCAAATACTCTCTCTGCAAATTTCAAATCTTTAACAATGGCACCTGTAGTCAAAATCATGTCTCAAACTGGATATATCTATGAAAAGAACAACTTCACAGCTCTAGTGAAAGGGAGATTTAACAGTCTGGAGATTTTCACAAGATGATGGATTTTGTGAAAGGCTGTAAACTCAACTATGTGATGCTGGAATCTCCCACAATCTACTGTGAGGTTGTAGAGGAGATATTGTAAGAACCCAAATTTTTGACGTTGGTAAAAGACCTTTTTGAATAGTAATATAACAACTCGAATTTTTGAGACCTTGTAAAACGCCTAATGAATAGTTACCCTGACAGACGTGAAAAACTTTTTAGCCCACATTATGTTGTGCATGAGAAAATGAGATTCAAAGTTGATATTATGATTATACGTACCAAATGAGTGTATGTAAACGCTATTAGTTTTCGAAGAAAACGAACTTTGAAAAATGACCATATTTACGAATCATCAAGGATTACGGGAATCACAATATAATTACGAATTTAAAACCCTACGGATTTATATCCAAGTATGATAATTCAAAACATAAGGAATAAATACGAAAGGAATTACGCCGCGAACCATTTACGAGGAAGTATTACGAAAACGTTTAAGCGACCGAGCGAACGCGTAAACGATTAAATAAACGTAACGCACTAATGAACCATGGTAAGAAAGTAACCATGGTTACTTTATCAAATAGTGAGCTAGAGATAGGATGATTAACTAAGGCTAAGCAAATAGTGAGCTAAAGGGGCTAAGCAAGTGACTTAGCTTGTAATATACCACAAGCTAGCTAGATTTGTAAGCAAGATTAGCAACATAAATAAAATACTAGGATATAAAATAGAGAATAAAAATCATTATAAGATATCACAAGCTATCACTTGCATCATTCCAAGAAGCAACCAACAAGCATTGCCAAAAACTCTCTCTTTCTCTCCCATTTCTCTCCATTCGGCCCTTCATCAAAAACCAAGGGAATCAAAATCAAAACCTCAAGCTCTAGCGATGGATAAATCCTCCCATTAAATTCTCAAGCTTCCTAACAACCAAGCTAAGGTAAGATAAATCTTTGAGCTCTTTTTATCAAGGTTTGATGGGTGAAATAAAATCAAGAAAGTTGAGAATGAATAGTATGAATAGTAACTCTTATATGGTTTCTTGATTTCAATGGTTGTTTTAGGTTCCAAAAACCATACTAAGCACTCCCAAGACTTCACCATCATCAATAACACATCTCAAGCTTGAAAGGAATATGTCCTAAGTCCAATCATGTATTAGGATTTAGGAATAACTTTTATGTAATCTATTTTGATTTTATTGATATTAATAAAGACTTGTTTTGCTTTTATTACGGGCTTTATCTATTTAAGTGTTTAAATAAGATATACCATAGTTTAGAGTAAAGCTTTTTATGGATTATGATGAGATCATAATAGTGAGACCTAAAAAGATGATAACTCTAAACTTAAATAGTTCCTGGTCATAGGATTACTAACTGGTAATTAATAATCCGCAAAGATCGGTACATACTATGCTTGCTTCATTATGAAGGATGTCTGTTCTCATAGACATTTGTGTGGTGACACTATAGCTAGTATGTAGGTGCTTATTATAGAATAAGTTCACTGAACATGACTCGCACAGCTGAACAACTGATGGAGTTCACTCACGTGTCAGCAGTTGTTCACATAGTGATAGTTGTACAAGTATCCTTAGACTTGAGGTCATCATAGTCATCTTGTGTACACTGAACTATGCTTTGGTTTAGTTCTCAGTCTCCAGGGACAATTATTAGGGCTCTTCTGGGTATAGGAATTTGTACACGAAGATAGTGTATGATCAATAAAGGATCTACCCCTTCCAGTGAAGGAAGCGAATGTTCAAGGCTGATCCACTTATGCTAGTTCAGGAATCTCTGGCTAGAGTGAATGAAATTAGAAAGGAGTTTCTAATTTGCATAGAACTACGCATAGTAAATGGTAAGCAAGTGATTGAATTAGATAGGCTTGACACGAGATCCATGCCTTGTATTTAATCGGGACATTGTAGGGTAGAAGGAGTTTATTGTACGGTAACTATTCACTGAATAGGTTATTGGTATTCTAAGCAGTGAATTCATATTATCCAGATAGTCGCGATATGCTGAGAAGTATCCCTCACGATGTAGAATAAATATGATTAATTAATTAATCATATTTAATAAATTAGAGAATTTATATAAATAATGATAAAATAGTTTTATTATTATTTATTTCTACTACCGGCTTAATATTGAACCTACAGGGTCACACCATAAAAAGAGAATGATTTAATGGTGGATGAATTAATTAATAATGGCTAATAATTATTTATTTATGAAATAAATAATTAATTGGAAAATTTAATAATTGATTAAATGAGATTTAATTGATTATAAATTAATTAAGAAAAGTTCTTAATATTATTAATTAAAGGATTTAATTTTTGGAAATTAAATCAAGAGAGATAATTATTTCTAAAGTGTTTAGAAAAAGGATTAATGATTAAAAGGTGTTTTAATTATTAATGAGAATAATAAATGGGATAATAATAATAATATTTATGGGAAAATTTCAGCTGAATATTTTGCCTATAAATAAACTATTATAGACCCTAATTTTATTCTAACCCACAAAGAACCCGAAAACCCAAAAAGTTTGGAAAACCCAATTCTCTCCACCTCCTTTCTCCTCCTTAACATCGTTTTCTTGGTGGATACCGGTGGAGTGCTTCACACTTGAGGAGCAACTGCTAAGGATCTCTGATCGTTGTCTCCAAATTATTTTAAAAGGTTAGATTCGATCCCTCAAATTTTTATTCACGATTTATATGATTTTATTTAGATTTTGTATGTGTAAAAGTGTTTTGCCATGCCCCCGCTGCGTTAAAAATCCAACAATGGTATCAGAACATAGGTTGTATGCATATAGATCTGTGGTAAAAATTTCAGAATTTTATATGCTTGTATGAATTAATTATAATTTTTACAAGTTATATCATTGATTAATTTTGTCTGATGAGAAATCGTTTCTCAGAATAATTTTGAATGTTGATCTGGGTTCTACAAGTGTTGTAGATCGTCTGGGTATTTTTTTCATAATTTTAGGATGTATAGATTTTTTATTATGAATTTTTGAAGTTCTTGTAATTAAAATTTATATAAATCTTATATATATATATATGTATTGTATGTATGTATATATCTGTATCTGCTGTGCTGCTTGTCTTCTACTGTTACTGATTGCACGGAAAGAAAGAGAAAGAAGTCAGGCGCGGAGTCCGAGACAAAAGTTGTCGGCTGCTGAAAAAAAAATAAGGGTGTAACGCATTCTGGGAATGCGTTACACACCTGTGGCGCATTCACGGAATGCGTTACACCTTTTAATGGCTTAAAAGGGCTGTAATGCATAACCGGAATGCGTTACAGGGCTTGTAACGCGTTCCTGTAATGCGTTACAGCCCGTCTGTTGATTTTAAAATTGATTTTCTGGAAGTTTCGTAACTCCGTTTTGGGCGTGCAATATACCGTTGGATTCGTTTTTCCGAGACGGATCTAATGGAGTGATCAATTTTAGTTTATATAAAAGTTTTGAACTGTTTATATTCCATGAAGTGTTTTAAAGCTGTTTTTGATCGTTTGAATTGATTTTAAATGCTTCTTGTGATACATAGAGATGTATATTGCTTGTTCTAATGTGCTAGATGATGTAACATGCCTACCTTGATGTTTATTCATGTTGATATATGTGATATATGCTTAGTTTATCATGCGATGATAGATTTAGGTGAACTTAAATAAATATAAGGCGTTTGTTAGACAACCTAGTATAGTGAAATTGTTTCATAACCTTAATAATAATATTATGAATACAATCATGAGATTCTTGTGTTTATGAAACACGTAATTGAATATGAATTTTCGATATGAGAGAAAGGATGATTCTGTCAACAACAGATTTCTATCTGTAAGAAAGGGTTATTAAGTGACGCCTCTTGACAATGCTCCACCTGATCTGGGAATCATCTGATTATTGATTATTGATTTGAAATATTTAATTTAAAAGGAAAAATCTCTTTATAATATGATTATGATTGTAACGTAATATAATCCCTCTAAAATTAAATAATATCAAGTAGTAATTGGCCAATGACACAACAGGCTTGTGTCGGTCATATCCTTCCAACATGGTAGAAAGTAGTTCTTATTTTTGAATCATTGTCGTTTCGTGCCACAGCCGAGGGCTTTGATTTCGAAATAAGAAATACTTGTCTATTACATAGAGATGTGTACATTGAATAAGAATCTAAAGGTCGTTACGTGCCACAGCCGTGGGCCTTTGGGGACTGATTCAATTGTACGGAATGTTGGGTTAGACTTGACTTAGAATATTGAGTTTGTCATGCCACAGCCGTGACTCAATTATTCAAGAGGCTAAAGTTTGATTAGGGAATAACATTAGATGTAATTGACAAGAGTTGTCTACCTATTGAACATTACATGGCGTTTCGTGCCACAACCGGGGTTGTGTAATAGAATGTTGGATCCCTATTCCCACTAGCATTATGAATGCTTAATTTTTCATGTAGGGGGTTGAATAAATTAGGAAAACTAGTGGGAGCCACTTATGAATAAAGACCCGATTTATATAGTGTTATGAAATGAAATCGAATATTTGCTAAGTGTTGTTATGTGTTTATCATTTACAGATTTACAATATACATTATGTCTTTTGCACTATCACTCAGGAGCATACTGGATGCTCACAAATTGACTGGTCCTAATTATGCTGACTGGCTTCGAAACTTGAGAATTGTTCTCAGGATTGAGAAGCTGGAATACGTGATTGACTCACCTAAGCCTACTGAACCTGCTAGTGATGCACATAATGATGAATATGTTGTGTATCGTAAGTGGATAGATGATGCAAATATTGCTCAATGCATCATGCTAGCTTCCATGAACATTGAGCTACAGAAGCAACATGAGCAGATGGATGCTCACACTATCCTCATGCATCTACAAGAGTTGTATGATGTGGTGGGGAGGACAGCTCGATATGAGATATCGAAGGAGCTGTTCGGTTGTAGGATGTCTGAGGGATCATCTGTGAATGACCATGTACTTAAGATGATCAATTTGATTGAACGTCTTGGACAACTTGGTTTTGTCATGGATGGGGAGCTGAGCCAAGACCTGGTCTTGCAATCGCTTCCGAGTTCGTTCTCGCAGTTTGTTGTGAACTTTCACATGAATAAGTTGGATGTCAGCCTGCCTGAACTCCACAACATGTTGAAGACTGCGGAATTGAATTTTCCCCCTAAGAAAAGGAAGAGGAACCCTTCCAAGAAGAAGAAAGTAGGTGAGAAAATGCCGGTTCCACCAAAAGCTGAAGACCCCAAGAGCAAAGTTGTTTGCTTTCACTGTAACAAGGTGGGGCACTGGAAGAGGAACTGCAAGGTTTACCTTGCAGAATTGAAGAAGAAGAAGGGTAGTGAGACTACCGCTTCTGATTCAGGTATGTTCATGATAGAAGTGAATATGTCATTAAATCAAATTTCTACTTGGGTATTAGATACCGCCTGTGGTTCTCAAATCTGCAATTTGTTGCAGGGACCAAGGAGAAGTAGGACTCTTGAGGAAGAGGAGGTGATTCTACTGATGGGAAATGGAGCAAGAGTTGCTGCTGAAGATGTAGAATCATTTCATTTACATATGCCTATGGGAAAGACTATTGTTTTAAATAAGTGTTATTTTGTTCCCTCGATTGTGAGGAATATTATTCCCATGTTAGACTTGGCTGGATTTTTTATTTATTATTGAGAATAATGAATGTTCTATTCTTAGAGATAATATTCTTTATGGATGTGGTGCTTTAAATAATGGTCTGTATGTATGTGACATAATTTATTTCAGATTGAACAAACTAATAAAAGAAAAGGGATGATGAAAATCTCACTTTATAGTGGCATTGCAATCTCCAATTAGTAGACATGGAGAGAGGGCTGCAAATTTGCTAGGAATGGTACACACAGATGTATGTGGACCATGTTGGGTTCCGAAGGCATAAAACGCAGCGGATAAACGTAAATAAAACAAAATTTCGAAACCCAAAAATAGGATCCATGTATAATTATGGGCAGATTATGGAGATAACGAATCATATCTTTCAAGAGATTAACTTTCACGAACTCAACGGAGATCCTAGCTATCACACTTTGTGTCTACCTCTCGGAGAAACACCTCTATGGTATCCACACGAGCACCTTCAAGAACGTCTCACGAACTTGACTACGGAATGGATGTACTAGCCTCCTTCTTTACGATCTGAATTGCCTCTGCCTCTCTTTGCTGCTAGGGTTTTCTTAAAAAATGTACAAGCCTCTTTAACCTCTCATTATCTATTTATAATGACTGATTAAAAAGGCCCATAATAGCAAAGCCCAACCCTAGTAGGTATTGGATTAAATAATAAAAATGAATTTCTATTATTTAATTAATAACTAAGTCATACTTAATTATTATGGGCAAAAACATTCCTTTTAATTCGAATTTATATTATCTCAATTAAGTCTTACTTAATTATAATAAAATTCAAATAATCATCAATTAATTTAAATCCATAATTTAAATTAACTATTCCATTAAGTGCTCTATTTGTGCGACCCTATAGGCTATTATTTAATTGGCAATAATTTTATTCTCTAATAAAATTATAAACAATGAGCGGTATCTAGTAATACATCATTGTTACCCAATTAAATAATAATTAAATCGTGATTAGATAAAACCTTTTGTGATTAATGTTTTTCGTGTAATATAATCCCTTTAACCATACATATTATAGATTAAACTCGAGGCATGTATTTAGTCATCCTCTTCAACATTTAATCCGGGTTTACTTGATCCATGAGTAGATTATCGAGACAAATCATTATTTGAGCATGGCCATGCTTTTATAATCTCACTCAATCAAGAGGCCAATAATATCTCTCCTAATTATAGGAGGGTTAAATCCTTTATCTATCATTCATATTTCTCATACGACTCATTATATACCCGATGTCCACTTTTATCATCACCCGATCAAAAGTAACTTTTAATGTAGTCAAAGTATATTAATCCTCGTATAGAAATATAATGATTTCAAGTCAAAGGATCGTTACACCATTATCACTGTGAGTCTTTCTTATGACTTTATTAAACATGAAGAATCTCACTGTGGGTCTGTCCAGTACCATGTACTCTCACATGTACCTATGTATTGACTTTAGTATCCCCATACTTATAACCAATGAGATGTGGTTATCTTGTCAAACAACATACTAGTCTATCTATGTCTTATTATTGTCCTATATAATAATACTCGACTAGGGACCTTTAAGAATATGATATATTATATAATCTCAAGTTCAAGTCATGTACTTAAACTATACAATTTGTATCATGATTCTAAGGACATTTATTATGCTAACAAAATATCGCAGTAATTAAGGTCATAATAAATACATTTATTGAATGATCAACTGACATAAAGATAAAAGAATAATGTATTGCCTCTAGGGCACCTACACTAACAATCTCCCACTTGCACTAGAGCCAATCACCCATATATCTAATACCCATGGAACTAGTGTGACCATCGTGCTTCTGCTGCGACAAGCCTTTGGTCAGTGGGTCTGCAATGTTATCATTTGTGTGCACTTTACATATGTATATATCACCCCTTTCATTAATCTCTCGAATAAGGTGAAATCTCCTGAGTATATGTTTAGCCCGGGAGTGTGATCTAGGTTCTTTAGCCTGTGCAATGGCTCCATTATTATTGCAGTATAGATCAATGGGATCTGCGATCGATGGAACCACTCCCAAATTAGAAATGAACTTTCGAATCCAAACGGCCTCCTTAGCTGCTTCACAAGCTGCAATGTACTCAGCCTCCATTGTAGATACAGCTACTGTTTCTTGCTTTGAACTCTTCCAGCTTACAGCACCTCCGTTTAGACAAAACACAAAACCAGACTGTGATACAGTATCATCTCTGTCTGTTTGGAAACTTGCATCGGTGTAACCTTTTACAACGAGTTTCTCTTCTCCTCCATACACCAAGAATGAATCTTTAGTTCTTTTCAGGTACTTAAGAATATTCTTAACTGCCGTCCAGTGACCTTCACCCGGATTAGACTGGTATCTGCTCGTCATGCTCAAAGCATACGAGACATCTGGGCGAGTACATACCATTGCATACATGATAGATCCAATTGCTGAAGCATATGGAACTTTATTCATGTGGTCCTTCTCATCCAATGATTTCGGACACTGGTCCTTAGAGATCGTTATCCCTTGAGACACGGGGACATATCCCCTTTTTGCATTTTGCATTCCAAAACGATGCAAAACCTTATCAGTGTATGTGCTCTGACTTAGACCGATCATCCTTCTAGATATTTCTCTATAGATCCTCATTCCTAGAATGTAGGATGCCTCTCCTAAGTCTTTAATGGAGAAATTGCTCCCTAACCAAGTCTTAACAGCCTTTAGAGAAGGTATGTCATTCCCCATTAGTAGTATATCATCAACATATAGTACTATGAATGCCACATAGCTCCCACTAACCTTCTTGTAAACACACGGTTCATCTTCGTTTTGAACAAAGCCATACTCTGTGACTATTTCCTCAAAACGGATATTCCATCTCCTAGAGGATTGCTTCAATCCATAAATGGATCGACGCAATTTACATACCTTGCCAGCATTCCTTGGATCGACAAAACCCTCAGGTTGTGTCATGTACACATCCTCTTCAAGGCTTCCATTAAGGAAGGCTATTTTGACATCCATTTGCCAGATTTCATAATCATGGAATGCTGCAATGGCAAGTAAAATCCATATAGACTTGACCATAGCCACTGGTGAGAAAGTTTCATCATAGTCAATACCATGAATTTGTTTGAAACCTTTTGCAACCAGCCTAGCTTTATAGGTCTGAACATTTCCATCCATGCCCTTTTTCTTCTTAAAAACCCATTTGCACCCTATGGGTTTTACCCCTTCAGGTGGATCAACCAAAGTCCATACTTGGTTTTCGTACATGGAATCTATCTGGATTTCATGGCTTCAAGCCATCTCTTAGAGTCTGGACTGTTCATAGCATCTTGGTATGTGAGAGGCTCATCTTCATCTATGAGCATCAAATCACCACACTGAGTCATGAGAAATCCATATCTCTCTGGCTCATGGCGAAATCTACCAGATCTACGAACAACCTGTGTTTGTTGAGCATTATCATTATTCTGCTCTTGTTCCACTTCAGGTTCAATGCTATTTTGCGGTTCTCGATCTTCATCGAGATCTATAGTTCTCCCACTGTTTCTTTTGGAAACAAAATCTCTTTTCATGAAGATAGCATCTCGAGCAATAAACACTTTCTGCTCAGAAGGACTATAAAAATAATACGCCTTTGTTTCATTAGGGTATCCTACAAAAATGCACTCTTCGGATTTAGGTCCAAGCTTGTCAGATTCTTGACGTTTCACAAACGCCTTACATCCCCAAACTTTCATAAAGTTCATGCCTGACCGTTTCTCTTTCCATATCTCATATGGAGTCTTTTGAACCTTCTTAGTAGGAATACGGTTAAGTGTGAAAGCCGTTGTTTCTAGAGCGTAACCCCAGAAACTAATTGGAAGATCTGCATGACTCATCATCGATCGCATCATGTCCAACAAGGTGCGATTTCTCCTCTCTGAACTCCATTCCATTGAGGTGTTCCTGGCGGAATGAGTTGTGATACAATACCACACTCTTTCAAATACTCTCTAAATTCGGTGCTTAAGTATTCACGCCCACGATCGGATCGTAAGATCTTAATACTTGCATCTCCGCCAATTTGCTTCTCTACTTCAACCTTGTATTCTTTAAATTTTTCAAAAGAATCGGATTTGTTCTTCATAAGATATACATATCCATATCTACTGAAATCATCAGTAAATGTTATGAAGTAGTAGTAGCCTCCTCTAGCCATTACACGCATTGGGCCACATACATCACTATGTATTAGCTCCAGACGTTTAGTGGCCCTTTGACCCTTACCAGTGAAAGGGGCTTTAGTCATCTTACCAAGCAAACAAGATTCGCATTCTTGGTATGATTCAAAATCAAACTTATCCAAGTATCCATCCTTATGTAATTTGGATATGCGCTTCTCATTTATGTGGCCTAGACGACAATGCCAGAGGTATGTTTGATTTGAGTCATTCATTTTAAGTCATTTATTTTCTATATTACAGACAGGGTTATCTAAATCAAGAACATATAAACCATTAAATAAACGCGCAACACCATAGGTTAAATCATTCAAAGCAAAAGAGCAAATGTTGTTCTTTATTGTAAACGAAAAACCTTTCTTGTCCAAACAAGAAACAGAAATAATGTTTCTGCGAATCGCAGGCACGTAAAAACAGTCTTCTAGTTCTAAAACAAGCCCAGAGGGCATAGATAAATAATAAGTCCCTACAGCTAAAGCAGCAACTTTTGCTCCATTGCCTACTCTTAGGTCCACTTCCCCCTTAACCAAAGTTCTACTTCTCTGCAGGCCCTGCACATTTATACAAATGTGAGAAGCACATCCAGTATCAAATACCCAAGATATAGAAATAGACAAATTGACTTCTATAACATAAATACCTGATCCAGAAATCTGAACTGCTTTCTTTTTCTTCAGATCCTCCAAGTAAATTGGACAGTTTCTCTTCCAGTGACCATCTTTCTTACAGTAGTGACATTCACCCTTGGCCACACCACCTTTAGGCTTTAAAGCCTGTTTGGGACCTGACTTTGGCTTGGGTGTAGAATCAGATCCAATCTTCTTCTTACCCTTCCATTTGCCCTTCCCTTTGGCCTTACCTTTATTTCCCACCATCAGTATGGGAGAAGGTTCAGCTGTCTTCATGTTGGTCTCATATGTTCTCAACATATGCAACAATTCAGTAGGTGTTTTGTCAAATTCATTCATATTGTAGTTCACAACAAACTGAGTGAATTTGTTGTTCAAAGAATTCATGATTAGGTCAATACCAGTTTCCGGACCAATCGGGAAACCCAAAGTTTCAAGGTACTCAATGTAACCAATTATCTTCAGAACATGTGGGCCAACTGGTTCACTCGCCCCTTGTTTGCAATTAAAAAGTGACTTACTCGTGTTGAACCTTTCTTGACGAGTTTGGCTTGCAAACATGCTTTGCAAGTGCTCATTGATAGTATATGCATCCATATGCACATGCTGTCTTTGAAGTTCAGCACTCATAGTTGCCAACATAAGACATGCAACATCATTTGCATCATTCTCATCCCTTGTGCGTGCTGCTCGTTCATCAGCAGTAGCACCCTCGGGAAGGGGGCCTGGAGGAGGAATATCAATGACATGAAGCTTGCGCTCCTGCCTGAGGACAATCCTCAAATTCCTCTGCCAGTCTAGGAAGTTGTTTCCTCCTGTCAGCTTGTCCTTCTCAAGGACTGAACGTACGGATAATGTGTTTGTGTTTTTTGCCATTACTCAGTATCTACAATAATAAAAGCGCAAAATAAACATTAGATTGTCTGAGTTAAAATTTTATGTTCATATGATTATGATATATTCGTAATATATCTCCCACTATTTTTTTATCAAATTAATAGCCCTAACTATTAATTCGGAAAGTATATCCCATAAATCTTTCTAGTGAGCCAAGATCCATATTTCGTCATGTTCTAAGTCAACCACTGGTATCCTTAAAACATGATTATTTAGGTAGACAACAGTTGTCAATTATATCATATATAATTCTTGGATAATTTGGTGAACAACAATTGATCTTATCTATCTAATAGATTTTTAACCAAACTCTATGCTTCTAAGTTCATAATAGTTGAATATAACCGTTTATATTCACCTTATTATGATGACTCAGTTAAGTTAGACCCAATGATACAACGTCCGAATATAACCGTTTATATTCGTCGCATTTCACCATGATAGATAGGAGTCCCCTGCCACTGACAGCCCTTCCCCTTATCGATCTAGGATTTAATGAGTGTTCATTCATTGGAAAGCATCTGATTAAAACTTAATATTTTTACTTAGGGATTTTTAATTTAGAATGATCATGATCCCATCATAAAGAGATTTCCAATTTTTCCTTGAATAAAATACTTCAAATCAATACTCGTCAATGGTTTGATTTCCAGGTAGTGGAGGAGTCACATCGGTCTCACTTAAAACCCACAGCCTTACAAGTTCTATGAACCCGTTGTTGACAAAATTGCCCCATGTCAGAAATAAAGAAAATTCGTATTTTATTCCGTGTTTCATAAACACGAGAATCTCATGATCGTTTGTTAATTTTAAATCTTGAGTCGTTACAGATTTTATCTTGTTTAAAGGCATGGCATGGGTGATGTATCTAATACATACATGCATCATTAATCTAATTAAAACATGCATTTTCTACTCTACACATACTATTTATACATCATATGAAAAGTACGTAAAGTAAACGTGCAATAGTTATGGCCTAATCCTATGTGATCTTTTCAGGCTAATGAAAAGATCAAGGTCAATCTATGGTGTAAAAATAACTATTACATATGTCTTCTCTATTGCTTCCATTGTTTCCTTGGCCTCCATAGGATGCCTCCTCTTTCCCTTGTCCTTCTTGGATGTTACATTAAGAATTATACTAATGAACTTACAAAAGAACTCGAGTTACATTCGAGATAAAACAACTACAAATATAAAATGACATGCAAGTCGTATTTATTACAAACCAAAAGAATAAACCATTACAACTAAGGTCTTAAGGCCATAACTATGCACCATGCTCAAGTAACCATTAAAGAACATGATAGATCATATAAAGATGACATACTATTTATCACTTATCATGATCCAATCAAGAATAATAAATAAGTAAAGCATATGTCATAAGCACAAATTAAAAACGAAACCCTAAGCACGCGGATCGACCTCCGCGGTGAGGTTGCTGGGGGGGTTCGGGGGGCAGCGAGCCCCCCGATGGCGGAAATTTTTGCAAAATCAAGTATCAGAATACTAGAAAAACATGTATCAGAATACTATTCCAGAAGCATGTATCAGTATACACACGATCCATATCCCAGTTACCAAAAACGTGTATCAGTATACATATTTTAAGAGATCGCATACATATGAGTTATGGCAGATCTTAAACATACGAGTATCATCATATAGATCATTAACAGATTCATCATATCATTCATAAAACATAACTGTTATCATGGCAGACTCATATAACATAACTGTTATCATGGCAGACTCATCACACATGCATACTTGTAAAAATACAGTAAACACGTAACCAAATCAGCCCCTTATACACGTAGCTCTGATGCCATTGTTGGGTTCCGAAGGCATAAAACGCAGCGGATAAACGTAAATAAAACAAAATTTCGAAACCCAAAAACAGGATCCATGTATAATTATGGGCAACTTATGGAGATAACGAATCATACCTTTCAAGAGATTAACTTTCGCGAACTCAACGGAGATCCTAGCTATCACACTTTGTGTCTACCTCTCGGAGAAACACCTCTATGGTATCCACACGAGCACCTTCAAGAACGTCTCACGAACTTGACCACGGAATGGATGTACTAGCCTCCTTCTTGACGATCTGAATTGCCTCTGCCTCTCTTTGCTGCTAGGGTTTTCTTAAAAAACGTACAAGCCTCTTTAACCTCTCATTATCTATTTATAATGACTGATTAAAAAGGCCCATAATAGCAAAGCCCAACCCTAGTAGGTATTGGATTAAATAATAAAAACGAATTTCTATTATTTAATTAATAACTAAGTCATACTTAATTATTATGGGCAAAAACATTCCTTTTAATTCGAATTTATATTATCTCAATTAAGTCTTACTTAATTATAATAAAATTCAAATAATCATCAATTAATTTAAATCCATAATTTAAATTAACTATTCCATTAAGTGCTCTATTTGTGTGACCCTATAGGCTATTATTTAATTGGCAATAATTTTATTCTCTAATAAAATTATAAACAATGAGCGGTATCTAATAATACATCATTGTTACCCAATTAAACAATAATTAAATCGTGATTAGATAAAACCTTTCGTGATTAATGTTTTTCGTGTAATATAATCCCTTTAACCATACATATTATAGATTAAACTCGAGGCATGTATTTAGTCATCCTCTTCAACATTTAATCCGGGTTTACTTGATCCATGAGTAGATTATCGAGACAAATCATTATTTGAGCATGGCCATGCTTTTATAATCTCACTCAATCAAGAGGCCAATAATATCTCTCCTAATTATAGGAGGGTTAAATCCTTTATCTATCATTCATATTTCTCATACGACTCATGATATACCCGATGTCCACTTTTATCATCACCCGATCAAAAGTAACTTTTAATGTAGTCAAAGTATATTAATCCTCGTATAGAAATATAATGATTTCAAGTCAAAGGATCGTTACACCATTATCACTGTGAGTCTTTCTTATGACTTTATTAAACATGAAGAATCTCACTGTGGGTCTGTCCAGTACCATGTACTCTCACATGTACCTATGTATTGACTTTAGTATCCCCATACTTATAACCAATGAGATGTGGTTATCTTGTCAAACAACATACTAGTCTATCTATGTATTATTATTGTCCTATATAATAATACTCGACTAGGGACCTTTAAGAATATGATATATTATATAATCTCAAGTTTAAGTCATGTACTTAAACTATATAATTTGTATCATGATTCTAAGGACATTTATTATGCTAACAAAATATCGCAGTAATTAAGGTCATAATAAATACATTTATTGAATGATCAACTGACATAAAGATAAAAGAATAATGTATTGCCTCTAGGGCACCTACACTAACAGACCAATGTCTAAGCAAGCCATGGGTGGATTTTCATACTTCATTACTTTCATAGATGATAGATCTGGATTCGGATATGTATTTGATGAAACACAAGTCTGAAGCTTTTGAAAAGTTCAAAGAGTATAAGTATGAAGTGGAGAAACAAACCAAACATAGTATTATAATTCTTCGATCAGATCGAGGTGGTGAATACTTTAATGGAGTGTTTCTAGATTATCTCAAAGTAAATGGTATAGTCTCTCAGTGGACTCCTCCAGATTGGTATCTGAAAGGAGAAATCGAACTTTGTTAGACATAGTTCGGTCCATGATGAGCTATGCAAATCTTCCAGTATTCCTATAGGGTTATGCATTGGAAACCTCAGCATATTTACTGAATAAGGTGCCTTCCAAATCTGTTCCTCAAACTTCATATGAGATATGGAAAGAAAGGAAACCGAGTCTTAAACACGTTAAGATTTGGGGATGTCCAGCTTATGTCAAGAAAGTTGACCCAGATAAGCTGGAATATCGATCCGGAAAATGTAGTTTTGTGGGATATCCTAAAGAGACTTTAGGGTATTACTTTTGCACCGATCATCGGGTGTTTGTCTCCAGACATGCTACCTTCTTGGAAAAGGAGTTTATCCTTGAAGGAAACAGTGGGAGCAAAATTGAACTTGATGAAGTTCAAGAAGCACAAACTACTACAGATCAAGTGGAAACACCTGTTCTGACTGAACAATCTTTTGTGGAACAGCCCATTCATAGATCAGGGAGAGTGTCTCGCCAACCTGAGAGGTAATATGGCCTTGTCATTGAGAATGACAATGAGTTGTCGATCATTGATGATGACGACCCTGTGACTTATAATGAGGCTATGAGTAGTGTTGACTCAGAGAAATGGCATAGTGCCATGAAATCCAGAAAGAAATCTATGTATACGGGATACAAAAGAATGATTAGAGCAGATGGCCAGGTGGAGACCTTTAAGGCCAGGCTTGTGGCAAAAGAATTCAAACAAAGGCAATGGATTGACTTTGATGAAACCTTTTACCTGTAGCCCTGATAAAATCAGTTCGGATTTTGCTTGCGAATGCTGCTTACTACGACTATGAGATCTGGCAATTAGCCAGATGGTTTTCTTTCCAAGAGAAATGAAAACCTAGTGTGTAAGCTGCTGCGAACCATATGTGGTTTAAAGCAGGCTTCTCGAAAGATGGAACATTTGTTTTGATGAGACAATCAAAGAGTTTGATTTTATCAAAAACGAAGATGAACCATGCGTCTACAAAAGGGTTAGTGGGAGCGCGGTAACATTTCTTGTATTGTATTGAATTAGAGTTGACACACATAACAACATAGCAGACCCACTCACAAAGCTACTTTATGAAAGTCACTTTGATCGTCATAAAGACAAGATGGGTATTAGATACCAGAGTGATTGGATTTAGTACAAGTGGGAGATTGAAAGGAATATGTCCTAAGTCCAATCATGTATTAGGATTTATGAATAACTTTTATGTAATCTATTTTAATTTTATTGATATTAATAAAGACTTGTTTTGCTTTTATTACGGGCTTTATCTATTTAAGTATTTAAATAAGATATACCATAGTTTAGAGTAAAGCTTTTTATGGATTATGATGAGATCATAATAGTGAGACCTAAAAAGATGATAACTCTAAACTTAAATAGTTCCTGGTCATAGGATTACTAACTGGTAATTAATAATCCGTAAAGATCGGTACATACTATGCTTGCTTCATTATGAAGGATGTCTGTTCTCATAGACATTTGTGTGGTGACACTATAGCTAGTATGTAGGTGCTTATTATAGAATAAGTTCATTGAACATGACTCGCACAGCTGAAAAACTGATGGAGTTCACTCACGTGTCAGCAGTTGTTCATATAGTGATAGTTGTACAAGTATCCTTAGACTTGAGGTCATCATAGTCATCTTGTGTACACTGAACTAAGCTTTGGTTTAGTTCTTAGTCTCCAGGGACAATTATTAGGGCTCTTCTGGGTATAGGAATTTGTACACGAAGATAGTGTATGATCAATAAATGATCTACCCCTTCCAGTGAAGAAAGCGAATGTTCAAGGCTGATCCACTTATGCTAGTTCAGGAATCTCTGGCCAGAGTGAATGAAATTAGAAATGAGTTTCTAATTTGCAAAGAACTACGCATAGTAAATGGTAAGCAAGTGATTGAATTAGATAGGCTTGACACGAGATCCATGCCTTGTATTTAATCGGGACATTGTAGGGTAGAAGGAGTTTATTGTACGGTAACTATTCACTGAATAGGTTCTTGGTATTCTAAGCAGTGAATTCATATTATCCGGATAGTCGTGATATGCTGAGAAGTATCCCTCACGATGTAGAATAAATGTGATTAATTAATTAATCATATTTAATAAATTAGAGAATTTATATAAATAATGATAAAATAGTTTTATTATTATTTATTTCTACTACCGGCTTAATATTGAACCTACAGGGTCACACCATAAAAAGAGAATGATTTAATGGTGGAGGAATTAATTAATAATGGCTAATAATTATTTATTTATGAAATAAATAATTAATTGGCAAATTTAATAATTGATTAAATAAGATTTAATTGATTATAAATTAATTAAAAAAAGTTCTTAATATTATTAATTAAAGAATTTAATTTTTGGAAATTAAATCAAGAGAGATAATTATTTCTAAAGTGTTTAGAAAAATGATTAATGATTAAAAGGTGTTTTAATTATTAATGAGAATAATAAATGGGATAATAATAATAATATTTATGGTAAAATTTCAGCTGAAAATTTTACCTATAAATACACTATTATAGACCCTAATTTTATTCTAACCCACAAAGAACCTGAAAACCCAAAAAGTTTGGAAAACCCAATTCTCTCCACCTCCTTCCTCCTCCTTAACATCGTTTTCTTGGTGGATACCGGTGGAGTGCTTCACACTTGAGTAGCAACTGCTAAGGATCTCTGATCGTTGTCTCCGAATTATTTTAAAAGGTTAGATTCGATCCCTCGAATTTTTATTCACGATTTATATGCTTTTATTTGGATTTTGTATGTGTAAAAGTGTTTTTTCATGCCCCCGCTGCGTTAAAAATCCAACAAAGCTCTCAAGAAAGGTAAAAATATTTGACCCAACTTTATTTAAGATCTAAGTTCAAGATCCTTTTAGTATATAGTTGTAAACATAGTTTTGGTGGGAGTATTGTTGTAATCTTTATGTTTAGCTAAGTAGATTTAAGGTTGATTGTTGTTGCCTCAAGAACATGATGTTCTTGAGAGGAGTTAGTGTGTTGATCATGATATATTGATTATAATCTCGTTAAAATGAACAAAACATAACTTTAAGTTTCTGCAGAAAGTCCTGAAGATATAAACTGTAGTTTCTTGAACAATAACCCTTTATTATGATATAAAGTGTTATAAGGATCGTTTAGGCGCTTGAATCACTTGATTCCGATTTACGGATCAAAAGTTATGACCGTTTTACTAAAAGTGATTTACGCGACAAAAACTGCTACGAATTACGAACTTTAAAAATATAAAGGATCAACTTAAAAATGTTCATAAATCATGAAATACTTACAGAGAGTAAGAAATAGAGTTTATTAGATTTCATAAAAATTTCAAGTAAAAATGTTGATTTTTCAATTTTATAAAAATGTCGGAGTCGAGGTCACGCAGAGTACGAAGGTCAAAACAACCCCCTGTTAGGAAACTGTCACTTCGGGATTTTTACCCCTGTTACCATAAAACAATTTTCAAATGATGTAATCTAAATTCTGTCTAGATCATGCACGCGAAAATGGTGCATCAATTGAGTTAACGGTTTGAGAGATATCAACGTTTTAGTGAAAGCGGTTTGAATAGTAAAACTCCGTAGTTGAATGAACTTTTGAAATGCTTTTTCACCTAATTAAATTCATTTTATCAAAATGAAACTTTTAGGATAAATATTAAAATCACTCAAGAAGCTCCTTGAGGTGGTTTCGTATTAAAATATTAATTTTAATATTTATTAAAAATGATAGAGTGCAAGCCGCGTAATAGTAATATTCGGTAAAGTCAATTCTAGAAGACCACTTTGACCGTCCGTTTCGACTAAGGAGTGATACTTATTTCGAGTCGGTCATAATGAAAGTGATGAAGTATTGAACTTATTAGAAATATAAGTTGGTGATGAGAGTAGGAATACTGATTAAGATTATGATGTTTGTTGATTAGAAAACCCGAAATGAGAGGAAGTCGGGGAAACGTGTCTTGGACTCCAGGCAAGTTTTCAAACCCTACCTTTCTAGAACTGTTGTGTTGTAATTGCTTTTAAATACTACAATATATGCATGATAAATGTTTTATGGAGATTTATAAATTGTTATATATTGACTCATAAGATATGATGATTTTGGTATAATAAAGTACCGAATTTGAAACGATATATTTAGACCGATGATTGGTCGGTGTAAGGTTATAAAAAACCGGAAGTATTCTGGAGTTGTTATATTTGAGAAATATTAACGCTAGAGAGTATCGTGACATGTATATTATAGACCGAGAGTCGGTCGGTATGTATATTGTAGTAAATACCCGGGAATCGTCCCGGGGATGTTTTGGACGATCGAAAGTCCGTATTTATTTTATTCCAAAGGACTCGATGTCCACTTGCGAATTATTAAATACCTCGAATTTATTTAAAACAATTTCCAAAGATCATATTCCCTGAACTATATTTAATTACTCGAACAATGAATATTATTTCGGATATTCATTTTAAATAGGAGAAGTATACTCCAACAATTATTTGTATTAAACTCGATTACCTATATCTACCAAAGATTACTTTAACTACTTAAACATAAATAAGTTGAGGAATATTGTTTCAATATTCTTTTAAAAGTATAACTATTCGAGGTTTAATTATTTATCAATTATCATTTAATTATTTATTATTTATAAAAAGGGTTTATTTATGATTTAAAAATCGTAGAACCTGATTTAAAATACTTTCTGATTTTCAGAAAATCATTCGAATAATTTCAGATCGTCGGAGAATATTATCTCGACTTATTTCAAATATTTTGAATATAGTTTCAAAGAGAAACTCCCCCTTATTTAATTATCTGTTGACAACGGTCAACTCACATCCTTAGTACTTCCTCCGAAAACTTTCGGAAGTACATATATATATGAAGTAAAGTTGTGCCTATCAACAAGCAAAACGCTTGGGGGAACTTCGATGTGGTCGAGTTCTCGAGATATGATAGGATCCCCTAAAGGACAAGGGAGGGGTAGGATCCAAGTACTTCGTGTATTGGATAGACTACCGGTACCGTAGAAGACGATACAATATGTACCTAAGGACCTGCGAAGTGTGTGTATACCCGAAATGAGGACACATAGCCCGTATGCGGCAAGGGTGATAACCGGGATACGAAGGTGTCGTCCTTCTACTAGTAGAAAAGGTTACTTTTATCGTAGTACGACTGATCATCGTATGCGGTGGCTCCAACGAATGTCCTATTCTTCCAATTGTAATTGTGATGTAATACCGTAACCCAAGCCTAGGTGCTGGGTTTACTATTAAGGTATTCGCAGGTTAATAAAACCCACTAAAGGATTGTTTTCGTAAAAGGTGTGTATCACCAAGGGAACCATTTTCGAATAAAACGTAATTATCAAATATGATGTTTTATGTGAGTTTATCATACAGTCATTTTCATACTGTACATTATTATGTTGGGCATTATAGCTCACTCTTGCTTTTTTTTTAAATGACACAACACAACGGATAACCAGTATGCCGGTGTGGGACTTAGTCGCTTGCAGTCATGGGGAGGATCCCTAGCAGCTTTGTCTCAGGTGTTCCAGAGTATCAGATAGGTATAAGATATCAGTCGTAATTATTGTAACTTCATGTAGAGGTTATGAATAATTGTTTGAGATCTTGTAAAGTATATTTGAGTTTTAATAAGAGATGATACTTACTGTACGTCGTTTCTAAGGCTATAACTTGTGAGTGCGTGAGATTGGGGGTCTGTGATATGGAATTATTGGATTATTGAGTTAATGCAGGTTATAGATGATTGAAGGATTGTGTGACGACCCAGATTCCTGACCCCGGATTTGGGGGCGTTACAGATATGGACAACTGCCGTGTACAACTCAACTAACAAGACCATAACTTTCACTCTCAAAGGTAAACAGTTCTGCATTAATAGTGACATTGTCAAAGCATGCTTTAGAATTCCAGATAACACTGCTACTATTCCATACACAGACACTGATATAGTTAACATGCTAAATTCCATGGGCTATGCACTTTCTACTTCTAAGTTAAGTGAAATTAGGAGGTTAGGTCTTAGAAAGGAATGGAGCTTTTTATGTGATGTGGTAACTAAGTTATTTTCTGGTAAGATTAGTAACTTTGATTCTGTTAACATTTCTATGCTTAACATGCTTTATATGCTAGTTACTGATAAGTACTTTAACTTCAGTGATTTAATCATATTTGAATTAGGTTTTAAGTTAGGAGAACTCAATAAGAGAGGTAAAAGTGTCTATTATGCTAGATTCTTTATGATGCTTGCTAACCATCTTATTGAGGACATTGTAATTGAGAACCCAACCAACAAGCTGAATTGTTGGGTTCAAGAAAGAAAAATTATTGCAGATCTTAATAGAGCAAATAACCACAAAGAGGTGCCCCTATTCTATTTTCCAGTCATGGAGGGACCTCAGGTAGGTGAGGTAAGCACTACTGTCTCCACTCTTCCAACCTCACACATTTCTTTATCTTCTAGTGTAGCTATGGCATATGTGTCAATGACCCAACAGATGCCTACCCAAGCTACCAAACCAACAATTTTAAAATCCAAAGCTAAGAAAGCCCCCTCTGGTTTCTCTCAAAAGAAACTAGTTGCAAAATCTACTAAACACAAAGAGGGGAGTGTGAAGGTGAGTAAGCAAGGTGAGGGACAGGGTGAAAATCAAAGAACCCTAAGGATAAGGCTGGTGAGATGAGTGTACCTAAGCCTAGCCACACCACAGTTTCCCAACAAACTGTGGTTATTAATAGGGAAATTAGCTCATTTCTAGTTTCATCCTCCTAAAAAGATGTTACTATTGAAACAAGCTCCCAACCAGAAGCACATGCCTAGAGGGGTAGGGGCACTAGTTCACCACAAACCTATGCTTGAAAGAAAAGATCAAAAACCCTTGGGAATGCACAGGGAACACACACGGTGCAAACTGGTGCTAAAGACCCAGTCACTGCACCTTCTCAAAGTCAGATTGATGTGGCTCCAATAAATGTGGAGTCACAGCCAAAATCTTGAACAATTGAAGCACCTGAAACACCAAATTCACCCACACACTCACTGGATGTTGACATGATCAATACATCACTTCCAAATTCTCCATCTTTAACTCTATTGTAGAAGCCAAAAATCCAAGCAAGTGAGCATCATCTTTTAGATGATTTGTTGGCTCACTTGCCAATTCTTTCTGAGTCTATTGAGACATTTGTGCCTAAATTTTCATCAATCTGCACAGAATCTACAATAGTCTCCACTCCAAACTCATTCATTTCTTCTATCCCGGTGGATATCATTCATCCGTCGAGTAGTGATTGTATCCCGACGGATGTGCCTAACAGCAGTCATCCGTCGGCTAGCCAAACTACTACCTCGATGGATATTTCTCATCCGTCGGGAGTCTCTGCACAACTTTAAATTTCTTCAATTATCACAAGTGCAGAGGACTTAGTAGTAGTACAATCACTCTTAGGACCGAGGGAAGGGAGTGAACTGAGTGAGAGGCTGGGTTGCTCCCGGGAAAAAGAAGAGAATATGAGTGAACAAATGCAGTCCAATTCTTCAAGACTGGTAAAAGTGAGTGAGAGGAGTCCCACCTTAGATGGTGAAGGTGAGGGTGGAAAGCCAAGGGGAGCCCTTGATGCAAAAAGAGAGAGATATTGAGAGAAATGCAGGTACAGGAGAGATAATGATGAACACCATTGCAAGTGAGTCAATGAATGTCAATGATGAAGAAAGGAAAAGACTATTTCAGCAAGAATATCAAGTTGTCATAGATTCTATTTCCCTAGATGCTGAGACATTTACTCATCCTGTTACAGCTTATCAAACACTAGCTGTACAGGGCAATGAGGAGGCTGAAAGAATACTTAATTTGGTGTACACCACTCAATCTATGCAAAGAGCTAAGGATGCCATCAAAGCCATGCCACTTAAAGTTGATGATGATATAGACTATGGCACTGATGAATCTGAAGATCTTTATGGAGATGATAATGAGGATAGCGAAGAGCCCATGGATATAGGTGGAGCAGCAGGAACCAACTCTAGATCTGGCCTCCCTTCTTGGGCATTCTCCAAGGAATGTGATCCTCAATATTTCAAGATCACTCTCATCCATCAAATCCAGGAGATACATAATGCTATTCAATCGACAACAGATGCTGGCACCAGTATGCTCTTACAGGCACATCTAAATTCTCTATAAATGCATCAAATCCAAGGCTTTCAACACAATCAGGATGTCACTTCTATCAAGATTGAGATTGATCAAGTGAAGAAGGATATCTCGGAAAGATTGGACGCTAAACTTCTAGAAGCAATAATGCTTGATATTAAGAGACAACTAAGGAAGAACTCTGATCTTGACACAAAAGTGGAGTCCTTGGATAAAAGGATGACTGCTATGGAAGCTTCTCTCACAGCTATACATCTCCATCAAACACAACAAACTCAACTGCTGCAATAACTGGTGGCTGCACAATCTTCATCCTCCACTCTACTTGATGATAACAAAAGGGGGAGAAATCATTATCTCAACTCAGTCAAGCAGAGCCATCTAGTGAGGGGGAGAAAGTGGTAAATGTACAAATTAGCCAAGTAATTGTTCCAGAAATTACTCTGCCAAAACCACCAATATTGGACAACATTGATCTGATCCACATAGCAGCTGCTAAGCTTGAGTCTAAGTCAATTCCTAAGATGCTTGATATTGCAGTTGTGGAGAAGGAACTAGATGATAAATGGAGAAAGATAGATGCAGAAATTCAACAAAAGTTTGGGCCAATTCAGAAATCAGAAAAAGTCTTCAATCATCACTCTCAAGTCAAGCAGATTTCTGTGAATGAAATAAGTATGAATTATCTGGAAAAGGCCAAACATCTTGCATCAAATCTCCAAAAGCAAATCTTATCATGAAGCCTAAAAGAAACTACTCAAGGTTTTCAGACAAAAATCATATGGATATTGTGTATGAGACACTTAGGCCAGATGAGAAGAAGTTGTTTGCAAGGTCAATTATATTTTTCAAGGTTCCTACTGATTTAACACTTAAAAGAAGAATTGCCAAGATTTACAGAAATGGTAAAGAAATCTGTGTGGTGGCTGGACACCCTCAGTTTGTAGAAGCTAAAAAGGAAGAGAAGGAAAGAATCAGGAAAGAAAAGAAGCAAGCTGTCTTAGATGCTAAGAAGCTCAAACAAAAGAAGGAGCAAGCTGCTATATTGGCCAAACTTCAAGCTGTAAAGACTACAACTGAGATTTCTGCACAACCATCTGTAATTGCTGAACCTCAAGATCAAGAAGTACAAGATAAGACACAACAGAAAACAAGATTCAGATGCAAGCTCCACTCCAAAAGAAAATTAGACTTCAGTGATGAGGAAATGGAAGACTACATTCCCAAAAAGTCTACAACTTCAACTCAGACATCAAAACCTTCAATGGTATTTGAAGAATTCAAGGTGGTGGATCCAACAAAGAATATTCATGGTGAGCCCATAATTCCAAAGGATGAGCCAGTAGACTGGGATAGTTTGCCAATTCCTGAACTAAACTTTCCAATCTTCAATAGGGCCAAAGAAGACAAAGACCAGAGTAAGCAAGAAAGTGAATCTTGTGACTCTCAGATCCAAGACCCTAACCCAATCTCAACCCACATTCAACAAGGAAGATCTCGTATACATCTGTGACATCAAGGAGTTCTCTGAAATAAACCTCTACTTAGAAAAATTAGAAGAAGTAAGAGGGATTAATGCCTACACACATCTTTCTGAAAGGCTAGTATTCAAGTATAAAGGAGGGAAAGAGATCACATGGCCACTTCATATGATTCTCCAAGAAAGCCAATATGTACTGATAAAGGTCTATTCATCCTTCAAGAAAAAATTTGGATTTAATGTGACTGCAAGGAGGATAGTCCTAAAGAAAATAGAGGAGCTAAGGAGCAATAGAGCCAAATATGCACTTCCAAAAACTCGGTCAATTCCCTTTACAGGAAAGAGAGTGCATTTGAGGCCCTATTGGCTAATGAAATTCATGGATGATAAGGGAGTTAGAAGATTCTTCAGACTGGATGACCAACTGAGTATCTCTAGCAATGAGACTTTTTTGGAAATGCAAGAAATGTTAGATTTATCTGAAGCTGATGAACTTGAATTCCACAGACAACTCCAAAGTTAGATAGAAGAGAACAACAAGAGGTTTGGGAAGAAATCCAGACAATCAAGGAAATAAATCTATCCGCTCAGGCTAGAGGAGCGCCTTGATAATGATTTTGAGAAACTTCTTTGTATACTTTGCTTTGTTCAATTTTCAGTAAATTTTGTAGCACTTATCAGTTTCATCTACTACTTTTGATTTATATTTTTAGGGTGCTTTTTATCATCAAGTTTTTCTTAATTTATGGCTACAATTCCAGTAGTCATAAATTGGGGGAGATTGTTGGGATTATGTTGTGAACTTGATGATAGTTTAAACAAAACACCTTAGTATATTTAACTTAGTGAATTTTGTAGCACTCGATGGATAATCAAATATAGTCACGACGGATGATTCAATATAGTCCCGACGGATGACAATTTGACATCCACCGGGTGGGTAGTTTATGTAATAATAAGTATTGTAGCACATTTCTGCAAACAACTTTGTGTAGATTCTGTAGGGATATTTGAGTCATATTGACTACTAGTGGATATGCAGAATAGGTTGATTAATTGTAAATATAAGATTTCTTGTAATTCTTTATAAGTTAAATAGAGTCAAGTGACAAATAGCTACCCGACGGATGATCAACAAAGCTACCCGACGGATGATCAACAAAGCTACCCGACGAATGACAAGCATATACCTGACGGATGATCAAATTCAAATATCTGTTGACAGTGACAACACAGTCACATGCGTTGAGTGTTTGCAAAAGGAATGTGGCAGCCTGTTAAGCAGGGATTTAAGAACAAAGAAACATTACAATTTCCATGCAAGTGTGAAGATATTCAAAGATGCTGGAATAGAATAGTGAAGCAGCATGGAGTTAGACTAGATATGTTTTGTTTTATAATCTTTTCTTGTTGTCATGTAAACTTGGTGATGTATAAACCGAGTGTAGCTAGTGGAACATTCAATAAAGCAAAAACATTTCAAAGAGAGATAAAAAAAGCTGTACTTGTCAAGAATATCTCTGTAGTTTGTTTGTTCTACTAGTAAGCAGCTGTGAGCTATTCAAGCTTCACAGGGTTCTCATTTGATATATATATATATATATATATATCTGGTGGATACTTTCAAATCCACCAAAAAGTTTTAAAAGCTTGTGTTTTTATTACTTTGTGTTTTGATTCATATTACGCATTCATTCCGCACTCTGCAAATCAAACACTTATATATTATCGAGTAAGAACTGTTTTAAAATCTTGAAAAAGTAGCCAAAATTACATTCAACCCCCTTCTGTAATTCTTGTTGTATTGTTAGGAAATAACAATAGATTTTAGCAATCCTTTTCTTTAGCACTAAGTCTCTGGGATCTTTGAAAAAAGCTATAGACCTTCCAAGCAGCTTCTTTTCATCTGGCCTAGGGGTTTCATATGATGATAGGTCTAGTGGATTTTTGTTTGAGGTTTTTGGATAATTTCTTTTTGGCTTAAAAATTACACTAGCCTTTGGAGACTTGATTGTTGAGGGTTGACCCATTTCTAAGTTCCCTAGGCTCATCTCATTGATTGAAATTTGTCTCAACTGAGAGAAGTGAGAAAAGACCTTGTCTTTCTTCTCAATTGGACCAAAATTATTTTGAATTTCTTCATCAATCTTCTTCCGTGTGTCATCCAGTTCTTTCTCAACTGCTGCAACATCAAGCTTTTTAGATTTCTCATTTGATTCCAACTTAGAAGCTGCTATCTTGATCAGATCAATGTTGTCCAAGGCTGGTGGCTTTGGGAAAGTAACTGCTGGAACAATTATTTTGCTTACTTGAATTTTGAGCAATTGCTCCCCCTCACTTGTTGACTCCCCTTGGCTAACTGGAATAATATCTTTCTCCCCCTTTTTGTTAGCATCAAGTTGAGTGGAGGAAGAAGTTTATGCAGCCACCAGTTTTTGAAGTAGCTGAGTTTGTTGGGCTTGATGTAGATGGATTGCAGTTATTGAGGCTTCCAGGGTTTTGAGTCTTATGTCCAAGGAGTTCATCATGCTGGCTAGATCAGAATTTTTCCCTGGTTGTCTATTGATGTCAAGCATGGCTGTGTTGGAAAATTAGCATTCAATCTTTCAGTAACATCCTTATTGACTTGATCAATTTCTGTCTTTAGCTCAGTGACATCCATATTTTGTTTAAGAGATTGAATTTGATGGAGTTGAAGAGAGTTTAAGTGTGATTTTAGAAGTCTCTTGGTGTTGGCATTTATGGTAGTTTGAAGAGCTGTTTGAGTTTCTTGAATGATGTGAGACAAAGTGGATTTGAAATGGTGCTCATCACATGTTTTGGAAAATACCCAAGATGGCATGTTTGATCTTGAGCTAGGGCATGTTTCCCCCTGTATCTATGACCTCTTCTTCATCATCATCTTCATCCCCAAAAATATCCTCGGAACCACCAATTTCATAGTCAATATCATCACTAGCTGTAGGTGGCATGGCTATTATGGCATCCTTATCCCTTTGCATAGAAGCAGTAGTGTACACCAAGTTGAGTGCTTCTCAGCCTCCTCATTGCCCTGTCCAGCCAAAAGTTGATATGTTGTAACAGGATGAGTAAATGTCTCAGCATCCAAAGAGATAAAATCTATGACAGCTTGATATTCTTGCTGAAACAGTTTCTCTTTTTCTGTATCACTGACATTTATTTACTCACTAGCAATTGTTTCCACCCTTATCTCTCATGTACCTGCCTTTCTCTCATATTCTCTCTATTTTTGCAGCAAGGGCTCCCCTTGTCTTCCCACTCTCACACCCTCACCTTCACCTACTAAGGTGGGACTCCACTCACTCACTTTTGCCAAGATGGAAGAAATAGCTTCCAGAGTTTCACTCTTTTCCTCTCCTTTTGCCTGAGAGCAACTCAGCCTCTCACTCAATTCACTCCATTCCCTCAGTCCTAAGAGTGATTGTACAACTACTAGATCATCTACACTTGTAACATTTGTTGAAGTTTGAAGTGGTGCAGTGATATTCAACGGATGAGGAACATCCGTCGAAATAGTAGTTGAGAGTTTCAATGGATGACTGCTGTTAAGCACATCCGTCGAGATACAATCACTTGTCAACAGATGAATAATATCCGTTGAAATAGTGGAAATAAAAGAGTTTGGAGTAGAGACTATTATTTAATTTGTGGTGATTGATTTGAGATATTGCACAAATATATCAGTAGTCTCAGAAAGAAATGGCAAGTGAGCCAACAAATCATCTAAAAGATGATGCTCACTTGCTTGGAATTTTGGCTCCTCCATAAGAGTTAGAGATGGAGAATCAGGAATTGATGTATGAATCATATCAACATCTAGTGAATGTATGGGTGAGTTTGATGTGTTAGGTGCTTCAATAGTTAAAGATTTTGGCTGTGACTCCACATTTAGTGGAGCCACATCAACCTGACTTTGAGAAGGTGCATGTACTGAGTCTTTGACTGCAGTAGGCACTGTGTGTGCACCCTGTGTATCCCCAATGGTTTTGGATTTCTTCTTTCTAGCATAAGTTTGGGGTGAGCTTGTGTCCCTTACCCTTTTGGCCTGTGCTCTTGGCTGAGAGCTTTGTTCAATAGTTACATCCTTTTGGGAGGATGCAACTAGCAATGAGCTAATTTCCTTATTAAGCACTGCAGTTTGTTGGGAAACTACAGTGTGGCTAGGCTGGGATTCACTCACCTCTCCAACCTTATTCTTGGGGCTTCTTTGATGTTCACCCTGTCCCTCACCAATCTCACTTCCCTTCACACTCCCCTCTTGGTTTTTAGTAGATTTTACAACTAGCTTCTATTGAGAGAAACTAGAGGGGATTTCTTTGACCTTGATTTTGAAACTTTTGGTTTTGTGGCTTGGGTAGGCATTTGTTTGGTCATTGTCACAGATGCCATTGCCACAGTTGTTTGCAAGGAAATAGGTTGAAAAGTAGTGGAGACAGAAGTGTTTACCTCACTTACCTGAGGCTGTTCAATGATGGGCATGCATACAAGTGGAACATCCTTGTGATGAATTGACCTGATAAGATCAACAATAACTCTTCTCTCTTAGACCCAACAAGCTAGCTTGTTTGTTGGGTTCTCAATTGAGAGATTCTCAGAAATAAAATTAGCTAGCATCATGAGAAATCTAGCATAATAGATATTCTTAGACCTTTTTTTAATAACCCCTAATTTACTCTCTATCTCATACATGACAGATGTGCTGAAATTGAAATACTTATCACTAAGAAGCATGTAAAGCATGTGAACTAGTGAGTAAGATACAGCATCAAAATTACTGACTTTTCCAGAAAACACTTTGATAAAAGAATCACACAAGAAACTCCATTGTTTTCTAAGGCCTAATCTTCTAACTTCACCTAACTTAGTGGCAGTTAGAGCATAACCCATAGAGACTAGCATGTTAGTTACATCAGTGTCTGTGTGTGGAGAAAGTGTGTTATTTTCAGGCAATTTAAAACATTTTTCTATTACATCACAGTTAACACAATGTTCATTACCTTTGAGCGTGAAGGTAATAGGCTTGTCCTTTGAATTGAACACATCTGTAATCCAAATTTCCTCAACAACTTCACAGTAAATGGTTTGGGACTCAAGCATGGCATAGCTCAGTTTACAGTTCAGTATGAAGTCCATCATATTGTGATAGTCTTCAGATGACGGAATTTGCTTATTCACCAGAGCCACAAAGTTATTCTTTTCATAGATGAACCCAGTTGAGGACATAATCTTGATTACGGGTGCCATTGTTGTGATTGAGATTAGTTGTAGAGAGAGTTTTTGCATTTGGGAAGAAGAAGTTAGAGAAATTTCTTTGAGATAGATAAAAATACACAATAGAAATGAAATTAGCTTTTATACTATCTCAGAAATTAACTGTCAAAAAGTAATAATTAAAATAAAGTGACCAATCAAATTTACCCAAAATAGCCGTTTAAAAATTAGAAAAACTGTCAAAATTCTAAGATTATCCGTTGAAATATACATACGGGCTGTAAGTAAATTCGACGGATGATGCTCAAAATTAACGGCTAAGGTTGTGTACAATTTGACGTATGATGAAAAAATTACCCAGTGTAATAATTGATACTTCTACGGATAATAAAGTTCAACCGATGTTCATTTTCAACTGATAATGAACATCCGTCGAGATATAAATTTTGACTTAGACAAAATTTACATTGCTGACTAGAAATATCAGATATTATTCTGGCTGCAATTCAATTAGCTTAGACCTCAAAATGGATTAGGAGTAATTAAGCATACCTAACTCACTTACCAACCTAGTGAAGGTGGATTCATCAAGTGGTTTGGTAAAGATGTCTGCAAGTTGTTTCTCACTTGGAACAAAATGAAGTTCCACAGTACCATTCATAATATGTTCTCTAATGAAGTGGTACTTTATGTCAATGTGCTTGGTTCTTGAATGTTATACTGAATTTTCAGTGATGGCAGTAGCACTTGTTTTATCACAAAAAATAGGAATCTTATTCACCTGAAGACCATAGTCTAACAATTAATTTTTCATCCATAAAATATGTGCACAGCAACTACCAACAGCAATATATTCAGCTTCAGCTGTAGAAGTAGAAACTGGATTTTGCTTTTTACTGAACCAGGATACTAGCTTGTTTCCTAGAAATTGACAGGTTCATGTTGTATTTTTTCTATCAATTTTACAACCTGCATAATTTGCATCTGAATAACCAGTTATATCAAAACCAGAATCTCTAGGATACCAAATGCCAAGTTTTGGTGTTCCTTTGAGATATCTGAAAATTCTCTTAATAGCTACTAAATGAGATTCTCTAGGATCAGCTAGAAATCTAGCACAGAGACAAGTAGCAAACATTATATCTGGCCTACTAGCTGTTAATTATAGAAGTGAGCCAACCATGCCTCTATATCTTGAAATATCCACAGACTTTTCAGTAGTGTTTAACTCAAGTTTAGTTGCAGTGGCCAAGGGAGTTTTGGCAGATGTGCAATCCATTAGATCAGACTTCTTCAAAATATCATAAATATATTTGGTTTGACTAATGAATATTCCATCACTAACTTGCTTAACTTGTAAACCAAGAAAGTAAGTTCGTTCTCCCATCATGCTCATTTCATATTTACTTTGCATCAATTTGGAAAACTTTTTGCAAATTTTTTCATCTGTAGAGCCAAATATAATATCATCTACATAAATTTGAACAAGTATACTAGAGCCATTAACATTTCTAAAGAATAAGGTTTTTTCAACAGTACCTCTAGTGAAGTGATTTTCTAAGAGAAACTTTGACAAAGTATCATACCAGGCTCTAGGTGCTTGCTTCAATCCATAAAGTGCTTTCAAAAGATAGTAGACGTATTCTGGAAAATTTGGGTCTTCAAAACCAGGAGGCTAACTGACATAGACTTCCTCCTCCAAATCTCCATTCAGACTAGCACTTTGACATCCATTTGATAGACTTTGAAATTGGCATGGGCTGCATAGGCTAACAAAATTTTGATAGCTTCAAGTCTTGCAACAGGGGAAAAAGTTTCATCAAAATCTATTCCTTCTTGTTAATAGTAGCCCTTAGCAATCAATCTAGCTTTGTTCCTTACAACTATGCCATTTTCATCCATTATCTTTCCACTTGCTGTCAATAGGATTCTTTCCTCTAGGCTTGGGTACCAGCTTCTATACTTTATTCCTTTCAAATTGGTTTAGCTCCTCTTGCATAGCCAAAACCCAATCAGGATCCAACAGAGCTTCTTCTACCTGTTTAGGCACTTCCTGAGATAGAAAGCTGCTATATAGACATTCATCTTGAGTTTCTTTCCTTGTTTGCACTCTTGAAGATGCATCACCAATGATCAGTTCAAATGGGTGATCTCTACTCCATTTTCTCTGTTAAGGTAGATTAGCTCTAGATGAAGAGGCCTCATTGTTGTTTTGATGTGTGACAAAGTTTTAATTAGAAGAAACTTCCCCTGAGTTTGTGGATCTTTGACTTGTAGTTGGGGTCGTTTCTGATTATGATCTGTATTGGCCCTCAATTTCTATTGATGATTCAACATATGTTGAATTCTGCCTTTCAACGGATGATTCAGATTGTCTTTTAACGGATGATGCACTTGGTCTTTCGACGGATCTTGAGTTGTGTGCTTCATTTGTTGTATACTTTTCTGCATTGTCCTTAGGTCTTTCTTCTTGATCACTTTCATCACCACTATCATCATAAATCATCTCAACAATATCAAATTTGAGGATTTTATGGAAATCTCCATCTTGCAGTCCTTCAATCTTTTTATCATCAAACACAACATGTACAGATTCCATAACAATGTTGGTTCTGAGATTGTAGACTCTATATGATTTTTCAACTGCATATCCAACAAAAATGCCTTCATCTAATTTGGCATCAAACTTCCCATGTTGATCAGTTTGATTCCTTAAGATATAGCATCTACAACCAAAGACATGAAGAAAGTTTAGTGTCAGCTTCCTATTCTTGAACAATTGGTAGGGTGTCATGCATTTTGCTTTATTGACCAAAGAAATATTCTGAGTGTAGCATGCAGTGTTTACAGCTTCAGCCCAAAAGTAAGTTGGTAACTTTGATTCTTCTAGCATTGTCCTTGCAGCTTCAGTAAGAGATCTTTTTTTTCTTTCCACCACACCATTTTGTTGTGGGGTCTTGCTGCTGAGAATTCATGCATGATCCCATTCTCTTCACAAAATGATCTCATCACAGAATTCTTGAACTCAGTTCCATTATCACTTCTGATTCTTCTTAATTTGAAATCAGGATGATTGTTGACTTGTCTTATGTGATTGATGATGATTTCACTAGCTTCATCTTTGGACTTGAGAAAATATGTCCAAGGGAACTTTGAGAAATCATCCACAATTACTAGACAGTACCTTTTCTTTGAGATTGACAATATGTTTACTTATCCAAACAAGTTCATATGGAGTAATTGTAGAGGTTCAATTTTTGAATCAAGCTTCTTTCTGAATGATGACTTGATTTGCTTTCCTTTCTGACATGCATCACACATTCCATCCTATGAGAATTCCACTTGAGGAATACCTCTTACCAAATCTTTCCTGACTAGCTCATTCATAGTCTTGAAGTTAAGGTGGGATAGCTTCTTGTGCCATAGCCAACTTTCATCTTGACTTGCCTTGTTAAATAGACAAGTGACAGATTCTGCATTTGATGAGTTGAAATCAGCTAGATACACATTCCCTTTTCTCACTCTAGTGAGAACCACTTTGTTGCTTCTCTTATTGGTTATAACACAGACTTCAGGATTAAATGTTACTCAACAAATTGTGCTTGAGTCCATCCACTAGGGAAACTTCCTCAATGATGATATTATCCTTTGAAATCAAGCCATATCCCACAGTATAACCCTTGCTGTCATCTCCAAAAGTGATAATTTGGAAAGATCTCTCCTTGAACTCTATGAGCAGGGTAGAATCTCCAGTCATGTGCCTTGAGCACCTACTATCCAAATACCAAAGGTTTTTTCTCTTTCCCTGATTACTGGATGAACGGACTTCTGTTTCATCTGATTTGGCCATAAGTGCTAGATTGACATAGCTTGTATCATCATCCTCTTCTAGTCCATCTGCAGCCCAATCATTTTCCTATGTGATGAAAGCCCTTTCCTTTTGCTTGAGAAACTCAAAGTATTTCTGTTTATAATCAACAGGTTCAAACTTCGTTTTTCCAGAATCAGGATTTCTGTATTTATTAGAAAAATGACCTGCTAAGCCACACTTCAAACACTTGAATTTAGACTTATCAACCATGTTTCTGTTTAACTTAGCTGCTCTAAAATTCTTCTTGAATTTGAGCTTGGAAAATCTCCTGGATAGAAAAATAAGATGCTCATCTATGTCATCCATGTCATCTTGACTAAGATTGTCTTCATGTTCAGCTACTAGCCCTTTTCACTTACCTTCACAAACTCTATGGTTTGGTGCAGATTCAACAGCTTCAACCTTTATCTCCTTCTCCTTTTCTTTCTCAACAACCAATGAAATGGATCCTCCCTTCTTTCTTCCTTTCTCCATCTTCTCATCTTGCTCTATTTCAAGCTCATAAGTCTTTAAAATCCCATACAGTCTACCCAAGGTGAATTCCTTGTAATCTTGAGAATTTCTCAATGAGACTGTCATAGGTTTCCATTCATTTGGCAGAGATCTAAGGAATTTGAGGTTTGAATCTTTTGTTTGATAGATCCTTCCATGCAATTTTAGAGCATTCAGTAATTTTTGAAATCTACTGAAAATGTCAGTGAGTGACTCACTTTCTTCACTGTGGAAATGCTCATATTTCTGAATCAAGAGTTACATTTTGTTTTCCCTTACCTGCTCAGTTCCATCACATATAACATGAATTGTATCCCATACATCCATAGCAGTTTTGCAGTTTATGATGTTGTCAAACATGTCACCATCAACACCATTGAACAAGATGTTCATGGACTTTTTATCCTTATGAACTTGTTCAATATCAGGATCAGACCATTCTAATCTAGGCTTTAGGACAGATGGTTCATTTCCTGTAGCAGTTCTCATAGGGACATGTGGAACTTTCTCAATGCAGTCCACATATACTTCATCTTGAGATAGGAGATGCAGGTGCATCTTCACCTTCTAATGGTGATAATTGTCTTTGTCCAGAAATGGAATCTTTACTCCAACATCTTTTCTGCTCATCTTTTTAGTTGTTGTGATCTTTAAACTCTTAGTTCTTCAAGAGCTTGCTCTGATACCAATTGTTATACCCAAACAATCTAAACAAGAATTACAGAATCGGGGTTGAATGTAATTCCGGCTTCTTTTTGGATTTTAAGAATGATTCTTCTACCAATAAATAACTGTGTTTGATTTGTAATGGTGCGGAATAAGAATATAACAGAAATAAAATCACAAAGCAATTAAATACAAGTATGTTGTGCATATGTTGTGTACTTGATGGTTTCATAAATAAAACATCTAAGTGGATTTTACTTAGTGAAATAATGTAGCACTCGACGGATAAGAATTATAGTCCCGACGGATAACTCATTATAGTCCTGACGGATGTTAACTAATTATCCGTCGAGTGAGTTGCTTATGTAATAATAAGTCTGTAGCACAGTTCTGTATACATCTTTGTATAGATTCTGTAGTAGCCTATAAGTCATGTTGACTTTAACTAGATATGCAGAGTAGGTTGATTAATTGTATATAAATGATGTCTTATAATTCTGCATAAGTGAAATGAAGTCAAGTGCCAAAATAGCTACCGACGGATGATTAACAAAGCCATCGACGGATGATCAAATGACTATCAACGGATGTTTAGCATAGCAGTCGACGGATGATCAATGAAGCCATCAACGGATGTTCAGAAAGTCGACGGATGATCATCCAACAGATGTTCATAAAATCCAACGGATGATCATATAAAGAATTCAAACAGCAGTTGAACAGTGAAAGCTGAGCACAGCCGTCGAGATGTATACAAATCTACTGTGGAAGCCCATTAACTGGGTAATAGAGGACGAAAAGCAGCAAAGCTTAAGACTGATAGTTTTTATATTTATTCAGTCTTTTTGACTTTGTAATTTTGGTAATATATAAACCAAGAACGTAGCAAATAGAAAGTGTTGAGAAAAAAAAATAGAGAAATCTTTGTAAGCAAAATCCTTAGTATTTCCCTGTATTCTCAGCAGTTCAATTTGTGAGCAGCTGTGAGCATTCTTGCACACAGAGTCCTCTCGATATATAATATATATCTCTGGTGGAATTGTTTAAATCCACCAGAAAGTTTTTAAAGACTCTTGTTTTTAATTACTTATGTTTTGATTCAATTAAGTTTCTATTCTGTATTGTGCTAATCAAAACATTATATCTATATTCGAGTTGAACATTTTTATTTCGAGAAAAAGGTTCAAGAATTCCATTCAACCCCCCTTCTGTAATTCTTGCTATATTGTTAAGGGACTAACAATTGGTATCAGAGCAAGCTCTTAATCTACAAAGAGTTTAAAGATCAGAACAATTCAGCAAGATGAACAAGAAAGACGTTGGAGTCAAGATTCCTTTTCTAGATAAAGATAATTATCATCATTGGAAGGTAAAGTTGCATCTTCATATGCTTTCTCAAGATGAGGCCTATGTGGACTGCATAGAAAGAGGTCCTCATGTTCTAATGAGAGCTGCAACAGGAAACGAGCCATCTGTTTCCAAACCAAGGCATGAATGGTCTGATCCTGACATTGAACAAGTCATGAAGGATAAAAAGGCCATGAACATTCTGTTCAATGGAGTTGATGCAGACATGTTTGACAACATTATAAACTGCAAAACTGCCAAGGAAGTCTGGGATACTATATAGATAATCTGTGATGGCACTGAACAAGTTAGAGAAAATAAATTGCAGCTCTTGATTCAGCAATATGAGCATTTTCATAATGAGGAAAGTGAGTCACTCACTGACATTTTTAGTAGATTTCAAAAACTACTAAATGCTCTTAAGTTGCATGGAAGAGTCTACCAGACTAAAGACTCTAATCTGAAATTTCTCAGATCTCTTCCAAAGGAATTGAAACCAATGACAATCTCATTGAGAAACTCACAAGATTATAAGGAGTTTACTTTGGAGAGACTGTATGGCATCCTGAAGACCTATGAACTTGAGATAGAGCAGGATGAAAGGATGGAGAGAGGAAAGAAGAAAGGAGGATCCATTGCACTAGTTGCTGATTTGGAAAAGGAGAAGGAAGTGAAGATGGAAGCTGTAGAATCAACTTCAAAGGTCTGTGAGAATAAGGGCAAGGGGCTTGCAGCAGAAAGTGAAGATTCATTGAGCCAAGATGACATGGAGGACATTGATGAGCACCTAGCATTTCTTTCCAGGAGATTTGCCAAGCTCAAGTTCAAAAAGAACTTTGGAGCAACCAAGCCAAATAGAAACATGGTGGATAAGTCAAAATTCAAATGTTTCAAATGTGGCTTGGCAGGGCATTTTGCAAATGAGTGTAGAAAGTCATATTCCGGTAAGAAAAGGTTTGAGTCTGTGGATTATAAGCAAAAATACTTTGATCTACTCAAAAAAAAGGAAAGGGCTTTTATTACACAAGAGAATGACTGGGCAGCAGATGGTTTGGATGAAGATGAGGATGTCAGCTATGTCAATCTAGCCCTAATGGCCAAGTCTGATGAAACAGAGACAAGTTCCTCAAGCAATCAGGTAATTACTACAAACCTTGCACATTTATCTAAAGCTGAGTGTAATGATGCCATAAATGATATGTCTACAGAATTATATCATTTGCGTGTTACACTTAAGTCTCTTACTAAAGAAAATGCTAAAATCAAAGAAAACAACTTGTTTTTAAGTGAGAGGAATAATGTGCATGAGTCTCAGTTTATAGATTTTGAGAAATTAAGAATTGAGTGTAAGATTGCTAAGGAGGAATTAACTGAGTCCTTGAAAAAGGAAGAGATTTTAAAGAAGCAGCTCGAGCGTGAACAAGAGGTGATTAAAGCATGGAAAACATCCAGGGATGTCCATGCTCAAATTACCAAAGTTCAAGGAATTGAGTCTTTTTATGATGAAGCCTGGAAAAAGAATAAAGAGAAACTAGAACCTAATTTGGTAGATGGTTTGCTGACAGATGTAGACTCGACGGATGATGAGGATTATCCGTCGGATAACAAAAAGTGTTATCCGTCAAAAGATGAAAAAGCTCATCCGTCGGCTGTGAGCAAGCCCATTAGCAAAGCCAAACTAATCAAGCTAAATGAGAAGTATGGGTCTGTTTCCAAGAACTTTGTTTCAGGAGAGTCAAGTCAAGTTAAGAAAGGGAGAAAGGCTAATGTTGGTCACATGACTGTCAAACAGTTGAGTGACAGACTTGAGAGAATTGAGGTAAAAACAGAGATTAAAAGGAAAAACAATAGGAATGGTGAAAGGCATATATCATAGCCTATTTGTTTATTCGAGGATTTAACTCAACTCAAATAAGAATGTAATAAGTAAATAGTGGATCTATCGTCAGAGAGATCTCACAAAGTAACATCTGTCAAAGGGTTAAGAAACATTATTCATCTACAGACTTGAAGACTTAATTCACTGGAAGAAGCTCAAGAAATTGATCAAGCCTCAGTGATATAAATCAAGATTGTGGATTTAATCAAGTGACAGAGATCTCGTCAGGGTATCAATTAATTACAAGGATTTAGTCTGAAGAAAATCAAGAGTATCAAGGTCAAGGCTTGAAGAAACGTCACGGAAGTTAGTCACTCATGAACCAGACAGTACATCGAGTGTCAACATTGAAGTGGTGGAATTGATTCATAATTGACAGTAATTTTCAGAAGATTTTCAGAAGAATGGTTGCTGCTCAAGATTAGTATTAATTCTCTATTAATTAATTAAGTCAAATAATTTAATTAAGAAAATAAATTATATCTGAAAAGATTAATTTATTGATTAATTAAATTAATTGATTAATTAATTCAGAATTAATATTAAGGATTTTCAGAATTGTTATTAGATTAAAATCTATTAATAATTCAGTAAGATAATTTGATTTGAACTACTATAATAATCGGTATGACAATTGATAGTCATACCGAAAGTCTTGCTAGTTCATTCTGATTGTCTTGCTAGCTATTGGGATTGTCTTGCTAGTTCAAAAGGATAGTCTCACCGAAAGTCCTACCAGTTCAAATGGATTGTCATGCCAGTTCATTTGATTGTCTTGCCAAAAGTCTTGCTGATTCAACTGGATTGTTTTGTTTACTTAAACAACAAAAAAGCAGAAGACATTCATGCAATAATTCAAACAGAACACACAAGTCAAGAACAAGCAGAAAAGAAAAACAAGCAGCAATATTTCAATTTTTTCATTTGCTTTATTCAAGATCAAAATTCTAGATTGTAAAATTAAATCCAAACCACTAGAATTATTTATCTTGTTCTTGTGTAACAATCTAGCGGATTAAAATCCCTAGAACTTAATCTCAAATCGCATTTAGTATTTGATCTTTTCATTGCAAAAATATAAAAAGTTCATGTCAAATTTATTCTAGATTTGTAATAATTGATTTGAGATTGATCCCTTGTAAACGATACCGTTGTTGTAACACCTTTCAAGTTTAATAAAAGTTTTATTTAACTTGAATTTTGTTTCACTTTTTTTATTCCGCATTTTATTCGATTAAACGGTATTGTTTGTATTCAACCCCCCTTCTACAAATAAATTGGGACCTAACAATTGGTATCAGAGCCTTCTGATTAACGTACAAATCAAGATCCTAGACTTTTGTGTTTCTTTCACTCCTTGAATTTTTTATTCACTCAAAAATTCATAATGACTACACAAAAAGTTGGAACCGTTAAAATTCCACTATTCGATAAAGAAAATTATATCATGTGGAAGAAGAAGATGCTATTGTTTTTACAAGTTGCTAATCCCAAATATCTGCAAGTGTTAAAGAAGGGTCCAAAAATTCCAATGGTTATTGAACCAGAGGTAATAGAAAATGATGTGGTGATCACCAAAGTTAGAACTTATGTGAAGAATCCTGAGGATTTCTCTCCTGCTGAAATAGAAGAAGCCTCCCTGGATGCTAGCCTTCAATTAATTTTAGTAGATTCCCTTGATCCCTTGATGAATAGACATGTGATGAATTGTAAAGATTCCAAACATATCTGGGAAACTATTGAGGTTATTAATAAAGGCACAGAGGAAGTTAGGGAGAACAAGTTAGAAATCCTAACCTTTGAGTATGAATACTTTAAATCCAATCCAGGAGAAGGAATCACTGAAGTGTTTGAGAGGTACAATGCATTGATCAACAACCTGAACATTAATGGTAAATACAATTCCATCAGGGAGGTCAACAAAAAGTTCCTTTTAACACTGCCAACTCATCTCGAACATAGAATCACTGCCATAAGAGAAGCAAGAGATCTGAGTGAGATTTCTTTCGATAGGCTCTATGGTGTGTTAAAGACTTATGAGTTGGAGTAGTTTCAACAGAAGGAAGTTTACGGGAAAGGAAGAGTGGTCAGCACGTCTACTGCTCTAGTAGCTGATGAACAACAACAACAACCACAATATCAACAACAATCTCAACAGACAGAAAGAATGGTATAGTCTTCCAAGGTTAAAGAAAATGTGATAGTAGCAGAATTTGATCCTCCTACTACAAATCAATCAGGAGATGATTTTTATTCCTTGGAAGAACTGGAGCAATTGGAGGATGAATCAATGGCCCTAATTGTCAAGAGATTCTCAAATGTCAGATTCAAAAGGAATCCCAAGTTCAAGTACAAGTCCAACTACAACAGATTCCAGAAAGGTGGATCTTCATCCTCTAACACCAGCAGTGGTGGGTATAAAACAGGGATGGTTGATCGAAGCACCATTCGATGCTTCAACTGCAATGAGTTGGGACACTTTGCCACAGAATGCAGGAAGCCAAAACAAGTTAGGAAGAACTCTTACGATTCTAATCAGAAGAGTAAATCTGAAAGGGCTTACCTGGCAAAGGGAAGAAGCTGGGATGATACTGACAGTGAAGATGAAGAAGTTGGGAATCTTGCTCTCATGGCTAGTGATACAAAAACCTCATCGTCAAGAAAAGAGGTAAAATTTACTGATGCTGAATTAGTTTATCATCTAGGAGGTTCCTTAGATTGTGCTCGTCGTGATAATGAATTGTTAAATCAACAAATCAAAGACCTTGAGAAAGAGGTCAATGAATTAAGACTTGTGCACATTAATCAAGATAAATTAAAAGAACAAGTATCTTTTCTAGAGAATAGAGTTGACTGTTATAGACAACTTGAAACTATTCTCAAAGACAAGATCACCGGTCTTGAGGCTAAGGTTAAAACTTACTTTAATTCTTGTTCGAAGTCCAAAGAGTTTTACAATAAGCAAGCTGTTAATCAAACATCTGGAATAGGTTATGATTATAATGCTGCTATTGGAAAATTAGGCATAAACTCCCCTCCTCATGTCTGTGCTAAAGGCAAGGAAGTACCACATGTGCTTAAGGGTGTTGACGAACCCCTCTATAAAGAATCAATTGTTGAACCATTTGATGAGACCTCTTTTATTATTCAAGAAGAAATCCGTGCTGAAGATAATGCTAATGAGAAAGCTGTCTCCAAGTCAAGTGTGTCAAAAGTTCCAGTCAAGGTTGTGAAAGCAACTGAGGCTAACTCAGACACACATGAGTTGGATAACACAAATGCCATGTCTACCATGCATAAGTTGCCTATTGTTAATCCCTCTCATAAAGCATGTGGTGTTCCTGATTGTATGTCTTGTGCTTTTAATCTGATGTATGCTTATTTTAATGGTAAGCATGTTTCTAATGATAAGACTACTCCTCGTCAGCATGTGAATAATAGAAAGCATGATAGGTCTAAGACTGCTAGTCCTCCTAAAGCTAGAAAGGAGATATTTGTGCCTAAGCCTAAACAGAAATTTGTCAAGGCTGTTCACAAGGTCAAATGTCCAGTCATTGAGAAAGTTGAGAATATTAAAATTAAGAATGTTGTTTTGCCTGATAAAGGCCAATTTTACAAATATGCCGGACCCAGCCAAGCTTGGGTTCCGAAGAAGGTCTAATCCATTTGTATTGCAGGGCATTAAACAGGTACAACCGGTAGTGTGGATTCTTGACAGCGGATCGTCAAGATATATGACCAGAGATAGAGCCCTGCTATCAAATGTGGTTGAGAAAGCTGGCCCAGTGGTTACCTTTGGAGATAACAGCAAAGGTTTAATGGAGGGATATGGCTGTTTGCTAGCTGGAAATGTTATCATTGAAAATGTGTATGTTGTGCAAGGACTTGAACACAATCTGCTTAGCATTAGTCAGTTCTGTGACAACGGCTACAATGTTTTATTCGACAAGCTGAAGTGTCAGATTCTGCACAAGAAAAGTGAAAAACCCTCCTTGATGGGAATCCGGAAAGGAAATCTGTTCGTAGCTGACATGAACTCTGGAAGCAATCCTGAAGTCAATTGTTTCTATGCAAAGGCATCGTCAGATGAGAGTTGGCTATGGCACAAGAGACTTTCTCATCTCAATTTCAAAACAATGAATTCTCTTGTCAAAAGAGAATTGGTCAGAGGTCTGCCTCAGCTGGAATTCTCCCCAGAAGGACTATGTGAGGCTTACCAGAAAGGAAAGTCAAAGAAAGCAAGTCACAGAGGCACTGACACATCTTCCATAACTGGTGTTCTGCAATTATTGCACATGGATTTATTTGGACCAGTTAATGTCCTTTCGATGTCAAAGAAGTGTTACTATCTTGTGATAGTTGATGACTATTCCAAGTATATGTGGGTTTTATTTCTTCACTCTAAGGATGAAACACCACAAGTTGTGATTGATCATATCAAGATGATTGAGTTAGATTCTAATATCCCTGTTAGAGCAATAAGGTCAGATAATGGAACAGCATTCAAGAATTCACTTCTCAATGGTTTCTGTACAGACAAAGGGATTACCTGACAATTTTCAGCTCCTAGAACCCCTCAGCAAAATGGAGTGGTAGAAAGGAAGAATCGTACATTGATTGAAGCTGCAAGAACGATGTTAAGTGAATCAGGTCTTCCAATGTACTTTTGGGCTGAAGCTGTCAATACTGCATGTTATACTCAGAATCGAACTCTAATCAACAAAGACTTTATGAAAACTCCTTATGAGATTTTGAATGAACAGAAACCTTCTATCAAATACTTTCATGTATTTGGTGCCAGATGCTTCGTGCTCAAGGATGGAGATGATCGTCATGGTAAATTCGAGGCAAAGGCATATGAGGGTATTTTTGTTGGATATGGAAGAAGATCATACAGAGTGTATATCATTGATCAACACAAAGTAACTGAAAGTGTCAATGTTACATTTGATGACACTAAACTCCCTAGTATCCAAACTGAAGATCCTTCTGAGAAACTGAAGTTTGATGATATGTCAGATTCAGAATCAGAAAATGGTCAGGAACCTGAGGTTGTTGCTGGTGAAGAACCTGTTAATCATGATGATACTCAAGGTAATAGTGATGGAAACTTTGGCAACAATGGAGATACCACTGCTACTGACGGAGAATCTTCAAGTCAACATGGCAACAACTCAGGGGGAGATGCTGAAGGATCATCTAGTAGGACACAACATCCCAATGAATTTCAAGGCGAATCATCAAGATCAAATCTTCCAAGACTGACTGTCTGGAATAAAGCTCATCCTTTTGAGTTGATTATTGGTGATCCAGATGTTGGAGTCAGAACTAGACGTGCTACTCAAAATGAGTGTCTGTTCTCAGGATTTCTTTCTAAGATGGAACCTAAGAAGATTGAGGAAGCACTGACTGATCCAGATTGGGTGATTGCTATGCAAGATGAAATCAATCAGTTTGAAAGTCAACAAGTCTGGAAACTGGTACCTAGACCTTCACACAAGAAAGCTGTTGGTACTAGGTGGGTATTCAGGAATAAACTAGATGAAGATGGTGTGGTTACAAGAAACAAAGCAAGACTGGTAGCAAAAGGGTATTCACAAGCTGAAGGCATTGATTATGATGAAACCCATGCTCCAGTGGCTAGACTAGATGCCATCAGGATATTTTTGGCATTTGCAGCATTCTCTAACTTTAAAGTTTATCAAATGGATGTCAAGAGCGCCTTTCTGAATGGAAAGCTGGATGAAGAGGTATATGTAGAGCAACCTCCTGGTTTTGAAGATCCAGATCATTTGGATTTTGTCTTCTTTCTTTTTAAGGCTATCTATGGGCTCAAACAGTCTCCAAGAAAATGGTATGACACTCTCTCTAAATTTCTTATTAAAAATAGCTTTATTAGAGGTGTCATAGACAAAACTCTCTTTTCTAAAAAACATAAGAATGATACTATATTAGTCCAAGTCTATGTGGATGATATAATATTTGGGTCTACTAATGATAATCTCTGTAAGAGATTTGCTAAGTTAATGCACAGCAAGTTTGAAATGAGCATGATGGGAGAGCTGAAGTTCTTTCTTGGATTACAAGTAAATCAAAGGTTAGATGGAACATTTATTTGTCAATCCAAGTATCACAAGGAACTCCTCAAAAAGTACAATCTAGAGGATTCTGCATCAGCAAGGACTCCATCAACTACAGCTGTCAAGCTTGGACCATGTGAAAACTCCATTAAGGTAGATGTCACAAGCTACAGAGGTATGATTGGCTCGTTACTCTATCTTACTGCAAGTAGACCAGATATTATGTATGCTACATGCTTATGTGCAAGGTTCCAAGCGGATCCTAGAGATATTCATCTCGTTGCTGTTAAACGAATCTTAAGATATCTTAAGGGAACACCAAATCTAGGTATTTGGTACCCTAAAGAATCTGGTTTTAACCTTATTGGATATACAGATTCAGATTATGAATGAAGTGTTGTTGATAGGAAAAGCACCTCAGGGAGTTGTCAATTCCTAGGTAGCAGACTAGTCTCGTGGTACAGCAAGAAACAGCAAACAGTTTCCAACTCAACGGCCGAGGCTGAATATATTGCTGCTGGAAGCTGCTGTGCTCAGATCTTGTGGATTAGGAACCAGCTACGAGACTATGGCTCTGTATTGAACAAAATTCCTATTTTATGTGACAATACAAGTGCAATAGCCATCACCAACAACCCTGTGCAGCACTCGAGGACAAAGCACATTGACATCAGGTATCATTTTATTAGAGAGCACGTCATGAATGGTACTGTTGAACTATTTTTTGTTCCAACAGAAGAACAAATAACAGATATTTTCACTAAACCACTTGATGAATCCACATTTACCAGATTAGTTGGTAAATTGGGTATGTTGAATAGTTTTAGTGATTAATCTAGTTAATATCTGAGATCTGTTCTTGAATGAATTTACAAATGAATTTTTCATAAATGAAAAATTCATTTGCAAATTTATTTTATCATTTTATCATATTTCTTGCTTATTTCTATGTAATTTTTATTATCTTATCTTATTTATTTACTCAACTTGTTAATTTTAATATCTAAGAATATTTTATTTTCTCTAAAAATATTTTTCTATGAATTTAATTTGTTAAAATTCAAAAGAAATCTATTTTTGGATTGAAAATATTATTATCTCTGAAATATTTTAATTATGAAAATATTTTCTGCAATATTCATTTCAGTTTTCTGAAATTGAAATATTTTATATATTCTGTTTTTTTTATTATTATGTGTTTTTAACAGTTTTTATGTTAATTATTCAGTATATGTAAATACTTAATTTATCTTATACTAGAATGACAATCGGCAAGATAATTGAAATTGTCTTGCTGAAAGTCATTTCAGTAATAATGCTTGGTTATTTTTAAAATCAGTTTAATTTTATAACTGGCAAGACAATCGGTATGACTATTGATTGTCATGCCATTAATAAAATTAATATCAGATATATTATATTTTATTTTGTACTGGTATGACAATCGGTATGACTATCAGATTGTCATACCAGTTATATATTGTTATTTGTTTTATTTTTTTGTTTTTTTTGTCTTTAAGCTGGTGTGACAATTGGTATGACAATCGGTATGACAATCCGATTGTCATACCAGTTATACTACTTAATCGTTTTTGTGTGTGTTTTAATTTTCATCAGTTCAGTTCTATAGTTTTTTTTAAAAAAAAAAAATTCAACAGTCTTTCAGTTTTTTTTTCTCTCTTCTCTCTCTCTCTCATATTCGAATCAAACTCAACTGCTTCCTTGTCTTCCTCGCTCGAGTTTTTACTCAGCATACAAAAATCATCACTCCTGTGATATATACATACAAGTATATACATACAGAAGTGCTGTTGAATTTTTGTTAAAAAAATCAGTTTGTGTTTGTTGATTTTGGGTATTTTTAATTTTAATTTTAATTTCTATTTTGTGTCTTTTGGCTTTTCAAATCTGTGTGTGTGAGTTAAGAATTTTAACGAGACACATTTCTATCTAAATTTTTCGATTATAATTAATTTAATTCGAATTAATAAATTAATTTAATTAATTCGAATTTTCTTAATATTATTCTTAAAATTCTGAAAGTGTGTGTCTTATTATTATTTTTAAATGGCTCTCAATTTCCAAATTGTTTCGCATTATCTTGTTGGTTATTTTAATCCAGAAAAATGTGATGTGGAAAAATTTATGCCATGGATTAGATTTTTAAATGACCATTCGATTGTTAGCTCTGTTATTAAATCAAATGTGATTTTAAATGTCGATCTGCTTAGACTGATTTGCACAACCTCTACTGTGGCCGATGATTCAAAATCTTTTTCATTCACCGTGGCAAACACACAGTATGTAGTTGATGAAACAGTCATCAATCGAGCGTTAAATTTTCCATTGGACAATTTCTGTAATTTACCCTCTGAAAATGATATCACAAACTTTTTCCATGCTATTCACTATCAGGGGGTGATCAATTTAACCAAACTTTCAAAATCCAATTTGGTGTCTGAATGGGACATTTTCTTCGATACACTTTCAAAAGTGTTTGCCAACTGCACTAAATCCAACTTTCACAACATCACTTCCACTCTGCAGTATATTGGTCTTGCGGTTGTTTTCAATCAAAGGATCAATTTTGGCAAACTACTTTTTCCCATTCTCTTGAGACGTCTCACTACTGCTTTACGTGATCATTCTACAAATCGTAGGGTCTCGTGTTACTATGCTCGTTTTATCATGCTTATAGCAGATCATCTTCTCACACCTAAGCACAAAGCCCTTTTTGCTAACTCTGCAGTAACCGAACCCCCTCCTGTAAGCAAAAAGATTTACACCCGCCAAGACACAACCTTCAAATTCATGCAAGTTCCAGTACTTGTATCTGCTTTCATGGCCACTTATTTCCCTTACCTATTTTCAATCTTCCTGATCATGAACAACAACCTCAACCTCCAGTGGTTCAAGCCACCCAGGCTCCTCCAACATCAGATGCTCTTCCATTACAGGTAGTAATTCCTCACTCTCACTCCATTCCTACTTCTGTTGAAAGACCCCCAGTGGTCGATAGGACTAACCATGAAGTTGTAGAACCACAGCTTCAATCCCAGGTCATAGAGCCAAACACAGAGTCACAACCTATCTCAACCTCTCCCCCACTGTCTAAAATATTACCCAGAAGGTTAATAGGAAGTAGTGTATTGTTGAATGTGAGTGAACCCTCAGCTCTGCCTCCTCCCAAGAAAAGAAGAACATATACTGAGGCATCTGAAAGCCCATCCTTGTCCTCCCAACAGGACATGGACTTTGAAATGGCCAATGAACAGTTACTAGAGACATTCTCTCAACAGGATGAATCTATTGAAATTCGCCATAGGGCCATGGCATCCTGTACTGAGTCAAGCACAATTCCATTACTCACAATGGAACCATACATACCCGTAGATGATACTCAGGACACGGAGCGAGGAGTGCACATAGAGTCTGTTACAGTGCCTGCCATAGTTACGGCAGAAGAGCAGTCATATGCTTCTGAGGGAAAATCTGACTCTCAGCCACCTTTAATAGAGTCATTTTCTCCCCTCCCAGATCTAACACCTCTGGCTCCCTCACGGGATTCTCCACTCGCAGATTTATCTGGAGAAAGTGGAGGGCAACTCGGTCAATCTATCCCTGAAACAATTCAGACATCTATTTCAAATGAACTGATAGTATTGACTGAGGATAGGGACTCGCGAATTCCCATTGCACCACCACTGACCTCTCTTGAAGAGGCTAGGGTGATTTTAATTGCAGGTACAGAAGAACAGCAACAGGAAGACTCCTCACGAGCAATTATATTGAGAGAAACACAAGCATGTGAGGTGAGTGAACCAAACACGAGTGAAATTCAGGTGAGAGCACACACAGACACAGACACTGAAAACCTGTTAGCTCAAATTGCTGCTTTAAAAGAAGAACTTGCTAAAAGCCAACTGAAGCTAAATCATTCAAAGCACAAGTGGTTGAACGGTCTTCTTCTTCCACCTCTGTCAACAATCAGCTGGCACTCATCAGGAATGATATCTCAGATCTCAAGACCATTGTCATACCAAAGCTCAATTCCATTCAGGAAACTCCAACTTTATCAGCTGATGACATTTCTAACTTCTGCTCTCTACATACAAGAATGACTTCTCTTGAAGACCTGGTTGAAATGAATCATACACTGGACTCCTCCAGATTTCTAAAGATAGAAACGGGCATGGAACATCTTAATGAAGGAATGAAACACTTGTATTTCATGATCAAGAATTCTCACTGCCCTAATGAAGAACAAAGAACTTAGTTTGAAGGGCCGTCTGTTGGAGGCTCAGGCTCTGGAGGTGATGGAGGTCATGGAGGTTCTAAAGGAAAGTCAGTAGAGGATCCCTCAACTAAGGGGGAGAAAGGGAGTAGTGGAAAGGTAAAAGAAAAAGATACCTCTGCTGGAGACAAAGGAAAGGCTGATGATATCTACTACAGTGGAGAACAGGATGACTTTGATATTTTTGACATTCCCACTGAACCAGTCTTGGAAGATAAAGATGGTTTATTTGAAGCTGAAGAGGAAAGTGATTTTGGAGAATGGGAAGAGGAAGCTACAGTGGATCCTATCTTTGAGAAAGAGTTTCAGCAGCAGCAGTCAGAGATGAAAAGAAAAGAAGCTGAACTCAAAAAGGTCTCCCAAATCATTGACATGAGGAAAGACATACAAAGAACAGAAACTCTTCAAAAGCAACATCTTCATGACATTAAGGCTCAAGAAAGGAGAAGAGATGTCAGACTGAAGATTGGTGAAAAATGGGATGAAGCTAGGAGAGTACTTGATATGCCTCAGCTGAGCACTAACAATGATAGGCAGTTCCTACATCTTCTTGACAAGCTGGAAATCTCAAATCCTAACAATGACATGTACATGAATGCTATCAAGACTGAAGTCTCAAGGATCACAGCTGCTTTTGACAGATCCCTAAATGAGATGAGCATTTTTGTATATTGTCAGAGTGAAGGATCTTTCAAGGTGTCACTTCATCTGTTTGAGAATCGTTCTTTGTCATAGATTTGGGTTCTTCTCAACAAAGTAAAAAGAAGCTCAGAATTGAATGAAGTTCTTCGAGAAAGACTTAAAGAGTTTGCCAGCAGGGCTAGTCCTCAAGTGGTCAACAATCCTCATCAGGTGAGATTCTTTAAGTCTGATTGTCTTCAAATCTGTCAGCTAGATGTATAATCTCTTAAAGACTACTCAGCTAGGTATCTGGTCTGGATGGAACATCATTTAAGAACTGCTGGATACTCATCCATGTTGAAGACTCAAGCTGCTGATTTGATTCAAGCTTATTGTGAAAAGAATATTAAAAGGTACAATCAGTTCAAGAATAAGCTGAAGTCAGTTGGAGTTCAACCAGTCAGACCAGCAAGCTTCACTACAGAAAAGGATCGTGTCTTTGACAATAAGTTGCTTCAAGATCTAGAAGAAGGTGAAGTCAGAAGAGAAGACAACTGAAGTCAATTAGCTCAAAACTCAATGTAATATAATTAAAGCTTTATGAATCAAGATAGACTAATGTAGTTATATGTTCAGGCTAGAGGAACATCTATCTTGTATTCACTTGTAAATTTCCTATAGAATCTGGAAAATGTTAAATATAATCCAGAACTTTTCTGCTATTTACTTTGCATTACTGTTTATATCTTTTTCTTATTTGTTAGTTGAGTTATCCTCTAGGTATTTGTTGTTATTGTCTAACAAGCAAATAGGGGGAGATTGAAAGGCATATGTCATAGCCTATTTGTTTATTCGAGGATTTAACTCAACTCAAATAAGAATGTAATAAGTAAATAGTGGATCTATCGTCAGAGAGATCTCACAGAGTAACATCTGTCAAAGGGTTAAGAAACATTATTCATCTACAGACTTGAAGACTTAATTCACTGGAAGAAGCTCAAGAAATTGATCAAGCCTCAGTGATATAAATCAAGATTGTGGATTTAATCAAGTGACAGAGATCTCGTCAGGGTATCAATTAATTACAAGGATTTAGTCTGAAGAAAATCAAGAGTATCAAGGTCAAGGCTTGAAGAAACGTCACGGAAGTTAGTCACTCATGAACCAGACAGTACATCGAGTGTCAACATTGAAGTGGTGGAATTGATTCATAATTGACAGTAATTTTCAGAAGATTTTCAGAAGAATGGTTGCTGCTCAAGATTAGTATTAATTCTCTATTAATTAATTAAGTCAAATAATTTAATTAAGAAAATAAATTATATCTGCAAAGATTAATTTATTGATTAATTGAATTAATTGATTAATTAATTCAGAATTAATATTAAGGATTTTCAGAATTGTTATTAGATTAAAATCTATTAATAATTCAGTAAGACAATTTGATTTGAACTACTATGACAATCGGTATGACAACTGATAGTCATACCGAAAGTCTTGCTAGTTCATTCTGATTGTCTTGCTAGCTATTGGGATTGTCTTGCTAGTTCAAAAGGATAGTCTCACCGAAAGTCCTACCAGTTCAAATGGATTGTCATGCCAGTTCATTTGATTGTCTTGCCGAAAGTCTTGCTGATTCAACTGGATTGTTTTGTTTACTTAAACAACAAAAAAGCAGAAGACATTCATGCAATAATTCAAACAGAACACACAAGTCAAGAACAAGCAGAAAAGAAAAACAAGCAGCAATATTTCATTTTTTTCATCTGCTTTATTCAAGATCAAAATTCTAGATTGTAAAATTAAATCCAAACCACTAGAATTATTTATCTTGTTCTTGTGTAACAATCTAGCGGATTAAAATCCCTAGAACTTAATCTCAAATCGCATTTAGCATTTGATCTTTTCATTGCAAAAATAGAAAAAGTTCATGTCGAATTTATTCTAGATTTGTAATAATTGATTTGAGATTAATCCCTTGTAAACGATACCGTTGTTGTAACACCTTTCAAGTTTAATAAAAGTTTTATTTAACTTGAATTTTGTTTCACTTTTTTTATTCCGCATTTTATTCGATTAAACGGTATTGTTTGTATTCAACCCCCCTTCTACAAACAAATTGGGACCTAACAAATGGTAAAGTAGGGATTAACAAACACAATAACTACACACCTGATAAATATGCTCCTAGAAAAATCTGTGTCAAGTGTGGTAGTGTAAATCATCTGTCTGTTAATTGCAAATCTGTCATGCCTACTCCCATGTCTGTTCAGTCTCAATTTCTTAACATAAATGCCATGCCTCCCATGCCTGTTAATGCTATGCCTACACAGAATATGAATGCACAGTTTGCTAATATGCCATTTACACCTAATCCATATTATGCTGCATACAGTATGCCTCAAATGCCATTTAGCATGCCTTACTAGAATAACATTTTTACCCCAAGCATGCCATTTCCTGTTATCCATAATATGCATGATAATTCTGTTGCATTAAATGGTTTCAAAGGCCCAACCCAAATGACTAAGGAAGAATCTGAAATTCCTAAGTCAAATGAGTTAAGACCTAAGAAACAGAAGAAGAAAGCTAACAAGGCAGGACCCAAGGAAACTTGGGTACCAAAATCAACTTGATTTGATTTTGATGTGTACAGGGAAACAGAAGGAATATTTGGTACTTGGACAGTGGTTTTTCAAGACACATGACTGGTGATTCTACCCTGCTCACAGAGTTTAAGGAGAGAGCTGGCCCAAGTATTACTTTTGGAGATGACAACAAGGGTTATACTGTGGGATATGGCTTGATTTCAAAGGCCAATGTCATCATAGAGGAGGTTGCCTTAGTGGATGGTCTTAAACACAATCTGTTGAGTATCAGCCAGCTTTGTGACAAAGGCAATTCAGTAACCTTCAACAAAGAAGCCCGTGTTGTGACTAATAATCAAAGCAAAAAAGTGGTTCTCACTGGTGTGAGAAGAGGAAATGTGTACCTAGCTGATTTCAACTCAACTAAAGCTGAATCTGTAACTTGTCTTCTCAGTAAAGCAAGTCAAGATGAAATTTGGATATGGCACAAAAAGCTATCCCATTTAAACTTCAAGACCATGAATGAGCTGGTAAAGAAGGAACTAGTAAGAGGCATTCCTCTAGTGGAGTTTATAAAGGATGGACTGTGTGATGCCTGTCAAAAAGGGAAGCAGATTAAAGCATCATTCAGGAAGAAACTTGATTCAGCAATTGAAGAGCCTTTGTAACTGCTTCACATGGATTTGTTTGGACCAGTCAATGTATTGTCAATATCAAGGAAAAGATTTTGCCTAGTAATTGTAGATGATTTCTCAAAGTTCTCTTGGACATATTTCCTAAAGTCTAAAGATGAGGCTAGTGAAATCATCATCAATCACATAACGCAAGTTAACAATCATCCTGATTTCAAAGTTAGAAGAATCAGGAGTGACAATGGAACTGAGTTCTAGAACTATGTCATGAGAGCATTTTGTGAAGAAAATGGGATCTTGCATGAATTTTCAGCAGCAAGGACTCCACAACAGAATGGAGTAGTGGAAAGGAAGAACAGATCACTTATTGAAGCTGCAAGGACAATGTTTGAAGAATCTAAACGTCCAACATATTTCTGGGCTGAAGCTGTAAATACTGCATGCTATACTCAGAAAATTTCTCTGATTAATCAAGCAAGATGCATGACTCCCTATCAATTGTTTAAGAACAAGAAGCCAACTCTAAACTTTCTTCATGTCTTTGGCTGCAAATGATATATCTTGAGAAATCAAACTGATCAAAATGGGAAGTTTGATGCTAAAGCAGATGAAGGAATTTTTGTTGGATATGTTGTTGGTAAAGCATATAGATTCTACAATCTAAGAACCAACATTGTTGTGGAATCTATACATGTTGTGTTTGATGATAAAAAGATTGAAGGACTAGAAGATGGAGATCACCATGAGAGCCTCAAATTCGACAATGTTGAGATGGTTAGTGATGAAAGTGATGATGAGAGTGATCAAGAAACAGTGTCTAAGGATAATGCAGACAAATCTACCACCAATGAAGCACAAAACTCAACATCCGTCGAGTTGCATAATGCTTCATCCGTCGGAAGGCAATCTGTGTTATCCGTCAGAAGACAACCTGCCTCATCCGTTGATAATCAAAATTCACCATCCGTCGGGTTATCAAAAGGAGCAGGAGGTCAAGACATATCACCTATAGAAAATTCTCCCTTCTCAAATCAAAGATCCATAAACTCAGGGGGAGTTTCTAGCAATCAAAACTCAATCACACATTAAGATAATCATGAGGCCTCTTCATCTAAAGCTAATCTACCTCAGCAAAGGAAATGGACAAAAGATCACCTCTTTGAGCTTATCATTGGTGAAGTGTCTTCTAGAGTTCAAACAAGAAGAGCAACTCAGGAAGAATGTCTATACAACAGCTTTCTATCAAAGGAAGAACCAAAGAAGGTAGAAGAAGCTTTGTTGGATCCTGATTGGATTTTAGCTATGCAGGAGGAGCTAAACCAATTTGAAAGGAATAAAGTATGGAAGCTGGTACCCAAGCCTAAAGGAAAGAATCCAATAGATACCAAGTGGGTATTCCGAAACAAGATGGATGAAAATGGCATAGTAATCAGGAATAAAGCTAGATTGGTTGCTAAGGGTTACTGTCAGCAAGAAGGAATAGATTTTGATGAAACTTTTGCTCCTGTTGCAAGACTTGAGGCCATCAGAATTTTCTTAGCCTATGCAGCCCATGCCAATTTCAAGGTCTATCAAATGGATGTCAAAAGTGCCTTTCTGAATGGAGATTTGGAGGAAGAAGTATATGTCAGTCAACCTCCTGGTTTTGAAGATCCAAATTTTCCAGAATATGTCTATTATCTTCTGAAAGCACTTTATGGACTGAAGCAAGCACCTAGAGCCTGGTATGACACTTTATCAAAGTTCCTTTTGGAAAATCACTTCACAAGAGGTACTGTAGATAAAACTTTATTTTTCAGAAATGTTAATGGCTCTAGCATACTTGTTCAAATTTATGTAGATGATATTATCTTTGGCTCTACAGATGAGAAACTTTGTAAAAAGTTTGCCAAATTGATGCAAAGTAAGTATGATATGAGTATGATGGGAGAACTAACTTACTTTCTTGGTTTACAAGTTAAGCAAGTTAGTGATGGAATATTCATTAGTCAAACTAAATATATTTTTTATCTTTTAAAGAAGTTTGATCTAATGGATTGCACATCTGCAAAAACTCCCATGGCCACTGTAACTGAGCTTGAATTAAACACTACTGAAAAGTCTGTGGACATTTCATGTTATAGAGGCATGGTTGGCTCTCTTCTGTACTTAACAGCTAGTAGGCCAGATATAATGTTTGCTACATGTTTGTGTGCTAGATTTCAGGCTAATCCTAGAGAATCTCACTTGATAGCTATTAAGAGAATTTTAAGATATCTCAAGGGAACACCAAAACTTGGCATTTGGTACCCTAGAGATTCTGGTTTTGATCTAACTAGTTATTCAGATGCAGATTATGCAGGTTGTAGAATTGACAGAAAGAGCACAACAGGAACCTGTCAATTTATAGGAAACAAGCTTGTGTCCTGGTTCAGTAAAAGCAAAATTTAGTTTCTATTTCTACAGCTGAAGCTGAATATATTGTTGCTGGCATTTGCTGTGCACAGATTTTATGGATGAAAAATCAATTGCTAGACTATGGTTTGCAAGTTGAGAGGATTCCTATTTTTTGTGATAACACAAGTACAATTGCCATCACTGAAAATCCAGTGCAACATTCAAGGACAAAGCACATAGACATCAAGTACCATTTCATAAGGGAACATGTGATGAATGGTACTATGGAATTACATTTTATTCCAAGTGAGAAGCAACTTGCAGATATCTTTACCAAGCCACTGGATGAATCCACCTTTTCAAAGTTGGTAAGTAAGTTAGGTATGCTTAATTACGCTTAAATTTATCTGAGTTATTTTGCAAGTTGTAATGTAGCTAGAAATTTAGTTGAATTTTAAGACTTGGATGAGATTTTGGCTAAGTCAAAATTTGCATCTCGACGGATGACCCTTATTTATCGAGTTTAGTCATCCGTCGATACCCTACTTGCTAATAAAAGTCAATTACTTTTCTGGAATACTTTATGACTCGACGGATATCAGTTTATCCTCATCCATCGAATTTTCTAAATCTCAGCCGTTAATTCCCTGAACATTATCCATCGAGTATACTTACAGTTTGTAAGCATTACACGACGGATAATGGGTGGAATTTTTACAGTTTATTTTTAAACGGCTATTTTAGGCAATTTCTATTGGTTAATTTACTTTTCTTTATTATTTTTGTCAGTTATTTTTGAGATAGTATAAAAGCTTATTTCATTCCAGTTATTTTCTTTCATCATTCTCAAATTCAACTGCTCTTATTTCATTCTCTCTCAAGCAAATATTTTCTTTCTCTTCAAGCTTTTTTTCTCTAACAATGGCACCTGTAGTAAAAATTATGTCTCAAACTGGGTTCATTTATGAGAAGAACAACTTCACTGCATTGGTCAATAAGGGTATTCAGCAATCAGAGGACTATCACAAGATGATGGACTTTGTGAAGAACTACAAGCTAAATTACGCCATGCTGGAATCACCCACAATCTTCTGTGAAGTTGTTGAAGAAATGTGGACCACTGCAATCTACAACTCTACTGACAAGACCATCACTCTAACCATCAAAGGTAATGTATTCTGTATCAATAGTGATGTGATAAAAGAATGTTTCAAAATTCCTGATAATAATGTGACTTCACTACACACTGACACTGATATTATCAATATGCTTAATTCCATGCATTATGCACTTCCTACTTCTAAACTGAGTGATATTAGAAGAATGGGTCTTAGGAAGGAGTGGAGTTTCATGTGTGATGTAGTTACTAAGGTTTTCTCTGGAAAAGTCAGTAATTTTGATTCTGTAAACATTTCCATGCTTAACATGCTATACATGCTAGTCACAAAAAAATTTTACAATTTCAGTGACCTTGTCTTGATTGAGTTAGGTTTTAAACTAGGTGAGTTAGCTGAAAGAGGAAAGAATGTGTATTATGCTAGATTTTTCATGTTATTGGCTAACCATCTATGTCAAAAAATTGTGCTTGAGAACCCAAACAACAAACTGGCTTGTTGGGTTCAAGAGAGAAGACTCATTGCAGATTTGAACAGAGCCAACCACCACAGGGATGTGCCAATGTTCTATTTTCCTATAATGCAGACACCTCAGGTAAGTGAGGTAAGTTCATCCATCCCTACAACTATTCCAACCTCCTCCATTTCTTTGAGTTCAGGACTAGCTATGGCAACTGTGACAATGACCAAACAGTTGCCTACCAAAACTGCCAAAACTACTGCAATTTCTAAATCCAAATCAAAGAAAACCCCCTCTGGTATCTCTCAAAAGGTACCAGTTGAAAAATCCACCAATGCCAAAGAGGGGAGTGTGAAGGAGGGTAAGTTAGGTGAGGGAAGGGGTGAACATCAAAGAAACCCCAAGAATAAGGTTGGAGAGTTGAGTGAATCCCAACCTAGCCACACTATAGTTTCCCAACAAACTACAGTGCTTAAAAAGGATAAAAGCTCACTTCTAGCTACATCCTCCCAAAAGAATGCAGTTATTGAACATAGCTCTCAGCCAAGAGCACAGGACAAAAGGGTTAGGGACACAAGCTCACCCCAAACTTACACAAGAAAGAAGAAATCTAAAACCTCTGGGGATGCACAGGGCACACACACAGTGCAAACTGGTGCTAAAGACACAGTCCATGCATTCTCTCAAATTCAGTTTGATGTGACTCCAATAAATGTGGAGTCACAGCCAAAATCTCTAATAATAGAAGCATCTGAAACACCCTACTCACCAACAAACTCTCTGGAAGTGGATATGATAAACACTTCAATTCCTGATTCCCCTTCTTTAACTCTATTGGGGAAGCCAAAATCCAGTGCAAGTGAACATCATCTTTTAGATGATTTGTTGGCTCACTTGCCAATTCTTTCAGATTCTATTGTGACATATGTGCCCCAAATATCTTCAATCAACACAGAGTCAACAATAGTTTCTCTTCCCACCTCATTCACTTCTAATCTCTCGATGGATATTATTCATCCATCGAGTAGTGATTGTATCCCGACGGATAAGCTTAATAGCAGTTATCCGTCGAATAGCATTACCACTCACTCGACGGATATCACTTATCCGTCGAGTATCTCTGCACAACTTCAAACTTCAACTATTTCAAGTGCAGAAGATTTAGTGGTTGTACAGTCACTCTTAGGACTGAGAGAGGAGAGTGTATTGAGTGAGAGGCTAGGTTGCTCCCAGGCAAAAGGAGAGGAAAAGAGTGAAAATCAGCAATCCATTTATTCAGGATTGGCAAAAGTGAGTGAGAGGAGTCCCACCTTAGTAGGTGAAGGTGAGGGTGTGAGGGTGGGGAGCCAGGGTGAGACCCTGATGCAACAAAAGAGAGATTATGAGAGAAAGGCAGGTATAGGAGAAATAAGGGTGGATCCAGCCATTGCTAGTGAGTCAATGATTGTGGATGATGCTGAAAAGGAAAGACAATTTCAGCAACATTACAAAGCTGTAATTGATAACATTTCCTTGGATGCTGACACTTTTACTCATCCTGTGTCAGCCTATCAATTATTGGCTGCTCAGGGCAATGTGGAGGTAGAACAGAATTTGAACTTAGTACACACCTCAAAATCTCTTCAAAGAGATAAAGCCGCTGTCAATAGGATGCCTTCCCAAGCTGGTGAGCCATCTGAGGAATTTGAAGTAAATTCTAATGATGATGACTCTGTTTCTTTGGATGGAAACATGAACTTAGGGGGAGATAAAGGCCCAAGTTCTGTTTCAGATTTACCTGAATGGGCATGGACAAAGGAATCTACACTAGGACAATTTGGTGTATCCTTGGTTAAGCAAGTTATGGCTATTCAAAAGGCCCTTCAGGAAACTTCAGATGCTGGTACCAAGGCTATAATTCAAGCTCACCTAGACTCTCTATATCTCATGAAGATCCAGCAGTTAAGACAGAATCTAAGTGTGGATGAACTCAAAAAGGATATAGCTGACTTGAAGACCTATAATTCTGAGAAGCTGGATTCAGTCATGCCATATGGTACCATGCAAGATCTATTACTAAGATTGAGGAGAGAATCAAATTCTGAAAAGAAGCTGGCCAAGCTGGAAGACAGAGTTCAAGTTATTGAGAATTTAGTGGCTATCCTTCTTCAAAATCAACAGACTCAGACAAATCTTCTCATGCAACAGACTAAAGCACAAGGCCTAACTCCTCAACTTGATGATAACAAAAAGGGGGAGAGAGAATCAAGTAAGGGGGAAAAAGGACCAAGTGAGGGGGAGAAACTTCAAGTACAAATCAACAAAGTAATTGTACCTTCAATTACTGTCTCCAATCCACCAGTTGCAGATGGTATAGATCTGATTCAAGCAGCAGCAAATTTGAAAGTTGCTAAGAAAGAAAAGTTGAGTTTGATCAACTTGGAAAAGATTGATGAGGAGATACAGAAAAAGTTTGAACTTGTCAAGGAGCCAGTTAAGTCAGCCATCCATCACTCTCAAGTCAAGCAAATCAGTGTGAATGAGATGAGCATGAATTATCTGGAAAGAGGACAATCTTCCTGCATCAAGTCTCCAAAGGCTGAAATAATTCTTAAACCAAGGGCAAATTATCCAAAATCATCTTTGAAGAACCCCTTGGACACTGTGTATGAGACACCCAAGCCTGATGAGAAAAAGCTTCTTTCAAGATCAATTATCTTCTATAAAGATCCAGCTGATTCAGCTTCAAAAAGGAGAATTGCTAAGATATTCAAAAATGGAAAGGAAATTTGTGTGGTAGCTGGACATCCACAATTTGCTCAAGCAAAGAGAGAAGAAAAAGCCAGATTGAAGCAGGAAAAGAAGCAAGCTGCTCTAGATGCAAAGAAGTCTAAACAAAAGAAAGAGCAGATTGCTATCTTGGCCAAGCTACAGGCTGTGAATTCATCTCAACAAATTCCCTCACAACCATCTGAAGCTGCTGAATCTAAGAAGAAAATTGAAGAACAGAAGAAATCCCCAAGGAAGAAAGAATTGGCTAGAAGAACAAAAAGGAAACTGGATATTGCTGATAAAGAATTGGAAGATCAATTTCCTAAGGTACCCACACCAGCTACAACTCAAGCATCAAAGCCCTCTGTGGCATTTGAAGATATAATGGTGGTGGATCCCTACAGGAATATTCATGGTGAACCTATTGTGCCCAAGGATGAGCCAATAGAGTGGGATAAAATACCCATTCCTGACTTCAATTTATCATTCCTTAGCAAGCTAAAAAGGACAAAGTCAAGGGCAGTCAAGAAAGTGAAGCTGTCACCATTCAAATCCAAGTCAGTAGTCAAAGCTCAACCCAAAGTCAACAAGGGAGACTACTTGTACTTGTGTGACATCAAAGAATTTTCAGATCTAAACCTCTATCTGGATGAACTGGATGAAGTGAGGGGAATTGATGCATACAGGAACCTACCTGAAAGGTTAGTGTTCAAGTACAAAGGAGGAAGGAGATTGTGTGGCCTCTTCACAGGATTCTTCAAGAGAGCCAAGCTGTTCTGATTAAAGTTTATTCATCCTTCAAGAAGAACTTTGGGTTCAATATAACTGCAAGAAGACTAGTATTGAAGAAGATTGAAGAACTAACGAGTATTAGAGCTAAAGATACACTCCCAAAGACTCTAATCATCCCATACACAGGGAGAAGAGTGCATCTAAGGCCCTACTGGCTGATGGAGTTCATAGATGACAAAGGTGTGAGAAGATTCTTCAGATTAGAAGACCAATTGAGTATCTCTAGCAATGAGACTCTCTTGGAAATGTAAGAAAAGCTAGATCTCTCAGAATCTGATGAACTGAAATTCCACAGGCAGCTCCAAAGTCAGATTAATGAAAACAACAGAAAGCTTGGAAGAAGAACCAGACCTTCAAGAAACTAGAAAAATCTGCTCAGGCTAGAGGAGCATCTTGAAAATGACTGTGAGCCAAACCTTGTACATTTTGTTTAATTGAAGCATTTTCAGTATTATCTGCTTATCTTTAAAGCTGTATGTTTAGGATGTTTTGTTATCATCAAGTATCTCTTAATTTATGGCTACAATTCCAGTAGACATAAATTGGGGGAGATTATTATGCATATGTTGTGTACTTGATGGTTTTATAAACAAAACATCTAAGTGGATTTTACTTAGTGAAATAATGTAGCACTCGACGGATAAGAATTATAGTCCCGACGGATAACTCATTATAGTCCCGACGGATGTTAACTAATTATCCGTCGAGTGAGTAGCTTATGTAATAATAAGTCTGTAGCACAGTTCTGTATACATCTTTGTATAGATTCTGTAGTAGCCTATAAGTCATGTTGACTTTAACTAGATATGCAGAGTAGGTTGATTAATTGTATATAAATGATGTCTTGTAATTCTGCCTAGGTGAAATGAAGTTAAGTGCCAAAATAGCTACCGACGGATGATTAACAAAGCCATCGATGGATGATCAAATGACTATCAACGGATGTTTAGCATAGCAGTCGACGGATGATCAATGAAGCCATCAACGGATGTTCAGAAAGTCGACGGATGATCATATATCCAACAGATGTTCATAAAATCCAACGAATGATCATAAAAAGAATTCAAACAGCAGTTGAACAGTGAAAGCTGAGCACAGCCGTCGAGATGTATACAAATCTACTGTGGAAGCCCATTAACTGGGTAATAGAGGATGAAAAACAGCAAAGCTTAAGGCTGATAGTTTTTATATTTATTCAGTCTTTTTGACTTTGTAATTTTGGTAATATATAAACCAAGAACGTAGCAAATAGAAAGTGTTGAGAAACAAAAAAATAGAGAAATCTTTGTAAGCAAAATCCTTAGTATTTCCCTGTATTCTCAGCAGTTCAATTTGTAAGCAGCTGTGAGCATTCTTGCACACAGAGTCCTCTCGATATATAATATATATCTCTGGTGGAATTGTTTAAATCCACCAGAAAGTTTTTAAAGACTCTTGTTTTTAATTACTTATGTTTTGATTCAATTAAGTTTCTATTCCGTATTGTGCTAATCAAAACATTATATCTATATTCGAGTTGAACATTTTTATTTCGAGAAAAAGGTTCAAGAATTCCATTCAACCCCCCTTCTGTAATTTTTGCTATATTGTTAAGGGACTAACAAAGTATTTAAAAATTTTCTGGTGGATTGAACTTTTCCACCAGAGATATATATTAAGTAGAGAACTCTGTGATACAAATAGTACACAGCCACTTACAAGTTGAATAACAAGAACTACATAGATATTCTTTACAGATTTTGTTTTATCTATTTCTCTAGTTTTTGCTTACTAACTTGGATATAATTCAACTTGCTACCCTTGGTTTATATATCACCAAGTTACATGATAAAAAGACAAGATAATTAGACAAACTGTATCTAGTCTAACTTCAACACTTTCCTTTCCAGCATCTTTGAATATCATCTGTTTAGCATGGAAATGTAAATGCTTCTTTGTTCTCTAAATCCTTCAAACAGGCTGCCACATTACATTTTCATACAACCAATGCATGTGACTGTCAAGTCACTATCAACTGCTCTTTTGAATTTAAACATCCGTTGAAACTTAGATTGATCATCTGTTGGAACTTTGTCTGATCATCCGTTGAAACTCAGGTTGATCATCCGTCGAGACTTATGTTGATCATCCGTTGAAGCTTTGTAAATCATCCGTCGAGACTGTCTTTTTGGCAGTTAACTCTACTTCATTTACACAAGATTACAAGGCACCTAATATTTATAATTAACCATCATATCTTGTATATCAATCTAGTAGTTAACATGACTTGAACAGTCTACAACATCTAGTTCACTAAGCTATCCAAGTATGCAGAAATATGCTATTAGTTTTATTGTACATAAGCTACTCTTTCAACGGATGTTGAAAATGATCATCCGTTGAAAGTTACAAATTTTACTTAACTAAAATCTACTAAGTATTATGTTCAAGTTATCATCAAGTACACAACCTATTCCTAACAAGTTTTATCATAATCTATCCCTTCATGTTGATAGTAGCCTTTAACAACCAATTTGGCTTTGTTCCTTATGACTATGCCATTCTCATTCATCTTATTTCTTAATACCCATTTGGTGTCAATATAATTCCTGCCTTTTGGTTTGGGTACCAGCATCCATACTCCATTCCTTTCAAAATGGTTTAGCTCTTCTTGCATAGATAAAACCCAATCAGGATTCAACAAAGCTTCTTCTACCTTTTTTGGCTCTTCCTATGACAGGAAGCTGCTATATAGACATTCATCTTGAGTTGTTTACCTTGTTTGAACTTTTGAAAATGCATCACCAATAATTATCTCAAATGGGTGTTCTCTAGTCCATTTCCTTTATTGTGGTAAATTAGCTCTAGATGAAGATGCCTCAAAGTTGTCTTGATATGTGACTGAGTTTTGATTAGAAGAAACTCCCCCTGAGTTTGTGGATCTTTGACTTGAGGTTGGGGTCCTTTCTGTGTGTGATCTAAAATGACTTTCAACTCCTATTGATGGCTCAACGGATGTTGATTTTTTCCTCTCAATGGATGATGCAGTTTTTCTGTCAACGGATGATGCACTTTATCTTTCGACGGATGTAGAATTATGTGCTTCATTTGTTGCTGATTTTTCTGCATTTTCTTTAGAAATTATTTCTTGATCACTTTCATCATCACTTTCATCACAGTTCATCTCAACATTGTCAAATTTGAGGATTTCATGGAAACCTTCATCTTGCAGTCCTTCAATCTTCTTATCATCAAACACAACATGTACAGATTCCGTAACAATATTGGTTCTAAGATTGTAGACCCTATATGCTTTTCTCGTAGCATATCCAACAAATATACCTTCATCGGCTTTGGCATCAAACTTCCCATGTTGCTCAGATTGATTCCTTAGAATGTAGCATTTGCATCCAAAGACATGAAGAAAGTTAAGTGTTGGTTTCCTGTTCTTGAACAATTGATAAGGAGTCATGCATTTTATTTTATTGACCAAAGAAATATTCTGAGTGTAGCATGCAATATTTACAGCTTATGCCCAAAAATAAGTTGGTAACTTTGATTCTTCTATCATTGTAATTGCAACTTAAATAAGAGATCTATTCTTTCTTTCCACCATTCCATTTTGTTGTGGAGGACTTGCTGCTAAAAACTCATGCATGATCCCATTTTCGTCATAAACCAACCTCAATGCAGAATTCTTGAACTCAGTTCCATTATCACTCCTGATTCTTCTAACTTTGAGATCAGGATGATTGTTGACTTGCCTTATATGATTGATAATGATTTCACTAGCTTCATCTTTAGATTTGAGAAAATATGTCCAAGTGAACTTTGAGAAATCATCCATAATCACTAGACAATATCTTTTCTTTGAGATTGATGACACATTGACTGGTCCAAATAAGTCCATGTGCAATAGTTGTAGTGATTCTTTAATTGTAGATTCAAGCTTCCTTTGGAATGATGCCTTGATTTGTTTTCCCTTCTGACAGGAATCACACAATCCATCTTTTGAGAACTCAACTTGAGGAATGCCTCTTACTAGATCTTTCCTGACTAATTTATTCATAATATTAAAGTTCAAATGAGACAGCTTCTTGTGCCATAGCCAACTTTTATCTTGACTTGCTTTGCTGAAAAGATAACTAATAGAATTTGCATTTGATGAGTTGAAGTCAGCTAGATACACATTTCCTTTTTTCACTCCTGTGAGGATCACTTTGTTATTCTCCTTATATATAACAACACATGATTCTCAATTGAAGGTTACAAAATTGCCTTTGTCACATAGCTGGCTGATACTCAAAAGATTGTGTTTGAGTCCATCCACTAGAGCAGCTTCTTCAATGATGACATTCTCCTTAGAAATCAAGCCATATCCCACAGTATACCCTTTGTTGTCATCTCTAAAAGTAATACCTAGGCCAGCTCTCTCCTTGAACTTACTAAGCAAGGTAGAGTCTTCAGTCATGTTCCTTGAGCATCCACTATCTAAATACCACAGACTCTTTCTGTTTCCCTGCAAACATCAAAATTAAATCAAGTTAATTTTGGTACCCAATTTTCCTTGCGTCCTGCCTTGTTAGCCTTCTTTTTAGGTTTCTTGGGCTTTTCCTCAATTGAATTAGGTGATTGAGATTCAACCTTGGTCATTAGAGTAGGGCTTTGAAAACCATTCATAATTGCAGAATTATCATGCATAGGTTGGTTAACATGAAATGGTATATTATGTGCAAACATGTTATTCCAGTATGGCATGCTAAATGGCATTTGAGGCATATTGAATGTAGCATAGTGTAAGGATTTTGTGTAGATGGTATATTAGCAAATTGTGCATTCAAATTTTGTGCAGGCATAACATTTATATGCATTGTGGGCATGTTGGAAAATGAGGGAGGTGCAGACATGGGTGCAGGCATAGCATATTTGCAATCAATAGACAAATGATTAACACTACTACACTTAACACAGATTTTTCTAGGTGCATATTTATCAGGTGTAGTTGTTATGTTTGTTAATTCTTACTTTCCCATTCCTGTTTTTTTTTCTTTTGGAGTCTGCCTTGACCATAATTTTCTCCAATATGTCATTCAGTTACTTACAGATGCCCCATATTTACTCTTTTGTTTTCCTTGACTTGACTTGATTCTCCTGGAACAAAGTTCTTGGAAACTGATCAATATTTCTCATTGAGTTTAGCTATCTTGGCTTTGCTAATTGGCTTCTGTTCTTTCAACGGATGAGCATCCTTATTTTTCAATGTATAATTACTTTTATCTTCCGACGGATAAACTTCATCATCCGTTGATTCCACATCCGTCGATAATCCTTCTACCAACTCAGGATCCAGTTTCTCCTTACTTTTTTTCCAGGCTTCTTCACAAAATGATTCTATTTCTTGAACTTTAGCAATTTGGGCATGTACATTTCGTGATGACTTCCAAGCCTTGATTACCTCTTGCTCTCATTCAAGCCATTTTCTTAAAATTTCTTCTTTGTTCAAAGATTCAATCAATTCATCTTTTGTAATCTTACACTCTATCTTCAGTTTCTCAAACTCAATAAATTGAGTTTCTAACACAGTATTCCTCTCACTTAAAAATAGATTATTATCTTTAATTTTTGTGTTTTCTTTGGTGAGTGATTTAAGTGTAACACACAAGTGATATAACTCCGTTGACATGTCATTTATAGCATCATTACACTCATCTTTATAAAGGTGTGCTAGATTAGTAGTGATTACCTGATTGCTTGAAGATCTGGCCTCTGCTTCATCTAATTTGGCCATTAGAGCTAGATTGAGAGAACTTATTTCTTCATCTTCATCTACCCCATCAGCTGCCCAGTCATTTTCATGAGTAAGGAAAGCCCTTTCCTTTCGTTTGAGAAAATCATAATATTTCTTTTTGTAATCTACAGGCTCAAACTTTCTTTTCTCAGAATCAGGCTTTCTGCATTTATTTGAAAAATGACCACTCAAGCCACATTTGAAACACTTGAATTTAGATTTATGTCCATCATGTTTCCAACTGGTTTGGTTGCTCCAAAATTCTTTTTGAATTTGATCTTGCAAAATCTTCTTGATAGGAAAGCTAGATGTTCATATATTTCCTCCATTTCATCCTGACTAAGATGATCTTTATGCTCAGCCATTGACCTTTTCCTTTGCCTTCACAAACCCTTGAATTTGGTGCAGATTCCACAACTTCAACCTTCATCTCTTCCACTCTCTCTTATTCAGCTACCAATGCAATAGATCCTCCATTCTTCCTTCCTTTCACTAACTGCTCATCTTGTTCCAACTCAAGCTCATAAGTTTTTAGAATGCCATACAGTCTCTCCAAAGTAAACTCCTTATAATCTTAAAAGTTTCTAAGAGAGACAGTCATATGCTTCCATTCTTTTGGTAGAGATAGGAATTTCAGGTTTGAATCTTTTTTCTGGTAGATTCTTCAATGCAGCTTCAGTGCATTTAGTAGTTTTTGAAACCTACTAGAAATGTTACTTAACGATTCATTGTCTTCACAATGAAAGTGCTCATACTGCTGGATTAGTAGTTGCATCTTGTTTTCCCTCACTTGTTCAGTTCCATCACATATGATTTAAATTGTATCTCAAATGTCCTTAGCAGATTTACAATTGATGGCATTGTCAAACATATCTCCATCAAGACCATTGAACAGAATGTTCATAGCCTTTTTATCTTTGTGCGCTTGCTCAATGTCTTCATCTTTCCATTCTGATTGTGGCTTTGGAATTCTTTGCTCATTGCATGCAGCTCCTTCAACATCTGTAGCGGCTCTTTGAGGAATATGAGGGCCTTTCTCAATGCAATCAACATACCTTTCATCTTGAGAGAGAAGATGCATGGCATTTTCACCTTCCAATGGTGATAGTTGTCTTTATCCAGAAAAGGGATCTTCACTCTAACATCCTTCCTACTCATGTTGTTAGTTGTTTTGATCTTTAAATTTTTAGTGTGTCAAGATCTTGCTCTAATACCAATTGTTATTCCCAAACAATCTAACAATAGAATTACAAAAGGGGGTTTGAATGTAATTCTTAGTTTCTTTTTGGAAATTAAGAAAACTCTTTAGCAAAATATATTTATGTTTGAATATGCAAGTGTGCAGAAGTGAAATATATATGTATTCAAGACACAGAGTAATTAAACACAAGATTTAAAAACTTTCTGGTGGATTGTTCTTTTCCACCAGAGATATATATTGATTGAGAACTATGTGATATAAGAATGCACACAGCTGCTTACAAATAAAGTTACAAAGAAAGAACAGAGAAATTCCTAAGAGATGTAGCTTTTTCTATTTCCTAGTTCAATCGTCTACTTGCTACTCTTGGTTTATATATCACCAAGTTACATATGAAAAAGACAAACATATAAAACAAAATGTTTCAGTCTAATCACATGTTTCTTCATCTCTCTATCCAGTATCATTGTATTTCTTCAAGTAAGCATGGAAATGGAAATGTTTCTTTGTTTATAAACCTGCAAATAGGCTGCCACATTCCTTTTGTAAACAATCAACCCATGTGACTGTCAAGTCCCTCTCAAACTTTATTTGAATTTGTTATCCATCGAGACTTTTTAGATTATCCGTTGAGTCTCTATTGGATCATCCGTTGAGAGTATCTTGAGTCATCTGTCGAAGCCTTGTAGAATCATCCGTTGAAAGTATTTTCATAGCAGTTAACACAGTTTCATTTATGCAAAATTATAAGGCATCTAATATTTACAATTAGCCAACCTATTTTGCATATCATTTTAGTAGTCAACATAACTTAGAATATCCTACAACCTCTAATTCTCTAAGACATTACAGTATACAGGAATGTGCTGCAAAAAGTTATTTAAACATAAGCTACTCTTTCAACAGATGACAAAGTAAGATTATCCATTGAAAGTTATAAACATGCTTAATTAAATCTACTAAGGTGTTTTGGTGAAATATCATCAAGCCTACAACATATTCTTAACATGGCCCCTCCCACAAACAAATCAATGAAGTCTCCCTCTTTCATGCTGATGCAAGAAGGATCTAGGGCCTTCTTCATTTTTTTCCTCTTTTCTCGCTTTTTTACTGATAAACTCAACTCCTATCGGATAAGATTCTATAGGCCTCTTTTCCCCCAACGAAGGATTCCCTTTTCCTTCAACTTTATCTTGGTTGGAGGCAGTCCCCGAAGACGCCTCATCCCATTTTTTTAAAACATTTTTTTATTGCCTTTCGTGAGCCAACCTCAAGATCCTTCGACGATCCATGTGGTCTCTGATTGGAAAATCTTGTAGCAATACTGAAATAAAAACATTTTTTCATTCTACGTAATCACTGAAAATGTAAGAAGTAATCTTCAATAAATGGAAACAGTTAGAATCAAAATGAACAAAACCAAAAAAGAAGCAATCAAATATCATATGAAGCTGCCCGCAAGGGTTGGCTCAGTTGGTTAAAGAGGGGATAACTATCCTCTTGATCACAGATTTGAATCCCACGGAAGGAGAATTTATGATTATGCCTCCTGAGCTAGAGCATGTCACTTAAATGCGGTTTACCTTAGTTCACGTGGTTTGCAGGCTATTGCGTGAACCCGTAGGCTTTACCCAGTGCGCAGCTGATGGGTAGCGGCTGCGGGTTACCTACGATAAAAAAACATCATATGAAGTTAACGATTGTGAGCTATCAGAAAATTAGGATCCAAAAAATCTTTTACTAGCCATAAGCCGTCTATATTTCCCCCACAAACTGAGTCGCATGATCCTTTTCATTCTCCTCCAAATTCTCAAACCTATGGATCGCCCCTATAATTCCATTGGGCCTCTTATATTCCGACAAGTATGCTAAGTCCCCTCCCTTGAACTTTAAAAATTCCCCGTGCCAACCTTTATTTGACGAATGATCTGACATTAATATCTCTCCCAAAGTCGTCGCACCCCTCTAATGAAGTTCTTGCAAAGGATGATATCCCCTTGATCCCTGCATTTTATGTAATGACCAAAAAAGGCCCAAAGTCGGTTCCAGACCTAACTCCGTACACTTAACTATGAACACACTGATCTTTCTCACCGAGTTAGGGACCAATTTCCCTATGACAATTCTCATTTCACACAAGAGCGTGTGGAAAAATCTGTGCATGGGAATCCATAAACTGCCCCTGAAAGCCTCTAAAGGAAATCCTACCGATCTTTCTCCCCTTCTTTGCCAAAAATTCTCCCCTTTGGCAGACAATCTAATCTCGAACTCCTCCGGGATCTGGAAAGCATACCTCACCTCAGCAAAATAGCCATCTCCAAAGTTGGGAGGTTTTGATATATTCCAGGTCCCCAAGAACTTTTCCCAATAAGTCATCGGGAATGTTCCCAAACCTCTTTGGTTGATAATAACTAATTTCACCAAGAGATTTAAAATAATCACACCTCTGTGCGCTCGAAGGTGTTTTTACGAATTTTTGGGTACTGTCTATCCAATCGTGATCCTCAATCAAACTTCCCATCGCCAGGCATACTTTTCCCCTTCCTTTCTCATTCTCTTGCCTCTGCACTTTGGCTAAGTCTGCTATCTCTTTCCCTTTTCCCCTACCCACACCGGGAAAATTTAACTCCCCTTCTCCTCCCTTCTTATAACCCTGGCCGACAGAAATATCTTGTTTGGAACTATAAACCATAGCCGAAGACGAACATGTGTCTATTCCCATGGTCAACACCTCCCCGTAGGGGATAATTGTGACGCTCCCGACCTCGAGATGTCCTCAGAAACCCGACCCGGGAACGCCACATAAACTAAACAACTCAATAAATGCTTATAAAATCTAAAACTTAATTAATAACATAAAGTTCGTATAACATTCTCAAATTTACCATAAAAGGTACGATACATCATAAGATCCTAACATAGTACAACCATACGTCTACTACAACATTTTTCGTCACGATGCTAGACGCCTCTTGACCCTCACTAAAACCTTAGTTTATCACATTCTTATCCCTTCCCGAACATCCTTCTCCAATATTATTTCCTCTAAATGTTAGTCACATAAAAGAGTGAACTTATAGAGCTCAGTAAGCATATATCATATTAATTCAACTAAGATTTATCCGAGAAAATCAAAGTTCTTCAAATCATCAAATATATAGGATGATCAGAGTTTCATCACAATCATCAAGAGTTCATCAAAATAGTTCTCAAAAGATTAAAACAGAGTATTCAAGCACGATAGGTTCATCAATTCATCAAGTTGGGATCCCGGCCACCTAAACAATTGGTTTAGCTTACTTCCAAAAAGGAAGCATCATCATCAGTTCATCAAGTATCAGTGCAAGAATACTCATTTTTCATCAGTAAATCATCAGTCAAATCAAATCAATCATCATTTAGAGATCAAAATATCAACAGTGAAATAGTACAGTATATACTTACAATGCACCGCTTAATTTACTCTATGAATCCCGAACTTCAAATTGATTTTACTATCGATATGTCATCCACTTAAATCTATAGTGATATGGTTGCTTAAACTTGGTTCTACTTGGTCTCGATTCGACTACTTGCACGCTAAAATCGGAGTTCGATAACACCTTCGAATCCTTGTTTGATTATGAAGAACACTATAAATATACGTATTTTCTCTGGGTAATTATAAGATTTAACTGCTTGTTTATCATTATTTGAACAAGGTACTGTAAGGCTATTTATAGTTACAGAAAGATAAGATAGGATTGCACGTACTACGAAAAGATAAGATAGGATTGCACGTATTATGAAAAGATAAGATAGGATTGCACGTACTATGAAAATATAAGATATGATTGCACGTACTACGAAAAGATAAGATAGGATTTTAATCAAAATATCTCGTATATCAAAAATATATGATTTATCGGTTTACTGAAATAAAAATAATATCGTAAAATATGTAATGGGAACCGTATGGGTAAAACTGTACCCCGGATTGAAAAAGTCAAATTACAGAAAATGCTCGAAATAATCAATTTAAGATAGAAATGAGTTTTCCCGAAACTTCTGGGTAGTAAAACGTAAAAACCGTTGAAGTTAGACGATTCTCGATTATTCAAAATAATTAATATCTAATTTGAAAAATAAATAATTAAATCTATAAATCATTTATAAAATCATATAATGACATATAAATTGCTAGAAAAATATCAAAATTATCTATAATTTATTTTAGATATATAAAAATTAAAATTCGCAAATTTTATCGCATGTAAACATCGAACACAGATGTCAACTAACACATAATTAGAATATTTATTTCATTCATTCCATCTAATACTTATTTTTAAGTTACGGGTGTTACATATTAATAAGATAGGATTGCACGTACTACGAAAAGATAAGATATGATTGCACGTACTACAAAAAGATAAGATAGGATTTTAATCAAAATATCTCGTATATCAAAGATATCTGGTTTATCGGTTTATCAAAACGAAAATAATATCGTTAAATTTGTACCGGGAACCGTATGGGTAAAACCGTACTCCAGATTGAAAAAGTCAAAATACGAAAAATTCTTGAAATAATCAATTTAAGATAGAAATGAGTTTTCCCGAAACTTCTGGGTGGTGAAAACGTAAAAACCGTTGAAGTTGGACGATTCCCGATTATTCAAAATAATTAATATCTAATTTGAAAAATAAGTAATTAAATCTATAAATCGTTTATAAAATGATATAATGATATATAAATTGCTAGAAAAATATCAAAATTATCAAAATTTTATCGCATGTACACATCGAACACAGATGTCAAGTAACACATAATAAGAATATTTATTTCATTCATTCCATATAATATTTATTTTTAAGTCGGGGTGTTACAATGATCATCCTCGGATGATTCCCCATTCGCCGAAGATTCACTCATAGAAGTCTCTTCGCTCCCAGTGTCCTCCTCACCCCTCTGCGATGAAGACAAAGCCTCATTCTCTGAATTTGTTACACTCTCGTTATCCCTCTCCTTCACAACGAATCTCCCACGTTTCCCTGTTCGTAGATCTTCTACAGATAAAAGGAAAAAGGTCCTTATTAGCAAGATAACCACATTATAAGTATGAAGAAGACAAAAAATAAAAGACAAAAAAACCCCCATTTTTACCCACACCCAGAACTCGCATCATAACACCCCTCCTTAATCCTCTCATAGAACAGGAGTACTACTTCCAATTGCTCAAACTTCAGACTCCAATCTGCTGTTTATCACTATGAAATTCCTCCACCTCCCCCAAATCAACTTCAACTTATATCTCACATCCGTTCTAACCCCCGTGCCATACCCCCAACACCGCAGATATGTATACGAAGTACATTACTTTACTCAAAAAATTTAACTAAAAGACAAGGATAGCATACTTAAAGTAAACTTACACCGAGATTGAGACAATGCATGTTTAAGAATGATGGTTTGACGAACAAAATCAATTCTTTTTGCTTATCGCCCCTCTTTCTCCTATCTTTCGCCTTTTCTATATGGAAATATGTGAGAAGTAAAAAGTGAGAATGAAATGACGGGTAAATGAGTATATATTTGAAATTTGGTAACCTTCCCCATTTTTCAAGAAAGCGAATTGTCAAATCTTTTTTAAAAAATAATGATGATGAATGATGATATACATTTTTGGGACCCATAAAGATAAAAAGCGGCCGCGTGAAATCCACTCCTCCACAATTCCCCTTCCCTTTTTCACGCCTACATTTTAAGGTATGTCACTCCACCATCACCCCTTAAATCCACCTTTACAACTGTTTCGCATACCCTCTCTTTTTATAAAAAGAGATATCTATAAATTATCAAAATAATTCCCTTATCCCCTTTTATTTTTTCGCTTCCTAGAAAAAACAACACTTATCGGGGGGCAACTGATGACATTTTAATATCATGTGCCTACGAGACATTTCATTCCAGTTACAATAACACTACATCTAGGCAATATGGGAAAAATTAAAGGGCATACGTCTCGATGGCCGTAGGCCTCGTCTCCTTTGGCCTAGCCTCCGGAAGCTGTGGGCCTCCCCACAATCTTATCCTTTAACACTTCTTTACACGTTTCATTCACCTAGGCATCCTACCATTATTTCTGTTAGGAATATGTTGTGTACTTGATGATAAACTAAACAAAATACCTTAGTAGATTTAACTTAGTGAATTTTGTAGCACCCGACGGATGATCAATTATAGTCCCGACGGATGATTCAATATAGTCTTGACAGATGACTAATTGATATCCACCGGGTGAGTAGCTTATGTAACAATAAGTAATGTAGCACATTTCTGCAAATAACTTTGTGTAGATTCTGTAGTAGCATATGAGTCATGTTGACTACTAGTAGATATGCAGAATAGGTTGATTAATTGCAAATATTAGATGTCTTGTAATTCTACATATGTTAGACATATTTGATAATGTCATGTCTAATATGATTTGTGTTTAGTTTTCAGATCTTAATTAAACAGGACAAATCAGTACTTAACTGGAAGTCAGCACTTATACTGAAGTCAGAACTTAAGTGGTCAGAACTTAAGTTATCAGGAGATATTTATCAGAAGATAATATCAGGACTTAAGGAGACTTTCAGATAAGGAAGGCGGCTGATTGAAAGGAAAGAAGATCAAGACAAACACAAGAAGAGATATGCATGAAGAAGGAATTCTATGAAAAATAGAATACTTGAAAGAAAAGATAACTGATTGATATATTTTAGGAAGCAGAATTATATTCCATATAAATTAACGATTATCTTGTAACTGTGTAGTATATAAACACAGATATAGGGTTTACACTATATGTGTTATCATTATCGAGAATAATATTCTTTGTAACCCTAGCAGCTCTCGTGATAATTTGTTCATCACTGAGAGAGGACAGTTCCATATTATAACAGAGTTTAATAAAGTTTGTTTTCTGTTACTTGTGTTCTTTAATTCTATTTGATTGTGCTAAACACTGTATTCAACCCCCCTTCTACAATGTGTGTGACCTAACAAGTGGTATCAGAGCAGATTTGTTAACACATAAACAGTTTAAGATCCGAAAACAATTATGTCTGAAGAAAAACAATCTCCAGCTAAGCCCACCAAAACTGAAGAACCTCCTAAGACTCAAATCCATAGTCCATATGAGACTATTAGAGTTCCCATACTGAAACCATCTGAATATTCCATATGGAAGGTGGGGATGTCTATGTTTCTGGAAGCTACTGACCCAGAATACCTTGATAGAATCAATGAAGGACCACACAAGCCAACCAAACTCTCTGTTGTAGTTGCAGGTCAACCAGCAAAGTCTGTACCAAAGGAGAAGAGTGATTATACTGCTGAAGATATCTCATCAATTGCTAAGGATGCTAAGGTACGACACTTGCTGCATAGTGATATTGATAATGTAATGTCAAACAAGGTAATCAACTGCAAGACTGCAAAGGAGATATGGGATGCTTTGGAGACAAGATGCAGGGAACCGAATCAATTAAGAAGAACAGGAAGACTATACTCACTCAAGAGTATGAACACTTTGACTCAAATCCTGATGAGTCATTAACTGGTTTATATGACAGATTTGTCAAACTCTTGAATGATTTGTCACTAGTTGACAAGGAATATGATCTTGGGGATTCAAATTTTAAATTCCAGTTAGCACTTCCTGAAAGTTGGGATTTGAAGGCCACCACTATAAGAGACAACTATAATCTTGAAGAAACAACTCTTGATGAAATTTATGGGATGCTAAAGACTCATGAACTTGAGATGGAACAAAGAAGCAAGAGGAAAGGAGGAAAGTCAAGGAAAGTTGCTCTTAAGGCTGAGGAGGAATCTCCTAAAGCAGCTACCTCAAGGAAAGGCAAGGGAAAAGCTCTCATCACAAAGTCTGATACTGAGTCATTAAGTTCTGATAGTGATGATGACTCAGAAACTGAAAGCTTGCCCGGGATGGATGCTGATGAAGAGATGATGAAGCTGTGTGCTCTTATGGTGAAAGGAATGACAAGGATTACATACAGAAAATTCAGGAAGGGAAAGAAGTTTTCCCAGGAAAGGTACAAGTTCTGATAAGAAGAGTTTCTAAAAATTTGAAGGCAAAGGAGGAAAGTCTGACAGAGGAGATTACTCAAATGTCAAATGCTACAACTGTGGTGAGAAATGCCACATATCTCGTGATTGCAAGAAAGTGAAGAGTGACAAAGGCAAGACTCTTGTCACAAAGAAGAAAAGCTGGACAGACACTTCAGATTCTGAAAGTGAGGAGAACTATGCCTTGATGGCAAATGCTGATAGCAGTTCTGATCAGCTACTTACTTAAAGGTACCTCAAACTACTTATGCCTTTCATACTGATGATATTAATGAGTTGAAAAGATATCTTAAAACCATGTTCATTAGTTATAGAGATCAAACTTTAACATGTGAAAGATTAACTTCTGAAAATCTTGCTTATAAAAAGAGGAATGATTACTTAGAAAAAGAGTTAGTCATGTTCCATCAAACTCAGAAAGATAGAGATGATGCTTTCTATGTTAGGGATGAAGTACTTAAAATGAATGAATCTCTAAAAACTGAGTTAGAAAAGGAAAGAGAGATTATCAAAACTTGGACTAACTCTGGCAGAACAACTCAGAATTTATTAAGTAGTGGAAACTGGAAAGAAGGCTTTGGTTATGGAGATGATAAGAATGATAAATGAACTGTAGAAATTGAGCCTATAGTTGTTAAACAAAAGCCAAAGGTAAAACCTGTTAAATTTGTAGCTGTAAATTCTGATTCTGAGAAATCAGAAGTTAAAGAGGAATTAACTTCTGACAAACTAAAACAGGAAAAGCCAACTTAAGTTAACATAGGCTTAAGGACTAAGAAGCAGCTTAAGTACAAGCTGAAAGATGTTAAGAATGTAAACAGGGTAAAGCCACCTAGGAAAAATAGGAATGGAAAGGAAGGTGTGAATAAAAGCAATGATTATAAGCCTGTTCCTAATGCTCCTAGAAAAACATGTCATAACTGTGGAAATTCTAACCATCTGGCTTCTTTTTGCAGGAAGAATAAGAACATAAACTCCTTACCTTCAAAGCCAGGAGTTAAGAGTCAGTCTGTTAGATATAGGCCACAAAATCCTTGTTTTCATTGTGTTAGTTTATGGAATTTCATTTATACTTGTAAGGAATATCATAGTTTGTACTATGATTATTAACAAATAAAACCTTCTTTAAGGAAAGTTAGCATTGTTCCTTTTAGTGTAAGTTTTGATGCAAAGTCTGATACTGTAAATGCTGATAAGAAAATTGTTAACATAAATTCTGATGCTAAATCCGTTGCAAATGTTAACAAACTTAATAAGGCCAAAGGATCCAAGCAAGTCTGGGTCCTTAAAACTAATCATTAGTGGTCTTTGTGATTGCAGGGCTACAGGAAAAACATCCTAGTTCTGGACAGTGGATGCTCAGGACATATGACTGGAAATAAAGCCCTGCTATCAGACTTTGTGGAGAAAGCTGGCCCAGGTGTTTCTTATGGAGATGGATATATGGGAAAAACTATGGGATATGGCAATATTAATCTTGGGAATGTCATCATTGAGAAAGTAGCTCTGGTCTCAGGACTTAAACACAATCTGCTCAGTGTTAGTCAAATATGTGACAGAGGTTATCATGTGGATTTTTTTGAAGAACACTGTGAAGTTGTAAGCAAATCTACAGGCAAAGTTGTTCTGAGAGGATACAGGCATGGTAACATTTATGAAGCCAAGCTTTCAACAAGTACTGATGGTTCTGCAATCTGTCTGTAAGTAGAGCATCAATTGAAGAAAGCTAGAATTGGCACAAGAAACTCTCTTATTTAAATTTCAATAATATAAATGAACTAGTCAAGAAAGATCTTGTGAGAGGATTGCCAAAATCAGTATTTGCTCCTGATGGCCTTTGTGATTCATGTCAGAAGGCAAAACAAAGAAAATCTTCATTCAAGAGCAAGACTGAATCATCAATTCTTGAGCCTTATCACCTACTACATGTTGATCTATTTGGTCCAATGAATGTCATATCTATTGCAAAGAAGAAATATGCTATGGTCATAGTGGATGAGTTCACCAGATACACATGGGTGTATTTCTTGCACACAAAAAGTGAAACTGCATCTATTTTGATTAATCATGTCAAGCAACTGGATAAATTGGTCAAAGATTCTGTGAAGATCATAAGAAGTGATAATGGCACTGAGTTCAAGAATTTGATCATGGAAGAGTTCTGCAAAGACCATGAAATCAAGCAGGAATTTTCTGCTCCTAGAACTCCACAACAAAATGGAGTTGTTGAAAGAAAGAATAGAACTCTTATTGAAGCTGCACGAACTATGCTTGATGAAGCAAAGCTACCAACCTATTTTTAGGCTGGAGCTGTGCAGACTGCTTGTTTTACTCATAATGCAACACTCATTATCAAGCATGGAAAGACACCATATAAGATGGTGAAGAAAAAAAAGCCAAATCTGAAGTATTTTCATGTATTTGGATGCAAGTATTTTGTTCTTAAGACTCATCCTGAACAGTTATCCAAATTTGATCTAAAAGCTGATGAAGGAATCTTTGTTGGATATCCACTTTCCACAAAAGCCTTCAGAGTGTACAAATTAAGAACACGGGTGGTCATGGAATCTATCAATGTCTCTTTTGATGATAAGAAGATTACTGGACTTGAAGATTTTAATGATCATGATCAGCTGAGATTTGAAAATGAAGTTTTAAATTCTGATTCTGTAAATCCTGACAGTCTAAATCCTGATAGTCTAAATCCTGACAGTCTAAATCCTGATACTGCAAACTCTGATGGATTAAACTCTGATGTTATTGAAACTATGGTGACTACGCCAAAGGAAGATGCACCTGTGCAGGGGGAGCATACTGAAGATACAACCACATCTCAAGAAGCATCAGAACCCACAACTGGCTCTTCAAGTTCTGATTCATCAAGTTCTGATGAGCCAAGTTCTGATAATTCTGGAAACTTAAATTCTGAAGGATCCAACTCAGAGCGCATAATTTCAGGGGGAGCATCAGAAAATGTTGATGAAGACAACATGGATTATGAGGGAGCATCCAGTTCTAGAGAAAACCTTCCATCTGCAAGGAAGTGGACTAAATCACATACACCTGACTTAATTATTGGAAATCCTGATGCAGGTGTCATAACTAGAACAGCTACTTCAAATGAATGTCTCTATAATTCTTTTCTTTCTCAGACTAAACCAAAGAAAGTGGAAGAAGCTCTTCAAGATGTTGATTGGGTGCAAGTAATGCAGGAAGAGTTAAATGAATTTGAAAGAAATAAAGTCTGGACCCTAGTGCCAAGACCAAAGAATAGATCTGTTGTTGGTACAAAGTGGGTGTTCAAAAACAAAACTGATAGTGATGGCATAATTACAAGGAATAAAGCAAGGCTGGTTACAAAAGGATATTCTCAACATGAGAGAATTGATTATGATGAAACATTTGCACCAGTTGATAGATTGGAAGTCATAAGGATATTTTTGGCTTATGCTGCTCACAAAAAGTTTACAGTCTTTCAAATGGATGTGAAAAGTGATTTTCTCAATGGAGAATTTTAAGAGGAAGTATATGTTGAACAACCTCTAGGCTTTGTAGATTCCAAACTTCCAAATCATGTCTACAGGCTTGATAAAGCACTTTATGGCCTTAAGCAAGCTCCAAGAGCATGGTATGAGACTTTAGCTCAGTTTCTTCTGGAAAGTGGATTTAACAGAGGAACTATTGACAAAACACTGTTCTATCTCAACCATGGAAATGACTTACTTTTGGTGCAAATATATGTTGATGATATCATTTTTGGTTCTACAAATGACAGACTTTGCAAGAAGTTTGCAAAACTGATGCAGTCAAAATATCAAATGAGTATGATGGGGGAACTTAGCTATTTTCCGGGCCATCAAGTCAAGCAGAATGAAGAAGGCACTTTTATTTGTCAATCCAGGTACACCAGAAATTTGCTGAAGAAATTTGGAATGCAAGATTGTTCAAGTGCATCCACTCCCATGGCCACTGCAATAAAATTTGATAAGGATACTGGTACATCATTAGATATTACTAATTACAGAGGTATGATTGGCTCACTACTCTATCTTACTGCAAGTAGACCTGATATCATGTATGCTACCTGTCTTTGTGCAAGATTTCAAGCAAATCCAAGAGAACGTCACTTAACAGCTGTGAAAAGAATTTTCAAGTACCTTAAGGGTACAGCTGATCTGGGATTATGGTATCCTAGAGAATCAGACTTTAAGCTAATAGGTTACTCAGATGCAGATTTTGCAGGATGCAAAATTGACAGGAAAAGCACAAGTGGAAGCTGCCAATTTCTTGGAGGCAGATTAGTTTCTTGGTTTAGCAAGAAACAGAAGTCAATCTCCTTATCAACTGCAGAAGTAGAATACATTGCTACAGGAAGTTGTTGTGCACAGATTTTTTGGATGAAGAATCAGTTACTGAATTATGGTTTAACATATTTTAAAATCCCTATTTACTGTGATAATCAAAGTGCTATTGCTATGACAGGTAATCCAGTTCAACACTCAATGAAAAAGCACATCAGCATTAGGTACCACTTTATAAGGGAACATGTGGATGAAGGTACAGTGGAATTGCATTTTCTTCCAACAGATCAACAACTAGCAGATATCTTCACAAAACCACTATGTGAAGCTACTTTTACAAGATTGGTAAATGAACTTGGAATGGTTTTATGTTCTTTCTCTAAATCTGCTTAGTTTATGTTCTGATACATCAGACTTTATGATCAATATTTACATATATTACTATCTTTGTGTATTCTGTGCTTAAATTGAAAATTGCTTAAGTGTTGATTGTTGTCTGATGTGAATTTATAAACTCTGATAGTGATATGAATGTTTCTGTGACTATTCAATCCAATGTGGATAATTGTGTTAAATGTTGACCTAGTAGTCTTTAATATACTAAAGATCCCATGTATGAAGTAATTATTTATGTAGAAATCTCTTAACACAAGCAAATTCTGATATTGAGCTTAGTTAAGTTTACTTTGTGTATCTTATTACTAAGTCAAAAACTAAAAATAGTGCTTCTTATCTGTTAAGTTCTGATGTTAGTAAATCTGATGGATGTACTAAGTGCTAATAAACCTCACTTATCAAAAGAAAAAGGAAAAGAAAAAGAAATAAAAATCAGGTACTCCTTTGAGATCTAGAGTAAAAATGTGGAAGGGACGACCCAAGTGCATTGCTGGTATTAAGTAATATGCATTAGAAAAGCAAAATAAATATTTTCTTGGTGACTTTTCACACTCTATGATTACTGGAGAAATACTCTGATAATAGCATAAATTCTGATAAGCAGTCGTGACTCACTTACACTGAGAAGCCACTGTAAAATGGAATCTCAAAAGATGCATAAAATGAGCACAAAATAGTTGAGGTGGACTCATGCATGAACTCATTCTAAAGTAGACTTCAAAATAATGACAGATTTTGAGCAAAGTTCTTAGTTATGCCTTATTTCTAAAATATACTGAAGTGAATCAGACTTTAATCTTTATCTGATATTTAGTTTACTGCACACACATACACTCCATATGAATGATGAAAATTACTGTGGTGATAAATGTTATTTTAGATGAACAGTTTAAGTGTCAGTTGCATAAATTCTGAGGATAAGTTATGTTGGAAATTCTGATGATTAAGTTCTAAAGAAACGAAATCATTATTTGTGTGAAGAATTACAGAAATAGACATTCACTTTTTGAGTTAAGAAGTCATGTTCTGATGACTGTTAAGTTATGATATAAGTCTAAATTCTGATATTAAATCCTGATTCTTTACTTGACTTATTTGTGGTTCAATCTGAAACAGTCATATTTAAAATCAGAATATGTTTGGGTGAGTTATAAACAGTCAACATAATTTGGGTTAGTGGTACTCGTATATGCACAGTAATTTTTACTTGTTTCGTGTGCTCATTAACTCCTGTTTTAAGCTTCCAATGGCTGTTATTATTACTCATCAGTCTAGGAAGTCGAGAGGTCATTATTTTTACTTGTAATTGTTGCCCAGTCCTCGCATCCCTTGGTATTCCATTGGCTATTTAAACCAACGATTCATTCCAGCCAAAAAATCCTTCACTTTCTCACAAACTCACTCTCTTTTTATTCATATCAACAAAAATGGCTGAGTTTGGTTGGTTTTACAACTATGACATCGACACTGTGCATATTTTTCAAAATAGAATTCCGACTGCATATCCTATCAACAACATTCCTTATAATCTCTGGATTCAATTTCCAGAGATCATTAAAAATGACTTGTTGACTGTCCAAATAAATCTTCATCTCCGTTATCTCCATCAGCAAGAACGGATCATCCATCTTGCAGTGCTCTTCGTCAGCAGCAGAAGGAGTTAGTCGTTAGGCTTCTTAGCTTAGGACTAAAGCTGTTGATGTTAGGAATTTTAGACTAGGGCAATCTTTTAATTTTATGCAAGTAATTTAAGTTTCATGAAATGTATTAATTTGATATATTAATGAAATTTTACTTTATTGCAAGATTTTGTCTCTGAGTCGTTTCATATTCTGATGACCTTTTAAAGGCTAATGCTAATCATATTCTGATGAATTGTTAAGTTCTGATAAAAATCAAGTTCTGATGCTGATGTGGCAGTATTTATTTACTTGGTTTATTTTTGGTCATTACCTCAATGGTCATATTTTTTAAATATTGGTTTATGAGAGATAAAACAGTAATAATTATTTATTTAATGGGATTACTTGGTTAGTGGGACGGTTTTTCTCCTTGAAAAACTGCATGTGATAAGTAATAATTGCTTATTTACCGTGCCCATTACTTTTTGCCTTAACTACTGCATGTCTGACAGGTGTCAAGGTCTGTTCCACTACATATTAACTGCTGTCACGTGGGGTGTCTAAGTAAAAGAGATAAAAGACTTTAAAATCTTTTATTTTCATTCTTATTCCACTCTTTCTCTTTTCTTATTCTCTCTAACATTTACTGACGGTTTCTTTACAGACATTTTATCAAACACCTTACAGGCAATTTTCTTTCTCACTTATTTCTCATGGCACCCAAGGACATAATTTTTGATGGAGCTAAGTTTGTTCCTAATAACTTCTCCGCTATTCTTAGCAAGTCAGAAGCCCCATCCGAACTTTATTTCATTCAGGACTTTCTTGCTAGTTCTGATATTGGGTACGCTCTGACCGAACCTGAAGCAGTCTCTGGTACTCAAGTACTGGAGTTCTGGAGATGCGGAGTATATGATAATGGTAGTGCTCAAGGGTCCCCAAGTATTATTTTTTCATCAGGGGAGGATGAGTATGTTGTCATATTGGCTACGGTCCGACAAGCACTGCAGCTACCTGAGAACTGTGTGTATTCTACTGTTGAAGAGCCAGTTCTTCAAAACATGATGGCCAGTCTGGGGTATGAGGGGATATTGGCAAAGCTGGGTCAGTTGAAGAGATCTTTCATAAGGAGGGAATGGAGTTTCTTCTTTGACTGCATAACCAAGGCTTTTGCAAACAAATGTTCCAATTTCGATGCAATTCTCATATTCAGCCAACAAATCGGGTATGCTCTCATAAATCAAACTGATTTTGACTATGTAAGTGTTGTCTTAGGTTTTATTGGGGATAGAATGACAGAAGATAGAAATACTATTTATTTTGCTAGATTCTGTCAGCTTATCTATAGTTTTTGTTGTGATAATAAGCCTCAATCTGCTAGTGAATTAATTACATCATTCAGACTAGCTAAAAGAGCTTTTAGTGACTTATTATCTAATGATAATAAGAAGGCTGTGTTAAGACCCCTTCTAGTTCCTTTATCTGTCAAGCAAGCCTTAATAAACTACGATTCGGTTAAATACACTGAACTATATCATGATGTCCAATCATCCGAACCTCATCCATTAGCACCTACCACCTCTACAAAAACACCTCCAACTTCTCAACCTCAACCTTCAGATCCTACAGTGCAGCCCTCATCTTCAAAACCCAAGAGGACTAAGAAAGTACCTCAGACTCAACAGAAGAGAAGAAGGATCATTCTGCGAGATGAGTCAGACAGTGAGGAACAGGTTCCAGTGTCAGAACCTGTTGTTATAGAAGCTGAGAAGGTCTCTTCTCAGAAGGATGTTGATTTTGGGAGTTCTAGGCCCCTAAAAAAGCTTAGAAAGCTTAATTCTAATGATGCAGCTCCTACAGACTCCTCAAAAGCTAAAAGATTCAAAACATTGGCAAAAAGGCCTGAAAATTCTGGTGAAGGAATGGAAGCAGCAGCTAAGGAAGGGGGTCAGGAATCTCTGATCTCACAAGACCCTGTTGAAGCTCACAATTCTCCTAGTGCTGATCCAGACCTTCATGCAACTCATCACTCTCCACTTCATGAGCCAGAAATAACTCATATTCCCACACCTCGAGTATCTCCAGTACATGCTGATAACCAGGGGCCAAGTGATGAAATTGACATCCATAACTTGGAAGTGCCTCAGGTTTTGAATCTAGAAGCTCCACCGACTCAAATTACTCCACCAACAACACCACTTCTTGATGCTGATTTTAATCCAGAATTGCCTACAACACCTTCTCTGCATCTAGATACTGAAGAGCAGATGTTAGGTGAGCATCAGAATATGGTTGTTGATCAGAACTTAGTTGGAGATCAGCACTTAGAGGATGATGTTGAAGCCTCAATAGCCTCTCATACTATTCTTTTATCAGAGAAAGTTGCTGATGCTGATTCTATAAGTTCTGATACTGCTAATGATGAAGTTACTAGTGAAGCTGCTGCTACAAATATAGATGCTGATGCAGCTGGTCCATCAGGACATGTACCTCAACAAACTGTTCATAAAGCTGAGATAGTCAAGAAGTTTGTTACAAGGGAAGCACCAGTACCTTGGAGTGAAACTACTAGAGGACAGGAGAGGACTAAGGAGTGGAACACAGTTAGTTTTGTTCCTTCTGAAAAGATTCTTGCTGAGCATCTTGCAAAAGCTGATGAAATGCTGATAAATGATGATTTCAAGGCACAGCTGAGAGTTACAGCATTGAGTACAAGGCACCTTCAAGGTCAACACTCAATAACTCATGACAAGGTGAATAAAATTCAAGAAAACTTGATCCAACAAGATATGAATCTAAAACTTGAAAAGAAAAGGTTTTTCCAACCTACCTTTGACAGAATTGCCTACATTGAGAAAACCCAAGAGTAGCAACAGTCTCAGATTGATAAAATTTGAAGAATCAAGTTTCTCATCAAAATCAACTCAATGAGATCCAATCCTCAGTGGAATTGTTTGTCTCTCTTCTATTACCTGCTGATGCCAAAAAGGGGGAGAAAGTAATTAAGTCCAAATACAAACCTATTAAGACACTGAAGGGAAAGGATGATGGAAAAGATGATCCGGGAAACCCTGGAATGGGTGGAGGTCATGGTCAAGGTAAAGGTCTTTCATCAAGTAAAGCTGGAACTACAAGTCAAAGAACAAGTTCTGATACTGGGAGAAGAATAACTTCTGATACTGGTAAAAGGATAAGTTCTGATGAACATCTGGAACTTGATGAGGAGATTTCAAGACAGTTATTTTTGAAAGAAAATCCAGGAATGGACTTTGAGAGTCTAAAGGAAGAAGAAGCTAGACTTAAGTTAGAAAAAGTCAACTCCAAATCTGAAGCTTCTGTTGTTGAAAAGAAACTTCCTAAGGCTAAAGGTATTGTGATAAAAGAAAGGAAAAATCCTGTGGAAACTAAGGCCAAATCACAAATGGAGATAGATCCAAGGTCCAAGGGCAAAGAAAAAGTTGGTGAACCTGTAAAGGTTTATGTGCCTGCTATGGATGAAGAAATATCTGATGAAGATGCTAATCTTACTCTGATTTCAAAGAAGATTTCTCAAACAACCTCTGACATGGCTCAAGTTGTTCAGAGTCAAGATATAGTAAGTTCTGATATGACAACGAAGCAAGCAACCTCTGACATAGCTCAAGTTGGCTTGATATCAGAAGATAAGTTAAAGAAAACCTCTGACATTGTTCATGTTAAATCCTCAAGGTTACTCCTACCAGGATTCACTAAAACTAAACAGACTCAACCTTTGAAGACTACAACAAGTGGTTTTGAAGCAAGAGTGGTTACAGGAAAGGAAGCAAAAGATAAAGCTGGATTGGGTAGTGCTGATGAAAGAAGAGTGCAGAACACAACCAATGATCCAACTTCCTTAAGTGAACCAGGTGTTGGAGCAACTCCTGAAAGATTGAATCAGCTTGAATCTGTAAAGATGGTTTACCATACCTTCTTGAAAGAACACATCTTGTTATATTTTATGACGGATGGAAGGGTATACCATATTAGACCGAATGTTATACCACTGAAGTATTATGAGGAACTAGAACATGTTCTATTCTTACTTCAAGTGAAAAATAGATTAACAAATGGTGCAGCAAATTATTTGAAGACTCAAATTCAGAGACAGAAGAAGCTTTATTCTGTAAAGTCTGACAGCACATAATGTCCCAAGTACAGAGATCACAAGGGTGATATTGTCGAGATGAAGCCTAACTCTGTTAAGATTATAACTACTTTTCTGGGTTATAAGGCTGTGAAATTCAATCTTGAGTATGACAAGGCATATTTGATCAGACTAGATCAGGACATAAGAAAAGCTAGAATAAATGATCTCAGGGTTGCTATCTTTCAAATTAGTGAAGATACAATTGAATTGAAGAATGCTAAAATGAGGATGATTGATGAACTTAAATATGCTGAGAGATGTTTGTTAAAGAACTATCTCAGAATAACTTCTGACATCAAAGAGATCAGTAATTGAAGCCAAGTCGAGATCTACAACTGCTCAAATTCTGATGTGTATACAGACTGAAGCTGTTATCAGAAGTTAAAGTTGGTAAAGCTTTAAGGACTATAAGTTGTAGTTATCTAGTCAAATTCTCATGCATTTGTACTTAATATTTTGACATCATCAAATATCTGTTAAACTTGTATATTATGTTAATTTACAAGTTGGGGGAGATTGTTAGATATATTTGATAATGTCATGTCTAATATGATTTGTGTTTAGTTTTCAGATCTTATTTAAACAGGACAAATCAGTACTTAATTGGAAATCAGCACTTATGCTGAAGTCAGAACATAAGTGGTCAGAACTTAAGTTATCAGGAGATATTTATCAGAAGATAATATCAGGACTTAAGGAGACTTTCAGATAAGGAAGGCGGCTGATTGAAAGGAAAGAAGATCAAGACAAACGCAAGAAGAGATATGCATGAAGAAGGAATTCCATGAAGAGAATACTTGGAAGAAAAGATAACTGATTGATATATTTTAGGAAGCAGAATTATATTCCATATCAATTAGCGATTATCTTGTAACTGTGTAGTATATAAACACAGACATAGGGTTTACACTATATGTGTTATCATTATCGAGAATAATATTCATTGTAACCCTAGCAGCTCTCGTGATAATTTGTTCATCACTGAGAGAGGACAGTTCCATATTGTAACAGAGTTTAATAAAGTTTGTTTTTTGTTACTTGTGTTCTTTAATTCTATTTGATTGTGCTAAATACTGTATTCAACCCCCTTCTACAGTGTGTGTGACCTAACATCATAAAAATGGAGTCAGGTGTCAAATAGCTACCCGACGGATGATCAACAAGGCTACACGACGAATAACAAGCATGTATCCGACGGATGATCAATTCAAATATCTGTTCACAGTGACAACACGGTCACATGCGTTGGTGTTTGCAAAAGGAATGTGTCAGCCTGTTTAGCAGGGTTTTGAGAACAAAGAAGCATTATCATTTCCATGTTATTATGAAGATATTCAAAGATGCTAGAATATAGTAGTGAAGCAGCATGGATTTAGACTTGATAGGTTTTGTTTTATTATCCTGTCTTATTACCATGTAAACTTGGTAATATATAAACCAAGTGTAGCTAGTAGAACAAAAAAACTAAGCAAACACATTTTAGAAGAGAAATAGAAAAGGACTGTTAAGAATTTCTCAGTAGTTTGTTTGTTCACTTGTAAAAGCAGCTGTGAGCTATTCAAATCCACCAGAAAGTTTTAAAGACCTGTATTTTTATTACTTGTATTTTAATTTATATAATTCTTTCATTCCGTATTTTGCAAATCAAACACTTATATATTATTGAGTTAGAACAGTTTTAAAAATCTAAAAAAGAAGTCAGAATTACATTCAACCCCCTTCTGTAATTCTTGTTGTATTGTTAGGGAATAACAATTTCCCACTTTCCTGCCTTCCACGCTAGAAGCCTTTCACGTGTCCCATTAGCCTTTAACAGTCACTTAGTTAATAGCCCCGGAGACACCTGACTACTAGTAGGATAGGGGATAAATAGGAAAATCTAAGAGAAGAAACACATACACAATTCACATCCCAAAAAATCAAGAACAATTCTTACGGACTTAAAAATATAATATCAGAATTATCACCGATCGTTGATATTTGGAAATCCCATGACACGAGAATTGAAAAGTTACACATTTATTGATTGACAGGATTAAAAGAATGGATCATCGATTAACTTCGAGATACAACTTAAACAAAGAAACAAACTGCCTAGCTAGCTAGACATGAAGACTAGCTAGCCAGTGATCACAATTTTTATTGACGTATTCAAACAAGAGTACTTTATTCAGCTTATGCCTAGCTGATGACTTGATCACATGTCTTGTATGAGTGAGAATGGAGGGACGGTTTGTTCGTGCCTGAAAAAGTTAAGAGGATCAACCAAGGTTTTAATTGCAATCAGCCTGTTGAAGTTGTTAGCAAAGTAGCTACTCCCCCATTTACGCGCAGCTATGTTGCTGATAATACCGGTGGCAGGATTTGCACCCAAATCTAGATCGTTGTAGTTATAATAAGCTCTTCGCGGGTTGCTTGACACGTATGGAGTCAAGTAATCATATAAGCTTCGTATCCATTCCAATTTCTGTGTAGTATTTCCTATCCAAAGTACCCTCGTGTATATCATGAACAATGTTCCGGCTCTATTGGGAAAGGGAATGGTTGATTCTGGGTAATTGTCCAACACTCCTCCGTAAGGCGTGAAAATGACGGTTGCTTCCCCTGCTCCAACTTCAAGAAGCTTGTCCCAAAAGCCGTTTAGTCCTGGCACAGACACTGGCGATCTTACAAAATCCGACTTTGCCTTGGTAGGAATATCAGCTAAAAATGTTCGGTCAAGGAAATCCTCGGGAGTGTAGTTGGCCGAAAAAAGGGGGAAAAACGACGACTGCATCAAAGCTTCAATCCAAGTAACTTCCTGGAGCTCCGATCTCTGCATACCTAGTTGAGGAAGCCTCGTATTGAAAATGGTGATGAGTTCATCAGCTGGACCAAGGTATGCGCCAGTAAAGGCAAGTTGAACTACCAAACCATCGGCTCGAGTACTTGCGTTACTCACAACTGTACTAATACGAACCCTGATATCCAGTTCATTTGGAAGAACAGGAGCAACAGTTTGGAAAGGATACATAATTTCAGTCTGCTTCTCTTCCCTCATCACAGTAAAGATAGTAACTTTTGTCGGTACATCAACTAAATGAAGTTTCCAAGACAAAATGACTCCAAAACTAGAACAGCTACCACCTCGAATAGCCCAGAAAAGATCTTCTCCCATTGCTCTTCTATCAAGGATATTTCCACGCACATCAACAATACGTGCATCGACCACATTGTCAGCTGCAAAACCATATTTTCGTCGTAAAGGACCATAGCCACCTCCACATATAAGTCCAGTGGCACCAACTGTGGACCAAACCCCAGCAGGAAAAGCAAGCGTGCCACTTGCTCGGTAAATCCAGTAGTAAACCTCACCGAGAGTTGCTCCTGCTTGTACTATCGCTGTCTTTGCCACGGGATCTACTATAACAGACCGGAGATTGATCATGTCAAGTAAAACAAATGCACGTGTATATGTGCTACTATAAGAAAGACCCTCCCAATCATGACCACCACTTCTTGTCCGAATTTGCATGTTATTTTTTCTAGCGCAAATCACAACAGCTTGGACTTGTGATTCGGCAGAAGGAGTGACAATGACGGCAGGAGTAAGACGATCCAATGCGAGAATTCTAGGGTTTCTAGCTGAAAATGAGTAGACATCATTGTATGAAGTATTAGCAGGTGTGAATAAGAGTTGAGAAATTTGATCAGTGGAGGTACTGCTTTTAAGGCATTTTACGAAACCAGTAGGGTCAGGAACGTCTGGCCATGGAAAAGAAGCTGAGGAGATTGAGATGAGGGAAAAAAGGATGAATAAAAGAAGGGCTAAAGAGGTTGGAGGAGCCTTCATTTTGTCTTCCTTACTTAGTGTCTTGATTGATTCTATTCTCTAAGAAAGTCCGATTTTTATAGAGTACTTTTGAAGTGTGGTAAACGACACCGTCCTCTAGGGTTTTAGAGTCTTAGCTACTGTAGTAGCATTGCTGTTTTCAAGTCATACAGTACGGTGGGTGCAGTGCATTAAGTATATATAAAGATCAAGTGGGACTTAGAAATCTAAATTCGCTGCGCACATTATTGTTTTTTTTATTTAAAACGATGCTAAATTGTAGAAGTTGCTATCATCGGGTTTAGGGTAAAACCGGTATTGTAGTGTTCGTTAGCTTATACATAAATATTGATGAATTATTGAAAATTATAAATGAAATTCAAGGTGTTTTTTTTTTTTTTGTGTTGATGAGGGGCACAATAAAAACAAAAAAATTATCTCACTAGCAACTACTCGACGCCAAGCTACTCCGACCAGGTCTTCGTGAAGAATACTTCCTGATTTCTTAATCAATCTGCTGCTGTGTTATCCTCTCCATAGCAATGAAGAAATATAACCTCTCAATTATGATTTTTTAATTATTTCTTTGCACAGGTGGATAAGATTGATCAACGGGTCACTTCGGGATCGTGGAATGCTCCCCCCTCCCAATCCTTGAACCCAAAAATGATCCCCGAACGGGATTTATTTTATTGCCAGATCCCTGCCCCAAATAGAGAACTGGGATTCCCGCGGAGATTCGGGAAATTTCTTTATTTTTTCCGTTTAATAAAGTTAAATTATAAATAATATTTTTCAATAAAAAATCACATAATAAATCATAATATATAGATTTTTTTAAAAAAATTAATATTAATTTTTAACCTTAATTTAAATTAATATGTATTTCTAGTATCAATAATAAATAAAAATAATATTATTATAATAAAATAATACCATAATAAGTAAATTTAAATCATATATTATATACTCCCTCTGTCTTTTTCATTCTCGCCCTTTCTTTTTGGATATCTCATCCATTTCTGTACATTTCAAAACTTACCAAAAATAGTCAATGTGTCCCCTTATTTCCCTCAATTTTTCTCACTTTTCACACTACTTTTATCCCACTATCTCTCTTTTATACATTAAAAATCAATTGGTTTCATCACTTCACCCACTTTTCTTTCTCTTTTTCAATAATTTATACATATTTCTTAAACTCCGTACTCAATCTTTTTTATAACAATTCAAAAAGACGGAGGGAGTATATAATATTATATTTATTTAAAATACGATTCGGGATCGGGAATCGGGGCGGGGAAACACTAATTCACGATCCCGCCCCGATCCCCGAATTTTTTCCACATATCTCCCCGATCCCTATCCAGTACCTGGAAAATCCGGATGTCTATCCCTACCGGTGGACAATATGAATGCGTATTCCCCTCCGCATGAATCTGCACTTTGAAGTGCTTTGACACCAGACTGACTATCCATTCGGAATCATCAAAATTTTTATTCCCATCCTTCTTGGTTCTTGCTAGGTTAATTTCAATTTTCACTGCTTTTATTTCCGCACGAAAAGTTGAAAAAGAGCCAAAAATTACTGAAAAAAGATAATGTATTTTACCTTGACAATCACGGATAATACCACCACCATCACCTGGTGGACCTGGTGTTCTTTAGCAGCTCCATCTGTATTTAAAGCAAACCAATTCTTAAGGGGGAATTTCCATCTTATGTACGGCAGATGTAACATCCGGGATTTTCCTGAAATAAAATATGTGAATAAATTAATAAATAATTTGGTCATGTACAAATTATGTGAATTAGTGAGTAAATAATTAAATATAAATTATTCCAGTTTGATGAGTCGTCGTGCGTAATATTTTTTTTAAACGAGTCAAGCCGAACCGGGTTTAATAACCGAGCGGAAAGTGACGTTCAAACTCGACTCATTTATAAAGGAGCCGGACCCGAGTTTGTTCACGAACAACCGAGTTAAGTCGAATTCGTACCGAGTCGAGTTGTCCACTGATATAGTTTGCATATATTTTTCAATCGAATAAGCTCAAATTATTATTTATAATTTTACAAGTTGTATCGAGTTCAACTTTTAGTCTTATCTTACAATTATATACACACACTCATATTTTATACTTTTTTTTAATCTATATCATTTTAATTTTTAAGACGACTTTTAAAAATATATCCAATTTTATTTTCAATTTTTGAGATATTCGTAACTTTATAAACCGTATACTACTTTTAAAATGGTGATTTCAAAATCTAATTATATTTTTCAATTTTACTTAAATTTGGTTTATGTAAATTACAAGTTATTTAATGGTATCTATGAAATATGAGAATTGGAGATGAATATGTCATGATAACAATTTGATAGTTTAATTCTGAAAAAATAAAGTGATAAATTTAGAAAAATAAATAAAAATTCTAAAATAATTAAATTAATAATAAATGATGAATAAATGTACTAATAAAAATATTTAAGTGATCGATAATAATTTATTATTTGTAATACATATAAACTTTATCTGAGCCGAGTCGAATTACCGAGTTCGAGCCGAGTCCGAGCCAAGCCCGAACTAAAAGAGCCGAGTCCGAGCCGAACACACAAAAAGTTCGACTCAACTTATTTATTTATCCGATCTCATTTTCATGTTCAAGACCGGCTCGTTTAGAAAAATGAACCGAGCCGAGTTCACTTAGACAAGTCGATCTCGAATTTTGTTCACAAACAGTTCTATTCATATGCAGCCCTATGATTAGTGTTAAAGATGTTTATACGGAAAAAGGGAATCGGTGATAATAAAAAAAGTAAATTGAATTGATTATGTAAAAATATGTGATGTGAATAGTCCTATGTGCCTCTGTCATTATTTGAGTTAGAGTATTCAAAGTTAATCATTGTTTGCATTTACCTGTAGTTGGTAAATAGGAAAAATTATTATCTATACTATTATATTAAAGATAAAATATTAAAAGTTTGGTTGTTGATTCTTGGTTAAATTTATTTTGATAACTCTAAATCTGTAATCATATTTAACATAAAATATCCTTTTTAATAAACTTATACTCGCAATATAATTATATAAATACAAATAAGATTAAACATGTACAATGGTTTCTAGTAGGAATAAAATAATATATATATATATAACAAAATTATATATATATGGTTACTCTAATAGAAATCAATTTTAAAATAGAAACTAGAAATTAAATATTTTTTTAAAAAAATTACTTCGAAATATATCATATATGGTATGCAAATCGATCGTTGAGAGATGGAGAAAAATACAGTGAAGCCGGATTTTAAAAAAAAATTACAGTTTGACGGGAAAGATTAAATTAAAAACAGAGGAAAAAGCTGAGATTGTGTGTGGTAGGGTGCAGATTAGTTAGGTGTGGTGCTATTAGGGGGGACCATTAGATTATATTAATCTAATGGTTTAGATTAGTTTCTAATTTTTATTTTAATTTTAGATTTTATTTGATCATGTGCCTATATATATATATATATATATATATATATACTAACTATTATATTAAAGATGAAATATTGAAAATTTGATTGTTCATCTTTGGTCACCTATATTTTGGTAATTCCAAATCTATGAGTAAATTGAACTTAAAACACTTTTCTTAATAAACTTATACTCGTAATATAATTATATAAATACAAATAGGATTAAATATGTATAATGGTTTCTAACAGGAACAAAATAATATATATATATATACTATTATATTAAAGATGAAACATTGAAAATTTAATTGTTGGTCCTTGGTCACCGGTAACTCCGAATCTGTAATTAAATTTAACATAAAACACTCTTCTTAATAGACTAATATTTGCGATATAATTATATAAATATAAATAGAATTAAATATGTATAATGGTTCTAGCGGGAACAAAATAATATATACTATGGACCCGGGCCAAAAATATTATAATATTGAGTTGGTGTAAAACAAAATAATTAAATATTTTTAAGGGTCACTTGCTAGAAAAAAATAAATGTACTAATCAACCGGGCCAAAAAAGTTATCAAATCTTACCGATCTAAAACATGATTAGGATTAGAATAATTGGTTGGTAGGAATGACAACCTCAGATAAAAAAAATAATATGCACTATTAATAAATGTTTAAACAATATTATACTACTAATCCGGGTTAAAAAAAATAAAAAATAAAAAAATATAGTTAGTTGATTTTTTATATCGAATTAAAATACAATTATAAATACTACTGGTGCGGTTTAAAATAATATATAGTTATAGTACTCATCCGGGTTAAAACTTGCAGGCTATTGCGTGAGTCCGTAGGGTTTACCCAGTGCGCACCCGAAGGGTAGCGGCTGCGGGTTACCTACGATAAAAAAATACAACTAATTCATTGGTTGATATAATGACATCGAGTTAAAACAAATAACATATATTACCTATCCAGACTAAAATTAAATAATATTCAACCCGAACTAAAATATAATTAAAAATAAATAAATATAATTACTTGAATTTGGTTGATATAAAGGTCTTATATAATGAAAGGTTTTCTTGTATGCTACAATATACATATTATTTTATAAAACAAAACTAAAGACAATATAATTTTATTAAAACGAAACTGGACACTATTCGCAAATTTTTAGGATAGGGTCGGATAAACAAAAAATAATATATACTGTCACCCAAGCTAAAATAAATTAATAAAGTAAACCAAGATAAAAAATTAAAATTGAAAAATAATTAGACCAACTATAAAAAAAACATTTATACTTTTATTAGCATTAAAAAATTTAAATAATATATCTGAACTTTAATAAATTATATTAAAATTTGAATATAATTAAGTGGATTTTGTCGATATAATTTGTTTTAGGCCAAAATAAAATAATGTGCACAACTAAAGGGAAAATCAAGGTTAAAATAGAATTAAAGATGATTCCCCCTATTGATTATGTTAAAATAATTATAATAAAATATAACAAATTTAATAATTACAGTTATTTAAAATAATTGTGTATCGCACGGGTTATTGGCTAGTAACTATAAATAGGGGTTAAATAAAAAATTAGTGAATATGAGATTTGTTTGGTTGGTATGTGTGAGTATGTGTTATTTGATCCTACATGACTGAATTTATGATTGTAGAATTTTAAAATAATTTATTATGTGAAAGATAAGATATATTTGACCTTTAAATATTTTTATTAAATCATCGGAGTATGTTTAAATTATAAAATTTATTTTACTATCTCTATAATTTCTTTAGGGACTTTTTAAAAATAAGAGTTAAATTTATTTTAAGGTTTTAGTAATTTAAATTAATTTTGTGAAAGTTATTTCTATTTTTGTGTGTTAACTTAAAAATTCGCAAAGAATGAACCTTTCGTTCAAATATTATTTTTAAAATACTAATAGATATATATTTTCATAAACGTTTATTAAAATTTGACTTCGTATTTAAATCCTATTTTTCCTATTTAATATATATTTTTTAATAAATTTTCAGCTATGTTAAAATAAGAAAATAGTAAGTAAAAATCATTTGAGAAATTACAAAACCGCCCATGGGCTTATATTACCCAGGCGGCTCCTCCTTTCTCTCCCGGTGCTCTTTCTTCGCTGCTCTTCTCTCTATTTTTTCTTTCGGTCACTCGATTCGGAAAGCATGGAAGCTCGAAACATGAAAGGAAGTCTTAGGTGACAGTCCTCTGATACAAGTAGTCTCAGTGACAAAGGAGTGAACATGATTGTGAATTGAATAAAGTTATGATTTTGATATAAAGCAAATGATTGCGTTGATACCATTACCCTATTACCTTGTTACCTTTGTTATTAGCCTAACCTTTCTCAGATATCTGATATTTTGATTTATTTTAATATCCTGTTTCCATTTATAATACCCATGCATTGTTGACACACCCTGCATTGATAATAGCTTTGTTTTATATACATTGTTAATATCTATGTTTACGCTTTGATCGCACTTTAACTTACGTTCCTTCCTTATACCTTCGTATACCCCACTTGAATTCTTGAAATAAAACTAACAATTATTTTCAACTTGAAAGAGTCCGAATAATTTTACAAGTCGGTAATTTCTTTAAAATGGAAATAAGGTTTATAAATATAAATGACTTTTCCAATATAAAGGTTTTCGTTAAAATCCTAAAGGTTGGATAATGGCATAAGAGGCTAGCAGGGCTAGTCCAGCTGTGTAAGAGGCTAGCGGGGTTAGTCCAATATTAAAGGCCGATATAGTGCCTCAGGTACCTTATGACCGGGATGGAGTTCAGTACAGGGTGATCACCCGTATTATGTTTAAAGGATGGATAATCCAATTAGGGATGACAAATTAATCCGATCTGACGGATATCCGACCCGAACCCCGAAGTTTTGGATATACCGAACCCGAAGTTTTGGATTTGGATTTCAACTGTACCGAACCGATACCCGATCTGAAATCCTTAATCCAATTCAAACCCGATTCAAACCCGAAACCCGATTAAAACCCGACATATTTATTATAGATTATATGTAATATTTTAGATGTAGTACATATAATATACATATTTTTCTTGTATTATTTGAGTAATAGTAGATTATTATCAATATTGTCAACACTTATTTAGTGAATTATAACTTTTTATTTCAAAATCAGCTTTTATTATGTAAGATGTACTATGTATATATTTATAAAAAAATAATTTGTGATAAAATACTAAATATTATGTTATCAACATATTTTAGATATTACTCTTGCAATATAATGTGTTTAACTACTTATTAGTTAATGTATTTTAATTTTAGCTATCATATAAATGTGATTAATAGTGTTTGTATGTATAAATAATATTAAATTTTGACTATATTATTCATAATTTTGGATACCCGAAAAATACCAGATCCGATCCGAAACCCGACGGATTTGGATTTGGATTACCCGAAAATATTTGGATTTGGATTTGGATTTTACAATACCCGATCCGAACCCGACCCGTTGCTATCCCTAAATCCAATCAAACTTTACTGATTTTATAAAAAATTAAGATAATATTCATGCTTTAAGCTCTATTCACATAAAGTATTATGAGTCGATTTTCAAAAGTGAACTTAAGATTTTCCAGCTTTTGACAGAAACTTACTTATAATAGTTTTATCCAACCAAAACATTTGATCCTTTCGGGACCGAAATGTTGAACCCTTAAAACCCTAAACCAGAGATTAACTTTATTACTATTAAGTTACTGTCAGGTTTTATTAGTTAGAATTTTTCTTATAGTTACTTGTTGAGCCTTTTAGCTCATATTATTTTATGTTAATCTAACATTGACAGTTAAGTAAGAGGATGACTGGACTTAGGCGCACCGCTCGTAAAAGTGTCTATAACGGTCCCTTCCATACCGTTAGGTTTCATGTTCCAACTCAAGTAGAAGCTTTAGTGTGAGGATCGAATATAGATTTTTGGTGGTGTAATCTTTTGTGTTCAGATACAGTTGGGTTATCTGGCAATTCCAAGTTGGAATTGTAATCTTTAAATTCTAAAAAAAGGTTGTAATAATTTTTTTCTTTCTGGTTGGTATTTGTAATCTTTTCTAATACTTTATCATGTATCGGTCCTTGTAGTTTTTTGGAGTTATTATATTATTATTATTGCATAGCTTAAGTCTTATAAATGTATCGTGAGTCTTCATTCCTAACCCCAAATTTGAGGACATGACACCAGATCTTGCCTTTGTAATTGCATCTCATTACTCCATAAAGCATCTCACAGTACCCTCCATATTTTTTTGAATCTTTCCGGTAAGAACCCTTTTGAATTTCTCCATTTCCGATTTGTAAAAGGTATATCCCTTACTCCGTCCCACGGTATATGATACTCTTTTTTTTCAATTGTCGTATTTATAAAAAAACATATATATTGAGAAAAATTGAATTATATTTTCCCTTTATCTCATCCATTTCTTTATTTTATTTTTTTTGAATGTCCCTTTCATTTATTTTACATTAATTTTTTTTCAAAAGAAGTAAAAATTTATAATATAAAAATCAACTACATCCACTATTTTCCTCCATTATACTCTTTTTATACCTTAAATATTGATTGATCACACAAATTTACTCTTTTTTTTACTTTTTATCACTAATTTATTTTTCTTCTTATTCTTCATGCTCAAACCCAGTATAAACAATTGAGTAGGAGGGAGTCACTTATTTCCCTATATGATCCTAACTATTATATTAAATGGTAAGACTACAACTATATTTATATTATAAGTTTGTATATTAGTTGTAAATTTAAATATTGATATGACATGATTACAATTATTATTCCATCTGTTTCATAATAATATTATCTTTTCAATTTTTTACGTTTATTAATAAAATATTAATTTAATGATAAATTTATACTTGAACCATCATAAATTTATGAATGTAATTTTTTATTTAACTTTCGTTAATTTTTTAATATCAAGATTTAACTTTCGTTAATTGTTATACAAATTATAAGAATACCAATTTTGGGATAAATTTGTGTTGGAAGTTGAAACTTAGAAATAGATAGATATGTATTATGGAAAAAAAAATCTTAAAAGAAATTATTATCGTGAGAAGTATGTAATGAACTCACCGCCATAGTTTAATAATAACAAGTCTAATAAACGAAATGCAAAACAATACTCAGTGTTTGAAATGAAAATGACAAGATAGGTACTGAACATTCGAAAGGTCCGGTGCTCTCCCAGACAAAACATAACAGACACAACTTAGCATAATCCTTCCCCTGACCCTCCCCTCTATTTTATCTTTTCCCTCACCAAATTTATTTTGTAAAGACTAATGCACCTCTTACTTCGGAAACACTGTATTACCCTTCTTTTTACGTACAATTTCGTTCCTTTAGGCACATGCTGATGCATCACATCACCCTACCCCCAAAGAATCACCTTGTCCTTAACATGAAAGTCAGGGAATCTGGTTTGAACTGCTGTCTGATTTTCCCAGGTTGCCTCAAATGGCTGCAGACCCTGCCACTTCACGAACACCACTAAAGCTCCGGGAGGGCCTTTGACTTTTGAACGAACATCTAACAGAGACTCAGGAACAGCCAGTAATTCCAAGTCTGGAGCTAATTGCTCAGGGAGCAACGAGGACACATGTGTTCTCTCTTTTGAGTTGTGTCACATAAAAAACAGGATGGATTCTGCTGTAAGGAGGGAGCTGTAATTTATATGCTACATTGCGTACACGCTAGAGAATGGTAAACGGATCGTAGAACCTCGCAGCTAGCTTCTCCAATGGCATGCTTGCTAACGACTTATGTTGATATGGTGGGAGCTTTAAGTAAACATGTTCCCCCACGTTGAAAGACTTTTCTCTTCTTTTTGCATCAGCTGCTAATTTCATTTTTTGTTGACTCAAAATTTGTGGCTCAGCTTGATTTATCACATTACCATGCCCCCGAAAGTTCAGTTTGTCCTCTAGGTGGAAGTCGGAGAACTTTGCATCCAAGTCACTAGTTGCCTCCCAAGTGCCCTCAAATTGTGGATAACCATGCCATTTAATCAAGACTTCCAGCGTCGTGTTCATATCAAAACAGAGATAGACTATTTTTAGTACTGCAATAATTCAAAGCAAGTTTACCACTACCCACGGTTTGATCTTCTCGAAAAAATGCCCAAACATCTGCTTCTGAATCGCCATATAATTAGTGTTCGATGGATGCATAACTACCTGATTAAACTCTTTTCCTTTAATTTTTGTGATTAAAATTAGAGCAGCCAGGCCTCTTTTTGTTTGACACATACTTATAGAAAATTTAATATGTGAGACTATTTTTTTCTCTGGCCTCAATTCAAAACTGTCCACCGCTTTATCAACAAGTTCCCTTGTCGCTAAAGTCATTAGCACCTTGTCAAGAAATTTCTGATCAGGTCTAGGTTTCCTATTTTCAGCAAGAGCCTTACACTTAATTCTGGCGGGTGGATGACTACCGTTAACTCCGACCGGCCAATTTGGAACCTTAATTTCAGCATCCACCTTCATAAAAGATCTAGAAAATATAACAACTATCAGCATCCCTTCTCCCACAAATCCAACATGAGCAGGCTCAGGGCCACTTCTACCTCTTGATAGTATGGCAACATTTTCATTGGATTTACTTGAAACATCAGAATGTAATACAACCATCGCCTCTGGAAAGCCATCCAAGTACTGTAATTCATGATAACTTTCCACAAGACCCTCAGTAAACTCAGTCACTACAGTTTCAGGATTATTGGTTAGTTTTTTAGCTTGGAATGCCATTGAAAAAATGAACCACTCTAATGGTTGCATCTGCACTTGCATGAAATTTCCCTAAAAATCCCAAAAATATCCCTTTTGATGTCTCAGCCTCTGCTGTCCCAAATGCCTGAAAGTACACTTCCGCCCTAGACACCCAAACAGCTTCAGGAATCCCCTTATTCACTACCGTGCTTTCAATTTCATCTTCATTTCTTCAAACCTCCCTATCCCTAACCATACCTTTATAACCAACACACTCACTCGGATGATTATCACCATCTCCATCGCCATCTCTCAAATACCTAACACACTTCAAAACACTTTTGAAATCATCCGCCTGCAAATGTGAGGCAGCGATGAAACTCGAAGTCTTAAATTTAATTCCTTTAAACCTAGTGATTTATATGACCTCTTCATGAGCAACTTCAACTCATATATGTTTTTACTACTTTCTTCCAGTACATCAATCTTCCCATACTCATCCTCGTGTAGCTTAAAATGACACGTTCTTTCACCTACAACATCAGAACCTACTAAAGTTCTCTGAAGCTTATTTTCAAACAGTTTACATCCTCTTCTCTTACAATATGCAATTTTCAGCACAAACAATTTTATTATCGTACCAACCACATCCATTATAGGCAATTCATCAGTTTATGTTGCTCCGTGCACCATCTGTGACACCCCGAGATCCGGGGTCGGGGATCCGGGTCGTCACGGTCTTTCTTTCCATAAATATCACTTAACTTAATTAAAAATAAATAAACTCATGCTGTGACCTCACACTAATGCACACCACAACACGTTATAGTCTCATAAATGAAATTCAATAAAGTACAAGTACTTGAATCCACAAATTAAAAGTTATTACTGTTGGACAAACTTAGTATTTTAGACTAAGTACTCTATATGAGTGAGACACATTATGTGTAAGTGGTGTGTATTTATTGGAACGTATTCTCCTCTTCGAGGGGATTCCAACGCATACTTACACGCTCAAAATGAGTAAAAGGTGAATGAGAACTGATGTTCCAAAGTTTTACCTTTTAATATGAAAAGTGGTTTTGTACCACATCGAGAGTAGCACAAACATATTCCTTAGTTTTTCTTATAAATACCATGTACCACATTGAAAAGAAAAACAAGTCATTTCAAGCCTCTCTTTATAAATAGAGTCTTAGGGTATCAGTTTTATTAAGTCAAGGGAATAAAAATCATCTCTTTCATTCTCGGTCTCTTTAGTCTTAAATTTTTCCAATATTCCGTTGATAGTTCTCGGGCTTAGTTCAAGTTCACTAAGAGTATATTCGATCTATCGATTATACTGGTATCTCATTTTATCCTGGGAGGCTTATCGACTCGCACATACGGTGAGAGGCGAAATAGCTTTAAGGAGACAGTTTGAACTGGACTCGAGGATCTCCATTTGGTTATATCCTTTCTTTCTCTGTTTGATTTCATTTACTCACGCACACACTTATTTGATTTATATGTATTAATCGCAGATTGTATTCACAATCTTAAAACTATTCTATTTTATACATCTGTATCTGATTGTTTTGTTGAGTAACAAATCGATGGAGAACCAAACTGTGAACGATCCGATGAACATGACGGCTGACCCCAACGCACAGATCACTGGATCTGATGGGGTTCACCAGCAGAACGCACGGATCGTACGATCTGATGGGGGTCAAACGCCTGTTGGACATGTGCCTTCGGGACATGTGCCTGTGGGACACACTGTCATTGGACAGTTTAGTGTTCCTCTTGGACAGATATCAGCAGGATTCACTCCTCCGATCATACCTGCAGTGCCTACTGGTGTGCATACACCTGTAGTACAGACGCACGTACCATCTGTTCCACCTGTGGTGCCTGCTGCACATGCTGAAAAACCTGAGAAGTTCAACGGAACGAACTTCAAACGTTGGCAACAAAAGATGCACTTTTATCTGACCACGTTGCATATGGATCGCTTCCTTAAGGAAGAACCACCGTTGCACACTGCTGAGAGTAACATGTAGACTGTGTATGCTGCTGATGCTTGGAAGCACTCCGACTACATCTGTCGGAACTATGTGTTAAATTGTTTGTCTGACTCGTTGTATAACGTATACAGCGCGAAGCCAACAACTAAGGTCTTATGGGAGTCACTTGACCATAAGTATAAAACCGAGGACGCTGGGGCAAAGAAGTGGATTGTTGGCTGCTTTCTTGATTATAAGATGGCAGACTCTAAGACTGTGGTCAGTCAGGTGCAGGAACTGCAGGTGATCATTCATGACATTGATGTTGAGAGAATGGTCATAAGTGAGTCTTTCTAAGTTGCTGATGTTATTGAAAAGCTTCCACCTGGATGGAAAAATTTTAAGAACTACCTTAAGCACAAGCGAAAGGAGATGTCTATGGAGGATCTTATTGTTAGACTTCGTATTGAAGAAGACAACAGAGGGTCCGAGAAGAAAGTTTAATGTTGCCACTGAGAAGGCAAACATGGTGGAGCATGCTCAAAGCTCCAAGCCCAAGAAGACTAATTCTAGTATAGGGGCAAAGTTGGCACCCAAAGGAGGGATTTCGAAGTCGAAATTTCAGGGGAAGGGCTACAACTGTGATAAAGTTGGTCATAGGTCTTCTGACTGCAAGAAGCCCAAGAAGCCCAACAAGAAGAAAGAAGCAAACATGGTAGAGAATATCTCCAAGGAGATGGAGTGATATAGACCTCTGTGCTACGGTCTCTGAAGTGAACCTGGTCGGTTCTAATCCACGTGAATGGTGGATTGATACTGGTGCTACTAGGCATGTTTGCTCAGACAAGGCGATTTTCTCTAGTCTCAAAGCTTCCGATGTTGGTGAGAAGCTCTACACGGGGAATTCAGCAACTTCTACCATTGAGGGTGAAGGCACGGTGATCCTGAAGATGACCTCTAGGAAGAATCTGACTTTGAAGAATGTACTTTATGTGCCTGATATTCGCAAGAACCTTGTGTCTGGTTCTCTATTGAGTAAGCATGGCTTTCACATTGTAATAGAGTCAGATAAAGTTATTTTGTCTAAGAGTGGTATGTTTGTAGGCAAGGGTTATTTAACCGATGGGCTTTTTAAGCTCAATGTAATGTCTGTTAAGGACGATAATGAAATGAAGAATTCTTCTGCTTACTTGCTTGAGTCTCCTAATTTATGGCATGCTAGATTAGGACATGTAAATTATGACACTTTACGACATTTAAGTGTAAAAGAATACATACCTAAACTTACCATCGATTCAAAACATAAGTGTGAGACTTGTATTGAGGCAAAATTAACGAGATCATCATTTAAACGTGTGGAAAGGAACACCAAAGTGCTAGACCTAATACATAGCGACATATGTGATTTAAAATTCGCTCCAACAAAAGGAGGAAACAAGTATTTTATTACATTCATTGATGATTGTACAAAATACTGCTATGTATATTTGTTGAAAAGCAAAGACGAAGCTATAGATAAATTTAAAATCTATAAGGAAGAAGTTGAGACACAACAGACTGAGAAAATCAAAACGATACGAAGTGATCGTGGAGGTGAATATGTTGAACCTTTTGGAGAATTCTGTTCACAACATGGTATAATCCATGAGGTCACTGCACCATACTCCCCTCAGTCAAATGGTGTGGCTGAAAGGAAGAATCACACTCTGAAAGAAATGATGAATGCGATGTTGTTAAGCTCTGGGCTTCCACAATCGATGCGGGGAGAAGCCATCTTAAGCGCAAATAATATTTTAAATATTACGATGCGCAAGAATAAGGATGTAAGTCCTTATGAAATGTGGAAGAAAAAGAAACCAAGTTACCAACACCTGAAAGTGTGGGGGTGCCTTGTAAAGGTACTGATCCCTACACCGAAGAAGGTGAAGATAGGTCCTAAGACTGTGGATTGTATCTTCATCGGATATCCTCCACACAGTACTGCATATCGGTTTCTTGTTCATGAATCCAAGATTACTGATATTCAAAAGAATACCATTATGGAATCAAGGAATGCCTCATTCTTTGAGATGATGTTTCCCTGTAATCCAGGAAACCAACAACCTACGACGTCTAAACGATCTCATGAGTCTGTAGATGACGATAATGAGAGTGACGAAAGTGAAGACGAAAATATAGGGGTAGTGAGAAGGAGCAAAAGACAACGAACGGAGAAATCCTATGGGTCTGATTTTATGACCTATTTGCTCGAAGAAGGTGACCCAAAAACCTATAAGGAGGCGGTTACCTCACCTGATGGACCTATGTGGAAAGAGGCCATCAAGAATGAAGTTGATTCAATTATGCAGAATCATACTTGGGAACTAGTGGACTTGCCAACTGGTTGCAAACCATTAGGTAGCAAGTGGGTTTTCAAGAAGAAGTTGAAAACTGATAGAACTATTGATAAGTATAAGGCCAGACTTGTGATTAAAGGATACAAGCAACAAAAAGGCCTTGATTATTTTGATACATATTCTCCTGTAACGAGAATAACGTCCATAAGGATGCAGTTTGCTATTGCTCCAATGCGTAATCTAACTGTACATCAAATGGATGTGAAAACAGCCTTCCTAAATGGGGACATAGATGAGGAAATCTATATGGAACTTTAATATCCGGGATATATCGTATAATTATTTTGCTATTAAATAATTATTATAAGTGTCCAGTATTTATTCTGCGAATTAATTGTTAAGTGTTATCTGTATTTGGATATTCAAAAATAATATTAATTGAGTATTTTAATTTTTATATGTCCAAAATAAAATACAGATAATTATCATATCTTCCTAATTATTTTTATATTGATTTATGAATTTATAAGAATCATATGAAATTTATAAAATCTTTTTCCGGGTATTTAAAATCTATTTTATAAAAACGGGAACCAACCGACGTCACCCGTTGTTACGTTTTTGGAACCCGAAACTCTTCCGAGAACTCCTTCCGAACCTAATTGTAATATTCCGAGCATTTTCCATGTTTCGACTTTTTCGATCCGGCGTACGGTTTGTCCTGCGTGGGTCCCGGGGCAACATTTTCGATACAATATTCGTTTCGGTAAATCAATAAAACTCGTATTTTCGATAAACGGGAGCTTTTTATTAAACTATCACAATTATCATTTTGTAGTACGTGTAACTAGGCGCTGAGACCAAGACCGCAATACAAATTGTACTGATTTGGATAATTATCCCGAAAACCGATACCGTTTGGATCAGTTTTTATAAATAAATGTACCGTTTTATATCCGGAATGATCCAACGGGATACTAATTTTCCGTAAATATAAATAGCCTTTACCCGTATTTTATTTTGTATCAAAATCATTTGCAGACAGATAATTATATAATTTTCAGAGAAAAACTCTAGTTTGATAAACTGTTCTAAGAATCAAACAAGCTTTTGGAGGTGTTATTGAATTCGGTTTGGAAAGCTCGAGTAACCAATCTGAAAGTCTTGAAGAACTCTACCAGATTCTGTAATCCATACACCTGCAGAAATCAAGGTTATTTTTCTATAATTTTAATTATTTTCGAATTATTTTGATTAAAAATATGAATTTTTGTTCGGATGATTGTTTATATGATTTGATGATTGCATGTTATAAAGCTTGTTTTCCTGATGATTTTGATATATTATACGTCTGATTTGGAGTCCAATAACATGTTCAAATTTGAGTTTGATTTTCGAATTTTAAAATTAGGGTTTATAACCCGTATGAATGTTCTTAATTGAAATTTGTGGGTTTCTTATTCTGGAATAGATTGATGTTGTGATATAGTGGGTTGTGTTCTCTGTGAAATTTGCAATCCAGTCATATAAGTTTCATGAATCAACGAGGTCTGTAGAGAAGGGAGTTGTGTTTTGAATATTTTCGAAGTTCGCCGGAAACTGGCAAACTTCACGGCCAAATTTCAGCCAACTCAGGGACTGTTAGGTTAATTTGTTGGCATGCGTGTGTTCCTGGTGAAGTGTAGTTGTGATCTGGAGGTGGTGGTGGCCTGAGCACCCCTGGATCGTGTTCTCCGGCGAGACAGGGTGTTTTCCGGCGACCCCTTGTAAAAATTGCAGTTTGGTACCTGAACTTTTGGGGACGATACAGTAAGGTCCCTGAAGTTTCCAGACTTTACAAATTTAGGATTCATGTTTTAAAAATGTTTAAAAATCATATTTCCTATTTATTTTTATTATAAAAATTCATTTTTAATTTCTGAAAATTCTAAAAATCATTATTTTAATTCCGAAAATTATTTTTAATTCAAAAATAAATCTGAATTAATTAGTTAATTAATTTCAGTTAATTTTTAATTGATTAATTGGTCAATTAATTCGGAAATTAATTGATTAATTGATTTAATTAATTATTAATTGATTTTAATTAATTATTTAATTAGATTTAATTATTTAAAAATGATTTAAAAATTCCGAAAAATAGTTTCGAGCTTTAAAATATTATTCTAAATTATTTCCAAGGCTCGATAATTATTATAAAATTGTTTCGAGGCCAGAATTGGCTAACCGAACCCTGTTTATTAACCCGAAATTGATCCAACGACCCGTTTTAATTCCGAAAAATGTTTTAAAAATCATTTTAATTACCAGAAAGCCTATTTATGACCCGAAATTTCTTTATAAATGATATGTCATTGATTATGTGACGTATTATGTGTTATATGTGATTTGTTGGTTGACTGTCGGTCTTTATATTCGATGTGTACTTGTTTATTGCATAACTTTCAATCCGTTAATCGGATTTGGGTGAAACGAAGGGTAGATAGAAGTATGTGTTGAATGTTATCATATGAGTTGATCATTGATAGATGCTTATGATATGTGAGCAGAAGAGGCAAGACGTAGGAAAGGGAAACAGGTAGTTGAGGAGTAAGGCGGTTGAGATTGGAAGCGAGTATAGTGTAGTAAGCTAACACCAGGCAAATGTTCTGAACTTTCTCGAGATATTGTAGTACTTAGTAGTCCTATTGATATTGCAAGTGCTTTGAAGCACTGAAACCCAAACACTGATTCCAATTATTGCTCTTGAGTCGTAAACCCTATTCTTTCTAAGCCATTGATTATTGCATACCCAAATACGAACCTCAAGTATACGATACTACTCCACAAATACCTACAAACTAAATATCGAACACTGAATGGAATTACCCACACACTCAAACCATTGTATCACTATGCTTTGAAAGGCAGAATCCTTGAAACCTTGAAACACTGATTCCTTTGCTATCCAATTCTTTCATTACCCAACAGCTAAGCTTTGAAAATGCCATATTAATCCTCGTGAACTCTGAAACCATTTCATTATGAAACATCCAATGTTGTTAATGATTCTGTATATTGTTTATTATTGCTTATTCTGTTATTATGATAGAATTGGATTGTTTTTTTTATAAAATTGTGGACCAGATTCGTGGTTAGACCATATAATGGTCAAGTTAGACCATATAGTAGTTAGAGCAATGTTGTGTGCTTTGTTCGGGGTTAGTGCGTGACTGATCAGTAGCCTAACCTTGGTTTTTAAAATAAAAGTATAATATCCAATTCTAAATCATAATCCATTTTTCACTTGATATCATAACCAAATTTACCTGATGATCATTATTCTCAGTTTTGTCATTGTGACTTGCTGAGCTAGTTAGCTCATTTGTGCGATGTTGTTTATATTCTTTCCAGTTAAAAAGGAACCAGTTGGTAACGAGGATCCCCAGTCCAGCGCGAGAGCTAGGGGTTCAGGTTGATTGAGTTAAGCTAGCAGGCTTCTTTTGGAATAATTTAAGTTTGTAAAAGTTTGTAATAATGTTTAATATTCAGTTTGAGTTTGAATGGTTGGGATTCGAACAGTTTGTAATATAAGTAGATGTGTTTGGCTTGTGTGCATACTTTAACCTGTTGCGATCCATGGTAGTTGTTAAGTATGGTCACTACATATTATTATTATCTTTATTATTTTTATAAGCAGGTTATAATTAAGGTGTGTGTGTGGACCCCAAACTTCTGACCCGGGTTTGGAGGGCGCCACAGGAATAACCCGAAGGGTTTGTTGTCCCAAGACAAGAAAGGAAAGTTTGTAGATTGGTGAAATCATTGTATGGTTTGAAGCAAGCGCCTATGAAATGGTATGAAAAATTTGACGAGGTCGTGCTGGCTAATGGCTTCAAAATCAATGAATGTGATAACTGTGCCTATTACAAGGATAACGAGAGTGGCTATGTCATGATAACGCTATATGCAGATGATCTACTTATTGCCGGAAGCAATGATAAAGTGATCAAATCTACCAAGGACATGTTGAAATCAAGATTCGACATGAAAGATATGGGACTGGAAAATGTAATTCTGGGAATTCAAATTTCTAGAACATTAGAGGGTCTCGCATTAAGTCAACGACATTATGTTGACAAGATCCTTGAGAAGTTTCTTAAGGATGACTTTGAGAAAGCTAGGACACCTGTGGATATGACTTTGCACCTATCCAAGAACAAAGGTGTAGCTGTTTCCCAATTGGAATACTCGAGGATAATTGGTAGTCTGATGTACCTCATGAGCTGTACAAGACCAGACATTGCATACTCAATTAGCAAGTTGAGTAGGTTTACGAATAATCCGGGAGCTGATCACTGGAAAGCGATCATAAGGTACTAAGGTACTTGAGGGGAACTCAAGACTATGGACTGCACTATGGCAGATACCCGGCAGTATTAGAAGGATATACTGACGCAAATTGGATATCTAGTAAGAAAGCACTTAAGTCTACGAGCGGCTATGTGTTTACATTAGCTGGAGCGGCAATATCATGGAAATCCTCAAAACAAACGGTGATAACTCATTCCACGATGGAAGCTGAGTTTGTGGCACTAGATAAATGCGCCGAAGAGGCTGAATATCTACGTCAGTTTATGGAGGATATTCCAAGATGGCCAAAGCCTATAACTGCAATAGGGATTCATTGTGATAGTCAATCCGCTATTGGCAGAGCACATAGCACGATGTATAATGGAAAGTCACGTCATATACGACGACACAGTTCCATTAGACAATTGATCTCAACCGGAATTATCACTATTGACTATATACCGTCAAAAGATAATATCGTGGATCCACTAACCAAAGGGTTATCAAAAGAAGTGGTTGAGAAATCATCGAGAGGGATGGGCCTTAAGCCTATTGCTTAACGGCATCATGGTGGACACCCAACCATTGCTGACTGGAGATCCCAAGAACTTGGTTCAATGGGACAACTAAATCATGATGACCAAATCACTGTGGGGGTAACCCCTGGCCTGTTCCTATGATGAGGAAACAGTGAGACCCATAAGGTACGAGGTTAAGCTTTGAGCTTTTAATGATCTTTGATGAATACATGGAGTTCAGGAGTGAACGCATGGAATTCAGTTGAGTAAACGCGGGTTACTCTATAAGATAAAGATCACCTATGTGGGAGAGAAGTGGGGCCGCTTCAAAGGAGAATTGCGAGGCACAATTCTTTAAAAAATCCTGCAGAACCAGGACGATATTCCATGGCCAAAATGGACATAATCATGAGAACTGAATGAGTCAGGAAAGATATAGTGATGTGTATGTCATTGTTTACATAAACGGTCGAACAGTTCAAGGACATCGCGTCATACTGTCTACCAGTAAAGTCGATATACTTATTCGAGCGAAGGTTCAAAGAGCATTCTCTACCTATCGTATGCTATATCTGACCGCCGGAACTATCACCAAGTCAAGCTCCACGTCTGTCTGTCTATGTGGTGCGTGCTACTAGACCATCAATCTCATTTGTGGGGGATTGTTGGACAAACTTAGTATTTTAGACTAAGTTGTGAATCATTTTGAGACTCTATATGAGTGAGACACATTATGTGTTAGTGGTGTGTATTTATTGGAACGTATTCTCCTCTTCGAGGGGATTCCAACGCATACTTACACGCTCAAAATGAGTAAAAGGTGAATGAGAACCGATGTTCCAAAGTTTTACCTTTTAATATGAAAATACATGAAAGTATTTCAGATTTGGCTTCTTTTTTTCACCATCTCATATGGTATTTTTCCATGCTTGTTTATGAGTGTAGCATTCTGTGTAAAACAAGCAGTCTACACAGCTTCAGCCCAAAAATAGGTTGGTAGCTTTGCTTCATCAAGCATTGTTCGTGCAGCTTCAATAAGAGTCTTGTTCTTTCTTTCTACAACTCCATTCTGCTGTGGAGTTCCAGGTGCAGAAAATTCCTGCTTTATTCCATGCTCTTTGTAGAACTCTTCCATGATTGAATTCTTGAACTCAGTGCCATTATCACTTCTTATTTTTTTAACAGAATCTTTGACCAACTCATCCAGCTGTATGACATGATCAGTTAGAGTAGATGCAGTTTCATTTTTTCATGATCAGCTGTGAACTCATCCACTATAACCATAGCATATTTCTTCTTTGCAATGGACATGACATTGACTGAACCAAATAGATCAACATGCAGTAAGTGATAAGGCTCAAGAATTGAGGATTCAGTTTTGCTCTTGAATGTAGATTTTCTTTGTTTTGCCTTTTGACATGAGTCACAAAGACCATTAGGAGCAAATACTGATTTTGGCAGTCCTCTCATAAGATCTTTCTTTACTAGCTCATTTATGTTGTTGAAATTTAATTGAGAGAGTCTCTTGTGCAAATTCCAGCTTTCTTCAATTGATGATCTGCTTAACAGACAGATTGCAGAACCATCAGAGTTTATTAAAAGTCTAGCTTCATATATGTTACCATATTTGTAACCTTTCAGAACCACTTTTCCTGTATAATTACTTACAACTTCACAGTGTTCTTCAAAGAATTTCACATGATAACCTCTGTCACATATTTGACTTACACTTAGCAGATTGTGTTTAAGTCATGAGACAAGAGCTACTGATTCAATAATGACATTCCCAAGATTGATATTGCCATATCCCAGAGTCTTTCCCATGTTGTCATCTCCATAAGAAACTCCTGGGCCAGCTTTCTCCACAAAGTCTGATAGCAGGGCTTTATTTCCATTCATATGTCCTGAACATCCACTGTCCAAAACTAGGATGTTTTACCTATTTCCCTGCAATCACAAAGACCACTATTGGTTAGTTTTAAGGACCCACACTTGCTTGGATTCTTTGGCCTTTTTCAGTTTGTTAGCATTTGCAGCGGATTTAGTTTCAGAGTTTATGCTAACATGCTTTTTATCAGACTCTATATCAGACTTTGTATCAGAATTTACACTAGAAGGAATTACACTAACTTTCTTCAAAGAAGGTTTCATTTGATAATAGTCATAGTACAAACTATGATATTCCTTACAAGTATAAATAGAATTCTATAAACTACAACAATGAAAACAAAGATTTTGTGGTTTAAACCTAACAGACCGACTCTTAACTCCTGATCTAGGAGGTAAAGAGTTTATATCTTTATTTTTCCTGCAAAAAGAAGCAAGATGGTTAGAGTTTCCACAATTCTAGCATTTCTTTCTAGGAGCATTAGGAACAGGCATATAATTATTGCTTTTATTCACACCTTCCTTTCCATTCCTATTTTTCCTAGCTTCCTTTACCTTGCTCACATTTCTAATCTCTTTCAGATTATGTTTAAGCTGCTTCTTTGTCATTAAGCCTATGTTTACTGAAGCTGGTTTATCCTGTTTTAATTTGTCAAAAGTTGACTTTTTTTTTACTTCTGTCTTAAAGTCTTTCATCTTTTCAGAATCAGCACAACAGTTTTTGCTACAAATTTAACAGGATTAACTTTAGGCTTTTCCGCTTTCTTGGTAAAGTTTGGTTTAGATGACATAGTTTCCTTTTCTTTTTTATCATCTAGGTAACCTAGACCTTCTTTCCAATTTCCATTTTCTAAGATTTTCAGAGTTGTTCTTCCAGAGTTAGTCCAAATTTTGATTATCTCCTTTTCCTTTTCCAGTTCAGATTTAAGAGATTTATTCAATTATAGCACTTCATCTCTAATATACAAAGCCTCATCTCTTTCTTTCTGAGTTTGATGGAACATAACTAACTCTTTTTTTATGTAGTCATTTCTGTTTCTAAGAGCAAGAGTTTCAGATGTTAGTCTTTCATTTGTTAAAGCCTGATCTCTAAACTAATGAATATGGTTCTCAGATATAATCTTAGCTCAGAAATATCATCAGTATAAAAAGCAAAAGTTGATTGAGGTACCTTTAATTCAACAGCATCAGAACTGCTATCAGCATTTGCCATTAAGGCATAGTTCACCTCATCTTCAGAATCTGAAGTGTCTGCCCAGTTTTTCTTCTTTGTGATAAGTGCATGGTCTTTATCACCTTTTTCTTTCTTGCAGTCAGGAGATATGTGGCCTCCTTCACCACAATTGTAGCATTTGACATTTGAGTTGTCTCCGCTGTCAGACTTTCCTTCTTTGCCTTTAGACTTTCTGAACCCTTTCTTTTCAGAACTTCCACCTTTCCTGGAAAACTTCTTGCCCTTTCTGAATTTCTTGTAGGCTATCTTTATAATACCCTTCACCATAAGAGCACACAGTTGCATCACCTCTGCATCAACATCAACTTCAGATAAATTTTTAGATTCTAAATCATCATCATCAGAATATGATGACTCTGAATCAGACTGTATGATGAGAGCCTTTCCTTTTCCCCTCTTTGAGACAACCACTTTAGGAGATTCCTCCTCAGCTTTAAGAGCAATTGTCTTACTTTCTTCCATGCCTTTTGGTCCTTTGATCCATCTCAAGTTCACGAGTCTTGAGTATACCATAAATTTCATCAAGAGTAGTATCAGCAAGGTCATAGTTGTCTCTTATGGTAGTAGACTTCAAATCCCAATTTCAGGAAGAGCTAAAAGGAATTTTAGATTTGAATCTTCAAGATCATATTCCTTGTCCACTAGTGACAGATCATTCAAGAGTTTGGCAAACCTGTCATATAAATCAGTTAATGACTCATCAGCATTTGAGTCAAAGTACTCATACTCTTGAGTGAGTATAGTCTTCCTGTTCTTTTTAATTGCATCAGTTCCCTGGCATCTTGTCTCCAAAGCATCCCATATCTCCTTTGCAGTCTTGCATCCAATTACCTTGTTTGACATAACATTGTCAATTGCACTATAAAGCATATGCCTTACCCTTGCATCCTTGGCAATAGATGAGATGTCTTCAGTTGTGTACTCACTTTTCTCCTTTGGTATCATCTTTGCTGGTTGATCGGCAACTGCAACAGAAAGCTTGGTAGGCTTATATGGTCCATCATTAATTCTATCAAGGTATTCTGGATCTGTGGCTTCCAGAAACATAGCCATCTTTACCTTCCATATAGGACACTCAGATGCTCTCAGTATGGGAACCCTAATACTCTCATATCGACTGTGAGTTTGATTATTTTGAGTATCTTGAGTTTTGGTGGGCTTATCTGGAGTTTGTGTTTCTTTAGACATGATTGTAAACTGGATCTCACTGTTTATAAATCAATAGAGAGGCTCTGATACCACTTGTTAGGTCATACAACACTATATAAGGGGGTTGAATATAGTGTTTATACAATCAAATCAATTTAGAACACAAGTATGTAACAGTAATCAAGTTTATTCAATATAATAAGCCCAGTTACAAAGTAGGTTAAACTACTCTCTCAGTGATGAACAGTATCACTAAGAGCTGCTAGGTTACAATGTATAATGTTCTCGTGAATAATAACACTTATAGTGTAAACCCTAAGCTGTGTTTATATAGTACATAGTTACAAGATATCTTCGAATTGATATGGAATATAATTCTGTCTCCTAAAATATATCAGTTAGATATTATCTTCTAAAAGTCTTCTAGCTGTTCAACTCTTCATGCACATCTTCTATTATTTTAGTCATGATCATCTCCTGTAAATCAGCTGCATTTTTTATCTGAAGTACCCGCACTTAAGTCCTGATATAAATCCTGACGGCCTTAAGTTCTGATATAAGTTCTGTCTTCATTAATTTCTGATTTCTAGTAAGTCCTGATATTAAGTTCTAAAACTAAACACAACAGATTAGACATGACATCACAAATATATCTAACAATAATTATACATAATTGATTCCCAAAAGTAGAATGCCTGATCTACGGATAGATCTACCTCTGCAGCTATAGCAGCTATGATATCAACGGGAAGACGCGGGATGCTTCCCACGCTCTTGCGCTGGGTCTGCTTGAGTCTGGCCATATTTCCTAACTGTTGTTGTGTGATGAAGAAATGAAGCAAGAGTGAGCATTACAACTCGCAAGATAATATATAGTTTAATCAGTAATGCAAGTATCTAAATGGATAACTTATTGGGAATTCTTATCAAGTGTAAGATAATTAATTACTGGATATAAGCTTAAAGGGAGATGAAGTTACCAAATACTTCACTATACTTATATTATTTTAGAAACCACTTGAACTACCATTGTTCAAGTATTATAAGTTTTTGAAGTTCGTCACATAGATGAGACTACAAGATAAGACTTGAGTGGATTCAATCTTTGAAATATCATTTGAAAGAATGAAGTTACGAGATACTTCCTTAAGTCCCGATATATATACCTATATATATCTCTCATACATTCCCTGAAAACCTTTGTTACGAAAAGTATAAATAGAGTTGTAATATCCAATGAATCTGGAACGAAGAAATTTTTGGCATAAACCTGATATCTTGCTGATCAGGAAAAGATACCAATAAGTAACATTTTCTACTGTAGATGGATGAATTCCTCTCTGGTCATCACCCTGGTCGCATTAGGACCTCGCACTAGACCGTTAACCGACCACTCACGTGTGGATGGACTGTCACCCAGCCTCTTACACCTTCATAGACCGTACCCTGGCATGTCGCTTATGTCGACTCAATTAGATGGACTTACTTCCCGAACATTGGGCAAGTAATCAAATTGTTTTCTCAAAACAGCAACCTCGTTGCGAATATAAAATACACCACAGAGCCGGATCCCTCAAATTTTTGTGCGAGTATTCAAGTCCCCTTCGAAAGGAAGATCTTAAATTTGAAAACGAGTTTTGGGATCTGCTCTAACTTTTAAAATCATTTTGAAGACTCGAAAACATTTTTAAGAATGTTTGGAGTAATGCTGATTTAATAAAATAAATCAGTCCCAATGCGTTGGAAAATATCTGAATATTATTATTTAAATAATATTCCCATAGGGATAATCTTTATAAAAATAATTGAAGTAGAAGTTTTAAAACTCATACTTGAAATGAATAATAAATAACAAAAGATATACTTATACGAAAGTATGACCTTTATTTGAATAATCGAAAATAAGTTTGATTATTATTCAAAACTATCGGATATACCTTATCCGATTAATAGTTATAGAAAACTATATATATATATATATATATATATATATTATACTTGGGAACATCGAATCCTGGTTTAGAAAAATGTTCACCTTTGGGTCCCCTATACTAAGGGTATATGCAACTACTTCTTATCTCTAGCATAGGTATTATGCAGTTTATAAGCAGTTGAATTGATAATAGTATATCAAGATTATGAAACAGGCATGCATATAAATGTCATATCACATGCTCCAATATATCTCAAGACTTTGCTAATAATAACCATGCACTGATCTCAAGATAATGCATCAATATATTGCATCATAACAACAGTATAACGGGTAGAAAACTTGCCTGAGTGACTGGGGGTGGTAAAAGGCCTGGGGCGAGTCTGGTAACCTATAAACAACATATAAGTTGAAATTAAACCACGGTCGCTTAAGAAATTAGTCTTTAACCAATTAGACCCTAACGCTCATTTTTGCGTTTAACGATAGACATAAGTCGCTCGAGTACCCTCGGCTCCACCATTTTTAATAAATTAACCATTACGAATTTTAAGGCGACTCTTTCGCGAATACTCTACCAACTGACCTACTACATTGGGAATATATTGTGAACTTGATGATTTCATTAACAAAACACTTTAGTAGATTCAATTTAGTGAAAAATGTAGCACTCGACGGATAATCAAATATAGTCCCGACGGATGACTCAATATAGTCCCGACGGATGATGATTTGACATCCATCGAGTGAGTAGCTTATGTAACAATAAGTCATGTAGCACATTCTGCAAACACCTTTGTATAGACTCTGTAGTAGCATATAAGTCATGTTGACTTTAACTAGATATGCAAAATAGGTTGATTAATTGTAAATATAAGATGTCTTGTAATTCTGCATAAGTGAAATAAAATCAATTGTCAAATAGCTACCCGGCGGATGATCAACAAAGCAACCGACGGATGATCAACAAAGCTCCCGACGGATGATCAACAAGGCAACCCGGCGGATGATAATCATGTACCCGACAGATGATCAATTCAAACATCTGTTGATAGTGACAACACAGTCACATGCGTCGAGTGTTTGCAAAAGGAATGTGGTAGCCTATTAAGCTGGGTTTTTGAGAACAAAGAAACATTACCATTTCCACGCTATTATGAAGATATTCAAAGATGCTGGAATAGAGTAGTGAAGCAGCATGGTATTAGACTTGATATGTTTTGTTTTATTATCTTGTCTTATTACTATGTAATCTTGGTGATATATAAACCAAAAGTAGCAAATAGAACAACAAGAAGACTAAGCAAATACATTCTCAGAGAAACAATTATAAGCTGTATCCTGTAGCATTTCTCTATAAGTTTAGTTGTTCATATTTGTAAGCAGCTGTGAGCTATTCAAGCTTCACAGGGTTCTCTTGATAAATATATATATCTATATATTTATATATATATCTGGTGGATACATTCAAATCCACCAGAAAGTTTTTAAAGACTTGTGTTTTTAATTACTTGTGTTTTGATGCATCTAACTCTTCATTCTGTATTTTGCAAATTAAACACTCATATATTATTAAGTTAGAACCATTTTTCTTTAATCTGAAAAAGTAGATAGAATTACATTCAACCCCCCCATTCTGTAATTCTTGTTGTATTGTTAGGGACTAACAATTGGTATCAGAGCAAGCTTTTGAAGCACAAAGAGTTTAAAGATCACAACAAACAGCAAGATGAACAAGAAGGATGTTGGAGTCAAGATTCCTTTTCTGGACAAAGATAATTACCATCACTGGAAGGTAAAGATGCATCTGCATTTACTTTCTCAAGATGAGGCCTATGTGGATTGCATAGAGAGAGGTCCTTACGTACCAATGAGAGCTGCAACTGGAAATGAGCCATCAGTTCCCAAGCCAAGGCATGAATGGTCAGATCCTGATATTAAACAAGTCAGGAAAGACAAGAAGGCCATGAATATTTTATTCAATGGAGTTGATGGTGACATGTTTGACAACATCATCAATTGCAAGAAAGCCAAGGAGATTTGGGACACCATTCAAATAATCTGTGATGGCACCGAACAAGTTAGAGAAAACAATATGCAGTTATTGATTCAACAATATGAGCATTTCCACTATGAAGAAGGTGAAACTCTCACTGATATCTTTAGTAGATTTCAAAAGCAACTAAATGCTCTGAAGCTGCATGGAAGAGTCTACCAAACCAAAGACTCTAACCTCAAATTCCTGAGATCCCTTCCAAAAGAATGGAAACCAATGACAGTCTCCTTGAGAAATTCACAAGAATACATGGAGTTTACACTAGAGAGACTGTATGGCATTCTAAAGACTTATGAGCTTGAAATAGAGCAAGATGAAAGAATGGAGAAAGGGAGAAAGAAAGGTGGGTCCATTGCACTAGTTGCTGAGTTAAAGAAAGAGAAGGAGATGAAGATAGAAGTTGTTGAGTCTACTTCAAAGGTTTGTGAAAACAAGGGCAAGGGGCTGGTAGCAAAAAATGAAGATTCTTTGAGTCAAGATGATATGGATGATATTGATGAATATCTTGCATTTCTTTCCAGAATATTTGCCAAGCTCAAGTTCAAGAAGAACTTTGGAGCAGCTAAGCCAAATAGAAATATGGTGGATAAATCAAAATTCAAATGTTTCAAATGTGGCTTGGCAGGGCACTTTGCCAGTGAGTGTAGAAAGTCAGATTCCAGCAAGAAAAAGTTTGAGCCTGTGGATTATAAACAGAAGTATTTTGAGTTGCTCAAACAAAAGGAAAGAGCTTTTATTACACAAGAAAGTGACTGGGCAGCAGATGGTCTGGATGAGGATGAAGATGTCAGCTATGTCAATCTAGCCCTAATGGCCAAGTCTGATGAAACAGAGACAAGTTCTTTAAGTAATCAGGTAATCACCACTAGCCTTGCACATTTATCTAAAGCTGAGTGTAATTATATAATAAATGACATGTCTACAGAATTATATCATTTGCGTGTTACACTTAAGTCCCTCACTAAGGAAAATGCTAAAATCAAAGGAAACAATTTATTTTTAAGTGAGAGGAATAATGTGCTAGAGTCTCAGTTTATTGAATTTGAAAAATTGAGAATAGAGTGTAAGATTGCTAAGGAGGAATTAACTGAGTCCTTGAAGAAAGAAGAAATTTTGAAGAAGCAGCTTGATCGTGAACAGGAGGTGATTAAGGCATGAAAATCATCTAGAGATGTACATGCTCAAATCACCAAAGTTCAAGGTATTGATTCTTTCTGTGATGTGGCCTGGAAAAAGAGTAAAGAGAAGCTAGAATCCAATTTGGTTGAAGGATTGCTAACAGATGTGGACTCGACGGATGATGAGAGTCATCCGTCGAGTGACATAAATCATCATCCGTCGAGTGACATAAATCCTCATCCGTCGGCTGTGAGCAAACCTGTGAGTAAAGCCAAACTTGCCAAGTTAAATGAAAAATATGGATCAATTTCCAAAAACTTTATTTCAGGAGAATCTAGTCAAGTGAAGAAGGAGAAGAAAGTGAATGTTGGTCATCTGTCCATCAAGCAATTGAATGACAGACTAGAAAAGATTGAGGTTAAAATAGAGGCTAAAAAGAAAAACAATAGAAATGGGAAAGTAGGAATTAACAAACATAACAATACACACCTGATAAGTATGCTCCTAGAAATATCGGTGTTAAGTGTGGTAGTGTTAATCATCTGTCTGTTAATTGCAAACTTTCCATGCCTACTTCCATGACTATACCATCTTCTTTTCCCAACATGAGTGATATGCCTTCTATGCCTTTGAATGCTATGTCTACACAGAATATGAATGCACAATTTGCTAATATGTCATTTGCACCTAATCCTTATTATGTTGCATTTAATATACCTCAAATGCCATTTAGCATGCCCTACTGGAATAACATGTTTGCAAATAGCATGTCATTTCCTGTTAATCAAAATGTGCATGATAATTATGTTTTAATGATTGGTTTCAAAGGTCCAACTCAGATGACTAAGGATGAATCTGATATCCGCAAGTCAAATGAGATCAAACCTAAGAAACAAAAGAAGAAAGCTAACAAGGCAGGACCCAAGGAAACTTGGGTACCAAAATCAACTTGATTTAATTTTAATGTGTGCAGGGAAACTGAAAGAATCTGTGGTACTTGGATAGTGGTTGTTCAAGACACATGACTGGAGATTCTACCCTGCTCACAGAGTTCAAGGAAAGAGCTGGCCCAAGTATTACTTTTGGAGATGACATCAAGGGTTATACTGTGGGATATAGCTTGATTTCAAAAGACAATGTCATCATTGAGGAGGTTTCCTTAGTGGATGGTCTCAAGCACAATTTGTTGAGTATCAGCCAGCTTTGTGATAAAGGCAATTTAGTAACCTTCACTACAGAAGCCTGTGTTGTGACAAACAAGAGGAGCAACAAAGTGATTCTCAATGGAGTGAGAAAAGGAAATGTGTACCTAGCTGACTTCAACTCATCAAATGCAGAATCTGTTACTTGTCTTCTCAGTAAAGCAAGTCAAGATGAAAGTTGGTTATGGCACAAGAAGCTATCCCATCTAAACTTCAAGACCGTGAATGAGCTTGTAAAGAAAGAATTGGTTAGAGGTATTCCTCAAGTGGATTTTTCTAAGGATGGACTGTGTGATGCTTGCCAAAAGGGAAAAAAAATCAAAGCATCATTCAGAAAGAAGCTTGATTCAACAATTGAAGAACCTTTGCAACTGCTACACATGAATTTGTTTGGACCAGTCAATGTGTTGTCCATCTCAAGGAAAAGATGCCTAGTAATTGTAGATGATTTCTCAAAGTTCTCTTGGACATATTTCCTAAAGTCTAAAGATGAGGCTAGTGAAATCATCATCAATCATATAAGGCAATTCAATAATCATCCTGATTTTAATGTTAGAAGAATCAGGACTGACAATGGAACTGAGTTCAAGAATTCTGTTATGAGAGTATTTTGTGAAGAGAATGGGATTATGCATGAGTTTTCAGCAGCAAGAACTCCACAACAAAATGGAGTAGTAGAAAGAAAGAACAAATCACTTATTGAAGATGCAAGGACAATGCTTGAAGAATCAAAGTTACCAATATATTTCTGGGCTAAAGCTGTAAATACTGCATGATACACTCGGAATATTTCTTTAGTTAATCAGGAAATATGCATGACTCCCTACCAATTGTTCAAAAACAAGAAGCCAACTCTAAATTTTCTTCATGTCTTTGGCTGCAAATGTTATATCTTGAGAAATCAAACTGATCAAAATGGAAAGTTCGATGCTAAAGCAGATGAAGGAATCTTTGTTGGATATGTTGTTGGTAAAGCATACAGAGTCTACAATCTGAGAACCAACATTGTTATGGAATCAATACATGTTGTGTTTGATGATAAAAAGATTGAAGGACTACAAGATGGAGATTACCATGAGAGCTTCAAGTTTGACAATGTGGAGATGGTTAGTGATGATAGTGATGATGAAAGTGATCAAGAAACTACAACTAAGGAAAGTGTAGAAAAATCTACTACCAATGAAGCTAATAACTCAACATCCATCGAGTTACAAAATACTTCATCCATCGGTAGACAATCTGCATCATCCATCGGGAGACAATCAGCTTCATCCGTCGGAACTCAAAATTCACTATCCGTCGGGTCATCAAAAGAAGATGAAAGTCAAAATAGATCACTTGCAGAAAGTTCCCCTTTCTCAAATAATAGATTCACAAACTCAGGGGGAGTTGCTAATAATCAAAACTCAATCACACATCAAGACAACAATGAAGCCTCTTCATCTAGAGCTAATCTACCTCAACAAAGAAAATGGACAAAGGATCACCCATTTGAGCTCATCATTGGTGATGTATCTTCTAGAGTTCAAACAAGGAGTACAACTCAAGAAGAATGTCTATATAGCAGTTTCCTATCTAAGGAAGAACCAAAGAAGGTAGAAGAAGCTTTGTTGGATCCTGATTGGATTTTAGCTATGCAGGAGGAGCTAAACCAATTTGAAAGGAACAATGTATGGAAGCTGGTACCCAAGCCTAAAGGATAGAATCCAATAGACACCAAATGGGTATTCAGAAACAAGATGGATGAAAATGGCATAGTAGTCAAGAACAAAGCTAGATTGGTTGCTAAGGGCTATTGTCAACAAGAAGGAATAGATTTTGATGAAACCCTTGCTCCTGTTGCAAGACTTGAAGCCATCAGAATCTTCTTAGCCTATGCAGCCCATGCCAATTTTAAGGTCTATCAAATGGATGTCAAGAGTGCCTTTCTAAATGGAGATTTGGAGGAGGAAGTCTATGTCAGTCAGCCTCCTAGTTTTGAAGATCCAAATCTAACTGATCATGTATACTATCTTTTGAAAGCACTCTATGGATTGAAGCAAGCACCTAGAGCCTGGTATGACATTTTGTCAAAGTTTCTTTTAGAGAATCACTTCACTAGAGGTACTATAGATAAAACTTTATTCTTTAGAAATGTTAATGGCTCTAGCATACTTGTTCAAATTTATGTAGATGACATTATTTTTGGCTCTACAGATGAAAAATTTTGCAAAAAGTTTTCCAAATTGATGCAAAGTAAGTATGAAATGAGTATGATGGGGGAACTAACTTATTTTCTTGGTTTGCAAGTTAAGCAAGTTAGTGATGAAATATGCATTAATCAAACTAAATACATTTATGATCTTTTAAAGAAGTTTGAACTAATGGATTGCACATCTGTAAAAACTCCCATGGCCACTGCAACTAAACTTGAATTAAACACTACTGAAAAGTCTGTGGATATTTCAAGTTATAGAGGCATGGTTGGCTCACTTCTATACTTAACAGCTAGTAGGCCAGATATAATGTTTTCTACATGTCTTTGTTCTAGATTTTATGGCTGATCCTAGAGAATCTCATTTAATTGCTATTAAGAGAATTTTTCAGATATCTCAAAGGTACACCAAAACTTGGCATTTGGTACCCTAGAGATTCTGGTTTTGATCTAACTGGTTATTCAGATGCAGATTATGCAGGTTGTAGAATTGATAGAAAAAGTACAATAAAAACCTGCCAATTTCTAGGAAACAAGCTTGTGTCCTGGTTCAGTAAAAAGCAAAATTCAGTTTCTACTTCTATAGCTGAAGCTGAATATATTGCTGCTGGTAGTTGCTGTGCACATATTTTATGGATGAAAAACCAATTGCTAGACTATGGTCTGCAAGTGGAAAGAATTCCTATTTTCTGTGATAACACAAATGTAATTGCCATCACTGAGAATCCAGTATATCATTCAAAAATAAAGCACATAGACATCAAGTACCACTTCATAAGGGAACATGTAATGAATGGTACTGTGGAACTACACTTTGTTCCAAGTGAAAAATAGCTTGTAGATATATTTACCAAGCCACTGGATGAATCCATCTTTTCAAGGTTGGTAAGTGATTTAGGTATGCTTAATTACTCTTGAAACTTTTCAGATATTTTTCAAGTTGTAATGCAGCCAAAAATTTAATTGATTTTTCAGTCTTGGATGAAATTTTGGCTAAGTCAAAATTTACATCCCGACGGATGATCATTATCCATCGAGTTCGATCATCCGTCGAAATACTATTTTTTAATAAAATCAATTATTTTTCTGGAATATTTTATATCTCGACAGATAACTGATTTATCCTCATCCGTCGAATTGTCTCATTCCTAGCCGTTGATTCTCTGAACATTATCCATCGAGTATACTTACAGTTTGTAAGCATAACACGACGGATAAATGATGGAATTTTTATAGTTTATTTTTTTAAAACGGCTATTTTGGGCACTTTTTATTAGTCACTTTATTTTACTTTATTACTTTTGACAGTTATTTTTGAGATAGTATAAAAGCAAAATTCATTTTCATTTCTTTTTTTTTATCATTCTCAATTTATCTGCTCTAACTTCTTTCTGTCTCAAAAGCAATTACCCTCTTTCTCTCTAAAATTTTTACTCTCTAACAATGGCACCAGTCGTCAAAATCATGTATCAAACTGGCATTATCTATGAGAAGAACAACTTCACGGCTTTAGTGAACAAGAGGATTCAACAGTCTGGCGACTACCATAAAATGATGGATTTTGTGCAAGGCTGTAAGCTCAAATATGCCATGTTGGAGTCTCCCACTATCTACTGTGAGGTTATGGAGGAAATATGGACGACTGCAGTGTACAACTCAACTGACAAGACCATCACTTTCACTATTAAAGGTAATGAATTCTGTGTTAATAGTGACATTGTTAAAGCATGCTTTAAAATTCCTGATAATACTGTCACCACTCCACACACAGACACTGATATTGTTAACATGTTAAACTCCATGGGTTATGCACTTACCATCTCTAAATTAAGTGAAAGTAGGAGATTGGGTCCTAGGAAAGAATGGAGTTATCTGTGTGATGTAGTTACTAAAGTATTTTCTGGTAAAATTAGCAATTTTGATTCTGTCAATATCTCCATGCTCAACATGCTTTACATGCTAGTAACTGATAAATACTTCAATTTTAGTGATCTTGTCTTGTTTGAGTTGGGGTTTAAGTTAGGGGAGCTTAATAAGAGGGCAAGAATGTTTATTATGCTAGATTTTTAATGATGCTTGCTAACTACCTCTCTGAGGATATTGTGCTTGAGAACCCAACCAACAAATTAGATTGTTGGGTTCAAAAAAGGAGAATTATTGCAGATCTCAATAGAGCAGATCACCACAAAGAGGTGCCACTCTTCTACTTTCCGAGTAATTACAAACTATTTTATATAATCGGGAACCAGCCGACCTCAACCGTTTTTACATTTTAATAACCCGAAACTCTTCCGAGAACTCCTTCCTAACCTAATTGTAATATTTTGAGCATTTTCCATGTTTCGACTTTTTCGATCCGGCGTACGGTTTGTCCTGTGCGGGTCCCGGCATAATATTTTCGATACAATATTCATTTCGGTAAATCAATAAAACTCGTATTTTTGATAAACGGGATCTTTTTGTTAAACTATTATAATTATCACCTCGTAATACGTGTAACCAGGCGCTAAGACCAAGACCGCAGTATAAATTGTACAGATTTGGATAATTATCCCGAAAATCGGTACCGTTTGGATCCGTTTTTATAAATAAACGTACTATTTTATATCCGGAATGATCCAACAGGATACTAATTTCCCGTAATTATAAATAGCCTTTACCGTATTTTATTTCGTACAGAAAATCATTTGCAGCCAGTAAATTATATAATTTTACAGAGAAAATACTTATATTCATATAAACTTCTGACAATCAAACTGCAATTTCAAGGCGTTACCGGATTCCGATTAGAAAGCTCGAGTAATCAAAACGAAGGTCTTGAGGTGTTCTATAAAAATCAATAAGTCTTACAACTGCAGAATCAAAGGTTATTTTTAAATAATTTTTATTAATTTCGAATTATTTTGATTAAAAATATGAATTTTTGTTCGGATGATTATTTAAATGATTTGATTCTTGTATGTTGTAGAACTTTTCTTCCTGATGATTTTGATATGTCATATGACTGATTTGGAGTTCAATAACATGTTCAAAATTGAGTTTGATTTTCGAATTTTGAAATTAGGGTTTGTAACCCGTATGAATGTTCTTGATTGAATTTGGGGGTTTCTTATTTAGGGATTTACAGATGTTCTAGATGGGTGGGTTTTATTCCCCTTGAAATTTGCAATCGATTGGTGTATAGTATGTTAACAGACGATCCCTGGTTCGAAGGAAGTTGTCATTTAAAGTTTCTTCGAGTTCACCGGAAATCGGCGAGCTTCCGGGCCAATTTACGGCCAACTCAGGGGTTATTAGAACGATTTGATAACATGGTTGTGTTCCTTGTGAGTTGTAGTTGTGATCTGGAAGTGATGGTGGTGTGAGGATGCCGGAATCGAGTTCTCCGGCGAGACAGGGGAATTTTCCGGCGAGGGGTGTAAAAATTGCAGTTTAGCCTTTGTAGTTTTAAAAACGAAACAGTTTAGTCCCCCAGGTTTCCAGAGTTTGCATATTTTAGATTCCTGTTTATAAAGTATTTAAAAATCATATTTTCTATTTATTTTAATTATAAAAAAATTCATTTTTAATTACTGAAAATTCCAAAAATTATTATTTTAATTCCAAAAATTATTTTTAATTCAAAAATAAATATGAATTAATTAGTTAATTAATTTTAGTTAATAATTAATTTATTAATTGGTCAATTAATTCGAAAATTAATTGATTAATTAATTTAATTAATTATTAATTGATTTTAATTAATTATTTAGTAAGATTTAATTATTTATAAATGATTTAAAAATTCCAAAAAATAGTTTCGAGCTTTAAAATATTATTTTAAATTATTTTCAAGGCTCGATAATTATTATAAAATTATTTTGAAGCCAGATTTGGCCAACCCAACCTTGTTTATTTTTTTAAAATTAATTCAACGAACCGTTTTGACTCCGAAAAATGTTATAAAAATCATATTAAATACCCGAAAGACTGTTTATGGCCCGAGACTTCCTTATAAATGAAATTTCATTGATTGTTTGACGTGCTCTGTGCTATATGTAACTTATTTGTTTGACTGTCGGTCTATGTGATCAGTGTTTACTTGTTTTAGCATAACTTTTAATCCGTAAATCGGATTTGGGTGGAACGAAGGGTAGATGAAACCTTATGACGTTCATGTGACGATTAGAATAATGTAAGATAAATATTGATAGATACTTATAATGCCAAGTAGAGTAGACAAGGCGTAGAAAAGGGAAGCAGATGATCAGAAAGTGGAATCGATACGTAGAAAATACGGCAGGTGATCAGTGAATAGAAGTAAGGCATAGAAAAGTAGACGAGTGGTTGTTGAATAAAGTCATTAGACAAGTACAAGTGAAGTTGGGATCGATTGTGATAAGGCAAGTACTTCTAAACCTTTTTCGAGATATAATGCAAATATTTCTAAATTTTCTCGTAACATATTGTTAAGTATTCAAAGTAGCTCAGTTTTATATTGTAAGTACTTTGAATCCTTCGGCCTTGAACCTGAGCCACATCATTTAATTTTTGAGCTGTAAACCTTACTCTTTGCGAACCATTTCTTGTTGGTTTACCAGATACTAAACCATACAAATACGATAGTACTCCACAAATATATACCCATCATATACCAAATATTGGAACAAAATTGTTTGAACATATAAAAACTTTTATACTCAACCATACCTTGTGACATCAAAGAACTAAACCTTGTAAAATCATTGTTCATCTAACACCCGATTCTCCTACAGGCTGAAGGCCATTTCTTATACATACCTTGATACACCCTTGTGATACTTATGAAATGCATCATGCCTTTATACAAATGTTTCATCACTGTTGATTATGATCTTGTTTTATTAAGTTATATTGTTGTTCATATTAAATTACTTTAGAGTTGGATAGTTTTCTTTATGTGGACCAGATTCGTGGTCAGACCAGATTCGTGGTCGAATTAGGCCAATGTGTGCCTTGGATCTAGTTTATAGAGCAGAGCCGTGTGCCTTGCTCGGGGTTAGTGCGTGATTGATCAGAAGCCTAACCTTGGTTTTTTTTAAATTAAAAATGAATATCCAATTCTAATGATTGTTTAACAAGAAACTTAATTCCTCTGAATCATCTCGTTTGATCATTGATTAACCTCAGTTATTGTAATTGTGACTTGCTGAACTAGTTAGCTCACTCATGCGAATCTTTTTATGTATTCTACAGTTAAGAAGGACAGTTGATAGCGGGGTTTGCCAGTTCAATGTACGAGTTAGGATTTCAGATTGAGTTGGATCGAGCCAGCAGGAGCTTACTACAGTAGTGAGATAGTAAGATTGTAAGAATAATTTCATTATCAGTTGTAAATTAAATTAGTTGGGATTTGGTACGTTGTAATAAAAGTCAAGGTTGTGGCTTATTTTCATACTTTAACCTGTTACAATCCGTGGTTATGTAAAGCAGGGTCATTGCAAAGAATATTCCATATACAGGTTTATATATTGTGTATGTGCTGTGGACCCCAAACTTCTGACCCAGGTTTGGAGGTCGCCACGGGTTGGTATCAGAGCTACAGGTTATAAGTCACTGAAACAAGCCTAGATTGTCGGGATTGGGTAGAGGGTTAAGATTAGGAATAGGAAATGGAAAGATAAGTCATCGTGAGGTTGAGTGCGACTATATAGTAGGTCTCCGGCACGGTTCGTGTTGCGATTCGGGATTCTTAATTTGCAACGTGATTTCCAGACAACGGCAATGGCAGATCATGTTTTCCCGGTATCATCTGATCATTCGGAGCCTTCCGTTTGAGGATCGTCATCTTCTTTCAGATTTGATTTGCACCTTGTTCTTCCATCGGTATTAATGGTATTACCTTTTGTAATGACAGTTGCACCTCTCCAAGTTATTCTACGCTATTTTATCATCTCTTGATACGAGACTACCTATTCAAGAACCTCCATCTGCTTATTCATGTTCTACTGTACCTTCAACTATGAATGTATCTTTTCAGTTTACTCTACACAATATTCTATACCCTCAGTTTAAAAACTTGTCTTATGGAACAACAGTATTTACGAGAATGGATTCGATAGCTACAGTAAATGGTAAGTACATGAGATATTAATAAAGGTGAGAAGGAGTTTAGAAAGAAGATTCACGTATTTCGGAGGATAGCTGTTATCAGATTAAATGGAGCCACTAGTGAATAGACCAACCGTGATTAGCTTGTGGGATGGACTAGATAAATTTTGAAAGAATTAGAGAGAAAAGTACAGATCTGGAATTTTCGTAGAATTAGATGACGGTGCTATAATAAATGTGATATATAAAGTAATGATGTGACGTGATATAAGCAAACTTTGTTCTATAAAATAGATTTGTTGGCTGTTGGATAGACCTATCCTACTTAATGAATGCAAAGATGATGATGGGAGTACTACCAATATGGAAGCTTTGAAATGAAACTACGAATAAGATAATATGCAACGACAATTGAAGTTTTCGTTGATTAAGGAAGGTAATAGACCCAATGAAGGAGAGGAGATAAATGGAAGTGAATGGGCCTTTGTGTAATCGTATCTTTAACTTGGTATCTTGTTATAAGAAGGACAACAACCAACTCATATAGTAAGGACAACCAGATGTGTGATTTTCAAAAATTTTAAACAAGTTTTCAAAAAAAAAATCCCTTATAAAATTGAAAAGCCTTTTTGGAATAAAATAAATTTTAAACATTGGTTGTCAAGTTACTACTTGAGTTTCTTGTTTGTTAAAAGACCCGGATTACCTGGAAGGATACTGTTTCAGACTTAGTATTGCTAATTTAGAGAACGAAGTAACCCGCGATTATGAAGAAGTTGATTATTCCTAACAGTAAGGTGCAAGTATTGTTTGATAAGATTAACAACATCAAAGTTCAAAGAATTACTAGGACTATCAGAGTTCAAAGAATTCATTAATTTAACAGAAGCCTAAGCATGACCGAAGAAGATTGAGAAGATTTTCAGACTTTTCTATAAAAAGAATATTATTAACAAAAGGATCATTATGTTGAATGATTCATGGTTATTCTAAATAAAAAAAAGAAGAGGAAACTCGAGGTTATCTGATAAGAATGCCATTATGATCGAATTGTTAAAGTATTATACGTATAAATATGATGTTACAGACGCAAGACTTAACAAGTAAGAATTTACCATAATACTTAGTTTGCGAAGGCATTTCAGCGTACCTTCTAAAGTTGTTATATGACACAATTGAGATATGATCGAACAAGCTCGAAAGATGAATATAAGTGAAATGGGGATGGTGATCAATGGTATCATTCTTGTCCTCAATATTACAGTGTATATTCCTTTTTAAATTCCTAAAAATGTATGAACTTCTTTTCTTAATAAATTCTTTATGATGATATCAAAAAGGAGGATGTTGCATTCCTTTCAAATTTGATTGTTCCCCTCAAGTTTTGCTCTCTGATTGGGATAAATAGTGTTATGGTGAGACACTTTGTCAGAATGACGAAGAGTCGGGTGGGACGCCACCTAATCATGTGTTGTATGCCATATGGTATGAAAGACTGGCCATCTTAATTACCAATGTGGATGTCTCATTCATATTCAAATCATTACTTCTTCTTTCTTTTCAACTCTAAGTTTATTAAAATTGTGAATCCTTCTAGTTGTTTCGTCGTACAGTCGTTCTTTGCAAGGGTTTTTCAAATAAAAGTCAATGTATTATGAACCAAGCGGGCAAAGTTCCATCTACCTTTCATGCATGAAAAGGAAACAAGGGCATATGGCGAGGATTGCAAATCACTAGCCCTAGCCAGGGATGCACTAAGAGTCAAGGGAATCTACTTCAATAAGGAATACGTCTCCAAGAACGAGAGTTTATGATTTGTCTGTGAAATATGTTATCCAGAATATGGATGTGATGATGGGAATGATTATTGCGGATACCTTATGCGTTAAAGTATGGAAGGATGTGGGAGCAACTTGATCGTTTATCTCTCAAGGTTTTGTTGATAAGATGAATTACCCTGTTGAATTGATAAGATTATGACTAAAGGACTAGCAAGTCAAGAATGTGTAATTATTAAATAAGTACCAACGGTGGAATTGAGATTTCTGGCAATAAGTTGTGAAGAATTGATATCATTTGAGATACGAGGATTGGACATTATTCTAAGAAATGGATTAACTATTTAAGCGTGATGCCCAGATAGACCATCATGATAGAAGATAGTTCTGAAGACGCCAAATAAGAATATGATGAGGCTTAGAGGATGAAGGAAGGTAAAGAACTTGTTAACAATGATTTAAGTTAAGAGGTTACAGTGACCAAGATGTAAGCGCTATGGCGATTATAAATAAAAGTCAGGAGCACACAGAACTTGAAGATTTTATAGTTTCAAGATATGTTTCCAGATGAGTTACAAATATTTCCTTCAGATAGAGAAATTGAGTTTATGATTGACTTAGCACCTGAAATGAAGCCAGTGTCCAAAGCCCCGCACAGAATGGCACCAGATAAAATAAAGGAGTTACCAGAGCAAACGAAGGAGATGATTAGAAGAGAAAGCAACTGGACCTAGCGTACCCCTAAAGTGCACCGGTATGATTTGTTAATAAGAAAGATGGAAGTATGAGATTATGTGTCGACTAGCAGATGCTCAACAAGTTTACTCTCAAGAGCAGATATCTGTTACCTCGAACCAATGATTTGTTTGATCAAATAAAAGAAGCAAAGTATTTGTATAAGATTGATTTAAGACTGGGTATATTACCAATTGAAGATTGAACCTATGGACATATCAAAGATAATTTTCAGAACTAAGTACTGTTGTTATAAAATTCTAGTAATGTTATTTGGATGAACTGATATACCAGTAATATTTAAATTTGATGAGCAGAATCTTGAAGGAGGATCTGGATAAGATGTATTTGTGTTACTTAAGGTCAAAGGAGAACCATAAAATTATTTAATGATAGCTGGGAAGTCAAAGAAGAAAGAAGTTGTATGAAAAGTTTACAACGTGAAAGCTTTAATGGCAAGGAGTATAATTTTTAGCATAAATAGTCAGTGAGAAGGAGACCAAAGGGAATCCAGAAGAAATTAAAGTTATTTTGAATAAAGAAAGACCAAAAGCACCAACAAAAGTAAGAAGTTTTATTATTGGCCGGTTATTATCGGAAATTTGTTCAAGGATTCTTGAAGATTGTAACACCTTTGATGAATTTTACTAGGAATAGCGAGAAGTTTATATGAAATGGTAAAGTGTGAAGGAAGTTTTACGGAGTTAAAGGAGAGAATGGTCACATAACCTGTTTTATCATTTTGAAAGTATCAAGGAGATTTGGTAGGTTGTAGTGATACTTCTCATAAGGGAATAGGATGTGTGTTGATGCAGCACAATAAAGTTATTGCATATGCATCCAGACAATCGAAACCTTATAAGCAGAAGTACCCTACTCATAATTGGGAATTAGCAGCAATAATAATATTCGCTTTGAAAGATTGGGAAACATTATATATATGGAGAAAGATGTGAGATACATACGGCCATAAGATTTTAAAGTGTGTATTCACGAGGAAGAGCAAATGTAGTGGCAAGCGATAAGAAAAAAGGAGAGAACGAACATGGAGACTGCACCAGAAGGATTATCAATGGAATTTTAGAAGTTGGAATTGAAAGTCAGGGTTCATGATCCAAAGGGAGCAAGAATGGATAGTATGACCTTTCAGTCGAAGTTGTTAAGAGAAGATAAAAAGATGTCAAAAGAAGATGATGGTGTTAGGTCACACACACTGTAGAAGGGGGTTGAATACAGTGTTTATCACAATCAAATCGAATCAAAGAACACAAGTAACAAAAAACAAGCTTTATTAAACTCTGTTACAATATGGAACTGTCCTCTCTCAGTGATGAACAAATTATCACGAGAGCTGCTAGGGTTACAATAAATAATAAATTCGATTATGATAACACATATAGTATAAACCCTATGTCTGTGTTTATATACTACACAGTTACAAGATAATCTTTAATTGATATGGAATACAATTCTGCTTCCTAAAATATATCAACTAGTTATCTTTTCTTCCAAGTATTCTATTCTTCATAGAATTCCTTCTTCATGCATATCTCTTCTTGCGTTTGTCTTGATCTTCTTTCCTTTCAATCAGCCGCCTTCCTTATCTGAAAGTCTCCTTAAGTCCTGATATTATCTCCTGATAACTTAAGTTCTGACAACTTAAGTTCTGACTTCAGTATAAGTGTTGATTTCCAGTTAAAAACATTAAGTACAAATGCATGAGAATTTGACTAGATAACTACAACTTACAGTCCTTGTAGCTTTACCATCTTTAACTTCTGATAACAGCTTCAGTCTATATACACATCAGAATTTGAGTAGTTGTAGATCTTGACTTGGCTTCAATTGCTGATCTCTTTGATGTCAGGAGTTGTTCTGAGATAGTTCTTTAATAAACATCTCTCAGCATACTTAAGTTCATCAATCATTCTCCTTTTAGCATTCTTCAATTCAACTGTATCTTCACCAATTTGAAAGATAGCAGCCCTGAGATCATTTATTCTAGCTTTTCTTATATCCTGATCTAGTCTGATCAAATATGCCTTGTCAGACTCAAGATTGAATTCTAGAGCCTTATAACCCAGAAAGGTAGTTATAATCCTAGCAGATTTAGGCTTTATCTCGACAATATCACCCTTGTGATCTCTGTACTTGGGACAGTATGTGTTGTCAGACTTTATAGAATAAAACTTCTTCTGTCTCTGAATTTGAGTTTTCAAATAATTTGCAGCACCATCTGTTAATTTGTTCTTCACTTGAAGTAAGAATAGAACATGTTCTAGTTCCTCATAATAATTCAGTGGTATAGCATCCTGTCTAATATGGTATACCCTTCCATCTATCATAAAATATAAAAAGATGTGTTCTTTCAAGAAGGTATGGTAAACCATCTGTACAGATTCAAGCTGATTTAATCTTTCAGGAGTTGCTCCAACACCTGGTTCACTTAAAGAAGTTGGATCATTGGTTGTGTTCTGTATTCTTCTTTCATCAGCACTACCCAATCCAGATTTATCTCTTGCTTCTTTTCCTGTAACCACTATTGCTTCAAAACCACTTGTTGCAGTGTTCAAAGGTTGAGTCTGTTTAGCTTTGGTGAATCCTGGTAGGAGTAACTTTGAAGGTTTAACATGAGCAATGTCAGAGGTTTCTTTTAACTTATCTTCTGATATCAAGCCAACTTGAGCTATGTCAGAGGTTTCTTGCTTCAGTGTCATATCAGAACTTACTATATCTTGACTCTGAACAACTTGAGCCAAGTTAGAGGTTGTTTGAGAAATCTTCCTTGAAATCAGAGTAAGACTAGCATCTTCATCAGATATTTCTTCATCCATAGCAGGCACATAAACCTTTACAGGTTCACCAACTTTTTCTTTGCCCTTGGACCTTGAATCTATCTCCATTTGTGATTTGGCCTTAGTTGCCTCAGGATTTATCCTTTCTTTTATCACAATGCCTTTAGCCTTAGGAATTTTCTTTTCAACAACAGAAGCTTTAGATTTGGAGTTGACTTTTTCTAACTTAAGTCTAGCTTCTTCTTCCTTTAGACTCTCAAAGTCCATTCCTGGATTTTCTTTCAGAAATAACTGTCTTGATATTTCCTCATCAAGTTCCAGATGTTCATCAGAGCTTATCCTTTTACCAGTATCAGAACTTATTCTTCTCCCAGTATCAGAATTTATTCTTTGACTTGTAGTTCCAGTTCTACTTGATGAAAGACCTTTACCTTGACCATGACCTCCACCCATTCCAGAGTTTCCCTGGTCATCTTTCCCATCATCCTTTCCCTTTAGTGTCTTAATAGGTTTGTATTTGGACTTAATTACTTTCTCCCCCTTTTTGGCATCAGCAGGTAAAAGAAGAGAGACAAGCAATTCCACTGAGGATTGGATCTCATTGAGTTGAGATTGCCGAGAAGCTTGATTCTTAAGAATATCATCAATCTGAGCTTGTTGCTTCTCTTGAGTTTTCTCAATGTACTCAATTCTGTCAAAGGTAGGTTTGAAAAACCTTTTCTTGTCCAGCTTGGCAACCATATCTTGCTGATTTAAAGATTCTTGAATCTTGTCTACCTTGGCCTGAGTTACAGATTGTTGACTTTGAAAGTGTCTTGTACTGAGTGCAGTAACCCTGAGCTGTATCTTGAAATCATCATTGACTAGCATCTCATCAGCCTTTGCCAAGTTCTCAGCAAATATGTTTGAAGTAGGAACGAAATCAACTTTGTTCCATTCCTTGGTCCACTCCCTTCCTCTAGGAGTTTCACTCCAAGGTACTGGTGCATCTCCTCTAACAAACTTTTTAACAAGATCAGCTTTTGAAGGAGCTTGTAAAGGTGCATGTCCAGATGGACCAGCTGCATCAGCATCTACAGTGGCAGCAGCTTCACCAGTAACTTCATCATTAGTAGCATCAGAACTTATAGAATCAGCATCATTAGCTTCGTCTGATAAAATAATAGTATGATTGGCTATTGAGGCTTCAACATCATCCTCTAAGTGCTGAACTCTAACTAAGTTCTGATCAACAGCCAAATCTTGATGCCCACCTAAAACCTGATTTTCATCATCCAGATTCAGAATAAGTGTAGTAGGAATATCTTCATTAAAATCAGCATCCAGAATTGGGGTTGTTGGTGGAGTGATTCGAGTTAGTGGAGCTTCCAAGTACAGAACCTCAGGCACAATCATGTTGTGAATATCAATCTCAGCACTTGTGCCTGGGTCTTCAGTATGTACTGGTTCATTTACATGAGACACAGGAGGAGTAGGCAGTCTGTCTTGAGTAGTTTCTGGTTGTGCTGAAGGAAGTAATTCAACAACAATTGATTCTGTTAGGATCAGAGATTCCTGACCCCCTTCCTTAGCTCCTTCTTCCAGAGTTTCTTCAGAATGTGATGATACACTGGCAGCCCTCCTGGTTCTTTGCTTTTTATGTCTCTTTGCAGAATTAGAGACTTTGGGAGCTTCATCAGAATTTAGCTTTCTAAGCCTTTTTAGGGGCCTAGAACTCCTAATTTCAACATCCATGGCTAAGAAGAGACCTTCTCAGCTTCTACAACAACAGGTTCTGATACTGGAACCTGTTCCTCACTGTCTGACTCATCCCTCAGAACAATTCTCCTTCTCTTCTGTTGTGTCTGAGGTATAGTCTTTGTCCTCTTAGGTTTGGAAGATGAAGGCCTCACAAGATGTGCTGATGGTGAAGGTTGAGATGTCTGTGATGGTTTAAAATATGTCCTGATGGAGGGTTGAGTAGGTTGAGCTTGGGAAGTTTGAGGTGTAGGTGTGGTATGTTCTGATGGTTGGTGTGGTGGTTGGGATGTGCTGGTGGGTTGAACATCAGGGTAAATAGATGTGTAGGTTTGAGGATCAGCATTTACAAGAATTTGTTTTACAGACTGAGGTATCTGTAAGGGTCTAACCACTTTCTTCTTAATGTCAGCATTTAACAAATCATTAAAAGCCCTTTTTGCAAGCTTAAAAGGTGGAATTGAATCAGTGGTAGGTTGGGGTTCATCAGCACAATAAAAATTATATATAAGCTGACAGAATCTAGCAAAGTATACTACATTCCTATCCTCTATCATCCTATCCCCTATGAATCCTAGCACAACACTTGCAAAATCAAAGTGAGTTTGATGAATAAGAGCATACCCGATTTGCTGACTCATAATTGGAATGGCATCAAAGTTGGAGCACTTATTGGCGAATGCCTTAGTGATACAATCGAAGAAAAAGCTCCATTCCTTCCTGATATTTGCCCTTTTCAACTGTCCAAGCTTGCCCAAACTTTTCTCATAGCCCAAACTGGCCATGAGCTGCTGTAGAACAGGGTCCTCCACTGTGGAAAAAGTACAGCCTTCTGGTAAGTGGAGAGCTTTACGAACTGCTCCAGGAGTAACCATATGCTCAACATCATTGACTTCAAATACGATGCTTGGAGTACCAGTAGCACCACCATCATCAAAAATCCCAGTCCGCCAAAACGTCAGAACTTGTTGGCTTGAAATAGTTTGAGGTTGGGTCAAAGCATACCCAATCTCACTATTTGCTAAAAAAATCTTGCACAAAGTGCAAATCTGATGGAGCTTCAGCCTTGTTCAAGATTGCAGCATAGTTGTTTGGTACAAACTTGGCTCCATCAATAATTAAATCTTTGGGTGCCATGAGAAATAAGTGAGAAATTAAATTTCCTGTAAGGTATTTGATAAAATGTCTGTAAAGAAACCGTAAGTAAAAAGTGAGAGAGAATAAGAAAAGAGAGAGAGTAGAATAAAACTGAAAATAAAAGATTTAAAAGTCTTTAATCTCTTTTACTTAGACCCCCATGTGACAACAGTTAAAAAGTAGTGGAACGGACCTTTACACCTGTCAAACATGCAGTAGTTAAGGCAAACATTAATGGGCACGGTTAATAAGCAATTATTACTTATCACATGCAGTTTTTCAAGGAGAAAAACCGTCCCACTAACCAAGTAATCCCATTAAATAAATGATTATTACTGTTGTATCTCTCATAAACCAATATTCAAAAAAATATGACCGTTGAGGTAATGACCAAAAATAAACCAAGTAAATAGATACTGCCACAAGTCATCAGAATATGAAATGACTCAAAGACAAAGTCTTGCAATAAAGTAAAATTTCATTAATATATCAAATGAATACATTTCATGAAACTTAAATTACATGCATAAAATTACAAGATTGCCCTAGTCTAAAATCTCTAACATTAACAACCTTAGTCCTAGTCTAAAAGACTGACAAAGCTGACAGTGAAGAGAAATAGGAGGATTGCAATTAAACCTTCTTCTTCCTATCTTCAATAAAAAGAATAGCAAGACAAATGATTCTCTCCTGCTGACGAAGAGAACGGAGATGAAGATTTCTTTGGACAGTCAACAAGTCATTTTTAATGATTTCTGGAAATTGAATCCAGAGATTAGAAGGAATGTTATTTATAGGATAACAAGTTGGAACTCCATTGTTCCAGATGGTCACTTTGTCTAAGCCATAGAAGTAAAACCAACCAAACTGAGTCATTGTTTGAGAGAGAAGAAAAAAAAATGATTTGTACTGAAGGATTATTGGTCAGTTATATAGACAAGGGAAGACCAAGGGATGCATGAAATGTGAAACGAAAAGAAGTAAAGCCTCGTCTCCCTAGACCGATGAGTAATAATGACAGCCATTGGAAGCTTAAAACATGAGTTAATGAGCACACGAAACAAGTAAAAATTATTGTGCATATACGAGTACCATTAACCCAAATTATGTTGACTGTTTATATCTCACCCAAACATATTCTGATTTTAAATATGACTGTTTCAGATTGAACCACAAATAAGTCAAGTAAAGAATCAGGATTTAATATCAGAACTTAGACTTATATCAGAACTTAACAGTCATCAGAACATGACTCCTTAACTCGAAAAGTGAATGCCTATTTATGTAATTCTTCACACAAATACTGATTCTGTTTCTTCAGAACTTAATCATCAGAATTTCCATCATAACTTGTCCTCAGAATTTATGCAACTGACACTTAACCTGTTCATCTAAAATAACATTTATCACCACATTAATTTTCATTATCCATATGGAGTGTCTGATTCGCTTTAGTACATCTTAGAAATAAGGCATAACTAAGAACTTTGCTCAAAATCTGTCATTATTCTGAAGTCTACTATAGAATGAGTTCATGCATGAGTTTACCTCAACTGTTTTGTGCTCATTTTATGCATCTTTTGAAATTCCATTTTATAGTGGCTTCTCAGTGTAAGTGAGTCACAATGGCTTATCATAATTTTTGTTATTATCAGAGTATTTTTCCAGTAATCATAGAGTGTGAAAAGTCACCAAGAAAATATTTATTTTGGTTTTCTAATGCATATAACTTAATACCAGCAATGCACTTGGGTCTTCCCTTCCACATTTTTACTCTAGATCTCAAAGGAGTACCTGATTTTTATTTCTTTTCTTTTCTTTTTCTTTTGATAAGTGAGGCTTATCAGCACTTAGTACCTTCACCAGATTTACTAACATTAGAACTTAACAGATAAGAAGCACTATTCTAGTTTTTGACTTAGTAATAAGATACACAAAGTAAACTTAACTAAGCTCAATATCAGAATTTGCTTGTGTTAAAAGATTTCCACATAAACAACTACTTCATACATGGGATCTTTAGTATATTAAAGACTACTAGGTCAACATCTAGCACAGTTATCCTCATTGAATTGAATAGTCACAGAAACATTCATATCACTATCAGAGTTTAGAAATACACATCAGACAACAATCAGCACTTAAGCATATTTCATTTTAAGCATAGAATACATAAAGATAGCAATATCTGTAAATACTGATCATAAAGTCTGATGTATCAGAACATAAACTAAGTAGATTTAGAGAAAGAACTTGAAACCATTCCAAGTTCATTTACCAATCTTGTAAAAGTAGCTTCACAAGTGCTCTGATACCACTTGTTAGGTCACACACATTGTAGAAGAGGGTTGAATACAGTGTTTATCACAATCAAATTGAATTAAAGAACACAAGTAACAGGAAACAAGCTTTATTAAACTCTGTTACAATATGGAACTGTCATCTCTCAGTGATGAACAAATTATCACGAGAGTTGCTAGGGTTACAATAAATAATAACTTCGATTATGATAACACATATAGTGTAAACCCTATGTCTGTGTTTATATACTACACAGTTATAAGATAATCTCTAATTGATATGAAATATAATTCTGCTTCCTAAAATATATCAACTAGTTATCTTTTCTTCCAAATATTCTATTCTTCATAGAATTCCTTCTTCATGCATATCTCTTCTTGCGTTTGTCTTGATCTTCTTTCCTTTCAATTAGTCGCCTTCCTTATCTGAAAGTCTCCTTAAGTCCTGATATTATCTCCTGATAACTTAAGTCTGACAACTTAAGTTCTGACTTCAGTATAAGTGCTGATTTCCAGTCAAGTAAGTACTGATTTGTCCAGTTTAAGTAAGATCTGAAAACTAAACACAAATCATATTAGACATGACATTATCAAATATATCTAACAGATGGATCAGGATGTTAACAGTTAGTAAGAGAAGATAATGGATCACGATATTAACAGTTTAATGAGAGGAAATTTATGCACTCAAAAGAATGATCACGGTATCCTCAGATTTCTTTCAGAACTTGGATACTACAAGTGGCAGGATTAAGGAATGAGATGCTAAAGGGAATTTACAATCCTAAGTATATAATTCGTTCAAGAAATACCAAATTATACAGAAGTTTAAAGAAGAATATTGATAGCCGAATACCAAAAGGAAATTTCACAACGGATCAGGAGATGTTAGGCATATAAAATAAATAAGGAAAATGTCAGAGGCCTAGTGGATTATGGAAACCATTGGAAATATAGAATGGAAATAGGAGTATATTACTCTGGATTTTATAGTCAGATTACCAAGAATGAAAGCAAACCACGATGCTAATTAATTTATGGTGAACGAGTTGGCTAAATCAGGTCATTTCTTGTCTATTAATAAAAGATATTCACTGGATAAGTTGATTCGCATGTATTTGAAGGAAATAGTTATTTGTTATGGGGTCCCTGCATCTATTGTATAAAGTCAGGATCCACGATTCAATTCAGGATTTTACAAAAGGTCTTCCGGAATGTTAGGCACCAAGTCAAATATGAGTACAGCTTATCATCCGCAGACTGACGGCCAAGAGCGAGAAAATGATCCAAACAACCGAGGACATGTTACGTGTTTATGCCATTGATTTCAAAAGGAAATTAAGGAGAGCATTTACTTTAGTAGAAATTGCTTACAACAACAACAACTATCGTGCCAGTACTAGGATGCCTCCATACGAAACTCTTTATGAACGTAAATGTCGATCACCAGTATATGAGATGAAGTTGGCAAACGTGAAATATTTGGACTAGAGTTGCTACAACAGATAAAGGAAGCTATTGAGATTATTGATAAAAGGATAAGTGCCACGCAGGATTGTTATCGAAAATGTGTAGATCAAGCTAAAAAGAGTACATAATTTAAAGAAGAAGATTTAATATTGTTAGCAGTGTTACCGTGAAAAGGGATCATCCATGATCAGAAGAGAAAAGAAAGTTGAGTCTGAGATACATTGGACCTTTTGAAATTTCGAAATGTATCAGTAAAATAGCATACGAATTAGCGTTACCCAGCATGGGTAGCATATTCATAATGTTTTTATGTGACAAGGTTAGAAAAGTACGATATAGAATTTTAGACATGCGATAGGATGTGAGCCGATAGAACTTCAGGCATAATTGTCCTATATTGAGAATTCAGTAGAGACTGTAGAAAAGAAAGAGAAAGTATTAAGAAAGAAAGTTATAAAGTTAGTAAGATTGTTGTGGAAACCAAAGGGTTGAAAGGATAACCTAAGGTTCAGAAAGAGATATGTGTGAAATAGTGCCCTGAGTTATTGCTTAAGTGATTCTGAGGACAGAATCCTTTTAAGGGGGGAAGGATGTAATATCCGGGATATGACGTGTAATTATTTTTTTATAATAAATATTATGTGATTATTATATGAATTTTGGTAATTATCTGTGAAGTGGTATCTGTGTTTGGATATGTAAATATGATATAATTTGAGTATTTTAATTTTTATATGTCCAAAATAAAATATAGATAATTGTCATATCTTCCTATTTATTTTTATGATGATTTATGATTTTATTAGATATTTATGGATTTTATAATTTCTATTTCCGTGTAATTACAAACTATTTTATATAATCAGGAACCAGCCGACCTCAACCGGTTTTACATTTTTATAACCCGAAACTCTTCCGAGAACTCCTTCCTAACCTAATTGTAATATTCTGAGAATTTTCCATGTTTTGACTTTTTCGATCCGGCGTACGGTTTGTCCTGTGCGGGTCTCGGCACAATATTTTCGATACAATATTCGTTTCGGTAAATCAATAAACTCGTATTTTTGATAAACGGGATCTTTTTATTAAACTATTATAATTATCACCTCGTAATACGTGTAACCAGGCGCTGAGACCAAGACCGCTATCCAAATTATACTGATTTGGATAATTATCCCGAAAACCGGTACTGTTTGGATCCGTTTTTATAAATAAACGTACTATTTTTTATCCAGAATGATCCAACGGGATACAAATTTCCTGTAATTATAAATAGCCTTTACCGTATTTTATTTCGTACAGAAAATCATTTGCAACCAGTAAATTATATAATTTTACAGAGAAAATACTTTTATTCATATAAACTTCTGACAATCAAACTGCAATTTCAAGGCGTTATCGGATTCTGATTAGAAAGCTCGAGTAATCAAAATGAAGGTCTTGAGGTGTTCTATCAGAATCAATAAGTCTTACAACTGCAGAATCAAAGGGTATTTTTCTATAATTTTTATTAATTTCGAATTATTTTGATTAAAAATATGAATTTTTATTCGGATGATTGTTTGAATGATTTGATGCTTGTATGTTGTAGAAATTTTCTTCCTGATGATTTTGATATGTCATATGACTGATTTGGAGTTCAATAACATGTTCAAAATTGAGTTTGATTTTCGAATTTTGAAATTAGGGTTTGTAACCCGTATGAATGTTCTTGATTGAATTTGGGGGTTTCTTATTTAGGGATTAACAGATGTTCTAGATGGGTGGGTTTTGTTCCCCTTGAAATTTTCAATCGATTGGTGTATAGTATGTTAACAGACGATCCCTGGTTCGAAGGGAGTTGTCATTTAAAGTTTCTTCGAGTTCACCGGAAACCGGCGAACTTCCGGGCCAATTTCCGGCCAACTCAGGGGTTATTAGAATGATTTGATAACATGGTTGTGTTCCTTGTGAGCTGTAGTTGTGATCTGGAAGTGATGGTGGTGTGAGGATGCCGGAATCGAGCTCCCCGGCGAGACAGGGGAATTTTCCGGCGAGGGGTGTAAGAATTACAGTTTAGCCCCTGTAGTTTTAAAAACGAAACAGTTTAGTACCCCAGGTTTCCAGAGTTTGCATATTTTGTATTCCTGTTTATAAAGTATTTAAAAATCATATTTTCTATTTATTTTAATTATAAAAAAATTCGTTTTTAGTTACTGAAAATTCCAAAAACTATTATTTTAATTCAAAAATAAATCTGAATTAATTAGTTAATTAATTTTAGTTATTAATTAATTGATTAATTGGTCAATTAATTCAAAAATTAATTGATTAATTGATTTAATTAATTATTAATTGATTTTAATTAATTATTTAATTAGATTTAATTATTTATAAATGATTTAAAAATTCCGAAAAATAGTTTTGAGCTTTAAAATATTATTTTAAATTATTTTAAAGGCTCGATAATTATTATAAAATTATTTTGAAGCCAGATTTGGCCAACCGAACCCTGTTTATTTTTTTTTAAAATTGATCCAACGAACCGTTTTGACTCCGAAAAATGTTATAAAAATCATATTAAATACCCGAAAGACTGTTTATGGCCCGAGACTTCCTTATAAATGAAATTTCATTGATTGTTTGACCCGCTCTGTGCTATATGTAACTTATTTGTTTGAATGTCGGTCTATGTGATCAGTTTTTACTTGTTTTAGCATAACTATTAATCCGTAAATCGGATTTGGGTGGAACAAAGGGTAGATGAAACCTTATGACGTTCATGTGACGATTCAAATAATGTAAGATGAACATTGATCGATACTTATGATGCCTAGCAGAGTAGACAAGGCATAGAAAAGGGAAGCAGGTGATTAGAAATTGGAATCGATACGTAAAAAATACAGCAGGTGATCAGTGAATAGAAGTAAGGCATAGAAAAGTAGACGGGTGGTTGTTGAATAAAGTCATTAGACAAGTACAAGTGAAGTTGGAATCGATTGTGATAAGGCAAGTACTTCTAAACCTTTTTCGAGATATAATGCAAATATTTCTAAATTTTCTCGTAACATATTGTTAAGTATTCAAAATAGCTCTGTTTATATTATAAGTACTTTGAATCCTTCAGCCTTAAACCTGAGCCACATCATTTAATTTTTGAGCTGTAAGCCTTACTCTTTGCGAACCATTTCTTGTTGGTTTACCGGATACTAAACCACACAAATACGATAGTACTCCACAAATATATACCCATCATATACCCAACATTGGAACAAAATTGTTTGAACATACAAAAACTTTTATACTCAACCATACCTTGTGACATCAAAGAACTAAACCTTGTAAAATCATTGTTCATCTAACACCCGATTCTCCTACAGGCTGAAGGCCATTTCTTATACATACCTTAATACACCCTTGTGATACTCATAAAATGCATCATGCCTTTATACAAATATTTCATCACTGTTGATTATGATCTTGTTTTATTAAGTTATATTATTGTTCATATTGAATTACTTTAGAATTTGATAGTTTTCTTTATGTGGACCAGATTCGTGGTCAGACCAGATTAGTGGTCGAATTAGGCCAATGTGTGCCTTGAATCCAGTTTATAGAGCAGAGCCGTGTGCCTTGCTCGGGGTTAGTGCGTGACTGATCATCAGCCTAACCTTGTTTTTTTTAAAATTAAAAATGAATATCCAATTCTAATAATTGTTTAACAAGAAACTTGATTCCTCTGAATCATCTCGTTTGATCATTGATTAACCTCAGTTATTGTTATTGTGACTTGCTGAACTAGTTAGCTCACTCTTGCAAATCTTTTTATGTATTCTACAGTTAAGAAGGATACGGTTGACAGCGGGGTTTCCCAGTTCAATGTACGAGCTAGGATTCCAGATTGAGTTGGATCGAGCTAGCAGGAGCTTAATACGGTAGTGAGATCGTAAGATTGTAAGAATAATTTCATTATCAGTAGTAAATTAAATTAGTTGGGATTTGGTACGTTATAATAAAAGTTAAGGTTGTGGCTTGTTTTCATACTTTAACCTGTTACGATCCGTGGTTATGTAAAGCAGGGTCATTGCAATGAATATTCCATATACAGGTTTATATATTGTGTATGTGCTGTGGACCCCAAACTTCTGACCCGGGTTTGGAGGGCGCCATAATATATTTATTTATTTATTTCATACACAAAATGTACACGAAACGTACACGAAATTATTAGTTATGGATATATGTTTACTCTTCAGTACACAAATGCTAAATTTGTCGGATATGTGTTTGACATTCAGTATATGAAACATGAAATACATGATATAAAAATATACGAACAACAAAATTGACAACTCTGAGTCCCACCCCACTCCTTGAAGTTGTTATCAATGAACTTTTTGGCACCTCTTGAAATATATATTACTTATGTAATATACTAATACATTATAAGTAAGATATGATATTTTGACATTTATTGTATGTATGTTAGCTATTGGAGTACTTCGTAAAAGTAGTACTGTAGTTAATCTGAATTAATTAACAAAAAATTCTGAATAACGTGATACAATACTTAGGCACGTTTTAATTTGCGAGTGCTCATGTTTACACGCATGATCTCATCTTATTACAGAAAAGTTATCGATTGACGAGTTAAATATTAGCATTTGTGAAATATTTGAGAACTAATATATGATTACTAGTATTTTTTTAACAAAAAAAAGAATGACAAAAGTAATATGCGTATGATATACATAAAAGGATATAATAATTTTATATGAAATATGAAAAAAAAATTAACACTCTTAAAAGTGCCAAAAGTGTTCTAAGCAATGGTGGCTATAAGAGGATTGGGGATCGTGAGTCATCGATCACATATATATATATATATGCATTATATTGAATGCACTATTACAAATTAAAATTGGAGAATTTTGTAAAATGACTACAACATATCTACATATTAAATACTTGTTGTCTGTATTAAATACTTGATATCCTTACATAATTGAGAGGGATGGTTTTAGGTAGGGATGCACATGAGTTGACGAAATCAATCAAATCAATTTAAATCGAATCTATTTTCGGCCAATTAAACTCAACTGTTATAACCAAATATTAGATTGGGTTAAAAATATTTCAACCTGATTTTGATGGGCTGAGTATGGATTTTAAGTTATTCTTAACCAACCCAACCCAACCCGATATTATAATTTATTCGTATAAATATATATACTATGTACATCTCTATTTTATACTTGTTGTATCACAATGTTGTTCAATTTTCAAATTAAATTCGTTCATATCAAAATTAGTCAATTATATATTTATTTGCATACACCATTAGAGAACATTCAGGTGATTAGAAAAAAATCAGGTTGGATAAGAAGTTATTGACATTTTATTTTAGTATACTCTCATGAATGACAGATCAAAGAGACTCAAGGAGAATCATATGCATTAGACAAAATTTGAGCATGTATTGTTTTCTGACTTGTCTATTTGTAAGGCCTGTATTACAGAAAGATGTTGGATGATTAATATGATTTTGTCATATATAATTTTCTTTCCTGTATTATGCATTCTTAACTTCAATTTTATATTACTTACTGAAAAAATGCTGACAAATTAGGTAATAATTACTTGATTTCCTTAACTAACAGGTAATAACCTTGTTATGGATAAGAAATCAAGGTTATTACTTGCTGTATTTAATACTAAGATTCGGGAGCTCAAGGCCTTTAATGGCTGCTCTCGTGTTTCGTGACTCAATTTGCCTTTACGAGATGCCTACGTATCTCTGTGAATTAGAGAATCAAGCCAAAAAATGTAGTTCTGATTTGTGGGGTGAGGCCCCTTATATAGATGTGGGAGTCCTTGAATTGGACTTGGTATAGGAGACTTGGTGGACAAGCCTCTGAATTAGGATAGACTTAGGAGTCCTAGGAAGTAGGAAGCTGATTCCTTATCCTTTTAGGTCCCCTTGAGGCTAATCTATAAGGATTTATATCCTTATCGGGACTCTTCTCAATAGCTGATTTTTCCCTTATTAATTAATTACGAAATTAATTAATAATTAGGGCTTTTGAGCCTTTTTTATTCCATCAGGCCTGATCTGGTCCATCAGGCTTAACCTTTCTGGTCTGAGTTTCATATATCCTTTTATTGGGCCTAGCAGCCCACAGCTTGTACAATTAATGCAGTATTTAATTATACAATCATAATTTATTTATCCCTATCATTTGCCCCCCAACTTTTGGGAAACATTGATTAGGTTTCACAGAAGTTAAGTCTATTTGTTCCCTTACAGGGTTTCGTTTTTCCGTAAAGTGTGGAGCGACCTACACATTTACAATGAATTTTTCCTTTTATTCAGGAATTATCTTAATTTCCAGGAATTTTTCCCTAATTTTCTGGGATTTTTCCCTTATTTTCTGGGATTTTTCCCTAATTTTCTGGATTTTTTCCTAATTTCCCGGGTCTTATCCTTAATTTTCTGGATTTTTCCCTAATTTCTCGGGACTTATCCTTAATTTTCTGGATTTTTCCCTAATTTCCCGGGACTTATCCTTAATTTTCTGGATTTTTCCCTAATTTCCCGGGACTTATCCTTAATTTTCTGGATTTTTCCCTAATTTCCCGGGACTTATCCTTAATTTTATGGATTTTTCCCTAATTTCCCGGGACTTATCCTTAATTTTCTGGATTTTTCCCTAATTTCTCGGGACTTATCCTTTATTTTCTGGATTTTTCCCTAATTTCCCGGGACTTATCCTTAATTTTCTGGATTTTTCCCTAATTTCCCGGGACTTATCCTTAATTTTCTGGCTTAAAATCGATCAGAATGCATTCGAAATCGATCAGGATGCAGACAAAATCGATCAGGATCCTGATCGAATTAGCTCAGGATCTTACACTCTGGTCGACAGGATTCCTGATCGATTTCGATCAGGATTCTGACCGAATTGGCCTTCAAAGTGACACCCTAGTCGATTGCTACACGGGCTTAATCGACCAGGATTCCTGATCGATTTCGATCAGGACTCTGAACGAATTAAATGGCTCTCGACCATTCTGATCGAATGGAATATCGATCAGGACTCTGTTCTCCGTCGATTAGGACTCTGATCGATCTTAGGGGATTTCTTCCCTCCTGTTCGAATAAGATATCGATCAGGACTCTCTTCTCTGTCGATCAGGACTCTGATCGATCTTAGGGGATTTCTTCCCTCCTGTTCGAATAAGATATCGATCAGGATCCTCTTTTGCATCGATCAGGACTCTGATCGATCTTAGGGGATTTCTTCCCTCCTGTTCGAATAAGATATCGATCAGGATCCTCTTTTGCATCGATCAGGACTCTGATCGAACCATATTAAGGTTCTGGTCGATTTTTGACTTTTTAAATTCCACAGGAGCTTCTAGATTGTTCCTGATACTTCTTGTAGATGGGCCTTTAAGTTGGGCCTGGCTAAATGGGCCTAAAAGCGCCTCGTATTCCGAGCTTTTCGCCTATATAAGTGTAGTGTGGAGTGAGAATCCTCACTTCACTTCCCACTTCTCATTTTATCTCACATTTTTCTCTAAAGTTCTCCCTTTTGAAGGCGATTTCCGGTGACCAAAGCCACCGCAGCTCCTCCATTCTCAAGTATTTCTGGGTTTCAAGCCTTCAACCGAAGCATATTAATGGCGGACCGTGACCTAGCTCGTTTGCAGAAGATGAATGTCTCTAAGAGAGGTACAAACATCCAAATTCAATCTCCATATACTTCCCTCATTGATATGATTAACTCGAGAGGTGATGAATATCCTTCTCTGTCTGAGTTAGATTCGTATAATCATGGTAACACTTTTCATGAGTTAGATGGTAGGATAGAGTCTATGAATACCCTGTACAGACTTCCACCCTACCTTAGGATCACTCCAGCCGCCCCTGGGGATAGGACTTGCAATTGGGAGGGGGATACCCTGTTCATTTATCGAGGAGCCCTGACCGCAGGTCTTAGGTTCCCATTTCATGAATTTATTCCTCGTTTACTAGCCGATGTACGAATCAACCCTTGTCAACTCCCTCCTAACGCCTGGAGGAACATTATCTGTTTTATGGTCCTTTGTCTCAGGAATAGCTTTCCTCTTTCCGTAGCAGTCTTTAGGAAAGTTTTCCAATTCTATAATAGTTCCATGAGTCAGCCGGGCTGGGTTTTAATTCGCCAACGGCCCAAAATTCCCCATATCTTTGATAGTAACTCTATAGTCGAGAACAACCCTAAATGGAGGGATGAGTTTGTTAGGCTGACCTGGGCTGGGGGTGATTGGGCCACACTCTTCCGTAGGCCATTTTGCAAAGTATCAGATGGTAGTCCTGGTAGCATCAGATTAACTGATGAGGAGGAGGTGGCCTACCAAGCCTTAATTTCAGACGATGGGAAAACAGACACCTGGACCCTTTTAGAGGAGTTTTCCTTGAAGAAAGTTGGTCTCTCCCAGGCCAGTGATAAGGGTAAACTTATACCTGCGAAATTATTTTTCCTTCTCTTTAACCGTACTTTTTCTTTTTTCTAGATTTTAATATTCCTTCTGCTTTTCCTTTCAGCTTGTGAGGCTATTAATAACGTCAATAGGCCCAAGGAGGGGGAATCTGGCCGCCAGAAGAGGGCCAAGTTAAACAGGGATCCCAGGAGCAAACCTGACGGTCCTACTTTCCTTAAGCCCCACGTCCCGGTGGTCGAGCTGGGGGACGATGTGGATCCTCCACTTAAGGCACATTCCTTCAGGCCTAACTGGGGCTTCAGGAGGAGCGATACGGTGGTTGGATCCACCAAACATGCCAAGGATTGGTCGTACCATTCCATCACCCCCCATGATTTCACTGACATTGTTACGGGGAGTGATGTCGAGACTATTGAGCTTCTGGGCTCTCAAGCCCAAGCTGCGGTAATTTTCTTTTTTCTTCTCTTCCTTTTGTGAATTTCAACTTTTCTTGTATCCCAATGAATTTGCGCCAACTCATACATATTTCTTTGCAGAGTAATACCTATTTCCAGGCGTCCCTACATCAGGCTAGATCTTGGAAGGGTAACTTTGATGTTTTTGAAAAGGAGATGAAGAAGTGGGAGGAGAGAGCCAAGGTCCTAGAGAAGAAGCTGGACACGAAGAAAGAGGAGCTGGCTAAGGCTCATTCCGAGCTGGTGAAACTTAGGAGCGATAAGGATAAGCTCATTGATGACTACATGGATTCTGACAAGTTTAAGAATCTCATGGAGATTCATGATGAGGGTCTTTACTCCCTACAGTTCACTCAGGGATGGGATGCGGCCGTGAAGGCTGTTTCTGAGAAGTACCCGGGCTTAGTCGACCCTAAGGACTTTATAAGTCCTGAGCAGGCTGAGTCAGAGGACAGCATAGACGCCCTCTTCGACTCTCCTCAGCCAGATGATCGCATCTTGGATCCTAACACTGCTTCTCCTCCCGCTTCTCCTGTGAAGGACGCTGAAGGCGCTGATAAGGAGAAAGAGAATGAAGGCTCCCGCATGGAGGAGTAGTTTTTCTATTTTGTAATTTTATCCTTAATTTATGTCTGGACTTTTTTTTGTATTAAAACTTATTACCCTGCGGGGCTATGCTACTTTCCTTATTTGCATTCTCTCCTTCATTTTTCTGATACTTTAACATTCAAACTTGGCTTAATGGGTCACACAAGTATTATCACAACTCAAACATCCATAGGTTGAAATAATTTCGAACTCTTCAATTTCAAGTCTGGTTTTCCAAAACCTTACATAATATGGGTTCGACCCTGATCTATAATAGCTAAAAAAGAAAAATACTATGCAAACAAAGCTTCAAGGTGCTTTTAAACCTACTTGTCATAATGACAAGTGAGAATCGTACTTCGACCATCTTACACGTAGTAAACCTTCAGGTTTTGTGCGTGCCAGGTTCTCGGGACTTCAAAACCATCCATAGTCTCCAGCTTGTAGGTTCCTCTACCCTGAACGCTCTTGACTCTATACGGCCCTTTCCAATTTGGGGCAAGCTTTCCTTTCTGTCCGACACCAGAAGCCTCTATTTTTCTCAAGACTAGGTCACCTTGTTTGAAAAACCTCTCTTTAACCCTTAGGTTGTAGTAGAATGAAGCCTTTTTCTGATTTTCTACTATCTTTGCGTGTGCTCTATCTCGCACTTCATCGATTAAATCCAGGGCTAACTTCTGCCCTTCCTCATTTTCTTTTTCATCAAAAGCCTGAATCCTTGGAGAGGAATGTGATATCTCCACGGGAACTACTGCTTCTGCCCCATATGCCAACATGAAAGGAGTTGCATTTGTCGTGACTCTACAGGTAGTTCTATAGGCCCATAATATGGGAAGTATCTCATCCACCCAATTATTTCTTGACTTTTCGATTCTCTTCTTTAGTCCATCCAGGATTATCCGATTTGCTACCTCCGCTTGCCCATTGGCTTGCGGGTGAGCCACAGAGGTGAACCGTAACTCAATTTCATTTTCTTCGCAATACTTCTTGAATTCCTCGTTGTTGAATTGTGTTCCATTGTCAGTGACGAGGATATGGGGAATTCAATATCGGCACATAATGTTTTCCCACAGGAATTGTGCAACCTGTTTAGTTGTGATTTTGGCCAAGGGCTTGGCTTCAATCCACTTAGTGAAATAATCAATGGCTACAATCAGAAACTTCCTTTGTGCTGTGGCCATATGAAAAGGCCCTAGAATATCCATCCCCCACATAGCAAAGGGAATAGGTGAGTTGATGGAGGTCAGCATCTCGGGGGGTTGTCTGGCCACTGGTGCATGTTTCTGACAGCGATCACACTTCTTTACATATTCTTTGGCATCAGCCATCATTTCTGGCCAATAGAAGCCTAAACGGGTTATCTTATGAGCCAAGGCCCTGCCCCCCAAGTGTTGTCCACAAATACCTTCATGTACTTCTTCAAGAGCCAAGCGTGCCTCATCGGGCCTGAGACACCTCAAGTAGGGAACCACGAAAGATCTTTTGTAAAGAATCCCATCTATCAAAGAGTACCTTAGTGCCCGAACAGTTAACTTCCGTGCTTCAGTTGCATCATTTGGCAACCAACCGGTCTGAATGTGAGCCTTGATGGGATCAATCCATGACGTCCCCAAGCCTACGGGAGCCACAAGCTTAACATCTATGCTTCGTGTCTTCAAAACACGGAAGTACACACTCCCTGAACTCTCTTCAATCTCAGATGAAGCAAACTTTGATAGCGCATCTGCTTTAGCATTTTCTTCCCTTGGAATGTGTTCAACATGGCATTCATTAAATTGGGTCATCACAGCCCTTACTAGGCGAACATACTTAGCCATCGTATCATCCCTTGCCTCAAATTCTCCCTTTACCTGGGATATGATCAGCTTCGAGTCTCCACGGACCTTTAAGTTTTTGACTCTAAGTGTCCCAGCTAGACCAAGGCCAGCAATCAGGGCTTCATACTCTGCCTCATTGTTTGTTGTTGGGAAATCTAGCTTCATGGCATACTCAATTAAGAATCCATCAGGGCTTTGCAAAACCAACCCTGCTCCACTGGAATTTGTTTTTGATGCTCCATCAAAATAGAGAACCCAATATTCTTTCTCCTTGTCCCCATTGTCGACTCCCTTGTCTTGAGGTATGGTATCTTCCTGCCCCCCGACTTCTTGGTTGGGTATGGTACATTCCACCAGGAAGTCAGCTAGTGCCTGGGCTTTTATGGCCGTACGTGGCTTATACTTGAGATCGAACTCTCCCAACTCTATTGCCCACTTAATCAGTCTCCCACTTGCCTTGGGACTGTGAATGATATTTCTCAGTGGCTGATTTGTTAGCACTTCAATTTGGTGAGCTTGAAAATAAGGACGCAGCTTTCTTGAAGCCATTACCAAGGCTAAAGCGAATTTCTCAATGGCTGAATAATTCAACTCAGCACCATGCAAAATTTTGCTGACATAGTATACGGGTTTCTGGACTTTCAGTTCCTCCTTAACCAACACCGCGCTCAAGGCGCTTTCTGAAACAGCCAAGTACAAGAATAAAACTTCACTCAGAACTGGCTTGGCCAACAACGGGGCCTGGCCCATATACTTCTTTAACTCTTCAAATGCCTTCTGATTTTTCTCACTCCATACAAAGTCTTTAATGTTCTTTAATGACTTGAAGAATGACAAGCACTTGTCTCCTGACTTGGAGATGAATCGTCCTAGCGCAGCAACCCTTCCTGTGAGTTTCTGAACATCCTTGACAGTTTTTGGGGGTTCCATGTCCAGGATTGCCTTTATTTTATCGGGGTTAGCCTCAATTCCCCTCTTTGAGACCATCAATCCCAAGAATTTTCCAGATCCTACTCCGAAAGCACACTTCGTAGGATTCAACATCATCTTGTGGTACCTCAGGACCTCAAAAGCTTCCCTCAAATGGGTTATATGATCAGTCTTTACTAGACTCTTGACTAGCATGTCATCAACATAGACTTCCATAGTCTTCCCAATAAGATCCTTAAAAATTTTATTCACCAACCTTTGATAGGTGGCTCCTGCATTCTTGAGACCAAACGCCATAACAAGATAATAATAAACACCAAAGTCAGTGATAAATGATACCTTTGGAATGTCATCCTTATGCATTTTGATCTGGTTGTATCCGCTAAACCCATCCATGAAACTCAGCATCTCATGTCCAGCGGTGGCATCAATCAAAGTATCAATTCTAGGCAGCGGAAAACAGTCTTTGGGGCATGCATCATTCAGATCGGTGAAGTCTATACACATCCTCCACTTTCCATTAGCCTTCTTCACCATTACAGGGTTTGCTAACCACTCCGGAAATTGAATCTCCTCAATGAAACCAGCCTCTAAGAGCTTTTCCACTTCCTGCTTTATAGCCTCTTGTCTTTCCGGGGCAAAATTTCTTTTCTTTTGTTTCACTGTCTTCCGGCTTGGATCCACGTTTAGCTTGTGAGTAATTAACTCCGGGTCTATGCCTGGCATATCAGCTGCTGACCATGCAAACACATCACTATTTTCTTGCAAAAATTTCACTAACTTCCCTCTAAGGGGCTCCTCTAATGTGGCTCCAATGAAAGTCATCCTCTCAGGATTCTTGGGATCTAAAGGAACCGAAACCAATTCTTCTGCTGGCCTTCCTCTATTCTCATCATTTTCTCGAACATCCATATCTTCAATAGGAAGAACCTGCCCCCCGACTCCGTCTGCCCTCAAAGAGGCCACATAACAGCTTCTAGCCATTTTTTGATCTCCTCTCTCTTCTCCAATCCCGTTTCGGGTGGAAAACTTCATGACTGAATGGTAGGAAGAGGGGACTGCCTTGAAGGCATGTATCCCTGTTCTCCCCATGATAGCATTATAAGTTGAACTAGCCTTTACCACTACGAAATCCAGCATCTGCGTTGCTTGCCTTGGCTCCGTACCTATGGTGGTTGGCAACTTGATTATCCCTTCCACAGGACATTCTACTCCAGCAAATCCATATATCGGCATGTCGGTTGGTGTTAACTGGGAGTCGTTATACCCCATCCTTAGAAAGGTGTCGTGGAGCAAGATATCCACAGAAGCACCATTATCCACAAGGACCCTCTTAACCGGGCTATTTCCTATTATTGGTGTTATGACCAGCGGGTCGTCATGGGGAAACTTCACACCTTCTAGGTCGGAATCATCAAAAGCCAATGTTACTTCTGTCCTGGCCCTCTTCGGGGCTTCTCCAACAATATGCATAACCTCTCTAGTATATGCCTTTCTGGAATTTTTGGACAATCCAGCAGCAGTTGGACCTCCAAAGATCGTGTTTATCACAGGCCCTTGAGGTCTCGGCCCTCCATAAATGGTGTTTATAACTGGTCCTCTAGGTTGGGGATTCCGCCCCTGATCATCTTGGTCCCTTCTACGATCTTCAAAGTTCTTCCTTCCATTATTATTTCTGTCCCCTCCATCTCCAGTATACTTATTCAATCTTCCTTTTCGAATCAAAAACTCAATTTTATCTTTCAATTGCCTACACTCATCGGTGTCATGGCCAACATCTTTGTGAAACCTGCAATACTTGCCCCTATCTAGCTTGGCGGGATCAGCCTTCAAGGGCTTAGGCCAGCGAATATCTCTGTCTTTCTCAATCTCCATCAAAATCTGACTTCTGGGAGCATTCAGCTTAGCGTATTCAGTGAACTTTTGCCCAGGTCCTCCCTTCTTGGGGGTTGAATCAGGGTTTTGTTCGGTTCTAGGATATTTGTCCTTAGCGATATACTCCAAATCAGTTTTTCGTTTCTTGCCTCCAGTGGGCTCATTACTTACTACGGTCTTCCTCATACTTTCTTCAACCTTGATATACTTCCCTGCCCTCTCTTGGAGCTGCAACATGCTCTCAGGGGGTCGTTTGGCCAAAGACATCTTAAAAAACTCATCCCTAGTTCCTTGTTGCAATGCTATCATGGCTACCTTATCATCAAGATCTGGGACTTTTAAAGCCTCCTTTGTAAAACGATTCAGGTAATCTCTTAAGGATTCCTTAGCTCCTTGCACAAGACTCATAAAAGATGCTGAACTTTTCTCATGGACTCTTCCACTGATGAATTGCTTAATAAAAGCCTGACTTAGTTCTTTGAATGATCCAATAGAATTTGGGGGTAGGCGACTGTACCATCTTTGAGCCATACCCGACAGGGTTTGAGGGAAGGCCCGACATTTTATAGCATCATTCACGGGTTGCAGCAGCAGTGCATTAGAGAATCTCCTAACATGATTAGCGGGGTCTCCCGTGCCATCATAGGCTTTGATAGTGGGCATCTTGAATTTCCTTGAGACATGGGCATTCATTATCTCTTCTGTGAAGGGTGGAGTTGGATCATCAGGATCTCCAAGGGGAAGGAGATTGCTCGGATCAGTTCTTGGGACAGCAGCCCTTCTTCTTACCGGACCATCCAGGTCTATGATAGGAGGAGGATTTCTCCCCCTAGGAGGTATGTAGGGTCTGGTGGCTTGGTGAGCCTCCAAATCACGCCTCAGCCTTTGGATTTCAGCCTCATGAGCCCTGATCTTTTCCTGCACTTCTTGGGGATTCGCCCCTGGGGTGCTTTGGGGGCGTTGCCTTCCATCGGCTATTGGCTCTTTTCCAGGGCGCCTCCTTCTCGGGGCCACTTCATCATCCGAAGATTCGGAGTCTCTCTCAGTGTATGGACCAGAAAATTCCCGATCCTCAGGGATAGGATCCAAACCTCGTATATAGGGGGGCGACCGCCCTCGTGCTTCGCTTCGCCCAGCATATCCGCTTCCTCCAACCTCAGGGTGAAGGGGCATCCCATAAGGAGGGTTAGTAGTAACAACAGTTGAATATTCATACCCGACGGGTCGAGAATTCACAGGTATATGTACTTGCTGAACTTGAGGATTCGTACCTTGAATAGTTGGGGGAGTTGTCCCTTGTGGCTGAGGTTGAGTTGCCCCTGTCTGGGCTTCCCCCTGAGTAGATGCATAAGTTGAATGGGGAGGAACCTCCACGGTTGATGAAATCACCTGGGTTGTCTCTGATGGTGTTCCTTTCTCTAGAGCTCCAATTGTTCTCCGTGTTCTCGCCATGGTTGTTATTGCGTTCCCACAGACGGCGCCAAATGTTATGGATAAGAAATCAAGGTTATTACTTGCTGTATTTAATACTAAGATTCGGGAGCTCAAGGCCTTTAATGGCTGCTCTCGTGTTTCGTGACTCAATTTGCCTTTACGAGATGCCTACGTATCTCTGTGAATTAGAGAATCAAGCCAAAAAACGTAGTTCTGATTTGTGGGGTGAGGCCCCTTATATAGATGTGGGAGTCCTTGAATTGGACTTGGTATAGGAGACTTGGTGGACAAGCCTCTGAATTAGGATAGACTTAGGAGTCCTAGGAAGTAGGAAGCTGATTCCTTATCCTTTTAGGTCCCCTTGAGGCTAATCTATAAGGATTTATATCCTTATCGGGACTCTTCTCAATAGCTGATTTTTCCCTTATTAATTAATTACGAAATTAATTAATAATTAGGGCTTTTGAGCCTTTTTTATTCCATCAGGCCTGATCTGGTCCATCAGGCTTAACCTTTCTGGTCTGAGTTTCATATATCCTTTTATTGGGCCTAGCAGCCCACAGCTTGTACAATTAATGCAGTATTTAATTATACAATCATAATTTATTTATCCCTATCAAACCTGTATTTTGGACAATCGTTGTTCTATTGGTATAAACATCCATATTCATTTACTTTTAACAACCCGTTCAACCCAACCCAAATCGAGCCAACCCGACATTCAAAACATAGGGTTGGGTTGTGTTTTTATTTTTTATGATTAGGGTTAATAATTTTCAAACCGATTTAATTGATTCGGATTGTTAAAATGCCTCCAACCGGCCAACCAACCCATGTGCACCCCCATTAGGAATTTTATATACAATCTGCAAGGATCAAAATATAAATTTTGTGTGTGTATTTACTCGAGTCCTCCCTCGTTTTCAAAAGTGGTTATTCTAATCGTTCCATGGTAAGTAAAGGGAAAATGTTATAGGCGTTGCTAGAAGTGCCTCCTGGAAATCCGGTGTCTCAATCCCAGTGAGTTTGATCATCCTCTCTATTTTTTCTATTGAATCTTTCGCTTCCTTACTTGAACTAACTATAATTTCTAATAAAAATTGTAGATAAAAGATAGATAAGAGAAAGAAAGAGAAAGAAATAATTTTTCAATCCTTATTTCATGTGTAATGTAACATAGTAATTATCTTTTTCAATTGGGAGAGATGGCTGAGTGGACTAAAGTGGCGGATTGCTAATCCGTTGTACGAGTTATTCGTACCGAGGGTTCGAATCTCTCTCTTTCCATTTTTGTTGATGATTTCATATTTGATTTCTCTTTCAAATTTCTCCAATCCTTTTTAATGTTTCCATGGTTATTTATGCTGCCGGGAAAAAAAGGGGAATATCAACAGAACATAATAAGAGATTTCGAGTATTTTATTGATCAGGAGACACCAGGATTTGAACTGGGGAAAAAGGATTTGCAGTCCCCCGCCTTACCACTCGGCCATATCGCCAAAATAATACAAAAAAAATAGATGCAAATTTTCCTGCTTTAGGTCGGATTACTGAACCACTTTTTTGTACTTGTATCTTGAAGCCTGTTTTTATTATTTTTATTAATTCTTTTCTTTTTCGAAAAGAAGGGCCCTTTCCTTTTTTTATTTAATTTAATTTGATCGATTCGAGGACCATTGGGAGGGGCATGTGCAACATGTATCTTTTTTAAGGAATTTCGAGATTCTAAATAATGTTTGGGGTACTAAAATTAGTCTCTTCCAAATTATATAACACTAATTATGATTTGTGGACACATATATATTAATGCACAACTGTGCATGATTTTATAAGAGTCATTATCAATTAAACTCTACCACTTTATCATTTGATACTTATTTCAGGATATATTTTTAAGACTTTTATCATATATTTCTTATACTCCTTCCGTCCCTTCAAGTTCTTTACAGTGGGGGATCGTCACATATTTTAAGACTCACATAAAGTATGGTTCTCTAAATAATTTTAAATATTTTATTCTTTTAAATAAAAATATAATGTATAAATTTTAATACATAAAAAAATTAAAAATAAATTATAGAACTATACTTTATAGTAGCCTTAAAATGTGTGTCAAATATGAGAAAAAGTATGGAAAGAAATGAGTGGGTCGAAGGGAGTACGTAATTACATTTGTCATTGGCGCAGAAGTTTTTTATAATTATTTTTCCCTTATAAATCACAAAAAATAGATAAATGTTACTACAACACAGTAGAACCTCGATAAATGAATATCATTGGAACCAAAAATATATATTCATTTAAAGAAAATATTTATTTATCGATTATTGAATATTTTATTTATTTATCAATAAATTAATATTTATTCATTTAGATATTATTTTTAATTTTTTTATAATTTCTTTACTACATTTTATATTTGAATGTATCTAAAATGTATTATAATTATGATATTTAATAACATGAATTTTCGTAATATTCTAAATTAGTTTTATGCATGTATGCCTGAAATAGGTACACCAATGTGTATTCACCTGATGTGGTACATAGTACTGAGAAATATATTCAATGCGTGTAAAATATTAAAAGGAAGATGCTTACAAATTCACTCATAATCACAATCATAAACTAATAATGAAAATTATTTATTTTATCTTTATATAAATATAAATTTATTTGATCTTTATATAAGTATAAATTTATTATTCGAACTATTATGATTATTCATTTATATTTAAATAGGGTCGATAGAGATTCAACTTTTTTTATTCATTAATGCATTTAACGAGGTTATTCATTAAACTCATTGGTCCAAGTCGGGACCAGAAAAAATTATTAATTTATTGAGGTTATTTAGTTATCGAGTATCTACTGCATTTAGAAAACTACATTTGAATTGATATTCATTAGCAGCCGAACTTGAAAACAAGCAAAAAGGAATATTTTAAAAAAATATTACTTAAGTATGAATTCAAAAATTAATTTTATTTTTAATTTCTTTTTATTATTTAGTTTAACTATTTTGTGAGCTGCAATAAGATTATAATGAATATCAAAAATAGTATAATATCCCTATATTACCTTTTAGGAATGAGATGTTAATATCGTCGTGTGAAAAATTGTGTAGTGTTAAAATAGGTTGAATACACGTTACAAACAAATTAATAAAAATATAAAATCATATAAAATATAAGTCATTATCATATATTACTTTTGTTAGGTAATGAATACAACACATGGGAGAATGTGTTTTGGATATTTTTAAGGCTTTTTGAATATTTTTTAGTTAGTGAACAAAGCATATAAGAAATGCAGCAGTATTATCTTAACTGAAAATAAACAGTGCTACAATATTTCAAAACTCACTTAATTTTTGTATTAAAATCAAGCTAGTGTTTTGCTACAAATCCTGGGTTCTTTATAAGTAAAGAACTCAGCTTCTTCCTTGAGAGAGTTACTAGAAATTTTAGATCTGTTTCATACATTTAAAAATAAAGGATCGGTGTTTACTCTATAGATTAGTAAACACAGGTTTACACATCATGTAATAGATTGTACTAAACCCTACTTTAAGTTATCTCTAAAGCTTTCCATTTATGACTTAGTGTATCTTTGCAAATCTTGTGTATTTATGACTTTCCTTTATCAGTTAATCTTGGCCTTTGATCTTGTACTCTTCAAGCTGCTTTTGTAGACTTTTCAATCTAACCGATTAGATCGTTTGTTGATTGATAATCTTCAATATATAATTGTCTACATTCTGTACTTGAGCTTCATATCGAGATCTCCAGTTTGATCTATAGAGAACTGACATCTCAATAAGTATAATGGCTTATCGAGATCTTTTAGTTCTCTATAAGTGTTTTGACTTGTCAAGGTCTCCAAATTTCTGCATGTAGAAATGACTTGTCGATATCTCTGAGATCTCTATATGTATTTTGACTTGTAGATATCTCTGAGATCTCTAATGAGAAAATTAACTTATCGATATCTCCAATCTTCACATCTTCATTTTGATTTGTCGATATCTCTGAGTTCTCTAATACAGAAATGACTTGCCGATATCTCTGAGATCTCTATAGGCAATTTGACTTGTCGATATCTCTGAGATATCTAATGATAATTTGACTTGTCGATATCTCCAATCTTCATGTCTTCATTTGGCTTGTCGATATCTCTGAGACTTCTCTATAAGATATTTTGGACTCGATAAGTCAATCTGGAGTTCTCGAATGACTTCTCTATATGACTTGATCTGCGACTTGTAGATATCTTGACTTGGAGGTGGTAGAGTGTTTGAGTTTGTTGGCATATGGGTTTGAGTTTGATTGATTTGAATTAGTAGGGTATTTTTCTGTGGTTCTAAACCATCCTCCTTCTTCTTCCTTCTTCTCTCTTCACCCTTTCTCATCATTCCCTTTCTTCTTTACATCTCTTTTTTTATCTCCTTCTTTCCTGCCAGTTGCCTTAGAGGATTGACTTGAATTTGAGCCAGAAGGTTTTTGATCATCATTCTTCTGCTCATCATCATCCAAGTCATCCTTATTGATTTGAGTTTTAGGCAAATTGGCTTAAGGATTCCTTATATATCTCCCCAAAAACTTGATCATTTCTTCATCCTCAAAAGTCTTGTACAACGTAGTCTTCAATTCAGTCTCCAAGGTCATAATGAGATTTTTTTTTGCCATGACACATTGCTTAAAAATTTGGAAGATTTTGTAATATTTGGTGGTAGAAAAGATGTATGCCACTCCCTTACTTGGCTATAAGTATGCTTCTCTAAAAGTAGATACTTGAGCTTTCTTCAATTCAGTTAGAAAGAGAGTGTCTTCTTGAATCACTATGTGGACTTTATTTATCAGAATGTCCAACTCAAATGCCCTTCTTATGATAAGATAGTTAAGGGACACCTGTATGTATCTGTCTACCCCAGAGTCATTTATGTTGACCACAATCCTTTTCTCCTGAAAATTATCCCTTGTCACTAAGATCACCCTTACAAAGTGTATTGTCTTGTCCAAGTCCTTCTTGTAAGTGAAGAAATTGTTGTTTAGAGAAGCCTTGAGCAATTCATCAAATTCCATGCTCAAACTAGGTCCCTCAGCTGCTTTGATGAGCTTCTCCATTCCAACAACAATTTCTTGAGATTTTCCCTTGTTAGCAGCTTGAACAGTTTGGGTAGATGATCATAATAACCTAGCCTCTATCTCTCCCTTAGTCTTTTTGGAAGGCATGAGAAGAGGTGTAGGAATTTCAGGCCTCACAGCTTCTGGAAGTGCAGGCAAGGGTATGTTAAGTGCACCCATGATGGACCCCAAAGACACAGAATTCTGTAATTAGAGATGCTTATGGGAGTCAATCAAGGTTTGAATATTAGCTTGTTGACTTTGAACCATGGCTGTGAGTTGGGAGACTTGATTTATTAGAGACTCATTGGCTGATTGTAAGGTGGAAACCTGAGATTGAAGAGCCTGATTTTGAAATTTTGTTGATGTAGAGATGGGTTGTTGAGAGCTGGAAGAAACTGGGGTACCAAAAGTGGCTTGCACAGCTTCCTTGATACCATCCATCAAAAGAGCAGATGGCTCATACCTGCTTTGATAAAGTTGGTCTAGCTTGAGTCTGGTGTCATTAGACTCTGTGATGTGTTGTTGAACCACTTCATGCAAGGCCACAAAGGATTGCCTCACTGAATCTTTCCAAGACCTGATCCATCTCCAGTGTGAAGTCTTTAGAGATCCAGGCATCCACATTGCCATCATGCTCAGCTTCATTTACAATCTTCTGCTTTTGTTTTTCAGCATCTTCATTATAGCTGAGCATAATTGTTTTGATAATCTTGATTTTTCATGTCTGAAGATAGCAAATGCTGTGAGATGTTAGCAAGACCTGAAATTTGATCAAGTAGAAGATCATCCACAGTGCTTGGTTGAGATTAAGCATTTTGGAGCCACTGTTGGATTGTATGAGATGGTTGTTGTGAAGGATTGGATGATGAAGGAATATCTGTGAGTTGTGTGGTGGAGGGTAAAGTTTTAATAGAACCACATGTGACAGATATCACAGTTTGATTCACAGGGTGACCTGTGATTGTGACAGTTTGTTGTTCTCCACTTGTGGTGGGAATCTCCATTGGAATTGCAGGAGAGTTAACTAGGTTACTATCATGTACTCTAGTCTCAAACCCTTGCTCATTTTGCAGTGAGCTTGCACTTGAGTGTGCTAAACTTGTCTCCTCTATAGCAGGATCATTGGCAATTGAACTCCTAGCTTCAATTGTGAGTGCAATCTCGGCTTGGGTTTTGAGGGGAGTTGTTCCCACAAGAGGAACCTCTAATTTAATTGGAGAGGATTTAGATAGCTCCCCCTCAGGAGTACTACCCTCAAACCTTACAACCTGTGAAGGTTAATTTACACATGAAGGTGAATTTGTAACTATCACAGTGTCTTCAATAAAAACTGATGAAACCCATGTGTTTATGTTGGTGTCATCAAGGTCTTCCCCAGCTTGTAGCCTCACACCAACTAAATGTGGTTGTGAGCATAGTTTCTTGAACCATGTCACTTGAAGTTGGAAACTCTTGAGAATCAGATTCAAGAGTTTGATTATATGAAGAAGAAATTTGAGAGATTAGAATTTGTATTTCAGAGTTGAGTTTTGGCAGTCCCCCTAAGTGAATGAGAGAGCTTCAAGAGAGGTGCTCTCTTTGTGTGTGCCTTCCTTATTTCTCCTTTCATACACTTGAATTTATTCAATTGATGGTGCAGACTCTATACAAGGTGCATTAGGGTGGATGCTTTGTTCAATAGAGACACCCTTTTGAGAGGATGTCTCTTGAGTCTGTTTAAGTCCATGTTTTACAACTGCATCCAGACTAATTTTGTCAAAAGTATTTTACCAAAATAATTTATTAAATTAAATTATCTCAGCTCTGAGTTATTAATAAGTCTAAAATTGTACTTGTAGAGAACTCTGTGAGTTAACACTTATAGAGAACTCTACAATGACTTATCAATAAGTCATAATAAAGCTTATCGAGAAGTCCTTTGAGAAGTCAGAAAAATGACTTATCGAGAACTCACTCGAGAAGTCTTAAAATGGCTTGTCGAGAAGTCAATTAGACTTATCGAGAACTCAGTTCTCTAAATACTTTTTTTCTTTTTGACTCTGTCATGTGCTAATTTCACATATTAAAAATGTAAATCAACACTTAGACAGTTTCCTTATAATTGAAAAATTCCAAGCCAAATTTTGAATTTTAAAAAATAAATATACAGAGATTTCTGAAATATTTATAACTTAAATTCTAGTTAATTTCTAACTAAATAAAATTAATTTTGATTCATTAGAAATTAATTTGCTGCAACAATTTAGCTGAGTTCTTGCCTTTAGGATGAAGAATTTAGCATTCCAATTTCACCTACAAGTCTAGTGAACGTTGCGTCATCCAAAGGTTTAGTAAAAATGTCAGCTAACTGTTTTTCTGTTGGAACAAAAATGAGCTCAATGGTACCATTTGCAGCATGTTCTCTAATAAAATGGTACCTTGCATCAATGTGCTTTGTCCTGGAATGATTAACTGGATTAGCCACAATGGATATAACACTAGTATTGTCACACATAATTGGAATTTTATTTAACACTAGGCCATAATCCATTAGCTGATTTCTAATCCAAAGCACTTGAGCACAATAACTTCCAGCAGCTATGTATTCAGCCTCGGCAGTGGAAGTTGACACATATTGTTATTTCTTGCTATACCAGGATACAATTCTTTGTCCAAGAAACTGACAGCTTCCACAAGTGTTCTTTCTGTCAACCCTGCATCCAGCAAAATCTGCATCTGTGTATCCAACAGCTTCAAAACCTGTTCCCTTAGGATACCATAATCCCAAGTTTGGAGTCCCTTTTAAGTATATAAAAAAAAATTCACAGCCATCAAGTGTGATTCCTTTGAATTGGCTTGAAATCTTGCACACAGACATATTGCAAACATAATTTTTGGTCTACTAGCAGTTAAATATAGCAAAGATCCAATCATTCCTCTATAACCTGAGATGTCCACACTTTTTTCTTTCTTATCTTCATCCAACTTAGTAGTTGTAGACATAGGTGTAGATGCAGGTGAACAGTCAACCATGCCAAACTTCTTCAATAAATCCTTGACATACTTAGTTAGGCTGATGAAAATCCCATCACTTCTTTGACTGACTTGAAGTCCAAGAAAGTAATTAAGTTATCCCCAGCATACTCATTTCATATTCACTCTGCATGAGTTTTGAGAATCTTTGACATAGCTTTACATTAGTAGAACCAAAAATGATATCACCACATAAATTTGAACTAAGATCATATCATCACCATGTTGCTTGTAGAAGAGAGTCTTGTCAATTGTACCTCTAGTGAATCCATGTTTGAGCAAGAATTCTGACAATGTATCATACCAAGCTCTAGGTGCTTGCTTTAGTCGATAGAGAGCCTTGAGTAGCTTGTACACAAAATCTGGAAATTTTGGATCTTCAAAGCAAGGTGGATGTTGCACATAAACTTCTTCTTCTAACTCACCATTAAGGAATGCACTCTTCGCATCCATTTAATATACCTTGAAATTTGAATGTGCAGCAAATGCAAGAAATATCCTTATTACTTCAAGTCTTGCAACTGGAGCAAAAGTTACATCATAGTCCATTACTTCTTCATGTGAGTAGCCTTTTGCAACCAACTTAGCTTTGTTTCTGGTGACAATTCCATTTTCACCCATTTTGTTCATGTACACCCACTGTGTTCCAATTACACTTCTATTCCTTGGTGCAGGAACCAGTTCTCAAACTTTATTTCTTTTAAACTGATTTAGCTCCTCTTGCATAACATATATCCAATCAGGATCAAGTAGAGCTTCTTCAGTTTTTTTAGGCTCAACTTGTGAAAGAAAACATGCATGAAGACATTCACTTACAGTTGCACTTCTAGTCCTCATTCCAACAGTTGGATCACCAAAAATTGCTTCTCTTGTGTGACTCCTATCCCATTTTCTGGTGTGAGTTTGTTGACTTGAGTTTTCTGCATTTTCTTCACCATTGGAATGACTTACAGAACTTTATCCTCTTTCTCCCTCTGAGTCTGTGCTATCAAATTCAGATATTTGAGATGAGCTTCCATTCTCATGATTAACTTGTTCAGTTGACTCTTCATCCATTCTGTGATTTATGTTGACTTCATATTCATCCTCAGAATCACTATCAAATGAGATTTTCAAATTTCAGGATCTCAGCTTCATTTTCATCAAGGCATTCCAAGCCTGGACACTTGTCATTATCAAAAGTTAAGTAACACCCTCCAAATCCGGGGTTTAGATCTGGGGGTTACTTGCTAATCTCCAACTTAATATAAACATGTATAATAATTATGCACCATATAGCTAACCCATTTACATCTATCCAGAATCTTTTAAGGTTAAGGTATAAAAACAAGAACAACACACTATCTTTATTACAACCCAAATATAAAATTTCATAAAACTCTCTTTATTAAAAACCATTATCTAAACAAGTTTTAAACTAAATTCATTTTGTTCAACACACACCATATCTATCTACACTACACCTGCTCAGGTGGTTCAAAGCTCTTTTCCTTTATCGGGATCAGCACCTTTGGTGCTAGAGGGTCCCGCAGCTTGACACGCTTCATTACCACGCGAGTCCGAACATGTTCCATTCTCCTTCTTGACTAAAAACAAACAAAGTGAATAACAACAAAACAGGGGTGAGCCATAATTTGCTCAATAAGTCCACAATATATAAACAGTATTATAAGAAATCTAAATGAACAGGTACTCTGATTGTATCTGTAACTATGTATTTTTGCAAAAGGGAACGAAGGCCACTATCGGCGATGGTCAATAAACTAGACTGGACACAAGTTTGTACCTATATCCTGCTGATTAGTTAACATACAGTGTATATATATACCTCTATGTGTAGATCCAGTCGGGTACCCAAACTCTACGACCCAAAACATGGATCCGATTAATTCTCGGTCCATAGGATCAAGTATATACCTGATCCTCAACATCACCATCCAGTCCATAGATGAGCAACCGAAACCATCGATATGCTTTGATGTATCCCAATATTAAAATATATATCAGGATAAATACAATGTGTGATCTATTGGAATATGAATAGAGTATTCAATGCATCAAGAGAGATAGGAAATCAAAATAAAATACAAATAAGAGAACAATAATTGTGTATCAGTATATGTGAATAGGAATTATCAGTGTTCATTGAGTTGAGAAGTTGAATGGAAGTAAACTATTCACTATTCTGAAATTAGAATAGGGTAAAAACTTGCCTGTTACGCGATTTACCGCAATATATCACAGTTCTCTAACACTGGCTCGGTCTTCCTTGTTGGCTTCGTATCTATCAAAGAAAGATGCTTATTTAGTTGACTTGTATCTTAATCGCGTCTCAACCCGACTTTACGTAGCCCTTATCATCTACCTGTACGATTATAACTGACTCGTATAATAGTTACTAACAATTAGGACTCGATTAACCATATAACTCATATAGCACATAAGTCACATAGTCATTCTAGGTTTAAAAAAAATTTAGAATCGAAATCGGATCAATATTCGCATTATAGTACAAGATCTGGCTCGTTTCCTAATTTTTAAAAAAAAATTGGACTCGTCTCTATAATTAATAGGTTCTATAAGTAAATAAATATTGAAAGTCGTCTCGTTTCCAAAAGAAATTAAGGTTTGAAACTTTTTTTATTAAAAACAGATCATTTTTCCGACTCGAAGGGCTTTCGTTTCGCTTAGATCGGTTCAATTAATAATTAGTAATTAAGAATATATCAATTTATTATTCAATATCATCAATTATTCAAAATAATTTATCCTCAAATATATTTTTATATAATTATTTAGGAAAAATCAGAATTAAAATTTATTTTTCCATAATTGCTGGAATTAAAATAAATTTATTACGAATTATTGAAAATAAATTGATTAATTATCGAAATAATTAATCATTTTTAAATAATTAATAAATAATTAATAAATAATTAAATAAATAAATAAATAATTTTGATATTTAGAAAATATTTCATATTTATTTATAAAAATAATTAATTAATTAAATTAATTAATTAATCAATTTATAAAATAAATTAAAATGATTTTTTATCATTTATAAAAATAAAAAGTAAAAATAATTATCAAAAACAGTTTTCAGAAAGCAGAATTGGGCAAAACAGATCAAAACCGGGTTGCAAAACGGGTTGCAACCAGGTCCTGAAGAACAATCGGGTCAGGAAGAACTCATCGAAAAATTCTCAGTTTTCCGGTGGGTTTCTCGGACTCCAATCAGCCAAATTCAGAACAAAACCACAATCGTTTAGTGTGTTTTATAGCTGGGATCAATCCTTTTCCGGTGGGTTTCCCGGACTCCGATCAGCCAAATTCAGGCCAAAATCACAATCGTTTATTGTGTTTTTTAGCTGGGATCAATCCTAAATCACTTCACTACTCGTATCAACCATCCAATCACCATAATCATCCCAGAACAAGCATCTCCGGCCAAATCGATCAAAAACTCCGGCCAAACATCGAATTCACGGATTTGTACATGAAACTTCAAGATTAATAGCTTAAATTAAAGCTTATTCAGTGTATAATCAAACCCCTAACTCCCGATATACCCCAGCTTCTTCAAAATAAAAAACGTTCAAATCAAAAATTGGGTATAAACCCTAATAATCGAATTCAATCATACAGGAATCATTTGATGAAATTGATAGTATGAATCGACTGTAAACATTCAAACAAAGTTATATCAATCATCAAATCAATCAAATAACCCTAGAATCAAACAGCCCTAATTCGAACATAAACCCTAGAAATCAATTGTAATAACCCCAAAATTTTGAACTTTTTGTAACCCTTATGAATAGTGTTTTTGCTGATATTTCTGAACAAGAAAACTTTTCATGCCACACTATGTAGGGGTTCTTATATGGATATTCTGAGATTTTATTGGTACTCTATATTGTATATAAGTGTATGTAAAGATTGTCAGAGTCCAATTCTGAACACTTTGATTTTTCCCGGAAATCCACTAGATACAGAAAGAATTGAGTATAAGGTAACAGGATAAAAAGGATTTAAATTAATGGATTATAAGAGAGTATCATAAAAGGAATATAATGTATTGAGAAAGGTTAAGGAAACCCAAGTAATAAGATCCTGGGTATGATCCCTCAAACGAGAAACGAGAACGAAAGTTAAGCGAACCGTATAACAGATCAGCGGTCATTAGGCAAACAATTAGGAGTTAATCAAGGATGTTAGGGATGATGAGGTCATCCAACCAATAAGAAGAGGGCAAGTGAGGGAGGATGACACCATAAGGTGACATAAGCATGACATAAGGGGAAGGAGGTGTGGTTGATTTAAAACCACACAAAGTTCAAGGTTAAAAAGGTAATTAACTAAAAACAAATCAAAAGCAACCAAGCTAGGCAAAACAACTCACAAACACAAAAATCATTTCACTTCTTCATCAAGAAGCTCTCGGCTTTTCTCTTCATTTCAAGGAGGAAAATTCAAAATTCAAGTTCCAAGCTTCCTTAATTAGTAAGGTAATTATCTAATACTCCTTATGCATAGATATGGCTATCCTATAAGTTTGAGCCTCCAATTCATTCTCAATCTCTTCCAAGAAATCAATGAAAAAGATAATGAATAGTGATTTCAAGATTTTTAACTTGATTTTCTTTGTTTTTCCTTTAAGATCCAAGCATCCCTAAGATATCTCAAGGCTTCTTAAGGCTTCCTAGCTACTCAAATCACTTCAAGGAAGGTATAACATCTCCAAACCCTAACTTTACTTTGTATATTAGGATGGTTTTGATTGTTATGGTAAAATAGAAGCTTGATGCTTGTATGTTTAGAGTTTGGGAGGGAGTTGTAGTGAATTGGATGTTGAAATCTTGTTGATTAGTTAAAGGACTTAAGTATAGTTTTAAATTCAAGTTTAAGAATAAGTAAAAATTGTTAATGTTGAGTTGTTGGGGCTGCTATGATGTAGTATGGATGGAGTTTTGATTGGGTTGTGATTGTGGATTGATTGTGGGTTGAATTGGAGTGTTTTAAATTTGGGAAATCGCGTAAACATAGCCGTCGTAATGTCCGATTTACTTTAGAATGTTATGTTCTTAACATTAGGACCCGAGAACTCCCTGCTAGGTTTTGACCATTGCCATGATTAGGTACTTCATGTTACGAGCTTAGTTTTGATATGTGGTTCGTTTGATTCCGATGTACGGTTTAGGAGAAACGGCCGTTTTAAGTAACGACGTTTCGCGAACGAACCATTACCCCTCGCCTTACTTTGAAACATAGGTTAAAGACCTTAAAAGACTAATTGGAGTATGAAACATTTAAGTAAAGTGTAATAGGAAGTTGGTAAGACACTCGCAAAAGAATCGTCTTAAAACTCGTAATGGTTAATTTATTAAAAATGGTGGAGCCGAGGGTACTCGAGCGACTTAGGAGAATCAGTAAGCACAAAGCAAGCGTTAGAGTCTAAATTGGTTAAAGTATAGATTTACAAGTGACTTTGGTTTAATTCCAACTTATATGTTGTTTATAGGTTACCAGGCTCGTCCCAAGCCATTTATAACCCCCAGTCGCTCAGGCAAGTTTTCTACCCGTATAACTGTTGTTGTGATGTATATGTGTATATGCATGATCTTGTGATAAATGCATATTTGTTATTAGCAAATTCTTGCGATATATTGTAGCATGTGATATGGTATATATGCATGCCTGTTTCGTATTCTTGATTTATATATCTGTTGGTTCAAATGCTTATTTGTTGCATAATACCTATGCTAGAGATAAGCGGTATTTGCGTATACCCTTCGTATAGGGGATAAAAAGGTGAACTTTTTCTAAAACTGGGAGGCGAGGCTCCCGAGTATAATATATATATATATATATATGAATAGTTTTTAAAACTATTAATCGAATAAGATTTATTCGATAACTTTATATTATTTAATGAATATTATTTCGAATATTCATTCGGGGGCTTATGACTCCTTTTATTTTATTTTAATGAATATTATTTTGAATATTCATTCGGAGGCTTATGACTCCTTTTATTTTATTTAATGAATATTATTTCGAATATTCATTCGGGGGCTTATGACTCCTTTTATTTTATTTTATTGAATATTATTTGAATATTCATTCGAGGGCTTATGACTCAGTTTATATTATTTAATGAATATTATTTGAATATTCATTTGAGGACCTATGACTCCGATTATTTGCTGAGATATATTCTTTATTTTATTAAAGAATAAGGTGTCGATAATCAAACTTATTTTTGATTATTCAAATAAAGATAGTACTTTCGTATAAGTATATCTTTGGTTATTTAATACTCGTTTCAAGTATAAGTTTTACAACTTCTACTTCAATTAATTGTATAAAGATTATTCTTTATGGGAATATTATTTAAATAATAATATTCAGATATTTTCTAATATATTGGGACTGATTTACTTTATTAAATCAGTATTACTCCAAACACTCTTTAAAGTGTTTTCGAGTCCTTAAAATGATTTTCAAAAGTTAGAGCGGATCCCAAAACTCAATTTTTTTTATATATTTAAGATCTTCCTTTCTAAAGGGGATTTAAATACTCGCTCAAAACCAGAGGGATCCGGCTCTGTGGTGTATTTTATATTCGCAACAAGGTTGCGGTTTTGGTAAACGAATTGATTACTTACCCAACATTCGGGAAGTAAGTCCATCTATCGAGTCGGCATAAGCAACATGGGCTCAGTGGGCGTCCATGATAGTGTAAGTGGCTCAGTGGGAGCCCATCAAATGCGTAAGTGGCTGAGTGGCAGTCCAGCATAAGGTCCTATTGCGACCAGGGTGATGACTAGTGGGAAATTCGTCCATCTACTAGTAGCAAAGGTTACTTATTGGTATCTTTGCCTGATCAGCAAGATATCAGGTTTATGCCAAGGTTTTCTCCTTTCCAAAATTCATTGGATATTGTAACTCTGTTTATAATTTTCATAACAGAGGTTTTCAAGGAGTGTATGAAATGTATATATATATAGGTGTATATATATCGGGACTTAATGAAGTATCTCGTAACTTCATTATTTATAATGATATTTCAAGGATTGAATCTATTCAAGTCTTATCTTGTAGTCTCATCCGGGTGATAAACTTTTGAAACTGATTATAACTTGAACGGTGGTAGTTCAAGTAGTATTCGGATATAAGTATATGGGAGTATCTTGTAACTTCATCTTTTAAACTTATATCTAGTAAATGATTATCTTGTGCATGTCAAAGATTTTCGGAAAAACGTTGAGACAAGGTTAGATATATGAGATCACCTTGCAACGATATTTTATACAGTTATAAACGGGAATTCTGTGTATATTATACATGTCAGAGGATTTCAAAGATTGTGAAAAGTATATATGTACATATATACTGAATATTTTGCGACTTGGTCGCGGTAAGATATCAAACTTGGTTCAATTCTTCTTGACCAAGACTTTCATGAGTACTATGAGAATGCTCATATATTGTAAATCATTATACATATTATTTTGGTGGGCTTGTTGCTCACCCTTGCTTTCTTCTTTCATCACACAACATCAGATAGACAAGATGAACAGGACCAAGCTTCCAATTCGCAAGCGGTTAGAAAATGTTCCGCAGTTTTCTGGAAGCGTTGATGCCGCCGTAGCTGAGGTAGGAGCTACCAATAGGCTAGGTTTTCAACTATTGATGAACCAGATTTATGTATATTTATGAATTGTAATAATGGCAAAGAAATGTAAATTTATTCAGAAACCCTTTTAAGGTGTATTGGCATATAATTGTGGAATAAAACGACTTGTGATTATTTTTGGATATTCATCTCTGAGACTATAACTTGTGGTGTGTGTGTTTATGGTGGGGTCACAGTACAGAATTGATAGGGATAAATAAGTCCTGATTTTATAATTAATGGGCTGCTAGGCCCAATAATAATAAGATGTATAATATTCAGACCAGAAAGGTTAAGTCTGACGGACCAGATTAGGCCTGGTGGAATAAAAAAGGCCCAAAAAGCCCTGATTATTAATTAATTTCGTAATTAATTAATAAGGGAGAAATCAGATGTTGAAAAGAGTCCCGATGAGGATATAAATCCTTAGAGATTAGCCTCAAGGGGACCTGAAAGGATAAGGAATCAACTTCCTACTTCCTAGGACTCCTAAGTCTATCCTAATTCAGAGGCTTATCCACCAAGCCTCCTATACCAAGTCCAATTCAAGGACTCCCGCATCTATATAAGGGGCCTCACCCCACAAAAAAGAACGACGTTTTTTGACTTGATCCTTGGCAATCAGCAAGGTACGTAGGCATCTTGTTAAGGCAGATTGAGTCACGAAACACAAGAGCAGTCAAATCGAGCCTCGAAGCTCACGTCCACAAGGGACAACTCCCCCGACTGTTCAAGGTACGAATCCTCAAGTTCAACAAATACATATACCTGTGAATTCTCGACCCGTCGGGTATGAATACTCAACTATTGTTACTACTAACCCCCCTTATGGGATGCCCCTTCACCCTGAGGTTGGAGGAAGTGGATATGCTGGGCGAAGCGAAGCACGAGGGCGGTCGCCCCCCTATATACGAGGTTTGGATCCTATCCCTGAGGATCGGGAATTTTCTGGTCCATACACTGAGAGAGACTCCGAATCTTCGGATGATGAAGTGGCCCCGAGAAGGAGGCGTCCTGGAAAAGAGCCAATGGCCGATGGAAGGCAACGCCCCCAAAGCACCCCAGGGGCGAATCCCCAAGAAGTGCAGGAAAAGATCAGGGCTCATGAGGCTGAAATCCAAAGGCTGAGGCGTGATTTGGAGGCTTACCAAGCCACCAGACCCCACATACCTCCTAGGGGGAGAAATCCTCCTCCTATCATAGACCTGGATGGTCCGGTAAGAAGAAGGGCTGCTGTCCCAAGAACTGATCCAAGCAATCTCCTTCCCCTTGGGGATCCTGATGATCCAACTCCACCCTTCACAGAAGAGATAATGAATGCCCATATCTCAAGAAAATTTAAGATGCCCACTATCAAAGCCTATGATGGCACGGGAGACCCCGCTAATCATGTTAGGACATTCTCTAATGCACTGCTGCTGCAACCCGTGAATGATGCTATAAAATGTCGGGCCTTCCCTCAAACCCTGTCGGGTATGGCTCAAAGATGGTACAGTCGCCTACCCCCAAATTCTATTGGATCATTCAGAGAATTAAGTCAGGCTTTTATTAAGCAATTCATCAGTGGAAGAATCCATGAGAAAAGTTCAGCATCTCTTATGAGTCTTGTGCAGGGAGCTAAAGAATCCTTAAGAGATTACCTAAATCGTTTTACAAAGGAGGCTTTAAAAGTCCCAGACCTTGATGATAAGGTAGCCATGATAGCGCTGCAACAAGGAACTAGGGATGAGTTTTTCAAGATGTCTTTGGCCAAACGACCCCCTGAGAGCATGTTGCAGCTCCAAGAGAGGGCAGGGAAGTATATCAAGGTTGAAGAGAGTATGAGGAAGACCGTAGTAAGTAATGAGCCCACTGGAGGCAAGAAACGAAAAACTGATTTGGAGTACATCGCTAAGGATAAGTATCCTAGAACTGAACAAAACCCTGATTCAACCCCCAAGAAGGGAGGACCTGGGCAAAAGTTCACTGAATACGCTAAGCTGAATGCCCCCAGAAGTCAGATTTTGATGGAGATTGAGAAAGACAGAGATATTCGCTGGCCTAAGCCCTTGAAGGCTGATCCCGCCAAGCTAGATAAGGGCAAGTATTGCAGGTTTCACAAAGATGTTGGTCATGACACCGATGAGTGTAGGCAGTTGAAAGATGAAATTGAGTTTTTGATTCGAAAAGGAAGGCTGAACAAGTATACTGGAGATGGAGGAGACAGAAACAATAATGGAAGGAAGAACTTTGAAGATCGTAGGAGGGACCAAGATGATCAGGGGCGGAATCCCCAACCTAGAGGACCAGTTATAAACACCATTTATGGAGGGCCGAGACCTCGAGGGCCTGTGATAAACACGATCTTTGGAGGTCCAACTGCTGCTGGATTGTCCAAAAATTCCAGAAAGGCATATACTAGAGAGGTTATGCATATTGTTGGAGAAGCCCCGAAGAGGGCCAGGACAGAAGTAACATTGGCTTTTGATGATTCCGACCTAGAGGGTGTGAAGTTTCCCCATGACGACCCGCTGGTCATAACGCCGATAATAGGAAATAGCCCGGTTAAGAGGGTCCTTGTGGATAATGGTGCTTCTGTGGATATCTTGCTCCACGACACCTTTCTAAGGATGGGGTATAACGACTCCCAGTTGACACCAACCGACATGCCGATATATGGATTTGCTGGAGTAGAATGTCCTGTGGAAGGGATAATTAAATTACCAACCACCATAGGTACGGAGCCAAGGCAAGCAACGCAGATGCTGGATTTTGTGGTGGTAAAGGCTAGTTCAACTTATAATGCTATCATGGGGAGAACAGGGATACATGCCTTCAAGGCAGTCCCCTCTTCCTACCATTCAGTCATGAAGTTTCCCACCCGAAACGGGATTGGAGAAGAGAGGGGAGATCAAAAAATGGCTAGAAGCTGTTATGTGGCCTCTTTGAGGGCAGATGGAGTCGGGGGGCAGGTTCTTCCTATTGAAGATATGGATGTTCGAGAAAATGATGAGAATAGAGGAAGGCCAGCAGAAGAATTGGTTTCGGTTCCTTTAGATCCCAAGAATCCTGAGAGGATGACTTTCATTGGAGCTACATTAGAGGAGCCCCTTAGAGGGAAGTTAGTGAAATTTTTGCAAGAAAATAGTGATGTGTTTGCATGGTCAGCAGCTGATATGCCAGGCATAGACCCGGGGTTAATTACCCACAAGTTAAACGTGGATCCAAGCCGGAAGACAGTGAAACAAAAGAAAAGAAATTTTGCCCCGGAAAGACAAGAGGCTATAAAGCAGGAAGTGGAAAAGCTCTTAGAGGCTGGTTTCATTGAGGAGATTCAATTTCCGGAGTGGTTAGCAAACCCTGTAATGGTGAAGAAGGCTAATGGAAAGTGGAGGATGTGTATAGACTTCACCGATCTGAATGATGCATGTCCCAAAGACTGTTTTCCGCTGCCTAGAATTGATACTTTGATTGATGTCACCGCTGGACATGAGATGCTGAGTTTCATGGATGGATTTAGCGGATACAACCAGATCAAAATGCATAAGGATGACATTCCAAAGGTATCATTTATCACTGACTTTGGTGTTTATTGTTATCTTGTTATGGCGTTTGGTCTCAAGAATGCAGGAGCCACCTATCAAAGGTTGGTGAATAAAATTTTTAAGGATCTTATTGGGAAGACTATGGAAGTCTATGTTGATGACATGCTAGTCAAGAGTCTAGTAAAGACTGATCATATAACCCATTTGAGGGAAGCTTTTGAGGTCCTGAGGTACCACAAGATGATGTTGAATCCCACGAAGTGTGCTTTCGGAGTAGGATCTGGAAAATTCTTGGGATTGATGGTCTCAAAGAGGGGAATTGAGGCTAACCCCGATAAAATAAAGGCAATCCTGGACATGGAACCCCCAAAAACTGTCAAGGATGTTCAGAAACTCACAGGAAGGGTTGCTGCGCTAGGACGATTCATCTCCAAGTCAGGAGACAAGTGCTTGTCATTCTTCAAGTCATTAAAGAACATTAAAGACTTTGTATGGAGTGAGGAAAATCAGAAGGCATTTGAAGAGTTAAAGAAGTATATGGGCCAGGCCCCGTTGTTGGCCAAGCCAGTTCTGGGTGAAGTTTTATTCTTGTACTTGGCTGTTTCAGAAAGCGCCTTGAGCGCGGTGTTGGTTAAGGAGGAACTGAAAGTCCAGAAACCCGTATACTATGTCAGCAAAATTTTGCGTGGTGCTGAGTTGAATTATTCAGCCATTGAGAAATTCGCTTTAGCCTTTGTGATGGCTTCAAGAAAGCTGCGTCCTTATTTTCAAGCTCACCAAATCGAAGTGCTAACAAATCAGCCACTGAGAAATATCATTCACAGTCCCAAGGCAAGTGGGAGACTAATTAAGTGGGCAATAGAGTTGGGAGAGTTCGATCTCAAGTATAAGCCACGTATGGCCATAAAAGCCCAGGCACTAGCTGACTTCGTGGTGGAATGTACCATACCCAACCAAGAAGTCGGGGGGCAGGAAGATACCACACCTCAAGACAAGGGAGTCGACAATGGGGACAAGGAGAAAGAATATTGGGTTCTCTATTTTGATGGAGCATCAAAAACAAATTCCAGTGGAGCAGGGTTGGTTTTGCAAAGCCCTGATGGATTCTTAATTGAGTATGCCATGAAGCTAGACTTCCCAACCACAAACAATGAGGCAGAGTATGAAGCCCTGATTGCTGGCCTTGGTCTAGCTGGGACACTTAGAGTCAAAAACTTAAAGGTCCGTGGAGACTCGAAGTTGATCATATCCCAGGTAAAGGGAGAATTTGAAGCAAGGGATGATACGATGGCAAAGTATGTTCGCCTAGTAAGGGCTGTGATGACCCAATTTAATGAATGCCATGTTGAACACATTCCAAGGGAAGAAAATGCTAAAGCAGATGCGCTATCAAAGTTTGCTTCATCTGAGATTGAAGAAAGTTCAGGAAGTGTGTACTTCCGTGTTTTGAAGACACGAAGTATAGATGTTAAACTTGTGGCTCCCGTAGGCTTGGGGACGTCATGGATTGATCCCATCAAGGCTCACATTCAGACCGGTTGGTTGCCAAGCGATACAATTGAGGCACGGAAGTTAACTGTTCGAGCACTAAGGTACTCTTTGATAGATGGGATTCTATATAAAAGATCTTTCGTGGTTCCTTACTTGAGGTGTCTCAGGCCCGATGAGGCACGATTGGCTCTTGAGGAAGTGCATGAAGGCATTTGTGGGCAACACTTGGGGGGAAGGGCCTTGGCTCATAAGATAACTCGTTTAGGCTTCTATTGGCCAGAAATGATGGCTGATGCCAAAGAATATGTAAAGAAGTGTGATCGTTGTCAGAAGCATGCACCAGTCGCCAGACAACCCCCCGAGATGCTGACCTCTATCAACTCACCTATTCCCTTTGCTATGTGGGGGATGGATATTCTAGGGCCTTTTCCTATGGCCACAGCACAAAGGAAGTTTCTGATTGTAGCCATTGATTATTTCACCAAGTGGATCGAAGCCAAACCTTTGGCCAAAATCACAACTAAGCAGGTTGCACAATTCCTGTGGGAAAACATTATGTGCCGATATGGAATTCCCCGTATCCTCGTCACTGACAATGGAACGCAATTCAACAATGAGGAATTCAAGAAGTATTGTGAAGAAAATGAAATTGAGTTACGATTCACCTCTGTGGCTCACCCGCAAGCCAATGGGCAAGCGGAAGTAGCAAATCGGATAATCCTGGATGGACTAAAGAAGAGGATCGAAAAGTCGAGAAATAATTGGGTAGATGAGATACTTCCCATATTATGGGCTTATAGGACTACCTGTAGAGTCACGACAGATGCAACTCCTTTCATGTTGGCATATGGGGCGGAAGCAGTAGTTCCCGTGGAGATATCACATTCTTCTCCAAGGATTCAGGCTTTTGATGAAAAAGAAAATGAGGAAGGGCAGAAGTTAGCCCTGGATTTAATCGATGAAGTACGAGATAAAGCACACGCAAAGATAGTAGAATATCAGAAAAAGGCTTCATTCTACTACAACCTAAGGGTTAAAGAGAGGTTTTTCAAACAAGGTGACTTAGTCTTGAGAAAAATAGAGGCTTCTGGTGTCGGACAGAAAGGAAAGCTTGCCCCAAATTGGGAAGGGCCGTATAGAGTCAAGAGCGTTCAGGGTAGAGGAACCTACAAGCTGGAGACTATGGATGGTTTTGAAGTCCCGAGAACCTGGCACGCACAAAACCTGAAGGTTTACTACGTGTAAGATGGTCGAAGTACGATTCTCACTCGTCAGGATGGCGAGTAGGTTGAAAAGCACCTTGAAGCTTTGCTTGCTTAGGATTTATATGTTTTAGTTTTATTACGAAATTTATTAAGACTTGTGTAAGGGACGAATCCCAGACAATTTTATGAAATTCATAAGTTCTTCAAAGTATGATTGTGGCCTAACAAATAAAAATCAAATGCATGGATGCAAAGCATAAAAGGTGATAAATGAGATAGATCTGATAGATGTTACAAAAGTTTGATAAATAAAGTCTCGAAAATAAAAAAAGCCACGCAGGGCTGAAAAAGCTCTAAGGAGCTGAGGTGCCCTCGGCGTCCATATCATCGTCTTCTCCGCTCTCGCTAGATGTCTCCGTCGTCTCGGAGGAGGAAGAGCTGTCATCCTCAGCAGGTCTGGAAAAAGACTCGGGAGGAGGAAGAAGTGGATCCTGAGGAACATGATCCGAGACAACTACTCTGGTACGAAACCTCTGTAGCAAAGCCTCATCGTCAGGGCAGATGTAGTCCGCCGGGTTAATATCAGGACAAGCCTCGTTCACGGTCCCAAGGGCCGTGTCCCAACCAGTCCTAAAAAACTCGGGAAAGACTGAATCATCCCTAATCCTCATGGATTGGGCAAACTCCTCCGAGTCCAGATAATTGTCTATAGCTTTATCCTTCTCCGCCCGAAGTACCACCAGCTCGGCGTTAGACTCTCCGAGTTCTTCCTCCTTGCGCTTGAGCTTCTTCTCCAGGGTAGCATACTTCTTCTGCTGCCTCCTGAGGGCATTATCGGCCTTATCAGAAGCCCGCTTCCATGATTCGGCTTGCCTCACAGCGCCTTGAAAGTAGGTGTTAGACTGAAACAAAACAATTAACAAAGTATAAGGCAAGAAAGTGCTACAAGAACGAGAAATAAGTTTAAAAAAGAGAAGGCATACCGAAGCCAGAGATTGGGCTCCCATGAGCTTAATCCTCTCAAGGTCAGGGGTGGCCACCACATCAGTAAAGTCCTTTGGGGTCACGCTATGGTAGGACCAATCCCAAGCATGCTTCGTGGAACCAACCACGGTATCCCCTCGGCGGAATCCCCAGAGAGGCTGAAAGGCGCCTGTAGCAGCAGCAGCAGGGGCAGCAGCAGTGATAGGAGCATTATGGCCCTCAGCTCCTTCAGTTGAAGCCTCCCCCATAGGCTCCTTGTGCTTTCTCAAGAAGATAGGCTCTGTCGCCTTTCCTCTGGTGTCTAGGCCTGCTAACCGAGCTTTCTTCATCCTAGCTGTTTCCTCGACCAAGGGGACATTGTCCTCGTTAATCTCCTTAGCAGCTGAAACAAAGCAAAAGACAAAATAAGTGATGTTAATAATGCGTGAAATAAAGAAAAATTGAGAAGGGAAGAGAAATACCCTGTTGAGAAACAGAGGATAGTCCCACATGAATCAGGGAAAACTCTTCTAAAAGAGTCCAGCTGGTGGTGGTGCCATCATCCTGAGTGAGCCCATTATAAATGATAGTTTCTTCAGGAGTTAAGTGAATGGATTTGAGGCTACCATCACTGACCTTCCCGAAGGAAGATCGAAAGAGCGTGCCCCAATCGCCATTCTCCCAACGTAACCCGACGAAACTATTCCTCCAATTTGGATTATTATCCGGAATAGAGGCGCTGTTAAAGATATGTTTGCTTTTGGGCCTTTGTTTGACATAAACCCAGCCACAAATATTGGAAGAACTATTGTAACATTGAAAGACTTTCCTAAAAACGGCTACAGAAAGAGGAAAGCCCTCCCTAAGACAACAAACCATAAAACATAGAATATTCCTCCAGGCGTTTGGAGGAAGCTGACACGGGTTAATTTGTAAGTCAGCCAAAAGATGAGGGATAAAAGGATGAAAAGGGAACCTAAGCCCAGCATTAAGGGCGTCGGTGTAGATGAAGAGAGTATCAGGCCTCCAGTGGCAAGTACGGTCACCACCAGAGACTGGGACTAGTCTAAAGGGAGGAGGGACGTTATAACGAGCATTTAGTTTATTGAAATCTATGTTATGCCAAGTATTACAGTGATTAAAGGAGTCGAGATGTGCAGTGGAAGGATATTCATCCCCCCTAGTGTTAATCATATCAATTAAAGACATATATGAAGAGCGGATCTCGATATCCTTACCTCGTTTTGAAGCCGAGGCTATCTTAGCCGCCCTCTCAGAACTCTTGTCAGCCATTAGTAAAGCTGGGAAAAGCCTGGAAACTGTGGAAGGAAGGAGGCTGAAAGCTAGGGAAGGAAGGTTGAGAGAGTAGGAAGTTGGAAGGAATGAGGAGTGAAGAGTGTGAGTAGGAACACTCCCCCCACCCACCTTTATATAGCCAAAGAAGAGGTGGTTTGGGCCTCAAAAAGCCCATTTGGGCCCAACAAAGAGAAGGTTCTGGAAAATCCTGGAAATTCCTGGAAGGACCAAATAAAGAATTTTTAATTTTTCAAAGATTCTAGAAGAATCCAGAAAAACCTTAGAAGAAAGAACCTGGAATTTGGACTTAGAGATAAGGCCCAATTTTATAAGAATCTTGGAAAATCCAAGTGTGTAGGGCTAAAAAGGCCCAGAGCTAAGGCCCAGGTATAAAAGCCCTGTTTGAGGCCCTAATATCTTTTTGAAAGGGACCCAATTAAAAGGCCCAGTATATTGGAATAGGGTTAAAATAAGCCCGTGAGCTAAAAGCCCAGTTAAAAAAACAATGGGCCCAGAGGATAGCCCCATAAAATCCAGGCCCAAATCAAGGGCCCAATAGAGTCCAGCCCAGACGTATGACCCTAAGAAAATATATGCATTAACATGTTCTTGACCCAATTCGATCAAGGCACGAACTGTATTTTTCCTTGAATGAGTTGTGACCGAAAGGGTCAGAATTCTGATCGAGAAAGCCATGCCTGAAACCTTGTCGACTAGAAACCAAGGGAAAATCCTGGTCGAACTAGCCCTGCCCGAAATAGCTTCGACCAAGGCAAGGAAGATGGTTTATTCGGTCAGAAAAACAAGAATCCTGACCGAAAGGGACGAAAATCCTAGTCGAAAAATTCCTAGTCGACAAAAAAAAAAAAAAAAAAAAAAAAAAAAAAAAGAGAGGAAGGGGTGAAAATCCTGGCCGAAATTCGACCAGGATTCCTGATCGAATGAGCCCTGCCCGAATTTGCATCGACCTGGGCAACAAATGAAGGTTAATTCGGTCAAAAAGCAGGACTCCTGACCGAAAGGAACAAAATTTCTGGTCGAAAATTTTCTGGTCGAAAATTGTAAAAAAAAAAAAAAAAAAAAAAAAAAAAATTAAGAGAAAAATCCTGGCCGAAATTCGACCAGGATTCCTGATCGAAAGCATCCTGCCCGAAAAGCTGTCGACCAGGGCAATATGGGAGTTAATTCGACCAGGATCCTGGTCGAATGGATTCCTGGTCGAAAACTGTATTAAAAAAAAAAAAAAAAAAAAGTAAGGAAAATTCCTTAAATAATTTCTGAAAAATATTAATATTTTCATAAATAAGGAACAAATCCAGGAAAATTAGGATAAATCCCAGAAATTAAGGGAAAAATCCAGAAAAAATAAGGAAATTCCTTAAATAATTTCTGAAAAATATTAATATTTTCAGAAATAAGGAATAAATCCAGAAAAATTAGGATAAATCCCAGAAATTAAGGGAAAAATCCAGAAAAAATAAGGAAATTCCTTAAATAATTTCTGAAAAATATTAATATTTTCAGAAATAAGGAATAAATCCAGAAAAATTAGGATAAATCCCAGAAATTAAGGGAAAAATCCAGAAAAAATAAGGAAATTCCTTAAATAATTTCTGAAAAATATTAATATTTTCAGAAATAAGGAATAAATCCAGAAAAATTAGGATAAATCCCAGAAATTAAGGGAAAAATCCAGAAAAATTAGGATAAATCCCAGAAATTAAGGGAAAAATCCAGAAAAATTGGGATAAAACCCAGAAATTAAGGGAAAAATCCAGAAAATTAGGAAAAATCCCAGAAAATTAGGGAAAATTCCAGAAAATTAGGGAAAAATTCCTGGAAATTAAGATAATTTCTGAATAAAAGGAAGATTCGTTGTAAATGTGTAGGTCGCTCCACACTTTACGCAAAAACGAAACCCTGTAAGGGAACGAATAGATTTAACTTCTGCGAAACCTAATCAATGTTTCCCAAAAGTTGGGGGGCAAATGATAGGGATAAATAAGTCCTGATTTTATAATTAATGGGCTGCTAGGCCCAATAATAATAAGATGTATAATATTCAGACCAGAAAGGTTAAGTCTGACGGACCAGATTAGGCCTGGTGGAATAAAAAAGGCCCAAAAAGCCCTGATTATTAATTAATTTCGTAATTAATTAATAAGGGAGAAATCAGATGTTGAAAAGAGTCCCGATGAGGATATAAATCCTTAGAGATTAGCCTCAAGGGGACCTGAAAGGATAAGGAATCAACTTCCTACTTCCTAGGACTCCTAAGTCTATCCTAATTCAGAGGCTTATCCACCAAGCCTCCTATACCAAGTCCAATTCAAGGACTCCCGCATCTATATAAGGGGCCTCACCCCACAAAAAAGAACGACGTTTTTTGACTTGATCCTTGGCAATCAGCAAGGTACGTAGGCATCTTGTTAAGGCAGATTGAGTCACGAAACACAAGAGCAGTCAAATCGAGCCTCGAAGCTCACGTTCCTTAGTATCAAATACAGCAATTATATATAGTAGTTTTAATCCATAACAAGAATAGTTGATTATTTATTAAGATTGGGTGTTATTAAGGGAAATGGAACTCGTGACAACCCAGATCCCCGACCCCGGATTTGGGGGTGTTACATCAATATTGAAAAATAACGAATCAAATCATTAAATTGATGCTAAAAATTGAAAGAACAGATTATGAGGATCAATTTGAGTACTCACATCAACAGATTTGATGCTCAGAATTGCTCAAAATCACAGTTTGATTCATCGGCCCGTTTCTGGAAAATCCGACCCGGTTTGCAGAGAATTTTGTAATTTTCTGATTTTTTTTATAATTTAATTATAAATAATTAATAATAATTAGGCTATTTATAGTGAGCAAAATAATACTCCTAACTAAAATTAAGGCTCTAATTATACATCATTTAAAAGTAATTGGCCCTTAATTAATAATTTTTGATTATTATTCTTTAAATTTTTAATATTAAATATATACAATATATATGCCAAAATTTCCCAAAAATTGTGAATAATTCAAAAATTCAAAGAAATGGAATAATTGAAAGGACCATAATTTTATAAAAATAAAAATATGATTTTGTGGGGGTTTTGACACCTGAAGGGGCCCAAAAAAGTCATTTTTTACGAAACAAAAAAAATTAAAATAACTAGATGTTCAGAATAACGCTATGGTACAAGATATACTAGGCAAAATAAGGCCAATTATTTTATTTAAAATATCAGCTATTAAAACAAAGTTTGGGTCGTATAACTTCTGATACGAAAGCTTTTAACACAAAATAAAATACCCGATAATAGCCGGAAAATACCCTGATGATACAAAACACACGTGGCACATAATAGCTAGGATTTTATGACTAAATACACTTAATGACATAATAAAACACATAATTCATCTTTATTATGATATAATACAAGCGTAATTTCCCAGTCGTTACAAGTTACATCTGTGTTTTCCATAATTTTCTACATGTCGCATCATAATTTCCTTGAGATATAAGTGCACTAACTTGACGAGCGAAAATATTTTGTTAATTGGAAGAAAATGTGCTGACTTTGTTAGTCGATCGATGATAACCCAAATTGCATCATGTTTTGCTCTGCTTCTTGGAAATCCTACCACAAAATCCATTGCTAGATGTTCCCATTTCCATTTCGGAATATCCAGTGGTTGTAATAATCCGCTTGGACGTTGATGTTCTGCCTTGACTCGTTGGAACGTATAACATTTACTTACCCATTCTGTTATTTCTTTATTCATATCTGGCCACCAAAAGTTTTCTTTTGAATCTCGATACATCTTTGTGCTTCCTAGATGAATTGAATATCTCGAGTTATGAACGTCCTGTAATATTTCTTCTTTTAATTCTGGCACATTAGGTACCCAGATTCTTGATGAAAATCATAGAATTCCCATATCATTTTTCTGACTTGTAATTTCCTCTCCTGTTAGTTTGTCGTCTTCTTGACTCATTACCTCCTTTTGACATCTTTGGATCTTTTCTAACAGTTCGGGTTGAAATGTCATTACATAATTTATTTCAGTGGATTCTTCTGGAATACGAACCTCAATTTCCAATTTCTCAAATTCTCTGACCAACTCCTCTGAAGAAGTTAACATATTCAATCTTTCTTTTCGACTTAGAGCATCTGCTACGATGTTTGCTTTTCTTGGATGATAGCTGATTGTAACATCATAATCCTTGATCAATTCTAGCCATCATCGTTGTCTCATATTGAGTTCCTTCCGCGTAAAGATATACTTTAGACTTTTATGATCTGTGTAAATTTCACATTTTTCGCCACAAAGGTAATGTCTTCAAAGCTTCAGTGCGAACATGATTGCAGCTAATTCCAGATCATGCATCGGATATTTTTGTTCATGAGGTTTCAGTTGCCTAGAAGCATATGCAATTACGTTATCATGCTACATTAATACACATCCAAGTCCTCGGTAGGAAGCATCGCTGTAAATAACAAAATTTTCTTGCTCATCTGGTAGCACAAGTACAGGTGCGGTGACTAGTCAGTTCTTCAATTCATGAAAACTTTCTTCAAATTTTTCATCCCATACGAACTTTTCATTCTTTCGATTCAACTTGGTTAATGGCGTAGCTATTTTCGCAAAATCCTTAACAAATCTTCTATAATAACCTGCCAATCCAAAGAAACTTCCAACTTTCGCCGGTGTCTTTGGTCTCTCCAATTCAATATAGCTTCAATCTTTGTTGGATCGACTTTGATTCCTTCAATGCTGATTATGTGGCCTAAAAATTGTACTTCTCTTAACCAGAATTCGTATATTGAAAACTTCATATACAGCTGTTCTTTTTTTAAGATTTCCAAAGCAATTCTCAGATGCTTGGCATGTTCTTCTTCAGTCTTTGAGTAAATCAAGATGTCATCAATAAATACAATCACAAATCTGTCCAAGTATCTCTTGAATACCATGTTCATCAAATCCATGAACGATATTGGTGCAATAGTTAAACCGAATGACATTATGAGGATTTCACAATGTCCATATTTGGTACGAAAAACAGTTTTGGGAATATCTTCGGCCTTGATTTTTAGTTGATAGTACCCTGACCTCAAGTCTATCTTGGAAAACTATGTGGCTCTTTTTATCTGATCAAACAAATCATTGATTCATGGTAAATGATATTTATTATTGATAGTCAACTTATTTAAGTCCCGATAATCAATACATAGTCGTATACTGTAGTCTTTTTTCTTAACAAACAATGCCGGTGCACTCCATGGGGATACACTTGGTCTTATAATTTCTTTGTCCAGAAGATCTTGTAATTGCGTCGCCAACTCTTTCATTTCAACCGGTGTCATCCGATACGGAGCTTTCGAAACTGGTTTCGTGTCTGGCGCCAAATCAATAGTAAACTCGATTTCTCGATCAGGCGGTAATCCTGGAAGTTCATCTAGAACGACATTAGAAACTCACACACAACGGGAATATCTTCGATCCTTGGGTTTTCTTTTTCAATATCCAATATATAGGCCAAATAATCTTTACATTCTTGACATAGCAATCGTTTAGTCTACATCATCATCAGGAACTTTTTCCGCTGTTTCTTACCCCTAAATATTACCGTTGCATTACCCGCAGTTCACAATTTCACTTTCTTACTCGCATAATCGATCTGAGCATTATTACTGGCTAACCAATTCATTCCTAAAATAACATCAAATTCTCCTAACTTTAAAGGTATCAAGTCAATTGAGAAGTGATGTCATGCTATTTCGATATCGCACTCTGGACACACTTTATTTACAGGAACCTGGTCGTCATTTGCTAATTTTATAATTGACGTCTCACCAAACCGTTGAATTTCACAACATATCTTATCAATGAATTCTTCAGAAATAAAAAATCTTGTTGCTCCAGAATCAATCAATACTTGTACATTAACCGAATTCACAAAAAGCGTACCTGTAATCACACTTGGACTCTGCACAACTTCCGTCATAGTCATATTAAAAGTCCTTGCTTTAGGCTGATTCTGTTGTGGTAGTGGAGGTAATTCCAATACTCTCGGAACACTGGCTGCCATTGCTGGTCCTCTGCAATCCCTAGCAACATGCCCTTTCTTCCCGCATTAGAAACATGTAAGCTCTACCTTACTTGTTGGGATTTCATTAGAGTAGTGCCCTTTCTGCTTACATTTGTAGCATATCACATTTGTCTTGTTGCAGTATTGCAATGGTGGTCAGGCCATTCTCTGCTGGTTCGAGGCTTGAAAATGATTACCTGCTCTCTGATTGCCTTGTTCTATCCTTTTAAAACTCATATTTGTTCGGGCTTGAAATCCCAGCTTCCTGTTGGAACGGTTCTATAAATTTCCTTGTCCCTTTTCCTTCTGGTACATTTCACTTTCCCCTTTGATAATCATGGTTTTCTGAACCACGGCCGTATATGTCATCAGTTCAAATACTGCCACTCTGCTACGAATCCAAGGCTGCAATCCCTGATGGAATCTATTAGCCCATTTTTCATCAGTATCAACCTGTTCCGGAACAATCCTAGTCAACTCTATAAACTTGGCTTCATATTCAGTCACTGACATGTTCTCTTGCTTCAATTCCAATAACTTGATTTCCATCTAGTTCTTCATATAGTGAGGAAAATATTTCTCCAAAAACAATTCAGCGAACCTATCCCAAGTCACGATGCCTTCACCTTCTAAAGCTTTCTTAGATTCCCACAAATAATTAGCTTCTTCATTTAGGAAATATCTAGCAAAATCAGTCTCCTAATCCTCTTCAACTTTTATTAGCACGAACGATTTCTCTATCTCTTTCAACCAAGCCCTAGCTTTAGTAGGATCTGATGTGCCCTCAAATTTTGGAGGCTTAACTGATTGAAACTGCTTAAAAGTAACAACAGGCACAACTGGTGGTATCTGGGGTTCAGGAAGGGATGGCTGTTGTAATATTTGCTGCTGAAACTGTTGTTATTATTGTTGCATCTGTTGTTGCATCATTACCATATGTGGTTGCATCAGATGGAATATTTGGTTCATGGTATCATTATTTTGTTCCTCAGAATTGTTGTTGGAGGTCTCAGGTCTGGTCTTTCTTTTTGGTGCCATTTTTCTGATAATAAAACAAATAATTCTTTTTATAATTTTATTAAATAATTGATAGTGAATAAAGAGATAGTTTAACTTGTATTAAAATATGAAATTTAAACAATTTAGGATTTAAACAAATATTTGGAACAATTTTAAAATTTTTAATAAATAGACTGAGTAATACTTTTGTAAACATTCCATTTATCTTTTCAAAATTGAACAGAATTTAAAGATATGGAAATACTGTAAAATAGTAAAGTAAATGTAAATGTTATAAAGACTGAAAATTTAGATAAATGAAAGAAAATGTTGAAAAAGGTTTATTCTATATAATAGACACCAGTATCAGGTGTTAATGCTTGATAGAAAAGTCCAACATAATGTATATCATAAACGCGGCTGATCAAAACTGGATACTACACATACATCTAGTATCACTATACTATAGCTGCCTCTATCTACATATATCACATATACTACAACAACCCCGTCCTACTGTCATACATCAGAACCCTGGCGGAAACGATTTAACTCCTGTCGAAGGGTCTCGATAACAGACTGAGCAAGACGAGTGGCTCTATTAAATTCTGCATAGGTATGAGTCTCATCATGAATCAATGCATCTAACTCAAGAGAAGTGTTGTCGACAGACTGCTGAAGTCGCTGCCTCAATAAGTAATTTGGCTGAAGTGCTGATAAAAGACCTCTATCCCTCTGATCAAATATTCCCATAATCTCCCTATACTGGGATCTCTAATAATGCACATCCTTCCTCATGCTACTATACTCATGATAAGGTATAGTGTGCGGCTCTCTAACCTAACCAATTGACTCTTGAGACGGAACTCTATGTATCCCAGCAACATCCTGCTGTGGCAATCCCAACTGTAAACCTATATCGTGCTCTCCCATCCCCTCAACCGGGGCCATCTGAAATATCTCCGGAGCTGGAGCATACACAGGTAAAGGAAGTGGAGCTGCAAATGGCGGAAGCTCTGGCTCTGCCTCAAGTATAAACTGGTACTCAAGAGGTAATGGAGGTGGTAGCAATGGCTCGAAAAACTCCATCGGATCAAACATCTCAGGATCTGGTAACTGCTCTGGTGCTGGTATTGGCTCCTGGGGTATCTGAGCTGGAGGTATCTGCACTGGGGCTTCTACTCACACTGGTGGGACTACCGGAGCTACTGGTCCTATCACTGTCCTCTCGGATGATGATGACGCCATCTGATAATGTAACCAAAACACAAGAGAGGTCACTTATCATTCCTAGAACTTATAAATTTCTAATCTTAGAAGCTATCAAATCCTAACAATCATATTCCTATCTTATGTTATCTTTCTTTTTGTCTTAATTCTAATGTTCTTATTTCAAGTACCAAAACCTACAGCTCTGATGCCAAATTTTAACGCCCTCCAAATTCGGGGTTAAAATCTGGGGTTACTTGCTAATCCTCAACTTAATACAAACCTGTATAATAATTATGTAACATATATCTAACCCCTTTACATCTATCCAGGATCTTTTCAGGTTGAGGTATGAAAATAAGAACAGCACATTATCTTTATTACAACCCAAATATAAAATTCCATAGAACTCTCTTTATTACAAATCATTATCTAAATAAGTTTTAAACTAAATTCATTTTGTTCAACACACACCATATCTATCTACACTACACCTGCTTAGGTGGTTCAAAGCTCTCTTCCTTTATCGAGATTAACACCTTTTGTGCTAGAGGGTCCCACAGCTTGACACGCTTTTCTACCACGCGAGTCCGAATAGGTTTCATTTTCTTTCTTGATTGAAAATAAACAAAGTGAATAACAACAAAATAGGGGTGAGCCATAATTTGCTCAACAAGTCCATAATATATAAACAGTACTATAAGACATCTAAATGAACCGGTACTCTGATGGTATCTGTAACTATATATTTCTGCAAAAGGGAATGAAGGCCACTATCGGTGATTGTCAATAAACTAGAATGGACACAAGTTCGCACATATATCCTGCTGATCAGTTAGCATACAGTGCAGATCTATACCTCTATGTATAGATCTAGTCGGGTACCCAAGCTCTACGGCCCAAAATATGGATCCGATTAATTCTCGGTCCATAGGATCAAGTATATACCTGATCCCCAACATCATCATCCAGCCCACAGATGAGAAACTGGAATAATCGGTATGTTTTGATGTATACCAACATCATAATATATATTAGAATAAATACAATATGTTATCTATTGGAATATGAATAGAGTATTCAGTGCATCAAGAGAAATCAGGAATTGAAATGAAATATAAATAAGAGAACAATAATTGTGTATCAGTGTATGTGAATAAGAATTATCAGTGTTCATTGAGTTGAGAAGTTGAATGGAAGTAAGCAATTCACTATTCTGAAATTAGAATAGGGGAAAAATTATATGTTACGCGATTTACCGCAAATATATCACAGTTCTCTAATACTGGCTCGGTCTGCCTGGCTGGCTTCGTATTTATCAAAGAAAGATGCTTATTTAATCGACTTGTAACTTAATCGTGTCTCAAATCGACTTCACGTAGCCCTTATCATCTACCCGTACGATTATAACTAACTCGTATAATAATTACTAACAATTACGACACGATTAACCATATAATTCACACAGTCATTCTAGGTTTAAAAATATTTTTCGATTCGAAATCAGATTAATGTTCGCATTATCGTACAAGATCTAGCTCGTTTCCTAATTTTCAAAATTTTTGGACTCTTCTATATAATTAATAGGTTCTATAAGTAAATAAATATTGAAAGTCGTCTCGTTTCCAAAAGAAATTAAGGTTTGAACCTATTTTTATTGAAAACAAATCATTTTTCCGAGTCGAAGGGCTTTCGTTTCGCTTAGATCGGATAAATGGTTCAATTAATAATTAGTAATTAAGAATAAATCAATTTATTATTCGATATCATCAATTTATTATATTTTTATATAATTATTTAGGAAAAAATAGAATTAAAAATGATTTTTCTATAATTTTTGGAATTAAAATGAATTTATTATGAATTATTGAAAATAAATTGATTAATTATCAAAATAATTAATCATTTTTAAATAATTAATAAATAATTAATAACTAATAAATAATTTCAATTTTTAGAAAATATTTCAGATTATTTATAAAATTTATTAATTAATTAAATTAGTTAATTAATCAATTTATAAAATAAATAAAACTATTTTTTTATCATTTATAAAAATAAAAAGTAAAAATAATTATCAAAAACAGTTTTCAGAAAACAGAATTGGGCAAAATATATCAAAACCGGGTTGCAAAACGGGTTGCAACCGGGTCTTGAAGAACAATCGGGTCAGGAAGAACTCACCAGAAATTACCCAATTTCCTGTGGGTTTCCCGGACTCCAATCAGCCAAATTCAGGCCAAAACCACATTCGTTTGGTGTGTTTTATACTTGGGATCAATCCTAAATCACTTCATTAACTCGTATCAACCATCCAATCACCAGGATCATCTCGGAACAAGCATCTCTGGCCAAATCAATCAAAACTCCGGCCAAACATTGAATTCACGGATTTGTACATGAAACTTCAAGATTAATAGCTTAAATTAAAGCTTATTCAGTGTATAATCAAACCCCTAACACCCTATATACCTCAGCTTCTTCAAAATAAAAAACGTTCAAATCAAAAATTGGGTATAAACCCTAATAATCGAATTCAATCATACATGAATCGTTTGATGTAATTGATAGCATAAATCGACTGTAAACATTCAAACAAAGCTATATCAACCATCAAATCAATCAAATAACCCTAGAATCAAAAAGCCCTAATTCGAACATAAACCCTAGAAATCAAAATTGAAAAATGACAAATCAAAACATGAAATTGATGCTAGAATTTGAAAGAACAGATCAAGAGGATCGACTTGAGTACTCAAATCAACATATTTGATGCTCAGAATTGCTCAAAATCATAATTTGATTCCTCGGCCCATTTCTGGAAAATCCAACCCGGTTTGCAGAGAATTGCAGAAAATCCAACCCGAAAAAGTTATTTTTCTCGAAACGAAAAATTTCTAAAATAATTGGATGTTCAAAATAATGCTATAGTACAAGCTATACTAGGCAAAATAAGACCAATTATTTTATTTGAAATATCATCTATTAAAACAAAGTTCGAGTCGTATAACTTCTGATACGAAAGCTTTTAACACAAAATAAAATACCCAATAATACCCGGAAAATACCCTGATGATATAAAACACATGTAGCACGTAACAGCTAGGGTTTTATGACTAAATACACTTAATGACATAATAAAATACATAATTCATCTTTATTATGATATAATACAAGCGTAATTTCCATTCGTTATAAGTTACATTTGTGTTTTCCATAATTTTCTTTTGTTCAGGTACATAGACTTTGTATGCAGTTTTCTCCAATGAATATCCCATAAAAATTGCTTCAAAAACCTTAGAGTCAAATTTTCCCACATATTCAGAGTTGTCCTTTAGAAAATAGCACTTGCTTCCAAACACATGAAGATGCTTCACAATAGACTTTCTTTTAGATAAGATTGAGTAGGGTGAATTACCAAGATTTCTGTTAATGAGATATTTGTTTTGAGTGTAGCATGTAGTGTTGACAGCTTCATCCCAAAAAATTGTTGGCAAATTTGCATCATGCAGCATTGTTCTAGCAGCCTCCACTAATGTTCTATTTTTCCTTTCAATAACACCATTTTGTTAAGGTGACCTAGCTGCTGAGAATTCTTGTACAATGCCTTTGTCTTTGCAGAATCCAGCTAAAGTTACATTTCTGAATTTTGTGCCATTGTCACTCATCAATCTTTTCACATAATTCTGATCTTCAGCCTGCTTCTCAATCTTCTTGATGTGTTCAATTATGATGTCTGGAGTTTCATCCTTAGAGTGCATAAATTCTACTCATGTGTATCTTGAGTAGTCATCCACCATCACAAGTGCATATTTCTTTATTGAAATTGATTGGACATTAACTGGTCCAAATAAGTCCATGTAAATAAGTTGCAAAGGTGCACTTACATAATTTACAGTTTTACTCTTGTGACTTGATTTCTTCATTTTTCCCTTTTGACAAGCTTCACAGACTCCATTTTGAGCAAACTCCAGATTTGGCATGTCTCTCACTAACTCCTTTTTGACAAGAGTGTTGATTGCTTTGTAATTCAAGTGAGAGAGTTTTTTATGCCACAGCTTGCTTTGTTCTTCAGATGCCTTGGTGTAGAAGCAATAAATTCCATCCTCATTTGCTGAGTTTAAGTCTGCAACAAATAGGCTTCCCTTTCTTACTCCTTTCAGAGCAACTTCATTAGTCTTTTTGCTGATGATTAAGCATTCTCCTTTGTCAAATTTGACATTGAATCCTCTATCTGTGAATTGACTAACACTTAGAAGATTTACTTCCAAACCACCAACCAATGATACATCTTCAATGACAACATTTCCAGAGATTAATTTTCCATATTCCATTATGAAACCTTTGTTGTTATCTCCAAAAGTCACTAATGGACCACCCATTTCCTCAAACTATGATAGCAGGGCCATATCAACTGTCATATGTCTTGAGCATCCACTGTCTATGATCCATACGACTTTCTTCATTTTTCCCTGCACACAATGAGGATTAAGTGTTCTAGCTCTCAAGCAATAGTGGGTACTTTCTTCTTGTTAACAGAATGTATAGAATTAGAATGAGTTGATTCAGAAAGAATGGTGTTCATTGCTTGATTTGCATGTTCCTTTTTGGTTGCAGATCCAATATTGATTTCCTTAAGGTCTACTCTTAGCTTGTGGCAACTTGTCATTACTTTCATGTATCAAGGAATAAAATCAAACTTATCACAGAAGGAATAGGGATCATCAGTCTTTGCTTCATTATACTTGCATGCTCCCAATCTTGGCTCACTAACAACCTTTTTACAAAGGTGAGAGATGATTTGTAGAGCCACATTTTTGACATTATTTTCTAGGAGCATCAGCAACAAATACAAAGTTGTTTCTTTTGTTTATCCCAATCTTTCCATTTCTGTTTTTCTTATTCTTTCTTACATCTTCAGTTTTAACTTTCTTGATTGGCTTTTTGGAAGTTTGATCAACCATGGGCTTCTTCTCAGCTTTGGAAGTTGGAATTGTTTCCGTCTTCTTCTTTTCATTTCCTTCATCTGCAACTTCTTGCTTTATGATCAACTCTTCTTCACTTAAATTTACTTCACATGCTTTGAACATAGGTGAACCAACCTTTCTCAGCATAGCTGGGACATCTTCACTTTCAGTTGTTTTACCCTTATCACCATCAACTTTCTTGTTGTTGTTCAATGCATCATAATCCAAGCCAATAGCAATGCTAGCACATGGTTTGTTCTTCTCATGGTACTGACTAACTAACTGAGATACATTTCTGAATAATTTCAGTTTCACTTCATTCTTCTCTAGCTTCTCTCTCAACACAGCTTCTATCTCAGTAGCACACTTTAGCTTGTTCTTTAGATATTCATTTTCTTGCTTGATTGTCTCAAGCTCCATAAGCAGTAGATCAAACTTTTGTTTCTCACTCTCAAACTTCTCATTAGCTTTAGATAACCTACTGACTTCCTCAGTAGCTGCTACCATGCTAGTGTGGATATGGAACATTTTTATGCTGATCTTTTCAACAGTTTCCTTATATTGACTTTCATTTAAATCAATAGTGGTGAGAGTTGGTACCTTTTTTTATGAAGATGACTCTCCTTGTTCCAAGGCCATAAGTTCATAATTTCCTACTTCTTCATCATCATCATTGTCTGAATCATCCCAACTCTTTCCTTTTGTAATATAAGCTTTACCCTGTTGCTTTCTTAGAAGAGACTCATACTTTGCCTCCAATTAAAGATAAGCATTGTCCTTTTTCACTTTCATTGGCTTCCTGCATTCTGTATCAAAATGGATCAATTCATCACAATTGAAGCACCTAATCTTTGACCTTTCAACAGATCCTGCTTTGTAACCATTTTTGCTTCCAGAATTATACTGGGTTTTTCCTTTCCAGCTACTGTCCTTGTTGGATGTTTGTCCTTTATTTTTGAAAAACTTTGGCTTCTTTACTATAATGTTAGAGAATTTTCTTGCTAAGTAAGCCATGGACTGATCTAACTCATCTGGTTCATCTAAGGTATAAAATTCATCGTCTACAAGTTCAAGAATAACTTGCTTTTGTGGTTCCTTGTTCTTTTGCTCGTTGTTTCAGACAACCGGAGTCTGGATTTCCTGTTCATCATCAGATGACCGGTTGTCCTTAACCACCTTGACCAGCTCTTAAAGACTTTATTTGAATCATTTCCAGTTCATAGGTTTTTAAGATACCATATAAAACCTCAAGTGTCATCCTTCTCAAGTCTCTCCTTTCTCTTATAGCTGAGATCTTCTATTCTAAATGGTCAGGAAGGGTGAGCAAAAACTTCAAGTTAACCTCCTCAGCTTCATAGTATTTATCATGAAGCTGCGAGTCATTAATTAGCTTATTGAATCTTTCAAAAACATCAGTTATACTTTCCTTAGGTTTAGCCATGAAACCCTCATACTGAGATACCAAAATTCTCCTTTGGTTTGACCTAACTTCCTCTGTTCCCTCACACAAAATTTCTATCTTCTCCCATATCTGTTTGGTTGTGTCATAGTTGATAATTTTATTATACATTACATTATCAAGTGACTCTATTAAAATTAGTTGCAAGCCACTATCCAGAGAGACTTTCTCCTTTTCATGTTCAGTATACTGTGAAGGATCTTTAGAAGCATAATGTGTCGGAATGACCATATCTCCATTTGTAGATTCTTCAACTCTTTCCATGGGGGTGAAAGGGCCATTCTTGAGAATCTGAACATATAATGGATTGGCCATCTTTATAAACAGCAACATTTTTTTCCATAATGTGTAGTTAGATCTGTCAAAGGCAGAGATCTTGATACTGCTAATATTCTGTGTATTCATTCTTCCAAGTTCTTTAATCTGTTTGCTTTTGGATTTTGCTCTGATACCACTTGTTATGTAATGAATACAACACGGAGGGGGGTGAATGTGTTTTGGATATTTTTAAGGCTTTTTGAATGTTTGTTAGTTAGTGAACAAAGCAGATAAGAAATGCAGTAATATTATGTTAACTGGAAATAAACAATTCACACAATATTTTAAAACTCACTTAATTTTTTATTAAATCAAGCTAGTGTTTTTCTACAAATCCTGGGTTCTTTATAAGTAAAGAACTCAGCTTCTTCCTTGAGAGAGTTACTAGAAATTTTAGATCTGTTTTATACATTTAAAAATAAAGGACCAATATTTACTTTATAGATTAGTAAACTCAGGTTTACACGGCATGCAATAGATTGTACTAAACCCTACTTTAAGTTATCTCTAAAGCTTTCCATTTCTGGATTAGTGTATCTTTGCAAATCATGTGACTTTCCTTTGTCAGTTAATCTTGGCCTTTGATCTTGTACTCTTCAAGCTGCTTTTGTAGACTTTTTAATCTAACTGATTAGATCATTTGTTGATTGATAATCTTGAATATTTAACTTGTCTGCGTTATGTACTTGAGCTTCATATTGAGATCTCCAGTTTGATCTCTAGAGAACTGACATCTCGATAAATATAATGGCTTATCGAGATCTCTTAGTTCTCTATAAATGTTTTGACTTGTCGAGGTCTCAGATTTCTTTATAAGTGAACTTGGCTTATCGAGGTCTCTAAATTTCTGCATGTAGAAATGACTTGTCGATATCTCTGATATCTCTGTAGGTATTTTGACTTGTCGATATCTCTGAGATCTCTAATGAGAAAATTGACTTGTCGATATCTACAATCTTCACATCTTCATTTTGACTTGTTGATATCTCTGAGTTCTCTAATGCAGAAATGACTTGTCGATATCTCTGAGATCTCTATAGGCAATTTGACTTGTCGATATCTCTAACATCTCTAATGATAATTTGACTTATCGATATCTCCAATCTTCATGTCTTCATTTGGCTTGTCGATATCTCTGAGACTTCTCTATAAGCTATTTTGGACTTCTCGATAGTCATTCTGGAGTTCTCGAATGACTTCTCTTTATAACTTGATCTGTGACTTGTAAATATCTTAACGTAGAAATTTTTTTCAAAAATAGAATTTCTCTTAGGAATGATCTTCTTGATATTCTTCCAGAGTTTATTCTTAGACTTGAGATTGTTTACAGAAAAATACTCCTGTCTAATCTTTTACATTTTTTCAGACTCAAGTGATACAATACAAAATACAAATTTAGATTATCATACAACTAATTCTTATGGTTGTCAATTTGACTTAGTCTTATATTAGAGGCATATCTTGCACAACAACTTTAAAGTTAAAAATAAAAACGGGGATAACGGAACCAGGCTTTCATCTGAAGTTGCCACCAAAAAAAAATTCTCTCAAACTACGTGGGAGGACGTTTTTTCTCTCCGAATCTAATTCCAAGTTCGTGTGAGTGTTCTTTGTTACAATGGCTAGATACCAAAGTGTGGAATAACAAATGAAGAACCTTAATGTGGATGAAGAGGATAATGAAGATCTGATATTTGAAGGAAATATAGAAAAGAAAACTGATAAGTATGAACTTTGTGTGGTTGGGCGTTTCTTAACAGATAAAAACATCAACACAAGGGTTATGAAATCAAAGATGGCGTATATATGAAATCCTACAATGGGGATTAATATCAAGGAATTAGAAACATGGATCTTTCATTTTCAATTTTCACAAAGAGGATAAAATATTGGTATTGAATGGCGGTCCTTGGAATTTTGATAACGCAATGTTGTTAATGGAGAACATTTCTGGAGGAGAGGAACCCTTGAAGGTACCTCTATGGAATCTGAATGTGTGGATACAAGTATATGACCTACCAAGTGGGTTCATGTCGGAGGCTGTGGGAGTTCAACTTGGCAATTTCTTTGGTTCTTTCGTATCATATGACAGTAAGAACAACAGCAGCATATGGCAGGAATACATGCGTATAAAGATCAGGGTAGACATCAGAAAACCATTGAAAAGGAAGAAAAAGATCAAATGTAAGAATGGTATTGAATTTATGGTAACTTGTAATATCCGGGATATGACATGTAATTATTTTTATCAATAAATGATTTTTATGTGATTATCATGTGATTTTTGGTGAATTATTTGATGATTGGTGTGGTTATATGGATGTTTATATGTGGTAAAGTCTAGGTATGTTAATTTTATTATGTCCAGAATAAAATATAGAGAATTAAGGTATTTTTCTGGTAATATTTGGAGTATTACATGATTTTATATTAATTTATTAACTTATTAATTATTTTCAGAATAATTACAGAATTATTTTATAAAGCCAAGAATCATCCAACCTCAACCGTTTTTACAATTTTACAACCCGAAACTCTTCTGAAAACTCCTTCCTAATCTAATCTGGTAATTCCGGACATTTTCCATGTTTTGACGTTTTCGATCCGGATTACGGTTTGACCCGTGCGCGGCCCGGCGCAATATTTTTGATACACTAACCCTTTTCGATAACATTATCTTCATATAAATCATTTTATAAAAGCCCTGTTTTGATAATTATCCGAAATAGGATAGTGCTTATCCAAAACAGGATAATGCTTATCCAAAACAGGATAATGTTTATCTAAAACTATCGTATTTATAGTTACTTAGCGGCAAAGCAACATATTTATCGATCCAACACGATCCAGAACGTACTAATATTCTGTAAATATAAATAGCCCTTTTCTTATTTCATTTTATGCGTAAAATCATAAACAGACAGTACAAACCCCTGAAAACCAGAGAAAACCCTATTAAAATACCGCATTCTTGAAAATCAATCGCACAAACGAAGGCGTTATCGAACTCCGAATCGGGCGTGCAATATATCAAAACGAAGCTCCTGAAAACCTCTTTCTGAATCCACCGTCTGTTTTTCTGCAAGAATCAAGGTATTTTTCTCATTTAATTGTTTTAATTCGAATTAATTATGGATTAAATTATGAATTTTTGTTCTTGATGTTTTTGATATGATTTGATGGCATAATCATGTAGATCTTTTCTTCCTGGTCATTTTGGTCTATTATATGTCAAAAACCGAGTTCAATAACATATAGAAAATTTAGTTTGATTCTCGAATTGAAGAACTAGGGTTTATGTGTTTGAATGTTCTTGATTGAAAATTAGGCGTTTCTTTGTTTGGGGTTACTAGATGAAATTGATTGCATGGATGTGTAGATCGTGGAAAAACAAATCGTTTGGTATGTTTGGAGTTAACAGACGATTCCTTAATTGTTGTAATCGACCTCGCCGGATTCTGGAAAACACTAGCCGCCGGCGAGTGTTCTTCACTAATTTCCAGTCATTTCAGACATGGTATGATAATTTTGTTTATGGAATAATGATCACCTCGTTATGTACTACAAATCTGCACAGTCTGGCACGCTGCTGAGTTCGAATAAACTTTCCTGGCGAGCTCGGGGTCGCCGGCAATGGCGACCGCCGGCGTAGGGCGGGGAAGATGGCAGAAATTCCATTTGACCCCCCGGTTTGTTCAACTTTGCAAATTAGTCCCTGGGATTTTAAAAACTGAAAAAAATTGGATTTCGGTTTTTTTATTTTAAAAATGATATTTTGATTATTTTAAAAATCAGAAAAACATTTATTTAATTATTTTAATTAATTATTTATTCAAAAATAAATATGATTTATTCTATTAATTAATTTTAGTTAGTTTTTAATTATTTTAATTAATCAATTAATTTAATATTAATTGGTTTATTAATTTAATTAATTATTAATTAATTATTAATTAATTATTAATTAATTTAATAATTGGATTTAATTATTTAAAATTGATTTAAAAATCTTGAAAAATAGTTTCGAGCTTTAAAATATTATTTTAAATTATTTTCAAGGCTCAATTATTATTATAAAATTATTTTAAAGTCAAATTCGGGTGTGCAGACCCTATTATTTAATTATAAAATGATTCAGAGTCCCGTTTTAATTCCGAAAAATGTTCAAAAATTTATATTTAATACCTGGAAAATCATTTAGACCCCGAATCTTCTTTGAAAAATTATTTTAATCAAATATCTTACGTGTTGTGTGCTATATGTGATCTGATTGCTGTATAATATGATCGTATGTGCGTTTTTTGACCATTTTTGTTGTAAATTTCAATCCGTACATCGGATTTGGGTGAAACGAAGGGTAGATAGAAGCTTGTATCGCATAAAATGAGATGAGAAGTAGTGTTGATGAGTATATGTGATGTCTAACAGAGAAAGCGAGACATAGAAAGGGAAAGCAAGTGGTTAGTGGGTGGGAACCAATTGACAAATGTTAGTAAAGTGAAAGCAAATTGATAAGGCAAGTGTCCCTGAACTTTCTTGTAGTATACTTGTGAATACTTTTGAACTCTTTTCATTATGTTACAATTATTCCCAGTAGTTCCTATTTTATATTGCAAGTACTTCGAAGTACTTAACCCTAAACCTTGATTCTTATTGATCTTGATCCATGAGCCTAATTTCTTGTAAACCATTGATAGTTGAATTCTTGAATACGAATCTGATACTACTCCACAAATACATATCTACCACATACTGATCCTTGATATGAGATTGTTTATCAGACTAACCTTTATGCCTTGTATAATAGAAGACCATTCCTTGTAACCTTTGCACCCTTGGTCTTCTATACTCTGATTCTTTCCCTGAATTAAAAGTCAATCTTCTTGTTCACCTTGTTATACCTTCATGGTATGGTGAACCACCTTATGATTCAAGATAAATGTTGTTTATGATTCAGTTTATTGAATTACATTGTTTATCATGGTATTATTATAGAATTGGATGTTTTTAAATATGGACCAGATTCATGGTCGGACCAGATTCGTGATCATAATTGGCCAATATGTGCCTTGGATCCAGTATATAGAGCAAAGCTGGGAGCCTTGCTCAGGGTTAGTGCGTGACTGATCAGCAGCCTAACCTTGGTTTTTAAAATAAAAGTGAATATCCAATTCTAATCATTGTTTATCAAGAAACTTGATCCCATATATCATTTCAATTGATCATTATCTACTCTCAGTGTTGTCATTATGACTTACTGAGCTAGTTAGCTCACTCTTGCGAATCTGTTTATATTCTTTTCCAGTTAAGAAGGACACTGTTAATGGCGAGGATCCCTAGTCGAGTGTGCCAGCTAGGTTTTCAAGTTGAAATGGAATAAGCTAGCGAAAGTTGTGTGACTTGGTGTGTGCTAAAAAGTTTGTAATAAAGTTTGACTTCAGATGTAAGATAAATAAATTTAGGATTTGGTATGTTTGTAATAAATAAGATTGTGGCTTGTGGACACACTTTAAACTGTTACGATCATTGATCATGGTAAGTAGGGTCATTGTATATATTATTATATTCGTAAACAGGTTTAAATATGGTGTGTGTGTGTGTGTGTTGTAGACCCCAAACTTCTGACCCGGGTTTGGAGGGCGCTACAGGTTTGGCATCAAAGCTAAGGTTTAAAGTCACTGTCACAAGCCTAGATTATCGGGAATGGGTAGAGGGTTAAGATTAGTATTAGGAAATAAAGAAATAGAACATTGAGAGGTTGAGTGCGGCTAAATAGTAGGTTTTAATATGGTTCATGGCGAGAATCGAGATTCTTATCTAAAATCGTAATTTTCAGATAGCGACGATGGCAGATTCCTTTATTTCGATAACATCTGATCACTCGGAGCCGCCAGTTGGAGGCTCGTCAGCTGATCTATACCTTGCTCTTCCACCGGTGTCATCCATGGTACCAGTTGTAACGGTTGCACCGTTACAAGCTATTCCACTTCTTAGCGTTAGACCACCTATTCGAGGACCCCGACCTGCTGATTCTGACTCTACCAGACTCTCGGTGGCGGGTGTATTTTTTCAGTTTATTCCACACCATGTACCCTACTATAAGTATGAGGCTCTTCTGTTAGAACGAGAGGCCTTGTTGGACCGGATTTAGGAGTTACAGCATATCATAAGGACTATAAATGTTGACAGGAAAGTAAAGGAGCTTCAGAATGAGATTCAGGTGACTCGTAAAATACTTGAAAGTAGACTTCATGGAGCTACTTGTAAGTATGCAGCCCCAGATGCTCTTATGGGGTGGGCTAGAGAAGCATTGGAGGATTTTGAAAGACTTGGTGGACCAGAGTTTCCATAGCGCTAAACGACAGGAATGATGTGATAAGTGATATATGTATAATAGTGTATAGTGTGTATTATCGGACTTTTGGTAGAAGTGCGAATAAACTAGACCTGCTGAATAAGGAATAGGCTTGTTGTACCTTTGCCTTTAATAATATGTTTTGCGCTTGTACCTCCAAACTTTGATATATATATCAATACCCTTCCTTTCCGGTATTGTCATTTACTTTACCATACCTGTTTTATCTTATTACAATAGTTATAAAACTCTCGTGATAACATGTACCCTATTTCCCTTAATTGTTTACATTCTGTAAAGAAGCATGCAATTTACTTAGTTCAACTATTGAAAATGTTTTCAAAAAGAGACATTTCTATTTTAAAAAATATTTTCATAAAAAGGATTTTATTTTAAAGGCTAAATAAATTGTTTGATTATTTACAGAAAATGTCTCCCAGAAGAAATACTCGTTCGACTAACCAGAATGAAGAAACCAACAACAACAACACCCAAGACAGCAATAACCAGAATGCCAACCCAGGTCCCGTAGACCTAACTGTAGCCCCGATTCTTCAGATCTTGGCTCAACAAACAGTTCACCTGACTCAACAACAGCAGAGGCAGACCAACCCTCAGGTAACCTTTAAGACCTTTCAGGCGGTGAATCCACTAGAGTTTAATGGTTCTGTAGATCCTATTGAGGTAAGAGTCTGGTTGAAGGAAATTGAGAAGGTGTTTGCCTTAGTTAAAGTGAGAGGGGAGCAGAAGACTGAGTTTACAAGTTATTACTTGAAGATTGAGGCCACCTACTGGTGAGAAATTGTTAAGATGTTGGAAGGTACAGATGATGTTACGTGGGATAGATTTAAGGAGCTATTTTAGAGAAGCATTTCCCTCAATTTGTTCAGGATCAAATGGAGTTAAAATTTCTGGAGCTAAAGCAGGGAAATATGTCAGTGACAGATTATGAAAGTAAGTTTGAGGAGTTGTCCGGGTTTGTGCCATCATATGTGGACACTGATTAGAAGAAGGCTAAGAGGTTTCAGCAAGGACTCAAGCCATGGATCTGAGGGAAGGTGGCCATATTTGAGTTGGATATGTATGCGGGAGTTGTGCAGAAGGCTATGATTGCAGAGACGGAGAGTGAAATGTCTCAGAAAGAGAAGGACGGCAAGAAGAGGAAGTTTGAGGGAAGTGAAGGACAGTCCCAAGCAGGGAAGTTTCCAAATTTTAATCAGAGGAAGGGCAAGTTCCATCCCAGAAGAAACTTTAACACACATAATGCAGGAAACGGAAGCCAAGGTAACCGCCCAGCCATTGGGAACCAGCCAACCCAGCAGAGGCTAGCTATACCAGACTGTCAAGTCTGTGGAAAGAAACATGGTGGAGTTTGTAACAAGTTGAGTGTGGTCTGCTACAAATGCAACTAGAAGGGGCACTATTCAAGGGAGTTCCGTAATCAGCTAGCCAGAGAGCCAGTCAATAAGGACCGGCCTACCAAGAATCAGGCAGGCAAGATTCTAGCAATTGGATTTACTTGTTTCAAGTGCGGAAAGCCATGACATATCGCAAGGAATTGCAAGGCATCAATTCCAGTCAACAACACATTGCATATCATGGGAGCTACTCCAACGGTGAATGAACCTCCTAGAGCTAGAGTTTATGACATGTTTGTGAAGGATGCTATCGTGGATACTGATGTTGTGGCAGGTACGCTTACTGTGAACTCCTTATATGCTAAAGTGCTAGTAAATTCAGGAGCAACTCGATCATTTATTTCCCAAGGTTTTGTTGATAAGTTGAATTGTCCAGTTGAATTGTTAAGTGAGATTATGATGGTAGAATTAGCAAATCAGGAGCGTGTATCTGTTAACCAAGTGTGTAAGAGCTGTGAAATTGAGATTTCTGGCCATAAGTTTAATGATGACTTGATACCATTTAAGTTAGGAGAGTTTGACGTTATTTTAGGAATGGATTGGCTATCTAAGCACGATGCTCAGATAGACTTTCGTAATAAGAAAGTAATATTGAAGATGTCAGACGAGAAAATGGTAACGTTTAGAGGCCAGAGACAAGCGAAAAAGTTCTTGACGATGATCCAAGCTAGGAAGTTACTATGACAAGGATGCGAGCATTTAATTGCTTATGTGATAGATAAAAGTCAGAAGCCAGCAAAACTGGAAGACATTCCAGTGGTAAATGAATTTCCAGACGTATTCTAGACGAATTACCAGGACTTCCTCCAGATAGAGAAATTGAATTTGCAATCGACTTGGCATCTAGAACGGAACCAGTATCTAAGGCCCCATATAGAATGGCGCCAGTTGAAATGAAGGAATTGGAAAAGCAATTGCAAGAATTGTTGGAGAAATGAGTGATTAGACCCAGTGTAACCCCATGGGGTGCACTGGTACTATTTACTAAGAAGAAAGACGGAAGCATGAGATTATGCATCGACTATCGAGAACTTAATAAGCTTACGATCAAGAACAACTATCCATTACCTCGAATTGACGATTTGTTTGATCAGCAGAAAGGAGACAAGTACTTCTCTGAGATTGATTTGAGATCTGGATATCACAAATTGAAGATCAAACCTGAAGATATACCAAAGACAGCTTTTTGAACAAGGTATGGTCATTATGAATTCTTAGTAATGTCTTTTGGATTGACCAATGCCCCCGCAACATTTATGGATTTGATGAACATAATTTTCAAGGAATATCTGGACAAGTTTGTCATTATGTTTATTGATGATATCTTGATTTACTCAAAGTCAACGGAAGACCACGCGGAGCATCTAAGGACAGCTTTGGAAATTTTGAGAAGGAAGAAGTTATATGCCAAGTTTTCAAAGTGTGAGTTTTGGTTGCAAGAAGTTCAATTTTTAGGACACATAGTCAGTAGTGAAGGGATCAAAGTGGACCCAGCAAAGATTGAAGCTATTACGAATTGGGAAAGGCCAAAAACACCAACAGATGTGAGAAGTTTCTTAGGACTGGCAGGATATTATCGATGATTTGTTCAAGATTTCTCTAAGATTGTGACGCCTTTGACGAAGCTTACCAGGAAAAATGGGAAGTTTATATGAAATACGAAATACGAAGAAAGTTTTCAGGAATTGAAGAAGAGCCTAATCACGTCACTTATTTTGTCACTTCCAGATGATCAAGGGAATTTCATAATCTATAGTGATACTTCTCATAAGGGATTAGGTTGTGTTTTGAAGCATCATGAAAAAGTCATTGCGTATGCGTCTAGACAACTGAAACCTCATAAGCAAAAGTATCATACTCATGACTTGGAACTAGCAGCGATAATATTCGCCTTGAAGATTTGGAGACATTACTTATATGAAGAAAGATGCGAGATTTATACGGATCATAAGAGTTTAAAGTATATATTCACGCAAAAGAAGCTTAACATGAGACAGAGGAGATGGTTGGAGTTGATCAAAGACTATGATTGCACGATTAACTATCATCCAGGAAAAGCGAATGTGGTGGCAGATGCATTAAGCAGAAAGGAAAGACTGAACATGTTGACGATACCCGAAGAATTATATAAGGAATTTCATAAATTGGACTTGGAAGTCAGAATTTGCAAACCTGATGAAGCAAAGATGTACAGTATGACTTTTCAACCGGAATTATTAGAGAAGAAAAGAAAGTGCCAAGAGGAAATAATAGATCAGGATATCAATCGGTTGGTTGGAGAAGAGTTATGCACTCAGAAGGACGATCAAGGTATTCTTAGATTCTCATCCAGAATTTGGATACCACCAGTGGCAGAATTGAAGAATGAAATTCTACAAGAAGCTCACAATTCAAAGTATTCCATTCAGCTGGGAAGTACCAAGATGTACAGAGATTTAAAAGAGAATTATTGGTGATCAGACATGAAAAGAGAAGTTGCGGAATGGGTTAACAAATGTTACATGTGTCAAAGAGTTAAGATGGAGCACCAGAGACCAAGTAGATTATTACAGCCACTAGAGATTCCAGAGTGGAAGTGGGAGCACATTGTTATGCATTTTATAGTTAGCTTACCAAGGACGAAAGCGAATCATGATGCTATTTGGGTTATAGTGGACAGACTAACCAAATCAGCACATTTCTTGCCTATTAATGAAAGATTTTCACTAGATAAGTTGGTTCACATGTATTTGAAGGAAATAGTAATGCGTCATGGAGTCCCTGTGTCTATCGTGTCTGATCGTGATCCACGATTCAATTCAAGATTTTGGAGAAGTTTCCAAAAATGTTTGGGAACTAAGTTAAATATGAGCACGGCTTATCATCCGCAGACGAACGGCCAAAGCGAGAGAACAATTTAAACAATCGAAGATATGTTATGTGTGTGTGCCATTGATTTCAAAGGCAATTGGGATGAGCATTTACCTTTAGTGGAGTTTTCTTATAATAACAGTTATCATGCCAGTATCGGAATGCCTCCCTATGAAGCTCTTTATGGACGCAAATGTCGATCACCAGTATATTGGGACGAAGTCGGAGAATGTAAGATACTTGGACCCGAATTGGTACAGCAGACAAAGGAAGTTATTGAGATCATTCAGAAAAGGCTAATTGCAGTGCAATATCGCCAAAGAAAATATGCAGACCAATCCAGAAAGGATATGGAATTCGAAGAAGGAAATTTAGTGTTACTGAAAGTGTCACCGTGGAAAGGATTATCGAGATTCGGAAAGAAAGGGAAATTAAGCCCTAGATACGTTGGACCTTTTGAAGTTTTGAAACGTGTTGGCAAGGTGGCATACGAGTTGGCGTTACCCCCGCACATGGAGCATAATAATAATGTTTTTCATGTATCGATGCTTAAGAAGTATAATCCAGACTCTAGACATGTAATTGAGTATGAGCCGATAGAACTTCAGGCAGAATTATCGTATGTAGAGAATCCAATAGATATTCTAGAAAAGAGAGAAAAGGTATTGAGAAATAAAGTTGTGAATTTAGTGCAAGTATTGTGGAAAAACCCTAAGGTTGAAGAATCAACCTGGGAATTAGAAAATGATATGCGAGAAAAGTACCCTCAATTGTTTACTTAGGAGATTCTGAGGACAGAATCATTTTAAGGGGGGAGGATGTAATATCTGGGACATGACATGTAATTATTTTTATGAGTAAATGATTTTTATGTGATTATTATATAATTTTTGGTGAATTATTTGATGATTGGTGTGGTTATGTGGATGTTTATATGTGGTAAAGTCTAGGTATATTAATTTTATTATGTCCAGAATTAAATATATAGAATTAAGATATTTTTCTAGTAATATTTGGAGTATTACATGATTTTATATTGATTTATGAATTTATTAATTATTTTCTGAAAAATTACAAAATTATTTTATAAAGCCGGGAATCATCCAACCTCAACCGTTTTTATATTTTTACAACCCGAAACTCTTCCGAAAACTCCTTCCTAACCTAATCTGGTAATTCCGGATATTTTCCATATTTTGACTTTTTCGATCCGGATTACGGTTTGACCCATGCACGGCCTGGCGCAAGATTTTCGATATGTTAACCCTTTTCGATAACATTATCTTCGTATAAATCGTTTTATAAAAGCCCGGTTATGATAATTATCCGAAATAGGATAGTGCTTATCCAAAACAGGATAGTGCTTATCCAAAACAGGATAGTGCTTATCCAAAACAGGATAGTGCTTATTCAAAACAGGATAATGTTTATCCAAAACTATCGTATTTATAGTTACTTAGCGGCAAAGCAACATATTTATCGATCCAACACGATCCAGAACGTACTAATATTCCGTAAATATAAATAGCCCTTTTCTGATTTCATTTTACGCGTAAAATCATAATCAGACGGTACAAACCCCTAAAAACTAGAGAAACCCCTATTAAAATACCGTATTCTTGAAAATCAATCGCACAAACGAAGGCGTTATCGAACTCCGATTCGGGCGTGCAATATATCAAACCGAATCTCTCGAAAACCTATTTCTGAATCCACCATTGGTTTTTGTGCAAGAATCAAGGTATTTTTCTAATTTAATTGTTCTAATTCGAATTAATTATGGATTAAATTCTGAATTTTTTTCTTGATTTTTTTGATATGATTTGATGGCATAATCTTGTAGATATTTTCTTCCTGGTCATTTTCGTATATTATATGTCAAAAACCGAGTTCAATAACATGTAGAAAATTTAGTTTGATTCTCGAATTGAAGAACTAGGGTTTATGTGTTTGAATGTTCTTGATTGAAAATTAGGCGTTTCTTTGTTAGGGGTTACTAGATGAAATTGATTGCATGGATGTGTAGATCATGGAAAAATAAATCATTTGGTATTTTTGGAATTAACAAACGATTCCTTAATTGTTTTAATCGACCTCGCCGGATTCTGAAAAACACTCGCCGCCGCGAGTGTTCTTCACTAATTTCCGGTCATTTCAGACATTGTATGATAATTTTGTTTATGGAATAATGATCACCTCGTTATGTACTACAAATCTGCACAGTCTGGCACGTTGCTGAGTTCGAATAAGCTTTCCCGGCGAGCTCGGGGTTGCCGGCAATGGAGACCGTCGGTGTAGGGTGGGGAAGATGGCAGAAATGTCATTTGACCCCCCTGGTTTGTTCAACTTTGCAAATTAGTCCCTGGGATTTTAAAAACTGGCCGAAATTGGATTTCTGTTTAGTTTTATTTCAAAAATGATATTTTGATTATTATAAAAATCAAAAAAACATTTATTTAATTATTTTAATTATTTATTTATTCAAACATAAATCTGATTTATTTTATTAATTAATTTTAATTAGTTTTTAATTATTTTAATTAGTTTTTAGTTATTTTAATTAATCGATTAATTTAATATTAATTGGTTGATTAATTTAATTAATTATTAATTAATTTTAATTAATTTAATAATCGGATTTAATTATTTAAAATTGATTTAAAAATCCTGAAAAATAGTTTCGAGCTTTAAAATATTATTTTAAATTATTTTCAAGGCTCGATTATTATTATAAAATTATTTTACAGTCTAATTCGGGTGTGCGAACACTATTATTTAATTATAAAATGATTCGAAGTCCCATTTTAATTCCGAAAAATGTTCAAAAATTCATATTTAATACCTGAAAAATCATTTAGACCCCGAATCTTTTTTGAAAAATTATTTTAATCAAATATCTTACGTGATGGGTGCTATATGTGATCTGATTGCTGTATAATATGATTGTATGTGCGTTATTTGACCATTTTTATTGTAAATTTCAATCTGTATGTCGGATTTGGGTGAAACGAAGGGTAGATAGAAGCTTGTATCGAATAGAATGAGATGAGAAGTAGTGTTGATGAGTATATATGATGTCTAACAGAGAAAGCGAGATGTAGAAAGGGAAAGCAAGTTGTCAGTGAGTGGGAACCAATTGACAAGTGTTAGTAAAGTGAAAGTGAATTGATAAGGCAAGTGTCCCTGAACTTTCTTGTAGTATACTTGTGAATACTTTTGAACTCTTTTCATTATGTTGCAATTATTCCCAGTAGTTCCTATTATATATTGCAAGTACTTTGAAGTACTTAACCCTAAACCTTGATTCTTATTGATTTTGAGTCATGAGCCTGATTTCTTATAAACCATTGATTGTTGAATTCTTGAATACGAACCACACATATCCGATACTACTCCACAAATACATATCTACCACATACTTATCCTTGATATGAGATTGTTTATCAGACGAACCTTTATGCCTTGTATAACAGAAGACCATTCCTTGTAACCTTTTCACCCTTGGACTTCTACACTTTGATTCTTTCCCTTAATTAAAAGTCAATCTTCTGGTTTACCTTGTTATACCTTCATGGTATGGTGAATCACCTTATACTTCAAGATAAATGTTGTTTATGATTCAGTTTATTAAATTACATTATTTATCATGTTATTATTATAGAATTGGATTGTTTTTAAATATGGACCAGATTCGTGGTCATAATAGGACAATGTCTGCCTTGGATCCAGTATATAGAGCAAAGCTGGGAGCCTTGCTCGGGGTTAGTGCGTTATTGATCAGCAGCCTAACCTTGGTTTTTAAAATAAAAGTGAATATCCAATTCTAATCATTATTTATCAGGAAACTTGATCTCCTGTATCATTTCAATTGATCATTTTTTAGTCTCAGTGTTGTCATTATAACTTTCTAAGCTAGTTAGCTCACTCTTGCGAATCTGTTTATGTTCTTTTCCAGTTAAGAAGGAAACTGGTAATGGTGAGGATCCCCAGTCGAGTGTGCCAGCTAGGTTTTCAAGTTGAAATGGAATAAGCTAGCGGAAGTTGTGTGACTTGGTGTGTGCTAAAATGTTTATATTAAATTTTGACTTCAGATGTAAGATAAATAAATTTAGGATTTGGTACGTTTATAATAAATAAGATTGTGGCTTGTGGACACACTTTAAACTGTTGCGATCCTTGATCATGGTAAGTAGGGTCATTTCATATATTATTATATTCGTAAACAGGTTTAAATATGGTGTATGTGTGTGTGTGTGTTGTGGACCCCAAACTTCTGACCCGGGTTTGGAGGGCGCTACATAACCTGCAAGTACGAAAGGTTGGGTGACTTTTATTATGCGTGTGGTTTTATCACACACACGGAACGTTTCTGTAGGATAACCATTGACAAATAGAAATGAAGGGGAAACATAGAATGAGGTGCATGGTTACGAGCTCTAGCACGGCGAGGGGCTGGACAAGGAGGAAGCAAAAGGCTGAGGAATGAAGAAGATGTGGATTGGGTGGAGAGATTTGGAGGGAGAACAACATCCCAAATTTTTCGAATGAGAAATCAGGGAGAGAAGTTATGGAAGTAACTAACATGAGGATAATCAGGATTATTGAGCGAGAAATTGGTAACAAACAAAATTTTCAAATTGATCAGATGGGGGGAAAAGTAAAGAATGGGACGTCTACTTTTAAATATATTTTAATTGGGCTTAAAATATTGAAAACAAATGGGCTGAAACTAGAAGATAGAAAGAGACGTAAAAGTGGGCCGACATCAAACAACACAGGACGTTGAAAATATAATAGTTGGCAGTGAGTATACTGAATGAGGGAAACCAAATGAGGAAACTGTGATTTGTGAAACGGATTTTACAACAACCAACAACAATATTTTGGCTACACTTGCTAAGCAAGCTAACCGACTATTATGAATTATTTAAGCTGGAATTGTCGAGGTTTAGGGATACCTCGTGTAATTCATATCCTAGGAGATTTGATAAAATATCTAAACCCAAATTTAGTTTTTCTTTCAGAAACTTTTGTAGATTGTAGTGAAATGAATAAAATTGCAGAAAAGCTTGGCTTCAGAAATGTATTTTGTAATATCCGGGATATATCGTGTAATTATTTTTACTAATAAATTATTATTATATGTGTTCCGTATCTATTCTGTGAATTATTTGTTAAGTGTTAAATGTGTTTGGATGTTTAAAAATATTATTAATTGAGTATTTTAATTTTTATATGTCCAAAATAAAATATAGATAATTATCATATCTTCCTAATTATTTTTATGTTGATTTATGAATTTATAGGAATCATATTAATTTTATAAAATATTTTTCCGGGTATTTAAAATCTATTTTATAAAAACGGGAACCAACCGACATATCCGTTGTTACGTTTTTGGAACCCGAAACTCTTCCGAGAACTCCTTCCTAACCTAATTGTAATATTCCGAGCATATTCCATGTTTCGACTTTTTCGATCTGGCGTACGGTTTGTCCTGCGCGAGTCCCGGCGCAACATTTTCGACACAATATTCATTTCGGTAAATTACTAAAACTTGTATTTTTGATAAACGGGAGCTTTTTATTAAACTATCCCAATTATCACCTCGTAGAATGTGTAACCAGGCGCTGAGGCCAAGACCGCAGTACAAATTGTACTGATTTGGATAATTGTCCCAAAAACCGATACCGTTTGGATCAGTTTTTATAAATAAACGTACCGTTTTAAATCTGGAATGATCCAATGGGATACTAATTTTCCGTAATTAAAAATAGCCTTTTACCGTATTTTATTTCGTATCAAAATCATTTGTAGTCAGCTAATATATAATTTTCCAGAGAAACACCCTAAATTCATAAACCTTTCTCAGAATCAAACAGCAAAACGAAGGTGTTATTGATCTCTGTTTTCAAAACTTGAGTAACCAAAACGAAGGATTTGAGGAATACTATCAGATTCTGAGCTTCGTTTTACTGCAGAAACTAAGGTTATTTTTCTATATTTTTATTTATTTTTGAATTATTTTTATTAAAAATATGAATTTCTGTTCGGATGATTGTTTGTATGATTAGATGATTGCATGTTGTAGAGCTTGTTTTTTTGATGATTTTCATATGTCATACGTCTAATTTGGAGTTCAATAACATGCTCAAAAGTGGGTTTAATTCTCGAATTTTAAAATTAGGGTTTATAACCCGTATGAATGTTTTCAATTGAAATTTGGGGCTTTTTGATTTAGGGGTTAGTAACTGTTGATTTATAGTGGTTTATGTTCCTTATGAAATTTGCAATCGATTGGTATATAACTCGTTAATAGAGGATGCCTGAATCGAAGGGAGTTGTGTTTTGAAAATTTGCGCAGTTCGCCGGAAACCGGCGATGTTCTTGGCCAATTTCCGGCCAGGACAGGGATGATTGATGTGTTTCGATTGCATAAATAAGTTCCTGGTAATGTGTAGATTAATTCTGGATAGTTTGGTGGCCTGAGGTGGCCGGAATCGTGTTCTCCGGCCACAATCCGGCGAGTCGACGGCGGGGGTTTGCAAAATTGCAAACAGGCCCCTAGACTTTTGGGGAAGAAACAGTTTAGTCCCCCAGGTTTCCGGAGTTTGCATATTTTGGATTCCTGTTTATAAATTATTTAAAAATCATATTTCATATTTATTTTAATTATAAAAATTCGTTTTTAATTTCTGAAAATTCCAAAAATTATTTTTAATTCAAAAATAAATCTGAATTAATTAGTTAATTAATTTTAGTTGATTTTTAATTGATTAATTGGTCAATTAATTCGAAAATTAATTGATTAATTGATTTAATTAATTATTGATTGATTTTAATTAATTATTTAATTAGATTTAATTATTTAAAAATGATATATAAATTCCGAAAAACAGTTTCGAGCTTTAAAATATTATCTTAAATTATTTTCAAGGCTCGATAATTATTATAAAATTATTTTAAAGCCAAAATGGGCCAACTGAATCTTATTTATTACTCCAAAATTGGTCCAACGACCCGTTTTAATTCCGAAAAATGTTTTTAAAATCATTTTAAATATTCGAAAGCCTATTTATGACCCGAGACTTCTTTATAAATGATATATCATTGAATATGTGGTGTGTTATGTGTTATATGTGACTTGTTGGTTAATTATCGGTCTGTATATTGGATGTTTACTTGTTTATTGCGTAACTTTCAATCCGTTAATCGGATTTGGGTGAAACGAAGGGTAGATAGAGGTATGTGTTGAATCGAATCGTATGAGTTGAATATTGATAGATGCTTATGATATGTGAGCAGAAGAGGCAAGGCGTAGGAAAGGGAAACAGGTAGTCGAGGAGTAAGACAGTTGTGACTTAAAGCAAGTACAGTATAATAAACTAGTACCAGGCAAGTGTTCTGAACTTTCTCGAGATATTATAGTGATTGATAGTCATGTATTATATTGTAATTGATTTGAAGCACTGAACCCAAAACTCTGATTCCAGTTATTGATCTTTAGCCGTAAACCTGATTCTTTCTAGACCATCGATTGTTGTATACCTAAATATGAACCTCAAATGTACGATACCACTCCACAAATACATACAAACTAATTATCAAACGCTGAAACAGATTGCTTACACACTCAAACCATTGTATCTTATGCTTTGAAAGACCAAATCCTTGAAACCCTGAAACACTGATTCTTTTGTTATCCAATTCTTTCAATACCTAACAGTCAAGCTTTGGAAATGCCATATTGATCTTTATGCAGATTGAAACCATTTTCATTATTGAACGTCCAATGTTATTAATGATCTTGTTTATTGTTTATTACTGCTTATTCTGTTATTATGGTAGAATTGGATTGTTTTTATAAATTGTGGACCAGATTCGTGGTCAGACCATATAATGGTCAAGTTAGGCCAATGTGTGCCTTGGATCCAGTAGTTAGAGCAGTGATGTGTGCTTTGCTCGGGGTTAGTGTGTGACTGATCAGCAGCCTAACCTTGGTTTTTAAAATGAAAATATAATATCCAATTCTAAATCATAATCCATTGTTCACTTGTTATCGTAACCATATTTACCTGATGATCATTATTCTCAGTTTTGTCATTGTGACTTGCTGAGCTAGTTAGCTCATTTGTGCGATGTTGTTTATGTTCTTTTCCAGTTAAGAAGGAATCGGTTGGTACCGAGGATCCCCAGTCCAGCGCGAGAGCTAGGGGTTCAGGTTGATCGAGTTGAGCTAGTAGGCTTCTTTTGGGAGTAATTTAAGTTTGTAAAAGTTTGTAATAATGTTTAATACTCAATTCTGAGTTTGCATAGTTGGGATTTGAACGGTTTGTAATATAAGTAAGTGTATTTGGCTTGTGTGCATACTTTAACCTGTTGCGGTCCGTGGTAGTTGGTAAGTAGGGTCACTGCATATTATTATCTTTGTCATTGTTATAAGTAGGTTATAAATAAGGTGTGTGTGTGGACCCCAAACTTCTGACCCGGGTTTGGAGGGCGCCACAGGTTTGGTATCAGAGCTACAGGTTATAAGTCACTGACACAAGCGTAGGATTGACAGGAATGGGTAGAGGGTTAGGATTAAAAGTAAGAAATAAAAAGATAGAACATCGAGAGGTTGAGTGCTTCGGTATAAAAGGTATTAGTATGATTCGCGTCGTGGTTTGAGATTCTTATATTGCGATATGATTTCAGATAGCAGCGATGGCCGACTCTTTTATTCCCGTATCAGCTGATCACTCAGAGCCTTCAGTTAGAGTACCGTCTTCGGATCCACATCCTGTTATTCCACCAGTGTTGGTTATACTACCTCCACCCGTGTTGTAGCCCGTACCACTGTAGGCTATTCCACCCCCAGGCATGAGGCCACCTATCAGAGGACCCCCACCAGCTGATTCAGATTCAACTGGGCATTCAGTTGCGAGTGCCCCATTCCAGTCTACATTGCCCCCAGTTCCTTACTACCGGTATGAGGCTCTTCTATTGGAGCGTGATTCCTTGTTGGCCCAGATAAGAGAGTTACAGCATATCATTAGGACTACTGATGTTGATCATGGTGTGAGGGAGCTTCGAGAGGAGATTCATGTGACATGGAGGGTTCTTGAGGCTAGGCTATATGGAGCTACACTACCTGGCAGAGGCCCTGATGCACTGATGGGCTGGGCTACTGAGGTGATGGAGGACTTTGAGAGGCTGGCAGGACCAGAGTTTCCTTGGAGTTGAGTCAGAGATCCAGAGATAGAGATGCTGAGCAGTGTTGTTATGGATGTGTATTATGTACAGTAGTGTGTAGTGTGTATCAGTAGACTTTTGGGTTGTATTTATAGACTAGCTATGCTGACTTGTGAGTAGGTTGTTGTACCCTTTTGCTTTCACTTCCGAAGCGTCTTTATGCTTGTACTACACAAAACTTTTGATATATATATATCAGTACCTTTTCCTTTCCAGTATTGTCATTCATTTTACTGCACCTGTTTTACTTTACCTTATTTATTGCACCAGTTATACCCCTGTGATACCATGTACCCTATTTTCCATAACTGTTTATATTCTGTAAAGAAGCATGCAATTTACTTAGTTCAACTGTTACAACTGTTTTCAAAAAGAGATATTTATGTGTTACAAAACTTTTCTTTTATGCAAAGAATTTGATTTAAAAGCTAAATAATTTGTTTGATTCTTTACAGAAAAATGCCTCCCAGAAGAAATACCCGCACCAACACCCAGAATGAAGAAACCAACAACAACAATAACAACCAAGATGATACAAACTAGAATGTGAACCCAGGACCTATAGACCCAGCAATAGCCCAGATTCTTCAAATCTTGGCCCAACAAACAGTTCACCTGGAACAACAACAACAAAGATAGACCAATTCCCAAGTAACTTTCAAAACTTTTCAGGCAGTAAACCCACCAGAATTCAAGGGTTCCTTGGAACCGATTGAAGCAAATGTTTGGTTAAAGGAGATAGAGAAGGCATTTGCCTTAGTAAAAGTAAAGGACGAACAGAAGGTTGAGTTTGCAAGTTACTATTTGAAGAATGAGGCCACCAATTGGTGGGAAATGGTGAAGACATTGGAAGGTATAGATGTTATTACTTGGGAGAGGTTTAAGGAATTGTTTTTAGAAAATTATTTTCCTCAGTTTGTCCAGGATCAGATGGAGTTGAAGTTTTTAGAACTAAAGCAAGGAAACATGTCGGTGACAGATTATGAGAGCAAGTTTGAGGAATTGTCAAGGTATGTGCCGTCGTATGTGGATACTGACAGGAAGAAGGCTAAAAGATTCCAGCAAGGTTTGAAACCATGGATCAGAGGGAAGGTAGCCATTTTTGAATTGGATACCTATGCAGGAGTTGTACAGAAGGCTATGATCGCAGAGACAGAGAGTGAGATGTCACAGAAGGAGAAAGAAAGCAAGAAAATGAAATTTGAAGGAAATGAAGGTCAGTCACAACCAGGGAAGTTTCCAAATTTTAAGAAGGGCAAGTTCAGCCAGGGAGGAATTTTAATTTCAAGAGACAAAATGCAAGCGATGGAGGCCAGGGCAATCGTCCAGTTAATGCGAATCAACCAAATCAGTTGAGATTAACTTTTCCAGATTGTCATGTATGTGGGAAGAAGCATGGAGGAGTTTGTAATAAGCTGAATGTAGTTTGTTTCAAGTGCAATCAGAAAGGGCACTATTCAAGGGAGTGCCGAAATCAGCCAGCAAATAAAGATCAGCCTATCCGGAATCCAGTAGTGAAGGTTCCAGCCATTGGATTTACGTGCTTTAAATGTGGGAAGCCAGGACATATAGCCAGAGATTGCAAGACACCATCCCCAGTTAGTAATGCATTGAGGATTATGGGATCTATTCCAGCAGTGAATGAGACTCCAAGGGCTAGAGTTTTTGACATGTCTGTGAAGGATGTTATCCAGGATACGGATGTCGTGGCAGGTACGCTTAATGTGAATTATTTATGTGCTAAAGTGTTAATAGATTCAGGAGCAACTTGATCGTTTGTTTCACAAGATTTTGTTAGCAAGTTAAATTGCCCAGTTGAATATTTAAATGAAATAATGATTGTGGAATTAGCAAATCAAGAACGAGTATCTGTTAATCAAGTTTGTGGGAATTATGAGATTGAGATTTCTGGTAATAAGTTTTATGTAGATTTGATACCATTTAAGTTAGGAGAATTTGACGTTATCTTAGGAATGGATTGGTTATCTAAGCACGATGCCCAGATAGATTGTTGAAATAAGAAGGTAATGGTGAAGACGCCAGACAAAAGAATAGTAACGCTCAAGGGCCAGAAACAAGTAAAGAAGTTCTTAACGATGATTCAAGCCAAGAAATTACTACAACAAGGATGCGAGCATTTCGTGGCATATGTGATTGATAGGAGTCAGGAGCCAGCGAAACTTGAAGATATTCCAGTAGTGAATGAATTTCCAGACGTGTTTCTCGACGAGTTACCAGGACTTCCTCCAGATAGAGAAATTGAGTTTGCAATCGACTTAGCACCTGGAACAGAACCGGTATCCAAGGCCCCGTATAGAATGGCGCCCGTTGAGATGAAAGAGCTAGCGAAGCAATTGCAAGAGCTGTTAGAGAAAGGAGTAATCAGACCCAGTGTGTCCCCGTGGAGAGCCCCGGTATTATTTGTCAAGAAGAAAGATGGAAGCATGAGACTGTGCATCGACTATAGGGAGCTCAACAAGCTTACAATCAAGAACAATTATCCGTTACCCATAATTGACGATCTATTTGACCAATTGAAGGGAGCCAAGTTTTTCTCCAAAATTGACTTAAGATCGGGATATCATCAACTGAAGATTAATCCAGAAGATATACCAAAGACAGCTTTCAGAACAAGGTATGGACGTTATGAATTTTTAGTGGTGTCTTTTGGATTGACCAATGCCCCGGCAACGTTTATGGACATGATGAATAGAATTTTCAAGGAATACCTGGACAGGTTCGTTATTGTGTTTATAGACGATATTTTAATTTATTCAAAGGCGAAAGGGGATCATGTGGAACATTTGAGAACAGCTTTGGAGATTTTAAGGAAAGAGAAGTTATATGCTAAATTCTCTAAGTGTGAGTTTTGGCTACAGGAAGTTCATTTCTTAGGACACATAGTCAGTAATGAAGGGATCAAAGTGGACCCAGCAAAGATTGAGGCAATTACAAATTGGGAAAGACCGAGAACACCCACCGAGGTAAGAAGTTTCTTGGGATTAGCGGGATATTATCGTCGATTCGTTCAAAAAATTTCAAGGATTGCAATACCATTGACAAAGCTTACACGGAATAATGAAAAGTTTATATGGAACGACAAGTGCGAAGAAAGTTTTCAGAAATTGAAGCAACGATTAATCACAGCACCTGTTTTGTCACTTCTAGACGATCAAGGGAATTTTGTAATTTATAGCGATGCTTCTCATAAAGGACTAGGATGTGTTCTGATGCAGCACGATAAGGTGATTGCGTATGCATCAAGGCAATTGAAGCCACACGAACAGAAATATCCTACTCATGATTTGGAGCTAGCAGCCATAGTTTTTGCTTTGAAAATTTGGAGACATTATATGTATGGAGAAAAGTGCGAGATTTACACAGATCACAAAAGCTTAAAGTGCATATTCACACAGAAGGAGCTTAATATGAGGCAAAGGAGATGGTTAGAATTGATCAAGGATTACGACTGCACGATTAATTATCATCCCGGTAAAGCGAACGTTGTAGCAGACGCGTTGAGTTGGAAGGAAAAGTTAAATATGTTATCAGTACCTGAAGAGATATATAAGGAATTTCAGAAACTGAAATTGGAGATTAGAGTTTGCAGGCCTAATGAAGCAAAAGTGTACAGTATGACTTTCCAGCCAGAGTTGCTAGAGAAAATAAAGAAGTGTCAGGAAGATGTAATAGATCAAGATATAAATCGTTTGGTAGGTGAGGAATTGTGCACGCAAAAGGATGATCAAGGTATTCTTAGGTTTTCTTCTAGAATTTGGATTCCACCGGTGACGGAGCTGAAGAATGAAATTTTACAGGAAGCACATAATTCAAGATATTCAATCCATCCAGGGAGTACCAAAATGTACAGAGATTTAAAGGAGAATTATTGGTGGCCAGATATGAAGAGGAAAATTGCGGAATGGGTTAGCAGATATTATACATGTCAGAGAGTTAAAGCCGAACATCAAAGACCAAGTGGATTGCTACAACCATTGGAGATTCCAGAGTGGAAGTGGGAACATTTTGCCATGGATTTCATAGTAGGATTACCGAGGACAAGGGCTAATCATGATGCCATTTGGGTTATAGTGGATAGACTTACCAAGTCAGCTCATTTTCTGTCTATAAATGAAAGATTTTCACTCGACAAGTTGGTCCATATGTACCTGAAGGAAATTGTAGTTCATCACGGAGTCCCGGTGTCTATCGTATCTGATCGAGATCCAAGATTTAATTCAAGATTTTGGAAAAGTTTTCAAGAATGTTTGGGAACAAGACTGAATATGAGTACAGCTTACCACCCACAGACGGATGGCCAAAGTGAAAGAATGATCCAGACGATTGAAGATATGTTACGTGTTTGTGCTATTGATTTTAAAGGAAGTTGGGACGAGCATTTACCTCTGGTAGAATTTTCTTATAACAACAGTTATCACGCCAGTATTGGGATGCCACCCTATGAAGCCCTTTATGGACGCAAATGCAGATCTCCAGTGTATTGGGACGAAGTAGGAGAACGCAAAATACTTGGACCTGAACTAATACAGCAGACAAAGGAAGTGGTTGAAATTATCCAAAAAAGATTGATAGCCGCACAGGACCATCAAAGGAAATATGCAGACCAGTCAAGGAAAGACATGGAATTCGAAGAAGGAAGCTTGGTATTACTGAAAGTATCACCGTGGAAGGGACTAATGAGGTTTGGAAAGAAAGGAAAGCTGAGCCCAAGATATGTCGGACCTTTTGAGATTCTAAAGCGTGTTGGCAAAGTAGCTTACGAATTGCTGTTACCTCCGCACATGGAGCACATTCATAATGTTTTTCACGTATCAATGCTTAAGAAGTATAATCCAGACTTCAGACATGTAATAGAATATGAGCCAATAGAGCTTCAGGCAGATTTGTCATATGTAGAGAGTCCGATAGAGATTCTAGAGGAAAGAGAGAAGGTATTGAGAAATAAAGTGGTAAAACTAGTAAAAGTGCTATGGAGAAACCCAAAGGTTGAAGAGTCAACCTGGGAGTTAGGAAGTGATATTAGAGAAAAGCATCCTCATTTGTTTTCTTAGGAGATTCTGAGGACATAATCCTTTTAAGGGGGGAAGGATGTAATATCCGGGATATATCGTATAATTATTTTTGCTAATAAATAATTATTATATGTGTTCCGTATCTATTCTGTGAATTATTTGTTAAGTGTTAAATGTGTTTGGATGTTTAAAAATATTATTAATTGAGTATTTTAATTTTTATATGTCCAAAATAAAATATAGATAATTGTCATATCTTCCTAATTATTTTTATGTTGATTTATGAATTTATAGGAATCATATGAATTTTATAAAATCTTTTTCCGGGTATTTAAAATCTATTTTATAAAAACGGGAACCAACCGACGTCATCCGTTGTAACGTTTTTGGAACCCGAAACTCTTCCGAGAACTCCTTCCTAACCTAATTGAAATATTCCGAGCATATTCCATGTTTCGACTTTTTCGATCCGGCGTACAGTTTGTCCTGCGCGGGTCCCGGCGCAACATTTTCGACACAATATTCGTTTCGGTAAATCAATAAAACTCGTATTTTCGATAAACGGGAGCTTTTTATTAAACTATCACAATTATCACCTCCTAGTACGTGTAACCAGGCGCTGAGACCAAGACCGTAGTACAAATTGTACTGATTTGGATAATTGTCCTGAAAACCGATACCGTTTGGATCAGTTTTTATAAATAAACGTACCATTTTATATCCGGAATGATCCAACGGGATACTAATTTTCCGTAATTATAAATAACCTTTTACCATATTTTATTTCGTATCAAAATCATTTGCAGTCAGCTAATATATAATTTTCCAGAGAAAAACCCTAAATTCATAAACCTTTCTCAGAATCAAACAGCAAAACGAAGGTGTTATTGATCTATGTTTTCAAAGCTTGAGTAACCAAAACGAAGGATTTGAGGAGTACTATCAGATTCTGAGCTTCGTTTTACTGCAGAAACTAAGGTTATTTTTCTATATTTTTAATTATTTTCGAATTATTTTTATTAAAAATATGAATTGCTGTTCGGATGACTGTTTGTATGATTTGATGATTGCATGTTGTAGAGCTTTTTTTCCTGATGATTTTCATATGTCATACGTCTGATTTGGAGTTCAATAACATGCTCAAAAGTGGGTTTAATTCTCGAATTTTAAAATTAGGGTTTATAACCCGTATGAATGTTTTCAATTGAAATTTGGGGCTTTTTTATTTAGGGGTTAGTAGCTGTTGATTTATAGTGGGTTATGTTCCTTATGAAATTTGCAATCAATTGGTATATAGCTCGTTAACAGAGGATGTCTGAATCGAAGGGAGTTGTGTTTTAAAAATTTGCGAAGTTCGCCGGAAACCGGCGATGTTCTTGGCCAATTTCCGGCCAGGACAGGGATGATTGATGTGTTTTGATAGCATTAATAAGTTTCTGGTAATGTGTAGATTAATTCTGGACAGTTTGGTGGCCTGAGGTGGCCGGAATCGTGTTCTCCGGCCACACTCCGGCGAGTCGACGGCGGGGGTTTGCAAAATTGCAAACAGGCCCCTGGACTTTTGGGGAAGAAACAGTTTAGTCCCCCAGGTTTTCAGAGTTTGCATATTTTGGATTCCTGTTTATAAATTATTTAAAAATCATATTTCCTATTTATTTTAATTATAAAAATTCGTTTTTAATTTCTGAAATTTCCAAAAATTATTATTTTAATTCCAAAAATTATTTTTAATTCAAAAATAAATCTGAATTAATTAGTTAATTAATTTCAGTTGATTTTTAATTGATTAATTGGTCAATTAATTCGAAAATTAATTGATTAATTGATTTAATTAATTATTAATTGATTTTAATTAATTATTTAATTAGAATTAATTAATTAAAAATGATTTAAAAATTCCGAAAAACAGTTTCGAGCTTTAAAATATTATCTTAAATTATTTTCAAGGCTCGATAATTATTATAAAATTGTTTTAAAGCCAAAATGGGCCAACTGAATCCTATTTATTACTCCGAAATTGGTCCAACGAGCCGTTTTAATTCCGAAAAATGTTTTAAAAATCATTTTAAATATTCGAAAGCCTATTTATGACCCGAGACTTCTTTATAATTGATATATCATTGAATATATGGCATGTTATGTGTTATATGTGACTTGTTGGTTAATTGTCGGTCTGTATATTGGATGTTTACTTGTTTATTGCGTAACTTTCAATCCGTTAATCGGATTTGGGTGAAACGAAGGGTAGATAGAAGTATGTGTTGAATCGAATCGTATGAGTTGAATATTGATAGATGCTTATGATATGTGAGCAGAAGAGGCAAGGCGTAGGAAAGGGAAACAGGTAGTCGAGGAGTAAGACAGTTGTGACTTAAAGTGAGTACAGTATAATAAACTAGTACCAGGCAAGTGTTCTGAACTTTCTCGAGATATTATAGTGATTGATAGTCATGTTTTATATTGCAAGTGCTTTCAAGCACTGAACCCAAAACCCTGATTCCAGTTATTGATCTTTAGCCGTAAACCTGATTCTTTCTAGACCATTGATTGTTGTATACCCAAATACGAACCTCAAATGTACGATACCACTCCACAAATACATACAAACTAATTATCAAACACTGAACCAGATTGCTTACACACTCAAACCATTGTATCTTATGCTTTGAAAGACCAAATCCTTGAAACCCTGAAACACTGATTCTTTTGTTATCCAATTCTTTCACTACCTAACAGTCAAGCTTTGGAAATGCCATATTGATCTTTATGCAGATTGAAACCATTTTCATTATTGAATGTCCAATGTTATTAATGATCATGTTTATTGTTTATTACTGCTTATTTCATTATTATGGTACAATTGGATTGTTTTTATAAATTGTGGACCAGATTCGTGGTTAGACCATATAATGGTCAAGTTAGGCCAATGTATGCCTTGGATCCAGTAGTTAGTGCAGTGCTGTGTGCTTTGCTCGGGGTTAGTGCGTGACTGATCAACAACCTAACCTTGGTTTTTAAAATGAAAATATAATATCCAATTCTAAATCATAATCCATTGTTCACTTGTTATCGTAACCATATTTACCTGATGATCATTATTCTCAGTTTTGTCATTGTGACTTGCTGAGCTAGTTAGCTCATTTGTGCGATGTTGTTTATGTTCTTTTCCAGTTAAGAAGGTTCCGGTTGGTACCGAGGATCCCCAGTCCAGCGCGAGAGCTAGGGGTTCAGGTTGATCGAGTTGAGCTAGTAGGCTTCTTTTGGGAGTAATTTAAGTTTGTAAAAGTTTGTAATAATGTTTAATACTCATTTCTGAGTTTGGATAGTTGGGATTTGAACGGCTTGTAATATAAGTAAGTGTGTTTGGCTTGTAAGCATACTTTAACCTGTTGCGGTATGTGGTAGTTGGTAAGTAGGGTCACTGCATATTATTATCTTTATCATTGTTATAAGCAGATTATAAATAAGGTGTGTGTGTGTGGACCCCAAACTTCTGACCCGGGTTTGGAGGGCGCCTTATATTTGTAGTTGACAAAGTAGGTTGGTGTGGTGACATGGTTGTGCTTTGGAAAAATAATATGATATGTCAAGTGGTTGAATCTTCTTTTAATCATATTAACATTCACGTCGTTGAAAACTGAATAGTAGCTTGGCGTCTAACCTGCTACTACCGATTTCCAAAAAGGAGTAGGAGGAGAGAAGCATGGGATATGTTACGGAAGTTGGCAACTAACACAAGCTTGCCTTGGTGCATTTTTGGCGACTTTAATGATCTGATGTATGACAAGACAGTCCCTAATCCGCATCCACAGCATCTTATGGATGAATTTAGAGAAGGTATTGAAGACTGTGAACTCGTAGAACTTGATCTTGTAGGTTGAAACTTTATGTGGAAAAAAGCAAAGGAAGCCCATGGTGGGTGAGGGAAAGGCTAGATAGAGCTTTTGCAAACAACAATTGGTGGAGAAATTTTCCTCTTTACAAGTTATTTGTCACTCACACGATTTATTTTGATCATGATCCAATTATATTGGAAACTGTGACTACGTCTCGCTCAAGAAAACATTCCAGATTTAAATTCAAAAATACTTCGCTTAATAAGCCAACCTTTAAAAAGAAGTTTCAGATTTATGGATAAACATTCCTATAATGCATATGCTCCCAAAATTATTATCTATGTAATACCCCAACTTTTCAGAAAATAGATATACTTAAATATTCAGCTAAACTCCAAATTCAATCCATAATAAGAATAAGTTTCTAGTTTTTCATAAAATTCTAAAATTCGAGACAGAAATAAAATCATCTAAGCTGAAAATAAAGTAAATCCTGGGAGACGCAACTCCAGTACAAACATAATCACTAAAATATTATTCCAAAGCAAGCTCAAATCAAGTTCACCTTTAACATGTCCCAAAAGCTAAGAACCTGAAAATTTGTGAGTAATGAGCCAAGTGCCCAGCAAGAAAACAATTCTACACTAGTGGATCAAGTATCATAATTTTATAAAATAAAAATCATTTTCCGAAATCCATATGACATAAGATATAAAATTCCACAGCTTGCTAAGGTCATAAATACCTGGTGACACAGTATCAAAAGTTCATAATTTCTGTCAATAATGCGCCCCTTACTAAGGTATCATAGAGTGTGCGCTCCCGAAGGCATCATAAGTAGCACTCCCTAGTAAGGTATCAAAGGCTAGTTCTGGAACTATACGCAATTACTAACTGGTTCATAAGTGAGAGCTCACTGGGAATTCTTATTTCTAAAACAAGGTACTTGATCCTTAAATTTTAAAACAAAAGCAGTGCAAAAATATTTAAAAGATTTTAAAATAAAATAAAGTGTGAAGAGTTAACTTACCTTACTGGGCTAATGATGGTCCAAAATATTTCCAATTATTTCTTATATTTAAGTGAACCAAACAAAGATAATTACTAACCTAATTTATACAAATAGAGCAAACACCTTAAATCCAATCTGAAAATATCATGCTAAGCAGCAATGTCACAGATTAATATATGTTAGAATTATGTACCCTAACATGTTTACAAAAGAACAGAGTAATTAGTTGACAACAAAATAAAACAAAGTAATAGGCTGGCAACATAAAATTATAAACAAAACAAACTTTAAGATTTTAAAACATAATTTAGATAGTGTAAAACAATAAATAAATAATAATAGTTTTTCATTCATCAAATAAAATATTTACTAACTCTACTATATTATATAAATTAAGCCAAATACATTAATAACACGTAATTAATGTATACATAATGATGAAAATAAATATGCAAACATTACCAGACACATTAAACTTACAAGATGTATAAAACTTTGAAAAATAAATAATAAAAACATGTGTAAATTTTACATTAACTAATATAAAATTAATAAACACATTATTAAAGTCTACACATAATATATTTTATTATAATAACATGTCAAAACAATACCACTCATTTTATTTTACCACTCACTAATAAATTATATATGACTACCCAAATCAGTTAATATATAATAATAGCAATAATGATAACAATACATAATAATAATATTATTAATAATATATGCAGGTTAGTGAACATATTATATACAATAATATTACAATAAAACATATCCCTGCACACGAGTATATAATTATATTCAATAACAACATAAATTATTAACCTGATATTTTGCACATACCTACATAATTTAATAAAATCATAAGATTCCCACCACAAATCATCTTATCTAAGATAAATTACTAATTTAAAAATATGATAATTAAATATTTAACAAATTACATACCAAGTACATATGAACTAATTAACAAATATCAATATCTAATAGCATGTATAAATCACGTATTATTAAATCAGCAAGTATGCAAGCATTTGAAAGAACTTGACATCCATGTAAATTAAATGTATTAGAGTGAGTATAAAAAAAAGTGAGAAAACATATTTTAAAATAAATGTAGAAGAAAACAGAGAGAATGAGGAGTACCTGATAAAGAAGATGTTGTGCAATAAATAAACTAGCTGAGACACGTATATTTATTTATAAATTTGACGTAGTGCCCTCCTATTATGACGGTTAGTTATCACCCACTATTTTTTAAATGACCCATATCTTATCTCTGAATAATGTGTTGTTGTTTTTTTTTTACCAAGTAAAAATAGACATGTAAGCATATAAAATTATATGTAATTATTTTAAAGATATTTTGAAACGTAAAGAAATGTATTATTCAAATATATATTTTTTTAAGATCTTGCATAAGTATGTATATGGATCCACTCAATTTAATAAATAGTTATTTTTACAACTATAATTAACTTAATTTATATATATATATTTATTTACAAAAAAAAATACTGGTTATTACATTATACTCTCCTTAAAATAAATTTGGCCCCCAAATTTAAACATACCAAATACATTTAATGATACCAAAAATATTTCTGCATTGAGAAAGTCACAAAATATTTAACCAAAAAAAAAGTAGTACACAAATAACCAAACTCATAACTCACAGGTTACGCTTAAAAGGTAGTCTACAGGAAGTTAACCTAGGCTCTGATACCAACTGTAATACCCCAACTTTTCAGAAAATAGATATACTTAAATATTCAGCTAAACTCCAAATTCAATCCATAATAAGAATAAGTTTCTAGTTTTTCATAAAATTCTAAAATCCGAGACAGAAATAAAATCATCTAACCTGAAAATAAAGCAAATCCTGGGAGACGCAACTCCAATACAAACATAATCACTAAAATATTATTCCAAAGCAAGCTCAAATCAAGTTCACCTTTAACATGTCCCAAAAGCTAAGCACCTGAAAATTTGTGAGTAATGAGCCAAGTGCCCAGTAAGAAAACAATTCTACACTAGTGGATCAAGTATCATAATTTTATAAAATAAAAATCATTTTCCGAAATCCATATGACATAAGATATAAAATTCCACAGCTTGCTAAGGTCACAGATACCTGGTGACACAGTATCAAAAGTTCATAATTTCTGTCAATAATGCGCCTCTTACTAAGGTATCATAGAGTGTGCGCTCCCGAAGGCATCATAAGTAGCACTCCCTAGTAAGGTATCAAATGCTAGTTCCGGAACTATACGCAATTACTAACTGGTTCATAAGTCAGAGCTCACTGGGAATTCTTATTTCTAAAACAAGGTACTTGATCCTTAAATTTTAAAACAAAAGCAGTGCAAAAATATTTAAAAGATTTCAAAATAAAATAAAGTGTGAAGAGTTAACTTACCTTACTGGGCTAATGATGGTCCAAAATATTTCCAAGTATTTCTTATATTTAAGTGAACCAAACAAAGATAATTACTAACCTAATTTATACAAGTAGAGCAAACACCTTAAATCCAATTGAAAATATCATGCTAAGCAGCAATGTCACAGATTAATACATGTTAGAATTATGTACCCTAACATGCTTACAAAAGAACAGAGTAATTAGTTGACAACAAAATAAAACAAAGTAATAGGCTGGCAACATAAAATTATAAACAAAACAAACTTTAAGATTTTAAAATATAATTTAGATAGTGTAAAACAATAAATAAATAATAATAGTTTTTCATTCATCAAATAAAATATTTACTAACTCTACTATATTATATAAATTAAGCCAAATACATTAATAACACGTAATTATTGTATACATAATGATGAAAATAAATATGCAAACATTACCAGACACATTAAACTTACAAGATGTATAAAACTTTGAAAAATAAATAATAAAAACATGTGTAAATTTTACATTAACTAATATAAAATTAATAAACACATTATTAAAGTCTACACATAATATATTTTATTATAATAACATGTCAAAACAATACCACTCATTTTATTTTACCACTCACTAATAAATTATATATGACTACCCATCAGTTAATATATAATAATAGCAATAATGATAACAATACATAATAATAATAATATTAATAATATATGCAGGTTAGTGAACATATTATATACAATAATATTACAATAAAACATATCCTTGCACACGAGTATATAATTATATTCAATAACAACATAAATTATTAACCTGATACTTTGCACATACCTACATAATTTAATAAAATCATAAGATTCCTACCATAAATCATCTTATCTAAGATAAATTACTAATTTAAAAATATGATACTTAAATATTTAACAAATTACATACCAAGTACATATGAACTAATTAACAAATATCAATATCTAATAGCATGTATAAATCACGTATTATTAAATCAGCAAGTATGCAAGCATTTGAAAGAACTTGACATCCATGTAAATTAAATGTATTAGAGTGAGTATAAAAAAAAGTGAGAAAACATATTTTAAAATAAAGGTAGAAGAAAACAGAGAGAATGAGGAGTACCTGATAAAGAAGATGTTGTGTAATAAATAAACTAGCTGAGACACGTATATTTATTTATAAATTTGACGTAGTGCCCTCTTATTATGACGGTTAGTTATCACCCACTATTTTTTAAATGACCCATATCTTATCTCTGAATAATGATTTTTTTTTTTGACCAAGTAAAAATAGACATGTAAGCATATAAAATTATATGTAATTGTTTTAAAGATATTTTGAAACATAAAGAAATGTATTATTCAAATATATATTTTTTTAAAATCTTGCATAAGTATGTATATGGATCCACTCAATTTAATAAATATTTATTTTTACAACTATAATTAACTTAATTTATATATATATATTTATTTATAAAAAAAAATACTGGTTATTACAATCTATATCCTCGTTTATGACAAAATGTGGGAGAAACTTCTTCCACAAATTCAGAGACAAAGTGAAGAAATAGAAAGAGGTCTTAAGTGCTTTGACAAACAGAATTGATGAGGTCGGTATTTAATAGTACTTTACTGAGAAAAGTAAGCTAAATGAAGTTATGTACCATGAAGAATTATATTGGCGTCAACGTGCAAAAGCTTTTTGGCTTACAGAGCGAAACAAATTCTAAGTTTTTTCATGCTGCAGCAACAAGAAGAAAGAAGATGAATAATATACATCTTTTAATTGATGAAGATGGTAACAGGGTGGATAATCAAAATGTTATGGGACAAATGGTGGTGGAGTACTTCAATAAAAAAATTCCAGGTAATCAACAAATTGAGACACATGAAGAGATGATTGTTGGAGGATTGATATCAAAAGAGCAAAATAAAATGTTAATATCAGATATCAAATTTGTTGAAAAACTTAGAGAAAAAAGAAGACACCTACATTTTTGAAGAGAACTTGTACTGCTATATTTCTTGTTTTCTTTTCCTCTCCTGTAAAACTCAAGTAAACTAGCCATTATATAGGCTTTACAAACATATTAAAACTAACTACTACTAAAACTAACCACTACTAATTAATGGGTAAATTACATGTCCATAATTTACTCCATAACTCCACTAGCCCACTACTAAACAATTCTAAAATAATATTTTTCTCTAATAATTAATCTATTGCTAAATATCAAATAATTAAATAAACAAATAATTAATAACTAAATTTAAGATTATTCCAACATTCACCCCCATAATCTTAAATTTACGAAGCACTTTCTCTTCGCCTGTGATGCACTTCTCACCACCATCAATTTTGATGCACTATCTCATCAAAAACACTTTGGAGCACTTTCTCTCCAAAAACACTTTGGAGCACTTTCTCTCCACAACTCTAAAGGAGTGGTTCTCCCTCGATCAATTGTGTCATCCTTTCTTCATCATTCTGAAATCTACAATTCTTTGCCAGATGCCCATATTTTTTGCATTTGTAGCATTGTGGATTTCCTTTGTACCAACAATCTTTTTCTTCATGTCCCATCTTATGACAATGGTTGCATTGAACTTTGTTACCTGTGCCTTTTGAGGATGAACCTTTAGCTAATAGCAGTCCCTCATTTTTTCCTCCAATTTCTTCCTCCCTCATTGATCTCTTGCTTTTCTTTTCTTTTCCACCTATCATTTCATCTTGATACTTCACTAAATATATATGGAGAAATTTTTAATGTCATTTGAAATCACACATAAATACTTAATATATATATATATAAATGTATGTATTTTTATAAAAGTCTCACAAGCCCTAGAACATATAGCTCTGATGCCATGTTGAAAAACTTAGAGAAAAAAGAAGACACCTACATTTTGCAGAGAACTTGTACTGCTATATTTCTTGTTTTCTTTTCCTCTCCTGTAAAACTCAAGTAAACTAGCCATTATATAGGCTTTACAAACATATTAAAACTAACTACTACTAAAACTAACCACTACTAATTAATGGGTAAATTACATGTCCATAATTTACTCCATAACTCCACTAGCCCACTACTAAACAATTCTAAAATAATATTTTTCTCTAATAATTAATCTATTGCTAAATATCAAATAATTAAATAAACAAATAATTAATAACTAAATTTAAGATTATTCCAACAAAATTTGAGGAGTTTTCAAAAGTTATCAAGCGAATGCATCCGGATAAAGCTGCAGGTTCGGATGGTTTTAGCCCTGTTTTTTTCCAACATTTTTGGGAGATGCTTGGCCCTGAAATATTTAAATGTTGTAGTGATTCACTCAGAGAATTGTCATTTCCGGTTAACCTGGATGATACGATCCTAGTGTTAATTCCAAAAAAGGACAATGTGAAAAAAATAGCAGACCTCGGACCCATTGCATTATGCAATGTTCTATACAAAATTTTAGCGAAGGTGCTTGCTAACAGGTTAAAGGAGATATTGCCGGGATTAATTTTTGAAAATCAATCAGTTTTTGTCCCACGTAGAATAATCTTTGATAATGTATTAGTTGTATTTGAGCTACTGCATTTTATGAAAAAGAAGAATAGAGGTTCAGACGGAGAAGTGGCGTTGAAACTTGATATTTCGAAGGCTTTTGATAGAGTGAGCCGGAACTACCAGCAAAAACGAATGAAAATAATGGGATGTACGGATAAATGGACAAAATGGGTTATGTTATGTATAACTCATGTAAACTACATGATAAACTTCAATGGTAGACAAGTGGGGCCAATCACTTTGAGTTGATGTATTAGGCAGGGAGACCCATTGTCTCCCTACGTGTTCCTATTTTGTTTGGAGGGACTGTCTCATTCAATCACCAAAGCTGCAGAGGAAGGAGAAATATCAGGATACCAAAAAATCACGAATGCTTCAAGTGTAACACACCTCCTGTTTGCGGATGATAATCTACTTTCTTCAAAGCCAAGGAAGCATAAGCATCATCTATAAAAAAGCTATTAAACATATATGAGACAGATTCTGGCCAAGCAGTAAACTACCAAAAATCAGGGATTTTCGTCAGTGCAAATGTGAGGATGGATAAACAGCATGAAATGAAAGGAATACTGAAGGTTAGTAATGATATGAAAGATAGCAAATATCTAGGTTTGCCATTATTTGTTGGTAAATCAAAGAAATTTGTATTCAATTATGTGAAAGAAAGAATCTGGAGGAAAGTGCAAGACTGTAATCATAAAAACTTATCAAAAGACACTTTCTCTTTTGGCATGGTGATTAGAGATGATCAGGACAAATTTGTGAAAGGGAAAATATGCGCTTTTCTGGCAGTCATGGAGGCTGAAGTTCGTGAAGTCCAAGCAGCAATCTTCCGGGTAGAAGAGCCGAGACTAACGGAGTGTCTATTGATAGTGATGTTGCTCTTGTCGTGAATTCTATCCATGGTCATGTGGAATACTATCTTGAAATTGGACACATCATCGAATTCTGCAGACATAAGTTTAGATATAGACCTCATTTTAATCTTTGTCATGTTAAAAAGCAAATCAACCAAGCTGCTCACCTTTTGGCTAGATTACCATGAGTGGTTGATTACTATAATATTTTTGAGTCTCCTCCAAGTATTTTTTTGGAGACGCTGTACTCTGATTATTTAGTTTAATGATATTATCTCCTATTTTTCAAAAAAAAATGGGGATGATAGTCGTAGTTTTACATAGAAAGATTTTGAAATCACTTAAAGAATCGGATTTTGTAATTAGGGAGGGGAAATTAATTCGATCTGACCGCTACTCGAGCTGAAATTTGAGATTTTTGATATAACGAACCCGAAATTCTGAATTTGAATTTAAATTTGAATTTCAACGACCGAACAGATACTCGATCCGAAATCTACAACCCAATTCAAACCCGATGCAACTTGATAAAAATCCTATATTTATAATATAAATAGTATACAATATTTGCATATTATATTTTATATATTATATATTTTATTTTAGATATAAGAAATATAATTTAGATATTTTTATTTTATTATTTGAGTGGTAATAAATTAGTGTCAAGATTGTCAACACTTATTTATTAGATTATAACTCTTTTTTAAATCTCAACTTTTATTATTTAATATGCACTTTTTATATATACTAGCTTTAACCACGTGTGATCCACGCGTTTTCGTAAATATTTAAATATTTTTAGAATTTTATTTACCCAATCATATAATAAATTTTAACTTAATATATTTATATAAATATATAATAATTAATAAAACTAGTAAAACTAGTAAAATAATTAGCAAGAAACTGTATTTGTAATTTAGTGGGATAATTTGTGATCGTAGTTTTGAATGTTTATAATGATTTAGCAATTTAGTAGAAATATAATTTACATATTTTTATTTTATTATTTGAGTAGTAATAGATTAGTGTTAAGATTACCAACATTTATTTATTGAATTATAACTCTTTTTTTAATCTCAACTTTTATTATTTAGGATGTACTTTATATATATATATAGGGGGCTACTTCAATAGAAACCAATTTAGAATAAAAACTAGAAATCAAATAATTTTTTTTTAAAATTAATTCAAAATATAAGACATATGGTATGCAAATTGATCGTTGAGAGATGTAGAAAAATACAGTGAAATCGGATTTAAAAAAGAACTTACGGTTTGACGGGAAAAATTATATTAAAACCGGAGAGAAAAAGTTGAAATTGGGTGTTGAAGGGTGTAGAGTAGTTGGGTGGGGTGACCATTAGATTAGGTAGATTTAATGGCTAGATTGGTTCCCAGTTCCAATTTTAATTTTAGTTGGTATTTGATCATTCCCCTATATATATTTACAAAAAAAAAAATTATTTGCGATAGAATACTGAATAATATCTTAAATTTTACTACATCGCGTAAACTTGTGCTATATAATGCTTTTATTTACATAATAATTTATTTATTTTAATTTTAGTTATTACACAAATGTCATTAATGATGTTTATATATATCAATGATATTAAATTTACCTATATTATTCGTAATTTTGGATACCTGATCCAATTCGAAATTTGATGAATTTGAATTTGAATAATCCGAAAATATTTAAATTTAAATTCTACGATATCCCATCGAGTAGCTGGAAATTACTAGCTCCTAAATTCATTCAATGGAAAACTTCATCAAAACAATACGATATGAGTAAAAAAATCTTATCTTAAACCTAATAGATAGAATATTATATGCCAGAAGTTATAGCCTGTGGAATAACGAAACATCCTAAAAACGTATACAGATTAACTGAGTCTTCATCTTGAGATGGGGAGAGAAATCACATCACTAAAATTGATTCAAAATGTTTCCGTCATAATCTCGAAGAATTAAGAGAGATCTAGGCTCAAAAGTCAAAAGCACTCAATATAAACATTTACATCATATTACACTGATTTACAAAGAAACAAACAAAAGACAATCTTCCAAGATCTGCTCCCGCATTACGGTTTTTCGAACTTTCATGTGCGAACCAAAGACTTAACTATAGTAAAGAAACAAAATCTTCAAAAAAAACATAGTAGTAAATAGGAGTATGATCTATAAAGTTTAAATATGAAATATAAATGTCCGGGGAAAATAATATTTGGATATGAATTCGATGTAATTTGGTATTAAAAATTAGCTGATTACAAGGTATTCTATTCAAAAGTTGCCTCAGCGGGATTCGAGCCGGATTTGCCGTTTGAGCGTTAATCCTCCACTTGAAATATGCAAATGTGTGTTTTATTTTCACTTTAAATAAGCAAGGGTATTATTTATATTTAGTAATTTTTTTCTGAAAGTTTCAGAGATGATCTTCCACATGCAAAGATTATTGATTTACTTTGGAGTGCTACTGCGGCAACAGCAATAAACTTATTATGAATAAGATAATAGTTTTCCAACATAATGATGTGGGACGTGAATAATAAACAAAATACAGGGGTAATTGCTAATAAGAAACAGCTTGTATTCAACGCACTGGTTACTCTGGAAAAAACTTTATACACATTGTAGTTGTAGTTTAAGGGTGTACAGATGAACCGTTCAACCGCTCGCAACCGACCGCATTTTGCGGTTAATCGCGAAACGCGGGTTGGTTGTAAATTTAAATTTTAAAATTGTTCATTCGCGGTTTGGATGCGGTTTTAAATTCTTGAAAATCGCAAAATCGCAACCGCAAATCGCAACATATATTTATAATAAAATATATTTTCAAAAATATAGTTGATATCATATAAATTAATAAGTATACATATTTATTAACTAATCTTAGGTTAATGTTAGGACTTCGTTCGTAGAATTCACAATTATTATAAGATATATAACCAAACATATGGAAAATGTAATCAAACATGTAATTTTTTTAAGCTTTTCCTTTTTCTTTTCTCTCGCCTCCATATTTTTGTATGTTTTTAATATTCTTGCTCCATACGTAACATTAGTTTGTATTTTATTTTTGAATGTAAATTTATTACGTAACTTAAACTTGAATTTATTAATATTCCGAATTTATTTTTTTACAAATTATTAATTATTTTAAAATAAGTGGTTGAACCGCAAACCGATCCGCAATAACCGTAAATTCGCAACCGCAATTGACGCGATTAACCGCAAATGCGGTTGCGGATGACACTTTTCTAAAACCGCTCTTCGCGGTTTGGTTCGAATTTTACCCCACAACCGATCTGATCCGAACCGCGTACACCCACAATGCTTCACATTCCATTGATCCAGCAAACTTGTAAGAAAACCTGTAACCTCAGCCAAATAGACACCATTTCAATTTCAAGAAAAAATCCATGGAAGAGAAAATAATTTGCACCTTTGAAAGGACTTAATCAATGATACTATCATGACTTGTGCACAAGAAGTTCTCTTCGAGAGAATTTAAGGCCAAACGTGATCGATTAATGTGCCGTTAGTACTAAGTAGCCAGGAGACGTGGAGTTAACAAACAAATGTGTCACAATTTTTTACAAGAAGCATGGCAAGACGTAACAACAAACAAGTACTCCCTCCGTCCCATCAGGATGTTTACATCTCTGGTGGGCACGGAGACCAATATATATATATAAGTAGGTAAAGTAATGAAAAATGATAAAAAGTGGTTAAAGTAGTGGGACCTATTAATATTTAATAATAGATTTGAGAGAGTGGAGGAAATTAGTGGGTGTAATAGTGTTTTATATTATTAAAAGTTTACTATTTTTGGAATGTAAAAAAATGGATGGGACGGCCCAAAATAGCAACCGTAAAGAAATGGATGGGACAGAGGGAGTTATTTTATTTGGTAAACCAAAACAATATGATCAGTCAAGTTTATATAAGTTGCAAATGCCAAGGGAAATAATTTTTAATATCAATTCAGATGTAATTAGGTTTTAAGATCGGCAGATCACTAGGTATTAAAAAAATTGCTGCAGCCAGGATTCGAACCCGGATTTGCCATTTCAGAGTTGATGCTCCACTTTATATAAGCGTGTGTTTTATTTCCACTTGTAAATTTGCAAGGATATGTTTTTATATCGATTCTTTTGATAGTTTTAGCGATGATCTTCCACATCCAAAGGTTATTGAATTACAGCCGAGTGCTACTGTGGAAGTATAGGTGTTATATAGATCATTGTATATAAACACGATAATAATTTTCCAACATAATGTGGGTAGCGAAAAATGAACAAAAAATAAGATAATTGCTCGAGAAAACTGTTGGTATTTAGTGTACGGCTTGCTTCAAAAAAGAACCATAAAAGATTGGAATATATTTAAGAGTATTCCAATTCTTTAATTTTAATGACTTTGAAGATTTGATAGCATTTGATACTATCTACAAGACAACTATGTTTAATTTGCCACATAACTTATGTGAACAAGGTATTATTTTTATGAATTGAGACAAACAAAACTAAGTTGGTGAATTACAAGCATCAGAGGCAACAAGAGATACTCATTTCAATATAAGCACATATATTGATTGTGATGTCAACATGTCTTACCAGAACCAAATCACTGTGTTATCCCGAGGAGAGTTACAACTAAGAGTAGCGGGACTCGGGAGACGAGTGCGTTTACAGGACTGTTTATGATTGAACTCCTTTAACCAAAATAGCGTAGGGACACTAATTCCTACCCTTAACCCTGCTACATTACCGAACCTACCTAGGTCAGAGAGGCTTCATGACCTACCTTACTAAGATCACTTGATGCCTAGACTTTCTTTTAAGGTTCCACAAAAATAAACTAAAAAAGCAAAAGGGCGGGGGTGGATTGAGTGGCAAACCTAACTGGAAGGATTTAAGGCACAAGAGCCAAATGTACAACCAGTTAAAAGGGGATCATTAGGTCCACAATAGCAAAGTGAGGGGCACATGAACTGCTGCACAGGGAGAGTCACTTGTTGGTAATTTTCAACTCCATTCAGCTGGAGATATTCTCGGGGTGTCATGTTCCCACACACTCCCTTGGTTCATCAGGGTGTCGTGTCTGGATAAAGGGTGGACTAGTAATTAATAAAACTAAGGTTTTCTATTGTGTATAATAAGTACACAGCTAGTGAAGCAGGGGTTTATGTCATTATGTGAACCAACAGTATACCTACTAAACAGCTACATAAGCAAGATCGATTGACGAAGATAAAGGTATACGTTCACTTCTTCTATATGAACTTGACATACAAATTTCAAAAGTAAGTTTAGCATAAGTTTAGTTGCATTGTAGCAGTTTTTTGCATCCTCTAGGCTCTAGCACTGCCCTCCTTTCATGCCGATTAGGACCACAATTATTCTTTTCCCAGAGCTCGTATTTTTTATTATTTCACAGATTGTTGAAATAGCTGCTTCAATTCGACCAATGTAAGCAGAAGGTAATAGAGCTTGAGATAATGGAGAGGCAGGAGCTAAAAGAATTCTACTACTCTCTCAAGCCTTGGAAAAGAGAAACTTAGGGACGTTAAGTTTTAGTTAGTAAGGCTTGCTTCCTGCAATAAAAAATAAAAAGTCTTGACTAATGTAAAAAATAATACTAAACTAATTAAAACTCCGTATAAAATTGGGGGAACATATATAATTGTAATATTGGAAAACATCTAATGACTACTAGGCTAGGAAGTACCGACACTCCAAAAATGATGCCATATGCGTGTTGGACACGGCGACACGGCACCGACACAGCTGAGTACGACGCGACCGACACGGGTTCGACACGCGACCGACACGGGTTCGTCACGCGACCGACACGGGTTCGACACGCGACCCATATAAAAAAGCCCAAAATCATCTTAAAAAAGCCCAAAATCATTTTATAAAAGCCCAAACCATCTTATATTAACCCTAATTTTGTGTATATCTGTCTTTTATAACCTCCACTCTTCATCTTTTATAACCCTATATATATATATAATCAAATATATACATCAATCTATATATATAACACATATAAAAAAAATTATAATTTTATAACTTTTTTTGCCGTGTCCTGGATACAGGACTTTGATAATTGACGGATCCCCGTGTCCAGTGTCCCGTGTCGTCGTATGCTTCCTAGCTACTAGGTATAACAAACAAACAAACAATAAAAAATTGAAAAAAAAAATACTAAACTAGTAAAACTCCATATAATAATAAATTGGGGGGAAATGTAAAAATAGAATGGAAAAGGCAAAAAAGGTGGAGGTATTGCCGAACCTGGCTGGCAGGATTTTAGGCACAAGAGCCACCCTTCAACCAGTCGAAAGGGGATGAATAGGTCCCCAATAGCAGCGGGGGCCACATGAACGGATTCATCGGTTTAATCACCTGTTCATACAATTTAACTCCATGTAACCGGAGGCAAGGTTAGGGTCACCTGGGCCATCCACGTGTTCCACTACCCCTTACCCACACTCCCTCAATTTAATATAACTAGCATTACTTAATATATACATAATTAAATTTACCAATTTTGAAGATGTGGGACAACATATTAAGCTTTAATTTATTACATTATAATACAATTAACCCTGGCATATAATCATCGCTCCCTCATATCTATATTCATAAATACAAATTGTTGCAGAATTTAATAAAATTAGCTAATTTACAAGGTAATAAAAAAATTGCCGCAGCCGGGATTCGAACCTGGATTAGCCGTTTCAGAGTTGATCCTCCCACCAGTGTGTAATTTATATCCACTTGTAAATTCTCAAGGGTATTATTTATTTAGTTCCAGCGATGAGCAAGGGTTATTAAGTCAACAGTGAGTGCTACTGCGGCAATATATATTATACATATTACTGTATATAAAGAAGTTAATAGTTTTTTAACATAATGATGTGGGACGTAAAAAATAAGATAATTGTTTAAATAAATATAAGGACAGGCGTGAATTATGAATAATAAATAAGATGATCTTTGATAAGAAACGGTCAAGTACACGCTCAGGAAGATAGGGACTGGTAATTTATAGATTAAACATATAAAATCCAATCGAATGAAATCACATAACAGTGGGAGAGACATAAGCAGATGCAGAGGGAGAATCACATGTTCTAAACAAATTAAAATTCCAAAAATCTTTATATATATGATGCAGGAAACAGATAGATAAAGTCAGAATCCACATACTTGACACCGGAGGTCTGAAACTGCAGGCTGAAGAGAGAAGAGAAGAAATTGATCAGAGGCAGGTTCTTGCAGTGCATGGCTGTTTCCTTCTCGTGGCCACCGCCATACAATGACGAAAAATAAAAGGTATTGAAGCTTATAATAAAGAGTGACGAGAATGGAAGCTGATCGGCAACTGATGTATTTTCCACCTCCTGATTTGAAATCTTTCCGAAGTAGTTGATAATTTATTTTCCCCTGCGCCTGCGAACAAAAATGAATAAAATTTTAATATCTCCAAGTATGCTAAGATTGATAATTTTATGAATTGAAAAATATCTTATTTCATCAAATACTTTTTGCCCCAAGTCCAACTACTAAAATTGCCAGTTTATACACTGTATTACACCCCTGGTCCCTGGGGAGGTACAAACAAGAGCAGCAAGAGACACAAAGCCAAATCAGCAAAATAATTCTCACCAAAGTAAAATTGATGCAAATTTTAGAGCATTTAACCAAGCAAATGAAACAAAAAAAAACACCACAGAGAAAGAACAAACCGCGCCTTATGTCTGACATGTGCATCACTGCCTGTAGCATTTTAACTAGGTTTATTTATTTCATTATATTTTAAATTGCTATGTAGGAAAACATCTAATGACTATTAGGTCTAACAAACAAAACAATAAAATTGAAAAGCAATTAAAACTCCGTATAAATTTGGGGGGAAATAGGATGGAAAACGCAAAAAAAGGTGGAGGGAGTGCCGAACCTGGCTGGCAGGATTTAAGGCACAAGAGCCAACCCTTCAACCAGTCGAAAGGGGATGAATAGGTCCACAATAGCAGCGGGGGCACATAAACGGATTCATCGGTTTAATCACCTGTTCATACAATTTAACTCCTCCATGTAACCTGAGGCAAGGTTAGGGTCACCTGGGTCATCACGTGTTCCGCTACCCCTTACCCACACTCCCTCAATTTAATATAACTAGCATTACTTAATATATACATAATTAAATTTACCAATTTTGAAAATGTGGGACAACATATTAAGCTTTAATTTATTACATTATAATACAATTAACCCTGGCATATAATCATCGCTCCCTCATATCTATATTCATAAATACAAATTGTTGTAGAATTTAATAAAATTAGTTGATTACAAGGTAATAAAAAATTTGCCGCGGCCGGCATTCGAACCCGGATTAGCCGTTTCGTCGTTGATCCTCCCACAAGTGTGTAATTTATATCCACTTGTAAATTCGCAAGGGTATATTTATTTAGTTTCAGCGATGATCTTCCACATGCAAGGGTTATTAAGTCAACAGTGAGTGCTACTGCGGCAATATATATTATACATATCACTGTATATAAATAAGTCAATAGTTTTTTAACAAAATGATGTGGGACGTAAAATATAAGATAATTGTTTATAAATATAAGGACAGGCGTGAATTATGAACAAAAAATAAGATGATCTTTAATAAGAAACGGTCAAGTACATGCTCAGGAAGATAGGGGCTGGTAATTTATAGATTAAACATATAAAATCCAATCGAATGAGATCACATAACAGTGGGAGAGACATAAGCAGATGCAGAGGGAGGATCACATGTTCTAAGCAAATTAAAATTCCAAAAATCTTTATATGTATGATGCAGGAAACAGAAAGATAAAGTCAGAATCCACATACTTGACACCGGAGGTCTGAATCTGCAGGCTGAAGAGAGAAGGGAAGAAATCGATCACAGAGGCAGGTTCTTGCAGTGCATGGGCTGTTTCCTTCTCATGGCCACCGCCAAACAATGACAAAAAATAAGAGGTTTCGAAGCTTGTTATACAGTGACGAGGCTGGAAGCTGATCGGCAACTGACGTGTTTTCCTGCCTCCTGATTTAAAATCCTTCCAGAGTACTTGATAATTTATTTTCTCCTCCGCCTGCGAACAAGAATGAAGAACAATTTAAGATCTCCAAGTATGCTAAGATTGCTAATTTTATGAATTGTAAAATATCTTATTTCATCAAATACTTTTTGCCCCAAGTCCAACTACTAAAATTGACAGTTTAACATATTAATTTTATAAGAACTAGTTAAAGATAAAGAACAGATAGAAAAATCTAATTCAAATGAGTCTTTACGGTACTTCCAATTGGGGACAATTCTTGCAAAAACAACCAAGAAAAACTAATCATGACCATTGTGCATCTCCATACCCATTTAGACAAAATGATAACGATGTATATCTCAAGCCCAATCCTTCGGTTCTCAAACAACCACATTTTCGTTCTTTATCTCTAAAGCATTCACACGGAGTAAACAACAGATGCCTAAATTGAAATAGTAGTCCTTGATACCCGCAATAACCTTGACCAATAACACTATCAGGAAAAAAAATTCGCCAGATCCACTCTAAGTTTATACATATTAATATATTAGTTTTATATGAACTAGTGAAACATAAAGAATAAATAGAAAAATCTAAGTTAAATTAAACCTTACAATACTTCCAATTGGCATATTGTCATTATGTAATGTGAACATGTCTACCAGAACCAATTTACTATGTTGACCCTGGTCCCTGGGGAGGTACAAATATGAGCAGCAGGAGACACAAAGCAAAATCAATAAAATAATTCTCACCAAAGTAAAATTGATGCAAATTTAAGAGCATTTAACCAAGCAAATGTAACAAAAAAACACCACAGAGTAAGAACAAACCGCGCCTTCTGTCTGACATGTGCATCACTGCCTGTAACATTTTAACTAGGTTTATTTATTTCATTTAATTTTAAATTGCTACGTCGGAAAACATCTAATGACTATTACGTATAACAAACAAAACAATAAAATTGAAAAACTATTAAAACTCCGTATAAATTTGGGGGGAAATAGAATGGAAAACGCAAAAAAGGTGGAGGGAGTGCCGAACCTGGCTGGCAGGATTTAAGGCACAAGAGCCAACCCGTCAACCAGTGCCATCACGTGTTCTGCTACCCCTTACCCGCACTCCCTCAATTTAATAAAACTAGCTTTACTTAATATATACATAATTAAATTTACCAATTTTGAAGATGTGGGACATCATATTAAGCTTTAATTTATTACATTATAATACAATTAACCCTGGCATATAATCATCGCTCCCCCATATCTATATTCATAAATACAAATTGTTGCAGAATTTAATAAAATTAGCTGATTACTGAGTAATAAAAAAATTGCCGCAGCCGGGATTCGAACCCGGATTAGCCGTTTCAGCGTTGATCCTCCCACAAGTGTGTAATTTATATCCACTTGTATATTCGCAAGGGTATATTTATTTAGTTTCAGCGATGATCTTCCACATGCAGAGGTTATTAAGTCAACAGTGAGTGCTACTGCGGCAATATATATTATACACAGCACTGTATATATATAAGTTAATAATTTTTAACATAATGATGTGGGACATAAAAAATAAGATAATTGTTTATAAATATAAGGACAGGCGTGAATTATGAACAAAAAATAAGATGATCTTTAATAAGAAACGGTCAAGTACACGCTCAGGAAGATAAGGACTGGTAATTTATAGATTAAACATATAAGATCCAATCCAATGAGATCACATTACAGTGGGAGAGACATGAGCAGATGCAGAGGAAGAATCACATGTTCTAAACAAATTAAAATTCCTAAAAACATTATATATATGATGCAGGAAACAGAGAGATAGAGTCAGAATCCACATACTTGACACCAGAGATCTAAATCTGCAGGCTGAAGAGAGAAGAGAAGAAATAGATCACAGAGGCACGTTCTTGGAGTGCATGAGCTAATTCCTTCTCGTGGCCACCGCCAAACAATGAGGTTTCGAAGCTTGTTATACAGTGACGAGACAGGAAGCTGATCGGCATGTGACAAAACGCCACAGAGAAAGAACAAACCGCGCCTTATGTCTGACATGTGACATCACTGCCTGTAGCATTTTAACTACTGCCTGTAGCATTTTGACGAGGATTATTTATTTCATTTTATTTTAAATTGTAATGTCGGAAAATATCTAATGACTACTAGGTATAACAAACAAACAATAAAATTGAAAAAAATAATACTAAACTAGTTAAAACTCCGTATAAAGTTCCCTCCCTTTATGCTTATTAGGACCACAATTATACTTTATCCAAAGCTCATATTTTTAAATATTCCACACACTATGGAAGAGCTGCTTCAATTCAACCAATATAAGCAGCAGCTAATAGAGTTTGATGATGGAGAGGTAGGAGCTAAAAGAATTCTACTATTCGTCTCTCAAGCCTGGGAAAAGCAACTTACGGATTTTAAACTTCAAAAAAGCCTCTTATGTAAAAAATAATACTAAACTGATTAAAACTCCATATAAAATTGGGGGAACATGTAAAAATAGAATGGGAAAGGCAAAAAAGGTGGAGGGAGTGCCGAACCTGGCTGGCAGGATTTAAGGCACAAGAGCCAACCGTTCAGACCAGTCGAAAGGGGATGAATAGGTCCACAATAGCAGCGGAGGGTCACATGAATGGGTGCACGGAGCGAATCACCCTGTATACATAATTTAACTCCATGTAACCGGAGCAAGGTTAAGGGTCGCCCGGGCCATCAAGTGTTCCGCTGCCCCTTCCCCACACTCCCTCAATTATTATAATTAACAGAATTCAATATAAATACTTTTTAGTTTATCAATTATCACGATGCGGGACGGACTTTTAATTGATTTAGGCTTTTAATTGTACACACACAACAATAAAAATATCCACACAAAAAACATGTAAACTCTATGATATAATCGTTAATAAAATACAATCCAACACCAATTAAAAAAAATAAACGATTAATTATGCATAAAATTATGGTATAATACCACAAAGATGATGTATAAGAATATACATACTTGATATCAGAGATAGAATATCTGCTCTTTCCCGATGTCAGAAGCTTTTGATAATAGTCTCAAAAAATTCCGGTGGCGTTTAAAGCATTTTCCGGCCGCCGATTAAGAAGAACTTGCCGGAGATGAGGGAGGCTATCATTTAATACTAAGCTAATTAAAACTCCGTGTAAAATTGGGGTATATAATTGTAATGTCTGAAACCATCTAGTGACTACTATGTATAACAAACAAACAATAAAATTGATAAAAATAATACTAAGCTAATTACAACTCCGTATAAAATTGGGGGAACACCTAAAAATAGAATGGAAAAGGCAAAAAAGGTGGAGGGAGTGCCGAACCTGGCTGGCAGGATTTAAGGCACAAGAGCCAACCGTTCAGACCAGTCGAAAGGGGATGAATAGGTCCACAATAGCAGCGGAGGGCCACCTGAACGGGTGCACCGAGCGAATCACCCTGTATACATAATTTAACTCCATGTAACCGGAGCAAGGTTAGGGGTCGCCCGGGCCATCAAGTGTTCCGCTGCCCCTTCCCCACACTCCCTCAATTAGTATAATTAACAGAATTCAATATAAACACTTTTTAGTTTATCAATTATCACGATGCGGGACGGACTTTTAATTGATTTAGGCTTTTAATTTTACACACACACAACAAAAATTAACTTATAGACTCTACTATATCATCGTTAATACAAATAATACAATCCAACACCAATTAAAAAATAAACAATTAATAATGTGAATAATTAGGGTATTACAAGGACGATGTATGAGGAATTGAAGATATACATACTTGAATCGGAGATGTATGTCCTCCAGACAAGATTCCGACAGCATTTGTAGCATTTTCCGGCGGCTGAATAAACAAATCGAAGAATAGAATAGAATGAAGGGCATTTTATGTTCTGAAGGCTTTCATACTGGGGCAACTATTCAAAAGCAGTAAAGTCGTGTGTTTTGTTCATCTGCTTGTTGGGCTTCATTTTGCCATTTTGGCCCGGTTTTATTTTTTGTTAAGGTTTGTATTTCATTTAAAAAACATTATACAAAAAGCCTTTAGAACATATCTATATATGATAATAATAACAAGTTTGGACAAGTTTTATAATAATTACAAATTTTATAATAATTATAGGGTAATCAAAAATATAAGATATATCTATATATTTATGATAAATGTGTTAATGTTAAATTAGTTATATAATCGGTATCTTAACATGATAATGTTTTGTAATATTAATCATTCTTTTTATTTAATTGTTCTTTTAAACATGAAATTTCGATATTTATTATACTGACATGAGTTTAATTTTTTTTATAGTCTGAATATAATAATTCAATATGAAAGATGACCGATAAATTATATGTATATATATTGTTAGATGTAGACCTGACAACACTGGTATACGACACTTGAACACGGTACCAAACGACACGAATAATTAGTGTTTGGATTTGAAAATTTGGTACACGAATATGAAAGTACAAGATCACGAAAAAATATGAATGTAATTAGTGTCGGGTTTGGGTTTCCAATATATGTACATAACACGGAATGAAAGTACACAAAATAAATTAATTAATTAATTTTTAAAAATATTATATATATATATATATACTAAACACCATGTGTGAATTTTACCTATTCTAAATAATATATATAATTGTAAATACTAAAATATATTTTATTGTTCCTTGACTACGTGAGTGAGCACTTCACCATCTAATTATCTATTGCAGTTTTTACTAATTAATTTTTTGTCGTATATAATCTGTGTACTTTACTGTACTAAAATGGTTAAATGCGAATATATTAGTTCTGAGTTAGTGTCACCAAATTGGTACATGAATCCAAATTGGTACACGAAAATATACGGAACGTTTGTACACGACGCATAACGTTGTCAGGTCTAGTTACATGCATGCATATTATCTATTTTATAATTTAATTTTCAGTATATGCAAATCATTATTATATATATGACTCTTCATATTTATTTGTATGTGTATCCTGAAAATGTCATTTTAAATTCATTAACAAATTTCTTCAAATACGATTAACAATCGTTTTAAAATCTGGGAAATATTGTGCAATTATTTTATCAATAAATAATTATTATTTGATTATTATGTGAATTCTGGTCAATTATCCGGTGATTGCTATTGATATTTGGGTGTTTATATGTGATAAAGTGTAAGTACTTTGATTTGTAATAAGTCCAAAATAAAGTATAGATAATTATAAAATTACTTTATAAAACCGAGAATCGTTCAACTTCAATTGTTTTTGCGTTTTTACAAATCGAAACTCTTCGAAAAACTCCTTCCTAACCCAATCTGATAATTCCGGACATTTTCCGTGTTTTAACTTTTTCGATCCGGGTTACGGTTTGACCTGTGCGCATCCCGGCGCAAAATTATCGATACGATAATCATTTTTATAGATCAACAAAATCCGCATTCTTGAAAGACGGGATATTATTACATTATTTTCGTATAAAGTGTTTTATGAGAAGTCCGGTTTTGATAATTATCCAAAGCAGGTATCAAATTGGATCATTTTTGTAGTTACTTAGCGGCTAAATAACCTATTTTTCGACCCAATACGATCCAACGGGTATTTTTATTTTTATTTTTTTATATATATATAAAACTGTGGGATTATCATATATTCAATGTTTCTGCATTTTTGGATTATTCGTAATTTTTGGGAATTTTTGACATAATTTCGTATTTATTGGATTAAAAATTATTACCCGTTAATTATTAATTTTGGGCTAATTATTTTTATTAAATGATATAATTAGGCTCTAAGTAATTTTGGTGGTATTATTACTATAAATACCATTTATTTATTATTTTATTATATAAAAATCTGAAAAATAAATAAAAATATGAAAATTTTTTGAAAATTTGTTCTTGGTGTTCTTGAGGATCAATTGATCATTTGAAGATGATGTGGATCTCGGAAATCAAAGTATGAGTAACGGTTGTGAAGCCCTTGATCTGTTCTATCCATTTCAATCATCAAAATCATCTAACAATAGGTAATTTTTAATTCGAAGTTCTAGAGTTCATGGGTCGAATTGGGTTTTTTTTTATTCTGTAATTATTTGTTTATTTTGATGATTGGAATAGTTTACTCAGATGATTTACAATTGATTCGTATATTTAAATGCATCAAATGGTACCCAGAAGTTATGAATCAAGTTCTTGGGTTTTGTTTAAATTTTGATTCGATTTTCTGTTCTTCTTGTTAATTAGATGATAATATGACCATAGGGGTTTGATTATATCTACTGTAAGCTTTGTTTTAAAGTATTAATCGTTGAATTTGGTCTAAAAACGCGGAAATTCGAAGTTTGGCTGGAGCTCTCGTCGGCGTTACCTTGATTTTTTACGACGATGATTATAGGCGGACTGGTGGTGATTGTTAAGGTCCATTTCATGTTCCTGGTGCGATTTAGAGCATGAACGTACAGAAAATCGGGTCGAATAGTGCACCGTGGCTGCAGAACGGGGCCACCGGAGTTATTTGGAGGTCACCGGATTTTGATCGGATTCCGGGAACCCTGATTCCGGCGACCGGACGTCCAACTCGGTTTGCTGTTCTTCATGAACCGTTCCTGGCCCGTTTTACAACCCATCTTCGGTCCATTTTTCCCCTAAATCATTTTCCAAAAACTATTTCTGTAAATTTCTTTTAAAAATTAATTCAAAATTCATTTTTAGAATTTCAAAAATTACTTTTAAATTTCAAAAATGATTTAGTTAATTATTTTAAATAATTAACTAAATTATTTTAATTTCAAAAATTTATTTTATTTTATTATTTTCAAAAATCTAAATTTGATTTAATTATTTACAATTTATTTTAGTGAATTATTTATTGATTTAATTAATTGATTAATTCATTTAATCAAATAATTTTATTTGTAAATAGTTAAATAAATCTTATTATTTATAATTAAGCTAGATAATGATTTAAAATCATTTTGAGCTTTTAAAAATTATATAAAGGTATTTTAAAATTCAATTAATACTATTATTAATTGAATTATTCTTATTTTATTCATAATAAATAGACGTTCGTCCGTTTAATACGAAACGAATGCCTCTTGTCTCAGAAAAATATTCTGCTTTCAATAAAAATACTTTCGAAGCCAAAATTCTTTTGTATGGAAAGGTTATTTCTTTTGCGAATCGTTCTGAGTCAACTATTGTTCGATAAATACCCTTTTTGACCCGATTCCAATTCTAAAAGTACTAAGTCATATCTTTTGACGATTTGACTTATGTGTTACATGAATTATGTGTCTACGTGTTATGTGAATAACATGATTACGTGCTACGAGATCCACATGCTATTTGTTTACAGTTTAAATGCCATGATTGGGTATAAACGATCGGGTAGACGATACGGATAAACGTATAATAGACAATTATATATTGTCAAATAACTGAAGTGGTATCTTTTATGATAAATACACGTATTTCGAGGCGTTCAAAGCCAGACAGAGATAGATTTAAAAGTAAATCTTTTCTATACGAAATACATGAGACGAGTAAGTACAGAGATAAGATAAACATAGGATGGTAATTAACAAGAAGGGTCAGATAGCCTGTCGATGAAATCACAGATATATACCGGAACTGAGTGATATGGCGGATAGTTAAATATCAGAGGGCTATCAATTGAGGCAAGTATTCCTAAACCTTCTTCTGATATACTGCAAATACTTCATTCATATTCTAAGTTCAGAATAGTTAAATGTTTTTATATATCGCTGCAATTACTCTTATTTATGCAAGTACCTTTTTGATCTTGTTCCCTGATTATCGATTAATCTCTTGAGCAAATACCCATTATTTCGGGTTATTTGCGAACCCTGAATCGAGATAATTTAAAATCAAAGTGATTTGACATCAAAATACTCTACGGATTGGATGGTTACGATCAGGGCCAGGAATGAGCTGGACCCTAAGGGCCAGAGATGGATGGTCCCTTGATTATTAGGCCATAGTGCCTGGGTACCCTATATGTTGGTGGGTGTATGCAGTTGGGTATAGATCTGCGCTATATCATGACTGATTAGCAGGTTATAGTGTATATGTTGGTTTCTAGTGTCCATTCGAATTTATTATTGATCGTCATTAACGGCATTCCTTCTTGGAAAGTTTATGATTACAAAAATAAACAAAGATTTAATTCAAGAGATGAATCAGTGAAACGTTCACTATTTTTTTACAGAGAAATGTGATTTATGATTAAAAGCCAATGAGGGTCGATGTTTCATTTGCTTAACTGTTTTAAATAAATTCAGATGTTTTGAAATCATTTAAAAATTGTTTTCAGAAGTTATGATACTTGCTGGGCATTTTCGGCTCACTCTTGCTTTGCGAATTCTTATTTCTTTCAGTTTCAACTGAGGAGTAAAGTGAATAGCTCTTAGTAGACAGTAAAATTGAAGAAACCCTAGTTACGAGAAGCCGGAGTTGTCAGAGTGAATAAGACAAGGAAGTTAGTAAGGAGGTAATGAGATTGTAATTAATTGATATAGATTTGTAGAAGGTTAGATTCTTATTTCATACCATAACCGTTAAACGATCCGGAATTGAAGGGTCATTTGTATATTATTTTATATTATGTATTGTTTAGTGACACCCGATCTTGACCCCAGATTTGGAATGTTACAATCACTGTCATAATAAATTTGACATTTACGAAAACTCTAATTTGACTATTATTATTAATTTTGATCAAACAATGTTCTGATAATATTCTACGATACCATTACCATTAAAAATATTTTAAATTTTCGTGCACAAGTGCATTAACTCTAACAATGATTTTTTTCTTGAATATAATCGGTATAATGAATATATCCCCTCAAAATGATAAATTCTAAACATTGTGTTATCGATTTGTGTTAAAATTGTAATCTGACAAATATAATTAATGTAAAGTACTAAATTGTCAATATAAATAATTAAATTATAATGCTTATATATAATAAAGACTAGTACATGTATATTAAATTCAATTCAATTTTTATTAAAAAATTAAATAAAATTAATACATACGCACTAAATAAAATGTCATTAATATATAATAATGTACTTCTGGACTAGCCAACATTTCACAACATCTGCTTATTTTAGATATGAGCAATCAGGATTATCAAGCCATTCTGCTAACATACAATGAAGCAGTTGAAAAGCAGAAGCAGAAAATTGTTAATGAAGCTGAGCAAGATGGAAATGCAGATGCTTGGTTGTCTAAGGACTTTGTTTTGGAGATGGATCAGGTCTTGGCTAGATTTAGAGATGAATATGTCACTATTTTGGGGAGCAATGTCAAGGTCCTGACTCCTCAAGATGTCTATGATACAATCAATGAAGTATACAAAGCTCAACTCAAGGCTTTTCACCTATTTGGTAAAGCTTAGGAATTAAAGATGATTGGTCATGGGGACAAGATCAGAAAGCTGGTGAGAGAGAAGATGGATGGGATCATACCTTCTCAAGTCAAGATCATTCTAAATTTCAACATTTTGATGACCAAATGGCAAGATTTGATCTGACTTCTATTGAAAAAGATGTCAAGAATCTCAAACAGCCTTTCATTGCTCTGCATGAGGTGGTTCAACAACAAATAACAAGCTCAAATGACACAAAGCTCAAGTTGAATCAACTCCACCAAAGCAAATATAAGCCTTCTGTACGGCTCATTGAGGGTATCAAACAGGCTGTTCAAGACATCTTTGGTCCCTTTATTCCTTCAAGCTCTCAACAACCTGCCTCCACATCTACAAATCTCCAAATTTAAGCTCTTCAAGGCCAAGTTTCAACTTTGCAGTCCTCCAATGATCAACTCACAGCTCAAGTGTAAGCTCTCACCACACTAGTGCAGAGTCAACAGGCAGACATTCAAGCCATGATGGACTCCCACAAGCACTTACAAATACAATTTTTTGTTGCTTTGGGAGCCATCATGGGCAAGCTCAACATACTGTTGCCTGCACTTCCTGAGTCTGTGAGGCTATGTTAGGAATATGTGTATTAGTTTGATGATAAGTTAAATAAAACACTTAAGTAGAAATCTAGTGTTTGTAGCCTCAACGAATAAGACCATTTTGGCTATACGTTGAAGGAGCAGCTTTACTTAGAAATAAGTTTAGTATTGTAGCACATTTCATTCTCTGTATTTAAGTTGTAATTCTTAGATGTTGTGGGAAATTATCAGTCATGTTGGCCACTGGTGGATATGCAAATAGGAGGGCTAATTGTAAATATTTCATGCCTTGTAATTTTGTATAAGTGAAGTAGTATCAACTGATATTAAAGGCCTTCAACGGATGAGAAACAAAGCTTCAACGGATGTCTCTAAAGCTTCAACGGATAACATCCATCAACGGATGAGTGCTTCAATGGATAAAGCTTCAACTGCTAATGCATCAACGGATAAAGCTTCAATGGATAAAGCTTCAATGGATAAAGCATCAACGGATGAAAGCTTCAACATATGCTTAGTTCAAATAGCAGTTGATAGTGACAATTCATAAGCTGACAGAGGCACATGGGTTGACAGAGACAAACTGGAATGTGGCAGCCTCTAGGAGGAATCAAGAAAATGCAGCATTTCCATTCTGGTGCAAACAAGGAAGTATTCAAAGATTCAAAGCTTAACCTAAATTGCATTGGATAGAGAAATGAAGAAGAAACATGTGAAGAATCTTTTAATTATATTTTACAGTTTTGTCTTCACTGGTAAACTTGGTGATATATAAACCAAATAGCAGCTAGTAATTAGATGTGTGAATTTTCCAGAGCTGTTTAGAAAAATCCAGAGAGAAAATCATCTAGTTTGTACAAGGACGCAGCTGTGATTTAATTCTTTGAATTACAGATTTTCTGAAATAACACATCTCTGGTGGAACAACAAATCCACCAGAAAAGTTTTTAAGTCTGTTGTGTTCTTTACATTTGTGTTTGAATATATATCTGTCTGCATTAGCTGAAAGCAATTCACACACACTTGTTTATTAAAACACATAGCCTAGAAACTGCTCAAAACTTGAAAAAGTTTTGAGATTTACATTCAATCCCCCTTCTGTAAATCTCATTGTTAGTTCACTGGGAATAATAATTGGTATTAGAGCAAGCTCTTAATATACAAAGAGTTTAAAGATCTATTCTGCTAACATCATGAGTAAGAAGGATATTGGTGTAAAGATTCCAATCCTGGAAAGAGATAGCTATCATCACTGGAAAGTGAAGATGCATTTACATCTTCTCTCTCAAGATGATAGCTACATCAACTGCATTGAAAATGGTCCTCACATCCCTCACAAGGTGGCCACAGCTGCTACTGTAACAGTTGCTGTTGGACAGTCTATTCCCAAGCCAAAAGCAGAATGGACTGTTGAAGATATTGAAGAGGTTCACAAGGACAAGAAAGCCATGAACATTCTGTTTAATGGCCTAGATCAAGATATGTTTGATAATGTCATTAACAGCCAAACTGCTAAGGGAATTTGGGATACTGTGCAACTTATATGTGAAGGTACTGAGCAAGTTAGAGAAAACAAAATGCAGCTTCTCATTCAACAGTATGAATATTTTCATTTTGAAGAAGGAGAATCATTGAATGACACCTTCAACAGATTTCAGAAACTGTTGAATGGATTGAAGCTGTATGGCAGAGTGTACCAAGTTAAGGACTCCAATTTAAAATTTCTGAGGTCTCTACCAAAGGAATGGAAGCCTATGATTGTTTCTCTAAGAAATTCTCAAGATTATATGGACTTCACACTTGAAAGATTATATGGAATTTTGAAGACATATAAACTTGAGATGGAGCAAGATGAGCTGTTGGAAAAGGGAAAGAGAAAAGGAGGATCAGTTGCACTTGTAGCTGACAATGAGAAGATTGAAGCCATGAATGAGGAAAAGACAATGCCAAGTCTCAAAATTGGCACAAACAAATCAGAATCAAGCAAGGGAAAGGAGCAAGTAGCTGAGGATGAAGACAATTCCAGTCAAGATGACTCTGATGATGTTGATGAACATCTGGCTTTTCTGTCCAGGAGGTTTGCAAAGATGAAATTCAGGAAAAAATACAAAATTCACTAAGTCAAACAAAAACATGGTGGACAAATCTAAATTCAAATGTTATAACTATGGCATTAGTGGACACTTTGCCAATGAGTGCAGGAAGCCAACCTCTGATAAGAAGAAATTTGAGCAAGTTGATTACAAAAAGAAGTATTTTGATTTGCTCAAACAAAAGGAAAGAGCTTTTCTGACTCAAGATGATTGGGCAGCAGATGGAGTCAATGAAGATGATGATATGGAATATGTCAACCTAGCCCTGATGGCTAATTCTGATGAAAATGAAACTAGTTCATCAAGCAACCAGGTAATTACTACTGATCTCTCTCAGCTTTCTAAGATTGAATGCAATGAAGCCATAAATGATATGTCCAATGAATTATATCATTTGCGTGTTTCCCTTAAATCACTAGCTAAAGAAAACACAAGAATCAAAGAGAATAATTTATTTTTAAGTGATAGGAATGCTGTGTTAGAGAATCAGGTAATTGAGCTTGAAAAGATTAAAATTAAATGCTTGACTGTTGAAAGTGAACTAGAAGAAGTTGTTAAGAAAGTAGAAATTCTTTCTAAACAGTTAGAAAGTGAGCAAGAGGTAATCAAGGCCTGGAAAATATCTGGGGATGTTAGTGCCCAGATTGTCAAGGTTCAGGGAATTGAATCATTCTGTGAGAATGCCTGGAAGAAAAACAAAAAGGAGTTAGAATTAATTGATGGATTGTCAATAGATGTGGAATCAACGGATGATGAAAGTTATCCGTTGAAGGAAGAAAAAGAGCATCCGTTAAAGGCTCATTAATTAAAACAGGCAAGTGATTCTAAAAAGAAAAATCTCAATAAGAAGGTTGGTTCAACTTTCAAGAACTTTGTCAAAGAAGGAGCTAGCACATCCAAAGATGCCAGTAAGGTGAATATAGGACACATGACTTTAGATCAGTTGAAAAATAGGCTTAAATTGGTTGAGGATAAAAAGGAAACTAAAAGAAAATCTAATAGAATTGGGAAGGTAGGGATTAACAAACACAACAATTACACACCTGATAAATATGCTCCTCGAAAAAGCTGTGTGCATTATAAAAGTGTTAATCATCTATCTGATAACTGCAAATCTGTTAAGAATGCTCCCATACCTTTAACTCCCTCCATGCCTAACATGTCTATGTCACCTCTGCATGCTATGCCTGTTATGTCTCATCAGAATCCTCATGCACATTTTGCAAACATGCCATATGTTAATGATCCTTATTTTACTGCATTCAGTATGCCTCAGATGCCATACAACATGCCTATGTAGAATAATATGTTTGCATAATCCATGCCTTATCAAATTCAATCAAATGTGCTAAATGATTCTGTGACTAACCCTACACTTCAACCAACTACATCTGAGACCAAGGTTGACCCAAAGTTACCTAAGTCAAAAGATGCAGGAGGAATGGAGTCTAGGAAAAAGACTAACAAGGCTGGACCCAAGGAAACTTGGGTACCAAAATCAACTTGATTGATTTTGTTGTGTGCAGGGAAAAAGAAGGAATCTATGGTATATGGACAGTGGCTGTTCAAGACACATGACAGGAGATTTCACCCTGCTCACAGAGTTCAAGGAGAGAGCTGGCCCTAGCATAACCTTTGGAGATGACCGTAAAGGGTTCACTATGGGATATGGCTTGATTTCAAAAGAAAATGTCATCATTGATGAAGTTGCATTAGTTGATGGTCTCAAACACAATCTATTGAGCATCAGTCAACTATGTGACAGAGGGAATACTGTTTCCTTCAATTCTGAAGCCTGTGTTGTCACAAGTAAGAAGGACAACAAAGTGGTTCTAACTGGAGTTAGAAAAGGGAATGTGTACTTAGCTGACTTCAACTCTACTGATTCAGAATCAATTACTTGTCTTCTCAGCAAAGCAAGTCGAGATGAAAGTTGGCTATGGCACAAGAAGCTGTCCCATTTGAATTTCAAGACAATGAATGATCTAGTCAAAAAGGACGTAGTTAGAGGAATCCCTCTAGTGGAATTCACAAGGGATGGACTGTGTGATGCTTGTCAGAAAGGAAAGAAAAAGAAAGCATCATTCAGTAAAAAACTTGAATCTGCAATTGATGAACCATTACAACTGCTACACATGGATCTTTTTGGACCAATCAATGTATTGTCAATTTCAAGGAAAAGATATTGCCTAGTGATTGTAGATGATTTCTCAAAGTTTTTATGGGTTTATTTCCTTGGATCAAAGGATGAAGCTAATGAAATCACATCAACCATATCAAGTAAGTCAACAATCATCCATATTTCAAAGTAAGGAATATCAGGAGTGACAATGGAACTAAGTTCAAGAATACAACCATCAAGTTGTTCTGTGAAGAAAATGGGATCATGCATGAGTTCTCAGCTCCAAGGACTCCACAACAAAATGGTGTGGTGGAAAGGAAGAACAGATCACTAATTGAAGCTGCAAGAACAATGCTTGAAGAGTCAAAACTCCCAACATACTTTTGGGCTGAGGCTGTTAACTGTGCATGTTACACTCAGAATATTTCTCTAATTAATCAGGCAAAAGGCATGACTCCCTATCAATTGTTCAAGAGAAGAAAACCAACTTTAAACTTTCTGCATGTCTTTGGTTGCAAATGTTACTAACTAAGGAATCAACCTGATCACAAAGGGAAGTTTGATGCAAAGGTTGATGAAGGAATATTTGTTGGTTATTCTGCTGGAAAATCATATAGAGTCTACAATCTAAGAAACAACATTGTCATGGAATCTGTGCATGTTGTGTTTGATGATAAAAAAGATTGATGGACTGACAGATGAGGGACATCATGAAGGACTCAAATTTGACAACATTGAGATATATTGTGATGATAGTGAAGATGAGAATGATGGAGAAAGCACCTCGAAAAGAATTCAAAATCTGCCTTTGGATAATGCACAGAATGCTGCATCCGTTGAAAGTCATAATTCAGCTTCCGTTGATAGAAGCAATGCATCATCCGTTGAAAGACAAAGTGCATCATCCGTTGAAGTTCATAATGAAGCATCCGTTGATCACAGTCTGTCAACGGATAATCATTTCACTTCATCAGTTGATAGAACTCCCAATTCCTTTCAAAGGATCAGCAACTCAGGGGGAGTTTCAACCAATCAACATTCTATCTCACATCATGACAATACTGGGGCAACCTCATCTAGAGCTAATCTACCACCTCAAAGGAAATGGACCAAGAATCACCCTTTTGAACTAATCATTGGTGATGCTACATCTAAAGTGCAAACTAGAAGGGCTACTCAAGATGAATGTCTGTATAGTAGCTTTCTATCACAGGAGGAACCTAAGAGAGTGGAAGAAGCTCTATTGGATCCAGATTGGATTTTAGCAATGCAAGAGGAGCTAAACCAATTTGAAAGGAACAAAGTATGGAAGCTGGTACCCAAGCCAAAGAACAAGAGTTCTATTGACACAAAATGGGTATTCAGAAACAAGATGGATGAAAATGGCATTGTCATAAGGAATAAAGCCAGATTGGTTGCTAAAGGCTATTCTCAACAAGAGGAAATAGATTTTGATGAGACATTTGCTCCAGTTGCCGGACTTGAAGCCATCAGAATCTTTCTAGCCTATGCAGCCCATGCCAATTTCAAGATCTATCAAATGGATGTCAAGAGTGCATTTCTGAATGGGGAATTGGAGGAAGAAGTTTATGTAAGCCAACCTCCAGGATTTGAAGATCCAAATTTTCCAGACTATGTGTATTATCTGTTGAAAGCACTCTATGGACTAAAGCAAGCACCTAGAGCCTGGTATGAGACTTTGTCAAAATTTCTTCTAGATAATCACTTCACAAGAGGTACTGTTGACAAAACTCTTTTCTTTAGAAATGTTAATGGCTCAACAATACTTGTTCAAATTTATGTAGATGATATTATATTTGGATCTACAGATGATAAGCTTTGTAAAAAGTTTGCTAAGTTAATGCAAAGTAAATATGAAATGAGCATGATGGATGAGCTAACTTATTTTCTTGGTTTACAAGTTAAAGAAGTTAGTGGTGGAATTTTCATTAGTCAAACTAAATATATTTATGATCTTTTAAAGAAGTTTGACTTAATGGATTGTTCATCTGCAAAAACTCCCATGGCCACTGCCACCAAGCTTGAATTAAATAAGGCTGAAAAGTCTGTAGACATTTCAAGTTATAGAGGCATGGTTGGTTCACTTTTATATTTAACTGCTAGTAGACCTGATATAATGTTTTCTACATGTCTCTGTGCTAGATTTCAAGCTGACCCTAAAAAGTCTCACTTAGTGGCTATTAAAAGGATTTTCAGATATCTCAAAGGGGCTCCAAATCTAGGAATTTGGTACCCTAAAGAGTCTGGTTTTGATCTAATTGGCTACTCAGATGCAGATTATGCAGGTTGCAAATTAGACAGGAAAAGCACAACTGGCACCTGTCAATTTCTAGGGAATAAGCTTGTGTCATGGTTCAGCAAGAAGCAAAATTCTGTTTCAACATCAACAGCTGAGTACATTGCTGCTGGTAGTTGATGTGCACAGATACTGTGGATGAGGAATCAACTATTTGACTATGGACTAAATGTTGACAAAATTCCTATATTCTGTGACAACACAAGTGCCATTGACATTACTGAAAATCCAGTACAACACTCAAGAACCAAGCACATTGACATCAAGTACCACTTCATAAGGGAACATGTGATGAAAGGTACAGTGGAACTTCATTTTGTTCCAAGTGAAAAGCAGATTTGAAAGGCATATGTCATAGCCTATTTGTTTATTCGAGGATTTAACTCAACTCAAATAAGAATGTAATAAGTAAATAGTGGATCTATCGTCAGAGAGATCTCTCAGAGTAACATATGTCAAAGGATTAAGTAACATTGTTCTTCTACAGACTTGATGACTTAATTCACTGAAAGAAGCTCAAGTAATTGATCAAGCCTCAGTGATATAAATCAAGATTGTGGATTTAATCAAGTGACAGAGATCTCGTCAGGGTATCAATTAATTACAAGGATTTGGTCTGAAGAAAATCAAGAGTATCAAGGTCAAGGCATGAAGAAACGTCACGGAAGTTAGTCACTCATGAACCAGACAGTACATCGAGTGTCAACATTGAAGTGGTGGAATTGATTCGTAATTGACAGTGATTTTCAGAAGAATGGTTGCTGCTCTAGATTGGTATTAATTCTCTATTAATTAATTAAGTCATATAATTTAATTAAGAAAATAAATTAAATCTGCAAAGATTAATTTATTGATTAATTGATTAATTAATTCAGAATTATTATTTGATTAAAATCTGTTTTAATCCAGCAAGACTATCTTTTGTATTAGGAAGACAATCGGTATGACAATCAATAGTCATACCGAAAGTCATGCTAGTTCATTTTGATTGTCTTGCCGAAAGTCCTACCAGTTCAAATGGATTGTCATGCCAGTTTATTTGATTGTCTTGTCGAAAGTCATGCTAGTTCATTTTGATTGTCTTGCCGAAAGTCTTGCTGATTCAATTGGATTGTTTTGTTTACTTAAACAACAGAAAGCAGATCATTTTCATCAGAGCACAGCATTGAATATTCAACAGCACAACACAGAACAAGAGAACCTACAGAGAAATTATTGCAAACTACACAGATCATTTATTTCTAGTATTTATTGTTAAATCCAATCCACTAGAAATACTTTTCTTGTTCTTGTGTAACTATCTAGTGGATCGAAATCCCTAGAACTTAATCTCAAATCGCTTTTAGCATTTGATCTTTTTATTGCAAAAATAGAAAAAGTTCATGTCGAATTTATTCTAGATTTGTAATAATTGATTTGAGATTAATCCCTTGTAAACGATACCGTTGTTGTAACACTTTTCAAGTTTAATAATAGTTTTATTTAACTTGAATTTTGTTTCACCTTTTTATTCCGCATTTTATTCGATTAAACGGTATTGTTTGTATTCAACCCCCCCTTCTACAAACATATTGAGACCTAACAATTGGTATCAGAGCCTTCTGATTAACGTACAAATCAAGATCCTAGACTTTTGTGTTTCTTTCACTCCTTGAATTTTTTATTCACTCAAAAATTCATAATGACTACACAAAAAGTTGGAACTGTTAAAATTCTACTATTCGATAAAGAAAATTATGTTATGTGGAAGAAGAAGATGCTATTGTTTTTACAAGTTGCAAATTCCAAATATCTGGAAGTGTTAAAGAAGGGTCCTAAAATTCCGATGGTTATTGAACCAGAGGTAATAGAAAATGATGTGGTGATTACCAAAGCAAGAACTTATGTGAAAGACCCTGAGGATTTTTCTCCTGCTGAAAAAGAAGAAGCCTCCCTGGATGCTAGCCTTCAATTAATTTTAGTAGATTCCCTTGATCCCTTGATGAATAGACATGTGATGAACTGTAAAGATTCCAAACATATCTGGGAAACTATTGAGGTTATTAATGAAGGCACAGAGGAAATTAGGGAGAACAAGTTAGAAATCCTAACCTCTGAGTATGAATACTTTAAATCCAATCCAGGAGAAGGAATCACTGAAGTGTTTGAGAGGTACAATGCATTGATCAACAACCGGAACATTAATGGTAAATACTATTCCATCAGGGAGGTCAACAAAAAGTTCCTTTTAACACTGCCAACTCATCTCGAACATAGAATCACTGCCATAAGAGAAGCAAGAGATCCGAGTGAGATTTCTTTGGAAAGGCTCTATGGTGTGTTAAAGACTTATGAGTTGGAGCAGATTCAGCAGAAGGAAGTTTACGGGAAAGGAAGAGTGGTCAACACGTCTACTGCTCTAGTAGCTGATGAACAACAACAACAACCACAATATCAACAACAATCTCAACAGTCAGAAAGAATGGTACAGTCTTCCAAGGTTGAAGAAAATGTGATAGTAGCAGAATTTGATCCTCCTACTACAAATCAATCAGGAGATGATTTTTATTCCTTGGAAGAACTGGAGCAATTGGAGGATGAGTCAATGGCCCTGATTGTCAAGAGATTCTCAAATGTCAGATTCAAAAGGAATCCCAAGTTCAAGTACAAGTCCAACTACAACAGATTCCAGAAAGGTGGATCTTCATCCTCTAACACCAGCAGTGGTGGGTACAAAACATGGATGGTTGATTGAAGCACCATTCGATGCTTCAACTGCAATGAGTTGGGACACTTTGCCACAGAATGCAGGAAGCCAAAACAAGTTAGGAAGAACTCTTACGATTATAATCAGAAGAGTAAATCTGAAAGGGCTTACCTGGCAAAGGGAAGAAGCTGGGATGATACTGACAGTGAAGATGAAGAAGTTGGGAATCTTGCTCTCATGGCTAGTGATGCAAACACCTCATCGTCAAGAAAAGAGGGCATTAAACAGGTACAACCGGTAGTGTGGATTCTTGACAGCGGATCATCAAGACATATGACCGGAGATAGAGCCCTGCTATCAAATGTGGTTGAGAAAGCTGGCCCAGTGGTTACCTTTGGAGATAAAAGCAAAGGTTTAACGGAGGAATATGGTTGTTTGTTAGCTAGAAATGTTATCATTGAAAATGTGTATGTTGTGCAAGGACTTGAACACAATCTGCTTAGCATTAGTCAGTTCTGTGACAACGGCTACAATGTTTTATTCGACAAGCTGAAGTGTCAGATTCTGCACAAGAAAAATGAAAAACCCTCCTTGATGGGAATCCGAAAAGGAAATCTGTTCGTAGCTGACATGAACTCTGGAAGCAATCCTGAAGTCAATTGTTTCTATGCAAAGGCATCGTCAGATGAGAGTTGGCTATGGCACAAGAGACTTTCTCATCTCAATTTCAAAACAATGAATTCTCTTGTCAAAAGAGAATTGGTCAGAGGTCTGCCTCAGCTGGAATTCTCCCCAGAAGGACTATGTGAGGCTTGCCAGAAAGGAAAGTCAAAGAAAGCAAGTCACAGAGGCACTGACACATCTTCCATAACTGGTGTTTTGCAATTATTGCACATGGATTTATTTGGACCAGTTAATGTCCTTTCGATGTCAAAGAAGTGTTACTGTCTTATGATAGTTGATGACTATTCCAAGTATACGTGGGTTTTATTCCTTCACTCTAAGGATGAAACACCACAAGTTGTGATTGATCATATCAGGTTGATCGAGTTAGATTCTAATGTCCCTGTTAGAGCAATAAGGTCAGATAATGGAACAGAATTCAAGAATTCACTTCTCAATGGATTTTGTACAGATAAAGGGATTACCAGACAATTTTCAGCTCCTAGAACCCCTCAACAAAATGGAGTGGTATAAAGGAAGAATCGTACATTGATTGAAGCTGCAAGAACAATGTTAAGTGAATCAGGTCTTCCAATGTACTTTTGGGCTGAAGCTGTCAATACTGCATGTTATACTCAGAATCGAACTCTAATCAACAAAAACTTCATGAAAACTCCTTATGATATTTTGAATGAACAGAAACCTTCTATCAAATACTTTCATGTATTTGGTGCCAGATGCTTCGTGCTCAAGGATGGAGATGATCGTCGTGGTAAATTCGAGGCAAAGACATATGAGGGTATTTTTGTTGGATATGGAAGAAGATCATACAGAGTGTATATCATTGATCAACACAAAGTAACTGAAAGTGTCAATGTTACATTTGATGACACTAAACTCCCTAGTATCCAAACTGAAGATCCTTCTGAGAAACTGAAGTTTGATGATATGTCAGATTCAGAATCAGAACATGATCAAGAACCTGAGGTTGTTGCTGGTGAAGAACCTGTTAATCAGGTACCTAGACCTACACACAAGAAAGCTGTTGGTACTAGGTGGGTATTCAGGAATAAACTAGATGAAGATGGTGTGGTTACAAGAAACAAATCAAGACTGGTAGCTAAAGGGTATTCTCAAGCTGAAGGCATTGATTATGATGAAACATATGCTCCAGTGGCTAGACTAGAGGCCATCGGGATATTTCTTGCATTTACAGCATTCTCTAACTTTAAAGTTTATCAAATGGATGTCAAGAGTGCCTTTCTAAATGAAAAGCTGGATGAAGAGGTATTTGTAGAGCAACCTCCTGGTTTTGAAGATCCAGATCATTTGGATTTTGTCTACTTTCTGTTCCAGGCTATCTATGGACTCAAACAGTCTCCGAGAAAATGGTATGACACTCTTTCTGAATTTCTTATTGAAAATAGCTTTATTAGAGGTGTCATAGACAAAAATCTCTTTTCTAAAAAGCATAAGAATGATACTATATTAGTCCAAGTCTATGTGGATGATATAATATTTGGGTCTACTAATGATAATCTCTGTAAGAGATTTGCTAAGTTAATGCATAACAAATTTGAAATGAGCATGATGGGAGAGCTAAGTTCTTTCTTGGATTACAAGTAAATCAAAGGTTAGATGGAACTTTTATTTGTCAATCCAAGTATCTCAAAGAACTCCTCAAAAAGTACAATCTAGAGGATTCTGCATCAGCAAGGACTCCGTCAACTACAGCTGTCAAGCTTGGACCATGTGAAAACTCCATTAAGGTAGATGTCACAAGTTACAGAGGTATGATTGGCTCGTTACTCTATCTTACTGCAAGTAGACCAGATATTATGTATGCTACATGCTTATGCGCAAGGTTACAAGCGGATCCTAGAGATATTCATCTCATTGCTGTTAAACGAATCTTAAGATATCTTAAGGGAACACCAAATCTAGGTATTTGGTACCCTAAAGAATCTGGTTTTAACCTTGTTGGATATACAGATTCAGATTACGCAGGAAGTGTTGTTGATAGGAAAAGCACCTCAGGGAGTTGTCAATTCCTAGATAGCAGACTAGTCTCATGGTACAACAAGAAACAACAAACAGTTTCAAATTCAACGGCTGAGGTTGAATATATTGCTGCTGGAAGCTGCTGTGCTCAGATCTTGTGGATTAGGAATCAACTACGGGACTATGGCTCTGTATTGAACAAAATACCTATTCTATGTGACAATACAAGTGCAATAGCCATCACCAACAACCCTGTGCAGCATACAAGGACCAAGCACATTGACATCAGGTATCATTTTATTAGAGAGCACGTCATGAATGGTACTGTTGAACTATTTTTTATTCCAACAGAAGAACAAATAACAGATATTTTCACTAAACCTCTTGATGAATCCACATTTACCAAATTAGTTGGTAAATTGGGTATGTTGAATAGCTTTAGTGATTAAACTTGTGAATATCTAAAATCTGTTCTTGAGTGAATTTACAAATGAATTTTTCATAAATGAAAAATTCATTTGCAAATTTATTTTATCATTTTCCAAAATTTCCTGCTTATTTCTATGTAATTTTTATTATCTAATCTTATTTATTTACTCAACTTGTTAATTTTAATGTCTCAGAATATTTTATTTTCTCTAAAAATATTTTTCTATGAATTTTATTTATTAAAATTCAAACGAAATCTATTTTTGGACTGAAAATATTATTATCTCTGAAATATTTTAATTATTTTAATTATGTAAATATTTTCTGCGATATTCATTTCAGTTTTCTGTAAATTGTAATATTTTCTATATTCTGTGTTTTTTTATGTGTTTTTAACAGTTTTTATGTTAATTATTCAGTATGTTTAAATACTTAATTTATTTTATACTAGAATGACAATCGGCAAGACAATCGAAATTGTCTTGCTGAAAGTCATTCCAGTACTAATACTTGTTTATTTTTAAATCAGTTTAATTTTATAACTGGCAAGACAATCGGTATGACTATTGATTGTCATGCCAGTAATAAAATTAATATCAGATATATTATGTTTTATTTTGTACTGGTATGACAATCGGTATGACTATCAGATTGTCATACCAGTTATATATTATTATTTGTTTTGTTTTTTGTTTTTTCAAAATTGCCTTGTATGACTATCGGTATGACAATCGGTAAGACTATCCCGAATTGTCATACCAGTTGTCTACTTAACAGTTATTTTGTTTTGTAAAGTCATTCAATCAGTTTTTTTGTTAAAAATTCCAACAGTCTTTCAATTTTTCTCTCGTTTTTCTCTCTACTCGATCTTAATCAAACACAACCTCCATTGTCTCACTGCTCGAGTTTTTACTCAGCAAACCATATCATAACTCTTGTGATATATATACATACACGTATATACATACAGAAGTGCTGTCGATTTTTTGTTATAAAAAAAAATTCGGTTTGTGTTTGTTTGATTTTGGGTATTTTTATTTTAATTTTTGTTTTGTGTCTTGTGGTTTTTCAAATCTGCTTTTGTGAGTTAAGAATTTTAACGAAATACATTTCTTTCTAAATTTTTCGATTATAATTGATTTAATTTGAATTATTAAATTAATTTAATTAATTCGAATTTTCTTAATATTATTCTTAAAATTCTGAAAGTGTGTGTCTTATTATTATTTTTAAATGGCTCTCAATTTCCAAATTGTTTCGCATAATCTTGTTGGTTATTTTAATCCAGATAAATGTGATGTAGAACAATTTAAGCCGTGGATTAGATTTTTAAATGACCATTCGATTGTTAGCTCTGCTATTAAATCAAATGTGATCTTAAATGTTGATCTGCTAAGACTGATTTGCACAACCTCTACTGTGGCCGATGATTTTAAATCTTTTTCATTCACCGTGGCAAACACACAGTATGTGGTTGATGAAACAGTCGTCAATCGAGCGTTAAATTTTCCTATCGACAATTTCTGTAATTTGCCCTCTGAAAATGATATTTCAAACTTTTTCCATGCCATTCACTATCAGGGGGTAACTAATTTAACCAAATTATCAAAATCCAATTTGGTGTCTGAATGGGACATTTTCTTCGATACACTTTCTAAAGTGTTTGCCAACTGCACTAAATCCAATTTTCACAACATCACTTCCACTCTGCAGTATATTGGTCTTGCGGTTGTTTTCAATCAAAGGATCAATTTTGGCAAACTACTTTTACCCATTCTTTTGAGACGTCTCACTACTGCTTTACGTGATCATTCTACAAATCGTAGGGTCTCGTGTTACTATGCTCGTTTTCTCATGCTCATAGCAGAACATATTCTCTCACCTGAGCATAAAGCCCTTTTTGCTAACTCCGCAGTAACCGAACCCCCTCCTGTAAGCAAAAAGATTTACACCCGCCAAGACACAACTTTCAAATTCATGCAAGTTCCAGTACTTGTATCTGCTTTCATGGCCACTTATATTCCCTTACCTATCTTCAATCTTCCCGGTCATGAACAACAAGCTCAACCTCCAGTGGTTCAAACCACCCAGGCTCAAGCATCAGATGCTCTTCCTCTACATGTAATAGTTCCTCAAACTCAACCTATTCCTACTTCTGTTGAAAGACCCCCAGTGGTTGATAGGACTGACCATGAAGTTGTAGAACCACAGCTTCAATCTCAGGTCATAGAGCCAAACACAGAGTCACAACCTATCTCAACCTCTCCCCCACTGTCTAAAATGTTGCCTAGAAGGTTAATAGGAAGTAGTTTGTTGGTGGATGTGAATGAACCCTCAGCTCTACCTCCTCCGAAGAAAAGAAGAACATTTACTGAGGCATCTGAAAGCCCATCCTTGTCCTCCCAACAGGACATGGACTTTGAAATGGCCACTGAACAGTTACTAGAAACATCCTCTCAACAGGATGAATCTATTGAAATTGGCCATAGGGCCATGGCATCCTGTACTGAGTCAAGCACAATTCCATTACTCACAATGGAAGCATACAGACCAGTAGATGATACTCAGGACACGGAGCGAGGAGTGCACATAGAGTCGGTTACAGTGCCTGCCATAGTTACGGCAGAAGAGCAGTCAAATGCTTCTGAGGGAAAATCTGACTCTCAGCCACCTTTAATAGAGTCATTTTCTCCCCTCCCAGATCCAACACCTCTGGCTCCCTCACGGGATTCTCCACTCGCAGATTTATCTGGAGAAAGTGGAGGGCAACTCGGTCAATCTATCCCTGAAGCAATTCAGACATCTATTTCACATGAAATGATAGGTTTGAGGATCGGGACTCGTGAATTCCCATTGCACCACCACTGACCTCTCTTGAAGAGGCTAGGGTGATTTTAAATACAGTTACAGAAGATCAGCCTCCGGAAGACTCCCCACGAGCAATTATATTGAGAGATACACATGCACGTGAGATGAGTGAATTAAACAGGAGAGATATTTAGATGAGCGCACACACAGACACAAACACTGAAAATTTGTTAGCTCAAATTGCTGATCTCAAGCAACAACTTGCAAAAATTCAGGCTGAAGCTAAATCATTCAAAGCACAAGTGGTTGAACGGTCTTCTTCTTCCACCTCTGTCAATAATCAGCTGGCTCTTATCAGGACTGAAATATCAGATTTGAAGACATCTGTTGTACCAAAGCTTAACTCAATCCAGGAATCTCCAACGTTATCAGCTGACGACATTTCAAACTTCTGCTCTCTACATACAAGAATGACTTCTCTTGAAGACTTGGTTGAAATGAATCATTCACTAGATTCCTCCAGATTTCTGAAGATAGAGACGGGTATGGAACATCTGAATGAAGGGATGAAGCACATGTACTACATGATCAAAAATTCTCACTGTCCCAATGAAGAACAAAGGACTTTCTTTGAAGGGCCGTCTGGTGGAGGCTCAGGCTCGGGAGGCGATGGAGGTCATGGAGGATCTAAGGGAAAGTCTGTAGAGGATTCCTCAACTAAGGGGGAGAAGAAAGGGAGAAGTGATAAGGGAAAAGAAAACGAGTCGTCTGCTGGAGGCACAGGGAAGCCTGATGATATCTACTATAGTGGAGAACAGGATGACTTTGATATTTGTGACATTCCCACTGAACCAGTCTTGGAAGATAAAGATGGTTTCTTTGAAGCTGAGGAGGAAAGTGATTTTGGAGAATGGGAAGAGGAAGCTCCAGTGGATCCTCTGTTTGAGAAAGAGTTTCAGCAGCAGCAGTCAGAGATGAAAAGAAAAAAAGCTGAACTCAAAAAGGTCTCCCAGATCATTGACATGAGGAAAGACATACAAAGAACATAAACTCTTCAAAAGAAACGTCTTCATGACATTAAAGCTCAAGAAAGGAGAAGAGATGTCAGACTAAAGATTGGTGAAAAATGGGATGAAGCTAGGAGAGTACTTGATATGCCTCAGCTGAGCACAAACAATGATAGACAGTTTCTACATCTTCTGGACAAGCTGGAGATCTCTAATCCAAACAATGACATGTACATGAATGCTATAAAGACTGAAGTCTCAAGGATCATAGCTGGCTTTGACAGATCCCTAAATGAGATGAGCATATTTGTATATTGTCAGAGCGAAGGATCTTTCAAGGTGTCACTTCATCTGTTTGAGAATCGTTCTTTGTCAGAGATTTGGGTTCTTCTCAAAAAAGTCAAAAGAAGCTCAGAATTGAATGAAGTTCTTAGAGAAAGACTCAAAGAGTTTGCCAGCAGGGCTAGTCCTCAAGTGGTCAACAATCCTCATCAGGTAAGATTCTTTAAGTCCGACTGTCTTCAAATCTGCCAGCTCGATTTACAATCTCTTAAAGACTACTCAGCTAAGCATCTGGTCTGGATGGTACATCACTTAAGAACTGCTGGATATTCATCCATGTTGAAAACTCAAGCAGCTGATCTGATTCAAGCTTATTGTGAAAAGAATATTAAAAGGTACAATCAACTCAAGAATAAGCTAAAGACAATTGGAGTTCAACCAGTTAGACCAGACAGCTTCGCTTCAGAAAAGGATCGTATCTTTGACAAGGAGCTGCTTCAAGATTTAGAAGAAGGTGAAGTCAGAAGAGAGGACAACTGAATTCAATTAGCTCAAAACTCAATGTAATATGATTAGAGCTTTATGAATCAAGATAGACTAATGTAGTTATATGTTCAGGCTAGAGGAACATCTATCTTGTATTCACTTGTAAATTTCTTTTGGAATCTGGAAAATGTTAAATATAATCCAGAACTTTTCTGCTATTTACTTTGCATTACTGTTTATATCTTTTTCTTATTTGTTAGTTGAGTTATCCTCTAGGTATTTGTTGTTATTGTCTAACAAGCAAATAGGGGGAGATTGAAAGGCATATGTCATAGCCTATTTGTTTATTCGAGGATTTAACTCAACTCAAATAAGAATGTAATAAGTAAATAGTGGATCTATCGTCAGAGAGATCTCTCAGAGTAACATATGTCAAAGGATTAAGTAACATTGTTCTTCTACAGACTTGATGACTTAATTCACTGAAAGAAGCTCAAGCAATTGATCAAGCCTCAGTGATATAAATCAAGATTGTGGATTTAATCAAGTGACAGAGATCTCGTCAGGGTATCAATTAATTACAAGGATTTGGTCTGAAGAAAATCAAGAGTATCAAGGTCAAGGCATGAAGAAACGTCACGGAAGTTAGTCACTCATGAACCAGACAGTTTATCGAGTGTCAACATTGAAGTGGTGGAATTGATTCGTAATTGACAGTGATTTTCAGAAGAATGGTTGCTGCTCTAGATTGGTATTAATTATCTATTAATTAATTAAGTCATATAATTTAATTAAGAAAATAAATTAAATCTGCAAAGATTAATTTATTGATTAATTGATTAATTGATTAATTAATTCAGAATTATTATTTGATTAAAATCTGTTTTAATCCAGTAAGACTATCTTTTGTATTAGGAAGACAATCGGTATGACAATCAATAGTCATACCGAAAGTCATGCTAGTTCATTTTGATTGTCTTGCCGAAAGTCCTACCAGTTCAAATGGATTGTCATGCCAGTTCATTTGATTGTCTTGCCGAAAGTCATGCTAGTTCATTTTGATTGTCTTGCCGAAACTTGCTGATTCAATTGGATTATTTTGTTTACTTAAACAACAGAAAGCAGATCATTTTCATCAGAGCACAGCATTGAATATTCAACAGCACAACACAGAACAAGAGAACCTGCAGAGAAATTATTGCAAACTACACAGATCATTTATTTCTAGTATTTATTGTTAAATCCAATCCACAAGAAATACTTTTCTTGTTCTTGTGTAACTATCTCGCGGATCGAAATCCCTAGAACTTAATCTCAAATCGCTTTTAGCATTTGATCTTTTTATTGCAAAAATAGAAAAAGTTCATGTCGAATTTATTCTAGATTTGTAATAATTGATTTAAGATTAATCCCTTGTAAACGATACCGTTGTTGTAACACCTTTCAAGTTTAATAATAGTTTTATTTAACTTAAATTTTGTTTCACCTTTTTATTCCGCATTTTATTCGATTAAACGGCATTATTTGTATTCAACCCCCCCTTCTACAAACATATTGAGACCTAACAAGATTGCAGACATATTTACCAAGCCACTTGATGAATCAACATTCACAAGATTAGTAAGTGAGCTAGGTATGCTTAATTATTCATAAATTCATGTCCTCGTTATAATCTGCTTTGAAGCCTGAAATGAATTTGTGGCAAGAACAAAGTTGGCTTTAAGTAAAGATTATTCTATCAATGGATATTCCCTATCCGTTGAAAGCCAAAATTGTTCTATCAACGGATGTTCATTGTCCGTTGAAAGACAAATACATTTCTGGTAATCTCATCCTTCAACAGATAAAAACTGTGTTAATATTCAACGAATAACTATTTACCTCATCCGTTGAAGTGTCACATCATTTACTTTAAGTGAGTCACAGCCGTAGATTTGTTTACTTATACACTGTTTCACTTTACGCTTTCTTGCAATTTTTACTCTCTTTCTCTCCCAAAACTCTCAATCTTTTCTCTGCAACCTCTACTCACAACAATGGCACCAGTAGTCAAGATTATATCTCAGTCTGGCTTTGTTTATGAAAAGAATAATTTCGTAGCCTTGGTGGAAAATAATGAAGCCCATTCAGATTATCACAAGATGATGGACTTCATCAAGAACTACAAACTAAGCTATGCAATGTTGGAAGCCCCAACTATCTATTGTGAGGTAATTGAGGAGATTTGGACAACTGCAGAGTTCAACTCCACAGATATGACCATTGCTTTCTCTCTCAAAGGTAAGGATTACTGTATTAACTGTGATGATATACAGTCATGCTTTAAGTTACCTGAGAATAATGCCATGACACCACATACTGATAATGATGTATCTGCTATGTTAGATTTCATAGGCTATTCTTTTGATTCTGCTAGTTTAGGGAGCATTAGAAGAAAGGGCCTTAGGAAAGAATGAAGTTTTCTTGGAAATTTAAGTGTGGATGAACTCAAAAAGGATATTGCTGATCTGAAATCCTCCAATTTTGAGAAGTTGGATTCAGTTATGCCTTATGGTACTATGCAAGATTTGTTGCTGAGATTGAGGAGAGAATCTGATGCTGACAAGAGGCTGGCCAAGTTGGAAACAAGAGTTCAAGTCATTGAAGACTCTGTGGTCACCATTCTTCAAAATCAACAATCTCAGACAAATCTACTATTGCAGCTGGCAAAAGCACAAGGCTTGACCCCTATCCTTGATGATAACAAAAAGGGGGAGAATAAAAGGGAAGGGGAAGGAGAGCCATCAACAACAGTTCAAATATCTAAAGTGCTAGTTCCTTCCATCACCACTTCTCCAACTCTTCAAATTAAAGGAAAGCTTGATGGAATTGATCTAATCCAGATAGCAGCAGCTGAGATGAAAGTCAAAGAGCAAAGGAAGAAAATTGATGAAAGGATGCAACAAATCTTTGGTTCTACAACTTCTAAATCACAATCTGTGAAGCATAGCACAAAGGTGGAGCCAATCATTATGGAGCTCAAGCCAATAAGGAGGAATAAGGTTGGAGAGACTTCTTCCAAGAATCTGAAACCTATGGTTCTCAAGCCCAACAACAGATCCAATAAGGACTCTACAAAGAACCCTCTAAGCCTTGCTCAGTTGAAAGAAGCGGACTTTCCTCTTCCAAAGCCTGATGAAGACAAGATTTTGGGTGGTAATATCATGAAGCACAAGGAGACCAAGGATGTGGTTGAAAGGATGAACATGGCTATTATCTTTAGAGAGGGAAAGAGTGTCTGTGTGATACAAGGACATCCCAAATTCTCAATAGCCAAGAGGGAAGAAGCCAGAAGGTTAAATGAAGAAGCTAAAAAGCTAAAGGCTGACAAAAGAGCACAAGCAAAGCTTGAAAAACAGCTAAAGTCAAGTCAAGCTGAAGAAAAGAAAGAAATTGAAGACAAGAGTGAAGATGTAGGTATGGGGGACATGATTAGTGATGATGTGGAAGAAAGAAGTAAGGAAAGAAAGGAATGGCAAAAAGGGAACAGAAAGAAGGCCAATGCAAAAAGGAAGATGGTAGATAAAAATGAAGAAACCCAATCAAAATCCAAACCACTACCTTCTATTCCTGAACCTATTGTGCCTGACCCCTTCATAAACATACATGGTGAAACAATCACTCCTAAGGAGGAACCAATTGATTGGGACACCATCAAATTGCCCACCTTCTTAACCACTTCTCCACCATCAAAGAAACAGAAAAGGAAAATCAAATCAACACCTCCTCTAACCTCAATCGAATTCACTCAGAAGCCTAAGCCTAAGCCACAAGCCTCAAAGGATGATTATGTTCATATTTGTGACATAAAGGAATTTTCAGACATTGAACTCTATCTGGATGAGCTGGAGAAAGTAAGGGGAATAGATGCCTACAGACAGCTTCCAGAGAGACTAGTGTTCAAATATAAAGGAAGTGGGGAAAGGACTTGGCCCCTTTACAGAATTCTGAATGAAGGATACTCTACCTTGGTTAGAGTCTACTCAGCCATAAAAAAGGGATTCTGGCTTTACCAGGACTGCCAACACTGAGATTCTCAACAAGATTGCCAGCATAAGGAAAACTTGGTGGGAGCCCAATGCCTTGCCTAGAACATTACTCATCCAAGAGAGAGGAATTACAATTCATAAATCACCTCATTGGTTGATGGAGTTCGGAGACAATAAAGGATTCATAAGATTTTTCAGACTTGAAGATCAGCTCAAGATTGCCAGTAATGAAACTCTCAAGGATATGCAATCTAAGTTGGACATCAATGAAGAAGATGAAGCTGAGTTCTACAGACAACTCCAACTCCAAATAGAGGAGAATGACAGGAGGCTAGGGAAGAAAATAAGGGATCAAAGGAAAAGAAATTAATCTGCTCAGGCTAAAGGAGCACCCTTGAAAATAATGTAATTCTTCAATTCTATCTCAGTATACACACTTTTGCAGCACTTTTGATTTTCTACTTTATTTCAGTTCATATGTTTGCTAAGTGTTTTGTTATCATCAAGTTAAACCCAAATTTATGCCTACAGTTCAAGTAGACATAAATAGGGGGAGATTGTTAGGAATATGTGTATTAGTTTGATGATAAGTTAAACAAAACACTTAAGTAGAAATCTAGTATTTGTAGCCTCAACGGATATGACCATTTTGGCTATCCGCTGAAGGAGCAACTTTACTTAGAAATAAGTTTAGTATTGTAGCACATTTCATTCTCTGTATTTAAGTTGTAATTCTTAGATGTTGTGGGAAATTATCAGTCATGTTGGCCACTAGTGGATATGCAAATAGGAGGGCTAATTGTAAATATTTCATGCCTTGTAATTTTGTATAAGTGAAGTAGTATCAACTGATATTAAAGGCCTTCAACGGATGAGAAGCAAAGCTTCAACGGATGTCTCTAAAGCTTCAACGGATAACATCCATCAACGGATGAGTGCTTCAACGGATAAAGCTTCAACTGCTAATGCATCAACGGATAAAGCTGTAACGGATAAAGCTTCAATGGATAAAGCATCAACGGATGAAAACTTCAACGGATGCTTAGTTCAAATAGCAGTTGATAGTGACAATTCATAAGCTGACAGAGGCACATGGGTTGACAGAGACAAACTGGAATGTGGCAGCCTCTAGGAGGAATCAAGAAAATACAGCATTTCCATTCTGGTGCAAACAAGGAAGTATTCAAAGATTCACAGCTAAACCTAAATTGCATTGGATAGAGAAATGAAGAAGAAATATGTGAAGAATCTTTTAATTGTATTTTACAGTTTTGTCTTCACTTGTAAACTTGGTGATATATAAACCAAGTAGCAGCTAGTAATTAGATGTGTGAATTTTCCAGAGCTGTTTAGAAAAATCCAGAGAGAAAATCATCTAGTTTGTACTAGGACGCAGCTGTGATTTAATTCTTTGAATCACAGATTTTCTGAAATAACACATCTCTGGTGGAACAACAAATCCACCAGAAAAGTTTTTAAGTCTGTTGTGTTCTTTACATTTGTGTTTGAATATATATCTGTCTGCATTAGCTGAAAGCAATTCACACACACTTGTTCATTAAAACACATAGCCTAGAAACTGCTCAAAACTTGAAAAAGTTTTGAGATTTACATTCAACCCCCCTTCTGTAAATCTCATTGTTAGTTCGCTGGGAATAACAGGCTATAACTACCAACTCCCCTTATCATGCATGTTCCCAAGACTAAGGGGGAGATAGAAGCTAGGATTCAACAATCCAGTGATGCTGGTAAGTCAAAGGAGCCTACTCAGACTAGTCAAAGTTCCTCAAAAGCTCAAATCTCTAAAGATGTGGGAAAAGACAGATTCAACAAGGCTGCAGAAGGACCAAATCAAGATCAAAAATTCAGTGAACTTCTTGCAGTCTTAAGGATGTCTCTTCAAAATAACTACATCGCCTACAAATGAGCATTGGCCAAGAACATCTTCTTTAGGGCAGTGGTTGTGAAGATTGATAATTATTTGGAGAAGATAATTGTTGTGAATATCAATGATGATGGTGTGGACAGATGTCTCCAGGTGTCTCTTTCAAATCTCAAAAACTTAAGAGCATCTGAGCTGGATATAATGATTGACAGAGTAAATCCAGTTATTCCAGAGGACACCCAACTACTGAAAGAGCTCAAAAATGCACAAATAGTAGCTTTTCCTAAAGCCCATCTATATCCAAACAAATGGGTGGCCTACATCTGTCCAATAACCAAATAATGCAAACACCTCATCGTTCCTAGAAACTGTGTCAAATCAAACATGAGGTTGATCATGACTCTTAAGTCTGATCTAAAGTACAAAAGGAGCAAGAAGGCCGGGGATGTGGAGATGATAGGGATTCTTGAAAGGTATCTTACAAATGCTGATACCATGTTGCCAAATCTAAAAATTAACAACTCAAAAGATGACAAGGATGATGATGAGTAGAAGAATGATGAGAAAAAACCTTTTGGCTCAAATCCAAGTCAATCTTCAAGAGCAACTGGCAGCAAAGATAAGAAGAAGGATGAAAGCAAAGGAGATGAGAAGATGAAGGAAGATGAGAGAAAGAAAGGAGATGAAAAGAGAAAGAAGAAGGAGGAAGATGGTTCAGGACCACAAAAACAATCCCCAACAATCCAAATCAACCAAGCTCAACCCATTAAACCTTTTAGCTCAAACACCCAACCATCATTCACCTCAAAGCCAAAATTCTTATATAAGCCAACTGCAAACTCTTTTCTCAAAATCCCAATCACTACCAGCCAAACTAGCCTAAAGAAAATCTCAAAACCACCTTCATTTAAACCACCAACCAAGATTCACTTTAAATTTGTCGGAAGAAAAACAAAGCAACTACAAGTTATTGAAAGATCTCTCTGGAATCACTATGATCAATATGACTTTCTGCCACTAAATTGGTGCCTCGCAGATGAAGAATACTTTCAACAACTAGCTGAAGAAATAGTCAGAGTCTGGGTTGTATCATATAAAGAAATCAGAATATATTGTGATGATGGTTCTTTCACTTTACATGGCAGTAACCTAAGGGACACACTTTCAACCACAAAATTCAAAAGAGTAATCAGTTTAATGAAGGATAAGGATACAATCACAAGGTTCTGGAAAGCTGTATGTTGTGTATGGGTGAAAGAAAGAGATGAGAAAAATGCAAGGGCAAAGGCTGAAAAGCAAGAAAGAGATAAGAAGTATGCAGAAGAACTTGCAAGAATTGAGAAAAGATCAAACGAGCTTAAAGCAAAAGGGATGAGCAGAATTTCCAAATATGGACATTTTCTGAACATAAGGTTGGCAGATACTCCAGGTTTAGAGATGGTTACTTAAATGGTTATTCATTAGATGAGTGGCTCAAGCTTGTGGAAGCTTTAAGAGGAACTGAAATTATAGAAGAAATGGAAGTGTTAGTAACTCTTAAGGATCTCATTAGAAATGAGCCAGGCTATGGGGATTTTATGTAATGAATGCCTTGTTAAAACTTCTATAACCACTCAATGTTAAATATTGTATTTCTGTCAATTTTTATGTAAAGATTTACTGTTCATTTTAGCTTGGGGTTAGTCTTGTTAACAGGCATGAATTTGTGATAAGCAATATTCTCACAAATCGGGGGAGATTGTTGTGCAAGACATGCCTATACTATTACAAGAATAAGTCAAATTGACAGCCCTAAGTAAGTTGTATGATAATCTAAGTTTGTATTTTGTATTGTATCACTTAAGTCTGTAAAAGTGTAAATAGATTAGACTGGAGTATTTTTCTATAAACAGTCTCAAGCCTAAGAATAAACTCTGAAAGAAGATCATGAAAATCATGTCTCAGAGATATATGAAGAAGCTTGGAGTTGAATAAATCTGTTTTGGGAAAAACATTCTAAGTCAAAAAATCTACAAGTCACAGATTAAGTCTTATAAAGAAGTCATTCGAGAACTCCAGAATAACTTATCGAGAAGTCAAGAAAAGCTTATAGAGAAGTCTCAGAGATATCGACAAGCCAAAATGAGGACATGAAGATTGGAGATATCGGCAAGTCAAAATATCACTAGAGATCTCTGAGATATCGATAAGTCAAAATATCACTAGAGATCTCTGAGATATCGACAAGTCAGTTCTTCACTAGAGAACTCAGAGATATCGATAAGCCAAAATGAAGACATGAAGATTGGAGACCTCGACAAGCCTAGTTCTCTTATAGAGAACTCTGAAGACTTCAATAAGTCAAAACAACTATAGAGTAATAAGAGATCTCGATAAGCCATTATACTTATCGAGATGTCGAGTTCTCTATATAACAAACTGGAGATCTCGATGTAAAACTCAAGTACAGAATGCAGATCAGTTAAATATCCAAGATTATCAATCAACAAACAAATCAATCCCTGATTTGAAAAGTCTACAAAAAGCAACTTGAAGAATACAAGATCAAAGGCCAAGATTAACTGACAAAGTAGAAATCATAGACATGCACGATTTGCAAAGATACACTAAGCCATAAATAGAAATTTTTAGTTAACTTAAAGTAGGGTTTAGTACATGCTATTGCATGCTGTGTAAAACCTGTGTTTACTGTTCTATAAAGTAAATACTGGATGCTTTGTTTTTAAAGTAACAAAAATAGATCTAGAAATTCTTGTAACTCTTAAGAGAGAAACTGAGTTCTTTATCAACAAAGAACCCAAAAATTGTAGCAAGAAATACTTGATTTTAATATAAAATTAAGTGAGTTTTGAAAGACAGTGTGTTCATATGCATGTTTTATTATTCATATTAAAACATATTATCTCTACAGTTAGATTACTTTGTTCACCATCTATAACAGTTCAAAAAGCTTAAAAATAATCCAAAACACATTTACCCCCTGTGTTGTATTCATTACCTAACATATGGACAAGAAGGAAATGAGAGGATGAACCACCTGGACAGAGGTCGTTGAAGGCGGCTATGATGAAAAAAGTTAGGGGATGAGGTTGAGGGGGAGAAAAGTACATATGTTTACACATATTAATATAAAATAAATATGCTATTGTAGTTAGAGCTTTACATGGGCCCTTATTAAAATAAACTGACAACATTTATATTGGGTCAAATTATAGCAAAAAAGAGTATAATGGCGATTCTCTCTTATTTTATAAATAGGTGGCAATATATTTAGATGATTATAGAGTTTATTATTACAAAAATAATGTTTTTTGTCATCAATTTCAAGATTTTCGTCACACTTTATCAATAATAATTCATCACAAGATTTGATGACATATACCGTATATCACATAATTACTAATATTTAGATGCATTATATAGATTTACGAATTAAATATTTTAAAAAATATCAACTGAAAATAGTATGTATTAAGCATGCAAGTCTATTGTAAGCATTCGTACCTCTTATTAAAAAATTGTATATACATAAGTCATAATTTAATTATTATATTTTATTTTACAGATAAGTTTAAATTTACATAGAAATAATAAAATAAAGAATTTTCATGTATGAGAATAAGGATCCTAAGGTAGAGCTTAGATCATCCCCAATGCTAAAATATAAAATTATTTTGTAAATTTTTGTTCAAGGGTTTGATATATACTCCAATGATATTATCTATATTTTGATTATGTAAAATCATACCTATTGGTTGGACAAATATAGACAACTAAAAATGATTGTCTATAATTTTTGTTAAAAGCACACAAGGTTGGAGTGCAAGAATTTTAACATATAATCTAATAATGCAACGTATTTGACACATAAATGTCACCTAGATTATTTAGTTAAGGATTTTCTAGCATGCTCTTAGGGAATTTTCCTGGGAAATGATTCATCTGTATATATTATATTAAATATTCAAATATATACTTTCCTAATTTAAAAATAAAATCAAAGATGGTGCGTAAATATTAAGATGAATTTGTTGCTTACATTGTTTTTTTATGATCCCTATTCTATTGTTTTTTTATGATCCCTATTCTCTTCATGTATATATGATTATATTTATAATACAAATTTGTAGTGGCATTAAGTGTTGTATAACTCATCAATCATATTTTTAACATAGAAAGAAATAAAATAATTCGTATTCACATTTTTAACATTCAAACACAACGTATATACAATGTATATCAATCACATACACATATATATGTATCGATTAAAACGAATAATTATGGTAAGATTTTTGTATCAAATGCAACCATGAGGCATTAACATGTATAGAGCTGTGTATTTGTTAAGATTGAACGATGGAGGGGGAGATTTATTAAGGTAAAAAAATAACAAGATTTACATTCAAATAATAATTATAAAATAAAAATATATGTAAATAAACTACTATATTCTGCAGTAGTTCAAACAATTACATACATTTGCGTAACAACCCATATAAATCACATAGTGAATAATAATGAATACCATTATAAATGTGGTTTCAGTTTAATGTCAAATATCGATGGACATTCTACATCGATATATACCCCAAAAACTACGTATTATATAGACAAACATATACATCATCTATTCACCGAGAGACAATATAAATATACACTCAAAAACTGTAGTTAAAATAACATATTCATTTAGATCATGTCCGTAAATTGCACGAGCTAAAGAGTCGGTTATAACTTAGTTCAAGTTCAAGTTCTTGTTTAACAAAATTGATAAAACAAACCAGTACTGTTGAGTTAAATATACTTGAGCCCGTCTTGATAAAAGGAAAAAGAAAAAAATTGGGCCCGTAAATGGGTTAATGCTGCCTCTAAGGCTCAAGCAGGTTACAACCCGTTTGTTGTTCGGGGGCAAGTAAAACTGTAGACTTTAGTTGTAATAGATTGTTTTACAAATGACACTTCTCTCAAGCTCGTCTCCAATGTAAAGTATGTTTATTCCGATCTTCATGTTCTACTACATCATTTTTGTAATACTTACATAGAAGTCTGATACTAGGTTACGATTTTAATACACGATTGAATTATTCCCGAGGTTACTAGGGCTGTCTCTGCTAAATTGAAATTTTTTGTAAGAATTTACTTTTTATAACATCATGATTTTTAGTAAAACAATAAGAAAGTTTACTTTAAGTTCTGGTTAACCTCGATATTTCAATTAAGCCCCTGCTGTCTTGTGATCCTGGAGATCATGCAGTGGCGGATGCAGGATTTTGAAAATGGTGTGTCATTACGTAATTACTAATACTAACAAATATATTTGATCATTTCATATTGTTTCAAAATATTTTATGACTATTTATTATCAGTTGCGGATCATGAGTCTAGCTTATCTGGAAGTATGGGAAGTATTGTGTACTTCACTAGGTACTTTAGTAATTAAGTGAGTATGTCATAAGTCGGTGGTGCAAATTCAATTTTTTTATATATAATTTTGGCTACAATTTTTCAAAATTTTTGATATTTTTATGCTAAAAAATTACTTATATGTAATTAAAAGTAAAAAAATCATGATATCTCTTTGAATTTTTTTATTAAAAAATTATGAACTAAGTCTCTTTTCATTTTATTACTTTATTATATACTAGATAACTGGGTACTACAAGTTGGAGAATTAAACCAAAATTTATTTGCAAAGATCAGACAATAAAGATGGAAAGACAGGGTGAGAGATGAAAACAAAAGCATGATTAACACACACTGAAAGAAAAACTTTTTTCCTTGAAATAATGGTGTGTCAAATGACACACCATGCACCAGGGTGCACCCGCCACTGAGATAATGTAATCTACTGTTATGTTTTAGGGTATCTTTACTTTCCACTATTAATTCTAATATCCTTTTATTATTGTGTTTGCAAATTGCAATAGAGATATGTATATTTGATAAATACATTTGTTTATTTAACATTTTTACAATTCACTGATATAAACAGTGTTCGTAATGTTATTATGTTCACTACATCTGGTGTATATACTGCTTACATTTTTTCGTGCATCTCGTGTCGTTATTAGTGGGTTTGTGGTTATATTAGATAGTTTGTAGTGTTAATAGTTATGATTATGACAGGCAGCGAGGCATACTATTTCAATTGAGCAAACTGTGCTTTGCTGTTTCCGGAGGTTTTAGAGATGAATAACAAAAATCTGTTAGAGAGGCAACGACTCGAATGACACGACCTCAGAGTTGCTTCCTAATTTGCTGCATCTTAATGTACAGAATTAGATTCTTCTTTTCATATTTGTGCCTTTTGTTTGTACACGTGTTGCTTGCTAAGATTGAGTGTTAGTATTTGTTCTTATAAGTTTAATTCTAGTATATGTTCTTATAAGTATGATTTCTCCTGACAAAAAAAGAAGTATGATATCTGATATCTGGTTGTCTGAATAGTGTTAAATGTTATTTCAACTAGCTTGTTATTGGAGTCTTCAAGCGCTGCCCATGTACTACACTACTGGAAAGGTCAAGCGAACCTCAACAGCTCTATTTGAATGTATTTGGGGCTGAACAGAATTGGTGGTTGACACCAAAGTTGATCCAATCCCAGAAGATCTGTTCCGATTTTGAAATTTTCACAAAAAATAATATATAGAATAGTGAACCACTGTAATTTCTCCAAAAATGTTATAAAGTTAGTTATCAATTCGTTTCATATATAAGCCCCCCATGTTAGGGGGAACACACACAAGTATAGAAATAAACAAACAATGCAAAACACACACTCAGTATATGACGCGGAAAAACCGACGTCCCAACTTGTATTATTAATCAAAACAATTATCAATAATACAATCAATCTCACCAAACGGTATTCACTCAAGTGATACTTAAGTCAAACAATACTCAAGCATACATCAAAACAATAACATGACTATGTATATATAGCCATCACAAACTTAGCCAACAAGACATACATAATCTGATTACAATAATAATAATAATTGTCTACCCATACAATTATTACCCAATTCAATTATGTTTTCTATCACCAAGACCATACTACCTATTGGGTTTAACCCCAACAATCCTCCCCTTCAACCCAATATGATTTCATGCACAACCGAATTAACGGTCACCATCAAGCCATCGACGTCGATCGCCCAATACCTCCCCTCGAACAATAACCCCTCCTTCTAGTACAAAAAGATTTCTCTTATCTTTTCGACCTTTGAGTATTTCTAAATCTCCTTTAGTGACTTTCAACATACTGTTCTTCATCATAACAGTATATCCCAAATCAACTAATTTACCCAACGAAATCAGATTTCGATTTAACTCCGGTATGTATCTTACTTGAGTTAACTTCTGAACACGACCGTTGTGACGTTTCATTGTTATCTCACCAATGCCAGCAACCTTTACCGTTTTACCGTTCGGTAAAGTTATAATCTTTCCCTCACACTTTTTATAGGACGAGAACCACTCCCTCCTACCACATATGTGATGAGAACATCCCGAGTCAAGCACCCATTCTTCTTTTGATCCCTTCTCTTCTTGAACCAAAAGAACATCTTCATCAGCTTCTACAAGCGAAACACTACCCCCTCGATTTTTCTTCAACTATCTCAAGTCTTCTCTTGCCTTTGAACACATAAATTGTATATGACCCAATTCCTCACAATAAAAATACCTGATATTAGGGTTATGTTTCTTAGCATACTTCTTTTCCGTGTCATGCGCACGTACCACAAATGCACTTCCATCAGATGTGTCACTCGATTCTTGTTTCATCAATCTTTCGGCCTCCAGAAGAACGACAATAGTCTCATCCAAATCTAACTTCGTTTTCCCAACCAATAAAGAAGTCATCACAGTATTATACTTCTTCAGTAGAGACACTAGTAGTAGAATAGCTTTGTCCTCATCCTTTAATTTTTCATCCAAATTATTTAGCTGGTTGATTAAGCCATTAAAACTATTCAGATGATCTCTTAAATCTCCGTTTTCTTCCATTTTGAGCCCAAACAAATCTTTCTTGAGAAACAGCTTGTTGGCCAAAGACTTTGAGTGATAAGTCTTCGTTAACTTCTCCCACAAATTCTTGGGATTGTCCTCTTCAAGAACATCATACTTGATTTCCGGTGCAAGGGCCAACCGGATCGTTGATGCCGCACGTAACTTCATGTCTCCCCACTTTGTATCATCAACTTCAGTAGGCTTCTTCCCTCCGAGAGTTGCATATAACCCTCGTTGAATTAACAGATCTTTTACCGTACTTTACCACAAGGTAAAATTGTTTCTTCCATTAAACAATTCAATTTCAAATTCCCCAACCTTCTCCATCATGAACCTTGGCTCTTGATACCAACTGTTAGGGGAACACACACAAGTATAGAACCAAACAAATAATGCAAAACACACACTCAATATATGACGCGGAAAAACCCACATCCCAACTTGTATTATTAATCAAAACAATTATCAATAATACAATCAATCTCACCAAACGGTATTCACTCAAGCGATACTTAAGTCAAACAATACTCAAGCATACATCAAAACAATAACATGACTATGTATATATAGCCATCACAAACTTAGCCAACAAAACATACCTAATCTAATTACAATAATAATTGTCTACCCATACAATTATTACCCATTCCCATTATAATAATAATTGTCAAAACATACAATTATTACCCAACTCAATTATGATAATAATTGTCTACCCATACAATTATTACCCAAATCAATTATATTTTCTATCACCAAGACCATACTACCTATTGGGTTTAACCCCAACTTTGTGGTTCCCTGGGAAAAGTTCTTTTCCTTAATCTAGCACCGATAACATGATAGTTCTTTTTAAGGTTTCTAATTATTTCAACCTTGCATCCAGATTTTCTTGGTCATTTGACTAAGATGGTCTAAACAATAAGTTGTGCTTGCAAGTTCATCAGCAATACAGATACGAGTGTGCTAGCAGTCCTCCGGATTAGTCGATGTGCACGGAAGCTGGTCTGGACACCGGATTAACAAAAAAAAAGTTCATCAGAAATATCATACTCACTGTAAGATTCTAAATATATTTTGATCAAAATTAGCTTTATCAAGCCCGCCCCCTAAAATAAAAATGTTGCAGTATCTCGGCAAAGGTATGCCAACATTTTTGCCTGTCATGTTTGTGAGGTGCAAAGCAAAGTCTCGTAGTCACTACTCTTTCTTGGTGAAGGTATTGGACTAGTTGCGCTTGGAATGAGCTACTTTAGCTACAACGTAAGAGATAAGAGTTATGGAATGTAAGTAGAGAAACTAGTTACAAATGTTGTAATGTATAAATTAGTGTAGCAAAAGACTATTTTCTTTGTGTCACTTATTTACCCTTATGTGCTCTTTTCAGTTTTCCTTTAGAAGCGGCAGAATGGGAGGAGTAGAGTGCTTCGAATTTTTATTTTTATTTTTCACTTTTCACACCTGATGCCAGTACTCCTTTGACTACGGAGTTGCACTCAGACCATCTCTGCATGTGAGAAAAGTCCGTTGTATGGCTTGTTTTTTCAGGATTGTTTGATGAAATCAGGAAGGCCAAGGTTTTTGTCAACAGGACTTACTTTGTTATAGTAAAAAATATCTCATGAACTCACCACAACCAATAAGGGATGCTTCCGCGCTTGGGTTCAGTTTCCCTATCTGGAAATCTGGAATAGCTGGTATGAAGAAACAATCGTCTTCTGAACTGTGAAGATTAATAATCAGAATCTATAAAGAGGTCAGGAAAACCTTTTAACTTCTCTTGTTGATAATGAACCATGCTTGTTGATCCATGGTATACCTGATTGAATTGCTCTTTGTTTTACTAGTTGGCCGCTTTTATGGACATTATTTGTAGTGACTTTACTGCAGTTTTCGCTATAAATATGCTATTTTGCTTAGGCCTCATTTAATATGCTTTCTTTCCAGTTGCCACAAACATGATAGAGTATGAATTTTCTTTCTGTTCTTCAAATAACTTCCAATTTATCTCACATATATTTGAGTAAGTTTGGTTAGGATCTTTGGTTTAGGAACTCTAGTTATGATTAATCGGTGAGCACGATTTTGTGCTTGTGGTTTGTTATCCACTACTGTTTTCTATAACTTGACTCTGTATAACTAACTTAACAGTGAAATTAATTTTTTTATTGTCCCACTCCCACATTACTAGATGCAGCAAAGTACAAGCACTGTTTTGTATAAATAAATGTCTAGGAAGAACATTTAAAACCCTCGATAGCCTAAAAGGCTAAGATTGAATGTAGTATATGTTCTTATCAGTTTAATATCTGATATGTGGGCTACGTGTCCACGTGATATTAAATTAATTTTTTAAGGGGAGGATTTTTTCAATAACTTGCTATTGGAGTCTTTTAGCGTTGTCTGTGCAGTGCACTGCTGCAAAGGCCTGGCGCACCCCATCAATCATATTTTAATCTTCTGAATATAGTACTAATGAGTAAGCATTAAGAGGGACAATGCTAAATCATTCTAAATTCTAATAAAGATAGTTATGAACTTCTATAGGAACCATTTTCATCAATAAGATGCCTTTACCAGCTGTTTAAATTCATTGTAGTGAGGTGGTTTGGTTGGGGGTGGATTTGAATCGCTGAAAACACTATAGGTAGGAATTTGCAAAATACCTAAAACCAACATAAAAAAATTATATAAAACAAAATTGATAACCTGACCAAGAAACTGGTTGGTTGTTTTCTTAAATACACCATAACATTAACCGAATTAACTTTAATGATGTAAATCATATAATTATACACTAAAACTAAAGTCCTATACATAACATAAAATGCCTAGTATGTCTTCACAGAGTTTGTGTTAGTTGAGCACCTAGGAATGAAAAGCTGATTTTATTAGTTCAAGTACTATTTTGTCCTTGTCCCGCATTGTGAGATGCAAAAAAGCAAGATTTCCGTTTTGAATAAATAAAGGTATGCGGCAGACGGTTAAAACCCTCGATAGCCTAAAAGGCTAAAATTGAGTGTAGTATCTATTTTTGTCAGTTTAATATGTGATATGTGGGTTAGGTGTCCACATGATATTAAATTAATTTTTTTAAGGGGAAGATTTTACAATAGCTGGCTATTAGAGTCCTAAAGTGTTGCCCATGCATTACACTACTGCGAAGGCCTGATGCACCCCACCAATCATATCTCAAATTTTTATTGTTTAACATATTGTGTTGTTGATACTTCTTTCGTAATATTTTCTGAAAATATTACTATTGCGTAAACATGAGAAGGCACATATTTATAGTGCACTAACTTTATGTTCCAATAAATTAGATATTAGCAAGGTACCATTTTCTTTTAATAAGCCCCCTTTTCCGGTTGTACAAATTCAATCTAATGAGATCTTTTTGTCGGGATTTATGTGATTTGCTAAAATCACTACATGTAAACATGTAGGGCTTTGCTATCCAAAACCATGATTAAAAAAATACAAAAAGAATTGGTAACATGACTGGTTGGTTGCTATCTTAACTGCACTATTAATTAAATCGAATTGACTTATATAATATAAATTATAAAGTAATTTATGCACCAAAATCCTATACATAAGCGTCCTTGTTTGTTTCCACATAGTTTTTGTTTGTTGAGCACCGGTTAACAAAAAGTTGATTTAGTAGTGAAAGTACTTTTTTGTGCTTGTCCCACATTGCAAGATGCAGTAACATACGAATTCCATGTAATGTATAAATAATGGTCTGTGACGAATATTTAAAATCCTTGTCTAGGATTGAGTATAGTATCTGTTTTTAACAGTTTAATATATGATATGTGGGCTACGTGTTATTAAATTATTTTTGTAAGGGGAGGATTTTCTCAATAGCTTGCTATTGGAGTCCTGAAGCGTTGCCCATGCACTGCACTACTGCAAAGGCAGCTGGCGCACCTCACCAATCATATATCAATTTGGCGCACCCAACCAATCATATCTCAATTTTTTAGCGTTCACATATATTGTTGTTTATACTCCCTCTGTTTTTTTAATTTGTCGCTTTGACCTTTGCACTTTTAACATGTTTTGACCGGCTAGTGAAAATTATCGTTTGTAAAATTTTCATTTTGTATATAAAATTAGATAACTTATATTTTAATTTACGAAAAAGAAATATTTAAAATTATATTTCTAACTAGCCGGTCAAAGCAGATTGACATGTGTGCAACAATCAAAGCGACAAGTAAAAAATAGAGGGAGTACTTGTTTTATAATATTTTCTAGAATATATTACTATCGCTTAAGATTAAGAAGGCGCATATTTAAAGTGCACTGGCTTTATTTTCTAATAAAAATAAATTAGATATTAACAAGGAGCCATTTTCTTTTAAGATGAGCACTTTGCCAACTGTATAAATTTACTTTAATGAGGCCTTTTTGTCAGGATTTATATGATTTGCTAAAATCACTACATGTAGGGCTTTGCTACCCAAAACCATGATTAAAAAAAATACAAGCAAGATTAATAACTTGATTGGTTGGTTGCTATCTTAACTACACCATTAAGTAAATCGAATTGAGTTTTATAAAATATATTATATAGTAATATATGCACCAAAGTCCAATTCATAAGAGCCTTGTTTGTTTCCAGTAGTTTTTGTTTGTTGAGCACCGATTAACGAAAAGTTGATTTAGTAGTGAAAATTCGTTTTTGTGCTAGTCCCACACTGCAAGATGCGTCCGTTTTATGTATAAATGATGGTATGGGATGAAAATTTAAAACCCTCGATAGCCTAAAAGGCTAAGATTGAGTGTATTATTTGTTCTCATCGGTTTAATATCTGATATGTGGGCTATATGTCCACGTGATATTAAATTATTTTTTAAGGGGAGGATTTTCTTAATAGCTTGCTTTTGGAGTCCTAAAGCGTTGGCCATGCACTCCACTGCTGCAAAGGTCCGACGCACCCCACCAATCATATCAAAAAAATTTAGCATTCAAAATTTTTTGTTGTTGATACTTGTTTTGTAATATTTTCTGAATGTATTACTATTGTGTAAGCATGAGAAGACGTATATTTAAGGTGCACTAACTTTATATTTTAATAAATTAGATATTAACAAGGAACCGTTTTCTTTTAATAACAGCCCTTTGCTAGTTGTATGAATTCACTCAAATGAGGTCTTTTTGTCGGGATTTATGTTATTTGTTGTAGGGCTTTGATAACCCAAAAATCATGATTAAAAAAATACAAGCAAGATTGATAACTTGACAGGTTGGTTGCTATCTTAACTACACCATCAATTAAATCGAATATATTTTTATAATATAAATTATATAGGAATTTATGCACGAATATCTTAAACTTAAGAGCCCTGGTTTGGTTCCATGTAATTTTTGTTTGTTGAGAACCGGTTAACAAAAAGTTGATTTAGTAGTGAAAATAGTTTTTTATGCTTGTCCCACACTGCAAGGTGCAGAAACACACGCATGAGTTCCGTTTTATGTATAAATAATGGTCTGGGACAAACATTTAAAACCCTTGATAGCCTAAAAGGCTAAGATTCATAGTAGGATGTGTTATTATCTGTTTAATATATGATATGTGGGCTATGTGTTTAATGTGATATTAGATATTATTTTTTAAGGGGGGGATTTTCGCAATAGCTTGCTATAGGATTCCTAAAGCGTTTCCCATGTACTGCACTGTTGAAAAGGCCCGGTGCACCCCACCAATCATATCTCAATTTTTTAGCGTTCAAACATATTTTGTTGTTGGTACTTGTTTTGTAATATTTTATGTTCAAACATATTTTGTTGTTGGTACTTGTTTTGTAATATTTTATGAATGTATTACTATTGCGTAAACATGAGAAGACATATTTAAAGTGCATTAACCTTATGTTCTAATGAATTAGATATTAACAAAGAACTGTTTTCTTTTAATAAGATCCCTTTTCTAGCTGTATAAATTCACTTTAATGAGGGATTTTTGTTGGGATGTATGTGATTTGTTGCATCTTAATTTACAGTATTATGTTCTTTCATATTTGTGCCTTTTGTTCGTACATTTGTTGCTTGCTAAGATTGAGTGTAGTATTTGTTCTTATAAGTTTAATTATAGTATATGTTCTTATAAGTATGATATCTGGCTGTATGGATAGTGTTAAATGTTATTTCAACTAGCATGTTATTGCAGTCTTCAAGTGTTGCCCACGTACTGCACTACTGCAAAGGTCAAGCGTACCTCAACAACCTTATTTTAATGTGTTCAGTGCTGAACAAAATTGGTGGTTGATCCGTTCAGTACCAAAGTTGATCCGTTCCCAGAATATTTGTTCATGTCTTGCATCCAGATTTTCTTGGTCATTCGACGAAGATGGTCTAAACAATAAGTTATGCTAGCAAGTTCATCAGCAATATTTTACTCAATGTAAGATTTTAAATATAGTTTTGATCATGACTAGGTTTATCAAGCCCGCCCTCCGAAATAAAAATGTTCCAGTGTCGCGGTAACGGTATGCCAACATTTTTTCTTGTCATGTTAACAAAGTCTCATAGTCACCACTCTTCCTTGGTGAAGGTATTGGACCAGTTGTAAGGCCTGGAATGAGCTGCTTTAGCTACAACCTAAGAGATAGAGTTATGTCATGTAAGTAGAGAAACTGGCTACAGATGTTTAATGTATAAATTAGTGTAGCGACAGACTATTTTGAAACTCACAACAACCAAGTAAGGGATGCTTGTAATGTATAAATTAGGGCTTGTAATGTTTATTAATTAGTGTTTGAACTGGCTACAGATGTTATAGTAAAAAGTATCTCATGAACTCACCACAATCATGTAACGGATGAATTTTGAAACAATTTTTTTCAAATGTGGACAGTTACTTTCAAAGGGAGGGAGTACTTACCAAAAACGTGAATGGTTGCGCTTTTAACTATTCCGGTTTATTTTAATTAATTTTTTAGAGAATTGCACATAAACCAATTTTACCTTTATATAAATGTTTGTTTGAAAAATATTACACAACTATCTCTAATAAAGGTCGAACTAAACTAAATATTCTTGTGTGATATATGTCTGGTATAGGTTGAATTAAACTAAGTATTCTATTGCGTGATATATATCTCGTATTATCTTGTCACCCCTGGGTCCCATGGACCGAAGATCCAATGTACCATAAGAGCAGCGTAAGTTTCTTGTGCCTTATTATTGAAACATTAATATATTTGAATTATAATAAGAGCGAACGGAGAATGATGTGTAAAAAATATTGAAAGAAACGATATGGGACATGTGTATTATTGTCTTAAAACTGAGACATGTAAATTGTGATTGATGTATTAATGAATGGCACCCCTAAGATGTTGGTGGATAATTTATTTGTCCAAGAAGCTTCAAATTATAGTTTAGTATAATATTTTAGTACATTCTTAAATTTTTGCTCTAACATTGAAAAATTCACTTGCTCAATAATACATGAAAACTAGAAAAATCACTTATTTTGAGATAAGAATCTTAGTGCGTAAGAGATTACAAGAGAATGCTATACTCTCAAGCCGGGCAATTTACACGGGTCCTAATCTAATTTTTATTATAGTAGAGTTAAAATATAAAATATATAGATAGCTGACCGTGATATCACCTCAGGTAACAACGGAGGTTAAAACAAATACACTACAAATAAGGGGTTATTTTTATAAATGCATGGAAGCAGATTTAATTATTAAAAAAATATTATCGAACATTTATAATAATCGAGGTAAATCTCATGCCCAATTTTCTTTAAAATATAAATATAGAGCAAATATAAAGAATTGTTGGAATTAACACACTAAACAATATTATAACTTGTTAAAGCCCCCTTCATAAAAAGCACTAATTGTTTCTCTTCATGACATGTTTATTGAGAATCCGTGAAGAAAGGTTAATTTACTAGGGACACTACTGCTTTATACTTGTCTCGCATTGCACGATGCAGAAATGCAAGAGTTTCGTTTTATGTATAAATAATAAATATCTGAAATTAATGTTCATTAGTTTAATATTTAAAATACGATTTACATATACACCCCACATGATACAAAACATTATGAAAATGAAGGTTACATATACATCTACATGACATTAGTCCTTGTGACCTGTGAAGATTTTTTACAATGACTTATTAAATGCATGTGGTTTTTGGTCACATAACTTCGCCAAGTTAATTATAAGTAAAGAGTTTTGTCTTTTTAGAAAAAATGCTTCTCTCTTCTCTCTATTTTTAAATTCAGGAGCGTGATTTCCCCCATATTTTTTCACTACTTAAATTCTAATCTTATTTAAAAAAGTACACTTGGCATTCTCTTCTTTAAAGAGAACACGTATCATTTTCTCCTTTTTATTATTCTTCAGAATTATTAATTGTATTGTATTAAATACATTTTCATCTATTTCCACTAGATCTCGTTCCTCCCAATTTTTTCTTCCATTCATATTTTCACTAATTCTCCATTAGTCCATCCTATCCATTTCTCTAATTTCAATAATTCTCTCTTTTTACCATATCTCAAAATATTGGCTTTCATGAGTATTTTAATTTAAATTACTCAACACTTAAATATATTAATTTTCTTAAAAAAAAAAAATTCTTTTCCCTGATTTTCTTTCCTTTTTTCTCTACTATTAATTTCACAATTTCTTATCTTTAATCAATAATATTTATTAAGATAATTTATTTAAGATTTATATTGTCAAAATATATTTATTACAATTTTTAATAAGTGTATATACTATTTATTTTACATATCATGGTTACTAAATATTTAAGATTTTCATTAAATCTATTTGAAAAAAGCTCGAATATGTCAATAATACTATTTAAATTAATTAAATCAACTTAAAATATATTATGTGCATAAAATCTATACTAATAATTTTTTTATGTTAATTTAAATAAAATAAATATAAAATAGCTGTCCGGGACCTAATCTAGTTTTTTTTATAGTAGAGTTAAAATATTAAATATAGATAGGTAACAACAGAGGTTAGGACAAATACACAAGGGGTTATTTTTATAAATACATGGGAGCAAATTTAATTATTATAAAAATGTCATCAATTATTTATATGGAAAGATATTATAATCTTAGATAAGATATCTGAAATCAATGTCATGCCCAATTTTCTCTAAAATCTAAATATAAAGCAAATATAAAGGATTGTTGGAGTTAACATAATAAACAATATAATAACTTGCTAGAGCCCCCTTCATAAAAGCACTAATCGTTTTTTCATGACATGTTTATTGAGAACCTGTGAAGAAAGGTTAATCTACTAGTGACACTACTATTTTATACTTTGTCTCGCATTACACGATGCATAAATGCAAGAGTCACATTTTATGTATAAATAATAAATATCTAGAATGAATGTTTATCAATTTAATATTTAAAATATGGTTTACACGTATACTCGCGTGATATAAATTATTGTGAAAATGCGGTTACAAATACATCCACATAACATAAGTCATTGTGACCTGTGAAAATTATTCACAAGTGGTTTTTTGTCACATAACTTCATCAGGCTAATTAAAAAGTAAAACGTTTTTTCTTTAAAAAAAAAAAGAAATTAAGAAATAAAAAATAAAAACGAAAGATTTCTAACGAGTCCAGCGCGTGCCTTCATGTATTTAAGGTGTACCACATCGCCATAAGTAAAGATTATATCTAGTTATGATTAGCGCGCTCTAAGTTTTATTATTACTCTCTTCATTCCAATCATTTCTTTACACTTTCTTTTTTTGGATATCCTTTCCAATTCTTTACATTTCAAAATTTTCCAAAAGTAGTAAAGTTTTTATAATACAAAAAGTAAATTCAATCGCTACTTATCTCCACTATATTCACTTTATATATAAAATATTAATTGGTTCCACCACTTTACTCACTTTTTAAACTTTCCATTACTACTTTTTCATTTTTCTTAACCTCCGTGCCCAAACCAAATGTAAACAAATGGTTGGGACGGAGGGAATATATAATAACAGTGGAATTAAAAGCGCCTTGTCCCACACCGGTCGCATTACATATTTTTTTTAATCTTGTGTTTTAATGTTGGATGAACAAATAAAAATCGGCTAGCCCTGAACACATGTACTACTTCAAAATATTTTATCAAGGACGTAATTCATTTATAATTTATTAATATACGTAACATATCCATGTGCGATATGGGGTGCTTGAATACATAAATCAAAATTTGCTAATAATCAAAAAAATATAGGATTGTATTACAACATGACTTATTTTTGGCAAGTCTCAAAGCCGAAATACCCAAGAGCTGAGTTCGTTTCGTCCCAGTACTCTCGGACAAGTGATGAGCCCAGGAATCAGGATGCACCGGGATTTTTAGCACATCGGCAAGCAAAGAATGGAACCTAACCCGAGAGAGCAAATTATAACAGCCAATAAAAATCGTCATGAAGGAATTTGAGTTGGCACAAAGGCTGATACTTAAATATGTAGCCAGACAAATTTTAAACTGAGGAATAACTTCGAAATAATTCTTATTAGGTATTCGTAAGTAATACTGATATAAAATCATAAACTTAGACATTTAAAAAAGAGAACAGATAGAAACATTTACAGGGAGACACAAAATTTACAAGCCAGTCAAAGGGATCACATGACAGAAGGAGACACAAACTACATAAGCAAATTCGGAGAAACTTGTCCTAAACAAATAAAAATTTCAGAACTACATCTACCATCACTGAAAATATACAATTATACACACATACATATGGATGTAGATATAATCTCCAACCACTGATAAGCAGTCACGATATTTGAAAAAAAAAACCCAGATAATGTACATATAGTTGAAATAGAAAGTCCTTGCTACTAAAATAATCTCAACACTAGAGGAAACTTTGAAACAGTCACGAGTTTCGTAAAAAACCCTAATAAAATATTGCTAAACTATATGAACAATTGAGCTCCATCTACACGGTTTGCAGAATAAAATAAAAGACTGATTTGGAAAAAAAATGAACACGGAAAACACGCAAGCCGGCCATAAATAAAAAAGGGTGGAGGGAGTGCCGAACCTGGCTGGCAGGATTTAAGGCGCAAGCGCCAACCCTTCAACCAGTCGAAAGGGATCTATAGGTCCACATAGGCTAGCAGGGGTGCACATAAACGGATTCACCAGCTGAATCATCTGTTCATACAATTTGACGCCATGTAATCGGAGCAAGGTTAGGGTCACCTGGGCCATCACATATTCCGCTACCCCTTACCCGCACTCCCTCAATTTAATATAATTAGCATAAAAAATATATACCAATTAAATTTACCGATTTTGAAGATGTGGGACATCATATTAAGCTCTAATTTATTACATTATAATATAATTAACCCTGGCATATAATCATCGCTCCCTCATATCTATAAATACAAGGACAGGAATGAATTAAGAACAATAAATAAGATGATATTTAATAAGAAACGGTCAAGTACACGCTCACGAAGATAAGGACTGGTAATTAATAGATTAAACATATAAAATCCAATCGAATGAGATTACATAACAGTGGGAGAGACATAAGCAGATGCAGATGCAGAGGGAGAATCACATGTTCTAAACAAATTAAAATTCCAAAAATCTTTATATATATGATGCAGGAAACCGAAAGATAAAGTCAGAATCTACATACTTGACACCAGAGATCTGAATCTGCAGGCTGAAGAGAGAAGAGAAGAAATCGATCACAGAGGCACGTTCTTGCAGTGCATGAGCTGTTTCCATCTCAAGGCCACCGCCAAACAATGACAAAAAATAAGAGGTTTTGAAGCTTGCTATACAGTGACGAGACTGAAAGCTGATCGGCAACTGACGTATTTTCTGCCTCCTGATTTGAAATCTTTCCGGAGTAGTTGATAATTTATTTTCCCCTCCACCTGCGAACAAGAGTGAAGAACAATTTAAGATCTCCAAGTATGCTAAGATTGATAATTTTATAAATTGAAAAATATTTTATTTCATCAAATATTTTCTGTCCCAAGTCCAACTACTAAAATTGACAGTTTCACATATTAGTTTTATAAGAACTAGTTAAAGATAAAGAACAGATAGAAAAATCTAATCTAAATTAGTCTTTACAGTACTTCCAATTGGGGACATTTCTTGCAAAAACAAACAAGAAAAACTAATCATGACCATTGTGCATCTCCACTCCCCATTTACCCCAACAGAAATCATCTCAGACAAAATGAGAACGACAAAATGAGAACGATGTATATCTCAACCCCAATCCTTCGGTTCTAAAACAACCATATTTTCGCTCTTCATCTCTCAAGCATTCATAAAGAGTAAACAACAGATGCCTAAGTTGAAATAGTAGTCCTTGCTACCCGCAATAATCTTGACAAATAACACTAGAGAAAAAAAAATCGCTAGATCAGCTCTGAGTTTATACACATTAATATATTATTTTTATATGAACTAGTTAAACATAAAGAATAAATAGAAAAATCTAAGTTAAATTAGTCTTTAAAGTACTTCCAATTGGCATATTGTCATCATGTCATGTGAACATGTCTACCCAGAACCAATTTACTGTATTGACCCCTGGTCCCAATTTACTGTATAGACCCCTGGTCCCTGGGAAGGTACAAACAAGAGCAGCGGGAGACACAAAGCAAAATCAATAAAATAATTTTCACAAAAGTAAAATTGATGCAAATTTAAGAGCACTTAACCAAGCAAATGTAACAAAAAAACACCACAGAGAAAGAACAAACCGCGCCTTATGTCTGACATGTACATCACTGCCTGTAGCATTTTAACAAGGTTTATTTATCTCATTTTATTTTAAATTGCTATGTCGGAAAACATCTAATGACTATTAGGTATAACAAACAAAACAATAAAATTGAAAAACTATTAAAACTCTGTATAAATTTGGGGGGAAATACAATGGAAAACGCAAAAAAGGTGGAAGGAGTGCCGAACCTGGCTGGCAGGATTTACGGCACAAGAGCCAACCCTTCAACCAGTCGAAAGGGATCGTTAGGTCCACATAGTAGCGGGGGGCACATGAACGGTTTCACCAGTTCATACAATTTGACTCCATGTAACACCGGAGCAAGGTTAGGGTCACCTGGGCCATCACGTGTTCCGCTACCCCTTACCCACACCCCTTCAATTTAACATAACTAGCATTACTTAATATATACATAATTAAATTTACCAATTTTGATGATGTGGGACAACATATTAAGCTTTAATTTATTACATTATAATATAATTAAACCTGGCATATAATCATCGCTCCCTCATATCTATATTCATAAATACAAATTGTTGCAGAATTTAATAAAATTAGCTGATTACAAGGTAATAAAAAAATTGCCGCAGCCGGGATTCGAACCCGGATTAGCCGTTTCAGCGTTGATCCTCCCACAAGTGTGTAATTTATATCCACTTGTAAATTCGCAAGGGTATTATTTATTTAGTTTCAGCGATGATCTTCCACATGCAAAGGTTATTAAGTCAACAGTGAGTGCTACTGCGGCAATATATATTACACATATCACTGTATATAAATAAGTAAATAGTTTTATAACATAATGATGTGGGACGTAAAAAATAAGATAATTGTTTATAAATATTTACGACAGACTAGAATTATGAACAATAAATAAGATGATCTTTAATGAGAAACGGTTAAGTACACACTCAGGAAGATAGGGGACTGGTAATTTATAGATTAAACATATAAAATCCAATCGAATGAGATCACATAACAGTGGGAGAGACATAAGCAGATGCAGAGGGAGAATCACATGTTCTAAACAAATTAAAATTCCAAAAATCTTTATATATATGATGCAGGAAACAGATAGATAAAGTCAGAATCCACATACTTGACACCGGAGGTCTGAATCTGCATGCTGAAGAGAGAAGAGAAGAAATCGATCAGAGGAAGGTTCTTGCAGTGCATGGGCTGTTTCCTTCTTGTGCCCACCGCCAAAAAATGACGAAAAAAAAGAGGTATCGAAGCTTGCTATAAAGAGTGACGAGACTGGAAGCTGATCGGAAAATGATGTATTTTCCGCCTCCTGATTTGAAATCTTTCCGGAGTAGTTGATAATTTATTTTCCCCAGCGCCTGCGAACAAGAATGAAGAAAATTTTAAGATCTCTAAGTATGCTAAGATTATTAATTTTATGAATTGAAAAATATCTTATTTCATCAAATATTTTTTGACCCAAGTCCAACTACGAAAATTAACAGTTTATACACTGTGTTACACCACAAAAAATTAATAATCTTAAGAGCAGCGGGAGACACAAAGAAAAATCAACAAAATAATTCTAAGCAAAGTAAAATTGATGCAAATTTAAGAGCATTTAACCACAAAAATGTAACTAAAAAACACCACAGATAAAGAACAAATCGCGCCTTATGTCTGACATGTGGATCACTGCATGTAGCATTTTAACTAGGTTTATTCATTTCATTTTATTTTAAATTGCTACGTCGGAAAACATCTAATGACTATTAGGTCTAACAAACAAAACAATATAATTGAAAACTATTAAAACTCCGTATAAATTTGGGGGGAAATAGAATGGAAAACATAAAAACGGTGGAGGGAGTGCCGAACCTGGCAGACAGGATTTAAGGCACAAGAGCCAACCCTTCAACCAGTCGAAAGGGATCGATAGGTCCACATAGTAGCGGGGGGCACATGAACGTATTCACTAGTTGAATCACCTGTTCATACAATTTCACTCCATGTAACCGGAGCAAGGTTAGGGTCAAGGTTGTTAAGTCGACGAGTCGAGCCTAGGCGCTCGAGTACATTCAAATTGACTAGTTGTAAAAAGTCGACATATATATTTTAGAGTAATTACAATATATAGTATAAAGTATAAGTTAACAGATCAATTCCATAATACAAATAATAATAATTTGATAGTAAGTTCAAGTACCCAAGTCAGAGTGAAAACATATGCAAAATAGTATGTGTAGCAGATTAGCAGTGTGGCAGACTAGCGCTGCAGGTGTGTAGTTTTTTCCAGGTGCAACAGTGTGTGTACAGGTGCAACAGACAGCAGTATGCAAGGAAGAGAACAACCAGGTGATACACAGGAGAGTTGATAAGAGAAAAACTGTGTAAAAGTTTGATAAGCAATGTGTAAATTGATTCACACGAGAGTTTTATTCTTTATAAAATTCAAAATTGTCTTTAAATTTTAATAAAATTGATAACTTGTTTTAAAAAACAATAAAAAACATTGAAGTTGTAAAATATTGATAACATAGATATTTTTTAATGATATAACAAAAGGAAAAGAAAAATAAATTTGAAGTGAAGTTTTAAAATAATCCAATAAATTTAAAATTTGAAAACAAAATCATTTTATATGCAAAAGAATAATCAATAAATAATAATAATAATAATAATAATAATAATAAAAGAAACGAAAAAATTGAGAACGAGAAGAAGAGTAGAGATAAAAAAAATAATTTTTAAATAAAGAGTAAAAAAAAGTTTTGAAATAAAAAGTAAACAGAAAACGTATATATGCATCCAATCAGACTGTATGTATATTCAACGACGTGACAATCAAAAAAACTGAGAGAAGAAGTCAAGAGATGAAGAAGGAAAATTGGAGAAGAAGAAGAGAGATTAGATGAAGAAGAAGATTGGAAACGAAGAGAGATGAGATGAGGAAGAAAGACTTACCAAAGAGATTAGCCATCTATACTGTAAAAACCCCTAACTTTTCAGTTTGGGTAGGTTTTTAAGTCGGGTTTTGGGCCGGTACCGGGTAAAGCCCATGGACGCCAAACTCAACAAGTCGTGTGTCGACTTTCTCTCCTATGTCGACTAGTCGCCGACTTGACAACCATGGGTCACCTGTACCATCACGTGTTCCGCTAACCCTTACCAACACTCCCATAATTTAATATAACTAGCATTACTTAATATATACATAATTAAATTTACCAATTTTGAAGATGTGGACAACATATTAAGCTTTAATTTATTACATTATAATATAATTAAACCTGGCATATAATCATCGCTCCCTCATATCTATATTCATAAATACAAATTGTTGCAGAATTTAATAAAATTAGCTGATTACAAGGTAATAAAAAATTTGCCGCAGCCGGGATTCGAACCCGGATTAGCCTTTTCGGCGTTGATCCTCCCACAAGTGTGTAATTTACATCCACTTGTAAATTCGCAAGGGTATTATTTATTTAGTTTCAGCGATGATCTTCCACATGCAAAGGTTATTAAGTCAACAGTGAGTGCTACTGCGGCAATATATATTACACATATAACTGTATATAAATAAGTTAATAGTTTTATAACATAATGATGTGGGAAGTAAAAAATAAGATAATTGTTTAAATAAATATAAGGACAGGAGTGAATTATGAACAATAAATAAGATGATCTTTAATAAGAAACGGTCAAGTACACGCTCTGGAAGATAGAGACTGGCAATTTATAGATTAAACATATAAAATCCAATCGAATGAGATCACATAACAGTGGGAGAGACATAAGCAGATGCAGAGGGAGAATCACATGTTCTAAACAAATTAAAATTCCAAAAATCTTTATATATATGATGCAGGAAACAGATAGATAAAGACAGAATCCACATACTTGACACCGGAGGTCTGAATCTGCAGGCTAAAGAGAGAAGAGAAGAAATCGATCAGAGGCAGGTTCTTGCAGTGCATGGGCTGTTTCCTTCTTGTGCCCACCGCCAAACAATGACGAAAAATAAGAGGTATCGAAGCTTGCTATAAAGAGTGACGAGACTGGAAGCTGATCGGAAAATGATGTATTTTCCGCTTCCTGATTTGAAATCTTTCCGGAGTAGTTCATAATTTATTTTCCCCTGCGAACAAGAATGAAGAAAATTTTAAGATCTCCAAGTATGCTCAGATTGATAATATTATGAATTGAAAAATATCTTATTTCATCAAATATTTTTTGACCCAAGTCCAACTACGAAAATTGACAGTTTATACATGTGTTACACCCCTGGTCCCTGGGGAGGTACAAACAAGAGCAGCGGGAGACACAAAGCAAAATCAACAAAATAATTCTAACAAAGTAAAATTGATGCAAATTTAAGAGCATTTAACCACGAAAATGTAACTAAAAAACACCACAGATAAAGAACAAACCGCACCTTATGTCTGACATGTGCATCACTGCATGTAGCATTTTAACTAGGTTTATTTATTTCATTTTATTTTAAATTGCTATGTCGGAAAACATCTAATGACTATTAGGTATAACAAACAAAAAAATGAAATTGAAAAATTATTAAAACTCCGTATAAATTTGAGGGGAAATAGAATGGAAAACGCAAAAGAAACAGTATTGGTAAACTATATGAGCAATTATGCTCCATATACTAGAAACAGTTGAAGTAAATTGGTACACAATTTGCAGAATAAAACAAAAGAGAGCGCATTATTGATTTGAGAAAAAAATTGAGCACGGGAAACACACTAGTGGCTTGTGGGGCATAAATAAAAAAGGGTGGAGGGAGTGCTGAACCTGGCTGGCAGGATTTAAGGCACAGGAGCCAACCCTTCAACCAGTCGAAAGGGCACTCCCCTAAATCTAGTATAATAGTATTACTTAATATATACATAATTAAATTTACCAATTTTGAAGATGTGGGACATCATATTAAGCTTTAATTTATTACAATATAATACAATTAACCCAGGCATAAAATCAACACTCAGCAAAAAAAATTGCCGAAGCCAGGATTCGAACCCGGATTAGCCATTTCAGCGTGATCCCCCACAAGTTTGTAAGTTATATCCACTTAAAAATTTGCAAGGGTATAATTTTTAGTCTCAGCGATATCTTCCACATGCAAAGGTTATTAAGTTAACAGTGAGCGCTACTGCGGCAATATATATTATACATATCACTGTATATAAATAAGATAATAGTTTATAACATAATGACGTGGAATGTAAAAAATAAGATAATTGTTTATAAATACAAGTACAGGCGTAAATTATGAACAATAAATACGATGATCTTTAATTAGAAACGGTTAAGTATGCGCTCAGGAAGACAAGGACTGGTAATTTATAAATTAAACATATAAAGCCAATTGAATAAGATCACATAACAGTGGGAAGAACATTTTAAGATCTCCAAGTATGCTAAGATTGATAATTTTATGAATTGAAAAATATCTTATATCGTCAAATATTTTTTGTCCCAAGTCCAACTACTAAAAATTGACAGTATGAACTAGTTAAACATGAAGAACGAATAGAAAAATCTAATTTAAATCAGTCTTTAAGGTACTTCAGATTGGGGACATTTCTTGCAAAAACAAACAAGAAAAACTAATCATGACCATTGTGCATCTCCACTCCCCATATACCCTAACAGACAAAATGAGAAAGATAGTATATTTCGACCCCAATCTGAATCCTTATGTTCTCAAACAACCATATTTTCGTTCTTTATCTCTCAAGCATTCATAAGGAGTAAACTACAGATGCCTAAATTGAACTAGTAGTCCTTGCTACCTGCAATAATCTTGAACAATAAGACTAGAGGAATTTTTATTCGCTAGATTCGCTCTGAGTTTATACATTAATATATTAGTTTTATATGAACTATTTAAACATAAAGAATAAATAGAAAAATCTAATTTAATTTAGTCTTTACAGTACTTCCAACTGGCATATTGTCATCATGTCATATGACCCCTGGTCCCTGGGGAGGTACAAACAAGAGCAACGGGAAACACAAAGCAAAATGAATAAAATAATTCTCACCAAAGTAAAACTGATGCAAATTTAAAAGCATTTAACCAAGCAAATGAAACAAAAAAAACACCACAGAGAAAGAACAAACCGCGCCTTATGTCTGACATGTGACATCACTGCATGTAGCATTTTAACTACTGCCGGACTACTGCCGGGTGAGCGCGGTGCGGGCGGTGCGGGTTTTTCCTCTAACCGCAAACCAAACCGCACATGCGGTTTGATCAAATTTCCAAACCGCACCTGCACCGCGTACCCTAAAAACCGCATAAACCACACCACGAAAATGCGGTGCGGTGTGGTGTGGTTCACTGCGGTTTATACTTTATAAGTTCGAAAAAATTGAAATAAATACAAAATTTAAATTTATTTAAATTTCGGAATAATATAACAAAGTCGCCAATATTCTTCAATAATACAAATTAGAAATTACACACTATAAAGTTTTAACATAGAAGTTTGGTTCGGCAATTAAATGAGTTCACTATTAAATAGTTGGCTTTGTATCCCGTGTCTCATTGTTTGTGAAGAAAAAAACAGGATGATCACTACATAACAATTGATCTTGCAGAAATAAGATGATCACTAAGTAAGCACTACCAGTATGTTAAATGGAATCATACTTAATAAATGGAATCATGAAATATAAGTATATTATATATATATAACATATTAAATATCGCGGTGCGGTGCGGTTTGAACCGCATTTCAGAAATTTAAAATCACAATCCGCACTGCACCGCGCGGTTTATTAAAAATTCAAACCGCAACCGCACCACGAAAATTAAAAACCGCGTTTTGCGGTGCGGATTGGTGCGGTGCGGGAGGTTTTTGCGGTTTGTGTGGTTTTCTGCTCACCCCTAACTGCCTGTAGCATTTTGACGAGGATTATTTATTTCATTTTATTTTAAATTGTAATGTCGGAAAACATCTAATGACTACTAGGTATAACAAATAAACAATAAAATTGAAAAAAATAATACTAAACTAGTTAAAACTAGGTATAAAGTTCCCTCCTTTTATGCTTATTAGGACCACAATTATTCTTTATCCAAAGCTCTTATTTTTAAATATTCCACACACTATATTTTTAAATATTCCACACACTATGGAAGAGCTGCTTCAATTCAACCAATATAAGCAGCAGCTAAGAGCATCTCCAACCCATTACACCAATTTGGTGTGACTTTTACACCAAATTGGTGTAAAACTTATACCATCTCCAACCCATCTACACCAAAATTTACACCAAAAGGGATAATTCTCATCCTAAAAGCATATTCTTTTTCTTTCTAATATACTTATACTAATTATCTACTAGCAAATAATTAATCAACTTAAAAAATTTACAAAGACTTATAAAAAACGTTTATTATTAATACATACTCAAATTACACTAGTGATTAATCATTTGAATTTCCATATTCCTCCCATTAATGATCGGTTAAAGCATTTCTTAGTGCAAAATCTGCTTCAAATTTTATTAAACTAATAAGTTATAAAGAAAAAAAATTTAAATAAAAGAAAGATAACAAAAGAGTATTAAAGTATTTGGGGACAAAAGGAATGATATGTTTTTGTGAAAGAATAAAAGGGTAGTATTGGAATTTTGAAAATTCTATAATTTTTGGTGTCACACCAAATTTGGTATAACTTTTGGTGTCACACCATTTTGGTGTGATTTTTGAAGTTGGGTTGGAGAGACTTTTTACACCAAAATGGTGTAAAGGCGTGTTTTTAGAGTTGGGTTGGAGATGGTCTAATAGAGTTTGATGATGGAGAGGTAGGAGCTAAAAGAATTCTACTATTCGTCTCTCAAGCCTGGGAAAAGCAACTTACGGATTTTAAATTTCAAAAAAGCCTCTTATGTAAAAAAATAATACTAAACTGATTAAAACTCCATATAAAATTGGGGGAACATGTAAAAATAGAATGGAAAAGGCAAAAAAGGTGGAGGGAGTGCCGAACCTGGCTGGCAGGATTTAAGGCACAAGAGCCAACCGTTCAGACCAGTCGAAAGGGGATGAATAGGTCCACAATAGCAGCGGAGGGTCACATGAATGGGTGCACCGAGCGAATCACCCTGTATACATAATTTAACTCCATGTAACCGGAGCAAGGTTAGGGGTCGCCCGGGCCATCAAGTGTTCCGCTGCCCCTTCCCCACACTCCCTCAATTATTATAATTAACAGAATTCAATATAAATACTTTTTAGTTTATCAATTATCACGATGCGGGACGGACTTTTAATTGATTTAGGCTTTTAATTGTACACACACAACAACAAAAATATCCACACAAAAAACATGTAAACTCTATGATATAATCGTTAATAAAATACAATCCAACACCAATTAAAAAAAATAAACGATTAACTATGCATAAAATTATGGTATAATACCACAAAGATGATGTATAAGAATATACATACTTGATATCAGAGATAGAATATCTGCTCTTTCCCGATGTCAGAAGCTTTTGATAATAGTCTCAAAAAATTCCGGTGGCGTTTAAAGCATTTTCCGGCCGCCGATTAAGAAGAACTTGCCGGAGATGAGGGAGGCAATCATTTAGCTTTAAGAGAGTTTTGCACTCTCTCAACTACCCACGAGGGCAACTGGACTTTTTCCGGATGTTTTTACGTGGGCCTGGGCCTTGCTTTCACTTCTGAGTTCATTTTGCATTTTCTTATAAATTGATTTCTGTCAATAAATTTATTTATTATTTTATTCCAAAAAGTTTTAAAAAAATTAAAGTAAAAAGAGGGATATGGCGTCCTTATGTTAATAAATAAAATTATTTTATTAGAATTATTTTGATTTATTATATTTATATTTATACACATTTTTTAAAGAAATTAATGTTAAAGGTATCAAATGGATACTCAACTACAAATGCAACGTGTTGATTGGGTATAAATCAATTAATTAATATCGATAAACCCTGTATTTACATTATCCCCAATTTCCAAGTAAAAAATATTATCTCACTTAAGACCAAATTTTAATACTGAATGCAGTACTTCCGCCACTACTTTATATATGGGCACGTGAATTAAGAGGAAACGCGAGTCAACAAATTTTCAGAGCCTAAATTGTACCAGTGAGTAGTGGTAGTGTCCCCCAGCATTACAATTACAAGGCTGGACGTTGCTTTCCAACATCATGAGGTAGGAAAGAAAAAGAAAGGGTGGGGTAAAATCAGTGGCTTAAGATAATTGCATGTGAAAATGCTAAAGCCTTGGAGCGTTGGACCGACCATTACAAGTTCACAATATCGGTCGCTGCTGCCACGTAAATATAAGACTGTTTCATACTCTCCCTGCACGTTCTAGAGTTATTTTATGTATACAATTATAATATTTTTAGTTTTTTCTTATTTATAAATATTATATAATGTCTAACGAATATGAAAATACAAGTTGATTGTTTATTAATGTGTATCATTTTTATACAACACATTATTAAATTACACAACATTTCTAATATACCTCATTAAGCAATATATATATATATATTCTTATTTGTGTTGTATAATTTATATTTAATGAATAAATATAAACATGGTAGTTAGTGTACGTTTAAAATGAAACAATTAAACTTAATATGTAGAATGTCGTTGATATGTTTATAAATAAAAAGTTAAAAATTAACATTTATGTTGAATACAGAGTTAGACCAAATTTTTTGAATTTTATTTAAATAAACTATATGTAGTGGTCTATATTATTACTGAGTTCTCTACTAACTTACAATTAACTTACTCAATTTAAAAAGATAAAAAATGAATAACTGACTTCATTATTACTTGTAAACATAATATATAATAATGTAAAATATACATTACTGTTAATATAAAAGTTGATTTTAATGAAAAATGTTAGTTTTTGAAATTCAACGTATGTGTGTATGGAAAAATGTTAGTTTTTTACAGTCTTGTTAACAAAATAAGATTAAGTTATATGTGCCTGTGTTAGCATGTAAATTATCGTATGTTAGGTCACACACACACTGTAGAGGGGGTGAATACAGTGTATAGTATACTCAAATCGAATTTTAAGAACTTAAGTAACATAAAATAAATTTTATTGAAACAATAAACTCTGTTACAGTATGGAACTGTTACCTCTCAGTGATGAACAATATCACGAGAGCTGCTAGGGTTACAATGAATAATCTTCTCGAATAATGATAACACTTATAGTGTAAACCCTATGTCTGTGTTTATATACTACACAGTTACAAGATAATCGCTAATTGATATGGAATATAATTATGCTTCCTAAAATATATCAATCAGATATCTTTTCTTCCAAGTATTCCATTCTTCACGGAATTCCTTCTTCATGCATATCTCTTCTTATGTTTTATCTTGATCTTCTTTCCTTTAATCAGCTACTGTCATTATCTGATCATCCTTCAGCACTTAAGTTCTGATATCTAACTTCTGATGATTATCTCCTGATAATATAAGTACTGATATCCTTAAGTCCTGACTTTCAGTATAAGTACTGATCAATAGTTAAGTATTGATTTATCCTGTTCAAATAAGATCTGAAAGCTAAACATAAAACATATTAGTCATGACATTATCAAATATATCTAACAATCTCCCCCAACTTGTAAATTAGCATAATATACAAGTTTAACAGATATTTGATGATGTCAAAAATATTAAGTACAAATGCATGAGAATTAGACTAGATAACTACAACTTACAGTCCTTAAAGCTTTACCAATATTCAACTTCTGATAACAACTTCAGTCTGTACAAATATCAGAATTTAAGCAGTTGTAGATCTTCGACTTGGTTTCATCATCTTCTGAACTCTCTGATGTCAGGAGTTGTTCTGAGATAGTTCTTCAACAAATATTTCTCAGCATATCTGAGTTCATCAATCATTCTCCTTTTGACATCTTTAAGCTCTGCAGCATCTTCACCAGTTTGAAAGATTGCAGCTCTGAGATCATTGATCTTTGCTTTTCTCAACTCCTGATCTAGTCTTATGACATAAGCTTTGTCAGACTCCAGATTGAATTCAAATCCCTTAATACCAAGATATGTTCTGATATGTGCAGTATTAGGCTTCATATCAACAATATTACCATTGTGATCTCTGTACTTTGGAACATATGTGCTGTCAGACTTAACAGAATAAAGCCTTTTCTGTCTCTGAATCTGTTCTTTTAAGTAGTTTGCAGCAGTCCTTGTTATTCTGCCATCCACTTGAAGTAAGAAAAGTACATGCTCCAATTCTTCAAAATACTTTAATGGAATGGCATTTTGTCTTATATGATAAACCCTACCATCTGTCATGAAATACAACATGATGTATTCTTTCAAGTAGGTATGATAAACCATCTGTACAGATTCAAGTTGATTCAATCTCTCAAGAGTTGCTCCAATACCTGGTTCACTCAAGGAAGTTGGATCATTGGTAGTGTTGTGTACTCTTCTTTCATCAGCACTTCCCAATCCAGTTTTATCTCTTGCTTCCTTTCCAGTAACTACTCTTGCTTCAAAACCACTTGCAGTAGTCTTCAAAGATTGAGTCTGTTTTGCTTTAGTGAATCCTGGTAGGAGTGTCTTTGTTCTATCTTCTGATATCAAGTTAACTTGAGTTGTGTCAGAGGTTACTTGCTTCTTTTGAATATCAGAACTTACAATTTCTTGACTCTGAACAACTTGAGCCATGTCAGAGGTTGTTTTGAGAACTTTTCTTGAAGTCAGAGCAAGATCATCATTTTCATCAGTAATTTCTTCTTCCTCAGGAGGTACATAAACCTTGATAGGTTCACCAACCTTTTCTTTACCCTTGGATCTTGGATCTATCTGTGGTTGTGATCTAACCAATGTTGCTTCAGTATGTGTCCTTTCTTTGATCACAATGCCTTTGAGTTTTGGAAGTGACTTTTTACCAGAAGCTTCAGATTTGGATGTGACTTTCTCTGATTTAAGTCTGGCTTCCTCTTCCTTTAAACTTTCCAAGTCCATTCCTGGATTTTCTTGAAGAAATAACCGTCTTGACATTTCCTCATCAAGATCTAAAAGTTCATCAGAACTTAACTTTTTACCAGCAGCAGAACTTATCATTTTCCCAGTATCAGAACTTGTCCTGTGACTAGCTTGTCTTGATGTGAATCCTCTACCTTGACTATGACCTCTACTCATTCCATAGCTTCCTTGATCATCTTTTTCATTATCCTTTCCTGTCAGTGTCTTTTCAGTCTTGCATTTGGACTTAATCACTTTCTCCCCCCTTTTTGGCATCAGCAGGTAGTAGAAGAGAGATAAGTAATTCCACTGAGGATTGGATTTCAGTTAGTTGTGATTGCTGAGAAGCTTGATTTTTCAGAATTTCATCAATCTTAGCTTGTTGATGATCTTGAGTCTTCTCAATATAAGCAATCCTGCCAATGGTAGGTTGGAAGAACTTTTTCTTATCAATTTTCCAAACTTGTTCTTGTTTGATAAAGTTCTCCTGAATCTTGTGTAGCTCTGCATGAGTAGTTGAATGAAGACCTTGTAAATGTTTAGTACTCAATGCAGTGACTCTAAGCTGAGTTTTGAAATCATCAGAATTTAACATTTCATCAGGTTTAGTCAAGTGCTCAGCAAGATGCTTGTCAGTTGGAACACATGAAACTGATTTTCATTCCTTAGTCCACTCCTGACCTACAGGAGTTTCACTCCAAGGTACTGGTGCTTCCCCGGTAATAAACTGCTTAACCAATTCAGACTTAGGAAGAGTCGGTTGAGGAGTATGTCCGAAAGGACCTGCTGCATCAGTATCTACAACATGAGCAGTTGGAGCAGCATCACCAGTATCTCCAGCATGTGCAGCATCAGAACTTACAGAAGCAGTATCCTCTGATAAAACAACAGTGTGAGTAGCAATAGAGGCTTCAGCATCCTCTATTTGCTGATCTGATACTAAGTTCTGATCAACAGCCATATCCTGATGCTCACCTAAAGTCTGATCATCAGTATCTAGATGCAGAGAAGGTGTCTTAGATAATTCTGGAGTTTGAACAGCATCAGTAACAGGTGTTGGTGAAGGATTTGGTGCTGTTGGAGCTTCTAAGAAAAGTACTGCAGGCACAACCAAGTTTTGAACATCAATATCAGCACTTGTGCCTGGATCAACAGAAGACACAGAAGGTGTGTTAGTCTTTTCAGAAACAGCTTCCTGAGTTGAAGTTGATGGAGAAGAAGTGACTGGAGCAAATTCCTTGGTTTGTGAGATCAGAGATTCCTGATCCCTTTCCTTAGTTGCTTCCTCTTCATCATCTGAAACTGGCCTGTTTGCCCTCTGTTTCTTGTACTTCTTTGTTGATTTGGATTCCTTGGGAGTTTCAGGAACTGTCATTCGTCTAAGCCTCTTGAGAAGCCTAGAACCCCCAATTTTAGAATCCTTCTGAGAAATCTCTTTCTCAGCTTCAGAAACAACAGGTTCTCTAGAAGAAACATGTTCCTCAGAATCAGATTCATCTCTCAATGCAATCTTCCTTCTCTTTTGAGATGTTTGAGGAACATTCTTTGTCCTCTTTGGCTTGGAAGATGAAGGCTTCACAGTAGGTGCTGAGGATGAAGGTTGAGCAGTCTGTGAAGTGGAGAGATAGGATTTGAGATATGTTCTGAGGGTAGGTTGAGTAGAATGAGTGGTAGGTGCTGAGGATGATGGTTGTTGGGTGTTTGTGGTTGGTTGGACATCAGAGTAAACAGATCTATAAGTATCAGGATCAGCATTTACTAGGATCTATTTTACAGACTGAGGAATCTGTAATGGGCTAACTACTGTTTTCTTAGTATCAGCATTTACCAGATCATTAAAGTATCGTTTTGCAACTCTAAAAGGTGGGGTTGAGGAACTGACTAATTGAGCTTCATCAGTACAATAAGTGTAAATAAGTTGACAGAATCTAGCAAAATAAACAACATCTCTATCCTCTGTCATCCTATCCCCAATAAAACCAATTATTCCAGTTGCAAAATCAAAATGAGTTTGATGAATAATAGCATACCCTATGTGCTGACTCAGAATTGGGATAACATCAAAATTCGAACATTTATTCCCAAAAGCTTTGGTGATGCAATCAAAGAAGAAACTCCATTCTCTTCTGATATTAGCCCGTTTCAACTGTCCAAGTTTCGTCAGACTCTTTTCATATCCCAATTCAGCCATTAACTCCCGAAGGGCTGAGTCCTCTGGAATTGAGAAAGTACAATCTTCTGGAAGATGTAAAGCCCTACGTACTGTACCAGGAGTGACTACAAAGGATGAATCACCCACTTGGAAGATAATACTGGGAGTTCCACGTTTACCGCCATCATCAAAAAGTCCAGTCCTCCAAAACCTCAGAACTTGTTTGCTTGAAAAGAATTCAGGCTGTGTTAATGCATACCCAACCTCACTATGTGCAAGAAGATCTTGCACAAAGTGCAATTCAGATGGAGCTTCAGTGTGATCAAGAACTGCAGCATAGTTGTTGGGGACAAACTTAGCTCCATCAATGATTAAATCATTTGGTGCCATGTGAAAAAATTGAGATTCAAATATGCCTGTTAGGTGTTTGATATAATGTCTGTATGAAAAACCAACGTGAGAAATAAAGAGAAAGAGAGTAAAAGTAAGGAGAGAGATAAAATATGAAGAAAATAAAAGATTAAAGAAATCTTCTCTCTGTTATACTTATACTCTGAACAAAAAAAATGTTACCGTTGGACACCTGTCAGACATGCAGTAATAACGGACAGTTACTGGGCTCGAGAAAATAGGAATCATTACTTACCCATTTGCCGAGTTTCAAGGAAAAAAAATGTTCCATTTATCAAGAGAAACAGTTTTGATTCAAAATTTAAACCGTTATCACTGATTGAATTATTTTTCACTGTATCATTAATATTCTGAAAATAAATCACATGAAAATGACCAAGATAAATTAGATAAGTGCTGAAAATGAATCAGAACTTACTATTAAACAAAATTTATAAGGTCATCAGAATATCAATCAGGATTTATCAACACAAGATAAAATAACTCAGAGACAAAATCTTGAAGTAAAAACAACTTTCATTAATATATCAAGACAATACATTCATGAAATGGAAATTACATCAATACTTATACAAGATTTTCCCTAAGCTTCTAAACCTAACATCAACATCCTTAGTCCTAGCTAAGAAGCCTGACAAAGCTGATGATGAAGAAAAACAGGAAGAAGACGAGATTAAGTCATCTTCTTCTTCCTACTCTCGACAAACAGAATGGCGAGTCGGATGATTCGCTCTTGCTGGCGGAGACGACAAAGATGAAGTTCTCTTCGAACGACCACCAGATCACGTTTGATAACCTCTGGAAATTGAATTCAGAGATTGTGAGGAATGTTGGTGATAGGGTATGGAGTTGGAATTCCATTCAAAAAGACATGCACAGTCTCATCACCATAATTGTAGAACCAGCCAAATGCAGCCATTTGTGATGATAAATGAAAAACGAGAGTGAGTTTGTGATAAAAGTGTGATGGGAAGGCTGATGTGAAGTGGTTGCTTATATAGGCAAGAGAATGACAGGAGACGCAAAGAAATTGAATGCTGACAGGTAGAATTAATTCTACCTCGTCTCCCTAGACTTTGAAAAAGAATAACATTCATTGGAAAGAGGAATCATGGTGTAAAATGCACAAGAAACAAGAAACAGTGGATTGTTCAAGTACGAATACCATTAATCCTAATCATAGTGACTATTAATCTTCCACTTCAACATATTCTAGTTCGAACTGAGACTGTTACCAAATTTTATTCACAGATAAGCCAAGTAAAGGATTAGACTGAGAAATCAGAACTTAGACCTATACCAGAACTTAACAGTCATCAGAACATAATTTCTTAACTCGAAAAAGGAATGCCCATCTTAGTAAAGTCTCATACAAGTTCTGAGTTATAGACTTCAGAACTTAATCATCAGAACGTGTAACTAAAACTTTTCCTCATAATTTGTGCAAAGTGACACAGTGACTGTTTATCTAAAATAACATAGACCTCCACAGAAATTTTCATCATTCAAATGGAGTGATTAGTGTGTGCATTTAGCGAAATAATAGACAAAGAGTAAAGTCTGATTCACTTCAGGACATCTTAGAAATAAGGCATGATTAAAATTTTGCTGAAGAGCTGTCATTATCCTGAAACCTACTGATGAATGAGGTCATGCATGAGTCCACCTCAACTGTTTTGTGCTAATTTTATGCATCTTTTGAAATTCTATTTTACAGTGGCTTCTCAGTGTAAGCGAGTCACGACTGCTTATCAGAATTTATGTTATTATCAGAGTATTTCTCCAGTAATCATAGAGTGTGAAAAGTCACCAAGAAAATATTTTGCTTTTCTAATGCATATTTACTTAATACCAGCAATGCACTTGGGTCGTCCCTTCCACATTTTTACTCTAGATCTCAAAGGAGTACCTGATTTTATTCTTTGATCTTTTTGCTTTTTCTTTTGATAAGTGAGGTTTATCAGCACTTAGTACATTCAGCAGTTTTACTAGTATCAGAACTTAACAAATGAGTAGCATTATTCTAATTTGTGACTTAGTAATAAGATATACAAAGTAAAATTAACTAAGCTCAATTATCAGAATTTGCTAGTGTCATAAGATTTCCACTGAAATAATTACTTCTTACATGGAATCATTTGTTTATTGAAGACTACTAGGTCAGTATCTAGCACAGTTATCCTCATAGGATTGAATAATTACTTAAACAGACATATCACTTATCAGAGTTTAGAAACATATATCAGACAACGGTCAGTACTTAAAAACATTTATCAATTAAGCACAGAATACACAATGAGATTAATGCTGTAAATACTGAGCATAAAGTCTGATAACACAGAACAAGACTAAGCAGATTTAGAGAAAGAACCTGAAACTATTCCAAGTTCATTTATCAATCTTGTAAAAGTAGCTTCACATAGTGGTTTTGTGAAAATATCTGCTAGTTGTTGATCTGTGGGAACAAAATGCAATTCCACTGTACCTTCATCCACATGTTCCCTTATGAAGTGGTACCTGATGCTGATATGCTTTGTCATAGAGTGTTGAACTGGATTACATGTCATAACAATAACACTTTGATTATCATAGTAAATAGGGATTTTGAAATATGTTAACCCATAATCCAGTAACTGATTCTTCATCCAAAGAATCTGTGCACAACAGCTTCCTGCAGCAATATACTCTGCTTCTGCAGTTGATGTGAAAATTGACTTTTGTTTCTTGCTGAACCAAGAAACCAATCTGCCTCCAAGAAATTGGCAGCTTCCACTTGTGCTTTTCCTGTCAATTTTGCAGCCTGCAAAATCTGCATCTGAGTAACCTATTAGTGTAAAGTCTGATTCTCTAGGATACCACAATCCCGGATCAGCTGTTCCTTTAAGATACTTAAAGATTCTTTTCACAGCTGTTAAGTGAGGTTCTCTTGGATCTGCTTGAAATCTTGTACAAAGACATGTAGCATACATGATATCAGGTCTACTAGCAGTTAGATAGAGTAGAGAGCCAATCATACCTCTGTAATCAGTAATATCTACTGATTTACCAGTATCCTTATCCAGTTTTGTTGCAGTGGTCATGAGAGTGGATGCACTTGAACAATCTTGCATTCCAAATTTCTTCAGCAAGTTTCTGGTGTACTTAGATTGACAAATGAAAGTGCCTTCTTCATTCTGCTTGACTTGAAGGCCCAGAAAGTAGCTAAGTTCCCCCATCATACTCATCTGATATTTTGACTGCATCAGTTTGGCAAACTTCTTGCAAAGTCTGTCATTTGTAGATCCAAAGATGATATCATCAACATAAATCTGGACCAGAAGTAAGTCCTTTCCATGGTTGAGGTAGAACAGTGTTTTGTCTATTGTTCCTCTGTTGAATCCACTTTCCAGAAGAAACTGAGCTAATGTCTCATACCATGCTCTGGGAGCTTGCTTAAGTCCATAAAGTGCTTTATCAAGCCTGTAGACATAATCTGGATGTTTGGTATCTACAAAGCCTGGAGGTTGTTCAACATATACCTCCTCCTCCAATTTTCCATTGAGAAAAGCATTTTTCACATCCATTTGAAAGACAGTAAACTTTTTGTTAGCAGCATAAGCCAAAAATATCCTTATGGCTTCTAACCTAGCAACTAGTGCAAATGTTTCATCATAATCAATTCCTTCATGTTGAGAATATCCTTTTGCAACCAGCCTTGCCTTATTCCTTGTAATTATGCCATCACTATCAGTTTTGTTTCTGAATACCCATTTTGTACCAACAACAGATATATTCTTTGGTCTTGGCACTAGGGTACAGACTTTGTTTCTTTCAAATTCATTTAACTCTTCCTGCATTGCTTGCACCCAATCAGCATCTTGAAGAGCTTCTTCAACTTTCTTTGGCTCAGTCTGAGAGAGAAAAGAATTGTAGAGACATTCATTTGAAGTACCTGTTCTAGTTCTGACACCTGCATCAGGATTTCCAATTATCAAATCAGGTGTATGTGATTTTGTCCACTTCCTTGCAGATGGAAGGTTGTCTCTAGAACTGGATGCTCCCCCATGATCCATGCTATCTTCATTTTCATTTTCTGATACTCCCCCTGAAACTATGCTCTCTGAGTTGGATTCTTCAGTATTTAGATTTTCAGCACTATCAGAACTTGGCTTATCAGAACTTGACGAATCAGAACTTGAAGAGCCAGATGCATGTTCTGATGTTTCTTGAGATGAGGTAGGATCTTGAGTATGCCCCCCCTGCATAGGTGCATCTTCCTTTGACGTAGTTACCACTGTTTCAATAACATCAGAGTTTAATCCATCAGAGTTTACAGTATCAGGACTTAGACTGTCAGGATTTTCAGTATCAGAATTTGAGTCTTCATTTTCAAATCTCAGCTGATCATGGTCAATGAAATCTTCAAGACCAGTAATCTTCTTGTCATCAAAAGAGACATTGATAGATTCCATGACCACTTTTGTTCTCAAATTATAGACTCTAAAGGCTTTTGTGGAAAGTGGATATCCAACAAAGATTCCTTCATCAGCTTTTAGATCAAACTTTGATAGCTGTTCAGGATGAGTCTTGAGAACAAAACATTTGCATCCAAATACATGAAAGTATTTAAGATTTGGATTCTTTTTCTTCACCATCTCATATGGTGTTTTTCCATGCTTGTTAATAAGTGTTGCATTTTGAGTAAAACAAGCAGTCTGCACAGCTTCAGCCCAGAAATAGGTTGGAAGCTTCGCTTCTTCAAGCATTGTACGTGCAGCTTCAATGAGAGTCCTATTCTTTCTTTCAACAACTCCATTCTGCTGGGGAGTTCCAGGAGCAGAAAATTCCTGCTTTATTCCATGGTTTTTGCAGAACTCTTCCATTATCAAATTCTTGAACTCAGTGCCATTATCACTCTTAAAATTTTCACAGAATCTTTGACCATTTTATCCAGATTTTTGACATGATCAATCAAGATAGATGCAGTTTCACTTTTTGTGTGCAAGAAATACACCCATGTGTATCTGGTGAACTCATCCACTATGACCAACGCATACTTCTTCTTTGCAATAGACATGACATTTACTGGACCAAATAGATCAACATGTAGTAGATGATAAGGATCAAGAATTGATGATTCAGTCTTGCTCTTGAATGAAGATTTTCTTTGTTTGGCCTTCTGACAGGAATCACAAAGACCATCAGGAGCAAATACTGACTTTGGCAGTCCTCTCACAAGATTTTTCTTGACCAGTTCATTTATATTGTTGAAATTTAAATGAGAGAGTTTCTTATGCCAATTCCAGCTTTCTTCAATTGATGCTCTACTCATCAGACAGATTGCAGAACCATCAGAACTTGTTGAAAGCTTAGCTTCATAAATGTTACCACGCCTGTATCCTTTCAGAACAACTTTGCCTTTAGATTTACTCATAATTTCACAGTGTTCTTCAAAGAAATCAACATGATAACCTCTGTCACAGATTTGACTTATACTCACTAGGTTGTGTTTAAGTCCTGAGACCAGAGCTACTTCTTTAATTATGACATTTCCAAGATTGATATTGCCATATCCCAATGTTTTTCCAATGTTGCCATCTCCATAAGAAACACTTGGGTCAGCTTTCTCCACAAAGTCTGATAGCAGGGCCTTATTTCCAGTCATATGTCCTGAACATCCACTGTCCAGAACTAGAATATTTTTCCTGTTGCCCTGCAATCACAAAGACCACTAATTATTAGTTTTAAGGACCCAGACTTGCTTGGATCCTTTGGCCTTATTAAGTTTGTTAACATTTGCAGCGGATTTAGCATCAGAGTTTATGTTAACAATTTTCTTATCAGAACTTACACTATCAGACTTTGAATCAGAATTTACACTAGAAGGAACAATGGAAACTTTCTTCAAATAAGGTTTTATTTGATAATAATCATAGTACAAACTATGATATTCCTTACAAGTATAAATGGAATGCCATAAACTACCATAATGAAAATAAGGATTTTGTGGTTTGTATCTAACAGACTGACTCTTAACTCCTGATTTTGAAGGTAAGGAGTTAATATTCTTATTCTTCCGGCAAAAAGAAGCCAGATGGTTAGAACTTCCACAGTTATGACATATTTTCCTAGGAGCATCAGGAACAGGTTTATAATTATTGCTTTTATTCACACCTTCCTTTCCATTCCTATTTTTTCTAGGTGATTTTACCTTGTTTGCATTCTTAACATCTTTCAGCTTATACTTAAGCTGCTTCTTTGTCATTAAGCCTATGTTCACTTCAGCTGTCTTTTCCTGTTTTAGTTTGTCAGAAGTTAATTCCTTTGTAACTTCTGATTTCTCATTTTCAGACTTTACAGTTACAAACTTAACAGGTTTTAACTTTGGCTTTTGCTTATCAATAGGCTTAATTTCTTCAGTTCCTTTATCATTCTTATCTTCTCCATAACCTAAGCCCTCTTTCCAGTTTCCACTACTTAGCAAATTTTGAGTTATTTTGCCAGAGTTAGTCCAAGTCCTGATAATCTCTCTTTCCTTTTCTAACTCAGTTTTTAGAGATTCATTCATTTTTAGCACTTCATCCCTAACATAAAAAGCATTATCTCTATCCTTCTGAGTTTGATGGAACATGACTAACTCTTTTTCTAAGAAATCATTTCTTTTCTTAAATGCAAGATTTTCAGAAGTTAATCTTTCACATGTTAAAGTTTGATCTCTATAACTAACAGACATGGTTTTAAGATATCTTCTCAACTCATTAATATCATCAGTATGAAAAGTATAAGTAGTCTGAGGTACCTTTGTTTCAGCAGCTTCAGAACTGCTATCAGCACTTTCTTTATCAGCATTTGCCATCAATGCATAGTTTTCCTCACTTTTAGAGTCTGAGGTGTCTGTCCAGCTTTTCTGCTTTGTGACAAGAGCCTTGCCTTTGTCACCCTTTACCTTCTTGCAATCAGGAGATATGTGGCCTTTCTCACCACGGTTATAGCATTTAACATTGGTGTAATCTCCTCTGTCAGACTTTCCTCCTCTACCTTCAGATCTTCTGAAATTCTTCTTATCAGAACTTATGCCTTTCCTAGAAAACTTCTTTCCCTTCCTGAACTTCCTGTATGCAATCTTTGTGATTCCTTTCACCATAAGAGCACACAGCTTCATCATCTCCTCATCAGCATCAGTCTCAGGCAAGCTTTCAGAATCTGAGTCATCATCACTCTCAGAACTTGATGACTCAGTATCAGACTTTATGAAAAGAGCTTTACCCTTGTCTTTCTTTGAGGAAGCTGCTTTGGGGGATTCTTCTTCAGCCTTAAGAGCAACTGTCCTTGACTTTCCTCCTTTCCTCTTGCTTCTTTGTTCCATCTCAAGCTCATGAGTCTTGAGCATACCATAAATTTCGTCAAGAGTTGTTTCATCAAGATTATAGTTGTCTCTTATTGTCGTTGCCTTCAAATCCCAGCATTCAGGAAGAGCTAACAGGAACTTAAGATTTGAATCTTCAAGATCATACTCTTTATTAATCAATGACAAATCATTCAAGAGTTTGACAAATCTATCATATAAATCATTCAATGACTCATTAGTCTTTGAGTCAAAGTGTTCATACTCTTGAGTGAGTATTGTCTTCCTATTCTTCTTAATTGTCTCTATTCCCTGACACCTTGTTTCCAGAGCATCCCATATCTCCTTAGCAGTCTTGCAGTTGATAACCCTGTTTGACATTACATTATCAATGGCACTATGCAGTAAGTGTCATACCTTAGCATCCTTAGCAATTGATGCTATATCTTCAGCAGTATAATCACTCTTCTCCTTTGGTACGGTCTTTGCTGCTTCACCTGCAACTGCAACAGCAAGCTTGGTTGGTTTGTGAGGGCCTTCCTTGATTCTATCAAGGTATTCTGGATCTGTTGCTTCCAGGAACATGGTCATCCTTACCTTCCATATGGGATATTCAGATGGTCTCGGTATGGGAACTCTGATGGTCTCATACCAACTCTGAATTTGTGTCTTTGGTGATTCCTCAGTTTTGGTAGGCTTAGTTGGAGTTTCTGTGTCCGACATGATTGTGTTTGGATCTTTAACTGTATGTGTGTTAACAGATAGGCTCTGATACCACTTGTTAGGTCACACACACACTGTAGAGGGGGTGAATACAGTGTATAGTACACTCAAATCGAACTTTAAGAACTTAAGTAATAGAAAACAAACTTTATTGAAACAATAAACTCTGTTACAGTATGGAACTGTTACCTCTCAGTGATGAACAATATCACGAGAGTTTCTAGGATTACAATGAATAATCTTCTCGAATAATGATAACACTTATAGTGTAAACCCTATGTCTGTGTTTATATACTACACAGTTACAAGATAATCGCTAATTGATATGGAATATAATTCTGCTTCCTAAAATATATCAATCAGATATCTTTTCTTCCAAGTATTCCATTCTTCACGGAATTCCTTCTTCATGCATATCTCTTCTTATGTTTTATCTTGATCTTCTTTCCTTTAATCAGCTACTGTCCTTATCTGATCATCCTTCAGCACTTAAGTTCTGATATCTAACTTCTGATGATTATCTCCTGATAATATAAGTACTGATATCCTTAAGTCCTGACTTCCGGTATAAGTACTGATCAATAGTTAAGTACTGATTTATCCTGTTCAAATAAGATCTGAAAGCTAAACATAAAACATATTAGCCATGATATTATCAAATATATCTAACATCGTATGTTACATTTCTTAGGAAATTACAATGGTTTCAATTTTTTTTTATTTTTTTATCGTAGGTAACCCGCATTAAATAACATGTATTTATAATTATTTATAATTTAAAATTATGTAATAAATAAATTGCAATAATTTATATATGATATTCACATTATCACTGACAAACAATCCATATTTATTTTTTACGCGACCGAGTATCAATCATGATTGTAACATAAAAATAAATTATATATTGTAAGTCTTATTATTGATGTTCATGATTATTTTCAAGAATTTGACGGAAAAATTGTAAATATATTGTTACTTAAACTATTTTTATTTTTCTTTTATTACAACTTTAATATTTCTTCATAAAATACTTTCATAATATTGTATACTATTCTCCTAAAATTAAATAATTTTCAATTCGATAAAGGTTTATAAATATTAGTTGAACTGGTTAATTCGTTCAAATTAATGAACAATATATGTATATATATATATATATATATATCAGTGTTACAGATTTCGGAAATCGGAACTATTCGGTTGAGGTGCCGATTTACGATTTATCGGACGATTTTTAAAAAATCGGATGATTAATCGGCGATTTATCGGAAATCGGTCAAATCGGACAAATATTTTTGACCGATTTTTGAGCGATTTATCGACGATTTTTAAAAAATCGGCCGATTTCTATAACAGATATATATATATATTTATTTTAAATAGTATAAAATGCATTGAATAATATGATACAATATAGTATAAATATAACTTTTATTTGAATAATTCAAAATATGTGTACAATATTATCCTAATCAATGAATACTGTTTATCTAAAAGAATTCTTTTTTAAAATGCTAGTTTTTTTAAAGTGAAAAATAAAAAATAAATCGATTTAATATATCATCGTAATTTTAACAAATCTTATGAGCTCTCATATCAAATTTTAAATATTTTTAAAATCGGGACAAGTCCCAAAACACTAATGCGCTACCAGCGAAGTTAGTAATTTTAATACAAATAATCAATTGACTTGATCCTATAAATACCTCAAACACATTAATTTATATTAATATAAGATATTAAAAAAATTCACATTATTGGTAATATATTTTTGCCGAACTTGTAATATAAATTTACTAAACGTATAATGTGACAATGTTTTTCGACTAATCATGTAGTCAAATTTCGAGTATTTTTTAAATAATGGACTCATTACAATTCGAATTTATCTAAATATTTAATACCAATCTATATTATTTATATATAGGCGATTCTATTTTCAATATTTTCGTTAAAAATTATATGTGTACATTTTAATTACTTTTTATAATAAAAAATATATTAAAAATATATGAGATATATTTTCAAATTAAAAAATAATAATAAATAAGATAGTAATCCATTTATGTACTATGCCTAAATTTATATCTGGAATTCAGTGTTTTAAAATTAATTGTACAAATATTCAAGTAACTATTTTTTTTTGCGAAATTCAGGTAACTATCTTTAAAGTTAAATAAAAATATTCATTTAGCACACTTACATATTATGTGTATGATTAAAAGAACATGTGACAATATGGTGTATTGGTATGAGGTTGTACAGAAGAATGAAACAACTCGTGTTCGATTCCCACAAAACACATATTTTATATAAATATTAAAAATAGGGATAGTTTAGTCTTTTCAATGTGACTTTTTAATCTCAAAATATTATCCTCTTGTTCTTCTATTATATATAGAAGATATATGCTAATTTGAAGTCTAAAATTATTATATTAACCAAGGGTCCCCCATTTTTATTGGAAATTTGGGAGACTATTTATGTTTTATAAATAAAATATTGCAAAACGTATTATTTTACGAATTATGTTCTACAAACATTATTATTTTATTCAAAATCTTGAACATCATTCATGTATTGCATGTAGAACGTTACAAAATATTTTATTTTATGAATCATGTTTAGTTTGCAAAATATTTAGTCAACTTGCAGAATATACACATTATACTTATTAAATTTAAATGATCTTCAACAATTTTAATGAATTAGTGATATTCGCAGAACATACTTCACAAAATAACATATTTCATAGTGTTTTGATTGCAGAATATAGGTGATTTCGATAAAAATGTGATTTTCATAGAACTTTTCTCTATTAACCAAATATATTTTTACTTAATTAAATAATAAACTAATTTTTATTTTTAATAAATACCCAATTTTAATTATTATTTTTACAAAAATATTATCACATTTAAAAATATTTACGATTATACATTCTGCAAATTAGCAATCATATTTGCAACATAATATATAACATAAAATGCAATATCGAATGCAACGTAAAATAGTTGCAAAATTCAAACTAAACACAACATATTGTGCAACATCGTAGTTTTGCAAATATTTTTAGTATAAAAGTAGTATTTTTATATATATTTTTAAAAATTTGCTAAAATTGTAAAATAATTTTTACAAAAAGTTGTTTTTTTAAATAATTTATTTTCATAATAAAATTTTAAATTATTTGGATGTACATTATAACCTTAGTTAATAAAGAGACGACGCTAAAACAAATAGAAATTATATTTAGAGAAATATTTTAAAACAAAGATTTTTCTAGTGTGTACTCACAAGTACATGGTAAGAGTGCTTGATAAGGTGTCACAAAATATTGATGGAACAAGAAATCTAATGGGCTTAGACTCTTATTCCTAGGCCCGGTAGAAGCCCATCCAAAGTCCGTCTTCCGCTAGCTTTAGGAATGTCCAACTATGAAGCCCAACCGCGAAGGTCCAAGTCTCGTCCGTAATCACAGGACTTCACGGATAGTGCATCTCTATGCGCAAGGATAACACTCCGCTACAACTATCTCCCTTGATTTACGGACGCAGGTATAGCCACGGTTCACCCCAAGTGCCGGACGCATCCATGTCCCCTGAATGAGGATAACCCACCAGATAACAGGACAGGTGATCCTAAGCTCTTGGGTGCAAAGTGCAGGATGACTCCAAAGTTCTCCAACAAGGACACCCGTTGAATACAAGAACAGAGTTCCCAAAGCACACACTACCAATGTTAACCCCGCATCCCCAACGAGGACACCCGTTGAATATAGGAGGAGCCCTTCAATCATCAGGCATACCCCTGGAGGCCTTCAAACTTTTTACGGACATCCCCCTCTTTGACCGTCTCAAGGAGGGAATTCTTCAAAGAGTACCTGCAACAAATACGTTAGTAAAAACAATCTCCATTGTTCCTCTCCATGCAAGCTTTGTCCTGAAGTGACCATTGAGAATACTTAGACCAAGCCCAGGACGCGTCCTAAGGCCCTGGGCGCGTCCTCACCTTTATGAAACTTGTATTGTCTCCTCAGAAACCATCGCACAAAGCATTCCATTACTCAGGGCGCGCAATACAGGCGCGTCTCCCAGCCTTAACTTGCCACAAGACTACATTTATCAAGTCCCTTCACAATGGTTGACGCGTTCACATCTACTGGGCGCGTTCATAGCTAGTAATGCACTCCCATGCTTCACCATCACCTGTCCGTAAAACATCTTCTAACATGTAGACGCGTCCTCCTTGCCTGGACGCGCCCTTACCTTCCATAATGTAATACCGGTCTTGACTGTACTAAATTCGCATTTGACCCGAGTCACTCCAATGCCAAATTTTAGGTATAACAACTACCCCCAAATTCCATTTGTAGTTGAAAATAAAATTGGAATTTTTATCCTTAAATCCAAGCAACGAAATTTGGCTCATAAACACAGGACGCATCAATTACTGAGGACGCGTCTTACCTTTACTGGGTACTTGTGGCATACAACTGTCCTCCACGTCAACTATCTTTTCTTTTATAAATACCCAAAAAGGGAACCCCCACCGTCATTTCTATCCTTCTTTTCCTCAGAAAACCACCATCGCTGTCGCCTCTAATCTTCAAGCTCAAAACTCCGACGATTCAGCCGGCCATTTCTTGATTTCTGCAGCTCAATCCAACCCTCAACTCACAAGGTACGCCGATATTCTTTTATTTCCTCATTTAGTTGATAAATTGGTCATAGCAAGTAAAAAACCCTTGGTATACCTTCTCTTTTTTATGAACTGTTCTTTTTTTTTTCCCATGTATGTATATGTGTATATATCTGTAAAACCACCGTTTTTAGCTTCCTTGATTCTCGAACGACATGTTTCTAGGTTTTTAGAGAATGTCTCCTAATCAACTATAGTCGATTGAAATTCCACTACGTTGCCACCATATTGGACGCGTCTTCCTGTCAGGACGCGTCCTCCAAATCCCTGTTTGGGACATGTTTAAGTCATTTTAACCAGAGGTCACATAGGGGCAATAATTTACTAGGACGCGTCTTCGTAGTATATCTCCTGCAATAGATTCTTTAGGACGCGTCCACGCACGTTTCCAGTAACTTCCTTCTTTTTTCTTTCTCTTTTTTTTTATATGTGGACGCGTCCTCAAATATTTCTTCCTTCTTTTGCAGCTGGAGGACGCGTTTTCTTCCTCACCTTTCCATCCATTCAAAGTTCTCAACAAACGCCTTGGGATTTATTCCCCACACTTGATCTCTTTCAAACCCGACTTCCCTGAATCTCATAGGACGAGCTCCTTCCTTAAAGAAGAAAGACACGTCTTGAATCTCTCAACTCAAAGACTTCAATAATGTCTGACTCCAGTTCCGATTCCATGGATCACGTCCTCATAAGCTCAAGAATGAAAAAGAAAGGACTCAAACGCAAAAGAACTCCAATTCTCCATAATAGGGCCGCCATCGAAGATTGGACGGATGATGAAATTGTACCCACAACCAGTCAACAGCCCCTACGCATAATCATTTCAGACGAGGACGTGCCTCCTTCTCAGGACGCGTCAGCTTCTAAGGACGCATCTCTCGTCCAAGACGCGCCCTCTCCTCACAGTGAGGGTGAATGTGAGGGAAGAGCCCCAAAACCTGAAAAATACCCCATTTCTCCTCAACAGTCTGTTTCCCCACTAGAACATTGGGAACCCAGTGATGTAGAGCTTGATTTTGATTGGAAAGAACTGGAGGACCTCCCTGAGACTGAAAAGAATACTTGGAGGAAGAGAGAAAACAAGTTAGCTTGTGCTGGGATGAAATCTACTGCAACTGATCTAGAGATTGGGTGGACCATAAAGTACTACGACATGGAGGGAATCTGGGCGCGTCCTCTCAGGATGATGAGGCCTCATATCATTAACGTGGAAAATCTGAGGATTCCAAGAATGGTTCTAACCCCAAAGCTTATCTCTTTAGGTGTGGGCGCGCCCTTGCACCCCTACATCAAAAAGATCCTGAAATGGTATGATGTTGCCCCCATTCAACTGTCTCAAAATTCGTACAAGCTAGCATGGGATATATTCATTATGTACCACAACCTTGGGTTGGGCGCGCCCTCTATGAAAGAGTTTAGCTTTTTCTACAGCATCAGGAAATCCATCTCAGGCTACCACTTCTTGGTTGTCAACAAGTGGTTGAACAAAAAGGGTTTAATGAGGGCAAAATCAGCCATAAATGAGATTGGAAGGAGCCATTCTTCTACATCTATGATGTCAAAAGGGCTCGTGTTCATTTTAACTTAGAGCCAAGTAATTGCAACATCTAGGACGCGTCCTCTCCTGCAAGACGCGTTTTTTCCTTTGTTATTTTTTCCTTTCTCCTTTTTGTAACTCTCATATCTCTTTCTTAGATAAAAGAACTCAGAAAGAGCTTACAGAAAGAAAGAAAAAGAGAGCTGCAAAGGTGTTGAAGTATGCCGAGAAGCACTTTAATCTTAAGGACATGATCACAGAGGCCAATCTCAAAAAGATTGGGGCTTTGTCTGCAAGGGTTGGATCCATTTGTAAATACCGTGATTTTTACAATGGAAAACCCGTCCTAACTGCATCTGAGAAAGCTAGAGGGTTAAACGCAACAGAACTTGTCCAACTGGACATCAGTAGACAAGTAGATCTAGAGCAAGGTAAGAATCATTTGGACGCGTCTCTCGATGCGTCATGTGTACGTCCACCCCTTCTCTTACATGCATAACCTTAATCTAACTTGTAGACGTTTCCCACATCCTACTTTATGGCTTTAGACGCGTCTTTGCTCTGGGGTGCGTCCTCCTCTGTTGTTAGTTTGTCACTTATACCATTCTCATAGTCCATGATATGGGCATTGTGTCCTCTATCTTGGACGCATCATATGTTTAGGACGCATCGTGATCCCATAGATGCACTTTTCATGTCTCTGCACAGCTTCATGCATTTATATATGTTCATATGCGTTTTAATTGACATTCATACCTTTATCTTTAAATTATGCTTATGGTGCGTCCTACTATAAGGACGCGTCTACCTCTTCTGGCTAACGCTTTTTCTGTATTCATATCACAGATATGACTTCTCTTTCAAAGGGATTCACGATTGGAGCTTCCAAAAAGTTGAGAACCAAGAAGCAGGCTCATGCGAAATCTGATCCCAAAGCTAAGGATCCTACCCCTGCTGTGACACCTTCCCCCCACCAAAAATCATCGACACCACAGTGCTGGACATCCATGAGAAGGAGGACGCGCCCTTAAAGCGTCAAAAGACTGTTCCTGACGACCAATCTTTCGTTCTCAGATATCTGGGCGCGTCCTCGGTTGGCGATTTTACTGAAGATGAAGTCAAGGGTTGGACTTTCAAGACTGAGCAACAGACAAAGGAGGCAATGGTGAGGGCTTCAGCTTAGCTTCATCTGCACGCCAGACAAAATGCTAACATGTCTGCAAGACTCAGGGCGCGTTTTGCTGCCACCGACACTGCAAAGAGCCAAGCTGAAGATAAGATAAAATCTCTGAAAAAGTACATTAATCTGCTTGCCCAAGAAAAGGATGCCGTGATCAAACGCCTGGAGGAAGAGAAGACGCGTCTTGAGACGGAGAAAGCTGTGTTGGAAGGTAATGTCTCCTCTATGGAGAAAATAATGTAGAGTGTTATCACATTAAATTCCACCATCCAGCTAGAGCTTGACACTCTAAATGATGACATGTTGCATGGGTGGAAAGAGGAGAAAAAGATAGTCTATCAAAACGGCTTCGCAGCTGGGTTCGAAGAATGGTACTCTGGGTTTATTGTCAGTGAACCAGAGTATTCTTTTTCTAAGTTCGATACAGACACCCAAACATGGGTAAATGACTTCAGAGTTAGGGCTGCAGATTCCATTAAGAGCAAAAGGATCTTTCTAGGCCTGGAGGAAGAGGACGCGTCCCCGACACCTTCTCCCCTTAACGTTCAGCCTCCTCCAACTGACACCCAAGACAAGCCTCAAGACGTGCCCCCGGCTTAGGACGCGTCTTCATTTGATCTATGCAACTTTTATCAGGACTATCCTAAGGGTGCGGGCCCCTTCAAGCCCTACAACTTGTAATGACTATTTTTGAACTTGCTCGTTTTCATAATATTTCTCTTTAATTCGCCTCTGCATATATTTTTCTTTATCAACTTTACTTTGTCACAAGTATGGGCGTGTCCTGTACGGAGGACGCGTCACCTTTTAAACATCATTATTCTTTCTACTATCGCATATTAAGCAGGTGTTATTAATGGGTGCGTCCTTTCTATTTGGACGCGTCTGGATAGAATTGTTTGGATAGTGTATTATTATTATTATTATTTTTAACGAGCATGATATCATGCTGCACTTGTGCATTCAGATAAGACACAGAGCGTGTGGGGTGCCTAATTAGTTAGGACGCATCTTCCCTTTTAATTATGATTTGTCAAAATTAAAGAAACATAAAACTATCGGAGCATCAACCAAGATAACTTGGGCGCGTTCTTGGGAATAGTGTGCGTCTTAGTTCCATTTTCACTTGAGTTTTGTTGTCCCATTTGACAGTCACTACTTCGATTAACATCTGTATAGAACTATCACTCAGGGCGCGCCTTATGGCTAGGACGCGTCATGCAACTAAGTAAATCAACAAATAAATAGCCCTTTAGAAAATTTTCAAAGTTTTTTATTAATAATGCGCTCTGGTGTCAGAAGTGCACCAGTCCCACGGCTACTATGCTCTGTGGGGAATTTATTCGAAAAATGATCCTTCAACTAGTTATAAGGTAAGTAGTATATGCACTACCCCCCTAGGCTAGGAGGAATTTATTTAATTCTAGTCTATAATCTGGGCTTAGCCCTAAGTATATAATAAAAGAGGTATGTAAGGGGCCAAAACCGCGCCTCACTGATAATACTTTCGGAGATGTTCCGCGTTTCACGCTCGTGAAACTAGATTCCCTTCCATATCCTCAAGGTGATAAGTCCCTTTCCACAAAATTGCTTTTATCTTATATGGTCCTTCCCAATTAGCTCCAAATACACCATGCTGAGGATTCTTCGTGTTTGGCATCACCTTCCTAAGCACCAAATCCCTATCTTTTGCAACTGCCCTTTTAACTTCTTGTTATAATACTTGCGGCACGTTGCTGATACGCCGCAAGCTTCAGCTGAAAATTTCCCTTGTTTCTTCCAAAAGATCCAAATGAAGCCTTTGATTAACCTCTGCATCCTCCTCCACGTACCGATCTCTGCGAAGTGACCCCGAACCAACTTCCACGGGGACCATAGCTTCGTAGCCGTAAGTCAGCATAAATGGAGTTTCTCCCATTGTAGATCGTGGAGTAGTGTTGTAGGACCACATCACTTTCGGGAGTTCTTCAAGTCAATTCCCTTTACGCTCCTCCAGTTTGGTCTTAAGGGTGTGCTTTATTATTTTATTCATGGCCTCTGTCTGTCCATTATTTTGGGGATGATAGACCGCTGCAAACTCCTTCTTAATTTTCAGGTCCTCACACAATTGTCGTAATTCCTTGCTGTCGAACTGCTTCCCGTTGTCAGAGACAAGTTTGTAAGGAATACCAAACCTGCAAACAATGGAGTTGAAAATGAAATCTCTGATTTTATTTGCCGTGATGGTTGTCAACAACATAGCCTCTGCCCACTTAGTAAAGTAATCAACCGCGACCACCGCATATTTGACATCCCCTTTAGCCTTGGGCAACTCCCCAATAAGATCTATCCCCCACATGGAAAATGGCCATGAGCTTATCATAGACGTCAAGAGCGTTGCTGGCATAGATGAGTAGTTCGAAAAACGCTGGCAGCGATCACATGCCCTGACGAAATTTGCAGCATCCTCTTTCATTGTAGGCCAATAATATCCTTGGCGCAAAACTTTCATCGCCAACGAGCTACCCCCGAGTATTTACCACAGATTCCTTCATGCACTTCCCTTAAGATATAATTTCCTTCTTCTTCATCAACACATCTAAGCAGCGGCTGATTGAAGCCTCTCTTGTACAGAACTTCGTCGTACACCACATACCTTGCAGCCTGATAGCGGAGTCGACGAGCTTTGAACTTATCCCCGGGGAGCGTTTCCTTATGAATGTAAGCTAGAATGGGCGTCATCCATGTTTCCTTGGGAGCCTCATCCACTTGCATAATTTCTATCTCTGGGATACTAGGAATCTCCTAGATCTCAAGGGGTATGGATCCTAACAACACAGCCTCTTGTTGCGACCCCATTTTTGCTAGCGCATCCGCGTTACTGTTCTTCTCCCGTGACATACATTCCAACCTAACTTCTTTGAACATTCCAATCAGGCACTGTGTGCATCTCAAGTATAATTCTGTTTGTGGGCCTCGCGCTTGAAATCCCCCGTTCACCTGATTCACCACCAGCTCTGAGTCACTCATCGCAATTAGGTTTCGCACTCCCATTTCCAAAGCGATCTTTAGGCCATTAATCAACGCTTCATACTCCGCATCATTATTTGTTGCATAAAACTTGAAATGAATTGCGCTCATCAAATGATGTCCTTTTGGAGACACGAGTACTATACTCGCACCTGCTCCTCCATTATTAATTGCCCCATCCACATGCAAGATCCACCAGGGATGTGGAAATTCCTCCAAAGACTCCTCAACATGAGGTGGATGTAGCGTCACTAAAGCTTTGTCATCAACTTCAGAATCAAATTCCAACAAGAAATCAGCTAAGGCTTGCCCTTTAATCGCTGTCCGGGGCACATATTCCAAATCAAACTGTCCCAACTCCACAGCCCACTTCAGCATTCTTCCTGATGACTCTGGTTTTTGAAGGACTTGCCGTAGCGGGTATGCCGTACGGACTTCAATTCTATGGGCCTGGAAATATGGCCGTAATTTCCTTGATGCAAGGATCAGGGCATAAACCAGCTTTTCCATGCTTGTGTAGCGAGTTTTAACATCGTGCAACCGTTTGCTCACGTAGTACACTGGTGACTGCTGCCCATCTTCCTCTCTTACCAGAACTGCGCTGATTGAATACTCAGACACTGCAAGGTACAATACTAGAGCTTCTCCATCTAACGGTTTTGACAGCATGGGAGGGTTTCCCAGTTGCTCCTTGATCTTTCTGAAAGCCTCTTCACATTTTGGTGTCCATACAAAGTCTTTACCTGCCAACTTAATTGCCTTGAAGAATTCTTTGCATCTGTTAGAAGATTTGGAAACAAATCGATTCAGCGCGGCGATCCTCCTAGTTAAACTTTGCACTTGTTTCACATTGGTGGGCAATTTCATATCTAACAATGCCTTGATCTTTACGGGATTGGCCTCAATTCCCCTATGGTTGACGATGAACCCGAGAAACTTTCCCGACTCCACGCCGAACACACACTTTTGTGGGTTCAACTTCATGCAAAACCTCCTTAGAATGTTAAACATTTCCATCCGGTGTTTGATATAATCATTCCCCACCTTGGACTTTACCAGCATATCATCCACGTACACCTCCATGGTTCTCCCAATTTGGTTCTTGAACATCATGTTTACCAACCGCTGGTAGGTTGCGCCAGCGTTAATCAAACCAAATGACATTCCTATGTAACAGTATAACCCCCTGTTAGTGATGAAGGATGTATGCTCTTGATCAGGATCGTACATCAGAATTTGATTGTAACCAGAGTATGCATCCATAAAACTCAGCAGGGCATGCCCTGTTGTCGCGTCAACCAACTGATCAGTTCATGGGAACGGGAAGCTATCCTTTGGACATGCCTTATTGAGATCTGTGAAATTCACACACGTCCTCCACTTCCCGTTCGGTTTTTTCACAAGAACTGGATTTGCAAGCTATTCGGGGTAGAAGGATTCTTTGATTAGTTCCACCTCCAACAACCGGTCTACTTCTTCTTTTAATGCTATCGCTCTTTCCCCGCTCACCGGGCGGCATTTTTGACGTATGCCCGTACAATTCGAGAAGATATTCAACCGGTGACACATTACTCCTGGGTCAATTCCCACCATGTCTGAATGACTCCATGCGAAGACATCAAGATTTGCAATTAAGAAGCGGTTAAGACTTTCCCTCAATTCATCACCTAACTGGGATCCCACTTTCAAAACCTTGTTCGGGTCATCTTTGCCTACCAGAATAGATATTGTGTCTTCGGTCGGTCCCGTCTTTTCGGCGGGCATAGGGATCCTGGGATCCAAATCGAAATTAAAGTCTCGGGGTCCTCGACTTTATCTGAGGGCGTGTCCCCACAAGTGAGAGCATCTACCTCAGGACAAGGCATGATATTGTGCAACGCAGATGTGGAGGGCGCGTCCTCATTTGGAGGAGCATCAACCTCAATTTCATTTTTACTTTTCAAGGGCGCGTCCTCTTTTTCAGGAGCATCCACCTTGAGGTTATTTTTGAGACTTTGCAAAATCTCACTTCTTCCTTCCAATTTTTCCCCGTTAACCTCCTCCTACATGATCTCCTCTATATGGTTCACCACAACTTTTTCCATACTACGGATCCTCGAAACATTCCCCAACGTCAAAACAGAAGTCCCGGTGATACGGGTTTCCTCCTCCTCTGGGCCTTCCATGAAATAGTGGGCATGAACCTCTCCATTTGGTTTTGTATGAATGTCCTCCGTTCCTTCAAATGGAATGCCCTTCCCCTCATATCTTCTCCTGCGGAATTCCTTAACAGCCTTGTGATAGTAGTCGCGTGACTCGTATTGCGACCCTCTCAGACTGCCTACTCCGTTAGGTGTTGGGAACTTTATCATCAAGTGATGTATCGAGGTTATCACCCTGAACGCTCGTAACCAAGGTCTGCCGACCAACACGTTGTGCGCGGAATCCTGATCCAGCACTTTGAAATCTATCATTTGAGTGACCGACAAAGCTCCTTCTCCGAGTATGACGGGAAGCCTAACCGAACCCATAACTCTCACTACTTCTCCAGTAAAGCCATAGACGTGTGCATCTTCAAAATACATGTCGCTATCCGGGAAACCCAATTTTTTGTATGTGCTGTAATACAAGATGTTCGCAGAACTCCCGTTGTCCAAGAAGACTCGATGCACGTTCATTACTCCAATAAGCATAGTTATTACTAGTGCATCATTATGGGGATGATGTACCCATCTTGACTCTCTCTCCCTGAACGTAATATCAGCTGACTCTCCTTTGAATATTTTTGGAGGTCTATCTTCCAAACTATGAATGCTGGTGAACGGCGGATGTCGTGCCTCTCTCGCATTTCTTTCCAATGCTCGATTACTATCACCAACAAAAGGGTGTCCTCCAAAATTGCCCTGATACTGCCAGCCCTCTGAAACTTAACTTTCGCTATTTTTTCAACATCTTTCACCCGCATGGGCTGTCTTTCATCCTTACCATTGTCATCGCTTCCCCTGCGTCGTTTCACCTTGTCAATCCATTCTCCCAGGTATCCAGCCTTGATCAATTCCTCAATTTCATCTTTTAGGTGACGACACTCGTGGGTATCATGGCCGGTAGACTCATGGTAATCACAATACTTCTTCTTGTCTCTACTCTGCCATGAAGTTAGACGGTCTGGTTTCTTGAAGATTCCTCTATCCTTATTTACCTCGAAGATATGATCAATTGATGCTGCCAGTGGGGTATAATTGCTGACCCTTCTCTCGTAGTTTGATGGCGGGCTCCATTCTCTCCGCGTGTTCACGGTGTTCACCCTATTAGGGCTTCTGGCATTCCGCCGGTAATCTGGGCTCAAGGATCTATCTCTTCTCTTGGCTCGCCCCTTGGAGTTATGGGTGTTGTCATTCTTTTTTGTTTCTGCAAGCGACTACTCAATCGCTTTGAATGATTCCGCCTGCGCAAGCACATCTGCTATCGACACAGGGTCCTTCCCTTGCAGGTGCTTCCAGAAATCTGTTCCCACACGTATTCCATCTATAAGAAGTATTTTCAGCGTTTCATCAGTTGCGCCCCTTACCAAAATGGATTTTGTATTGAACCTTTTGAAGTATGAGGTCAAACTTTCTCCTTCCTTTTGTTTCACATTAGCCAGTGTGGTAACTGGTGGTGTGTACTTCACTGCAGCTTGAAATTCAGTCAAAAACAAAGTTTTCATCTGTTCCCAGGATGTGATCACACCTGGACCAAGTTTCTGGAACCACTACTGAGCGCCTTCTCTAAAAGTGGCCGCCAAGAGACGGCATCGAGCCAAATCAGGTACTTGATATACATCCATCTCAATGTTGAAATGCCCCAGAAATTCCACAGGGTCAGAGTTCCCATGAAAACACAAGTCATTGGTTGTGTTCCTGTATCCTGCAGACAATTGCGCCTCCCTCACGACAGCAACAAAAGGAGAAGGAGCTTGCGCAGTCGCCGTTACTCTTCCTCCTTCAAGATGGTTGAGCAACCTCTTGAGATCGTTCACATTAAACGTCCCTACTCCAGGAATGGTTTGAACATTAGGCTGTTGGGGTTGCTCCGTGACTTGTTGTGGTTCCCCTTGATTCCCTGATATCCCCGGTAGTGATTCCCGGGCCTTCCTCACTGAGGGGTACGCTCGTGCTCGCGGTGCCGCACTCTGTCATCCCTTTGGAATGTAGGGGGCACACGCGTTGTATCACGGGGCCTCACTTCTCCAGCGTTTCCTTCCTTTTGCCATTCTACCAGCAGCATCCTCAAATCGTCATCTTCCAACATTATGCCAAGCCTTCTTTTCAATGTTGAAAAATCTCTTCCTTCCTCATCTTGATTCTTAGTGTTCTCCGCACGATGACGCTCGTCTATCGTACACCTAGACCTATGTGGGTGTGGCACCACCTGGTTACCAAGGCGAGGCCTTTCCCTACAATCAGTATCGTCATCGACAAGCTCCACAATAGGTTCCACATCATCAGAATATTCCAAGTGCCGCGGAGTGATTCACGGGTTTTCTCCGCTGCCCTGGGTATCTCCTTCAACTACTGGCGCCTTCCCTACGGCGTGGCCGTGACGGGGAAAATGACGACCTCTCCTCGTTCTCCGATGCTCCACCGTATTCAGTCTTGAGTGAAAACTATTAAGAGTATCCCCCATGCGGTACAGCTGCTTCAAGATATCAGCGTTGCTGATGAGAACCGGAGGTGTCCCCCCACATCCGGAGCTCTCGGTGGAACTGCCATGTTTCTGGGAACATAGGGTTCATGGCGAGTGTAGCCTCCCCCGCCTTCTCCTTCAGATCTGCTATCACTTCCATCATAAGAACTTCCATCACGATTGTAAGACATCTTTTCCTCCTAAGATTACGATCTTAATTAGCACCCCTCCTTCTAGCACCAATTTGTTGACGGAGGAATCTGGTAACAACAAAGTTTGAGGTTTCTCGCTGGAATTAAGATCTATGACGGTGGTTCCTCGCCGGAAAATCAAGCGGTGTGTGGTGGCTGTATGTTAATTGATGGCTGAGATTGATTAGGGAAAGTGGTGGCTCCTTTTCAGCTCTCAACTTCTTACCCTCTCAATGTGCCTACGTACGCTTTTTATAGGTATCAAGCCTGACGTAGTTCTTGTGGAACAAGAAATCTAATGGGCTTAGACTTCTTATTCCTAGGTCCGGTAGAAACCCATCCCAAAGTCCGTCTTTCGCTAGCTTTAGGAATGTCCAACTATGAGGCCCAACCGCGAAGGCCCAAGACTCGTCCGTAATCGCAAGACTTCACAAATAGTGCTTCTCCCTGCGCAAGAATAACACCCCGCTACAGCTATCTCCCTTGATTTACGGACGCAGGTATAGCCACGGTTCACCCCAAGTGCCGGACGCATCCCTGTCCCCCGAATGAGGATAACCCACCAGATAACAGGACAGGTGATCCCAAGCTCTTGGGTGCAAAGTGCAGGATGACTCCAAAGTTCTCCAACGAGGACACCCGTTGAATACAAGAACAGAGTTCCCAAAGCACACACCAATGTTAACCCCGCATCCCCAACGAGGACACCCGTTGAATACAGGAGGAGGCCTTCAATCATCAGGCATACCCCTGGAGGCCTTCAAGCTTTTCACGGACATCCCCCTCCTTGACCGTCTCAAGGAGGGAATTCTTCAAAGAGTACCTGCAACAAATACGTTAGTAAAAACAATCTCCATTGTTCCTCTCCATGCAAACTTTGTCCTGAAGTGACCATTGAGAATACTTAGACCAAGCCCATGACGCGTCCTAAGGCCCTGGGCGCATCCTCACCTTTATGAAACTTGTATTGTCTCCTCAGAAACCATCGCACAAAGCATTCCATTACTCAGGGCGCGCCCTAAGCAATGCAGGCGCGTCTCCCAGCCTTAACTTGCCACAAGACTACATTTACCAAGTCCCTTCACCATGGTTGACGCGTCCACATCTACTGGGCTAGTAATGCACTCCCATGTTTCACCATCACCTGTCCGTAAAACATGTTCTAACATGTAGGCGCGTCCTCCTTGCCTGGACGCGCCCTTACCTTCCATAATGTAATACCGGTCTTGACTGTGCTAAATCCGCATTTGACCCGAGTCACTCCAATGCCAAATTTTGGGTATAACAAAATCAATAATAATGAACATCATTCACAAAAATATTTACCAATAAAATTTTTATAACTCATTTCTTCTTAGTATATGCTCATGCTAAACAAACCCTTAAAACAATTGTCGAGGAAACTTCAAACTACTCCCTCAGTCCCTTCCAATTGTTTATATTTCCGAGGACGTGTCCGACACGCATTTTAAGGTACATACAAAATATAGTTATGTAACTTATTTTTACAATTTTCTTTTTCTGAATAAAAATTAGATGTTTTAATTTTTATTCAGAAAAATAAAATTGTAAATTACAGAACTATACGTAATATGCACTTTAAAATGCGTGTCGGACACTCTCTAAAAAATGTAAACAATTGAAATTGAAAGGGACGGAGGGAGTACTTGGCTGAAAAGCATACTTAACATGTTTTTATATTATTTTCTCCTTTATTTTAAATCCGGTAAAAAAATATTTATCTTCTTACATTCTCTTCTGCTCTTTTTCTTTCATGTAAAACTATATACGGTGTCAGGAGTAAAAATGCTCCGATTTGCATCCGACGGTTTGAGTCGTTGGGAAGAACAGAACGGCACACTTGGTACTATACATTTGATATCTTTGGTCAGTCATGTACGCTTTACCAATCATGAACAAGTCTAATTTATATTATCCTACTAATCCTTGTAAGTTAAAACTCCAATTTTTTTACCTAACAAAACAGGCTGCTTGTTAAGTTTCAGATGTTTCGTTTTTTGTTTATAATAATAAAGCTACAAACTCATTTGTTATGACTTTATTATTCTGCTTTTATTTTATAATGGATGTGACTAAGCTTCCTCATGTTCTTATATAATCTTAATCTAATATCATCAACATAAGTTAATGTCAGTTCTAGCTATGGGCCTTTTATGTCTCCCTTCTATCGGTCAAGGGAGATCGATAAATAGGATTTTATAAAAAGATTCATGATTTTAGTTATTTAAAGAGTAATATTAGAGATATTTAAAAAAGTATACAAAATTAGACATTATGAAATAATTTAATTGTTATAAACGAGATGAGTCCATTTTCATTTAATAAATAAAAGTAGGTTGATATTTTGTAACTATTTCAAAAATAAGTTTGTACCCCCAAAAACTTTTTATTATGCAAAATACAGATATACTAACCATAATGCTGTACTTGTCATGTTTGAGTGCTTTATTTGTCGTGATTTGATTTGTCATGTGTATTTTTTTTAAAAAAAATCTTTAGATATGTAAAATCTTTGTTATAGCATTTTTATATGAAACAGCTTAAAATATAAGATACATTTGCAACAATATATAGTCGCACGAGCATCGAATCAAATCTACGTCTCTATCTCTCTCTGTGTTTTGCAGTTTCAACTTACAACAGAGGCCTTCAAATATTAACAAATACACACAAACATTTAAAACCAAAGTAACTCCATCTCGTTACTTTAATTTATTGTTGTCACAAATGAGTGGTTCAACATTTGGCCGGAAAAAAGACTAAAGTTGCTGGAATCTAAAGAACTAAAAATGAGTCAACATGGAGTCACCGGAGATTCATGTTCAGACAGGACGGTGGTGGTGGGAATGAAGATGGACTCAAAGAGCAGAGAATTATTAACATGGGCACTTTTTAACGTTGCACAAACTGGTGATCGTGTCATTGCTCTTCATGTTCTTGGTGATCACGGTATGTTTGTAAATTTCAAAGAAGCTTAATCTTGTTCTATCTTATTGATTTGGTGAGTTTGGTTTGATGGTTCCTTGTAGCTTGCAACTTGTTTCTTGATTTCATTTTCTTTTTAATTATTTTCGGTAGAATTGAACATGATCATATTAATTACCTAGTGTGTGTTAGGCAGTGATTGTGTTTGTTATAAATTTTACTGATATTTGACACAAACTAATGTAAAATTTCTAAACAATAATATTTAATCATCTTCATAAACAAATCATTTCGGTGTTTTTCGATTTTGGGTCGTGTCTAATGTTGTCATCCTAATTTATTGAATGTTTGTTTGTGCGTGTAGAAATAGTGGATCAAGATGGGAAGTCATCTCTGCTGACAATAGTGAAGGCTTTTGATTCTGTTCTTGCTGTATACGAAGGCTTCTGCAACTTAAAACAGGTTCTTCTACATTTATCCTTTTTATAAAGAGAATTACCTCTTTTATCTTCTTTTTGTTTAATATTCTGTTTTAATTTGAAGAAAGCAAAGGGGGAAGAGAAAAACTTATAATTTTGAATAGCATGTTTTTTGTCTTGTTAGCTTGTAAATATGAAATGTTTATTATAAAGTAGATGTAGTTATTTATGATTTTTCCTAGAACATTAAATATTGAGTAAGATGAAACTTTTGGTTCTATGTGTTTCCTCAGTGGTTTCTTTAACCTAACAAACAAGTTAGAATTTAGTCAAGACCTGAGAGTTAGATGTTGTCGGTAGATCTTAACAGTAGGCAATGCATTTTGTTTGGTTATCTGAGTCAATTATTCCTTTAAATAAGTTTGTATATGTTGTCTTTTTCTCCTTTTAAAGCTGGATTATATTGAGATTGAAGTGGATTCACTAGTTGAGCCTTTAAGACTTTTGTGGTTATGTTTTGTCAGGTCGATCTCAAGTTAAAGATCTGCAGAGGGTCATCCATCCGTAAAATCCTAGTTCGTGAGGCGAAATCTTACTTTGCTACTGAAATTATTGTGGGAACAGCTCAAAATCATTATTCACTTCGGTCATCTGTCTCCGTTGCAAAATACTGTGCTAAGAAACTATCAAGAAATTGTTCTGTACTTGCTGTTAATAATGGAAACATCGCCTTTCATAAGGATACTTCTTCAAAATCTAATCTTGGCGCGGCTAAAGGTTTTATTCTCTCCCCCCCCCTGTGTTTTTCCAGATATTACAACAAAACAAACTTTATTGCAGAGATGTTCTGAGATATGTATTTTCTGCAGGAGTCGAAGAGAATCACAGGAATAATATACTTTCTGCACTTCAATGCTCATCAAGTAAGGAATGCAATGTATTACCGGATGCCAATCTCGCACATCCCGTGCTGAAATGTGAAGATATTATTTGTGCGAATTTGGGTCAGACACAGTTGAAACATGGCTATGATCATATGGAGAGGGTCAGAAACTGCTCTTTCTGTTTACCTGATTGTCATTCTGTCAAAAATGCATGTGCCCCGTCAATGGATGACTCTTCTGCTAATATTGATGAATACAACTCAATGGCTATAGTGCCTGTCGGGAAGCCAGACGATTCATTCAAGTCACAATCTCTGTCGAAGAATGACTCATCTGAACTGAAAGCTGGATGGCCACTTCTTTTCCGAGCTGTTTCAACACATTGGGATACTGGAAGATCTTCTTCGCCTTCTGGGAGTCAGATATCTGTTGTTCAATGGGCCATGCGGTTGCCTAGTAGGAGTTGTGCTTCAAGCTTTGATTCTAGTGAAAGGCAAGGCTATTTTCATTGTGATGAAGGCCAATTCTCTGAACTAAATGGCGAGAATGGTGCAATTGTTCCTGTTGGTAATGGGATACAGATTGCTCCATCTTCTCCAAGTACTGCTACTAGAAGCCTACCTGAAGAACTGGACGGTCTGCATGAAAAGTACTCAGCAACTTGCAGATTATTTCAATACAATGAGCTTCTCTCTGCAACGTCACAATTTGTTCCTGGTTTGCTTCTACCACTGTATCATCCTATTACTTAAATATTTCTTGTTCTTACATATATGTGCACTGTCTTACTGCAAAATCATGTTTTGATACTCCAGAGAATCTGATTGGAAAAGGAGGCAATAGTCATGTTTATAGAGGTTGCCTTTCTGATGGAAAAGCACTTGCTGTGAAGATACTCAAGAAATCTGATGACGTACTGAAAGAGTTTGTTTTGGAGATTGAAATTATCACTGCTTTATGTCACAAAAACATCATCTCTCTTTTTGGATTCTGTTTCGAGGACAGCAATCTCCTCTTAGTTTATGATCTACAATCAAGAGGAAGTCTTGAGGATAACCTTCATGGTAGTTATCTTTTTTTTATGAAGTGGAGGAGTTGTCATTTATTTTGTTTCCCATCACTGAGTCCGTAAATTGGATACTCGCTAAAAGCAGGTAACAAGAAAGATTTGCTTGCATTTGGATGGAGCGAGAGGTATAAGGTGGCTGTGGGCATAGCTGAGGCGCTGGAATATATACACAACAAAAGTTCTAAACCTGTAATCCACAGGGATGTGAAATCCTCAAATATCCTCCTTTCTGATGATTTTGAGCCACAGGTTTTGTTCTTATGCGATTTCATTTTTGTAACTTAAGCTGGTATAAGTATTGATAAGCATGATTTTTCGGTTAATTTTCACAGCTCTCTGATTTTGGACTTGCTAAATGGGCATCAACCACATCCTCATACTTGACTTGCACTGACGTAGCAGGAACATTTGGGTCCGTAACATTCTCAACCATCAAACATTATCTGGATTTTTGCTCTTCTTCTAATCATAGAAACACTTCATCAGTACTTGCATTAAACTCTTTTTTCAAAAACAAATGCAGTTACTTAGCTCCAGAATACTTCATGCACGGCAAAGTCAATGACAAGATAGATGTATTTGCATTTGGGGTTGTGCTCCTGGAACTTCTCTCAGGGCGAAAGCCTATAAGCAGTGGACATCCTAAAGGGGAAGAGAGCTTGGTCATGTGGGTATGTTCTTTTTACCTCTCAATTTACTAATTTTATTTTGGATTTAGAGATCTGTTTTGGTTTCACTGAGCACACAAGATTCTTTTTTTTTTTTTCAAAAGGCAAGACCGGTTTTGAATGGAGGAAAGTTTGTGCAAATTTTTGACCCAAGCTTGGACACCAACTATGACCATGAACTCATGGAGAGGATGGCACTAGCTGCTACCCTTTGTATTAGACGATCGCCTAGAGCTAGGCCCCATATTAGCCCAGTAAGTACTGTGCAGCTTTTTTTCTTAGAGTCCCTCACATTTTTCCTGATCATTCAGAGCTGCACTGAGAAATTGACATATGAGCATAGCCTAAGAGTATAGATGATGGTTGGTTGTGAATGCAGGTCCTAAAGCTCCTCCAAGGCGATGTTGAGATAATCAAATGGGCAAGACTCCAAGTAAATACTTCAGAAGGATCTGATGCAATGTTACAAGTTAATACTACAGAAGAAACCGACACTTATGATGATGAAGGATTATCAAACTTAACTCTTAACAACCACCTAAGCCTCGCATTACATGATATCAACGAGTCGTCTCTTTCCACAAGCAGCATTGAACAAGGTATATCACCGGAAGACTATCTGCGAGACAGATGGAGCCACTCATCAAGCTTCGACTAATCACATGTAATCCGTCGTTATAGATCAGAAATTCTTTTGTATATTCCCTTGTCCCCTTTAGTTTTAGCCTTGAAACTTACGGATGCTTTTTTGTGGGTGATAGATGAGAGGTTGTTTATTTGTTAGCATGTTTGTTACCCTCCTCCTCGGGTCCTTTTTTTTGCTAGTTATCTTTATCATAGTGAGTTGAAATGTTATTTTTGGCTGTCCACAACTGGAAGCATGATTTATGAAAATTTATTTGTCATTCAAGTGCCATATCAATCTTTCAGAGAAACCCTTAATTTGGATGAGGATTTATGATAATCAAAAAGATGAATGAGAAAGTCAAGACTATTAGAATTTCCCATCCATCTATTGATCAATAATTCCAATATTGATAATTCTCAAAACCATCATATACATAAAAAAAGGTATATGGTATACACTTGTACTTGACAATCTCGTGGGTATGGAACCTTTCGCACGGTAACAATCTTTGATTTTTTAATCTTTGAGTACTAAAAGTGGTTCAATAAAAGATATGGCTCATGCTTTAACAAGAAATGGCATTCTCATTTCCAGATTATCCAATTTTTACTAAACAACCAAGCATATACTTAAAATTTCCCCCAAATTTCAAGAATCGGGAATTTGCCTTACTACGTTCAAGGGTCTAACACAACTAAAGACACGTGGTATTTGCCATTTGGGAGAGTTCCACTGGATGGAACTAATGCAGTGGAAATATAATTAAATTTAAGCTACTTTTCTGGACACGAGCACCTAAAAAAATCCCTTCATTCATTGTATTCCATTATTTCCATCAATCTAAATTCTAAACTAACATTCATTCCTTCCAATTCTAAAATCAAATGATCATTCCTTCCCACTCATGAAAATCATTATACATCACTTACCTTGAGATAGAAAACTGCGACTCTTGTTAACAATACACAGAGTTTTGAGTTAGGCATAGTTTTCTTCACATTTTGTCATTCTATGCCCCCTTCTTACATACCATTCAACCAAATACAGGTGTTAGATAGTAGCCTAGAATTGAAGTATAGAACAACAAAATCTACATAATCTACATATTCATTGTAATTTCCAAATAAGCCCGATTTCCGTAATTGTAATTTACTGACCTCACTACATAAACAGGGTAACTGGAAAGCAGGAGGCCCAATGCGTCACCGACAGCATATGCACTTCATCTAGACTGCTCTGACACACAGCATGGACATACATTACCTGCTTTACACTGGATATATAATATTCTAAGCATTGGGTGTTGAAATGGCAGCCCAAACTTCTAGAGGGGGTTTGGAGTGACTGCCGCACATGATTTATCTAACCATGGCTTGAATGCTCCAATTTGGCAAGCTCTCTGTCATGCAACAAAATGTTCATAAATAGAGGCTTATAGGTTAGACTAGTTTTTGAATGAAAAACAATCAGGATGAATATGCAGAAAAGTAGCCTACAAATTCCTAAACAGACACATGAAACACATATAGTTCATGGACATACATGACTTGGGTAAATTTATGTACTTTCCTGTAGTTTGTGGTGGTATTTTCCATATATTACTAAAATATTTTATACAATTACAGACACAAAGACACACCACTTAGTCCAATAGGACAGTTACTACCTGCAACTCCCTCTTTAAACATACCAACACACCACATAGTCCAATATGATAGTTACTGCCTGCAACTCCCTCTTTAAACATACCACAAAGGATTAGCTGTTGCTAACAGTCATCAGTAAATAATTATTTTTCTGAAACGTCAAAAGAATTATATATTTGCAGCCAGTTGCCTAATCTATCAAAATTAAGGGCTCAAGAGCTGGCACCAACTGCTTCAGCACCACCGCTGATTCACCTAAGAGATACGAGAATTAAAGTGGAGTAAATATATTGCTCCATTTTACAATGTAATTACATTAATTTCTCACCCATATCATCTATTTCATGACCCTATTATAGCTGCCTCTCAAGAAAATGCACCAGTAAAATTATATAAAATTTGTTTACATTAAGTCATTAATTACTCTAAATCTGCATCTTAATATTCTAGAGAACTCTAAATATTTATTCAATACCAATTCAGATTGAGATTGCTCCGGTAACAACTTGATTCCAACTAAGAAAATATTTCTCTGGAAGTATAAAAAACCCAAACTAACCAATATGGAAAAGTAAAAAGAGAAATAATTCTAGATACCAAAGATTTGAATTGAAACCGTGGTCTATGTTTTTTCACAAAGAGGAAAAGGAACTTACCCCGTACCAATAGATAAAACCTCGTAAAATATTCAAACGTCTGGATATTCTTCGGCATTGACGAAGTCTTTTTTGAACATCTGCACACATAAATTTCAGAAGATAATGATTTGACTGCAATTCATAACTGAAAGAGAAAAATTGGGATAAACTTTATGAAACAATAATATTCACACAATTTGTTTTCAAAGAGTGATCTTAAAACTATACTATGGAAACCTAGAACATTTGAATCTGTCAAGAAAACAATTTAAAACTAAAAAGAAGCTGAAGCTACTGAGCAACACGAGGAACTTGCAAAAAATGACTTAAGTTTACTAATAAGAAAGACTCGAAAAAGGGATGCATCGAAATCTATCAAAGCCAAAAAGTCAAGCCTTTGCAAGTTGACCGGAGGGCCTAGGGCCGAGTCCAATCTACAAAAGCTCGATTTTAATATATTTCGTGTATGTATTCTTTTTGCAAATTATTTGGTGCATTTTAACCATATGAATCCATATGTCTATAGGAATTATTCACGGTCTAGGGTTAAACATTAAATAAAATAAACACATAGCTGCCAACTTTGAAAGAAAAGTTAGATCCTTTTCAAAGTTGACACAAAACTAACATAAATGTAAGAAAATACCATCTACTTCATCATATCACATAATCATTCCTATTATTATAAATTCAACATATAAAATGAAAAACAGAGGACACACTTCTGCAAACAGATCATCACTAGGCTCTTTTGCTTATATACACTATAATACCAATTAAGTGAGATGATGACTATTCATAGAGTTTGGAAATTTTAATAGAACGATGTCAATGAATGTAATAGAATACTATCATTGCATAATACTCTGATGTGGCATTTTGGACAGAATACCATTGTAATAGATTAAATATTAAAATTATTACAGAAAGCTAAAATTAGAAGTATTTTCCATAAAAGAGGATAATTTCAAGGTAAGCACGAATCAATAAATAAGTTTCATAATCAGTTTCTTCAGTTGACTAACTAATGTTGTGACTTTGGACAAAATAATCTATAAACTCAAGGGTGCGCGTTAGCCCTCCTGCAAAAAGATGGTATCTCTAACGCTAACATTTGCACAAAATGGAGGGTGTGAGGTTGAGCTATCTTAATAATTAACCTACCAGGGTGGTAATCAAGAGGAGATTTGCCATATGTATTTGACACTTCTTTTCCTTTCAGTCCATCAGAGTATTCAGGGCCCCCCATTAGGTGCCGATATTTTGCTTGCTGCATCAAACTTTTATACTCTTCTAGATTAAATGGCCTTCTAAGAATATCCATGAGTTCTTCTCGAAATTCGGAATTCTCATAGTCACTTGGTCTTTCCATGCTTAGAGGGTAATCTTCTATCACCTAAAAGTTTAGAGAGCAATATCAATAGTTAATAGATGAATTAAAGGTATGCATGTATACAACTACAAAGCAAAGCGAACAATTTTGACTGGAAGGGAAACTTACTGAAGCATTAAACACTTTCATAACTTCAAACTTTTTTAAGTTTTGTTGATTGTCCGGGTCCAGTATTTCTAAATCAGAAGAATTTTCAGTGTCCTCTTCAACATAATTCAATCTATTAGATTTTAACTCTTTGACTTCAGCATACTTGCCAAACTTTTTATCATACTTATACCGTGGTCGCTTATTATTATCATTTCCGCTATCTCTTCCTTGAATGATTTGCCTCCTCTTGACCACAGCATTCCTGCTATCATCAAACTTTTCCTCTTTAACCACTACATCCATATTTCCTGTACCAGAAGAAAATCTTGAATTTTCAATATCCTCACCTTGCTGAACCATTAGATCCCTCCGCTCACTCCTTGGACTTGTTCTTCGATAATGACCTTTCGATTTCCCTGCAATATCCATCAGACCACTCACATGGTCAATCCTTGTCAAACATGGTCTTCTCTCCACTTTCTCATTCTTTTTCTTTGATTTCCTGAGATGATCTATATTATGTCCATCGTCCAAATTCAAAGGCCTTTGCCTTTTATTCCTAATAGTCTTACAACGTCTGTAATTGTTAGTGATTAGAACCTCTTCCATCTCAATGGGTTTTTCTATGCTAATAATTTCCATATTATCTCTTCTCTTGACCACTGAGCTCCTATTTGTCCCAGGAGATTTGTTTGAGTTCCCAGAAAATCCTTCTCTCCTCGGAACAACCTTCTCCCTCTTTTCTTTCCTTGCATTTTTTCTCAGAAAATTTGCAGTATCCCCCTTTTGTTTTTCTAGAACAAACTTGACATTATCACCCTTCAATTTCCTTTGGTATTCCTTATGAAACGCATCCTTTTCATACATTAAATATGATACAGACCCATCATTCTTCTTGACTTTTAAAGCAAATAATTGTCCATCTACCTTCATACACTCCAAAAATTTCTTGTAATCAGGATCTACATTATCATCTACTTTACAAACCAATTTTTTGCCACCTTCCCCTAAACCCTCCTCAAACATCTCCAAACCAGGACTTAAATTATTCCAAAGATATTTTTTATCTTGAACATTTTTGAGTTTCTTTAAACTAGAATCAAAGGAATCATAATCTTCAACACTACAAACCAAAGATTTCCCACCTTCCCTTAAACCCTCCTTGAAAATCTCCAAATCAGGATCTACATCATTACACAGAAACTTTTGCTCTTGAACATTTTCAAGTTTCTTTGAACTAACATCATCAGGCGCACTATCTTTGACTTTACAAACCAAAGGTTTCCCACCTTCCCATAAACCCTCCTTAGACATTTCCAATTCAGGAAATAAATCACTACACAGAAATATTCGATCTTGAACATTTTCATGTTTTTTTAAACAGACATCGTCAAAAGCACTATCGTCGACTACACAAACCAAAGACTTATTACCTTCCCTTAAACCCTCCTTAAACATATCCAATTGAGGATATAAATCATTACAAAGAAATTCTGGATTTTTAAAATTTTCGAGTTTCTTCAAACCAACATCATAAATGTTACCATCGACTTTAGATTTCCCACCTTCCCTTAAACCCTCCTCAAACATTTCCAAATCAGGACTTACATCATAAGAAAGAAATTGTTGATCTTCAACATTTTCGAGTTTCTTTAAACTAGAATCATTAGAAGTATTATCCTCAACTTGACAAACCAAAGGTTTTCCATCTTCCCTCAAACCCTCCTCAAACACCCCCAAATCAGGATCTGCATCATTACAAAGATATTTTTGATCTTGAACATTTTCGAGTTTCTTTAAACCAACATCAACAGAAGCATCATCATTGACATTACAAACCAAAGATTTCCCATCCCCCCCTAAACCCTCCTCACACACCCCCAAACCAGGATCTGCATCATTACAAATATATTTTCGATCTTCAACATTTTCGAGTTTCTTTAAATCAACATCATCAGAAGCATCATCATTGACTTTACAAACCAGAGATTTCCCATCCTCCCTCAAATCCTCCTCAAACACCCCCAAATCAGGACCTACATCATCACAAAGAAAATTTTCATCTTGAAAATTTTCGAGTTTCTTTAAACTAACATTACCGGAAACATTTTCTTGGACATAACAAACCAAAGATTTCCCACCTTCCCCTAAACCCTCCTCAAACACTCCCAAGTCAGGATCCACATCATTACAAAGAAATTTTCGATCTTGAACATCTTCGAGTTTCTTTAGACTAAAATCATCAGAAGCATTATCATAACAAACCAGAGATTTCCCACCTTCCCTTAAACACTCCTCAAAATTCTCCACATCAAGATCTTTATCATTTGTTTCACCACCAAAATCTACACTAATGGGTTTTTCATCACTACCAACATTAGGACATGCAACCACAAGTTCATTATTACTCTTAAAATTCTGATCTTTAACAGATTTAAGCTTTTTTAAACTAGCAGCAGCAGGAGAAACAGTAGTAACAGTAGAAGAGCTATCTGAAAAACGGTGTTTTCTGAGCAAACGCCTCTTGTATCTAACATCATTATCATGTATATGCAAATGTATATTATCCCAATCAATTCGATGTGCCATTGTGTGTCAACTCACCAGATTAGAAGCTTGCTGTTGGTATTGTCTGAATATCTTCAGGCAGGCATTGACAGAAGAGTAGTTGATGTTGCTCGAGTAGCTGGGTGACATCAATTGTCCTTCTTCATGTCTGAATTTGATTATTTAGTAATGGGTGTTATATCAGGTCACCAACTCACCCAAAATAGCTATCCAATTTTTACTGCAATTCATTTAAAACACTCTAATATTTTTAATTATCAATTGGTAAATTTATTTATTTTTTGAAAAATCTGATGGGAAAATATTACCAAGTTCAAAAAAATTCGGTTTGTAACGAAACTACTGACAAGACGTACACGTGTTTATTACCGTAACGGGTGACATGAAAAATAACAATAAATAGATGAAGACAAAAAATATTAATATTAAGAGGAAATGGCAAAATACATGCAATATATACAATTAAATGATCGTTATTCAACCATTTTTCTCTCAAAAAAATTAGGGTTTTGAGAGTCGACCCCCAAAACTAAAATTCTAGCCACCACTTCTCCATTCTTCAACCTTCATCCATCAATCGATCAAGCCCCCTTCGCTTTCCCATTTCCTCTTTATTTATTTATCATTTTCTCAATAAACCAAAATCTAATTCTTTTCGGGTGAGATTTTGTCGAGTACCTTGTTATCAAGGTTGTTAGTCGTGCCCATCTTTTTGAGATGTTAGTGTTTTATGTTATGATGTTATTTTATCTTTTGTTGCTGGTTTCAGCCGATCTGAAAAGGATTTATATGATATTTTTTGAGATCCGTAAGGCTTGTATCAGATTTGAGACGGTGGTGAATATCGCAAAAGCACACCTTTCACAACAAAAATGTGTTCGTATTTTAGGGGTTTTTGTTGCTATAATATCAATTGATATAATTGATAGTTCTGAACATTGGGTTACAGATGATACTTATGTGAAGGTCAATTGTGTTACTACTAATTTCGGAATTGATGTAGTTTGGATTACTCGAGATGTCATTGTAATACTTTTTAAATTAAAGAATTTGAATATTCTATGCGTTAAACAATCTGAAAACAAAACAGTTATTTGGTTAGCTCAATTTTTGTTTCACAATCAGGTTGTAGTTGACAGTTCGGGGGGTTGTCCCTGGGGTTCAATGTTTTAATGAATTCTTCATTTTGTTCGTAAAAAAAAACGATCGTTATTCAATTTCACACTCGGTTTGGTTTGGGGGGAAACCCTAATTCATCGATGCTGCGATTGAAGTATCTCGGGTTCGTGCGGTCCTGGGTTTTTAATACAGGATTCATCTATTTTAGCGAATTGTGCGGGTTTGAACCGGCCCGGTTCGGGCCGGATATTTTTCGGTTTTCGTACGAGTCGTGTCCGAACGAGCGGTTCGAACCTGCACATGTGGTCGGCTCTATCCCAAGTCATATGTTCACGTGATCTTTCGTTACTTCGAACCTTTTTTCGACTTTTTACTTCAATTACTGTAGCTTGTATTAGGGTTTTGATTTTGTATTGACTTCGCGTTTCATGCTATTTCATGATCGTTTCGTGATAATTTTCTTAATTATAACTTGTTTTATTTAGGTTTTTTTGTGTCGAACGTTGAGGGAGTTTTGTTGTTGCTATTAGTTCACACTTATTTTCGAGATATTTGTCATGTACTTTATTACGTTTGAATTGTTTAGAGTTTTATTGTATGTAATAGTATGTCAACTTTCATAAGTATAGATTTGACCAATTATGGTGATTTTGCTCCCCAATTTAAATGTTATTTTTGGTGAAAAGTGTGATGTAGTCGAAAATGTTGATATCAGTATATTTTTGTTTCCGAGATTTTAAGGATTGGGCTGCAATATTTGATTACAATCTTGAATACTTAATTTATTTTAAGAGCAATGGTCATGATTTTTCAGATGGAGTAAGAATGTTCCGTGATAATAAATTTGTAAGACAAATGATGGAGTTGTATAAGCCATATGGAAAGATAGAGATATATGTTAATAGTCTCATTATTGATAAGACAATTGAGGCTGATAAGATTGATAATGTAGATGATGTCATGCTAGTGAGGATGATTATGAGTTTTGGTTTGAAGAAAGTGGAGATAGCGAGAACTCTGCATATGAATCTGAAGATAGTGAGGACCCTGCAAGGTGTCTCTACCAGCACAAGAAGTGACTCTATCTCCATCAAAAAGTAAGGAAACCAAAGCCAGTTCCAATAACCGAAGGAGAAACAACACTAGACTCAAAAATGTCACTGAGAGCAAGGACCAACACTTCACCATAGATTGGTTATAGCAATTCTCACTTGAAAATTTGTTCTTAAATCGTTACTATTTGTTAAGTAGTTTTGAAAAATGTATAGCTATTGTAATATTTTTAAAAATTGTTAAAAAAAATACAATTTTGACAAAAAATTCAAAAATTTGCAATGAATTTGCAAAAACATTACAAAAAATTCAAAAGTTTTGGTCTAACATATTGATGGACTGTTGTATAAGACATGCATGTACTTTAACAAGACTAAGACATTTTATCAACCCTAAGTAAGTTGTATTATTATCTTATTTTGTATTTTGTACTTATAACACTTAAAGTCTGTAAAAATGTCAAAGGAGCAGACTGGAGCATTTTTCTATAAACAGTGTCAAGCCTAAGAATTCTATCTGGAAGAAGATCAAGAATATCATGCCTTAGAAGAATTGTGAAGAAGTTTGGAGTTGAATAAATCTGTTTTAGGAAAAATACTCTAAGTCAAGATCTCTACAAGTCACATATTTAATGTTATAGAGAAGTCATTCGAGAACTCCAGAATAGCTTATAGAGAATTCAGAAAGCTTATAGAGAACTCAGAGATATCGACAAGCCAAATTGAAGACATAAAGATTGGAGATATCGACAAGTCATTTATTCACTAGAGAACTCAGAGTTATCGACAAGTCAACATTCATTGGAGAACTCTTCGATAACTCTGAGTTATCGATAAGTCAAGTTCCACTAGAGAACTCTGAGATATCGGCAAGTTAAATTTGACTAGAGAACTCTGAGATATCGACTAGTCAAGAAGCCACTGGAGAACTAAGAGTTATCGATAAGTCAAAGTGAAGATGTGAAGATTAGAGATCTCGACAAGCCTAAATTCTCTTATAGAGAACTGAAGACCTCTACAAGCTAAATTAAATATAGAGTACTTGAGATCTCGATAAGCCCATATACTTATCAAGATGTCAAGTTCTCTATAGACCTAAACTGGAGATCTCGAGGTAAAATCTCAAAGTACAAAATTGCAGATCAGTTCAATATCCAAGATTAACAATCAACAAACAATCCAAACAGCTGAATTGACAAGTCTACAAAAAGCAGCTTGAAGAATGTGCAAGATTAATGGTTAAGATTAACTGACAAAGGAAGATCAAAGTGAACACGGGGTGCCAAGATATGCTAAGCCAGAAATGGAAGATCTATTTTTCTATAAATAGAAATGACAAGTGACAATTTAGAAAAGCTAATAACATATCTTATTGTACACTGTGTAAACCAGCAGTTAACTAAGTTATAAAGTTAACACTGATCATTTAGTCAGGAGTAACAATTAAGATATTATCTTGTAACACTCTCAAGAAAGAAGCTAAGCTCTTTATCAACAAAGAGCCTAGAAATTTTGTAGCAAAACATTCTTAATTTTAATATAAAATTAAGTGAGTTTTGAAAAGATATGTGTTCCTTATTCTTGCATGTTTTAATTTCTGCAGTAACACATTTCATTACAAGATTCAATTTACTTTGTTCAACCAAGCAGAAAGGATTCAAGAAAAGCTTAAAAACAGTAAAACACATTCACCCCCCCTGTGTGTTATTCATTTCGTAACAAGTGGTATCAGAGCAAAATCTGAAAGTAAACAGATTCAAGATCTTGGAAGAATGAATACACAGAAAATCAGTAGCATCAAAATTCCTACCTATGACAAAGCTAACTACACTCTTTGAAAAAGAAAATATTGATGTTTATCAGGATGGCCAATCCACCCTACATTCAGATCCTCGAGAATGGGCCCTTCACTCCTATGGTTAGAGTTGAGGAATCTACAGATGGAGATATGGTTATTCCAACTCATTATGTTCCCAAGGACCCTGCAGAATACTCTGAGCCTGAGAAAGAGAAAGTCTCCCTGGATAGAGGCTTGTAGTTAATCTGAATTGAGTCACTTGACAATGTAATGCATAACAACATTGTCAACAGTGACACTGCAAAACAGATCTGGGAAAAAATAGAGATATTGTGTGAGAGAACTGAAGAAGTTAGGTCAAACCAAAGAAGAATATTGATTTCACAATATGAGGGTTTTATGGCAAAGCCAAAGAAAAGCATTACTGATGTGTTTGAAAGATTCAATAAGCTGATAAATGACTTGTAACTTTATGACAAATATTATGAAGCTGAAGAAGTGAACCTAAAGTTCTTGCTTACTCTCCCTGATCATTTAGAACAGAAAATCTCAGCAATCAGGGAAGGGAGAGACTTGAGCAGAATAACACTGGAAGTTCTATATGGAATTCTCAAAACATATGAACTATAAATGATTCAAAGGAAATCATTGAGATCTGGCCAAGGGCATGTTGTAGATGGCTCAAGTGCTTTAATTGTAAATGAAAGCCAAACATCTAATGATGAACCAATATCTCAAACTCCAGTTGCCTCAACAAGTGAGCAAAGAACAAATGATTCACAGAAACAAGTCATTCTGGAATTGGAAGAAGATGAGTTCTACACTTTTGATGAATTGGATGAGCTAGATCAGTCAATGGCTTATTCGGCTAGAAAATTCTTTAACATTAGAGTAAAGAAGCCAAGATTTTTCAAGGGCAAAGGACAATCTTTCAACAAGGACAACAGCTGGAAAGGAAAACGGAAGTATAATCCTGAGAGCAAGAATGGTTACAAAACTGGATTTATTGACATATCTAAGATAAGGTTCTACAACTGTGATGAGTTGGGCTATTTTGCTACAGAATGCAGGAAACCCAAGAAGGAAAAGAAAGATAAATCTTATCTTGAACTTAAAGCAAAGTATGAAGTTCTTCTGAAGACACAACAAAGCAAATCTTATATTACAGAGGGTAAAAGTTGGGATGACTCTGAGAATGAAGAAGATGAAGAATTTGGAAATTATGCACTCATGGCCTTGGAGCAAGGAGAATCATCCTCATCTAAATCACAGGTACCTACTCTTACCACAATTGATTTAACTGTGAATCAATATAAGGAAACTGTTGAGAAGATGAGCATATAAATGTTTCACATCCATACAAGCATGGTTGCTACTAATGAAGAAGTTAGCAGATTAACAAAGTTGAATGAGAAGCTTGAAAGTGAGAAGCAAGAAACTGAATTGTTGATGTGGAGCTTGAAACTTTAAAACAAGAAAATGCATATCTAAAGAACAAGCTCAAGTGTGCAAGTGAAATTGAGGCAGTGCTAAGGGAGAAGCTGGAAAAGAATGAAGTGAAGCTGAAATCTTTCACAAAATGCATCTGAACTGGTTGGACAGTACCATGAGAAAATAAGCTGTAATAACCCCAATTTTTGGAAATTTTTGAAACCCTTATGAATAGTGTTTTTGCTGAATGAGAAAACTTTTCATGCCACACTATGTAGGGGTTCTGATATGGATATTCTGAGATTTTATTAGTACTTTATATGGGATATAAGTGTATGTAAAGATCGTCAGAATCCAAATCCGAACACTTTGATTTTTCCCGGAAATCCAATAGATACGGAAAGAATTGAGTATAAGGTAACAGGATAAAAGGATTTAAATTAAAGGATTATAATAGAGGATCATAAAAAGGAATATAATGTATTGAGAAAGGTTAAGGGAACCTAAGTAATAAGATCTCGGGTATGATCCCTCAAACAATAAACGAAAACGAAAGTTAAGCGAACAGTATAACAGATCAGCGGTCATTAGGCAAACAATTAGGAAGTTAATCAAAGGGATTAGAGAGGATGATGTCACCCAACCAATGAGAAGAGGAAAAGGAGGGGAGGATGACATCATGAGGATGACACAAGCATGACATGGGAAGGAAGGAGATGTGGTGGCTTTTTAACCACACAAAATCAAGGGCAACTAGGTAATTTACTAAAACAAACACAAAAATCAAACCAACCAAGCCAAGCAAATCATTTTTCATCAAAATCAAAAAGAAACCAAGGCATTGTTCTTCATGCTCTCGGCCAAAACAGAACCAGAACACTAAAACTGCTGTATCTCCTTCATTTCTCACTCAAATATTGTGTTCTATAGCTCATTGGAAAGGTATTGAGATGGAATACAACTCTTGTTCACAAGTCTCGTCCAAATAATCATGGTAAGACCCTCATTTTTACAGTTCTTTAAATCGGACTTTTAGAAACTTCAAAGCCTAACTTTGTGTTCTTGATTTCTTTGGAAAGATCAAGCTTGTAGGAGGCTCCCTAAGGCTTCCTAGCAACTTAACACCTCCCAAGGAAGGTATAAACTTCAAACCCTAGCCTTTACTTTATTTGTTAGTAAGTTTAATGGTTGGTGTTGTGAAATGAGAAGCATGGATTGTGATTATTAGTACTTTGGTTTGATTTGGAAGTGTTTTGGTAATTGAAGCTTGATTATAGTTCATAGGTCTTGATTGTGGTTGTTTGAGTTGAAAACCTTGGAGATTATGGACTGATGTGGTATGGTTTAGGTGAAGTTTTGTTGTATTGATGGTTATGAGTTGGTTTGTGGTTAATTGGAGTAGTTTAATCATTGGTAATCGCGTAAACATAGCCGTCGTAACGTCCGATTTTCTGTAGACTGTTTTTGTGCATAACATTAGGACCCGAGAACCCCCTGCTAGATTATGACCACTGCCATGTTTAGATAGCTCATGTGACGAGCTTCGTTTTGATATGTAGTTCGTTCGATTCCGATGCACGGTTTAGGAGAAACGACCGTTTCAAGTAACGGCGTTTCGCGAACGAAACTTTTCCCCTCGCCTTACTTTGAAAAATAGGTTAAAGACCGAAAAGGGTTAATTAATGTATGAAACATTTATGGTAAGTGTGTTAGGCAGTTGGTAAGACACTCGCGAAGGAATCGCCTTAAAACTCGTAAAGGTTAAATTATTAAAAATGGTGGAGCCGAGGGTACCCGGGTGACTTAAGCAAATCAGTAAGCGCAAAACGAGCGTTAGAGTCTGAGTTGGTTAGAGTATAGATTTACAAGTGACTTTGGTTTAATTCCAACTTACTTGTTGCTTATAGGTTACCAGACTCGTCCCGAGCCATTCGTAACCCCCAGTCGCTCAGGCAAGTTTTCTACCTGTTATAACTGTTGTTGTGATGTAAATATATGTATATGCATTATCTTGTGATAAGTGCATGATTGTTATTAGCAAATTTTGCAATATATTGGAGCATGCTGATATGGTATATATGCATGTCTGTTTCGTAATCTGGTTATCTATCTGTTGATTTCGATGCTTATAGTTGCATAATACCTATGCTAGAGATAAGCAGTAGTTGCGTGTACCCTTAGTATAGGGACCCAAAGGTGAAAACATTTTCTAAAACCGGGAGTCGAGGATCCCGAGTAGATTTTATATATATATATATATATTTATATATATATATATGGTTATAGTTTTCAAAACTATTAATCGAATAAGGTTTATTCGATAACTTTATTTTATTAATGAATATTATCTTGAATATTCATTCGAGGACTTATGACTCCTTTATATTATTTATTGAATATTATCTTGAATATTCATTCGAGGACTTATGACTCCTTTATATTATTTATTGAATATTACTTGGATATTCATTTGAGGATGTATGACTCCTTTATTTTATTTAATGAATATTATTTATAATATTCATTCGAGGTATTATGACTCCGCTTATTACTGAAATATATTCTTTATTTTATTAAAGAATAAGGTGTCAATAATCAAACTTATTTTTGATTATTCAAATAAAGATATTACTTTCGTATAAGTATATCCTTGATTAATTGCTATTCATTCAAGTATAAGTTTTCCAACTTCTACCTCAATTATTCTTTATGGGAATATTATTTAAATAATAATATTCAGATATTTCTTTCATATTGGGACTGATTTATTTTATTAAATCAGCATTACTCCAAACATTCTTAAAAATGTTTTCGAGTCTTCAAAATGAATTTAAAAGGTAGAGAGGATCCCAAAACTTGTTTCCAAATTCAAGATCTTCCATTTTAAGGGGACTTGAATACTCGCTCAAAAATCTAAGGGATCCGGCTCTGTGGTGTATTTTATATTCGCAACAAGGTTGCTGTTTTGATGAATGAATTGATTACTTGCCCAATGTTCGGGAAGTAAGCCCATCTAATTGAGTCGGCATAAGCGACAGGCCGGGGTACGGTCTATCAAAGTGTAAGTGGCTGGGTGGCAGTCCATCAACGCGTGAGTGGCCGGGTAACGGTCTAGCGCGAGGTCCTAATACGGCCAGGGTGATGACCGGTGAGGAATTCATCCATCTACAGTAGAAAAGGTTACTTATTGGTATCTTTGCCTGATCAGCAAGATATCTGGTTTATGCCAAAATTCTTTTCCTTCCAAATTCATTGGATATTGCAACTCTGTTCATACTTTACATGACAGAGGTTTTCAGGAAATGTATGGGAGATATATATGAATATATTTATATATCGGGACTTAATGAAGTATCTCGTAACTTCATTATTTATAATGATATTCAAAGATTGAATCTATTCAAATCTTGTCTTGTAGTCTCATCTATGTGATGAACCTTTGAAACTGATTATAACTTGAACGGGGGTAGTTCAAGTAGTATTTGGGAAAGATATAAGTATTTTGGGGTATCTTGTAACTTCATCTTTTAAACTTATATCTAGTTAATGATTGTCTTATGAATGACAAAGATTTTCGGAAAAACGTTGAGACAAGGTTAGATATATGAGATCACCTTGCAACGATATTTTTTATATATACAGTTATAAACTGGAACTCTGTGTGTATTATGCATGGAAGAGGACTTCCCATATTTTGAAAAGTATATATGTATATATATATATACTGAATATTTTGCGACTTCATCGCATTAAGATATCAACTTGGTTCATTTCTTTTGACCAAGACTTTCATGAGTGCTATGAGAAGGCTCATATATTGTTAATCATTATACATATTATTTTGGTGGGCTTGCTGCTCACCCTTGCTTTATTTCTTCATCACACAACAACAGTTAGGAAAGATGGCCAGACTCCAGCAGACCCAGCGCAAGCGCGTGGGAAGCGTCCCGCGTCTTCCCGTTGATGTTGTAGCTGCTATAGCAGCAGAGGTAGATCTATTGTAGATCAGACCATCTACTTTTGAGAATCAATTATGTATAATTATAACTTGTGGCAGATAATGGCAATTAACTGTAAATTTATCAAGTAATCATTTTGGGTTGTAATAACTTTTAAATTGTGGATTCAAAGACTTGTACTTATTTAAATTTCATCTCTGAGACTATAACGGGTTGTGGTGTGTGTTAGTGTGGGGTCACAGCATAAGGTTATTATTATTAATTAAGTGAAGTGATATTGTGGAAAGAAAGACCGTGATGACCCGGATCCCCGACCCCGGATCTGGGGGTGTTACAGAAATGGTATCAGAGCTAAGCGTTATAAACCTCAGAGATGATGGGACGTTAAGATAATAAGTTCACTAAGATAATAAGAACTCTTGCCAAGTTCATAGTCGGACTACCTAACGTAGTACTGACAGTTAAAACCCTTATGGGAACCCTTATAAATGTAGCGATAGAAGCGTAGTTCGTTATCGTATATGGTAGCGGGACTCCGAACCCTGAAGTTGAGGAACAACATCGCGATGATATTTTATTACTAATTGGAGATCGGATTGTGGATCCGATAGAGTGTCCTAATGCAGGACCGGATGATGTTGATATTGAGGATGTAGCGGTTGAGGATGTTGTCCTAGAAGGGATAGTTGTTGAGGAGGATCCCATGGAGGATCCTGACAGGATTGGATAAAGGACCACTGATGAATTGATGACCATGGTTTGGTCGACTACCAGAGGTAGGATTGGCCGGTCACTACCGGAGGTTCGTTCAAGTTGTAAAGATAGTAGCCCCTTTAACGCGGCTTACTCGTAAGACTGAGAAGTTCGAATGGACAAAGAAATGCGAGAACAGCTTTCAAGAACTGAAGCAGAGGTTGGTGATGGCCCCTATGCTGGCGTTGCCGAATGGAAAAGGAGATTTTGTGAAGTGTAGTGACGCTTCACACAAGGGCTTAGGGTGCGTGCTTATGCAGCACGGTAAGGTAATCGCGTACATGTCAAGACAATTAAGGTAATATGAAATTCGATATCCCCGCTCATGAGCTTAGGCTCGTGGCAATAGTTTTACCCTAAAGATTGGAGGCACTACTTGTATGGAGAGAAGTGCGAGAATTACCTAAGCCATAAGTGCTCTAGTATATTTTCGCGTAGAAAGAGCTCAACATATGCCAGAGGAGGCAGTTAGAGCTAATCAAGAATAATGATTGGGAGATTCTTTATCATTCGAGGAAAGCCAATATGGTGGCTGATGCCCTTAGTAAAAAGGAGAGACTCAAGATGATAATGTCTTTTGGAGAGTTTATAAGAGATTTTGAGAAAATGGAAATAGAAGTGAAGGTAACCGGAGCCGGTACCGAAAAGCTGTTCGAGATTGCAATACAGCCCGAATTATTGGAAAAGAGCATATTGTGCCAGAAAAAGTTATGAAGAAAGGCAGAGAGCCAACAATTAGATAAAAGATTAATATCGAGAAAGATGATAAGGGAATAATGAGGTATTCCTATAGAATTTGGGTTCCGAAAGTTCAAGAGCGTAAGGATGAGAACTTAAATGAGAGCCATAGTTTGAGGAATAAGATTTAGAGCAAACCCTGAACGTGATAGTCAGGGAGGTCGCCATCAAGATAGAAGGAACCCATGACATAATGGAGTGGAAAATGAGGATTTTAAATTAAAAGATGACCCCAATTATGGGGAGTAGGATGAAACATTTCATACTAAGGAAACAGAAAGTCGAGTAAGGAAAGGAGACCCGAGACGGTACTCCTATACGGCAATTCATGGACCTGTCTAAAAAGAACTTAGACTATTATCCCCAACCACCACCCTGAGGAGACAGTGCGGTGAGAAATTCTTTCAGGACCTTTAAGTCGCTAAGCTCTCAGAGTTCCATGGAACAAGCTGACCCAGCCGAGGCAAGAGCCTGGCTAAAGGAAATATAGGAATCATTTGAGATTCTAAATGATTGACGAATCTCAAAAGGACTGTTTTTGTCACTTACCCTCCTAAGAGAGAGACCACCCGCTGGTGAAAGACCAAGAAAGGCACGGAGCAAGAGATTATAATAAACTGATTTAAGTCCAGTCAATTGTTTTCGGGAAAGTAATTCCCAAAGATAAGGAGATAGTGTAAAAGCTTTAGAGCCAGAACAAAGGCAGACGAGTATGATAAATTATGAATCTAAGTTGTAAAAGTTGTCAAGATTCGTTCTGAGGACACGAATCCAGAATGACGGGATGTTTGAAATCAATGCTTATGTTGTGTTGGTTCATGAAATAACGATAAGAGAAAGGAAAATAAAAAGAAACTGAAGTGGAAAGGAATATAAAGGCAATAGAGTTTGAGGAATGATAAAGGAATTGGGTATGAGGAAACCCTAAAGACTCGTAGCAATAGAAATAGAAAAGTATGTAATCGTCAGGATGAGGGTGATTCACCATGAGTTAAAATTGCTGGGTGAAGGCATAAGAGATACATATATTTTATCCCCTGTAAGTTGGGAGGATTTGAGGAAAACTTGAGATAGTTTGAAGGTTAAATATGAGACGCGGATAGACTGAGGAGACAAGGAAGTAAGAAATTAGGAAAATTGGATGAAGGAAGTGACCTTCAAGAATGTGAAGTGTAAGACCGGTGGCTTGATACCCAGAAAGGGAGACGCCAGGTATGAGAGATATCCCAACATTGAGGTGACTTTTGAGAAACAACAAAAGTAAATAAGGAATTATTAAGAAGAAGTTCACGTTGAACATGACCAATATCTTCCAGAACCTCCATGTTATCATTACCAAATCAGGAAAGAAAAGCGGATGACCATTGTTATCTTTTGGAGGCCATATGGATTGACCTCAATTTGAATAAGGATGCTATTATGAAGTTAGGTATAGACTATCGAGGTGGGAATGATTGAATAAGATACCCCTATCAGGGATATATGACTTTATTTATCCATGGAAGGATGCTTGTACCTTTTTAAAGGTGGAATTAAGGATATAACATCAGTAACTTAAAACGAATCCTAGGGGAATGCATAAAGGTTGGCATTTCACCCTTAATAGGGATAGTATGAGTTTTGACAGTATGAATTGGAAAGGATTAAGGTAATAATAACCTTTAAGGATCAGTGGAGAAATTTTTCAAAAGTATATAGACAATGGTTCTAGTATTAGTAAATGGTATTTTGATATGCCCTGTATATAGGGAATACAGGAGGAACGATTGAACGATAACCTTAGAGGTTTTACAAGGAGAAAGGAAATATTCGAAATTCTCAAGAATAAAAATGTTGATAAAGGAAATATGACATAATTATAATGATGCCAAGTGGGGCACGTGTTAAACCACGAGAAAGTATGGATCGAACCAGTAAAGGTCGAAATTGTTCAGGGCAATTAGGACCTAAGATAAAAGATGTTCTAAGTATGATTAAGAGTCAGTCGTGACAGTGATTAACCTCTAAAGATTGAGGCAATAACTTATGGAAAAATGGTGATATTTTTTTTTTCTTATCAGATTTTAAGGAAAACATCTTCACATAAGCTGTGATTGAAATGAGGTAGAAAATTTAGTTGAAGGTGGTTAAAAGACATTGACTGTAAGGAACTATTACTATCAGGAAAGGCCAAAGAGGTGGCCGACACTTTAACGGTAAAAGGAAAATTGTAGGCGCTTGTGCCAAAGGAATACAGTGATGATGGTTAAAGCTGTGATGGTTGTATTTTGGGTTGGAAGATTGTCATTCCTTCTGATGACTGTGCAATACCCAACCGTAATAGTAGTTAGTAAAGGTTTAATTCGTGTAATCGCCATGAGCGGGCTATCTATCTTAGAAGGTACTATCTTGAGAATGAGCCTGGACCATGTTTCAAAAGGACTAAACGAACCTTTGAGTAAGTCTTCTATTTAAGGCATATGATTAAGAATGGTATTAACCTGCTATCGTTGCTTTGATTGAAACTCTTCTGCAATTTTATCTGCTTCATGTCATGTATGTATGTCAGAATCAGGAGTGTACTCCATGAATCATGAATGGTGATTATGTTACCTCCTTAGAAGGATTTGATACGACATGTATGGACTCCGTATGGTTAGCTATTAAGACTTCATGGAAAATGAATGACTACAGTGGGTCAGTGGTGGACCATAGTAAGGCAGCAATGATTCTGTGAGTAGTGAGCTGATTACAACCATGAGAGTTGTATTGGAATGGGTGTTGAGATTGAGTACCCCTAATGGGGTCGTGGTAGTGTATAAGTTATCATTGATAGACTAATTAAGTAGAGTATCTACCTAGTGAATAATTATTCTTTCTTATCAATAGAGAGTCGTATTATTATACGAGGAAGGTTGCGGTGCGAGCATAGAATCCTAGTAACGGTGATATATAGAATGAGATCCCAAATTCGATTTTCGATGTCGAGGGAGTTTCAGAGGTGATTGTGTATAAGCTCGAGGAAGAGCATGGGTCCATAGAATGATGGACGGGATAGCGAAAATATTTAGGCACGTGAAATGCGATGCTATAATACTTGATGTTGATATAAATACATATATGTTTTGTTCTTCTATGACAAACCTCTATAGTTCAGAGGTAGATTCCAAGCCAGATATTTTATGGCAATAAATTTTTTTTATGAATATACAATTCTCTTCAGTTCGTTCTTTTCTCTTCTTTTCATTTCATGTAAGCTGAGAAGAACAACCCTTCCAGAAGGGGAGGTATTGCCGAATGACTATCTATCTGTGTGATAGAAGCCGAGTAGGATACCAGCTATTGTTTAATTGCTTGTCAAGTACTAAAGGCTGGCCACCTTCTGTACTAACTATGCGATATAACAAGTGTTCATGATCATAGTGATCTCTCAACAAATTCCTTTACTTCTATTTGATTGATCAAATTTTGGAAAATAGAAACAACTGAAAAAGGAGTAATAAAGTGGTGGTAGTATGCGGAATGGGAACACATTCGTGATACTAAGGTTGACGTGGTTATTAAAAGGTTATAGAACGCTAACGAGCAAAAGTATAACCAGTATAATATTAGGAACGGAAGGTAGTAGCGATTACGAACTGGAAAAGAATGGGTATTGAGAAGCAAAAGCTCTAATGCTAAAAGCTATAATGAGAGTCTGTGCAATAGACTTGAAAGAAATTGGAATGATCACTTAACACGAATTGAGTTTTCTTACGACAATAGATCATATGCCAGTATTGAGATATCGCCTTATGAGATCCTTGAGGGAAGACAATATCGATCTCCCTTATGTTAGGATGAAGTTGTAGAGCGCAAGATGCTCGGACCAGCAGTGGTCTAAAGGACCAAGGATATGATAGATCTAATCAGAGGACGGCTGGTAGTAGCCCAAGATGGACATGATAAGTATGTTGATTTGACACAAAAGGATAAAGAGTACGAAATAGGGGACCTAGTAATGTTATAGGTATCCCTTGGAAAGGATTGATGAGATTCGGAAAGAAAGGAAAGCTAAGTCCACCAATTGTTGGACCCTTGGATATATTAAGGAGTATTGGGAAGTTAGCATATGAGCTAGCCTTACCCCAGAACATGTAGCAAGTCATAGCGTGTTTCACGTATCAATGTTAAGAAAGTGTAATTCGGATGCTAGACAAATAGGGGCATATGAGCGCATAGACATGCAACCCGACGTAACCTATATGGAGCAACCAGGAAGGGTTATAGAGTGAAAAGGAACAAGTGCTTAGGGGAAGGATTATCAAACTAGGCAGAGTTTGGTGGCAGGACCACAATATGGGAAAATTTACTCGAGAGTTAGAAAGTATAATGCTAAGAAAGTATCCCCATTTGTTTTCTATTTGATTCCGGGACGGAATCCTTTTAAGGAGGGGAGACTGTAATAACCCCAATTTTTGGAAATTTTTGAAACCCTTATGAATAGTGTTTTTGCTGAATGAGAAAACTTTTCATGCCACACTATGTAGGGGTTCTGATATGGATATTCTGAGATTTTATTAGTACTTTATATGGGATATAAGTGTATGTAAAGATCGTCAGAATCCAAATCCGAACACTTTGATTTTTCCCGGAAATCCAATAGATACGGAAAGAATTGAGTATAAGGTAACAGGATAAAAGGATTTAAATTAAATGATTATAATAGAGGATCATAAAAAGGAATATAATGTATTGAGAAAGGTTAAGGGAACCTAAGTAATAAGATCTCGGGTATGATCCCTCAAACAATAAACGAAAACGAAAGTTAAGCGAACAGTATAACAGATCAGCGGTCATTAGGCAAACAATTAGGAAGTTAATCAAAGGGATTAGAGAGGATGATGTCACCCAACCAATGAGAAGAGGACAAGGAGGGGAGGATGACATCATGAGGATGACACAAGCATGACATGGGAAGGAAGGAGATGTGGTGGCTTTTTAACCACACAAAATCAAGGGCAACTAGGTAATTTACTAAAACAAACATAAAAATCAAACCAACCAAGCCAAGCAAATCATTTTTCATCAAAATCAAAAAGAAACCAAGGCATTGTTCTTCATGCTCTCGGCCAAAACAGAACCAGAACACTAAAACTGCTGTATCTCCTTCATTTCTCACTCAAATATTGTGTTCTATAGCTCATTGGAAAGGTATTGAGATGGAATACAACTCTTGTTCACAAGTCTCGTCCAAATAATCATGGTAAGACCCTCATTTTTACAGTTCTTTAAATCGGACTTTTAGAAACTTCAAAGCCTAACTTTGTGTTCTTGATTTCTTTGGAAAGATCAAGCTTGTAGGAGGCTCCCTAAGGCTTCCTAGCAACTTAACACCTCCCAAGGAAGGTATAAACTTCAAACCCTAGCCTTTACTTTATTTGTTAGTAAGTTTAATGGTTGGTGTTGTGAAATGAGAAGCATGGATTGTGATTATTAGTACTTTGGTTTGATTTGGAAGTGTTTTGGTAATTGAAGCTTGATTATAGTTCATAGGTCTTGATTGTGGTTGTTTGAGTTGAAAACCTTGGAGATTATGGACTGATGTGGTATGGTTTAGGTGAAGTTTTGTTGTATTGATGGTTATGAGTTGGTTGGTGGTTAATTGGAGTAGTTTAATCATTGGTAATCGCGTAAACATAGCCGTCGTAACGTCCGATTTTCTGTAGACTGTTTTTATGCATAACATTAGGACCCGAGAACCCCCTGCTAGATTATGACCACTGCCATGTTTAGATAGCTCATGTGACGAGCTTCGTTTTGATATGTAGTTCGTTCGATTCCGATGCACGGTTTAGGAGAAACGACCGTTTCAAGTAACGGCATTTCACGAACGAAACTTTTCCCCTCGCCTTACTTTGAAACATAGGTTAAAGACCGAAAAGGGTTAATTAATGTATGAAACATTTATGGTAAGTGTGTTAGGCAGTTGGTAAGACACTCGCGAAGGAATCGCCTTAAAACTCGTAAAGGTTAAATTATTAAAAATGGTGGAGCCGAGGGTACCCGGGTGACTTAAGCAAATCAGTAAGCGCAAAACGAGCGTTAGAGTCTGAGTTGGTTAGAGTATAGATTTACAAGTGACTTTGGTTTAATTCCAACTTACTTGTTGCTTATAGGTTACCAGACTCGTCCCGAGCCATTCGTAACCCCCAGTCGCTCAGGCAAGTTTTCTACCCGTTATAACTGTTGTTGTGATGTAAATATATGTATATGCATTATCTTGTGATAAGTGCATGATTGTTATTAGCAAATTTTGCAATATATTGGAGCATGCTGATATGGTATATATGCATGTCTGTTTCGTAATCTGGTTATCTATCTGTTGATTTCGATGCTTATAGTTGCATAATACCTATGCTAGAGATAAGCAGTAGTTGCGTGTACCCTTAGTATAGGGACCCAAAGGTGAAAACATTTTCTAAAACCGGGAGTCGAGGATCCCGAGTAGATTTTATATATATATATATATATATATATATTTATATATATATATATATATGGTTATAGTTTTCAAAACTATTAATCGAATAAGGTTTATTCGATAACTTTATTATCTTGAATATTCATTCGAGGACTTATGACTCCTTTATATTATTTATTGAATATTATCTTGAATATTCATTCGAGGACTTATGACTCCTTTATATTATTTATTGAATATTACTTGGATATTCATTTGAGGATGTATGACTCCTTTATTTTATTTAATGAATATTATTTATAATATTCATTCGAGGTATTATGACTCCGCTTATTACTGAAATATATTCTTTATTTTATTAAAGAATAAGGTGTCAATAATCAAACTTATTTTTGATTATTCAAATAAAGATATTACTTTCGTATAAGTATATCCTTGATTAATTGCTATTCATTCAAGTATAAGTTTTCCAACTTCTACCTCAATTATTCTTTATGGGAATATTATTTAAATAATAATATTCAGATATTTCTTTCATATTGGGACTGATTTATTTTATTAAATCAGCATTACTCCAAACATTCTTAAAAATGTTTTCGAGTCTTCAAAATGAATTTAAAAGGTAGAGAGGATCCCAAAACTTGTTTCCAAATTCAAGATCTTCCATTTTAAGGGGACTTGAATACTCGCTCAAAAATCTAAGGGATCCGGCTCTGTGGTGTATTTTATATTCGCAACAAGGTTGCTGTTTTGATGAATGAATTGATTACTTGCCCAATATTCGGGAAGTAAGCCCATCTAATTGAGTCGGCATAAGCGACAGGCCGGGGTACGGTCTATCAAAGTGTAAGTGGCTGGGTGGCAGTCCATCAACGCGTGAGTGGCCGGGTAACGGTCTAGCGCGAGGTCCTAATGCGGCCAGGGTGATGACCGGTGAGGAATTCATCCATCTACAGTAGAAAAGGTTACTTATTGGTATCTTTGCCTGATCAGCAAGATATCTGGTTTATGCCAAAATTCTTTTTCTTCCAAATTCATTGGATATTGCAACTCTGTTCATACTTTACATGACAGAGGTTTTCAGGAAATGTATGGGAGATATATATGAATATATTTATATATCGGGACTTAATGAAGTATCTCGTAACTTCATTATTTATAATGATATTCAAAGATTGAATCTATTCAAATCTTGTCTTGTAGTCTCATCTATGTGATGAACCTTTGAAACTGATTATAACTTGAACGGGGGTAGTTCAAGTAGTATTTGGGAAAGATATAAGTATTTTGGGGTATCTTGTAACTTCATCTTTTAAACTTATATCTAGTTAATGATTGTCTTATGAATGACAAAGATTTTCGGAAAAACGTTGAGACAAGGTTAGATATATGAGATCACCTTGCAACGATATTTTTTATATATACAGTTATAAGCTGGAACTCTGTGTGTATTATGCATGGAAGAGGACTTCCCATATTTTGAAAAGTATATATGTATATATATATACTGAATATTTTGCGACTTCATCGCATTAAGATATCAACTTGGTTCATTTCTTTTGACCAAGACTTTCATGAGTGCTATGAGAAGGCTCATATATTGTTAATCATTATACATATTATTTTGGTGGGCTTGCTGCTCACCCTTGCTTTATTTCTTCATCACACAACAACAGTTAGGAAAGATGGCCAGACTCCAGCAGACCCAGCGCAAGCGCGTGGGAAGCGTCCCGCGTCTTCCCGTTGATGTTGTAGCTGCTATAGCAGCAGAGGTAGATCTATTGTAGATCAGACCATCTACTTTTGAGAATCAATTATGTATAATTATAACTTGTGGCAGATAATGGCAATTAACTGTAAATTTATCAAGTAATCATTTTGGGTTGTAATAACTTTTAAATTGTGGATTCAAAGACTTGTACTTATTTAAATTTCATCTCTGAGACTATAACGGGTTGTGGTGTGTGTTAGTGTGGGGTCACAGCATAAGGTTATTATTATTAATTAAGTGAAGTGATATTGTGGAAAGAAAGACCGTGATGACCCGGATCCCCGACCCCGGATCTGGGGGTGTTACATAAGCCATGTGCAAACATTGCTATTGGCCTTGACTATGATGCTTTGAATGACAAAAAGAAGACTATAGGTGACAAAGGTAAAATAAAGAAAACTGAAAATTCTCCAACCTTTTTGAAAGTGGTTAATGCACCTATATTCAAAGCATGTGAAGTCAACTTCAGTGAAGAAAAATTGATTATCAAGCAAGAAATTGCTGATGAGGATGAAGAGAAGAAAACTGCAGAATCAACTCAGTCTTCCAATACTGAAGAGAAGCTCATGGACAAATAAAGTCCCAAGACACCTGTCAAATAAATCAAAAGTGAAGATGCAAGAAAGAAAAAGGAAAATAGAAATGGGAAAATAGGGATAAACAAAAGCAACAATTTTGCTTGTTGCAGATGCTCCAAGAAAGAAATATGAAAAATGTGACTCTGTGAATCACCTAACTCACCTTTGTAAAAAGACAGTTAGCAAGCCAACGGAGGGAGCCTGCAAATACAATGAAGCAAATGCAAATAATCCCTATTCATTCTGTGACAAGTTTGACTGCATTCCATGCAACTTGAAAGTAATGAAGAGTTGCCACAAACTGAGAGTAGACCTTAAAGAAATAAGAATTAAGTCTGCATCAGATGGAAAACATGCACAACAGTCATTGAACTCTATTTTTCTAAAACAACTTATTCTACTTCTGCTGAACAAGTTAACAAGAAGAAAGTACCCAACACTATTTGGGTTGCTAAACACACTTAAAACTCATTATGTGCAGGGTAAAGTAAAAAAAGTCATCTGGATCATAGACATTGGATTTTCCAGGCACATGACTGGTGATAAAGCCCTGCTATCACGATTTGAGGAGAAGGCTGACCCTTTGATGACCTTTGGAGACAACAACAAAGGATTCACAATGGGATATGGCAAGATTGTTTCTGAAAATATTGTCATTGATGATGTAGCACTGGCAGCTGGTCTTGAAGTGAATCTTCTCAGTGTTAGCCAATTTGCAGAAAAAGGCTTTGAAGTTTTATTCAACAAAGAATAATGTACTTTTATTAGCAAGAAAACTGGTGAAGTTGCTCTGAAAGGAGCAAGGAAAGGAAGCTTGTTTGTTACAGATTTTGACTCAACAAATAAGGATGGTGTTTGTTGCTTCTACACCAAGGCATCAGAAGAAAAAAGCAAGCTCTGGCATAAAAAACTGTCTCACTTGAATTTTAAGGCAATTAACACCTTGGTCAAAAATGAGTTGGTAAGAGACATGCCTAAACTGGAGTTTGCTCAAGTTGAAGTTTGTGAAGCTTGTCTAAAAGGAAAAATGAAGAGATCAAGTCACAAGTCAAAAACTGTGAATTCTATAAGTACTCATTTGCAACTAATTCATATGGACTTGTTTGGGCCAGTAAATGTCTTATCAATTTCAAGGAACAAATATGCACTTGTGATGGTGGATGATTTCTCAAGATACACTTGGGTAAAGTTTATGCACTCTAAAGATGAAACTCCACATAACATAATTGAGAACATCAAGAAGATAAAAAACAGGCTAAAAATTACAATTGTGTGAAAAGATTGAGAAGTGACAATGAAACAAAATTCAGAAATGCTACATTGAGTGAATTCTGCAAAGGTAAAGGCATTATTCAAGAATTCTCAGCTGCTAGAACACCTCAACAAAACGGAGTAGTTAAGAGAAAGAACAGAACATTAGTTGAAGCTGCCAGGACAATGCTGCAAGATGCCAAGTTGCCAACAAGTTTCTGAAAAGAGGCTGTTAACACTACATGTTACACTCAGAACAGATATCTCATTAACAAGGCACATGGAAAGTCACCTTACTCAATCATGTCTAAAAGAAAGCCTACTGTAAAGCATCTTCATGTGTTTGGAAGCAAGTGTTACATTTTGAAAGACAACTATGAATATGTGGGAAAATTTGACTCAAAGGTTTTTGAAGCAATTTTTCTGGGATATTCACTGGAGAGAACAACCTACAAAGTTTATGTGATTGATCAAAAGAAGATTATGGAGAGCACATATGTGACTTTTGATGATGACAAGTGTCCAGACTTAGAATGCCTTGATGATAATAAAGTTGAAGCCCTTGTATTTGAAAACCTCAACATTGATAGTGATTCTGATGAGGAAGATGAAGTTAATGCACAACAGATAATGAATGAAGAGACTACTCAACAGGAAAATTATAAAAATGGAAGCTCATCTCAAACACCTGAATTTGATAGCACAAACTCAGGGGGAGAATGAGAAGAAGAATCTAGCAGTCATACCAACAAGGAAGAAAATGATGAAGGCACAAGTCAACAAACTCATACAAGGTAGTTAGATAGAAGTCACACTAGAGAAGCAATTATTGATGATCCTACTGCTGGAGTGAGGACTAGAAGTACAACCATTAATGAGTGTCTACATGCAAGTTTTCTGTCTCAAATAGAGCCAAAGAAAATTGATGAAGCTTTAATGGATCCTGATTGGATATCTGCCATGCAAGAAGAGCTGAATCAGATTGAAATAAGCAAAGTTTGGAAGTTAGTTCCTGCACCAAAGAATAGAAGTATTATTGGAACAAAATGGGTGTTCAGGAATAAAATGGATGAAAATGGTATAGTTGCCAGAAACAAAGCAAAGTTGGTTGCAAAAGGATACTCACAAGAAGAAGGAATTAATTATGATGAAACTTTTGCTCCAATTGCAAGACTTGAAGCAATAAGAATTTTTCTAGCATTTGTTGCACATTCAAATTTCAAAGTATATCAAATGGATGTCAAAAGTGCCTTTCTGAATGGTGAGCTAGAAGAAGAAGTATATGTGCAACAGCCACCTGGCTTTGAAGATCCAGAATTTCCAAATTTTGTGTACAAGTTACTCAAGGCTCTATATAGGCTAAAACATGCACCTAGAGCTTGGTATGACACACTGTCAGATTTTCTGCTGAAACATGGTTTTACTAGAGGCACCATATATAAGACTCTCTTCTACAAGAAACATGGTGATGATATGATCCTAGTTCAGATTTATGTGGATGATATCATCTTTGGTTCTACTAATGAAAAGCTTTGCCAAAGATTCTCCAAGCTTATGCAAAGTGAATATGAAATGAGTATGATGGGGGAACTAAGTTACTTCCTTGGACTCCAAGTCAGTCAAATAAGTGATGGTATCTTCATCAGACAAACTAAGTATGTCAAAGATTTATTGAAGAAGTTTGGTATGGTTGATTGTTCACCTGCATCTACACCTATGACTACTGAAATAAAGTTGGATGAAGATAAAAATGGAAAAAGTGTAGATATCTCAAGCTATAGAGGGATGATTGGATCATTGCTTTACTTAAAAACAAGTAGACCAGACATCATGTTTGCTACATGTCTATGTGCAAGATTCAAGCCAATCCAAAAGAATCACATTTGATGGCTCTAAAGACGATTTTCAGATATTTGAAGGGAACTCCAAACTTAGGAGGTATCCTAAGGGAACTGGTTTTGAAGCTGTTGGTTACACAGATGCAGATTTTGCTGGATGCAGGGTTGACATAAAGAGTACTAGTGCAAGCTGTCAATTTCTTGGGCAAAGACTTGTATCTTGGTATAGCAAGAAACAACAATTTGTATCAACTTCTACAGCTGAGGCTGAATACATAGCTGCAGGAAGTTGTTGTGCTCAAGTGCTTTGGATTAAAAATCAGCTAATGGATTATGGCCTAGTGTTACACAAAATTCCTATTATGTGTGACAATACTAGTGCTATATTTATAGTGGCTAATCCGATTAATCATTCTAGAACAAAGCACATTGATGTAAGGTATAATTTTATTAGAGAAAATGCTACAATTTGTACCATTAAGATCATTTTTGTTCCAACAGAAAAACAATTAGCTGACATTTTTACTAAACCTTTGGATGAAGCAACTTTCATTAGACTTGTAGGTGAAATTGGAATGCTTAATTCTTCATCCTAAGGCAAAAACTCAGCTAATGTTTTGCAGCAGATTAATCTCCAGTAAATCAAAATTAATTTGATTTAATTGGAAATTAACCGAAATATGAATTATAAATATTTCAGAAATTTCTGCATATTTATTTTTCAAATTCAAATTTAACTTGGAATTTTTCAAATTCTAAGTAACTGCTCAGTTATTAATTTACATTCCTAATATGTAAAGTTAGCACAAGGCAGAATTACAAAAATCAAAAGTATATAGAGAACCGAGTTCTCGATAAGTCTAATTGACTTCTCGACAAGTCATTTTAGGACATCTCGAGTGAGTTCTCGACAAGTCAATTTACTGACTTCTCGATAGGCTTAAAAATGACTTATTGATAATTCCTTGTAGAGTTCTCTAATAGTGTTATTTCACAGAGTTCTGTACAAGTACAATTTTTTACTTATCAATAACTCAGAACTGAAATAATTTAATTTAATAAATTATTTTGGTAAAATACTTTTGAAAAATTTATTCTAATTTTATATTAAATTTATTCAAATAAAAGTTGGAATTAATTCAGTCCATTTTTGGACAAATTGGATATTTATTTGACATCTCGATAAGTCAATTTTTAGTTCTTTATAAGAGTAATTTAAAATGACTTCTCGATATTTATTTCAATTCTTAAAAATGACTTCTCGATAAGCAAACTCCAGACGTCTATTTTTGAGTTCTCGACAAGTCATCTACTTTTACTATAAATACCCAAACTTCTCGATACATATTTTAACTTGGAATTTTTCAAAATTCTAAGTAAACTATATATTTATTAATTCATATCTCAAATATATGAAGTTAATAACTAACAGTTCACAAGAAGCAAAAAGTATGAAAAACTGGAATAATTTAATTCATAAATTATGTTCAGCGAAATACTTTTGACATAAAATCTTTTCTAATTTTATATTGATTAAAATTCATAACTTATCAGTCCTTTTGGACAAACTGAGTATTTATGAGACATTTCGATAAGCTTATTTTACTTCTCCAATCAAGAACTTAAAATAACTTCTCGAATATGCTATCAATGTTCAAAATGACTTCTCGAATAAATCCCAATGCGTATTTCAGATTTTTCATTAAGTCATTTGTCTTTTCTATAAATACTCAGACTCATTGACACATTTACGTGCTTACGTGCATATTTTTGATCAAATGTGGAATATGTTAGTCTAATGTAAGTAGACTAGTATATTATATGTGATGTTTTGAGAATACTGATAATAGTTGATTTTATTTGACTATGTGCTAATTATGTGTTTTGAATATATTCAAAATAAATCTTTCTCAGTACAGAATATTTGATTTAATTAGTGAGCTAGTGGAATATATTTTGCTGATAGGAAGGGTTACTTTTTGTGTAAGTGTTCTTGAGTACTTTCATGGGGAATAGTTAATTTAAAAAGGCAAGTTACTTTTACCTGCTTAGGTACGCATAAAGTGTGTTTGTGTGATTATAACACTTATTAACTGTGCAACTCAAGTGTCTCTTGGTTTCTTTTCTCCTTCTATAAATTCAAATCCTTCTCTCTTCAATATTCATCACTACTTTTTCTCTCAACAAGCATCCAAACTCCAAACCCTCATCTTGTTCAAATCTCTTAAATGGCTGCTCCTGTATTCTTCAAGCTTAACAATGGTGTTTATCAACCAGACCTTCATTTGGCTGATAACAGGGTCTACTATGACCCTGTTGGGCTTCGTGTCCATATCAGAGGGATAGTCTGCAGTCCTTTTTATGTTCCCATTGAAGTTTTTGAAGAATTTTCTTGGGATGATCAAATAAATTTTCTATTTTCCGAGGGTGAAGTCTCGTTCGAATAGGAGAGAAGTTCTTTGGAGGCTGACAGGAATGCCTTGCTGCTCTGGAGCTGCAAAAGAGAATCATTTCTCTTTCACACTCCATGTCTGGAGCGTACCAACGCAGGGCGAGGAGGATTGAAGCAGAAACTAGAGTAGTTAGGATTAGGGTTTAATTGTTGGAATCTAAATCATCATGTACTCTGTTTCTATATTAATGAAAATCTTTCATATTCTCTATTTTAAAGTTGTTTATGTCTTGTTTGCTATATGTTTATAATTTAACTGATTATCATCTTTCCTGTAATACTGCATGCAACTAAAAATTTTACACTACATATGTCAAACTAAACATCATAAAGTTGTATATGTTCAATGCAATACAGGTTAAACACAATCTCTTCAAGACAACAACAGGAAACTCAAATAAATCACTCGAAGCAGAGATAACACATTTGGTTTCAACTGATGTATCAGACATATAAACGGATAAGTTAAGTAGAATGGTACATAAAATTATTCTTGATTTTGGTTTAAATTCCTTAACTTTTATATCAAAACATCTTTGAAAATCAAATTTTTGCAAAATTCTCTGAATTTGCCTATAATTGCAAGAAACTTGTTAATTACAAGATTTCTGAGATCTATGGATCACTCAACAGGCATTTGTGCTAAGCTGCAAATAACACATCTTTCACAACCAAACTGCAGTTCACCCAAGCATAGCAACACAAACACAAACTCAAACACAAACCCACTCAGGTGACTCTCGAAAGGAACCTGTTTTACAAAAGGATAGAAACCTCACAAAATGTTCTTCCTTTGTTTTGTTGTTTGAGAAATGAAGGATATAATAAGCCAAGATCCTCATGTTTATCTAAAACCTATAGAATTCATGAATGGGATACTTGTGCTTACTAAATCAGAACCACTACATGACTAAAACAACCCTTCCTGTCCAAGATGCTTACAAAGGCTATTCTGATTCATCTCCAAGGAAAGTACCAGAACTTCATCTAATACTGGTCTTCGCAGAAGCTCATCAACCCTGTTATGTTAGACTTAAGGAAGATTTGCTAAGGAATACTGTCATAAGTTCCTACAACAGCAAAGCTAACAGAGAGTAAATGAGATTACTCTTGGACATATAGATGAGACTATCAAAGGATTTTCACTTCCTGGATCATGCACACAAGAACCTATGTCTTAATGGGGCATAACATCACCATCATTTCCTGATCCATGTTCCACAAGAACCTATACTTCACATAGTATAGCAGACAAGAAAGAATCCCTTGATAAACATGACACAACTGTAAATCAATTAGTGTTAACAGAAGCTCAGAATTCAAACAGTGGAGTAGAGTACACAAGAACCTGGATGTTAAAGTCATACAACAACTCTTGAATCTCCAGCCACACAAGAACCATTACCTCAAAATGGTGATGAAGGCAGAATCACTGAGAACACTGTGAGAACAGTTGAAACTGATGAAAGATGCAGCTGCATAATAATGTTAAATCAATCAACTGATTTTTCAGAATCCCACAAGGTATGAAATGCATACTCACTCTTCTGATGAAATGAGTATTATTAGACCTATATGGATCACCCCTAATCATATGATCACATACAGTACAACTCTTTTCAGCCACCTCTTAATTCTGTAGGTCAAACAATATTTGATCCTTTCATGTGAGGATGAGAGAAAAGATTGAGAGAAAAACAGAAAATAAGAGAGGCATGATCCTTCCTGGAAAAAGGAGAGGTAAATGAGTGTCTGGATTTAGTAATCCTTGTGAGGAAACTCTGACTCTTAAAAGTCATGAGACTGGTACAGTGAGAAGTAGTGAGACTACTTTAAAAGTATAGAGAGTTTAGGACTTTTGTTATTGAAAGACTTTTTCTGAAGGTCTAAGTAAAGTCTCCTATCCTACTTTTTGAACTCATCACTACAGAAATCACTGAAGCTTGAAGCTGCATATATTGTTCTAAATGGACAATGACAAAAGCTTGAACAACGTGCATCTAGCTGAATCTTTCCACCTAGAGATAATGTCAAAAAGGGGGAGAGTAAATCTAAATGCAAGAACAGCTATTGGATGTTTCCAGACAATAATACTCTCTTCTTGATAGGGGGAGAGAAGAGTAAATCTAAATGCACTGGTGGTACAAACTTTACAAGGGTAAATCGAGTAAATCTCCATGCAATGTTGATGCAGACAATATTGAAGACATGTATAGAAGTAAAGTTTGTTAAACTCACAGAAGAAGACAAAATGGGGAGATTGACTTCTGCATTTAGGTAGAGTTTTGACATCATCAATCAGAACTTGTGCATAATTTCATAATGAACAAGTTGGGGGAGATTGTAATATATAAGTGATGATGTCAAAGATTACTGAAGATGACAATATCATTAGTGTTCCTGATCAAAGTGTGAAGCAAAGCTAAATGGACATCTGATTTAAGGAGAATAATGAACTGTTACATTTCATAATCATTTTAAACTTGGGGTTAGCCTTGTTAACATGCATGAATTTATGTTAATCAATCTTATCACAAATTGGGGGAGATTGTTGTATAAGACATGTCTGTACTTTAACAAGACTAAAATATTTTGTCAACCCTAAGTAAGTTGTATTATTATCTTAATTTGTATTTTGTACTTATAACACTTAAAGTCTGTAAAAATGTCAAAGGAGCAGACTGGAGCCTTTTTCTATAAACAGTGTCAAGCCTAAGAATTCTATCTGGAAGAAGATCAAGAAGATCATTGTAATAACCCCAATTTTTGGGAAATTTTTGAAACCCTTATGAATAGTGTTTTTGCTGAATGAGAAAACTTTTCATGCCACACTATGTAGGGGTTCTGATATGGATATTCTGAGATTTTATTAGTACTTTATATGGGATATAAGTGTATGTAAAGATCGTCAGAATCCAAATCCGAACACTTTGATTTTTCCCGGAAATACACTAGATACGGAAAGATTTGAGAAAAAGGTAACAGGATAAAAATGATTTAAATTAAAGGATTATAGGAGAGGATCATAAAAGGAATATAATATATTGAGAAAGGTTAAGGGAACCTAAGTAATAAGATCCCGGGTATGATCCTTCAAACGATAAACGAAAACGAAAGTTAAGCGAACCGTATAACAGATCAGCGGTCATTAGGCAAACAATTAGGAAGTTAATCAAAGGGATTAGAGAGGATGATGTCACCCAACCAATGAGAAGAGGACAAGGAGGGGAGGATGACATCATGAGGATGACACAAGCATGACATGGGAAGTAAGGAGATGTGGTGGCTTTTTAACCACACAAAATCAAGGGCAACTAGGTAATTTACTAAAACAAACACAAAAATCAAACCAACCAAGCCAAGCAAATCATTTTTCATCAAAATCAAAAAGAAACCAAGGCATTGTTCTTCATGCTCTCGGCCAAAACAGAACCAGAACACTAAAACTGCTGTATCTCCTTCATTTCTCACTCAAATATTGTGTTCTATAGCTCATTGGAAAGGTATTGAGATGGCCTACAACTCTTGTTCACAAGTCTCGTCCAAATAATCAAGGTAAGACCCTCATTTTTATAGTTATTTAAATCGGACTTTTAGAAACTTCAAAGCCTAACTTTGTGTTCTTGATTTCTTTGGAAAGATCAAGCTTGTAGGAGGTTCCCTAAGGCTTCCTAGCAACTTAACACCTCCCAAGGAAGGTATAAACTTCAAACCTTAGCCTTTACTTTATTTGTTAGTAAATTTAATGGTTGGTGTTGTGAAATGAGAAGCATGGATTGTGATTATTAGTAGTTTGGTTTGATTTGGAAGTGTTTTTGGTAATTGAAGCTTGATTATAGTTCATAGGTCTTGATTGTGGTTGTTTGAGTTGAAAACCTTGGAGATTATGGACTGATGTGATATGGTTTAGGTGAAGTTTTGTTGTATTGATGGTTATGAGTTGGTTGGTGGTTAATTGGAGTAGTTTAAACATTGGTAATCGCGTAAACATAGCCGTCGTAACGTCCGATTTTCTTTGGACTGTTTTTGTGCATAACATTAGGACCCGAGAACCCCCTGCTAGATTATGACCACTGCCATGTTTAGATAGCTCATGTTACGAGCTTCGTTTTGATATGTAGTTCGTTCGATTCCGATGCACGGTTTAGGAGAAACGACCGTTTCAAGTAACGGCGTTTCGCGAACGAAACTTTTCCCCTCGCCTTACTTTGAAATATAGGTTAAAGACCAAAAAGGGTTAATTAATGTATGAAACAATTATGGTAATAGTGTTAGGCAGTTGGTAAGACACTCGCGAAGGAATCGCCTTAAAACTCGTAAAGGTTAAATTATTAAAAATGGTGGAGCCGAGGGTACTCGAGTGACTTAAGAGAATCAGTAAGCGCAAAACGAGCGTTAGAGTCTGAGTTGGTTAGAGTATAGATTTATAAGTGACTTTGGTTTAATTCCAACTTACTTGTTGTTTATAGGTCACCAGACTCGTCCCGAGCCATTCGTAACCCCCAGTCGCTCAGGCAAGTTTTCTACCCGATATACTGTTGTTGTGATGTAAATATATGTATATGCATTATCTTGTGATAGTGCATGATTGTTATTAGCAAATTTTGCGATATATTGGAGCATGCTGATATGGTATATATGCATGTCTGTTTCGTAATCTGGTTATCTATCTGTTGATTTCAATGCTTATAGTTGCATAATACCTATGCTAGAAATAAGCAAGTAGTTGCGTATACCCTTAGTATAGGGGATAAAAGGTGAACATATTTCTAAACCGGGAGTCGATGTTCCCGAGTATATTATATATATATATATATTTATATATATATGGATATAGTTTTTAAAACTATGGATCGAATAAGGTTTATTCGATACCTTTATTTTACTTAATTGAATATTACTTGAATATTCATTCGAGGGCTTATGACTCAGTTTATTTTATTATTTGAATATTATTTGAATATTCATTCGAGGGCTTATGACTCAGTTTATATTATTATTGAATATTACTTGGATATTCATTTGAGGATGTATGACTCCTTTATTTTATGAATATTATTTATAGTATTCATTCGAGGTATTATGACTCCGCTTATTACTTAATAATATTCTTTATTGTATTAAAGAATAAGGTGTCGATAATCAAACTTACTTTTGATTATTCAAATAAAGATATTACTTTCGTATAAGTATATCTTTGATTATTTGCTATTCATTTCAAGTATAAGTTTTAATACTTCTACTTCAATTATTTTATAAAGATTATTCTTTATGGGAATATTATTTAAATAATAATATTCAGACATTTTCTAAATATTCTGGGGACTGATTTACTTCATTAAATCAGCTTCACTCCAAACATTCTTAAAAATGTTTTGCGAGTCTTCAAAATGATTTTTTTAAAAGTTAGAGCGGATCCCAAAACTCATTTTTTTTAAGATCCTCCTTTCGAAGGGGATTTAAATACTCGCTCAAAACTTGAGGGATCCGGCTCTGTGGTGTGTTTTATATTCGCAACAAGGTTGCTGTTTTGATAAATGAATTGATTACTTACCCAACACTCGGGAAGTAAAATTCTTGGAACAAGTTAATCCATTAACAGGCATCGCCTGGGAAATATCGGTGAGTTCTCCTTTCCAAATAGATACGACTTCTTGGTGGAGCCGTATCAACAAGTTTCTACTTGGGGAAAGTGGGGACAAGCTTTACGTTTCAGAGTCATGGATTTCATCTGAACTAGGAGTGGCGTAAGTGGCCGAGTAGCGCCGGCCCAGCCTTATTATATTGGCCCAAATGGCCTGGAAGTTCCGCTAAGGCGGTCCATTCCTTAGGAGTTCAGTGTTCGGTTGACAAGTAAATCCGACAGGTTCTCCTCTACATGTAGAAAATGGTGGGGTTGTACTACTACGACTGATCATCGTAAGTGGTCTTCCTGGCGCGGCAAACTCCCGTAATGAGTTCATCATCCAATTGGATAATTTCTGCAACACTACCCAGAGCACTTCGATAGAAAGGCTACGGTTGGGCGATTGTTGAGTGTTGGCAGGGTCAAGTTTTCAAAATGATGTTTACATCAAATGAAGTATCTCGTAAATTCATTTTATTTTGATAATATTTTAAAGATTTAATCTATTCAAATCTTGCCTTATAGTCTCATCTATGTGATGAACTTTTGAAGCTAATTATAACTTGAACGGTGGTAGTTCAAGTAGTATTTGGGAAAGATATAAGTATATTGGGGTATCTTGTAACTTCATCTTTTAAACTTATATCTAATTAATAATTGTCTTATGAATGACAAAGATTTTCAGAAAAACGTTGAGACAAGGTTAGATATATGAGATCACCTTGCAACGATATTTTTTTTATACAGTTATACACTGGAACTCTGTGTGTATTATGCATGGAAGAGGACTTCCAATATTTTGAAAAGTATATATGTATATATATATATACTGAATATTTTGCGACTTCATCGCATTAAGATATCAACTTGGTTCATTTCTTTTGACCAAGACTTTCATGAGTACTATGAGAAGGCTCATATATTGTTAATCATTATACATATTATTTTGGTGGGCTTGCTGCTCACCCTTGCTTTCTTCTTTTATCACACAACATCAGATAGACAAGATGAACCGGACCAAGCTCCCGATTCACAAGAGGTTAGGAGAAGTTCCGCAGTTTTCTAGAAGCACTGATGCCGCCATAGCTGAGGTAGGAACTACCAATAGGCTAGGCTTTCAACTTTTGATGTATCAGATTATGTATATTTATGAATTGTAATAATGGCAAAGAAATGTAAATTTATTCAGAAACCTGTTTAAGGTGTATTGGCATATAATTGTGGAATAAAATGACTTGTGATTATTTTTTTGGATATTCATCTCTGAGACTATAACTTGTGGTGCGTGTGTTTATTGTGGGGTCACAGTACAGAGTAGTTGATTATTTATTAAGACTGGGTGTTGTTAAGGGAAATGGAACTCGTGACAACCCGGATCCCCGACCCCGGATTTGGGGGTGTTACAGAAATGGTATCAGAGTTAAGCGTTATAAACCTCAGAGATGATGGGACGTTAAGATAATAAGTTCACTAAGATAATAAGAACTCTTGCCAAGTTCATAGTCGGACTACCTAACGTAGTACTGACAGTTAAAACCCTTATGGGAACCCTTATAAATGTAGCGATAGAAGCGTAGTTCGTTATCGTATAGAGTAGCGGGACTCCGAACCCTGAGGTTGAGGAGCAACGGCGCGATGATGTTTTATTACTAATTGGAGATCGGATTGTGGATCCGATAGAGTGTCCTAATGCAGGACCGGATGATGTTGATATTGAGGATGTAGCGGTTGAGGATGTTGTCCTAGATGGGATTGTTGCTGAGGAGGATCTCGTGGAGGATCCTGACAAGAATGAATAAAGGACCACTGATGAATTGATGACCATGGTTAGGGCAACTCCCAGAGGTAGGATTGGCCGGTCACTACCGGAGGTTCGTTTAAGTTTGTAAAGATAGTAGCCCCTTTAACGCGGCTTACTCGTAAGACTGAGAAGTTCGAATGGACAGAGAAATGCGAGAACAACTTTTAAGAACCGAAGCAAAGGTTGGTGACGTTCCCTATGTTGGCGTTGCCGGATGGAAAATGAGATTTTGTGAAGTGTAGTGACGCTTCGCATAAGGAATTAGGGTGCTTCTCATACAGTACAGCAAGGTTATCGCGTACGCGTCAAGACAATTAAGGCAATATGAAATTCGATATCCCCGCCCATGAGCTTAGGCTCGTGGCAATAGTTTTACCCTAAAGATTGGAGGCACTACTTGTATGGAGAGAAGTGCGAGAATTACCTAAGCCATAAGTGCTCTAGTACATTTTCACGTAGAAAGAGCTCAACATATGCCAGAGGAGGCAGTTAGAGCTAATCAAGAATAATGATTGGGAGATTCTTTATCATTCGGGGAAAGCCAATGTGGTGGCTGATGCCCTTAGTAAAAAGGAGAGACTCAAGATGATAATGTCTTTGGGAGAGTTTATAAGAGATTTTGGAAATAGTAGTGAAGGTAACCGGAGCCGGTACCGAAAAGCTGTTTGAGATTGCAATAGAGACCGAATTATTGGAAAAGAGCATACGGTGCCAGAGAAAGGTGATGAATGAAGGCAGAGAGCCAAAAAATAAATATGAGATTAATACCGAGAAAGATGATAAGGGAATAATGAGGTATTCCTATAGAATTTGGGTTCCGAAAGTTCAAGAGCGTAAGGATGAGAACTTAGATGAGAGCCATAGTTTGAGGAATAAGATTTAGAGCAAACCCTAAACGTGATAGTCAGGGAGGTCGCCATCAAGATAGAAGGAACCCATGACATAATGGAGTGGAAAATGAGGATTTTAAATTAAAAGATGACCCCAATTATGGGGAGTAGGATGAAACATTTCATACTAAGGAAACAGAAAGTCGAGTAAGGAAAGGAGACCCGAGACGGTACTCCTATACGACAATTCATGGACCTGTCTAGACAGAACTTAGACTATTATCCCCAACCACCACCTTGAGGAAACAATGCGATAGGAAATTCTTTCAGGACCTGTAAGTCTCTAAGCTCTCAGAGTTCCAAGGAACTGGTTGACCCAGTCGAGGCAAGAGCCTGGCTAAAGGAAATAGAGGAATCATTTGAGATTCTGAATGATTGACGAATCACAAAAGACTGTTTTGTCACTTACCCTCCTAAGAGAGAGACCACCCGCTGGTGAAAGGCCAAGGAAGGCACGGAGCAAGAGATTATAATAAACTGATTTAAGTTCAGTCAATTGTTTTCAGGAAAGTACTTCCCAAGGTTATGGAGATAGTGTAAAAGCTTAAGAGCCAGAACAAAGGCAGACGAGTATGATGAATTATGAATCTAAGTTGTAAAAGTTATCAAGATTCGTTCTGAAGACACGAATCCAGAATGACGGGATGTTTGAAATCAATGTTTATGTTGTGTTGGTTCATGAAATAACGATAAGAGAAAGGAATATAAAGGCAAGAGAGTTTGAGGAATGATAAGGGAGTTGGGTATGAGGAAACCCTAAAGACTCGTAGAAATAGAAATAGAAAAGTATGTAATCGTCCGGATGAGAGTGATTCACCATGAGTTAAATTGATGGTTGAAGGTATAAGAGATACATATATTTTATCCCCTGTAAGTTGGGAAGATTCGAGGAAACCTTGAGATAATTCGAAGGATAAATAATGAGACACGGATAGACTGAGGAGACAAGAAAGTAAGAAATTAAGAAAATTGGATGAAGGAAGTGACCTTCAAGAAGGTAAAGTGTAAGACCGGTGGCATGATACCCAGAAAGGGAGATGCCAGATATGAAAGATATCCCAACATTGAGATGACTGTTGAGATAAACAACAAAAGTAAATAAGGAATTATTAAGAAGAAGTTCACGTTGAACATGACCAATATCTTCCAGAACATCCATGTTATCATTACCAAATCAGGAAAGAAAAGCGGATGACCATTGTTATCTTTTGGAGGCCATATGGATTGACCTCAATTTGAATAAGGATGCTATTATGAAGTTAGGTATAGCTATCGAGGTGGGAATGATTAAATAAGACACCCTTATCAGGGATATATGACTTGATTTATCCATGGAAGGATGCAGGTACCTTTTAAAGGTGAAATTAAGGATAGAACATCGGTAACTTAAAATGAATCCTAGGGGAATGCATAAAGGTTGGAATTTCACCCTTAATAGGGACAGTATGAGTTTTGACAGTATGATTTGGAAAGGGTTAATGTAACAACAACCTTTAAGAATCAGTGGAGAAATTTTTCAGAAGTATATAGACAATGGTTCTAGTAATAGTAAATGGTATTTTAATATGCCCTGTATCTAGGGAATACAGGAGGAACGATTGAAGGATAACCTTAGAGGTTTTACAAGGAGAAAGGTAATATTCAAAATTTTCAAGAATAGAAATGTTGATAAAGGAAATATGACGTAATTATAATGTTTCCAAGTGGGGCACGTGTTAAACCATGAGAAAGTATGGATCGAACCAGTAATGGTCGAAATTATTCAGGGCAATTAGGACTTAAGATAAAAGATGTTCTAATTATGATTGAGAGTCAGTCATGACAGTGATTAACCTCTAAAGACTGAGGCAATAACTTATGGAAAAATGGTGATTTTTTTTTTTACTCATCAGATTTTAAGGAAAGCATTTTCACATAAGCTGTGATTGAAATAAGGTAGAAAATTTATTTGGAGATGGTTAAAGTGACATTGACTGTAAGGGAATTTTACTATCAGGAAAGGCCAAAGAGGTGGCCGACACTTTAAAGGTAAGAGGATAATTATAGGCGCTTGTGCCAAAAGAATACAGTGATGATGGTTAAAACTGTGAAGGTTGTATTATGGTTTGGAAGATTGACATTCCTTCTGATGACTGTGCAATACCCAACCGTAATAGTAGTTGGTAAAGGTTTAATTCGTGTAATCGCCATGAACGGGCTATCTATCTTAGAAGGTCCTATCTTGAGATAAGCCAGGACCATGTTTCAAAAAGGACTAGACGAACCTTTGAGTAAGTCTTCTATTTAAGGCATATGATTTAGAATGGTATTAACCTCCTATCGTTGCTTTGATTGAAACTCTTCTGCAATTTTATCTGCTTCATGTCATGTATGTATGTCAGGATCAGGAGTGTTCTTCATGAATCATGAATGGTGATTATGTTACCTCCTTAGAAGAATTCGATACGATATGTATGGACTCCGTATAGTTAGCTATTAAGACTTCAAGGAAAATGAATGACTACAGTAGGTCAGTGGTGGACCATAGTAAGGCAGCAATGATTCTGCGAGTAATGAGCTGTTTACAACCGTGAGAGTTGTATTGGAATGGTTGTTGAGATTGAGTACCACTAATCGGGTCGTGGTAGTGTATAAGTTATCATTGATAGACTAATTAAGTAGAGTGTCTACCTATTGAATATTTATTCTTTCTTATCAATAGAGAGTCGTATTACTATATGAGGAAGGTTGCGGTACAAGCATAGAATTTTAGTAACGGTGATGTCTGGAATGAAAACCCAGGTTCGATTTTCGATATCGAAGGAGTTTCAAAGGTGATTGTGTACAAGCTCGATGAAGAGCATGGGTCCATAGAATGATGGACGGAATAGAAATATTTAGGCATGGGAAATACGATGCTATAATACTTGATGTTGATATAAATACATATGTTTTGTTCTCCTATGACAAACCTCTATAGTTCAGAGGTAGGTTCCAAGCCAGATATTTTGTGGCAGTATATTTTTCATATATACAATTCTCTTCCATTCGTTCTTTTCTCTTCTTTTCATTTCATGTAAGCTGAGAAGAACAACCCTTCCAGAAGGGGAGGTATTGCCGAATGACTATCTATCTGTGTGATAGAAGCCGAGTAGGATACCAGCTATTGTTTAATTGCTTGTCAAGTACTAAAGGCTGGCCACCTTCTGTACTAACTATGCGATATAACAAGTGTTCATGATCATAGTGATCTCTCAACAAATTCCTTTACTTCTATTTGATTGATCAAATTTTGGAAAATAGAAACAACTGATAAAGGAGTAATAAAATTATGATAGTATTCGGAATGGAAACACATTTGTGATACTAAGGTTGACGTGGTTATTAAAAGGTCATAGAACGCTAACGAGCAAAAGTATAACCAGTATAATATTAGGAACGGAAGGTAGTAGCGATTACGAACTGGAAAAGAATGGGTATTGAGAAGCAAAAGCTCTAATGCTAAAAGCTATAATGAGAGTCTGTGCAATAGACTTGAAAGAAATTGGAATGATCACTTAACACGGATTGAGTTTTCTTACGACAATAGATCATATGTCAGTATTGAGATATCGCCTTATGAGATCCTTGAGGGAAGACAATGTCGATCTCTCTTATGTTAGGATGAAGTTGTAGAGCGCAAGATGCTCGGACCAGCAGTGGTCCAAAGGGCCAAGGATATGATAGATCTAATCAGAGGACGGCTGGTAGTAGCCCAAGATGGACATGATAAGTATGTTGATTTGACACGAAAGGAAAAAGAGTATGAAATAGGGGACCTAGTGTTATTATAGGTATTTCCTTGGAAAGGAAGGATGAGGTTCGGAAAGAAATAAAAGCTAAGTCCACAAGGTGTCGGACCCTTGGATATGTTAAGAAGTATTGGGAGGTTAGCATATGAGCTAGCCTTACCCCCCCCCCCCCCCCGAACGTGTAGCCAGTCGTAACGTGTTTCACTTATCAATGTTAAGGAAGTGTAATTCAGATGCCAGATAAATAGGGGCATATGAGCGCATAGACATGCAACCAGACGTAACCTATATGGAGCAACCAGGAAGGGTTATAGAGTGAAAAGGAACAAGTGCTTAGGAGAAGGATTATCAAACTAGGCAGAGTTTGGTGGTAGAACCACAATGTGGGAAAATTACTTGAGAGTTAGAAAGTGCAATGCTAAGAGAGTATCCCTATTCATTTTCTATCTGATTCCGGGACGGAATCCTTTTAAGGAGGGGAGACTGTAATAACCCCAATTTTTGGGAAATTTTTGAAACCCTTATGAATAGTGTTTTTGCTGAATGAGAAAACTTTTCATGCCACACTATGTAGGGGTTCTGATATGGATATTCTGAGATTTTATTAGTACTTTATATGGGATATAAGTGTATGTAAAGATCGTCAGAATCCAAATCCGAACACTTTGATTTTTCCCGGAAATACACTAGATACGGAAAGATTTGAGAAAAAGGTAACAGGATAAAAATGATTTAAATTAAAGGATTATAGGAGAGGATCATAAAAGGAATATAATATATTGAGAAAGGTTAAGGGAACCTAAGTAATAAGATCCCGGGTATGATCCTTCAAACGATAAACGAAAACGAAAGTTAAGCGAACCGTATAACAGATCAGCGGTCATTAGGCAAACAATTAGGAAGTTAATCAAAGGGATTAGAGAGGATGATGTCACCCAACCAATGAGAAGAGGACAAGGAGGGGAGGATGACATCATGAGGATGACACAAGCATGACATGGGAAGTAAGGAGATGTGGTGGCTTTTTAACCACACAAAATCAAGGGCAACTAGGTAATTTACTAAAACAAACACAAAAATCAAACCAACCAAGCCAAGCAAATCATTTTTCATCAAAATCAAAAAGAAACCAAGGCATTGTTCTTCATGCTCTCGGCCAAAACAGAACCAGAACACTAAAACTGCTGTATCTCCTTCATTTCTCACTCAAATATTGTGTTCTATAGCTCATTGGAAAGGTATTGAGATGGCCTACAACTCTTGTTCACAAGTCTCGTCCAAATAATCAAGGTAAGACCCTCATTTTTATAGTTATTTAAATCGGACTTTTAGAAACTTCAAAGCCTAACTTTGTGTTCTTGATTTCTTTGGAAAGATCAAGCTTGTAGGAGGTTCCCTAAGGCTTCCTAGCAACTTAACACCTCCCAAGGAAGGTATAAACTTCAAACCTTAGCCTTTACTTTATTTGTTAGTAAATTTAATGGTTGGTGTTGTGAAATGAGAAGCATGGATTGTGATTATTAGTAGTTTGGTTTGATTTGGAAGTGTTTTTGGTAATTGAAGCTTGATTATAGTTCATAGGTCTTGATTGTGGTTGTTTGAGTTGAAAACCTTGGAGATTATGGACTGATGTGATATGGTTTAGGTGAAGTTTTGTTGTATTGATGGTTATGAGTTGGTTGGTGGTTAATTGGAGTAGTTTAAACATTGGTAATCGCGTAAACATAGCCGTCGTAACGTCCGATTTTCTTTGGACTGTTTTTGTGCATAACATTAGGACCCGAGAACCCCCTGCTAGATTATGACCACTGCCATGTTTAGATAGCTCATGTTACGAGCTTCGTTTTGATATGTAGTTCGTTCGATTCCGATGCACGGTTTAGGAGAAACGACCGTTTCAAGTAACGGCGTTTCGCGAACGAAACTTTTCCCCTCGCCTTACTTTGAAATATAGGTTAAAGACCAAAAAGGGTTAATTAATGTATGAAACAATTATGGTAATAGTGTTAGGCAGTTGGTAAGACACTCGCGAAGGAATCGCCTTAAAACTCGTAAAGGTTAAATTATTAAAAATGGTGGAGCCGAGGGTACTCGAGTGACTTAAGAGAATCAGTAAGCGCAAAACGAGCGTTAGAGTCTGAGTTGGTTAGAGTATAGATTTATAAGTGACTTTGGTTTAATTCCAACTTACTTGTTGTTTATAGGTCACCAGACTCGTCCCGAGCCATTCGTAACCCCCAGTCGCTCAGGCAAGTTTTCTACCCGATATACTGTTGTTGTGATGTAAATATATGTATATGCATTATCTTGTGATAGTGCATGATTGTTATTAGCAAATTTTGCGATATATTGGAGCATGCTGATATGGTATATATGCATGTCTGTTTCGTAATCTGGTTATCTATCTGTTGATTTCAATGCTTATAGTTGCATAATACCTATGCTAGAAATAAGCAAGTAGTTGCGTATACCCTTAGTATAGGGGATAAAAGGTGAACATATTTCTAAACCGGGAGTCGATGTTCCCGAATATATTATATATATATATATTTATATATATATGGATATAGTTTTTAAAACTATGGATCGAATAAGGTTTATTCGATACCTTTATTTTACTTAATTGAATATTACTTGAATATTCATTCGAGGGCTTATGACTCAGTTTATTTTATTATTTGAATATTATTTGAATATTCATTCGAGGGCTTATGACTCAGTTTATATTATTATTGAATATTACTTGGATATTCATTTGAGGATGTATGACTCCTTTATTTTATGAATATTATTTATAGTATTCATTCGAGGTATTATGACTCCGCTTATTACTTAATAATATTCTTTATTGTATTAAAGAATAAGGTGTCGATAATCAAACTTACTTTTGATTATTCAAATAAAGATATTACTTTCGTATAAGTATATCTTTGATTATTTGCTATTCATTTCAAGTATAAGTTTTAATACTTCTACTTCAATTATTTTATAAAGATTATTCTTTATGGGAATATTATTTAAATAATAATATTCAGACATTTTCTAAATATTCTGGGGACTGATTTACTTCATTAAATCAGCTTCACTCCAAACATTCTTAAAAATGTTTTGCGAGTCTTCAAAATGATTTTTTTAAAAGTTAGAGCGGATCCCAAAACTCATTTTTTTTAAGATCCTCCTTTCGAAGGGGATTTAAATACTCGCTCAAAACTTGAGGGATCCGGCTCTGTGGTGTGTTTTATATTCGCAACAAGGTTGCTGTTTTGATAAATGAATTGATTACTTACCCAACACTCGGGAAGTAAAATTCTTGGAACAAGTTAATCCATTAACAGGCATCGCCTGGGAAATATCGGTGAGTTCTCCTTTCCAAATAGATACGACTTCTTGGTGGAGCCGTATCAACAAGTTTCTACTTGGGGAAAGTGGGGACAAGCTTTACGTTTCAGAGTCATGGATTTCATCTGAACTAGGAGTGGCGTAAGTGGCCGAGTAGCGCCGGCCCAGCCTTATTATATTGGCCCAAATGGCCTGGAAGTTCCGCTAAGGCGGTCCATTCCTTAGGAGTTCAGTGTTCGGTTGACAAGTAAATCCGACAGGTTCTCCTCTACATGTAGAAAATGGTGGGGTTGTACTACTACGACTGATCATCGTAAGTGGTCTTCCTGGCGCGGCAAACTCCCGTAATGAGTTCATCATCCAATTGGATAATTTCTGCAACACTACCCAGAGCACTTCGATAGAAAGGCTACGGTTGGGCGATTGTTGAGTGTTGGCAGGGTCAAGTTTTCAAAATGATGTTTACATCAAATGAAGTATCTCGTAAATTCATTTTATTTTGATAATATTTTAAAGATTTAATCTATTCAAATCTTGCCTTATAGTCTCATCTATGTGATGAACTTTTGAAGCTAATTATAACTTGAACGGTGGTAGTTCAAGTAGTATTTGGGAAAGATATAAGTATATTGGGGTATCTTGTAACTTCATCTTTTAAACTTATATCTAATTAATAATTGTCTTATGAATGACAAAGATTTTCAGAAAAACGTTGAGACAAGGTTAGATATATGAGATCACCTTGCAACGATATTTTTTTTATACAGTTATACACTGGAACTCTGTGTGTATTATGCATGGAAGAGGACTTCCAATATTTTGAAAAGTATATATGTATATATATATACTGAATATTTTGCGACTTCATCGCATTAAGATATCAACTTGGTTCATTTCTTTTGACCAAGACTTTCATGAGTACTATGAGAAGGCTCATATATTGTTAATCATTATACATATTATTTTGGTGGGCTTGCTGCTCACCCTTGCTTTCTTCTTTTATCACACAACATCAGATAGACAAGATGAACCGGACCAAGCTCCCGATTCACAAGAGGTTAGGAGAAGTTCCGCAGTTTTCTAGAAGCACTGATGCCGCCATAGCTGAGGTAGGAACTACCAATAGGCTAGGCTTTCAACTTTTGATGTATCAGATTATGTATATTTATGAATTGTAATAATGGCAAAGAAATGTAAATTTATTCAGAAACCTGTTTAAGGTGTATTGGCATATAATTGTGGAATAAAATGACTTGTGATTATTTTTTTGGATATTCATCTCTGAGACTATAACTTGTGGTGCGTGTGTTTATTGTGGGGTCACAGTACAGAGTAGTTGATTATTTATTAAGACTGGGTGTTGTTAAGGGAAATGGAACTCGTGACAACCCGGATCCCCGACCCCGGATTTGGGGGTGTTACAATCATGCCTCAGAAGAATTATGAAGAAGCTTGGAGTTGAATAAATCTGTTTTAGGAAAAATACTCTAAGTCAAGATCTCTACAAGTCACATATTTAATGTTATAGAGAAGTCATCCGAGAACTCCAGAATAGCTTATAGAGAACTCAGAAAGCTTATAGAGAACTCAGAGATATCGACAAGCCAAATTAAAGATATGAAGATTGGAGATATCGACAAGTCATTTATTCACTAGAGAACTCAGAGTTATCGACAAGTCAACATTCATTAGAGAACTCTTAGTTATCGATAAGTCAAGTTCCACTAGAGAACTCTGAGATATCGACAAGTTAAATTTGACTAGAGAACTCTGAGATATCGGCAAGTCAAGAAGCCACTAGAGAACAAAAAGTTATCGATAAGTCAAAGTAAATATGTGAAGACTAGAGATCTCGACAAGCCTAAATTCTCTTATAGAGAACTGAAGACCTCTACAAGCTAAATTAAATATAGAGTACTAGAGATCTCAATAAGCCAATATACTTATCGAGATGTCAAGTTCTCTATAGACCTAAACTAGAGATCTCGAGGTAAAATCTCAAAGTACAAAATTGCAGATCAGTTCAATATCCAAGATTAACAATCAATAAACAATCCAAACAGCTGGATTGACAAGTCTACAAAAAGCAGCTTGAAGAATGTGCAAGATCAATGGTGAAGATTAACTGAAAAAGGAAGATCAAAGTGAACACAGGGTGCCAAGATATGCTAAGCCAGAAATGGAAGATCTACTTTTCTATAAATAGAAATGACAAGTGACAGTTTAGAAAAGCTAATAGTATGTCTTATTGTACACTGTGTAAACCAGCAGTTAACTAAGTTATAAAGTTAACACTGATCCTTTAGTCAGGAGTAACAATTTAGATAGTATCGTGTAGCACTCTCAAGAAAGAAGCTAAGCTCTTTATCAACAAAGAGCCTAGAAATTTTGTAGCAAAACATTCTTAATTTTAATATAAAATTAAGTGAGTTTTGAAAATATATGTGTTCCTTATTCTTGCATATTTTAATTTTTGCAGTAACACATTTCATTACAAGATTCAATTTACTTTGTTCAACCAAGCCAAAAGGATTCAAGAAAAGCTTAAAAATAGTAAAACACATTCACCCCCTTTGTGTGTTATTCATTTCCTAACACGGACTGCAAGAGAAGCGGGCTTTTAAATTTTTTTGCCCGACTAGAAACAAGAGCCTAAGTAAAGAAAGAAGTAAAGGACTATCATTTGACCCATATCTAAATACACCACACACTCTTGCAGACGAGAGACACTTGGAGAAACCCAAATTCAAGCTCAAATCAAATTAATCCGGAAGATTCAAGGTCAGATTATTCCAACCTCTAACAAAACTCAAGCTGAAGAAAGTATTTTCTTTCTCCAAATTGATTATACTCGTTAATGTATCCATTTGGATTTCTACATTAATTTGAGATTCTATTTTTGATAGGGGTAAAATAAACCCTGATTGCGTAATTAATATCACATTAATTATACCAGAACCAGGCTGACAGTTAAGCCCATTAGAAAGGTCCGAAGACCCTGGGATAAATCAGCTGATGATAAAGTCTAAATAAGGACACAACTCCTTGGAGATTGGTCTCCCAGAGATCTTATAGGATAATGAATCAGTCTCCTACTTTCTAGGACTCCAAAGTCCATTCTAATTCATATACTTGTCCACCAAGTCTCCCAACTCTAGTCCAATTCAAGGACTCCCAACACCTATATAAGGGGTCTCACCCCCACCAAATCAGAATTACATTTTTTGACTTGATCATTGGCAATCAGCAAGGTACGTAGGCATCTTGTTAAGGCAAATCGAGTCACGAGACACAAGAGCAGTCAAATCGAGCCTCGAAGCTCATGAACCCTAGTAATATGTAAAACAATTAATATACCTTAGTTTTCAATCGATAACATTTGATGCCGTTTGTTGGAAAACATAATAACAACTATGGCGAGAACACGGAGTGGAAATATTGCTCCCGAAGGAACTCTAGATGCAACAACTCAAGCAATTTCATCAACGGTGGAGATACCCCGCACTCGTCCTATGCCTCTGCCCAAGGGGGAAACCCGATAGGAGCAACCGAGCCTCAACCATAAGGGACGAATCCTGCAGCCCTACAAAGGATGAATCCCCCGGTTCCTCAAGGGACGAATTCTCAATTTCAGCAGCTACTTGCACTTATTGATCTTCGACCCGTTGGGTATGAGTACTCTACTATTGTGACCACTAACCCCCCATATGGGATGCCCCTATACCCTGAGGTTGGAGGAAGTGGACATGCTAATCGGAATGAAGCACAATGGCAGACGCCCTAATATATACGTGGTTTAGCTCCTATCCTGGAGGATCAAGAATTCTCTGGCCCTTATACTGAGAGAGACTCCGAATCTTTGGATGATGATGTAGCCCCAAGAAGGAGGCGTGCTGGCAAAGACCCGATGCCTGATGGTAACAAGCATCCTAGGAGCACTCAAGGGACGAATCCCCAAGAAGTGCAAGAGAGAATCAGGGCTCACGAGGCTGAGATTCAAAGGCTGAAGCGTGACCTGGAGGCGCACCTGACCCCCAGACCCCCACTACCACCGAGGAGGAGAAATCCTCCTCCAATCATAGACCTGGATGGTCCACAACAAAGAAGGGATGTTGTCCTAAGGACTGATCCAAGTGATCTTCTGCCCCTAGGAGATCCTGACGACCCCACTCCACCATTTACTGAAGAGATAATGAATGCCCATATATCAAGGAAGTTTAAGATGCCCACCATCAAAGCTTATGATGGCACTGGAGACCCCGCTAATCATGTCAGGACATTCTCTAATACACTATTGTTGCAGCCCGTGAATGACGATATTAAGTGTCAGGCCTTTCCTCAAACCCTGCGGGAATGGCTCAAAGATGGTATAGTTGTTTGCCTCCGAATTCTATTGGGTCCTTCATAGAGCTAAGTCAAGCTTTTATTAAGCAATTCATTAGTGGGAAAGTGCATGAGAAAAGTTCAGCATCCCTCATGAGCATTGTGCAGGGAGCAAAAGAGTCCTTGAGAGACTATCTGAATCGTTTCACCAAGGAAGCTTTAAAGGTCCTAGACCTTGATGACAAGGTAGCTATGATAGCACTACAACAGGGAACTAGGGACGAATTCTTTAAGATGTCATTAGCCAAGCGCCCCCTGAAAGCATGTTGCAGCTCCAAGACAGGGTTGGGAAGTACATCAAAGTAGAGGAGAGCATAAGGAAGACGGTAGTGAATAACGAGCCCGCTGGTGGCAAGAAGCAAAAAACTGATCTGGAATATATTGCTAAGGATAAGTATCCTAGAACTGAGCAAAGCAATGATTCAACCCCGAAAAAGGGAGGACCAGGACAGAAGTTCACTGAATATGATAAGTTGAATGCTCCTAGAAATCAGATCTTGATGGAAATTGAGAAGGACAGAGATGTTCGTTGGCCTAAGCCTCTGAAGGCTGATCCTACCAAGCTAGATAAGAACAAATATTATAGATTTCACAAGGATGCTGGCCATGACACCGATGAGTGTAGACAATTGAAGGATGAAATATAGTTCCTCATTCGAAAAGAAAGGTTGAACAAGTACACTAGAGATGGAGGAGATAAGAATAACAACGGAAGAAAGAATTTTGATGATCGTAGGAGGGACCAAGACGATCAGGGGAGAAATCCCCAACCTAGGGGACCGGTGATAAATACAATCTTTGGAGGACCACGACCCCGAGGGCCTGTGATAAATACAATTTTCGGAGGACCAACTGTTGCTGGTTCATCCAAAAACTCAAGGAAAACATATACTAGAGAAGTTATGCATATCGTTGGGGAAGCCCCGAAGAGGGCTAAGACAGGAGTGACAATGGCATTTGATGATTCTGACTTGGAGGGTGTGAAATTTCCTCATGATGATCCGCTGGTCATAACATCGATAATAGGGAACAACCTGGTGAAGAGGGTCCTTGTAGATAATGGTGCCTCGGTGGACATTTTGCTCTATGATACCTTTTTAAGGATGAGTTACAATGATTCTCAATTAACCCCGACCGATATGCCGATATATGGATTCGCAGGAGTGGAGTGCCCCGTGGAAGGGATAATTAAGTTGCCAATGACCATAGGTCAGGAACTAAGACAAGCAACACAGATATTGGACTTTATAGTGGTAAAGGCTAGATCGACCTACAATGCAATCATGGGAAGAACGGGAATACATGCTTTCAATGCGGTCCATTCTTCCTACCATTCAGTGATGAAGTTTCCCACCCAGAATGGGATTGGAAAAGAGAGAGGAGATCAAAAGATGGCAAGGAGTTGTTATGTGGCCTCTCTTAGGGCTGATGGAGTTGGGGGGGGCAGATTCTACCTATTGAAGATCTGGATATTCGTGAAAATGATGAGAAAAAAGGGAAGCCAACAGAAGACTTGGTTCTGATTCCTTTGGCTCCCGAGGATCCTGAGAAAGTAACTTTCATTGGAGCATCACTAGAGGAGCCCCTTAGAGGGAAGTTGGTAAAGTTTTTACAAGAGAATAGTGATGTATTTGCATGGTCGGCAGCTGATATGCCATGCATAGACCCGGAACTGATCACTCACAAGCTGAACGTGGATCCAAATCGAAAGACTGTGAAGCAAAAGAAAAGAAGCTTTGCTCCAAAGAGGCAAGAAGCTATTAAGTAAGAAGTAGAAAAGCTCTTAGAGGCTGGTTTCATTGAAGATATACAATTTCTGGAATGGTTAACAAACCCTGTAATGGTGAAGAAGGCTAATGGAAAGTGGAGAATGTGCGTGAACTTCACTGATCTAAATAATGCATGCCCAAAGGATTGTTTTCCGTTGCCGAGGATAGATACATTGATAGATGCTACTGCTGGTCATGAGATGTTGAGCTTTATGGATGGATTTAGTGGATACAATCAGATCAAGATGCATAAGGATGGCATCCCTAAGGTATCATTCATCACTAACTTTGGTGTATTTTGTTATCTTGTTATGGCATTTGGTCTCAAAAATGTAGGAGCTACCTATCAAAGGTTGGAAAATAAGATTTTCAAGGATCTTATTGGCAAAACTATGGAAGTTTATGTTGATGACATGTTAGTCAAGAGTTTGATAAAGACTGATCACATAACCCATTTGAGGGAAGCGTTTGAGGTGCTGAGATATCACAAAATGATGCTAAATCCTGAAAAGTGTGCTTTCAGAGTAAGATCTAGAAAGTTTTTAGGTATGATGGTCCCCAAGAGGGGAATCATGGGCAATCCTGATAAAATAAAGGCTATCCTGGATATGGAACCACCACGTTCCATAAAGAGCGTTCATAAACTCACTGGAAGAGTTGCAGCTCAAGGACGTTTCATCTCCAAATCCGGAGACAAGTGCTTGCCATTTTTTAAATCCCTGAGGAAGGTTAAAGATTTTGTATGGACTGAGGAAAGCCAGGAGGCATTTGAAGGATTAAAGAAATATATGGTTTAGGCCCCGTTGTTGGCCAAGCCAGCTCTGAATGAAACTTTGTACTTATACTTGGCCGTTTCAGAAAATGCCTTGAGTGCTGTATTGGTTAAGGAGGAACTTAAAGTTCAGAAACCCGTATACTATGTTAGTAAAATTCTGCATGGAGCTGAGTTGAATAATTCAACTATTGAGAAGTTTACTTTAGCCTTGGTGATGGGTTCAAGGAAGTTGCCTCCTTACTTTCAGGCTCATAAAATTGAAGTGCTACCAAATCAGCCATTGTGAAACATCATTCATAGTCCCAAAGCTAGTGGGAGGCTGATTAAATGGGCAATAGAATTGGGAGAATTCGACATCAAGTACAATCCATGAATGGCAATAAAAGCCCAGACATTGGCTGACTTCATGGTGGAATGTACCATACCCAACCAAGAAGCCGGGGGGCAGGAAGATACTATATCTCAAGACAGAGAAGATGATAAAGGAGACAAAGGAAAGGGAATTAAGGAGAAGAAATATTGGGTTCTCTATTTTGATGGAGCATCAAAAATAAATTCAAGCGGAGCAGGGCTAGTTTTACAAAGCCCGGATGGGTTCTTGATTGAATACGCTATGAAGCTAGACTTCCCAACTACAAATAATGAGGAAGAATATAAAGCTCTGATAGATGGCCTCGGCCTAGCAGGAACTTTGAGGGTCAAGAACTTAAAGGTCTGTGGGGACTCGAAGTTGTTCATATTCCAGGTCAAGGGAGAGTTTGAGGCAAGAGATGATACAATGGCTAAGTATGTCCGCTTAGTAAGGGATGTGATGACTCAGTTTGATGAATGCCATATTAAGCACATTCCAAGGGAGGAAAATGCTAAGGCGGATGCGTTGTATAAGTTCGCTTCATCAGAGATAGAGAAAAGTTCAAGAAGTGTGTATTTCCGTATTTTGAAAACACGGAGCATCGATGTTAAGCTTTTAGCCACTATAGGGCTGGGGATATCATGGATAGATCCCATTAAGGCCCATATTCAAACTGTTTGGCTACCAAATGATGTGTCTGAAGCACGAAAATTGGTTGTTCGAGCACCGAGATATTTCTTGATCGATGGGATCTTATACAAAAGATCTTATGTGGTTCCTTACTTAAGATGTCTCAGACCTGATGAGGCACGTTTGGCTCTTGAAGAAGTACACGAATGTATCTATGGGCAACACTTGGGGGGCAGAGCACTGGCTCATAAGATAACCCGTTTAGGCTTTTATTGGCCAGAAATGATGGCTGATGCCAAGGACTATGTGAAGAAGTGTGAACATTGTCAGAAGCATGCACCAGTTGTTCGACAACCACCTGAGATGCTAACTTTTATCAATTCTCCCATCCCTTTCGCTATGTGGGGAATGGATATACTTGGGCATTTTCCCATGGCCACGACTCAAAGGAAGTTCCTGATTGTAGCCATAGATTATTTCACTAAGTGGATTGAAGCCAAGCCTTTGGCCAATATCACAACTAAGCAGGTTGCATAATTCCTGTGGGAAAATATAATGTGCAGGTATGGAATTCCCCGTATCCTAGTTATCGATAATAGAACACAGTTCAATAATGAAGAGTTTAGGAAGTATTGTGAGGAGAATAAGATTGAGTTGCGGTTTACCTCCGTAGGTCATCCGCAAGCCAATGGGCAAGCGGAAGTGGCGAATCGTATAATTCTAGATGGTCTGAAGAAGAGGATCGAAAAATCCAGGAATAATTGGGGGTTGAAATACTCCCAATACTTTGGGCTTATCGGACTACTTGTAGAGTCACTACTGAAGCAACTCCTTTTATGTTAGCATATGGGGAAGAAGCGGTTGTTCCTATAAAAATATCACACTCGTCTCCCAGGATCCAAGCATACAACGCTGAAGAAAATGAGGAAGGACAAAGGCTAGCCCTGGATCTAATTGATGAGGTACGGGATGAGGCACATGCCAAGATAGTGGAATATCAGAAAAAGGCTTCTTTTTACTACAACTTAAGGGTAAAAGAAAGGTTTTTCAAGCAAGGAGATTTAGTTCTGAGGAAGGTGGAAACTTTCAGCATTGGACAGAAGGGAAAACTCGCCCCAAATTGGGAAGGGCCGCACAAGATCAAAAGTGTTCAAGGAAGAGGATCCTACAAGCTGGAGACTATGGATGGTTTTGAAGTCCCCATAACCTGGCACACATAGAACCTGAAAATTTACTATGTGTAAGATGGATGAGCACGATTCTCACTTGTCAAAATGACAAGTAGGTTGAAAAGCACCTTGAAGCTTTGCTTGCTTAGGATTTTATGTTTTAGTTTTATAAGACTACTCTTTCAAGTTTGAGGTTTATTAAGACTGGTGTAAGGGATGAGTCCCAAAAGTTTATGAAATTTATAATGTAATAACTCGAATTTTTGAGACTTTGTAAAACATTTAATGAATAGTAATCCTGATAGACGGGGAAAACTTTTTAGCCCACACTATGTTGTGCATGAGAAAATGAGTTTCGAAGTTGATATTATGATTATACGTACCAAATGAGTGTATGTAAACGCTATTAGTTTTCGAAGAAAATGAACTTTGAAAAAATGACCATATTTACGAATCATCGAGGATTTCGGGAATCACAATATAATTAAAAATTTAAAACCCTACGGATTTATATCCAAGTACGATAATTCAAAACATAAGGAATAAATACAAAAGGATTTACGTTGTGAACCATTTACAAGAAAGTATTACGAAAATGTTTAAACGACTGAACGAATGCGTAAACGATTAAATAAACGTAACACACTAACTAACCATGATAGAAAATTAACCATGGTTACTTTATCAAATAGTAAGCTAAGAGAGTAGGATGATTATCTAAGGACTAGAGAATAGTAAAGCTAACGGCTAAGCTAATTAGCTTAGCTTGTAAACTAGAAAGGCTAGCTAGTTTTGTCCAAAGATTTGCCAACAAAAATCAATCCTAGGACATAAAATAGAGAATAAACAATCTAGTACAAGATATCACAAGCATTATTTCCAAAAAGCAACCAAGGAAGCAACACATTTTCTCTCCCTCTCTCCCAAATAACTCCATTCGGCCCCTTCCCTAAAAAACCAAGAAATCAAAATCAAAACTCCAAGCTCTAGCCATGGAAAAATTCCCCCATTAATTCTCAAGCTTCATACCTCCTAAAATAAGGTAAGATAAATCTTTGAACTCTTTTTATCAATGTTTGATGGGTGAGATAAATTCAAGAAAGATGATAGTGAATAGTATGAATAGTAACTTTTATTTGGTTTCTTGATTTTAATGGTTGTTTTAGGTTCCAAAAACCCTACCAAGCACTCCCAATACTTCACCATCATCAAGAACACATCTCACGCTCTCAATAATGGTATAAATCTATGACCCATCCTTACTTAAGATTTAAGTTCAAGATTCTTTTAGAACATAGTTTTAAACCTAGTTTTGGTGGAAGTATTGTTGTAATCTTGATGTTTAGCTAAGTAGATTTAAGATTGATTGTTGTTTCCTCAAGAACATGATGTTATTGAGAGTAGTTATTGTGGTGATGATGATATGTTAATTGTTGGTGGTAGTAAAAAGATTTAAGACATAAACGAAACTCGGATCGTAACCGTAATCTTGCTAAAACGAACAAAACATAACTTTAAGTTTCTGCAGAAAGTCCCGAAGATGTAAACTGAAGTTTCTTGAAAAATAACACTTTATTATGATAGAAAATATTATAAGGATCGTTTAGGCACTTGAAACACGTGATTCCGATTTACGGATCAAAAGTTATGGCCGTTTTACTAAAAGTGATTTACGCGACAAAAAATTGCTACGAATTACGAACTTTGAAAATAAAAAGGATCGACTTAAAAATGTTCATAAATCATGAAATTTTTAAAGAGAGTATTAAATTGAGTTTCTTAACTTTCATAAAAATTTCAAGTTAAAATAATGATTTTTCAATTTTATAAGAATATCGGAGCCGAGACCGCGCGATTAGAAAACCGTAGAATCCATAAGCGGAGCCGACGATGAAAATGAAAACGAACTTAAGACACTTCGAAAAATGAAAAGGCCATAATGCGAATAAGGACTTAAAAAAATGATAAGGGTAATATAAGTTGAGAGGGTGCATAATAAGTAGCATATGAGTGCGAGTCGCCGTAAATTAAGAACGGGACCTAACAAAACGAATTATGTTTATGATTATAGATTTCCAAGCGGAACCTGGAGCATCCTCCACCTCGAGATACCCAGGAAAGTTTAGGAATCCAACTCCATTTACTGTTGTGTTGTGAAAGGATTGTTTATTATCATTGCATAAATACTATGATTTCCATGATACTTAGTAATTGAGTTTTCGCATAATGTAGCGATGTTGTACGATAAGCATATGTCGTAAAATGTTTAACTCCGCTATAAGCGTGACGTATAATTATAAGACCGAGAGTCGGTCGGGATTTCAAAATAAAAACCCGGGAATTATTCCGATGATAGTATAGGGCGATTAAAAGTCCATAGTAATACGTTTTAAGGGACTCAACATCCATTTACGAAATGTTATATACCTCGAACTTTTATTAAAGCAATTTCCAAAGATCGTATTCCCTCAACTATACTTTATTGCTCGAATAATAAATATTTATTAACTATTCATTTATTATGGATGAAGTATTTTCCAATGAATATTTATTTCAAACTCGATTAAATATTAAAGATTATTATATTACTCAAACATAAATAAGTTGAGGAATACTATTTCAATATTCTTTTAAAAGTATAACTATTCGAGTTTTAATTATTTAATAATTAATATTTAATTATTAATTATGTATTAAAGGATTTATTTATGATTTAAAAATCATAAAAACCTGCTCTAAAATACTTTCTGATTTTCGGAAAATCATTCGAATAATTTCAAATCGTCGGAGAATATTATCTCGACTTATTTTAAATACTTTGAATATAGTTTCGAAAGAAACTCCCCTTATTTACTTATCTGTTGACAACGGTCAACTCACATCCTTAGTACTTCCTCCGAAAATTTTCGGAAGTACATATATATATATGAGGTAAACCTGTGCCTATCAACAAGCAAAACGCTTGTGGAACTTCGATATAGTTTGATGATTCCAAGTATATGATAGGATTATTAAGAGGACAAGGGGGTAGAGATCCAGTACTTCGTGGACTTGGGAGACTACCATATTTATTTTCCGTATGAGAAGGTACCATGTGTACTGAAGGATATACAAAGTATGCAAAATATACCCGGGCTGAATGGTGAAGCATATAAAGCCCGAATGCGGCAAGGGTGATAACCGGGATACGAAGGTGTCGTCATTCTACTAGTAGAAAAGGTTACTATTTCTGTAGTACGACTGATCATCATATGCGGTGGCTCCAATGAATGTCTTATTCTTCCAATTGGAATTGTGATGCAATACCGTAACCCAAGCCTAAGTGCTGGGTTTACCATTAAGGTATTCGCAGGATAATAACCCATTAAAGAATTGTTTTCATAAGAAGGTGTGTATCACCAAGGAAAACTATTTTTTAATAAAACATAATTATCATATATGACGTTTTACTTGAGTTTATCATACAGTCATTTCATACTGTACATTATTATGTCGGGCATTATAGCTCACACTTGTTTTCTTAAATTGACACAACATAACAGTGAATCAAGATGCTTATCATGAAACTCACATCCAGGAAATGGGTAGGAAATGACCAGCAGTTCCGTAGGATGTTTGGTGTTGTACCACAGGTAGACCGAATAAGCTGGATTGGTTTTCAGTTGTTTTTAGTCCGGCTTATTTACAAGTATGACTTATGTAAGGTAATGAATAAGAAACAAATATTTGGACGACGAACTAGCCTTACTTAAAGGTTATTCCCCGGTAAGACTTAATTACTTTTGGATTGTAATAATTAACACTTTGTGTATTGATTTACTCTAGTAATGAATGGTTCGTTTCCAAGACAATAACCTATAAGTGTATGTGTGTGGAAAGTGTGGGTTCGTGAAGTGTGAGTATTTATATATTATGATGCGAGGTATGTGGTATATAGTATTCAAGATGGTGTGGCCTCCTAGATCCTTGACCCCAGATTTTGGGGCGCCACAAAAATGGTATCAGAGCCTTAGGTTATCAAATCTTGGAAATGATAGGATATAAAATATGTAGACATAAGAATAATAAATAATCAATTAGAGCTCAAGTCGAGTTCGTCATCAGGCTACATGGGTAGTCTTGACAGTTTTACCCTCAAGGGAATTTCGACTTTAAGTTAGTAACACCTTGCTTATTGTGTCAGGTACCAGTGGAGCCTATGTGGGAGGTTGACCTTGTTGATAATGTTATGGCCCCTGAGCGTGACCCTACTCCCGAGCCGGAGGACCCACCCATTGATGACTCAGATGATGACCCTATTGAGAATGCCCCGGAGGAGGAGACTGACCTTCCTGTCCCCATAGCTGATGACGTTGAGATGCCCCAGGGAGATGGCTTAGGCTGGAGAGATATAGAGATGTACCCTCTCCCGACTGTTCGCTCTCCTACACCACACCCAGGGATACATAGTCCTTTTCCCTATACTGATGATGACGAGGAGGATGGGATGGACGCGCAGACCTACGAGGCTTATGACATATCCTCTAGCGACCCAGACTCACCTCTACCACCCCGACGACCATAGATGTAGCTGTACACGACTGGATAGTGGCTCAGCTTAACACTGAGCTCACTGAGGAATCTACCTGCATCATAGAGCTAAGACAGGCACTGACAGCTGAGAGAGTCATCAGACTAGGATATCCAGGGGACTTCAGAACTGCTTCCCCGGCCATAGCCCGCAGGGAGATCGATGGGATCGAGCTCCGTACCCGGGTTCAGATGAGGATGACGGCAGTGGGAGGATACATCCCAGTATTTGATGCAGAGCTGATGTTGGCAGGAGCGATAAGGAGGGTGCGAGACCTCATGCGCAGTGACAGTGACTGAGGGACTAGTGACTATTTATGGACCTTGTAGAGGGCTGGATGACTAGTCACCAATTTTGTAGGATAGCTAGTAGTAGATAGCGTTCCTAGCCCTTCAGGGTACACGATTTATATATTTACATTCAGTATTCAGGACAAGTAATGATGTATTATAAATCAGGTCATGTATGAACTCGGGTAGTTATTTTGTCCTTAAGATATAATTGGGAGACCCTATGATATATATATCTATCAGTTATTAAGAAATTGATTTCCATATTATTGCACTTGATAAAAACATGCTAGATAATAAATGACATGCTTACATATGAATAAATTAATCCAATGGTAAATTTTTTCAACTATATTGACAAATTTTCATTATCAAAACGATATCACCCTGTAGAAGATGAACCAGGGCACGACGCGCAGAATCTGTTAACCAACAACGGAATGAACCTGACCCGTAGTGAATGAAGAAAGTGAAGAGGACCTAGACTATAATGAATATGATGAGGAAAAATACATAGAAGAAGAGGCTGAAAATACCCATCAGGGAGGGAACCCTATGAATAAGTTTATGGAATTTTTAAGGGAAAATCTGAACCAACAGCCTATTCCACCACAGCCGTATATTGCCCAACAGAATGCAGCCACTGCCTTCAGGGCATTCAAATCCCTCAAACCCCCAGAGTTTCTAGGATCTGCCGACCACGTTGAAGCACGGGCCTGGCTCAAGGAAATAGAAAAATCCTTTGAAATACTAGGTGTGGAAGAACGACACAAGACCATTTTCGCTTCTTATATGCTGAAAGGGGAAGCTAATTACTGGTGGGAGTCCAAACGAAACCTCGAGACAGATGTGATTCCATGGGATAGATTTACCCGATTATTTTTAGACAAGTATTTCCCTAGGTTTATGGAAACCCGGATGGAGACTAAGTTTCTAGAGTTGAAACAGGACAAGATGACTGTGGCAGAGTATGAGACCAAGTTTACGGAGTTGTCATGATTTGTGCCTGAGTTTGTGAATACCGAAGAGAAGAAAGCACGAAGGTTTCAGCTGGTCTGAAATAGTGGATTCAGAGCAGTACTAGAGCTAACAGATTATGCCACCTTAATACAGAAAGCCTCAATTGTTGAAGCTGGCAATGAGCAAAATTTGAAGGAAAAGGAATATAAGAAGAGGAAGATAGGAAGCCAAGGAGGAGGAGGGGGAATAGGAACCGGGAACAGGAGCCTTCCAAGCAGGTTTGTCAGGGGAGTGGTCCCAACCTGTGAGAGGTCCCGGATTTAGAAAGGCCTCTAGTGAGAGTGTCGGCCAGGGCGGCGGACAATCTAGGGCAACATTTCATAGCCAGCTCCGCGCCCCAATACCGGAATGTCAAACATGTGGAAGAAGACACCTTGGAGTGTGCAGCCAGGAGAGAGCCCCTCTGAAATGCTACAGGTGCGACCAACCCGGACACCTTGCCAACAACTGCCCCCAACCCAACAAGACGCGTTTCCAATGTGGGAAGGTAGGGCACATGAGGAAGGATTTCCTGACATTAATCCCCCAACCTCAGGGATGAGCAGAGCAGCATCCGGCCCCCAGCTGTTAGGACCTTCAATATGACTGTTCAGGATGCTATCCGGAACACTGACGTAATAGCAGGTATCCTTCTGTTAAATTCCGAACATGCAATTATCCTATTTGATTCCGGAGCAACCAAGTCATTTATATCTCAAGATTTTGCTAAAAATTTAAAATTTAACGCCGTACCATTACGTGAGGTATTACAAGTGGAAATAACAAATAAAGAAATAATTCCTGTGAATCAAGTACACCCTAAATGCAAGTTAAAATTAGAAGGGAAAGTCTTCGAACTTGACTTAATCCCATTTGGGTTAGGAGAATTTGATATAATCTTAGGAATGGATTGGTTATTTAATAATGGAGCACAAATAGTTTGTGAGCAGAAGAGGGTGAAGATAAGAGTGCAAAATGGAAAAGAAGTAGTGTTTGGAGGTCAACGACATACCCAGAAATTTTTGACCATGATACAGACAAAAAGATTGTTAAAGAAAGGTAACGAGGCCTATTTGGCTTATATGATAGATACCAAGAAGGAAGTTCCTAATATGCAGGACATACCCATAGTGAATGAATTCGAGGATGTGTTCCCAGAGAACTTACCAGGGTTGCCACCCGACAGAGAAATAGATTTCACTATAGAATTAGCATTAGGAACAACACCAGTGTCCAAGGCCCCTTATCGGCTAGCCCCAGTTGAGATGAAGGAAGTAGCTTCTCAACTGCAAGAGTTATTAGATAATGGGATGATAAGACCCAGTGTGTCGCCATGGGGAGTGCCAATACTGTCTGTAAAGAAAAAGGACAGCAGTTTGAGATTATGCATAGACTACCGAGAGTTGAATAAGCTGACTATTAAGAATATGTACCCTCTCTCTAGGATTAATGACCTATTCGACCAACTCAAGGGAGTTGTGCACTTTTCCAAAATAGATTTTAAAACAGGATATCACCAGTTGAAAATCAAACCCGAGGATATACCAAAGACTGCTTTTCACACTAGGTATGGACATTATGAGTTCTTAGTCATGTCGTTTGGGATAACCAATGCACCTGCAACCTTTATGGATTTGATTAACAGAGTGTTCAAAACGTACCTAGATATATGTGTGATAGTTTTTATAGATGATATTCTAATCTACTTAAAGACAGAGCAAGAACATGCAAAACATTTTGGGGCGCCACATATAAAGTTTCCGAAATATGGTTAAAATCCCTATGGCATGACAAATAAACTAAATGCATGAATTCCAATAAAAGCATAAAGTTTGATAAATAATTCAAGTTCAAATAAGAGATACAAAGTTTGATAAACTAGATAGTCTCAAGGATAAAATAAAGATAAATAAGCCACGCAGGGCTAGTAAAACTCTAAGGAGCGGAGGTGCCCTCGGCATCCATATCATCATCCCCTCCGCTCTCGCTGGATGCCTCAGCAATCCCGGTCTCGGAGGAAGAAGAGTTGTGATCATCTGCTGAAGGCCTAGAAGATGACTCGGAAGGAGGAAGAAGCGGGTCCTGAGGGATACGATCCGAGACAACTACATGGGTGCAAAAATTCTGTAGTAGAGCCTCATCATCAGGGCACATATAGTCCGCCGGGTTAATATCGGGACAAGCCTCGTTCACGGTCCCAAGGGCCGTGTCCCAGCCAGTCCTGAAAAAACCAGGGAACACCGTGTTGTCCCTCACCCTTATAGACTAAGTAAACTCCTCCGAGTCCAGATAAGAATCAATAGCTCTGTCCTTCTCGACCCTCAGAACGACCAACTCAGTGTTTGCCTCTCCTAGCTCCTCCTCCTTGCGCTTCATCTTTCTCTCTAGCGAAGCGTACTTTCTCTGCTGCCTCCTGAGGGTGTTGTCAGCGTTATCTGAGGCCTTCTTCCACGATTCATCTTGCCTTACAGCAGCTTGGAAATAAGCATTAGACTGAAACAAAACAGTAAACAAAAAATGTAAGGCAAGAGAATGCTACAAGTGTATAAAAAAAGAGTTTGAGAAGAGGGGTCGTACTGAGGCTAGAGACTGAGCGCCCATAAACTTTATTCTCTCCATATCTGGGCCAGCCACGATATTAGTAAATTCCTTGAGGGTCACACGTGGTAGGACCAATCCCATACATGTTTCATGGATCCAACCATGGTATCCCCACGACATAACCCCGAGAGAGGCTGGAAAGCACCAGTGGCAACAGAAGTGGGAGCAGCAGCAGAAATAGGGGCATTTGGGACTTCAGTTCCCCCTGAGGAAGCCTCCATCATAGGCTCCTTATGCTTCCTCAAAAAGCTAGGCTCCAACGCCTTTCCTCGAGTGTCCAACCCTGCGAGCCGAGCCTTATTCATCCTCGCAGTTTCCTCAACGACAGGCAAGTTATCCTCGTTGATTTCCTTAGCAGCTGGAAAAATAAAAGAGAAACAACAATAAGTGGTGTCAATAATGCATGAAAGAAGGTGAAAATAAAAAGGGAAGAAAAATACCCTGTATAGTAACTGAGGAAAGCCCCACATGGATCAGGGAAAACTCCTCTAATAAAGTCCAACTGGGGGTGGCACCTTCATCCTGGGTGAACTCATTATAAATAATAGTCTCTTCGGGGGTTAGGTGAATGGATTTAAGGCTACCATCGCTAAACTTCCCGAAGGAGGATCTAAAGAGGGTGCCCCAGTCTCCATTCTCCCACCTTAGCCTGACAAAACTACTCCTCCAATGTTAGTTATTGTCAGGAATTAAAGCACTATTAAAGATGTGTTTGCATTTGGGCCTTTGTCTAATATAGACCCAACCACAAGTATTTTGAGAACTATTGTAACATTGAAAGATTTTCCTAAAAACAGCTACTGACAAAGGGAAACCGCTTCTAAGACACAAGACCATGAAACATAAAATATTTCTCCAGGCATTAGAGGGAAGCTGACAAGGACTAATTTGTAGGCCTGCTAATAAAATGGGGATGAATTCATGATAAGGAAATATAAGCCCAACAGTGAGGGCATCTGCATAGATAAAAAGAGTGTCGGGCTTCCAATGGCATGTGCGATCACCACCTTTAGCGGGAACTAGCCTAAGTGGGGGACGAACGTTATAAAGTGTATTAAGCTTATCAAAATCTACATTGTACCACTTATTACAGTAATTAAACGAATCTAGATGGGCATTAGACGGGTATTCATCCCCCTTAGTGTTTATCATGTCTAGTAAGGACATATAACAAGAGCAGATTTCGATATCGTTACCTCGTTTTGAAGCAGAAGCGATTTTAGCCGCCCTCTCAGAAATCTTATCTGCCATTGATGAAGATTAGAGAAGAACTTGAAGACCTTGAAAGGAGGAGAAGAAGGCCGGAAAAGAGCTGTTTCCCTATCGGAAAATTCGTGAAGACTAGAAGAGAGGGGAGAGCTTTGGAGAGGTGAAATGAGAAATAAGAAATGGAGTGAATCAGAAGTGTGAAAAAAATCACACTCCCCTCCTACATATATATATATACTACTCCCAGCCGGTCACTGGGCCGGTAGAAAGGGAAGTTTAACCGGCTATAGCCGGTCAAAAGCCCAATTAGGCCCAAAACTTGGAACATTCTAGAAGGATCCAAAGAATTCTAGAGGATATATATATATATATATATATTGAATTATATATATAATTCCAGTGGTACTGTGATAATTCTAGAATATTCTGGATCATGGGCTTTAAAACCCATGAAGACTGACCCAACAAGAAAGCCCAAATCATGGAAAGATCCAGAACAAAATAAACAGAAAACATATATAAATATGTATATATGTTTATGTTCTAGAGAGTTCTGGAAAACTCTAAGAAGGCCAAATGATTTTGGGCCTGGGAGTATAAAAAGCCCAGTATGGCCCAAATCAGGAAGTTTATAAAGAAAAACCAACGGGAGAAAAAGGGGCCCAGGGTCAAAGCAGGCCCAAAGGATGAGAGCCCAATAAGAAGGCCCAAAATCCACGAAAATGTATTACCATTAATATAAAACATCCTGACTGAGTTCAATCATGATTTTTACTAGATTTCTGGTCGAATCGGTGTGGTCAAAATTCCTCACGACCAGACTTAACTGGCCCTTAATTTGGTTAGAGAAAGAAACAAATGTCATTTTTTGACCGAAAATTTGATCAGGATTTCTGATCGAAGGTTTCTAGTCGAAAAATTCCACGATCAAAAAATACTGAGCCATAATTCGGTCAAGAAACTAATTCAGCAAAAAATTATGACCGAATTTCGATCAGGATCCTGGTCGAACAGACCTGGTCCAATGTATGCACGACCAGGATTAAAAGGAGCCTTTATTCGGTCAAAGCAGAAGAAATTCTGACCGAATTTCGGTCAGGATTCTGGTCGACTGCTTCTGCTCGAAATGAGCTTCGACCAGAGTCCAAGAGGAAGGTTATTCAACCAGGATCCTGGTTGAAAGGATTCCTGGTCGAAATGGCATTAAAAAAAGAAAAGAAAAGAAAAAAGAGAAGAAAAAGGGGAGGAAATTATGATTATTTTCTGGAAATTAGGAATAAACCCTGTAAATTCCTTGGAAAATTCTAGAAAATTATGAATATTTTCTAGAAATTAGAAATAAACCCTGTAAATTCCTTGGAAAATTCTAGAAGATTATAAATATTTTCTGAAAATTAGGAATAAATCCTGTAAATTAAGGAAATTCCTTGAAAATTCTTGAAAATTATGAATGTTTTCTGAAAATTAAATGAAAATTCCTATAAATCTCAGAAATTAAGGGAAAATCCTGGAAATTAAGGAAAAATACCATAGAATTCCTAAATAATAGGAATAAGAGTAATATGGAGGTTCTAAAATATCTCTGAAGCCACGTACAAGGCAAATCGTTGTAAATGTTTAGGTCGTTCCACACTTTACGCAAAACGATACCCTGTAATGGAGCAAATAAACTTAACTTCTGTGAAATCTTTTATGGTTTCCCAGAAGTTGGGGGGAAAATGATAGGGGTAAAATAAACCCTGATTGTGTAATTAATATCGTATTAATTATACCAGGATTGGGCTGACAGTTAAGCCCATTAGAAAGGGCCCAATACCCTGAATATTAATTAATTTTATTATAAATTAAGAAGGGATAAATCGGCTGATGATAAAGTCCAAATAAGGACACAACTTCTTGGAGATTGGCATCCCAGAGATCTTATAGGATAAGTAATCAGTCTCCAACTTTCTAGGACTCCAAAGTCCATTCTAATTCATAGACTTGTACACCAAGTCTCCCAACTCTAGTCCAATTCAAGGACTCCCAACACCTATATAAGGAGTCTCACCCCCACCAAATCAGAACTATATTTTTTGACTTGATCCTTGGCAATCAGCAAGGTACGTAGGCATCTTGTTAAGGCAGATCGAGTCACGAGATACAAAAGCAGTCAAATCGAGCCTCGAAGCACACGAACCCTAGTAATAAGTACATCAATTAATATACCTTAGTTTTCAATCCATAATAATTTTATAATCGAGTTTGTTCGTGGGTTTGTGTTTGGTGCTCATTTATGTTATGTTTGTTTTGTGTTAATTAATTTCTGTGATAATTTTGGTCTTTTTTGTTCAAATGAGATTTTGTATTTAATCGCAAGCCACAAACAGATTGAGAGAGCCGAAGAGATTGAGAAGTCTTGCCGTCTTTTTGCATTTTCAAATTATTTTTCGGCCACTTTTTGGTGAGTTAGTTGTCAATTTCATTGCTTTATCTGATTTTGTACTATCATTTTTAAAATTTTAAGATACCGGAGTCGAATTATTATTTGTTTAATTTGTTTTTAAAATTTTCAGGTAATTTAATTTTAGCTTTGATGTGAGTTTGAGCTTTTGATTTTCAGACTCCCGTTTTAGTCATGACTAATTAATGAGTCTTATCATTATTGTATATTTTTCTTCTAGATTATGCTTATTAATATAATGATCGACTATTTATAAGGTTTTACATTCTTTTCTTGCTGGACAATATGCATGAATAAAATGGAATATGGTTTATTTATATAGCTTTAGGATATATTTAATGAATATTAAAAGCTGACTTAATGACTTTCTTGCTAGACTTCCTGAGCTGACAACTAGCACTAATCATGTTTTATACACACAAATCTTACCATAGTAGTTTTCATTTTAATATAGCAGTGTCTCAAACTCCCCTTTTTTGGAATTCGACATTATTTAACATTTTGTGATCCTATGTGGACCAAGTTAACTTTGTGATGCCTCTTTGTATACTAATTTTACAAGAAAATTGGATCTTATTTTCCTTGGAAAAACACTGGTTCTAATTGTGGTTTATAATTATCTAAACTTTTCTCGTTAATATGGACTCAAGATCTCGTGTGAACTTTGCTAGTTTTGGTTCACATATTTTTTGTTTGTATCATACGGTTTATTCCAATGATTAAGGTCTATTATTGTAGTATGTGATGCTATTTTTTGATAAATTTTATTACTTGTAGGCTTTTATTTGATTAGCCATTATAAGTTACATTTAGTTTGCGTGATGTTATTGCCCTGCTTAATTTTAAATTTATGAAAAACTTAACAGCAGGCTCGAAGGATATGGGTTACGACAAGTTAGATATTTCTGCTCTTCTTTCAGTTAGGTTTGTAAATTCTTGTTAGGTACATATATGGTTTATTGCATTTTATTAAAACTATTTATTTGTTATAGGAAAGTACTCATATCTCGTGCATGTATATTTTGCCCTATCGTGCAGGTAGCAATTGGCATTCATATTTAACTATATGATGCTAAATATCTTAATCTCTAAGATGCAGGTTATTGCTGGGGACTATGAACTGAAAGAGACTAATGTAAATTGGTCCCCTGGGGATTTTGAATCTGATGCATCAAGTAAAGCATATAAATCCTTCTTTTTCCTTTTAGTCTGGCTTATATCCGGGCTATGACTTGAGATTGTCAATTTTGTGGTAATGCTTCTATTTAATCCTTCTTTTTCATGCATGTATATGCTCTTTTATAATGGTTGTCGTAATTTTTCTTTGTTTTATATTAATGTTATTCCCAACAATCTAAACAAGAATTACAGAAGGGGGTTGAATGTAATTCTGGCTCCTTTTGAATTTTAAGAACAATTCTACTATGAATATATAACTGTGTTTGATTTAGCAATGGTGCGGAATGAAAGTAGTAAAGAAATCAAAACACAAAGTAATTAAATACAAGTACTTAAAAACTTTCTGGTGGATTGAACTTTTCCACCAGAGATATATATTAATAAGAGAACTCTGTCTTACAATGTTGTATACAGCTGCTTACAAATAGAACACTCAAGAACAAAGAAATTCTTTATAGATTTTGCCTTATCTATTTCTCTGGTTTTTCTTTCTTGAATTCTCAATTCTTAAAGTTCTACTTGCTACTCTTGGTTTATATATCACCAAGTTACATGATAAAAAGATAAACAAATAAGACAAAAATGTTTCTAGTCTAATTTCATGCTTCTTCATTTCTCTATCCAACATCTTTAAATATCTTCAGTTTAGCATGGAAATGGAAATGCTTATTTGTTCTCTAAACCCTGAAAATAGACTACCACATTTCATTTGCATATAATCAATGCATGTGACTGTCAAGTCACTATCAATTGCTATTTTGAATTTGAACATCCATTGAAGCTTCATTGAATCATCTGTTGAAACTGTAGTTGATCATCCGTTGAAACTTTGGTTGATCATCCATTGAGACTATGTGAATCATCCGTTGAAGCTTTAGTTGAGCATCCGTTGAAGCTTCGTGAATCATCTGTTGAGACTGTTTTCTTGGAAGTTAACTCCATTTCATTTATACAAGATTAAAAGGCATCTAATATTTATAATTAACCAACTTATCTTGCATATCAAACTAGTAGTCAACATGACTTAAACATTCTGCAACATCTAGTTCACTAAGGCATTATAATATGCAGGAATGTGCTACTAAACTTATTATTACATAAGCTACTCTTTCAACGGATGTTGAAATGATCATCCGTTGAAAGCTACAAAATCACTAAAATAAAATCTACTAAGTGTTTTGTTCAAGTTATCATCAAGTACACAACATATTCCTAACAATCTCCCCCAATTTATGTCTACTGGAATTGTAGCCATAAATTAAGAGAAACTTGATGATAACAAAATACTCTATGAATACAGAGTGAAATAAAGTAGATAAATTTACAAGTGCTGCAATTTATTGAAAAATCTTACAGAGGAAGATTTGTAGAGTATCTTAGAGATCATTTTCAAGGTGCTCCCCTAGACTGAGCAAATTTAGATTACTTCCTTGATTGTCTTGACTTCTTTCCCAGCTTTATATTATTTTCCTCAATTTGATATTGGAGTTGCTTGTAGAACTCAAGTTCATCTCCAATTGTCTGATCCAGCTTCTTTTGCATCTCCATGAGAGTTTCATTGCTTGAAATCTTTAGCTGATCTTCCAATCTGAAGAATCTTCTGATGCATTTTTCATCTTTGAACTCCATAATCCAGTATGGCCTCAAATGCACTTTATCTCTAGTAAAAGGAATTGTCAATACTCTTGGGAGTGCATTTGGTCCTCTCCAGCTATTCTTTATCTCCTCAATCTTGTTTAGTACCATTTTCTTGGCAACTATATTGAATCCAAAGTTCTTCTTGATTGAGGATAAGACAGTCACCAAAGTAGAATAACCTTCATTGAGAATTTTGTGAAGGGGCCATGGTATCTCTCTTCCACCCTTGTACCTGAAGACTAATCTTTCTGGAATCTGTAAGCATCAATAGCTCTAACTTCATCTATTTCTTCCAGATAAAGATTTATGTTTGAGAATTCTTTGATGTCACAGATGAAGAGTTGATCTCCCTTGTTGACAATAGGTTTGGGTTTGGTTGATACTTTAGATTGAAGTCTGACAGGCTTGACCATTTTGACTGCTCTTTTCATTCTTTTTATCGGTTTGGCATAGATTGGAATGTTTAGATCATGAAGAGGCAGGCTATCCCAATCTATAGGTTCATCCTCGGGGATAACAGGTTATCCATGGAAAGTTATTTTAGGATCAACCTTGAATTCAGCCTCCTTCAATGTAGGTATCGCTGGTTGACTTGAAGTTGTAGATTGGGTTGGCATGTATTCTTCCTTATCTTCATTGAAATCTAGTTTCCTCTTTGCTGGGAGTTTATACCTTATTTTCTTAGACTGGTTTGGTTTTTCTTGCTTTCCTTCAATCAGATTCTCAGATGTCACAGCAGGCAATGCAACTTCTGTAGTTGCAGGCTTCTTGGATAGGTTCTTGGCTTCTAAAGCAACTTGCTTTTATTGTTATTTGAGCCTCACCTTTTCTTCTTTCTTAGCCTCTGCAAACTGTGGATGTCCAGCCACTACACAAATTAGTTTGCCATTTCAGTAAATCTTAGCAATTCTTTTCTTTAGCATCGAGTCTCTGGGATCTTTGAAGAAGGTAATAGATCTTCCAAACAACTTCTTTTCATCTGGATTAGGTGTTTCATACATAAGGTCCAATGAGTTTTTGTCTAAGTTTTTTGGATAGTTTCTCTTTGGCTGAAAAATCGTATTGGCCTTTGGAGATTTGATTGTTGAGGGTTGACCCCTTTCCATGTTCTCTAAGCTCATTTCATTAGCTGAAATTTGTCTTAATTAAGAGAAGTGAGAAAATACCTTGTCTTGATCCCAATTGGACCAAACTTCTTCTTGATGTTTTTATCAAGCTTCTTCCATTTTTCATTTAGCTCTGGCTCAACTGCTGCTACATCAAGCTTTTTCAATTTGTCATTTGACTCCAACTTAGCTACTGCTATCTTGATCAGATCAATACTGTCAAAGGTTGGTGGCTTGGTTAAAGCAATTACTGGAACAATCACCTTGCTAACTTGTATGTTGAGCACTTTCTCCCCCTCACTTGTTGACCCCCTGGCTAACTGGAATGATAGAGTCTTTCTCCCCCTTTTTGTTAGCATCAAGTTGAGTGGAGGTTGAGGATTGTGCAGCCACCAGTTTCTGAAGTAGCAGAGTTTGTTGAGCTTAATGGAGGTGGATTTGAGTAATAGATATTTCCAAGTCTTGAGCATGGTGTCCAAAGAGTCCACTTTGTTGACTAGATCAGAGTTTTTCCTAAGTTGTCTGTTGATGTCTATCATTATTGTGTTAGGAAAGGTAGCCTCCAATCTTGCAGTAATGTCCTTTTTGACTTGACCAATTTCTGTCTTAAGCTCAGTTACATCTTGATTTTGGTTTAGAGATTGGATTCTGTGCAGTTGAAGAGACTCTAGGTGAGCTTGAAAAAGTCTCTTGGTGTTGGAATTTGTAGTGACTTGAAGAGCTGTGTGAGTTTGTTGAATGATGTGAAAGAGAGTTGATATGAAATGGTGCTCATCACATTCGTTGCTAAACATCCAATATGGAGTGTTTGTACTTGAGCTAGGGCCTATCTCTCCCCCTGTGTGCATGAAATCTTCTTTATCATCATCTTCATCTCCAAACTCATCAGAACCACCAGTTGGATAGTCAAATTCATCACCGGCTGTGGAGGGCATGGCATTAATTGCATCATTGGTCCTTTGCATAGAAGCAGTTATGTGCACCAAGTTGAGAATTCTCTCAGCAGCCACATTGTCCTGTTCAGCTAAAACTTGATAAGCTGGAACAAGGTGAGTAAATGCCTCATCTTCATAAGAAATAGAGTCTAAGACAACTTGATAATCTTGCTAAAATAGTTGTTTCTTTTCAGTCTCATTGACATCCCTTAACTCACTAACAATTGGCTCTTCCCATTTTTTTGTACCTACTTTTCTCTCATAATCTCTCTTTTCTTGCATCAAGGGCTCCCCTTGGCTTCCCACCCTCACACCCTCACCTTTACCTATTAAGGTAGGACTCCACTCACTCATTTTTGCCAAGCTGAAAGAAATAGCTTGCATGTTTTCACTCTTTTCCTCTCCTTTTTCCTGAGAGAAACTCATCCTCTGACTCCGTTCACTTCCTTCCCTCAATCCTAAGAGTGATTGTACAACCACTAGATCATCTACACTTGTAACAGTAGTTGAAATTTGAGGTGGTGCAGTGATATTCAACGGATGAGAAACATTCGTCGAAGTAGCAGTTGAAAGTGTCAACGGATGATTACTGTTAAGCACATCCGTCGAGATACAATCACTAGTCAACGGATGAACAATATCCGTCGAGATAGTAGAAATGACAGAGTTTGGAGTAGAAACTACTGTAGAATCTGTGGTGATTGATTTGAGATTTTGTATAGTATTCTCAATAGAATCAGAAATAAATGGCAAGTGAGCCAACAAATCATCTAAAAGATGATGCTCACTTGTTATAAATTTTGACTTCTCCATGAGAGTTAAAGATGGAGAATCAAGAATTGATGTGTGAATCATGTCCACATCCAGAGAATTTGTGTGTGAGGTGTTTCTATCACTAAAGATTTTAGTTGTGACTCCACATTTACAGGAGCCACATCAATCTGACTTTGAGAAGGTGTTGTAATTGAGTCTTTAACTGCAGTTTGCATAATGTGTGCACCCTGTGTATCCCCAAGTATTTTGGATTTCTTCTTTCTAGCATAAGTTTGGGGTGAGCTTGTGTCCCTATCCCTCTTGGCCTGTGCTCTTGGTTGAGAGCTTATTTCAATAGTAACATCCTTTTGGGATGATGAAACTAGTAATGAGCTTATATCCTTATTAATCACTACAGTTTGTTGGGAAACTGCAGTGTGGCTAGGTTTGGTTACACACACCTCTCCATCCTTATTCTTAGGGCTTCTTTTATGTTCACCCTGTCCCTCACCATACTTACTTCCCTTCACACCCCCTCTTGGTTTTTAGTGGATTTTACAACTAGCTTCTTTTGAGAGAAACTAGAGGGGTCATTCTTTGACTTGGATTTTGAGATTTTTGGTTTTGTGGCTTAGGTAGGCACCTGTTTGGACACTGTCACAGGTGCCATAGCCACAGTTGATTGCAAATAAATGGGTGGTTAAGAAGTAGTAGGGACAGATATCTACCTCACTTACTTGGGTCTGTTCCATAATGGGCATGTAAACAAGAGGAACCTCACTGAGGTTGTTTGCCCTGTTCAAATCAGCAATAACCCTTCTTTATTGAACCCAAGAATCAAGCTTGCTGGTTGAGTTCTCAATGATAAGATCTTCAGAAACAAAATTAGCCAGTAACATAAAGAATCTAACATAATATATATTTTTAGATCTTTTTGTTGGTCCCAAAGTATCGTAAAAGGGGGGGGGTTGAATATGATACCTATAATCTTTTTTATTCATTTACAAGTTCTTCGTTGAAAGTATGGAATCAAATTGGACACAAAATAATTTGAGAAATATATTGTTTTATTAATATAATCCTTGAGGTTGCTACAATCTAATCAATAAACTGATTAGCTACAATAAATTCAACAGCATAACAATATGTTTACAAGATTAATAAATGAGGTGCTTTAATGGAGCTCCCGTAAACACTCTATTGAAAGATGAAGAAGATAACTGAAAAAATGAATTTCTTCATTTAGCTTCTATTGTAGTCTATCAAATTCATTGGACAGGTGGCAGTATTGTGTCCACACAATCCTTTGTTTTTACTACAGATGATTCACTGAATATCACAACTCTTCTATGGTGACTTGAACATCTTGTGCATACTCTTTTATGGCGACCAGTGACCTTGTATTGCTCTATTGCGACTGTTGAAGCCCTATGGTGACCAGGTAAAGCCCTATGGACTTGAAGTCCTATGGCGACCAGGCAAAGCCCTATGGCGACCAGGTAAAGCCCTATGGACTTGAAGTCCTATGGCGACCAGGCAAAGCCCTATGGCGACCATGTAACTATTGTGTCCTCTTCTATGGTGACCAAGCTCTATTGAAACCACTGGTACCTTAGAGATATTCTATGGCGACCAGTTCTATGGCAATCATAGAGTACTTATAGTAGTATACATTTCTATGGCGACCAGGGTGAAGAATATTATGCCTTAGAATGTTCTTGCTTCTGTTTAGCCTTTCATTACTGTATCAACATTTTCTTCTGTAACTGAATCATAATTCCTTCTTGAATACTGATGTTTGGTGCACTATTCTGGTTCACAAACAACTAGTATTAAGAGAACCTAATTCAGTTTAACTTGAGTTTCTGAGCTAATACAGATTTTTGAATATCCATTGCTTCTTTCACTGAACCCTTGATCTGTAACACTTGAAATCAATTCATGTAACTGATGCTTAAAGTCCTTTGATGTCTTATTCTTCATGGATGCTTGAACATGTTAATGAACTTCTTCCCATGATCTTTTTTGAGGACTTAAAGAGTTAATTACATCTTTTGGTTCTTTGTGTTTATTCTGTCTTCATCTGTAGGGTTCCTATGCTTCATAGTTTAATATTGTTTATATGTTTCTATTTTCATGTTGAGTTCTAGTTCCTCGATTATATGTTACATTACATTATGCTTTACAATCTCCCCCTATTTGATTGTTAGAGTTCGACAAGCAAATCCCTAAGGATAACTCGACTGATTAAAATAAGAAAAAGTACAACCTCAAAACAGATAAAGATATTAACTATATTTTGGATTACATATTCAATTCCATATTTCTTAAGTTACTAATTATAAAGAAGTGTTCCTCTAGCTTGAACATATATTCTATGTATTCTTTATCTTTGTTCTTTTCTGCTTCCTGCTTCCTTCTCCTTCTTGAGTTCGATCAGATTTTCTCTTAGTGACTTTCTTCTTAGGAACTGAAGGTTTTGGAGGGGATTCTTTCAGCTCATTCAATCTAGCTTGCACACAATCACGAGCTTCCATTTCAAGTACATTGACTGGAGGTGGATTGTTTAGCTCATGAAGCATTATCTCAAGATATTTGACTTTAGTGCATTTAGGAACAAGATCAAACAATAGTGATGATTTTCTGGACATTACGAAGACTGTTATCCTTTTAGGATGTCCTCGTACTCTCTTCATGTCATTGATTGATTCTTCTTTTAGCACCTCATCAAGTATCCTTATAATTAGGATCAAGGCAATTTTATCCTCCTTACATGTGGAGAGTTTAACGTCCATTAAGGCTTGATAAATTGATTCTGATGCTCTTGTTCTGAAATCATTGATCTTAATCTTTGCTTGATTAATCTGAAAACTAGTTCCCCTTCACTGTTAGTGCTGATGATAGGTTCACTATCTTTTAGAAGATTCATTTCTGTCTCTCCATTAATTAACACTATCTCATGATAAGCTCTTCCAACTTTCTTCATATCCTTCTTTGTATCCCTAATCATTTTGTCATTGAGCCTGTAAGCATATAGAACTTCAGCAGCTTTAAGGTCTGCTTCCGATCTTTTAACTCCTGGTACCTCCAGTTTTGCTCTTTTGCTCCTGAGTTGACTTTCAAGAAAAGTGAGTTGTAGATATCGAATGGATCTCAGATGTTGGTCAGACATAGTGATATTTTGCATCCTGCCATCCACAATTACTTTGATCACAAATGGATACATAAAGACTTGAGGGGATACATCCATCATCATTCTCCAAAGTTTGTCTCTGAAATATTCATTCTCATTTGATTTCAACCATGGGATTTTTTAGGCTAAGATAAATAGTTCAATAATGTTCAACTTCTTCAACACACTGGTAGACACCTTCATCTGTAGACCATCTCTGTGATTGATAGTGATCTTCCATCCATTCTTTAGAATGTTCACAGTAGTTCCAGTAATTATTTTGCTGAACTGATCATAGAACTCATGGATGTTTTCATACTCCTTTCTGTAATGTTCCACAGTTCTCGGCAGATTAGAGTTACCAGGGTCTGAATAGTGATATGTTTCTGGTTTGTCCATTTTCTTCTTTATTTCTTCCCATTTGCTCCATTTCCTGTTAGCTCGAAGATATGCTTCTCTCACTTCTCTGTTCTTCTTTCTTTGAATGGCTCTCTGAATTCTTTCTCTTGATCTTTCCATTTTCTCTTGAATCTCTGTATAAGAGCGATTGATTTTCTCTGGTAATCCATAGAATAAATAGTCATCTGAGAAAGCATCTTCATCTTCAAACTCTTCATCCTCAGTAATGATCTTTCTCTCTTCCGTAGCCACTTCTTCAAATCTTGTCTTACACCCCATTGGAACATCACTTTCATCTATTTCACCTTCCTTCAGTTCCTCTTCAGAAAATAAGGGTCTTGGAGCATATATCTGAGACAACAGATTTTTCTGAGTTGTAGTTATTTGGCACAAATGTCCTGATTGCTCCCCCTGAGATGTTGCACTTTCCTTAGTGAATCTTTCTTTGAGGAGCACCCTTTCATCAATTCTCTCTTCTTGCTCTTCCCTTATCTCATCTCCAAATTCATCATAGGCAACTCTAGTATTCTGAAAGGCATCTTGAAGTAGATCAACAACAATGGCTACTTTTTCTTGTTCTTCTACCTTTTTCTCCCCCTTAGTTGGGTTATCCTTTAGAGCTGGTGTTGATTGAACATGTAATGTCGAGACAGGAATCTCAAGAGAAATAGGCAGTTGCTTACTGACTGAGGTTATTGGCCCAGTACTGGCAAGAGCTACTTCAGAAGAGACCAGGATCGGTGCTTGCTTGCTAACTGAGAGCTTTGGCTCAGTATTGGCAATTGCCTTTCCTTTTCCTGTGTGAGATAGTGATCGCTCAAAAAATTCCCGTAAACTGGCGAATGCTGATTACTGATGTTCAAGTTGATCGGAAAGACTGGCGATTTGATGATCCCTAAGAGATAATTCTTCCTGGAGATGTTGGTCTTTAAGAGCCAGCTGTTCTTTGAGATAACTGTCTTTGAAATCCAACTGCTCTTCAAGATAGGATTTGGTGTATTTTAGATGGTATGTGTCTCACAGGCTTCTCGCAGTGTATCACTCATCACTCTATCATTCGGTTTAGGGTGATGTGTTTTACTCGTTCTCATATGTGCACTCCACTCAGAGCTCCGAGTTCCAATTGTACCTACAGAAGACACTGGAGCCATCCTTAAGGAGGTCAGCAATGGTGCAATGGGAGTTCGTAATTCCCGATCCTTGTCTGAGACAAGTTTCCTGTCATCAGTAGATGACTCATCCAGAGTTAGAATCTCTGGGAGGGTCATTGGGGCCGTCATATTTGGCATCTGATCCCCAGCTTCCCCTTGTATCTGTGAAGATACATTCCCCTTAGGCTCACTAGGTAAATCTAGTTCATCGCCAATGGGTTGCCGATCCGCTCCTATATCAGATCCACTATCCGCAGATGCATCCAGGGTTATCTTTCATGGGGAGGTAAGTGATGTGCTAGATTTGGCAGCGATTACAACACTCTCCTAACACTTGTGAAGGCAGTTGATCCATTGAAGGACCTTGAACAGGATATTCTAACCGTAAATGGTTGAATGCCCTATTTCCGTCAATGCTTCCTCACCAAAAAGAACTCTTCTTATCGACTTATTTAAAGCTTCAAGAGCTTGAAGATTGGAGAGTGTGTTTGACTCATTACAGGATGCCTTGGCCGATAGGTGAATTTAAATAGACCCACCTTGTTGAGAAGATGAATCCAATAACGGTTTATGTGCCTTTTCAGCCAGTGCATCCTCATGGGAAGATACATGGAGGGTTACAGTTGTCTTAGTGGGGATAATACTTTTCTTCATTGGAGACAGAGCTGTGGGTTCTCTCAACGTGTCTTCCTTATTTGCTGCATCTAGTGCAATTTCTCCCTCTATATGCATTGAGTCCTTGTACTCCAGGGTTTGGGCTAATAGAGTTGAAGGTGTTTGATTGGGCTCTATAGGGTGGTTATGAATTTGTGGTATGCCAAACTCACTACCTCTCCTATCTACTTGTTCAGCAAGCAGCTGTGTGTGATAAGTGTCAAGTTGTAATTAATCTATTCTTATGAAATCAGAGCATGCTTCCTAAGTATTACCCACCTTCATGTTCTTCATCTTCATGTTGAGCATTGATAATGGCAAAGACATTTGTCATGTATTCCGTTAAGAAAGCCACATTTGCATTTGGATAGTTTCCTTTTCTGTGCAACTTAGTCACTATCAACGGAGACATGATAGGGGAATCTTCCAGGATGTCACTATGAGTTACTGCCTTTTGTGCTTCTAACAATTTACCTATAACTGGTGCAATAAATAAGGTAAAGTAAAACAGGTGCAGTAAAATAAATGATAATGCTGGAAAACAAAAGGTACCGGTATATATATAGATCAAAAGTTTTAGGTAGTACAAGCGTAAAGACGCTTCGGAAGTAAAAGCAAAAAGGTACAACAACCTACTCACTAGTCAGCAACTCTAGTACATAAATACAACCCAAAAGTCTACAGATGCATACTACACACTACTGTATATACTACACAACCAAAACAACACTGATCAACATCTCTATCTCTGGATCTCTGACTCATGGCAAGTCTGGACCTCCAATCTCCTCAAGCTCCTCTAGAACCCACTTAGCCCACTCTACTAGGAAATCAGGGGTGATGTCCTCATGTGTAGCCTCAGCAATCCTCACAGCAGCTGCTCTACGAAACACCTGGAGCCTCTCTCTGAGTCGTCTCTCACCACTCCCAACCTCTCTGTTACGCATGATATGTAGTAACTCCTGAATCTGACCCTGTAGGAATCGCTGCTCCATAAGGCAAGCCTCAAACTGATGATATGGGACAGGATAGGAAAAGAACTGAAAAGGTACTCCTGTAACTGAATGACCAGTAAAGCCTGAATCAGCAGGTGGGGGTCCTCTGATAGGTGGCCTCATGCCTGGGGGTAGAATAGCCTATAGTGGTACGGGCTGCAACACAGGTGGAGGTACAATAGCCAACACTGGTGGAACAACAGGACGTGGATCTGAAGATGGTCCTCCAACTGAGGGCTCTGAGTGATCAGCTGATACGGAGATGAAAGAGTCGGCCATCGCTGCTATCTGAAATCATATCGCAATATAAGAATCTCGAACCATGACACGAATCACACTAGTAACTGTTATACCGTAACACTCAACCTCTCAACGTTCTATCTTTCTATTCTTACTTCTAATCCTAACCCTCTACCCATTCCCGTCAATCTAGGCTTGTGTCAGTGACTTATAACCTGTAGCTCTGATACCAAACCTGTGGCGCCCTCTGTAAGTCATATGTCATAGCCTATTTGTATATTCGAGGATTCAACTCAACTCAAATAAGAATGTAATAAGTAAATAGTGGATCGACCGTCAGAGAGATCTCGCAAAGTAATATCTGTCAAAGGATTCAGAAACAAGGTTCATCTACAGACTTGAGGAGGTAATTCACTGGAAGAAGTTCAAGAAGTTGATCATGCCTCAGTGATATAAATCAAGATCGTGGATTTAATCAAGTGACAGAGATCTCGTTAGAGTATCATTAATTACAAGGATTTAATCTGAAGAAAATCAAAGTGTCAAAGTCAAGACATGAAGAAACGTCACGGAAGTTAGTCACTCATGAACCAGACAGTACATCGAGTGTCAACATTGAAGTGGTGGAATTGATTCATAATTTTCAGTGATTTTCAGAAGATCTGCAGAAGGATGGGTGCTGTTGAAGACTAGAATTAATTCTCTATTAATTAATTAAGTCATCTAATTTAATTAAGAAAATAAATTATATCTGCGAAGAATAATTTATTTATTAATTGAATTAATTGATTAATTAATTCTGAATTAATTTTAGGAATTTTCAGAATTTAAATTGGATTAAAATCTGCATTAAATCAACAAGACAATTGAAAATGAACTAGCATGACAATCAGGATTGTCATACCGATTGTCATGCTAGGCCATTTTCAATAGTCTCACCGAAAGTTACACTAGGAGAAGGATTGTCTTGCTAGTTCATTCTGATTGTCATGCTAGTTCATTCTGATTGTCATGCTAGTTCATTCAGATTGTCATGCTAGTTCATTCAGATTGTCTTGCTAGTTCAATCCATTGTCCTACCGAAAGTCTTGCCAGCTATAGGATTGTCATGCCAATTCAATTCTATTCGGCTGTTGATTAAAAAGAAGCAGAGAAGCAGCAACTCAATAATCCAGTACACAGAACACAAAAGTCAAGAACAAAGCAGAAAAGAAAAACAAGAAGAAATATTTCATCTTTTCATCTGCATACTTCAAGATTAAATTTCTAGATTGTAAAGTTAAATCCAATCCACTAGAAATCTTTATCTTGCTCTTGTGTAACAATCTAGCGGATCAAAATCCCTAGAACTTAATCTCAAATCGCGTTTAGCATTTGATTCTAATTATTGCAAAAATAGAAAAAGTTCATGTCGAATTTATTCTAGATTTGTGATAATTGATTTGAGATTAATACCTTGTAATCGATACAGTTGTTGTAACACCTTTCAAGTTTAATAATATTTCTATTTAACTTGAATTTTGTTTCACATTTTTTATTCCGCATTTATTCGATTATTTGGTACTGTTTGTATTCAACCCCCCCTTCTACAAACACATTGGGACCTAACAATTGGTATCAGAGCCTTCTGATTAACGAACAAATCAAGATCCTAGACTTTTGTGATTTTTCAACTCCTTGAATTTTTATTTATTCAAAAATTCATAATGACTTCACATAAAGTTGGAACCGTTAAAATTCCACAATTTGATAAAGAGAATTATATCATATGGAAGAAGAAGATGCTATTATTTTTACAAGTTGCAAATCCCAAATATTCAAACTTGTTAAAGAAGGGTATAAAAACTCCGATGGTTATTGAACCGGAGGTAATAATAGATGGTGTGGTGACTACTGAAGCTAGAACCTATCCAAAAGAGCCTGAAGATTTTACTCCTGCTGAGAAGGAAGAAGCCTCCTTGGATGCCAGCCTTCAATTAATATTAATTGATTCCCTTGATCCCTTGATGAACAGACATGTGATGAACTGTAAAAATTCCAAACACATGTGGGAAACTATTGAGGTGATTAATGAAGGCACAGAGGAAGTTAGGGAGAACAAGTTGGAAATCCTAACCTCTGAATATGAACATTTCAAATCAAATCCAGGAGAAGGAATTACTGAAGTGTTTGAGAGGTACAATGCGTTGATCAACAACCTGAACATCAATGGAAAGTATTATTCAATCAGGGAGGTCAACAAAAAGTTCCTTTTAACACTGCCAGCTCATCTTGAACATAGAATCACTGCCATTAGAGAAGCTAGAGATCTGAGTGAGATTTCTTTGGACAGGCTCTATGGAGTGTTAAAAACCTATGAGTTGGAGCAGATTCAACAGAAGGAAGTCTACGGGAAGGATAGAATGGTCAGCACATCTACTGCACTTGTAGCTGAAGGTCAACAACAACAACAATCTCAACAGTTAGAAAGAATGGTACAGTTTTCCAAGGGTGAGGAAAATGAGTTAGTAGCAGAATATGATCCTCCTACTACAAATCAATCAAGTGATGATTTTTATTCCTTGGAAGAGCTGGAGCAATTGGAAGATGAATCAATGGCCCAAATTGTCAAGAGATACTCCCATGTCAGATTCAGGAGGAATCCCAAGCTTAAGTACAAGTCCAACTACAACAAATTCCAGAAAGGTGGATCTTCATCCTCTAACACCAGCAGTGGTGGATACAAAACAGGGATGGTTGATCGGAGCACCATTAGATGCTATAACTGCAATGAGTTGGTACACTTTGCCACAGAATGTAGGAAGCCAAAGCAAGTAAGAAAGAACTCTGAAAGGGCTTATCTGGCAAAGGGAAGAAGCTGGGATGATACTGACAGTGAAGATGAGGATGAAGGAAATCTTGCTCTTATGGCTATTGATGGAAAAGCTTCATCGTCAAGAATAGAGGTAAAACTTTCTGATGCTGAAATGGTTTATCATCTAAGAGGTAACTTAGATTGTGCACGTCGTGATAATGAACTGTTAAGTTTACAGATCACAGACCTTGAGAAAGAGGTCAATGAATTAAGACTTGTGCACATTAATCAAGACAAATTAAAAGAACAGGTATCTTTTCTAGAGAATAGAGTTGACTGTTATAGAAAACTCGAAACTATTCTCAAAGACAAGATCACCGGTCTTGAGACTAAGGTTAGAGCCTACTTCAATTCTTGTTCGAAGGCTAAAGAGTTCTACAGTAAGCAAGCTGTTAATCAAACATCTGGAATAGGTTATGATTACAATGCTGCTATTGGAGAATTAGGCATAAACTCCCCTCCTCATGTATGTGCTAAAGGGAGGAAAGTACCACATGTGCTTAAGGGTGTTGATGAACCCCTCTATAAAGCATCAATTGCTGAACCATTTGATGCGACCTCTTCTGTTATTCAAGAAGAAATACGTGCTGAGGATCATGCTAATGAGAAGATTGTTTCCAAGTCAAGTGAGTCTAAAGTTCCAGTCAAAGTTGTGAAAGCAACTGAGACTAACTCAGACACACATGAGTTGGATAACAATAATGCCATGTCTACCATGCATAAATTGCCTGTTGTTAATCACTCTCATAAAGCATGTGGTGTTGCTAATTGTATGTCTTGTGCTTTTAATATGATGTATGCTTATTTTAATGGTAAGCATGTGTCTAATGATAAGACTACTCCTCGTCAGCATGTGAATAACAAGAAGCATGATAGGTCTAAGACTGCTAGTCCTTCTAAGGCTAGAAAGGAGACATTTGTGCCTAAGCTTAAACAGAAATTTGTTAAGGCTGTTTACAAGGTCAAATGTTCAGTCATTGAGAAAATTGAGACAATTAAAATTAAAAATGTTGTTTTTCCTGACAAAGGACAATTCTACAAGTATGCCGGGCCCAACCAAGTTTGGGTTCCGAAGAAGGTCTAATCCATTTGTAGTGCAGGGCATTAAACAAGTATAACCGGTAGTGTGGATTCTTGACAGTGGATCATCAAGACATATGACCGGAGATAGAGCCCTGCTATCAAATGTGGTTGAGAAAGCTGGCCCCATGGTTACCTTTGGAGATAACAGCAAAGGTTTATCCGAGGGATATGGCTGTTTGCAAGCTGGGAATGTTATCATTGTAATTTTGTATATTGTGCTAGGTTATTATCAGGAAGTAGTATCTAACATATAGCACCAGTGACGAGACTTGAGAATATTACGACATATCAGGCACCTGCTGCACATTACACTTGGAATTGTACTCTAGTAAGATGTGTACAAGTGTACTCCTGATTGGTGAGTCAAAAGAGGAAGTCAATACACCACAGTTCATGGACTTTGCAGCTGCAGATCTATTGGACTATGCAATTTCTTCTTCACAATCTCACTCCAGGTTGGTATGAACTAGTATACTGCTCAAGCAATCGTCAAGGACATGGTATGGCACTCTAACAGAATTTATAATTTTATATGAATAAGTAGAGTCGTCATATTAATAACTATCTTATCACTAAGCACAATCATATTGTTTTATATGTGCAGTGGTATATTGCTTATGCAACATAACAATTAGTATCTAAAGTACTTGACAAGTATCGGTCAATGATATCTTGTTAACATTATGTTGCAGATATTTGTAAGTTTTTGACATGAATGAGAATTACTTAGACTTTACCCTAAGTGATCAATGTTTTATCAAAAACCCATTCATATTGAAAAACAAAATCAAACTTCTTTCTACATTAGTGATTTCTTATGTCATGTAAAATCTTTTGAAATCACTATTGTAAATCATTTTCTCTCTATTACCATATGTTCTGTGTTACAGGTTCAGTCTCCAATGACTTTCTTTCATTAACAGTCATGAGGTTGAAAACCCACAACGTCTATCCCAGACTGTAAAGACAAACACAAAAACAGAACCAACCAACACTCTCTTACCACTAAATGTAGTATGAATGAGCGTGAGGGAGATAGTGCCTAGTGCACCATATAAGGAAGGTTCTGTAGTCAACCCAGTAGCTCTGTCTCCTACATAGATGAGTAGTATTTAAACCGAGACAACTGCTAGCCCCCATACATCTTCTCAAAAAGATGTAATGGCTGAAAAGGCACAAAAACAGTTACTAGATTCATTCTCTCAACAGGGTGAGTCTATTGAATTTTGCCTGTCGGCCAAGGTATCCGATGTAGTGTCACCACTTCAAACATAATCAATTCTTGATGCACAAGGAGAGGTTACACACACAAAGGATGAGTTGACGGAAACAAGAGTTTCGACCATTTTAAGGTCAGATTCGATTGTTCAAGGTTCGTTAGTGGACCAATTGCCTTTACAGGTGTTAGGAGAGGATACTGATCCAAAAGCCATATGTCAGTGGTTAGTGTCTACCTCCCCAGGCTTAAATCCCCTGGATGCATCTGCGGATAGTGGATCTGACATAGGTGCAGATCGGCAACTTGTTGACAATGATTCAGATATTACCTGATAAGTCACAAGGAAATGTCTTCACAGACATTAGAAGGGAACTTTGATCTTTATGCTAAATTCGTTGGATCATTGTTTACCTTCCCAGAATTCAAATCTGGAACCCTAAAAGGGAAACTAGCAACTTGTAAATTATGACTCAGATTTATCTGACGAGTTTAACAAGGATGGGGATTTGTGAACTCCCATTGCACCACCTGTGACCTCCTTTAAGGATGGCTAAGGTGATTTTCCTTGCAGGTATAGCTGATTTTTGGAGCTATGAGAGGAGTGATACACTTGTGAGAATAAGTGTAAACACGAGTGGAGGGAAGAGTGAAACACATGTGAGGTACACTAAAACACAATCACACACTCACAGTGAGGAAGAAAGAGAAACTACTTGTTATTTCTTTTCCAACCAAGTGAAATATGAGAACTCCTTCAGACGACGGCATACATTCCTTCTTTAAGGGGGAGATAAAAGCTTAAGTAATAGTTTGGAGGATTCCTCAACTAAGGGGGAGAAATAGCAGGGAGGAAGAAAAAGATCCTATATGTACACTACACCACACCATTGTTGTTTGTAACTACGGATCCTATTGTACGGGAGAGGTGGTAAACACAAGGTGATTTCCTAGTAAGGGAAGAAGCTGTTAGGGGAGTACCATTGGTTTTTATCTGCGGATCCTATTGTACGGGAGAGGTGGTAAAACGAAGGTGATCTTCTTTAATCAGTTGATTCTCATAGGGGGAGAAGCAAGAGATATGGGCTTCTCAACAGGAAATGTGGTTGTACAAATGAAAATGGAACTACTTGAAGATATGTTCAGTCTAGAGGAACATCTACTTGGAATCTGGAAAATGTTAAATCTCATCCAGAACTTTTCTGCTATTTACTTTGCATGTATGTTATATCTTTTTCTTATTTGTTAGTTGAGTTATCCTCTAGGTATTTGTGTGTTATTGTCTAACAAACAAATAGGGGGAGATTGTAAGTCATATGTCATAGCCTATTTGTATATTCGAGGATTCAACTCAACTCAAATAAGAATGTAATAAGTAAATAGTGGATCGACCGTCAGAGAGATCTCGCAAAGTAATATCTGTCAAAGGATTCAGAAACAAGGTTCATCTACAGACTTGAGGAGGTAATTCACTGGAAGAAGTTCAAGAAGTTGATCATGCCTCAGTGATATAAATCAAGATCGTGGATTTAATCAAGTGACAGAGATCTCGTTAGAGTATCATTAATTACAAGGATTTAATCTGAAGAAAATCAAAGTGTCAAAGTCAAGACATGAAGAAACGTCACGGAAGTTAGTCACTCATGAACCAGACAGTACATCGAGTGTCAACATTGAAGTGGTGGAATTGATTCATAATTTTCAGTGATTTTCAGAAGATCTGCAGAAGGATGGGTGCTGTTGAAGACTAGAATTAATTCTCTATTAATTAATTAAGTCATCTAATTTAATTAAGAAAATAAATTATATCTGCGAAGAATAATTTATTTATTAATTGAATTAATTGATTAATTAATTCTGAATTAATTTTAGGAATTTTCAGAATTTAAATTGGATTAAAATCTGCATTAAATCAACAAGACAATTGAAAATGAACTAGCATGACAATCAGGATTGTCATACCGATTGTCATGCTAGGCCATTTTCAATAGTCTCACCGAAAGTTACACTAGGAGAAGGATTGTCTTGCTAGTTCATTCTGATTGTCATGCTAGTTCATTCTGATTGTCATGCTAATTCATTCAGATTGTCATGCTAGTTCATTCAGATTGTCTTGCTAGTTCAATCCATTGTCCTACCGAAAGTCTTGCCAGCTATAGAATTGTCATGCCAATTCAATTCTATTCGGCTGTTGATTAAAAAGAAGCAGAGAAGCAGCAACTCAATAATCCAGTACACAGAACATAAAAGTCAAGAACAAAGCAGAAAAGAAAAACAAGAAGAAATATTTCATCTTTTCATTTGCATACTTCAAGATTAAATTTCTAGATTGTAAAGTTAAATCCAATCCACTAGAAATCTTTATCTTGCTCTTGTGTAACAATCTAGCGGATCAAAATCCCTAGAACTTAATCTCAAATCGCGTTTAGCATTTGATTCTAATTATTGCAAAAATAGAAAAAGTTCATGTCGAATTTATTCTAGATTTGTGATAATTGATTTGAGATTAATACCTTGTAATCGATACAGTTGTTGTAACACCTTTCAAGTTTAATAATATTTTTATTTAACTTGAATTTTGTTTCACATTTTTTATTCCGCATTTATTCGATTATTTGGTACTGTTTGTATTCAACCCCCCTTCTACAAACACATTGGGACCTAACACCCTCCAAACCCAGGTAAGAAGTTTGGGGTCCACACACACACATCTTATTTATAACCTGCTTATAACAATAATAAAGATAATAATAATATGCAGTGACCCTACTTACCAAATACCACGGACCGCAACAGGTTAAAGTATGCACACAAGCCAAACACACCTACTTATATTACAAACGTTTAAATTCCAACTATTCAAACTCAGAACTGAGTATTAAACATTATTATAAACTTTTACAAACTCAAATTATCCCAAAAGAAGCCTACTAGCTTAACTCGATCTACCTGAACCCCTAGCTCTCGCGCTGGACTGGGGATCTTTGTTACCAACTGGTTCCTTCTTAACTGGAAAAGAACATAAACAATATCGCACAAATGAGCTAACTAGCTCAGCAAGTCACAAAGACAAAATTGAGAATAATGATCATCAAATAAAAAGGGTTATGATATCGAGTGAACAATGAATTATGATTTAGAATTGGATATTATATTTTCATTTTAAAAACCAAGGTTAGGCTGCTGATCAGTCACGCACTAACCCCGAGTAAAGCACACAGACTGCTTTAACTACTGGATCCAAGGCACGCATTGGCCTAACTTGACCATTATATGGTCTGACCACGAATCTGGTCCATAATTTTATAAAAATAATCCAATTCTAACATAATAACAGAATAAACAGTAATAAGCAATAAACAGAATCATTAACAACATTGGATATTCAATAATGGAATGGTTTCAATTTTCATAAGGATCAATATGGCATTTTCAAAGCATGGATGTTAGGTAATGAAAGAATTGGATAACAAAGGAATCAATGTTTCAGGGTTACCAGGAATTAGTCTTTCAAATTATAAGGTACAACGGTTTTAGTATATAAGTAATTCGGTTCAGTGTTTGGTATTTAGTTTGTATGTATTTGTGGAGTAGTATCGTATATCTGTGGTTCGTATTTGGGTATACAACAATCAATGGTTTAGAACGAATAAAGTTTACGGCTCAAGATCAATAACTGGAATCAGGGTTTTGGGTTCAGTGCATCAAAGCACTTGCAATATAAAATAGGACTATCAATCCACTACAATATATCTCAAGAAAGTTCTGAACACTTGCCTGGTATTAGCTTGCTATACTTCTCTAACTTTCAATCACAACCGTCTACTCCTCGACTATCTGTTTCCCTTTCCTACGCCTTGCCTCTTCTGCTCACATATGATAAGCATCTGTCAATATTCAACTCATATGATTCTATTCGACATATACTTTTATCTACCCTTCGTTTCACCCAAATCCGATTAACGGATTGAAAGTTATACTATAAACAAGTATACATCGAATATATAGACCGACAGTCAACCAACAAGTCACATATAGCACATAACACGTCAAATAATCAATGATATATCATTTATAAAGAAGTCTCGGGTCATAAACAGGCTTTCGGGTATTTAAAATGATTTTTAAAACATTTTTCGGGATTAAAACGGGTCATTGGATCAATTCCGGAGTAATAAACAGGGTTCGGTTGGCCAAATCTGGCTTCAAAACAATTTTATAATAATTATAGAGCCTTGGAAACAATTTAAAATAATATTTTAAAGCTCAAAACTATTTTTTAGAATTTTTAAATCATTTTTAAATAATTAAATCTAATTAAATAATTAAATAAAATCAATTAATAATTAATTAAATCAATTAATCAATTAATTTTCAAATTAATTGACCAATTAATCAGTTAATTATTAACTAAAATTAATTAACTAATTAATTCAGATTTATTTTTGAATTAAAAATAATTTTTGGAATTAAAATAATAATTTTTGGAATTTTCAGAAATTAAAAACGAATTTTTATAATAAAAATAAATAGAAAATATGATTTTTGAATATTTTTAAAACAGGAATCCTATTCTTGCAAATTCTGGAAACTTCATGGACCAAACTTCATCGTCCCCAAAAGATAAGGTTCTAAACTGTAATTTTGCCCGCCCTCGCCGAAAAACAGTCGGGGTTCGCCGGAGAACTCGTCTCCGGCATCCTCACACCACCATCACCTCCAGATCACATCTACACTTCACAAGGAACACAATCATGCAATCAAATCACATCAATCATCCATGTCCTGGCCGGAAAATGGCCAAGAACATCGCCGGTTTTCGGCGAACCTACGAAAACTTCAAAACACAACTTCATTCGATTCAGACATCCTCTGTTAACGAGCTATATACCAATCGATTGCAAATTTCATAAGGAACACAACCCACTATAAATCAACAGCTATTAACCCCTAAATCAAAAAGCCCCAAATTTCAATTGAAAATATTCACACGGGTTATAAATCCTAATTTTGAAATTCGAAAATCAAACTCAATTTTGAGCTTGTTATTGAACTCCAAATCAGACATATGATATATGAAAATCATCAGGAAAACAAGCTCTACAACATGCAATCATCAAATCATTCATAAAATCATCCGAACAAAAATTCATATTTTTAGTAAAAATAATTCGAAAATAAATAAATTTTCAGAAAATAAACCTTGATTTATGCAGTGATATGGAACATAGATTCTGATAGTACACCTCAAGACCTTCGTTTTGAGTACTCGAACTTTTCAAACGGACTCCGGTAACACCTCCGATTATTGATTTGATTCTCAGAAAGGTTTATGAATATAAGTATTTTCTCTGGAAAATTTTATAATTACTGACTGCAAATGATTTTTGATACGGAATAAAATACGGTAAAGGCTATTTATAATTACGGAAAATTAATATCCCGTTGGATCATTCCGGATATAAAATAGTACGTTTATTTATAAAAACTGATCCAAACGATACCGGTTTTCGGGATAATTATCCAAACCAGTACAATTTGTACTACGGTCTTGGTCTCAGCGCCTAGTTACACGTATTATGAGGTGATAATTGTGATAGTTTAATAAAAAGATCCCGTTTATCAAAAATACGAGTTTTATCGATTTACCGAAATAAATAATGTATCGAAAATGTTGTGTCGGGACCCGCGCAGGACAAACCGTACGCCAGATCGAAAAAGTCGAAACATGGAAAATGCTCGGAATATTATAATTAGGTTAGAAAGGAGTTTTCGGAAGAGTTTCTGGTTATAAAAACGTAAAAACGGATGATGTTGGTTGGTTCCCGATTGTATAAAATAGTTTTTAAAGACTCGGAAAAAGATTTTATAAAATCCATATATTTTCTATAAAATCATAAATCATCATAAAAATAATTAGGAAAATATGGCAATTATCAATATTTTATTTTGGACATATTAAAATTAAAATACCCAATTAATATTATTTTTTAAACATCCAAACACATTTAACACTTAACAAATAATTCACAGAATAGATGCTGAACACATATAATAATTGTCTATTAACAAAAATAATTACACGATATATCCCGAATATTACAGTTTTACTAGAGGTGTCATAGATAAAAATCTGTTTCATAAAATGCATAAATCTGATATGATATTAGTTCAAGTATATGTTGACGATGTTATATTTGGTTCTACTAATGATGATCTTTGCAAGAGATTCTCTAAGCTAATGCAGAGTAAGTACGAAATGAGCATGATGGGAGAGTTGAACTATTTTCTTCGATTACAAGTGAGTCAAAGGAAAGATGGTATATTCATTTATCAATCCAATTATATCAGAGAACTTCTCAAGAAGTATAATCTGGAAGATTCAACTCCAGCAAAGACTCCCATGCCAACAGCCTCTAAGCTTGATCAGGACAAAACTGGTAAGAAAGTTTACATCACAAGATACAGAGATATGATAGGCTCATTACTTTATCTCACAACAAGTAGGCCAAATATTATGTTTGCCACATGCTTATGTGCTAGATTTCAAGCTGAACCAAAAGAGTCTCATCTTATAGTTGTTAAAAGAATATTTAGGTATCTTAAGGGAACTCCAAATCATGGTATCTGGTACCCTAAAGGTATAGGTTTTGACCTAGTTGGCTATACAGATTCAGATTTTGCAGGTTATAAGATTGACCGGAAAAGTACATCAGGAAGCTGTCAGTTTCTTGGGAGAAGATTGGTATCCTGGCATAACAAGAAGCAGCACTCAGTATCCACATCAACTGCTAAAGCTGAATACATAGCTGCTAGAAGCTGTTGTGCCCAAATCTTGTGGATGAGGAACCAACTCCGGGATTATGGTCTGTTTGTATCGAAGATTCCAATATTCTGTGACAATACAAGTGAAATAGCAATCTCAAACAACCCAATTCAGCACTCTAAAACAAATCACATTAATATCAGGTATCACTTTATCAGAGAGCATGTCACAAATGGCATTGTGGAGTTACACTTTGTACCCACAGAGGATCAAATTGCAGACATCTTCACAAAACCACTTGATGAAAATACTTTCTCTAAGTTGGTTAGTGAACTTGGGATGTTAAATCTTTCTAATTAATATATTAGAAGTCTAAAACTGCAATTTGTCTTGGTTGAATTCACTTGTTATTAAATTTCAATATTTCAAGGACATCTGAATTTACATGCCATTAATTATTTCTCGTAATTCAATCATTTATGTGCTTGCATCCAATTATATATATATATATATATATGTTTTAGCACATTCATATTGATAAAGCCATGAAATTTAATTTCAGGGACTTTAAATAATTAATATTTAAAGAAGTTCATTGAAATTAATTTAAATTTACAGCATAATCATTTTTCACAAAAATATGGTATTATCATTGTAATGATAATAGTTGCATAAGTGGTGAAAAATGATTGTAATTTATTAATTTTAACATCTTTTAAATTTACAAATATTTAAAAGAAACTGTTAAAATTGTGATTTTAGTAGCACAAAATTCTATTTTGTCAAAAATGTAATTTTGTGGAATAATTTTTCAAGTGAATGCTGTGGTTGTTAGGGCGAAAACACACGCTAATATTCACGCAAGTATACGCGTTCGCAAGTAATATAGAATATTTTCTAGTTCGTTCCCTCAGAGACTCAGACTAAGTTATTGTCTAATTAAACTCACTCACCAATGTATGATTACTTCTCAATGTTAAGATAATAACACTTAAAATTGTTGATTAAATATTAACTATAATTAACTACTTAATTAACCACTTAACTAACACTTCAATTTATCAATAATAAAACACTCATGAGATCACAACTTCATTATTACTTCCTTCTATAGTCATTGTTATTACCTTTAGCATGTGACAGTGATGATATTAATCGAATAACACTAAACTGATAAAAGCCAACTTTCATTGTACTAATACCATTCTACCAAGCATCCACAATTAAGATAGAAGTTGAATAGTCATCAATTATGTTGAGTTCCTATATGTCTACAGAAATTGACAACACAACGATTTAAGCTCAAGTTATTCCTTTTGATTACATAGGGCAAATAAAACTGTTAGAGTTACCCACTAATCATGCTCAACGTACATGAACCTATGCTAGCATGGCAAGTTCTAAATCTCAAGATCCACCGTCGCTTCACAAGAGATTAACACCCTATCTTATATGTTCGTGACGCACATAAGACGAATACGTACAACCAATACTAGATATCATGCAATCATCACACACTAAAGTATTAAACAATTAACTAAAGAATTCCATAATAAATCCGTTGCAACCCCATGATCACGATTAGCCCATAATAGAACTTATCGCCATCATGGGTTCATATGAAATCATGACAAACAAACACAAGAAAATAATAACTAAACTAATTATATTAAAACAGAGTACGTCACAAGAGTAAATAAGTCAAAGCAAGAAAACTAGCATCCAACGTTACAACGAAACAAGAATCACAAGAAAATATGCTTCCTCTTCGTTGCGGTGTGCTAAATCGGTCTTCTTCCTTATCTCCTTCACTTCTTGCGTAAAACACAATCTAAAACATAATCCCCTTAATACTCTCTGTGAAAACATCTCAAATCTACCTATATAATAGTCCCATAAAATTCAGATTACATAGAAGTTGGAAGCCAAACAGAAGTAGAAGTCTAAAATAATTTATCTTTTTCCCCGACCCTGCGCGGCCGCTCAGCATAGCTGCGCGAGCGCGCAGGTTGCTGCGCGGTCGCTCAGTATTGCTGCGCGGGCGCGCAGGCCTCTACTGGAAAAAATCCAGGTTTGCTCCGTTTCTTCGCCGTAATCTGCCCATTCCTTTCCTCTCGCAATGGTGAACACATGCCAAGGCTTATTCTTGATGATTCCTCCCCCGAAATGCAACTAATACCCTAAAATGCATAAACACTAGAAAAACGCATCAAATACACAAAATACTTGATTTCAAGACACCAATTTAAGCCATTTTAAGACGTTCTAAGTGGTATAAAATGCCACTTATCACACCCCCAAACTTAAATTGATGCTTGTCCTCAAGCGTCACAGACTCAAAAACAAATAAAAATATGCATGAATGCAATCTATATGAAAATGCAACGATCCCCCTTACTACAATTAACCAACCAAATTGTCACATCTCAACGAATGCAGTTAGACAACTAAAGATCAATAAACTCATGCAAACGGACATACAGCCAGAAACGTGGTGTGTGCAAATGCTTAACAGATATGCTTCGGAACTAGACCAATTACTATGACTAGACTATCCTCAAGGCAATCCTACGATTATACAAAGAATAAAAATTCTAGGCACAAAGTGATATACAACACTACAAGAACTCTGGAGCTTACTACGGAATCGTGCTTTTTATTTACAACTCAAATGCTTATTTGACCGTGTAATGAGTGAGGTCCACAAAAGACTTATACAATGGTATCCATGTAACGAGCGTTAGGTTAGCGGATCCCAGACTCTAAAAGCCTTAGGTCACTAGGCATAAAGTCCCCTAAGAACTTAATAACTCGAATACCAAAGAGCCCACTCTTGATCAATTATGCAATTTTTTTTTAATAACTTCTGAGCAAGTGCGTTTCGCTCCATCTTGCTCAACCCTAGACTACTCGCAACATATGCGAGCCGGCTACTAGCCATTTGACGCCTAGCCACAACTAGCAACAACTTCCATATTTTTTTCTCCAAAATTTTTTCTTTTTTCATGTCTTTATCACTAAGAACCTATAATCGAATTCTAAGCATAATAAGTAGATTGACCTTGAAAACAACCAAATCATAACAACAATCTAGCCCTTACGCATTCTTTAAGACTTAGTGGACTTACAATTGTTTCTAGCATGCATATCAACCTACACAACTTAATATCACTTTAATGCTATCACTACACTCGCATCAATATCACAATTCAGTCGATAACTTATTGCAAAAGGGATCATGGTAAATGCATGAGCTACATGACATTCATAAAAAAAAACTAAATGGTATAAATTATGCAACTATATGAACTAAACTATCATGAATATGCAACTAAATGACACACACACAATATTCCTTAACTACCACCCCCAAACTAAAAATCTTCACTGTCCTCAGTGAAAGTAGTAGAAAGGAACACAGGGTATACCTACTTGGAGTCATCATCATCATCACCCTCAGTGGGTGGAGTATCAGGCGGTGGGTATGCAGAGTCCTCACCAAAAACTGGCCACTGGATATCAGCTCCAAGGCCTCGAAAAGCAGTCCCTAACGCAAGGGTGAGCTCCTGAGCAAACCTGCTCTGCGTCTCATACATGGCATCCATCCGCCGTGAAAGCCTCCTATACTGGGCATCACCCATCCCAGCACCCTCCTGAGCTCTCGAAGAACCAGCCTCACCACGCCCTGGCCTAGCCATAGTAGCACCTCGTGCTGGACGCCCTCCTGGAAGACGATAACCCAGCCCATGCTCCTCAGGCTCACCACCGGTCCACTCCTGCATCCCATTCAGAGTGCCAGAATCAATCGGAGCTGCTGGCAACTGCAACTGCTCATGAGCCGGCCAGTTCACTCCCACTGCTCGGCATAGCTTCGTAACCATGGATGCATAAGGGATGTTCATATGCTTTGCTCCCCTCAAAAACTTCAGAATTCCTTGGTAGATAAACTCACCAAGGTCCACATAGTACTCATCATGCAGAATTCCCCACAACAACTGTGCTCTCTCAACTGTGACCTCGTGTGCATGTGAAGAAGGCAAAATATTAGCACATATAAATGCATTCCATGCACGGGCATACCTGTTCATGGCGATCGCCGGAAAGTGACGATACTCATTATTGCCTGGACTGCGGGTCCAAACTGTGCCCGGTCGACAGAGAGTCGCACAAATCAAATCCAAGTCAAAATCCTCAGCAGTCTTTTCATTCCAGTTCTCCTCATCGGGCTTCCTCTCTCACTGTCCAATCACACGGCGAATCGCCGCAGGATGATAATCAACCATCAGCCCACGGACTACAGAAAACCCATTCTTTTCAGCCTTCGCGTTCGCGTAGAACTCGCGAACAACGTTCATCGGTACTGCTTCGGGTGACTCACAAAAAGCTATCCACCCCTTCTCTGCAATCATGGGCAACAACTCACCATCCCTCCCCGATGGTAAAAACCCCCTCTCCTTCAGAATCGGCTTCCCCAATAGCCTAGTGTACTCCTCCTCCGCAGCTCTGTCAGTTAACCGAGGCCTTGCAGCAGTACCCCTCGATGAATCAGCAGTAGGAACTGTGCTGCTGCTGTCAATAGTGCGTGCTCTCTTGGGTGCCATTGATTCGTGAATAAAAGTGCGTAAGAACTGATTTTTGATGTTTGTGAGAGGGTTTAAGTGTAGGAAGTTTTGTGGGAGATATGTAGGATAGGTGTATGTATATATAGGGTGTGGATTAGATTAGGATTTGGGAATTAAGGGATAAAATGATGGGGTAGTGGGAACAATTCGTGAGTTTATGGGCTAAAATTGTTTTTGTGTTTTTGTTTGTTTTTTTTTTTTTCTGAATTGTAAAATTTTTTTCTGGAACTCGACCCCTGCGCGGCCGCTCAGCATAGCTGCGCGGGCGCGCAGAGGGTCCCTGGAAAAAAAAAATTTCAGCCCCTGTTTTCTGATTTTTTTTGTGTTTTTGGATAGGTTATTAACTTCTAAGGGTTCCTGTAACAACAATTCATGGGTTGCCTCCCACGCAGCGCTTCTTTTTCGTCATTAGCTTGACGTTCCGTACCTTTCTCAAGTAGTCAACAAAATGGCACTAACCACCTCTCGGTTTGCCATGTCCCCATAGTAGTGCTTCAACCGCTGACCTTTAACCTTGAATGCTTGGTCCGAATCATTCTCAAAAATTTCCACCGCTCCATGTGGAAACACAGTTTTGACAATAAAAGGTTCAGACCACCTGATTTCAACTTCCCAGGAAAAAGTCGGAGCCGAGAGTTGAATAAAAGAACTTTTTGCCCTGGCACAAATAACTTAGGATGTAGCTTCCTATCGTGCCACCTCTTCACCTTTTCCTTATACATTTTGTTATTCTCGTACGCTTGAAGTCGAAATTCATCAAGTTCATTAAGCTGAAGCATTCTTTTCTTACCAGCTGCATCTAAATCCAGGTTCAATTTCTTCAATGCCCAGTAGGCCTTATGCTCAAGCTCCGCCGGTAGATGACATCCCTTACCGTACACCAACTGAAACGGTGACATCCCAAGTGGAGTTTTGTATGCTGTTCTGTAAGCCCAAACAGCTTCATCGAGCTTTAAAGACCAATCCTTCCTTGAAGGACAAACAACCTTCTCTAGAATACGCTTTATCTCTCTGTTAGACACTTCCGCTTGACCATTTGTTTGCGGATGATAGGCAGTAGCTACTCGATGATTCACATTATAACGCTGCATCATAGAAGTGAACTTACGGTTGCAAAAATGCGATCCTTCATCACTTATGATTACCCGAGGTGTTCCAAACCTTGTGAAAATTTGCTTATGAAGAAAATTTAGCACTGCCTTTGCATCATTTGTTGGTAAAGCTTTAACTTCGACCCATTTTGAGACATAATCGACTGCCAGCAAGATGTACTGATTATTGCAAGACGCGATAAAAGGCCCCATGAAATCGATTCCCCACACATCAAAGACCTCGACTTCAAGCATCACATTTAATGGCATCTCATCCTTCCTTGACAAATTTCCCATTCTTTGGCAACGATCACACCTTAAAACAAACTGATGAGCATCCTTGAACAAAGTAGGCCAGAAAAAACCTGCTTGCAGAATACGAGCTGTCGTCTTCTCACCTCCATAGTATCCACCATAAACCGTGGAATGGCAGTCTCGTAATATCCCCTCCGTCTCACAGAACGGGATACATCTCCTGATGATCTGGTCAGCTCCCTGTCTAAACAAATATGGTTCATCCCACATATACCACTTCACCTCATGCAGAAACTTCTTCTTTTGAGCGGATGTCAAATTAAGAGGCATTATATTGCTGACGAGATAGTTTACAATATCTGCAAACCATGGTTCTTCCTCCTGAATTGCAAACAACTGCTCATCCAGAAAAGATTCATTGATTAACGTCCTATCTTGTGAAGTAGAATCGGGATTCTCCAACCTAGAGAGATGGTCAGCTACTTGATTCTCGATACCTTTTCTATCTTTGATCTCTAACTCAAATTCCTGAAGTAAAAGCACCCAACGAATGAGTCTCGGCTTCGAATCCTTCTTAGAAACCAGATAGTGAATAGCTGCATGATCAGTGAATACTGTTACTTTCATACCAAGCAGATAAGATCGAAATTTTTCAAAGCCAAAGACTATAGCCAAAAGCTCCTTCTCAGTAGTGGTGTAGTTCAATTGGGCACCATTTAAAGTTTTACTCGCATAGTAGACCACATGGAAGAGATTTTTCTTGCGCTGTCCCAGAACTGCACCTACCGCATAATCACTCACATCACACATCATCTCAAATGGTTCTGTCCAATCTGGTTCTGTAATAACTGGTGCAGTGATCAAACTCTTCTTGAGAGTCTCGAATGCTGCCAAACATTCATCATCAAATTTGAACGGCACATCTTTCTCAAGCAAATTGCACAACGGCTTAGATATCTTTGAAAAGTCCTTGATGAATCGCCGATAAAAACCCGCATGACCAAGAAAACTACGGATTCCTTTCACAGAATTAGGTGGGGGAAGATTTTCAATGACTCCCACCTTGGCCTTGTCCACCTCCAGACCCTTGCTAGAGACCTTATGCCCAAGGATAATGCCTTCACGCACCATAAAGTGACATTTCTCCCAATTAAGCACCAAATTAGTTTCCACGCATCTTTTGAGTACGGCGCGCAGATTATTCAAACATTCATCATATGAGTGTCCAAAGACGGAGAAGTCATCCATGAACACTTCGACATTATTTCCAATCATGTCAGAGAATATAGCCATCATACATCTCTGAAAAGGGGCCGGGGCGCCACATAACCCAAACGAAACTCTGCGAAAAGCAAATGTGCCAAATGGACAAGTGAAGGTAGTATTTTCCTGATCCTCTGGTGCAATACAAATATGATTATACCCGGAATAACCATCCAGAAGACAAAAATACTCATGACCCGCCAATCTGTCAAGCATTTGATCAATAAATGGAAGGGGGAAGTGATCCTTCCTTGTGGCTTTGTTCAATTTTCTATAATCCATGCATACTCTCCATCCTGTAACTGTTCGAGTAGGGATGAGCTCATTCTTTTCATTTGCGACCACAGTGATACCTCCCTTCTTAGGTACACATTGTACGGGGCTCACCCACGAGCTGTCAGAAATAGGATAAATGATGCCTGCATCTAGCCATTTCAGAATTTCTTTCTTCACCACCTCCTTCATGATGGGATTCAGTCTTCGCTGCTGTTCCACAGTTGGCTTACTACCTTCCTCTAGCAGAATTTTATGCATACAATATGAAGGACTTATCCCCTTGATGTCTGCTATGGTCCATCCTATAGCCGATTTGAATTCTCTCAAAATCCTTAAGAGCTTGTCTTCCTCACTACCTGAAAGGTCAGATGAAATAATAACAGGTAACGTAGATGAATCACCTAAAAAAGCATACCTCAAGTGTTCAGGTAATGGTTTGAGCTCCAAGGTAGGTGCTTCCTCTATTGATGGTTTGAGCTTCCCTTCAGCATTCTTAAGGTCAGAAGTACTAAGAGATTCAAATGGTATGTCCAGCTTTCGCTTCCATGGAGAAGCGTTCAGATATTGTAATTGCTCGTTGCTATCTTCATCATCGCTGTCAAAATTCCCCACTAAGGCCTTTTCCAATGCATCAGACATTAGCATGTGATCGAGTTCCAAAGTAACCGCAGTATCAATCACATCCACTTTTAAGCACTCCTCATCTTCTGTAGGGAATTTCATTGCCTTGAATACATTGAAGGTCACATCCTGATCTTGTACCCGCATAGTAAGTTCACCTTTTTGCACATCTATCAAGGTACGGCCAGTAGCCAAGAAAGGCCTTCCCAAGATTATGGGAATCTTCTTATCTTCCTCAAAATCCAGAATAACAAAATCTGCTGGAAAGAAGAGCTTATCCACCTTGACGAGCACATCCTCAACTATGCCCCTTGGGTAAGTAATGGAACGGTCAGCCAATTGTAGCGACATGTATGTGGGTTTTGGATCAGGCAGATCCAGCTTTTTAAAGATCGACAACGGCATCAGATTAATGCTTGCTCCCAAATCACAAAGGCACTTGTCAAAAGTTAGATTGCCAATGGTGCAAGGAATGGTGAAGCTTCCTGGATCTTTCAGTTTTGGTGGTAACTTTTGCTGCAGAACAGCGCTGCATTCTTCCGTGAGAGCAACGGTTTCAAGGTCATCCAGTTTCACCTTCCTTGCAAGAATAGTCTTCATAAACTTCGCATAACTAGGCATTTGTTCCAGAGCCTCAGCGAAAGGTATATTGATGTGAAGTTTCTTGAACACCTCCAGAAACTTCCCGAACTGTCTATCCAGCTTTTGTTGCTGCAATCTCTTAGGAAAAGGTGGTGGAGGATAGAGCTGTTTCTCCCCTGTATTAGCCTCAGGCAGAGTGTGTTCAACAGTAGTCTTCCTTGGTTCCGCCGCTTTCTCCTTTTGCTTAGATTCTTCATCTCTAACTTCAGCTTCGACTTCCTTTGCCTTTTCAGCATCAGCCACTTTTCCAGACCTTAAGGTAATAGCCTTGACTTGCTCTTTAGCTTCCTTCCTGCCTGGTACTTCCGTGTTACTGGGAAGAGTGTCAGGTTGACGATTGAGTACTGCATTGGCTAATTGACCGATTTGATTTTCCAAGGTCTTGATAGAAACTGCCTGACTCTTGCACAACAGCTTAAGTTCCTCAAAATCAGCACTAGTGGGTGCAGCTGTACTTCCCTGTTGAGGATATGATTGCCTTGTAGCATACTGCTGTGGTTGCTGGAATCCAGGTGGGTTAAACTGTTTACTCACTCCTTGCTGATATGGTGGCTGAATAGCATTCTGATTATTCCCCCAGCTAAAATATGGATGATTTCTGTTATTAGGATGATAGGTCGCTGGCACAGGCTGCTGTTGTCGCTGATAATTATTCACATACTGAACAGATTCGTTGACAAGAGAACACTGATCCGTAGCATGAGAACCTGCACAAAGCTCACAAACCATAGCTATTTGATTAACTCCATACGTAGCCAGAGAATCAACCTTCATTGATAGCGCTTGGAGCTGGGCTGCAATAGCGGTGGCTGCATCAACTTTTAGAATACCTGCTACCTTCCCTGACGTCATCCTTAGAGTTGGGTTTTGATGCTCATTTGCAGCCATCGTCTCTATAAGATTATACGCCTCAGTATAGCTTTTAGCCCATAAGGCTCCTCCAGCTGCTGCATCGAGCATGGGCCGAGATTGTGCCCCCAAACCATTATAGAAACCAGTGATCACCATCCAATCCGGCATTCCATGATGTGGACATTTTCTCAACATTTCCTTGTAGCGTTCCCAAGCCTCGCACATAGATTCTGTAGGTTGCTGCGCAAACTGAGTAAGAGCACTCCTCATAGCAGCAGTCTTTGCCATTGGATAAAACTTCACCAGAAACTTTTGCGCAAGATCTTGCCACGTAGTGATGGACCCAGCTGGTTCAGAATGTAACCAGTCTTTAGCCTTATCCCTCAGTGAGAATGGGAAAAGCCTCAACTTGATAGCCTCATCAGTCACGCCATTATACTTAAAAGTGCTGCAGATCTCGACAAAATTCCTTATGTGCATGTTGGGGTCTTCAGTTGCCGCTCCTCCAAAAGAAACAGAATTCTGCACCATCTGAATAGTGCCCGGCTTGATTTCAAAGGTGTTAGCTTGAATAGCCGGATGAAGGATGCTTGACTGAATGTCATCAATTTTAGGCCGAGAAATATCCATAAGAGCTGGATCAGCTTGAACAATACGATCTCTCATATTTACTGGTTCTTTCTGCTCAGTTCCTGAATCCGAATCCTCAAAATCTAATTTCTCCGGAATATCAAGAACTTCGTCTGTCTCCTCAGCTGTATCTAAAGTCCTCTTGCGAGCACGAGAACGAGTTTGCATAAACGCTTGCTAAAGTACCTGAAACACAACCGAAAAGAGTAAGTAACTACTACGTCCTAATCACTGAGTCCTAATGACCAATGATGGTAAGTACATAAACTAAACAAATACGCCGAGTCCCCGGCAGCGGCGCCAAAAACTTGTTAGGGCGAAAACATACGCTAATATTCACGCAAGTATACGCGTTCGCAAGTAATATAGAATATTTTCTAGTTCGTTCCCTCAGAGACTCAGACTAAGTTATTGTCTAATTAAACTCACTCACCAATGTATGATTACTTCTCAATGTTAAGATAATAACACTTAAAATTGTTGATTAAATATTAACTATAATTAACTACTTAATTAACCACTTAACTAACACTTCAATTTATCAATAATAAAATACTCATGAGATCACAACTTCATTATTACTTCTTTCTATAGTCATTGTTATTACCTTTAGCATGTGACAGTGATGATATTAATCGAATAACACTAAACTGATAAAAGCCAACTTTCATTGTACTAATACCATTCTACCAAGCATCCACAATTAAGATAGAAGTTGAATAGTCATCAATTATGTTGAGTTCCTATATGTCTACAGAAATTGACAACACAACGATTTAAGCTCAAGTTATTCCTTTTGATTACATAGGGCAAATAAAACTGTTAGAGTTACCCACTAATCATGCTCAACGTACATGAACCTATGCTAGCATGGCAAGTTCTAAATCTCAAGATCCACCGTCGCTTCACAAGAGATTAACACCCTATCTTATATGTTCGCGACGCACATAAGACGAATACGCACAACCAATACTAGATATCATGCCATCATCACACACTAAAGTATTAAACAATTAACTAAAGAATTCCATAATAAATCCGTTGCAACCCCATGATCACGATTAGCCCATAATAGAACTTATCGCCATCATGGGTTCATATGAAATCATGACAAACAAACACAAGAAAATAATAACTAAACTAATTATATTAAAACAGAGTACGTCACAAGAGTAAATAAGTCAAAGCAAGAAAACTAGCATCCAACGTTACAACGAAACAAGAATCACAAGAAAATATGCTTCCTCTTCGTTGCGGTGTGCTAAATCGGTCTTCTTCCTTATCTCCTTCACTTCTTGCGTAAAACACAATCTAAAACATAATCCCCTTAATACTCTCTTTGAAAACGTCTCAAATCTACCTATATAATAGTCCCATAAAACTCAGATTACATAGAAGTTGGAAGCCAAACAGAAGTAGAAGTCTAAAATAATTTATCTTTTTCCCCGACCCTGCGCGGCCGCTCAGCATAGCTGCGCGGGTGCGCAGGTTGCTGCGCGGCCGCTCAGCATTGCTGCGCGGGCGCGCAGGCCTCTACTGGAAAAAATCCAGGTTTGCTCTGTTTCTTCGCCGTAATCTGCCCATTCCTTTCCTCTCGCAATGGTGAACACATGCCAAGGCTTATTCTTGATGATTCCTCCCCCGAAATGCAACTAATACCCTGAAATGCATAAACACTAGAAAAACGCATCAAATACACAAAATACTTGATTTCAAGACACCAATTTAAACCATTTTAAGACGTTCTAAGTGGTATAAAATGCCACTTATCAGTGGTCGCCTCAGGGAACTGAGAAATCTCTAAAGGGCATACTAGGGCTCCTTGGTCACCACAGAGAGAACACTTAGAAAGTTCTAAGTGATTCCTCTGTAGTCGCCATAGGATCACTCTAAGGCTTCTTGGTCACCACAGAGAGAACACTTAGAAAATTCTAAGTGATTCCTCTGTAGTCACCATAAGATCACTCTAAGGCTCCTTGGCCGCCACAGAGATAGAACACTTAGAAAATTCTAAGTGATTCCTATGTAGTTGCCATAGGATGTTCCCTGGTCGCCACATGATGAACCTAACCCTCTCAGTCGCCACACAACACTTGGATCATTTCAATTCTTGTTATCTGTGAAGTATATATACATACAGTCAACATTTTTCAGTTTATACACACGGTACAAGTCGCAAGGGAGGAAGAAAATTTTATTTGATCAAATCCTTAACAAAACTCTGCCAAAATTTGTAATTTTTGAAGATTTTGAAAGCCCAGATCACAAGGATTAGTTTGATACCAAAATCAACAAATTTCATCGGATATTTATGAAGATCGAATTACCACAGCTTTTGGCATAAGGCTTTGTTTGGCATAATTTGTTAATTGGGTTGATTTTAATTAATTTGTTTTTGGGCCTTGTTTGGTTAATTTTTATAGTGTGTTTCAAGTTTGGTCAATTTATTTTATGTTATAATTCGAAGGGCACAAATCTATTTATTTTAAATCCAAATTTTATTCTCATTTTTAATTAAATGGCGGATAATATTCGGATTCTAAAAACAAATTTTGTTTCAATTATTGAATGTGATCCAGTTAAGATGGCCTATTTTGAGACATGGATCCGTTTTCTAAATGAACACTCGATTGTGCGCTTCGCATTAACTACTAATGTCAAATTAAATGTTGAGCTTCTCAAGCATGTGCACAGAACAATAACAAACTCCTCTGCTAACGCCCAACTGGCTTTCTCTTTTGTAATTGGAAATGAGACCATCAGGATCACGGAAGATGATTTAAATGAACACCTTCAGCTACCTCGTGATAATTTTGATGCCATTCCACCTGACTGGGAAATACTCAGTTTCTTCAGAGGTATAAGAAGCACACTAACAGGGAATGACAATTTTTCTAAACACTTCAACAAGAGTCATCTTCCCAAGGAATGGAATCTGTTTTTCAACATATTATCTCATAGCTTGGCTCCCAAGACTGGTGGATTCCATGGACTGACTCATTTCAATCAAATTGTTGGTGTTGCTATTGCAAATAATCTTCGCATCAACTTTAGGCGTATCTTCATGAAGCACATTTTGGAGAACCAATCTCAGCATCAAAACTTTATCTTATATATAAGGTTTCTTCAGATTGTGCTCCCTGTGATACCATGCACCCTATTCCCTTAACTGTTCAGAATCTGTAAAGAAGCATGCAATTTACTTAGTTCAACTGTTACAACTTTTTTCAAAAAGAGATATTTTTGTTTTACAAAACTTTTCTTTTATGCAAAGATTTGATTTAAAAGCTAAATAAGTTGTTTGATTCTTTACAGAAAATGCCTCCCAAAAGAAATACCCGCACCAACACCCAGAATGAAGAAACCAACAACAACAACAACAGCAACAACAATAACAACCAAGATGATACAAACCAGAATGCAAACCCAGGACCCATAGACCCAGCAATAGCCCAGATTCTTCAAATCTTGGCCGAACAAATAGTTCACCTGGCACAACAACAGCAAAGATAGACCAATCCCCAGGTAACTTTCAAAACTTTTCAGGCTGTAAACCCACCAGAATTCAAGGGTTCCCTAGAGCCGATTGAACCAAATGTTTGGTTAAAGGAATTAGGAAGGATTTTGCCTTGGTGAAAGTAAAGGAAGAACAGAAGGTTGAGTTTGCAAGCTACTATTTGAAGAATGAGGCCACTTATTGGTGGGAGATGGTGAAGACATTGGAAAGTACGGATGTTATTACTTGGGAGAGGTTTAATGAATTGTTTTTAGAAAAGTATTTTCCCCAGTTTGTTCAGGACCAGATGGAGTTGAAGTTTTTAGAGTTAAAGCAAGGAAATATGTCAGTGGCATATTATGAAAGCAAGTTTGAAGAATTGTCAAGGTATGTGCCGTCATATGTGGATACTGACAGGAAGAAAGCTAAGAGATTCCAGCAAGGTTTGAAGCCATGGATCAGAGGGAAGGTAGCCATTTTTGAATTGGATACCTATGCAGGAGTTGTACAGAAGTCCATGATTGCAGAGACGGAGAGCGATATGTTCCAGAAGGAGAAAGAGAGTAAGAAAAGGAAATTTGAAGGGAAGGAAGGTCAGACACAACCAGGGAAGTTTCCAAATTTTAAGAAGGGCAAGTTTCAGCCAGGGAAAATTTTTAATTACAAAGGACAAAATGTAGGCGACGGAAGCCAGGGCAACCGTCCAGTTAATGTGAACCAACCAAATCATTTAAGATTAACTTTTCCAGATTGTCAGGTATGCGGGAAGAAATATGGAGGAGTTTGTAACAAGTTAAATGTGGTGTGTTTCAAGTGCAACCAGAAAGGGCACTATTCGAGGGAGTGCCGGAACCAGCCAGCAGAAGAGCCAGCAAATAAGGATCAGCCTATCCGAAATCCAGCAGTGAAGGTTCCAGTCATTGGATTTACGTGCTTTAAATGTGGGAAGCCAGGACATATAGCAAGGGATTGCAAGAAACCAGCCCCAGTCACTAATGCATTGAGGATTATGGGATCTACCCCAGCAGTGAATGAGACTCCAAGGGCTAGAGTTTTTGACATGTCTTTGAAGGATGCTATCCAGGATACTGATGTCGTGGCAGGTACGCTTAATGTGAATTTTTTATGTGCCAAAGTGTTAATAGATTCGGGAGCAACTCGATCGTTTGTTTCACAAGATTTTGTTATTAAGCTAAATTATCTAGTTGAGTATTTAAATGAGATAATGACTGTGGAATTAGCAAATCAAGAACGTGTATCTGTTAATCAAGTTTGTGGGAATTGTGAGATTGAGATTTCTGGTAGTAAGTTTTGTGTAGATTTGATACCAATTAAGTTAGGAGAATTTGACGTTATCTTAGGCATGAATTGGTTATCTAAGCACGATGCCCAGATAGATTGTCGAAATAAGAAGGTAATGGTGAAGACGCCAGATGAGAGGATAGTAACGTTCAAGGGCTAGAAGCAAGTAAAGAAGTTCTTAACAATGATTCAAGCTAAGAGGTTACTACGGCAAGGATGCGAGCATTTCGTTGCATATGTGATTGACAAAAGTCAGGAGCCAGCAAAACTTGAAGATATTCCAGTCGTCAATGAATTTCCAGACGTGTTTCCCGATGAGTTACCAGGACTTCCTCCAGATAGAGAAATTGAGTTTGCAATCGACTTAGCACCTGGAATAGAACCAGTATCCAAGGCCCCGTACAGAATGGCGCCCGTTGAAATGAAGGAACTAACGAAGCAATTGCAAGAGTTATTAGAGAAAGGAGTAATCAGACCTAGTGTATCCCCGTGGGGTGCACCGGTACTATTTGTTAAAAAGAAGGATATAAGCATGAGACTGTGCATCGACTATAGGGAGCTCAACAAGCTTACAATCAAGAACAAGTATTCGTTACCCAAAATTGATGATTTGTTTGACCAATTGAAAGGAGCCAATTACTTCTCCAAGATTGATTTAAGATCAGGATATCATCAACTGTAGATTAAGCAAGAAGATATACCAAAGACAGCTTTCAGGACAAGGTATGGACATTATGAATTTTTAGTGATGTATTTTGGATTAACCAATGCTCCGACAGCGTTTATGGACCTGATGAACAGAATTTTCAAGGAATACTTGGACAAGTTCGTTATTGTGTTTATAGACGACATTTTGATTTATTCAAAAACGGAGGAGGATCATGCGGAACATTTGAGAACAGCTTTGGAGATTTTAAGGAGAAAGAAGTTATATGCTAAATTCTCGAAATGTGAATTTTGGCTACATGAAGTTCAGTTCTTAGGACACATAGTCAGTAATGAAGGGATCAAAATGGACCCAGCAAAGATTGAGGCCATTACAAATTGGGAAAGACCGAGAACACCCACCGAGGTAAGAAGTTTCTTGGGATTAACGGGATATTATTGTCGATTCATTCAAAATTTCTCAAGGATTGAAACACCATAGACAAAGCTTACGCGGAAAAATGAAAAGTTTAAGTGGAACGACAAATGCGAAGAAATTTTTCAGGAATTGAAACAAAGATTAATTACGGCACCTGTTTTGTCACTTCCAGACGATCAAGGGAATTTCGTAATTTATAGCGATGCTTCTCATAAAGGACTAGGATGTGTTCTGATGCAGCATGATAAGGTGATTGCGTATGCGTCAAGGCTATTGAAACCGCATGAACAAAAATACCCTACTCATGATTTGGAGCTAGCAACCCAAGTTTTCGCTTTGACGATTTGGATACATTATCTATATGGTGAAAAGTGCGAGATTTACACGGATCACAAAAGCTTAAAGTACATATTCACACAGAAGGAGCTTAATATGAGGCAAAGGAGATGGTTAGAATTAATCAAGGATTAGGACTGCACGATTAATTATCATCCCGGTAAAGCGAACGTTGTAGCAGACGCATTGAGTCGGAAGGAAAAGTTAAATATGTTATTAGTACCCGAAGAGATATATAAGGAATTTCAGAAACTGGAATTAGAGATTAGAGTTGGCAATCCTGATGAAGCAAAAGTGTATAGTATGACTTTCCAGCCGGAGTTGTTAGAGAAGATAAAGAAGTGTCAGGAAGATGTAATGGATCAAGATATAAATCGTTTGGTAGGTGAAGAATTGTGTACGCAAAAGGACGATCAAGGTATTCTTAGGTTTTCTTCTAGAATTTGGATTCCACCGGTGACGGAGCTGAAAAATGAAATTTTACAGGAAGCTCATAATTCGAGATATTCAATTCATCCAGGGAGTACCAAAATGTACAGAGATTTAAAAGAAAATTATTGGTGGCCAGATATGAAGAGGGAAATTGCGAAATGGGTTAGCAGATGTTATACATGTCAGAGAGTTAAAATAGAGCATCAAAGACCAAGTGGATTGCTACAGCCATTGGATATTTCAGAGTAAAAGTGGGAACATATTGCCATGGATTTCATAGTTGGATTACCAAGGACAAAAGCCAATCATGATGCCATTTGGGTTATAGTGGATAGACTTACCAAGTCAGCTCATTTTCTGCCTATAAATGAAAGATTTTTGCTCAACAAGTTAGTCCATATGTACCTGAAGGAAATTGTAGTTCGTCATGGAGTTCCTGTGTCTATTGTATCTGATCGAGATCCAAGATTTAATTCAAGATTTTGGAAAAGTTTTCAAGAATGTTTGGGAACGAGACTGAATATGAGTACGGTTTACCACCCACAGACGGACGGCCAGAGTGAAAGAACGATCCAGACAATTGAAGATATGTTACGTGTTTGTGCTATTGATTTCAAAGGGAGTTGGGACGAGCATTTACCTCTGGTAGAATTTGCTTACAACAACAGTTATCACGCCAGTATTGGGATGCCACCCTATGAAGCCCTTTATGGAAGCAAATGCAGATCTCCAGTATATTGGGACGAAGTAGGAGAATGCAAAATACTTAGACCTGAATTAGTACAGCAGACAAAAGAAGTTGTTGAAATTATCCAGAAGAGATTGATAGCCGCACAGGACCGTCAAAGGAAATATGCAGATCAATCAAGGAAAGACATGGAATTCGAAGAAGGAAGCTTAGTATTACTGAAAGTATCACCGTGGAAGGGATTAACGAGATTTGGAAAGAAAGGAAAGTTGAGCCCAAGATATGTCGGACCTTTTGAGATTCTAAGGCGCGTTGGCAAAGTAGCTTACGAGTTGGCGTTACCTCCGCACATGGAGCATATTCACAATGTTTTTCACGTATCGATGCTTAAGAGGTATAATCCAGACGCCAGGGATGTAATAGAATATGAGACAATAGAGCTTCAGGAAGATTTATCATATGTAGAGAGTCCGATAGAAATTCTAGAGGAAAGAGAGAAAGTATTAAGAAATAAAGTGGTAAAATTAGTAAGAGTATTATGGAGAAACCCAAAGGTTGAAGAGTCAACCTAGGAGTTAGAGAGTGATATGAAGGAAAAGTACCCTCATTTGTTTTCTTAGGAGATTCTGAGGACAGAATCCTTTTAAGGGGGGGAGGATGTAATATCCGGGATATATCGTGTAATTATTTTTGTTAATAGACAATTATTATATGTCTTGAGCATCTATTCTGTGAATTATTTATTAAGTGTTAAATGTGTTTGGATGTTTAAAAAATAATATTAATTGAGTATTTTAATTTTTATATTTCCAAAATAAAATATAGATAATTTTCATATCTTCCTAATTATTTTTATGATGATTTATGAATTTATAGAAAATATATGGATTTTATAAAATCTTTTTCCGAGTCTTTAAAAACTATTTTATACAATCGGGAACCAACCGACGTCATCCGTTTTTACGTTTTTATAACCCGAAACTCTTCCGAAAACTCCTTCCTAACCTAATTGCAATATCCCGAGCATTTTCCATATTTCGACTTTTTCGATCTGGCGTACGGTTTGTCCTGCGCGGGTCCCAACGCAACATTTTCGATACATTATTTGTTTCTGTAAATCGATAAAACTCGTATTTTCGATAAACAGGATCTTTTTATTAAACTATCACAATTATCACCTCGTAATACGTGTAACTAGGTGCTGAGACCAAGACCGCAGTACAAATTATACTGGTTTGGATAATTATCCCGAAAACCGGTACCGTTTGGATCCATTTTTATAAATAAACGTACCGTTTTAAATCCGGATTGATCCAACGGGATACTAATTTTCCGTAATTATAAATAGCCTTTACCGTATTTTATTCCGTATCAAAAATCATTTGCAGTAAGTAATTATAAAATTTTCCAGAGAAAATACTTATATTCATAAACCTTTCTGAGAATCAAACCAACAATCGGAGGTGTTACCAGAGTCCGTTTGAAAAAATCGAGTACTCAAAACAAAGGTCTTGAGGTGTACTATCAGAATCTGTGTTCCATATCACTGCAGAAACCAAGGTTTATTTTCTGAAAATTTATTTATTTTGGAATTATTTTTACTAAAAATATGAATTTTTGTTCGGATGATTGTTTGAATGATTTGATGATTGCATGTTGTAGAGCTTGTTTTCCTGATGATTTTCATCTGTCATATGTCTGATATGGAGTTCAATAACATGCTCCAAATTGAGTTTGATTTTCGAATTTCAAAATTAGGGTTTATAACCTGTATAAATGTTTTCAATTGAATTTTGGGGCTTTTTGATTTAGGGGTTATTAGTTGTTGATTTATAGTGGGTTGTGTTCCTTATGAAATTTTCAATCGATTGGTATATAGCTTGTTAACAGAGGATGTCTGAATCGAAGGGAGTTGTGTTTTGAAGTTTTCGTAGGTTCGCCGAAAACCGGCGATGTTCTTGGCCATTTTCCGGCCAGGACAGGGATGATTGATGTGATTTGATTGCATGGTTGTGTTCCTTGTGAAGTGTAGATGTGATCTGGAGGTGATGGTGGTGTGAGGATGCCGGAGACGAGTTCTCCGGCGAACCCCGACAATTTTCCGGCGAGGGCTGACAAAATTACATTTTAGTACCTTATCTTTTGGGGACGATGAAGTTTGGTCCCTGAAGTTTCCAGAATTTGAAAGAATAAGATTCCTGTTTTAAAAATATTCAAAAATCATATTTTCTATTTATTTTTATTATAAAAATTCGTTTTTAATTTCTGAAAATTCCAAAAATTATTATTTTAATTCCAAAAATTATTTTTAATTCAAAAATAAATATGAATTAATTAGTTAATTAATTTTAGTTAATAATTAATTGATTAATTGGTAAATTAATTCGAAAATTAATTGATTAATTGATTTAATTAATTATTAATTGATTTTAATTAATTATTTAATTAGATTTAATTATTTAAAAATTATTTAAAATTCCGAAAAATAGTTTCGAGCTTTAAAATATTATTTTAAATTATTTCCAAGGCTCGATAATTATTATAAAATTGTTTTGAAGCCAGATTTGGCCAACCGAACCCTGTTTATTACTCCAGAATTGATCCAACGACCCGTTTTAATCCCGAAAAATATTTTAAAAATCATTTTAAATACCCGAAAGCCTGTTTATGACCCGAGACTTCTTTATAAATGATATATCATTAATTATTTGACGTGTTATGTGCTATATGTGACTTGTTGGTTGACTGTCGGTCTATATATTCGATGTTCACTTGTTTATAGTATAACTTTTAATCCGTTAATCGGATTTAGGTGAAACGAAGGGTAGATAGAAGTATATAATGAATAGAATCGTATGAGTTGAATATTGATAGATGCTTATGATATGTGAGCAGAAGAGGCAAGGTGTAGGAAAGAGAAATAGATAGTCGAGGAGTAGACGGTTGTGATTGAAAGTTAGAGAAGTATAGCAAGCTAATACCAGGCAAGTGTTCTGAACTTTCTCGAGATATATTATAGTGGATTGATAGTCCTGTTTTATATTGCAAGGGCTTTGATGCACTGAACCCAAAACCCTGATTCCAGTTATTGATCTTGAGCCGTAAACTTTATTCGTTCTAAACCATTGATTGTTGTATACCCAAATACGAACCACAGATATACGATACTACTCCAAAAATACATACAAACTAAATACCAAACACTGAACTGAATTACTTATATACTCAAACCATTGTACCTTATAATTTGAAAGACCAATTCCTGGAAACCCTGAAATATTGATTCCTTTGTTATCCAATTCTTTCATTACCTAACATCCAAGCTTTGAAAATGCCATATTGATCCATATGAAAATTGAAACCATTCCATTATTGAACATCCAATGTTGTTAATGATTCTGTTTATTGCTTATTATTGTGTATTTTGTTATTATGTTAGAATTGGATTATTTTTATAAAATTATGGACCAGATTCGTGGTCAGACCATATAATGGTCAAGTTAGGCCAATGTGTGCCTTGGATCCAGTAGTTAGAGCAGTGATGTGTGCTTTGCTTGGGGTTAGTGCGTGACTGATCAGCAGCCTAACCTTGGTTTTTAAAATAAAAATATAATATCCAATTCTAAATCATAATTCATTGTTCACTCGATATCATAACCCTTTTTATTTGATGATCATTATTCTCAGTTTTGTCATTGTGACTTGCTGAGCTAGTTAGCTCATTTGTGCGATATTGTTTATGTTCTTTTCCAGTTAAGAAGGAACCAGTTGATAACGAAGATCCCCAGTCCAGCGCGAGAGCTAGGGGTTCAGGTTGATCGAGTTAAGCTAGTAGGCTTCTTTTGGGATAATTTGAGTTTGTAAAAGTTTGTAATAATGTTTAATACTCAGTTCTGAGTTTGAATAGTTGGGATTTGAACGTTTGTAATATAAGTAGGTGTGTTTGGCTTTTGTGTATACTTTAACCTGTTGCGGTCCGTGGTATTTGGTAAGTAGGGTCACTGCATATTATTATTATCTTTATTATTGTTATAAGCAGGATATAAATAAGATGTGTGTGTGTGGACCCCAAAATTCTGACCCGGGTTTGGAGGGCGCCACAGGTTTGGTATCAGAGCTACAGGTTATAAGTCACTGACACAAGCCTAGATTGACGGGAATGGGTAGAGGGTTAAGATTAGAAGTAAGGAATAGAAAGATAGAACGTTGAGAGGTTGAGTGCTACGGTATAACAGGTACTAGTGTGATTCGCGTCGTGGTTCGAGATGCGATATGATTTCAGATAGCAGCGATGGCCGACTCTTTCATCCCCATATCAGCTGATCACTCAGAGCCCTCAGTTGGAGGACCATCTTCAGATCCACATCCTGTTGTTCTACCAGTGTTGGCTATTCTACCTCCACCTGTGTTGCAGCCCGTACCACTGTAGGCTATTCCACCCCCAGGCATGAGGCCACCTATCAGAGGACCCCCACATGCTGATTCAGGCTTTACTGGTCATTCAGTTACAGGAGTACCTTTCCAGTTCTCTTCATATCCTGTCCCATATCATCAGTTTGAGGTTGCCTTATGGAGCAGCGATTTCTACAGGGTCAGATTCAGGAGTTACTACATATCATGTGTACCAGAGAGGTTGGGAGTGGTGAGAGGCGACTCAGAGAGAGGCTCTAGGTGTTTCGTAGAGCAGCTGCTGTGAGGATTGCTGAGGCTACACATGAGGACATCACCCCTGATTTCCTAGTAGAGTGGGCTAAGTGGTATCTAGAGGAGCTTGAGGAGATTGGAGGTCCAGACTTGCCATGAGTCAGAGATCCAGAGATAGAGATATTGATCAGTGTTGTTTTGGTTGTGTAGTATATACAGTAGTGTGTAGTATGCATCTGTAGACTTTTGGGTTGTATTTATGTACTAGAGTTGCTGACTAGTGAGTAGGTTGTTGTACCTTTTTGCTTTTACTCCCGAAGCGTCTTTACGCTTGTACTACGTAAAACTTTTGATCTATATATATACCAGTACCTTTTTTTTCCAGCATTGTCATTTATTTTATAGCACCTGTTTTACTTTACCTTATTTATTGCACCAGTTATACCCCTGTGATACCATGCACCCTATTCCCTTAACTGTTCATATTCTGTAAAGAAGCATGTAATTTACTTAGTTCAACTGTTATAACTGTTTTCAAAAAGAGATATTTTTGTTTTACAAAACTTTTCTTTTATGCAAAGATTTGATTTAAAAGCTAAATAAGTTGTTTGATTCTTTACAGAAAATGCCTCCCAGAAGAAATACCCACACCAACACCCAGAATGAAGAAACCAACAACAACAACAATAATAACAACCAAGATGATACAAACTAGAATGCAAACCCAGGACCCCTAGACCCAGCAATAGCCCAGATTCTTCAAATCTTGGCCCAACAAACAGTTCACCTGGCACAACAACAGCAAAGACAGACCAATCCCCTGGTAACTTTCAAAACTTTTCAGGCAGTAAACCCACCAGAATTCAAGGGTTCCTTAGAGCCGATTGAAGCAAATGTTTGGTTAAAGGAGATAGAGAAGGCATTTTCCTTAGTGAAAGTAAAGGAAGAACAGAAGGTTGAGTTTGCAAGCTACTATTTGAAGAATGAGGCCACCTATTGGTGGGAGATGGTGAAGATATTGGAAGGTACGGATGTTATTACTTGGGAGAGGTTTAAGGAATTGTTTTTAGAAAATTATTTTCCCCAGTTTGTTCAGGACCAGATGGAGTTGAAGTTTTTAGAGTTAAAGCAAGGAAATATGTCGGTGGCAGATTATGAAAGCAAGTTTGAAGAATTGTCAAGGTATGTGTCGTCATATGTGGATACTAACAGGAAGAAAGCTAAGAGATTCCAGCAAGGTTTGAAGCCATGGATCAGAGGGAATGTAGCCATTTTTGAATTGGATACCTATGCAGGAGTTGTACAGAAGGCCATGATTGCAGAGATGGAGAGCGAGATGTCCAAGAAGGAGAAAGAGAGTAAGAAAAGGAAATTTGAAGGGAAGGAAGGTCAGACACAACCAGGGAAGTTTCCAAATTTTAAGAAGGACAAGTTTCAGCCAGGGAAAATTTTTATTACAAGGAACAAAATGCAGGCGACGGAAGCCAGGGCAACCGTCCAGTTAATGTGAACCAGCCAAATCAGTTAAGATTAACTTTTCCAGATTGTCAGGTATGCGGGAAGAAACATGGAGGAGTTTGTAACAAGTTGAATGTGGTGTATTTCAAGTGCAACCAGAAAGGGCACTATTCGAGGGAGTGCCGTAACCAGCCAGCAGAAGAGCCAGCAAATAAGGATCAGCCTATCCGAAATCCAGCAGTGAAGGTTCCAGCTATTGGATTTACGTGCTTTAAATATGGGAATCCAGGATATATAGCAAGAGATTGCAAGACACCAGCCCCAGTCAGTAATGCATTGAGGATCATGGGATCTACCCCAGCAGTGAATGAGACTCCAAGGGCTAGAGTTTTTGACATGTCTGTGAAGGATGCTATCCAGGATACTGATGTCGTGGCAGGTACGCTTAATGTGAATTCTTTATGTGCCAAAGTGTTAATAGATTCGGGAGCAACTCGATCGTTTGTTTCACAAGATTTTATTAATAAGCTAAATTGTCCAGTTGAGTATTTAAATGAGATAATGACTGTGGAATTAGCAAATCAAGAGCGTGTATCTGTTAATCAAGTTTGTGGGAATTGTGAGATTGAGATTTCTGGTAGTAAGTTTTGTGTAGATTTGATACCATTTAAGTTAGGAGAATCTGACGTTATCTTAGGCATGAATTGGTTATCTAAGCACGATGCCCAGATAGATTATCGAAATAAGAAGGTAATGGTGAAGACGCCAGATGAGAGGATAGTAACGTTCAAGGGCCAGAAGCAAGTAAAGAAGTTATTAACAATGATTCAAGCTAAGAGGTTAATACGGCAAGGATGCGAGCATTTCGTTGCATATGTGATTGACAAAAGTCAGGAGCCAGCAAAACTTGAAGATATTCCAGTCATCAATGAATTTCCAGACGTGTTTCCCGATGAGTTACCAGGACTTCCTCCAGATAGAGAAATTGAGTTTGCAATCGACTTAGCACCTGGAACAGAACCAGTATCCAAGGCCCCGTACAGAATGGCGCCCGTTGAAATGAAGGAACTAGCGAAGCAATTGCAAGAGTTATTAGAGAAAGGAGTAATCAGACCCAGTGTATCCCCGTGGGGTGCACCGGTACTATTTGTTAAAAAGAAGGATGGAAGCATGAGATTGTGCATCGACTATAGGGAGCTCAACAAGCTTACAATCAAGAACAAGTATCCGTTACCCATAATTGATGATTTATTTGACCAATTGAAAGGAGCCAAGTACTTTACCAAGATTGATTTAAGATCAGGATATCATCAACTGAAGATTAAGCCAGAAGATATACCAAAGACAGCTTTCAGGACAAGGTATGGACATTATAAATACCCACTTGGTGTCAATAGAATTATTTCCTTTAGGCTTGGGTACCAGCTTCCTAACTTTATTCCTTTCAAATTGGTTTAGCTCCTCCTGCATAGCTAAAACCCAATCAGGATCCAACATAGCTTTTTCCACCTTTTTAGGTTCTTCCTGAGATTGAAAGCTGCTATAAAGACATTCTTCTTGAGTTGTTTTTCTTGTTTGCACCCTTGAAGATACATCACCAATGATTAGTTCAAATGGGTGATCTCTAGTCCATTTTCTCTGTTGAGGTATATTAGCTCTAGACGGAGAGGCCTCATTATTGTCTTGATGTGTAACAGAGTTTTGATTAGAAGAAACTCCCCCTAAGTTTATGGATCTTTGACTTGAAGTTGGGGCTCTTTCTGATTGTGATCTAACTTGACTTTCAACTCCTATTGATGGCTCAATGAATGTTGATCTTTGCCTTTCGACGGATGATGCAGATTGTCTTTCAACAGATGATGTACTTGGTCTTTCGATGGATGTTGAATTATGTGCTTCATTAGTTGTAGATTTTTATGCATTGTCCCTAGATATTGGTTCTTGATCACTTTCATCATCACTATCTTCACAAATTATCTCAACATTGTCAAATATGAGGCTTTCATGGAAATCTCCATTTTGCAGTCCTTCAATCTTTTTATCATGAAACACAACATGTACAGATTCCATAACAATGTTGGTTCTAAGATTGTAGACTCTATATGCTTTTTCAACTGCATATCCAACAAAAATGCCTTCATCTGATATAGCATCAAACTTTACATGCTGATCAGTTTGATTCCTTAAAAAATAGCATTTACAGCCAAAGACATGAAGAAAGTTTAATGTTGGCTTCCTGTTCTTGAACAATTGGTAGGGTATCATGCATTTTTCTTGATTAACCAAAGAAATATTATGAGTGTAGCATGCAGTATTTACAGCTTCTGCCCAAAATTATGTTGGTAACTTTGATTCTTCCAGCATTGTTCTTGCAGTTTCAATAAGAGATCTGTTCTTCCTTTCCACCACTCCATCTTGTTATTGAGTTCTTGCTTCTGAAAACTCATGCATGATCCCATTCTCTTCACAAAATAATCTCATCACAGAATTCTTGAAGTCAGTTCCATTATCACTCCTAATTCTTTCAAATTTGAAATCAGGATGATTGTTAACTTACCTTGTGTGATTGATGATGATTTCACTAGCTTCATCTTTGGATTTGAGAAAATATGTCCAAGAGAACTTTGAGAAATCATCCACAATTACTAGGCAATATCTTTTCCTTGAGATGGATAACACATTGACTGATCCAAATAAATCCATGTGAAGTAGTTGCAAAGGTTCTTCAATTGTTGAGTCAAGCTTCTTTCTGAATGATGCCTTGATCTGCTTTCTTTTATGACAGGCATCACGCAGTCCATACTTTGAATATTCCACTTGAGGAATACCCCTTACCAAATCTTTCCTGACCAGCTCATTCATAGTCTTGAAGTTAAGGTGGAACAGCTTCTTGTGCCATAGCCAACTTTCATATTGACTTGCCTTGCTAAATAGACAAGTGATTTAACACCCCCAAATCCGGGGTCGGGGATCCGGGTTGTTACGAGTTCCATTTTCCTTAATAACACTTAATCTTAATAAACAACCAACTACTGTGTATTGTGACCCCACAATATACACACACACCACAAGTTATAGTTTCTCAGAGATGAATACCAAAAATAACACAAGTCATTTTATTCCATAATTATAAGTCATTACATCTCAAAAGGGTTTCTGAATAAATTTACATATTCTTTACCATTATTACAATTCATAAATATACATAAGTCTGGCACATCAACAGTTAAAAACCTAGCCTATTGGTAGATCCTACCTCAACTACAGTGGCATCAACGCCTATAGGAAAATGCGGAATATTTCCTATCTGCTTGCGAATTGGGAGCTTGGTCATGTTCATCTTGTATATCTATTGTTGTGTGATGAATAAAGAAAATAAGGGTGAGCAACAAGCCCACCGAAATAATATGTATAATAATTAACAATATATGAGCATTCTCATAGTACTCATGAAAGTCTTGGTTAAGAAGAAATGAACCAAGTTTGAAATCTTAACGCGACCAAGCCGTAAAATATTCAGTATATATGTATATATACTTTTCAAAATCTTGGAAGTCCTCTTCCATGCATAATATACACAGAGTTCCAGTTTATAACTGTATAAAAAATATCGTTGCAAGGTGATCTCATATATCTAACCTTGTCTCAACATTTTTCTGAAAATCTTTGTCATGCGTAAGATAATCATTTACTAGATATAAGTTGAAAAGATGAAGTTACAAGATACTCCAATATACTTATATCTTTTCCAAATACTACTTGAACTACCACCATTCAAGGTATAAATAGTTCATCCTATAGATGAAGCTACAAGTCAAAACTTGTATAAAATCAATCTTTGAAATATCATCAAAATGAAATGAAGTTACGAGATACTTCATTTGATGAAAACATCATTTTAAAAACTCGACCCTTCCAACACTCAACAATCGCCCAGCCATAGACTTTCCTATCGAAGGGCTCTGGGTAGTGTTGCAGAAATATCCAACTGGATGATGAACTCATTACGGGAGTTTGTCACGCCAGGAAGACCACTCACGATGATCAGTCGCAGTAGTGCAACCCCACCATTTTCTACATGTAGAGGAGAACAGTCGGATTTACTTGTCAACCAAACACTGGACTCCTAAGGAATAGACCGTCTTAGCGGAACTTCCGGGCCACTTGGGTCATTATAATAAGTCTGGGCCGGCGCCATTCGACCACTTACGCCACTCCTAGTTCAGATGAAATCCATGACTCTGAAACGTAAAGATCGTCCCCCTTTCCCCAAGTAGAAACTTGTTGATACGGCTCCACCAAGAAGTCGTATCTAGTTGGAAAGGAAAACTCACCGATATTTCTCAGGCGATGCCTGTTAATGGATTAACTTATTCCAAGAATTTTACTTCCCGAGTGTTGGGTAAGTAATCAAAAATCTTTTATCAAAACAGCAACCTTGTTGCGAATATAAAAATACATCACGGAGCCGGATCCCTCGGATTTTTGAGCGAGTATTTAAATCCCCTTCGAAAGGAAGATCTTAAATTTGAAATCGAGTTTTGGGATCCGCTCTAACCTTCCAAAAATAGTTTTGATAAAGTTTGAAAATAATCTCTGGAAATATTTAAAGTAAGAATGATTTGATAGTATCAATCATTTTCCGAATACTTGCGAATATTAACACATTATTCTTTAAGAGAATAAAGAATATTATTTAATAAAATAAGAGTCATAAGTCCTCGAATGAATATCTATATATTCTTAATAACTACTCCTTAATTTACCCATTTTCCAAATGGGTACCCATAACCCATATTAAGTATAAAATCACCAGATTCATGAATATATCCACAAAATTTACCCAATGGGTAAATAAATTTACCCATGACCCATATTAAGTATAAAATCTATATATCCATGGATATATCCATATAAGTTTACCCATTTTTTTACCCATCAAAACACTAAACATGGAAAAATTTTGAATTTTAAAATTTAAACATCTTATCTAAGGAAAGTTTTGCATGATTTTCTCACATCTGTTACAACAATAATTAAATGATAATTATTGGTTTCCTTATTCTCTCTCATTCTTTATTTACACATTCAATTTTTTTTTTTTGAAATTCAAATTTCCTTAATTATCTCATATCCAATCAAATTACCCAATTAATATTATATATGTGCTACTCAAGATCCACAATTTTAGCCACGAATACAATAAAACTATCTATTCAAATATATCTACCTTCAAAAACCACTATTTCAAATTATATCAGACATTTATCTCTCTCATTCTTCTATTTTCAATTTTTTTTCTTTTTATTCGACTTTTTACTCTTTTTTTGTAATTTTAGTATAATTTTTTGTATTGATTTGATATGTCGTCTCTTTTACTCTTTCTTTTTTATAATTTTAGTATTATTTTATTGTATTGATTTGGTGTGTTTGTATAAATATTCTTAATCTACATTTATAATTTGAAATTCAAAAAGCAAGCTATCTATGGAAAAAGATTTTAGACTAATCAATCATGCATGATTTACTCCTTTATTTGTTATATTTTTAAATTTTGAATTTCATACTTATCTATAGAAACTATCACTCCTTGATTTGTAAATTGAGTTAAATTATTGATATATATACGTCTGTTATTTCTCTTCTCTCAAATTTCAAATCTCAGAATCTCATTTTCTCTCTTTCTTTTTGCAGGTTACATGTAGATTTTAATTGAGTTTCATTTGCTAATGAACAAACAGGTTAGTACATCATTGTTCTTCTTTTTTCTTTTTTTCTTTTAATTCGTCTCTGCACTCCTTTATTTATGTAATTTTAGTGTTGTTTTTTGTATTGATAATATGTTTGTACTATTTCCAAGCATTGTTGATAATATGTATGTTAGTTATGTCATGAGGGATTTTATTGTTATTTTGGTATTGCTGACGATGGCATTGCACTCTGAGCATTACGTAATTTTGTAAAATATTACAAAGGTGAGTTCCTGCAGGAGAATCAGCCACAGAACTCACCATCAGAACCATGGAAATATTGAGAAGGATGAATCTTGGGTTCCTGTAAAGTTTCTTCACTCTCATACTCATAACTCAAGAATTGTTTTTTCACAGTTCCTTATAATAAAATGTGCATCAATGTTTTTCATTTTGGTTTCAGCTACCAGAAAAGATATACAAAAGTCTGTCATTCCACATTAAACTTCTGAGATTCAAGATTCCTTTTCCTATATTTGCATATCTTCATATCTGGTGAGAAATCATCTCTGTTTTGATAGAAGCTAACATATGTCTCTAAGTTCTTAGAACATAAAAGCTCATAATTTCTATATATAATTTGCATAAATAACATATCAGCAAAAGTCCAGGGAAGAAAGGTTCATAGTTCAACCCATATAGTGATATATTTCACCTGAATGAGAAGAATTTGGTGGTAACGTTGACATTGTGTTGACTGCAATGCTAGCTTTCCTTGGCTACATGGCTAATATATTTGGCTAGGACTGCTGCAGTTAATATTATTAAATTGCAGTGATATTGCACCTTATATCATGTATCATGCAAAGAAGTGCTGATTCAATTGGCAATGATGGGGGAAGCTAATGCTAGAGGAATGAATTGAAGTTTAACTGTAATGCCATATTTCAATGTTAGTGTAGGTGATTTTTGCTAATTTGTAGTATGTTGCTTAGTGAGCTTCAATTTTCTAAATTATGACCAAGTAATGTAAGATTGTAATAGTAAAGTAAATAGTGAGTGGGTTCTTCTTTAGTATATTTGGTCCAAGAGTATGTGAGACTGCATGTTATGTTTAATAATTATATTAATATTTTCTTCGTGAGGTTTGAACTATCAGGGCTTGCTGTGTTCTATTTTAATATATCAATTGACTTTATAAAAACAATGACGTTTTTATAGTTACAGAAATTGCAAAGTATATAAATAATAAATTTAGTACAAGTTGATTCATTTTTACATTTTATTGAAAAAATTAGATTAAAAAGTATCATAGTATATAAATAATAAATTTAGTTTATATGCATACTTTTTATTATATTTAACTAATAAAATTATTAAGTTCATTCAAATTATATACAAAAAAATATTATGAAGATAAAAGTACAATATTAAACTATGAAAAGTTTGGATAAATTATGTAACCTTATGTAATATTGATTTTGAGGTCAATTATCTTTTGATATTAAAATATCAAATATTGAATGAATTAATGAAAATCTCAAAAAATTTAAAAAAGAGATAGTGTGATATTTATGTGATATTTTTATGCATTTCAAAATATATGCATACACAGTTTATATTTTAAAAAAAATTATATTTATCTGCATTTCAAAATCATTGTTATATTTTATGTAATTTTAATTTTTTTTATAGCAAATTATGTCGAGAAAAGAAATATTTTAATTTTATAATATTTTTTCTAAGAATTAATTTTATAATGCTTAAAATAGGAGGTGTCAATGTTAGGTGAATATAAGTAATATTAAATTAATTTTTTAATAAAAAGATTCCATTAGAAAAATAATTTTAATGCACTAATGTTTACTTTTGTAAATTGTATACATCAAATATAACATAGTGGTTGTCAATTAACATATTTTAAAATAACTTATGTAGAGTATTTATATATATATATATATATATATATATTTTCAAAGTTTAAAGTGTGAGGTGTTGCCATGGCCAGTAATATTGAACTAAATTGTATATCAAAATTCAGCTATTTTGATATACTTTTCATTTTTCTATAGTATATATTTACTTTTTTACAATTAATGTAATTTATATAATTTTAAATTTTTTTACATCAAACTGTATCGAGAAAATAAATATTTTGATTTTATTATTTTTTTTGAATAATTAATTTTATAATGTTTAAAATTGAGGTGTGAGTTTAAGGTGGTTATCAATAATATTAAAATGATTTGTTAAAAAAAAAATTTTGTTGCAAAATAATTTTAATACACTAATATATATTTTTGCAAATTGTATACATCAATTATAATATAATAGTTCTAAAATAACATATTTTAAAATAACTTATGTAAAGTATATATATTTATTTTTTCAAAGTTTAAAGTGCGAGGCTGGGTGATATTGAACTAAATTGTATGCTATTTTGAATATAACTATATAATTTTTATTTATATATATTTACCTTTTGACAATTAATATAATATTTGTAATTTTAAAATATTTTAATTTTATTATCTTTTTTTGAAGAATTAGTTTTATAATGTTTAAAATTGGAAGTGTCAGTTTAAAGTTGATATCAGTAATATTAAAATAATTTTTTAATAAAAAAATTTCGTTGTAAAATAATTTTAATGCACTAATGTTTTACTTTTGCAAATTTTATACAAATTATATACATCAAATATAACATAGTGATTTTCAATTAACATATTTTAAAATAACTTATTTCAAAATTTAAAGTATCAGGTGTGGGACACCGAATAATGTTGAACTAATTCATATGTTTAACAATTATATTAGTGTTTTATAGCGTGAGGTTTCAACTATCAGGCCTGCTGTGTTCTGTTTTAATAAATTAATTGACTTTGTAAAAAAAGAACTTACAGAAATTGCATAGTATATAAATAATAAATTTAGTACAAATTTATACATTTATACATTTTATTGAAAAAATCAGATTTAATAGTATCATAGTATATAAATAATAAATTTAGTTTATATGAATACTTTTTATTGTATTTAACTAATAAAATTATTAAGTTCATTCAAATTATGTATAAAACAATATTGGATAAATAAAAGTGCAATATTAAACTATGAAAAGTTTGGATAAATTATGTAACCTTATGTAATATTGATTTTGAGGTCAATTATCTTTTGATATTAAAATATCAAATATTGAATGAATTAATGAAAATCTCCAAAAATTTAAAAAAGAGATAGTGTGATATTTATATGATATTTTTATGCATTTCAAAATATATGCATACACAGTTTACATTTTCGAAAAATTATATTTATCTGCATTTCAAAATCATTGTTATATATTATATAATTTTAAATTTTTTACAGCAAACTATGTCGAGAAAAGAAATATTTTAATTTTATAATATATTTTCAATAATTAATTTTATAATGCTTAAAATAGGAGGTGTTAAGGTGGATATCAGTAATATTAAAATGAATTTTTTATAGAAAAATTCCGTTAAAAAATAATTTTAATGTACTAATGTTTGCTTTTGTAAATTGTATACATCAAGTATAAGTTGTAAATTAACATATTTTAAAATAACTTATATAGAGTATTTATATTTTTTTCAAAGTTTAAAGTGTGAGGTATCGCCTAACGTGATGGCGGGTAATATTGAACTAAATTTTATATCAAAATTTAGCTATTATTTTGAATATTTTAATTTTATTATCTTTTTTTTGAAGAATTCATTTTATAATGTTTAAAATTGGAAGTGTCACTTTATGGTGACTATAGTAATATTAAAACGTTGAAGAATCAAAATTTGTGTCGACGGGTATTTCAACCATCTTTATATTACTTTTATGTCATCTGTGTCGTTTTCAAACCTGATTAGCATTTGATAACGTCATATTTTTTTGTTAGAGCTCTCATCTCCCTTTATAATCTAACTAAAGTAGGTTATCTATATTATCTATACTATAATATAATAGCCAGAATAGAGATAATTTGGTTCAACGGTTTGGTTCAACGATAATTCCCTAATTTTGATTATTACAAAAATAGATAAATAGTGTTATATATCTAATAAACTACTAATATAACGCCCCCAAATCCGGGGTCAGAGGATTTGGTCGTCACTATAAAACTTCAATCCAAATTAACCTGTTATATCAATAAATAAATGCCAGCGGAAGATATTTATCATTTATGACCCCAAACTAATCCAAGATCTTTTAAGGTTACAGTTCTAGAAACAAGAAAATCCAAAATCCACCAATAATTTTTCACTTTCTTTTAAAACTCTTTTTAACAAAATCCAATCCAAAATTAAACCCACTAGTATAACTTCACAATGAAGTATACTAGGCCCAAATAAAATACACAACTATAATATAATATAATATAAACAACTTTACACAATAAAACTTACACTAGCCCGCAACCCTGGACCAACCACCTTCCAAGAGTTTCTTCTTTGCTTCCTCGAATTTCATGGCTAAACAGCGCAAGCTAATCCTCACTGGAGGTTAAATTTAAAAAAAAAACAGGCAAGTATGAGCGGAAGAAATGCTCAGCAAGATCATTGTAATATATATAAGGTCATTTTGATATAAACCCGACATCTGCATCAGAGCAGAACATTTAAACTCATAATTGCTGAATCATAAAATTCTTTTTGATATTTTCAAGCGAAAGGCTTCAGCAATACTTTGAATCTTGATAAGAATAAAACTCGTAAAACAGTGTTTACGGAAATATCGTAAACCACCACAACAAAAAGAAGCAATGATTATGGATGAATCATAAACTTTACTGAAAACTCAACTCTTGATATTAATACTTATTTTGTTGTCATATCAAATTAGATATCAATACGAACTTTGATGCTCACAACACCCATACTGAAGTCAACATCAGTCATCTATACTAATACCGCCTTTGATATTTAACAACAAACTAAGTATTCTCAAAATCAGAAACTGAATCAAAGCCACAATTCACTTTCAATCCAAAACAGAATCAGTACTTTTAATCCAAAACAGAATCAATACTTTTAATCCAAAACAGAATCAGTTGATAAATCATTTATTCTATGAATATCAGAAATGATATGATAATTTAGATTAGGATCATTCTCCGATGGACGTACTATCATATGCTGATCAGCCCGTGTGATAGCACAAGGTCATGATTCTTAGAAACGTGACCCCAAAAACACGAGTACTCAAACAAAAAGGCATAACTAGCCTATGGCAAAATGGTGTCATAATATTTTATATGGCACTTAGAAATAGCCCTCCGCTGGACCGTCCGTCCCGGTCACTTACGCAATTATGATCCAATTTTAAAACCTTTTATTGAAATGGGGTCATGATACTCGACACCCGAAATAATTTTATTTCCCCCAATTCTTGGGTAGGAATATTCGCAACCAAATCACTTTTCTCAAAATCTAAAACATTTATAAATCCGATAATTGGATAAGTAAATTCACTTGACTATTCTTAACATAGAACAGCAGACGAGTATTTGCATAACAGAATTATTTAATTCAGCGATATGTAAAACATTTATCGATTCTAAATTGAGAATGGGGAACGCAATACTTGCATCAAAAGATTTAAAATAAATATCACTTGAACAATAAGTGATGATAGGGATACTTGCATAATATGATTTGAAATAAACGTCACTTGAAAGATAAGTGAAGTCAGGGATACTTGCCTTTGGGTTTTAGCAGTTGGTCACACTCGCAAACACGCATCAGTTCTGACATTTTGTCTCAAAACATCACCGTCCTTCTTTTCAACACTTGACTGATATACTGCTCCTGCGATTGCTAGAAGCCAGATACCCAATGTCATTCCGTTCATTCTTTATCCAACGTCTTGTCCCGATCAACTCGAGAGATCCGCATCTATAATTAAAAGATATAGCTTTAATTGTCTAAACGATAACCACTCGACGAATTACGCGTTAAAAGCCTATCGTCTACCCATACGATAACCCGCACATAAAAGAAACAGTCCAACACAAGATTCTTATGACCCACACATAAATATAACAGACATACATAGGACCCTTGATCCACATACACACCTAATTCACGTAACACATAAGCACATAACTCATATATCATATAATTCATATCATATAAGACTCGGTTCATCAGAAGGGTCGACTTTGTATGTTTAAAACTGAAATCGGGTCAAAAATATGATTTATCGATAAATAATTGACTCGAAATGATTCGTAAAATAAGCGACCTTTCGAAACAAAAGAATTTGGGTCTCGAAAGTATTTTTATTAAAAGCGTAATATTTTTCTGAGTCTGGAGGCGTTCGTTTCGTATTAAACGGACGAACGATTGATTTATTATGAATTTTTAAACATTTTTCGGAATAAAAACAACCTCCGAATCATTTAATAATTAAATAGTAGGGCTCGAACACTCAAAAACAATCTTATAAAAATTATCAATCCTAGAAAACAATTTAAAATAATATTTTAAAGCTTGAAACTATTTTTCAAAATTTTTAAATCAATTTTAAATAATTAAATCTAATTAAATAATCAATTAAAATTAATTAATAACTAATTAAATTAATTAATCAATTAATATTTAAATTAATTGACTAATTAAATAATTAAATATCAATTAAAATTAATTAACTAAATAATTTGGATTTATTTTTGAATTAATATAAATTTTCAGAATTAAAAATAAAGATTTTTAAAATAAAAATGAATTTTTAGAAATTATAAATAGGATTTTGAATTATTTTTAAAACAGAAAATCTCAGAAACAGAATTTTGTAAACAGAATTGGGAGTTTTGGGATTGAAACCGGGTCGGGAACTAAAAGAAACGGTTCGTCCAAGAACGAATCCGGGTCGGGTTGAACACCGACCGGATTCTGGGAACATTACCAGTTTCCGGCGGGGTTCTCCGATCCCGGTGAGCTCCGTTCTTGGTCAGAATCACACCGTTTAATCTGCTAAATAGTCTAAACAACAACAACAACGTCCCAGCAGCTAGAATACGTCGACAACACTAGCAAACAATCGTTAAAGCTTCGATTCCGGTAAAAACACCATTGAAACCGGCGGTTTCTTCGAGTTTTCCGGCAAAAACTCGAATTCAGTCGTTCCCAACCCAAACTTCATGAAACATGACTCGAATTAAAGCTCTGATTATGCACAATCAATTTATAACATCAAAATAATCCAAAAATCAGTTAAACGAAAAGCCCCAAATTCGAATATTAACCCTAAAATTATGAATTTAAAATTTACCAAACCTCAATTGATTTTGATGCTAAAATCAGATAGAACAGATTGAGGGCTTCACAACGGATATTCATACTTGTGATTTGGTGTTCAATAACACCTTCAAAATTGACTTTGATTTTCAGAATTCTTCAAGAACACCAAGAACACATATTCAAGAAATTTTCAGAAAATCAAACCTTAATTTCTATATGATATTGAACTCTATTTTTGAAGTATAATATACCAAATCGACCAGAAAAACATGCTCTACAACATGGAAGCATCAAACAACATCAAGAACAAATTTTCATAATTTAATTATCAAATAATTCGAATATAAATAAATAAATAAGAAAATTACCATGATTTCTGGGCAGAAACTGATGATTGATTCAGAAAGAAGATTTCGAGAGCTTCGGTTTGATATGCTGCACGCCCGAATCGGAGTTCGATAACGCCTTCATTCGTGTGTTTGATTCTCGGAAACGTTTCGGTTTCTCGGGTTTTTATCTGTATTTACGGTATTTTAACTGGTTGCAAATGAATAAACGGAATAAACGAAATAAGAATTAGACTATTTATATTTATGGAATATTGGATCGTTCTGGATCGTTTTGGATCGTTAAATTAGTTGTTTAGCTATTAAGTAACTACAAAATGATCCAAAAATAGATTACTTAGCCGCTAAGTAACTATAAAAACGATACAATTAAATACCAGAATTGGATAATTATCAAAACCGAGCTTTTTATAAAACACTATATACGAAAATAACGTAAAAATATCCCGTCTCTCGAGAATACGGGTTTTATTGATTACCGAAATGATTATCGTATCGAAAATATTGCGCCGAGCCGCGCACGGGTCAAACCGTAATCCGGATTGAAAAAGTCAAAACACGGAAAATGTCCGGAATTATCAGATTAGGTTAGAAAGGAGTTTTCGGAAGAGTTTCAGGTTATAAAAACGCAAAAACGGTTGAGGTTGGATGATTCCCGGCTTTATAAAATAATTTTGGTAATTATTCCGAAAATAATTAATAATACATAAATCATATAAAATCATCTAACAGTCCAAAAATTACCAGAAAAATATCACAATTATCTATATTTTATTCTGGACATATAAAAATTCAAATATTCAAATAATGTCACATATAAACATCCAAACATCAATTTCACTTATCATATAATTCACTAAAATTCACATAAAATCACATAAATAATTCCAAATAATTATAAAAATAATATCTAAAAATATGGGATATTACAACTAAATTATTAAACTACTACTAAATATAGTATACTTATCCTACTAAACTACGAATACAACTTATCCTATTATTAAAAGATATAAATAATAGTGTTATATATATGCTAAACTACTAAAAATAGTCTATTTATTCAACTAAATTACGACCACATGTTATTCTATTATTTTTATTATAAATTTATAATCATTATGTATTTATATAAGAATTTTAAAAATATAATATAACTGGATAAATAAAAATTTAAAATATTAATGGGAACTCGTGCATCGCACGGGATTTATGCTAGTAAGGTTAATATCTAAAAAAGTGCATTACTGCATCTGTTTATGTAGATATTTGGTTATTGTTGCAATTTCGTCAATATTATTTTGTGTATGATGTTCCATGCACGGGTAATCTTAGATTTATGTGAAAAGTTTAAACATGACATCGATTTTAAGCATGTTGAAGGGGATTTTCACTCACAACAAGATAATGGTTATCAAAACAACTTGATAATCATCACACGCTGCTCAAACACAGGGGAGTAAAAAAATGTGGTATCACTGATACACATACTACATTATTTTTTTATTACTTATTCTTCTATTTCTTTTTATTTTGACATTATTAGTGGCAAGTTTAAATACAACATATCTTATAACCAGAATTTAATTTTTTTAAGGGGAACTAATGAATATGTTTTCTATCCGGGTGATTATGCTATCGATGTGCGCATTTTTATACATGTATCACTTTCATCACCCTCAAATGCAAGTTACGCGTGACCGGTTATATTGTTACATTTCTTACCGTGTTAGACACAATATTCATGAAACAAGTTTTCTAAACTCTCAATCATATTTTTTGGATTACAATTGACAGAGAATATTGTGGATACACAAACTCTCAGTCAATTAATCAATGAAAATAGTGCATATCTGTTTAAAAGTTGAAAATATTATGCAACTCTACCATAATCAACTTCATTTAACTGTACTATATATTCACATGCTTGGGCTCTCAACTATACTCAAACATCAGAAGAACATAATAGAGATACACATTCTTGATTTTCTCAAATATAAATTGAAGTTTTATATTAATTTATTAAGTTTCTCCTCTTCTTGCATTCAGATATGAACGACCATCAGCATTTTTCCGCTTTGGATGCTACTCAAGTAGCTTGGAAATTGAAGGTTCGAGTGACAAGAATATGGATATCAAGGAATAACCATGGGGAGGCAATCAGGCATAATCTTATTCTGTTGGAGTGTGAGGTGTGATTTAATTATATTAGTTGCATTCGAACCATTGTTCATATCTCTTGGCGCATATTTTGCATATTAACATCCTAATTTTAATCCCGATGATGAGAAATCCTGATTTCTTCTGCAACAAGATATGATCAAGATCATGATATGTTCCTGGATTTCTCCTTCATCAAGACATGAATCAATATCAGGATATGAATCAGGGTTTGTTAGCATCAGGATTAGAATTATCATGTGATTACAATCTTAACTTTCAATTAGATTCTCCATGATTACAATTCACAGAGAATATTATGGCTACACAAATTCTCAGTCAATAAATCAATGAAAATAATGCATATCTGTTTAAAAGTTAAAAAGATTATGCAACTCTACCATAATCAATTTCGTTTAACCATACTATATATTCACATGTCTGGGCTCTCAACCTATACTCAAACATCAAAAGAAGGTAATAGAGGTACATATTTTTTATTTTGTCAAATATACATTGAAGTTCCATAGTAATTTATTAAGCTTCTCCTCTTCTTGCATTCAGATATGGACGACCATCAGCATTTTTCCGCTCTGAATGTTACTCAGGTAGCTTGGACATTGAAGGTTTGAGCGAACAATCCCATTTCTCACATCTATTGGAGCATACTCTACATATTAACATCATGATTCTAATCTTGATGCTGAGAAATCCTGATTTCTTATGAAACAAGATGAATCAGGGTTTGTCACTATCAGGATTAGAATGAGGATGTGATTACAACTTTAACTCTCAATTATATTCTCCATGATTACAATTCACATAGAATATTATGGCAAATTCAGCATTATGATTAGAATCAGGATGTGAATACGAATAGTAAATTATTTCATATCTATATTTTTAGTTAACTTTTTTAATAACATTTGCAGAACACACATATGCTTGCAATCTTGCCATTAGCTATTTGGAATCAATTTGTGATTTCCATGACATCTACTGTTCAAGAGACTTCCAACAAATCTTTTAGAAAACTGAAGAATCATTTTGCAAATTATAGAGCATTGATATGGATCTGTGCTGATAAAAAAATATTTTAATTATATAATATTTAAACGACGAGGCGTCGTAATAATATTAAAATACTTTTGAATAAAAAATTTCCTTTAGCAGAATAATGACTTTTGTTTTAATGCACTAATTTATATGTTTTGTATATGTATTCAGGTAAAACATTATGGTTTTCAATTCAACAGTTTTAAAATAACTTATATTAGTATTTATATCTTTTAATTTTCAAAATTTTAAACTGTGAGGTATCGCCGTAAGGTGACGCCGAGTAATATTGCACTATTTTTTTATATTTAAGTTATATATATAATAATACAGTTAGAGAGTAATTGTCAAAAATTGATTTCAAATTCACATGTGTAAGCAATATATGTAGAAATGTAACATTGTAGTTTTTAATTCAACTGTTTTAAAATAACTTATATTGAGTACTTTCATTTTTCAATTTTCCAAATTTTAAACTACGAGGTTTCGTCGTAAGGCGATGCCGAGTAATATAGCACTAATTTTTTTATATTTAAGTTATATATAGAAATACACTTAGAGAGTAATTGACACAAATTAATTTTAAATTCATATGTTTAAGCAATATATATAGAAATGTAACATTGCAGTTTTCAATTCAACGGTTTTAAAATAACTCATATTAAGTATTTACATTTTTTTAATTTTCCAAATTTTAAACTGCGAGGGGTCGCCGTAAGGCGACGCCGAGTAATATTGAACTAATTTTTTATATTTAAAATTTATATACAGAAATACAGTTAGAGGAGTAATTGACAAAAATTGATTCCGAGTTCATATGTTTAAACAATATATGTAGAAAAACATATATGTGAAAATTAACTTTAATAGATTTTTTCAATCTCAATATACAAATATAATCCACTGTCAACTTTCATTATTGAAGTAGACACCATTGTATAATGCTATACAAAATTGAAATATCTGATTAGTAATGTTTAGACAGTAATAAAAATCAATCAAGTTTTTCTATATGCCAAATCTATTCACATATTCTGTATCAATCTAATGCAAAGTTTAAGAAGGAGCAAGATTAATAAAAATATTCTCATACTTTAAAGAATCCTCATGGTGAACTATTTATGTTATGCAATATTTACTGGATTTTTTTAAAAAGTATTTAATTAAAAAAATATTTACTCAGTTTTGTTGTACAAATAATTAAAATATTGACTACTAAAAACGTAAAAGAGAAATGTTAAAATATGAGTTAAAAGACTTTTAATTGGTTAGAATGTGAGAGAAAGAAAACTAAATTAAAATACTGAGATTTAACGTTAAACTATAATATCAATTTTATATTTCAAAATAAACGGAACCTAAATAACTGTAGTAAATAAATTAAATAAAACTAGAAGATAACCATTTATGTTATAAAAATTACAAACTTCATGAAAAAAAATTCAAAATTGAAGAAATTTGGAGCGCGCGTAGCGTAGGTAAAAAGTCCCTAGTTCAAACTAATATTCATTAAATAAAATAAGCGGAGTCATAAGTCCTCGCATGAATATTCAGACTAATATTCATTAAATAAAATAAGCGGAGTCATAAGTCCTCGAATGAATATTCAAACTAATATTCATTAAATAAAATAAGCGGAGTCATAAGTCCTCGAATGAATATTCAGACTAATATTCATTTATTAATAGAAATAAAATAATTTTAATAACTAGAAACTCTATTCAATAATTAAACTAGTCTTTGATCGCAATAAGAATCTTAAATGAATATTCAAAAAATAATATTCACTTATAATATATAAAACTATCGAATAAAGATTATTCGATTAATAGTTTTGAAAACTATTTATATATATAAAAAATTTACTCGGGAACATCGCCTCCCGGTTTAGAAAAATGTTAACCTTTGGGTCCCCAATACTAAAGGTATACGCAACTACTGCTTATCTCTAGAATATGTATTATGCAGTTTATAAGCATTTGAATTGATAATAAAATATCAAGATTTCACAACATGCATATATATACCATATCAACATGCTCCAGTATATCGCAAGATTTGCTAATAACAACCATGCACTTATCTCAAGATAATGCATCAATATATTTACATCAAAACAACAGTATAACGGGTAAAAAACTTGACTGAGCGACTGGGGGTGGTAAAAGGCATGGGGCGAGTCTGGTAACCTATAAACAACATATAAGTTGGAATTAAGCCACGGTCGCTTAAGAAACTAGACTTTAACCAATTGGACCCTAACGTTCGCTTCTGCGCTTAACGATTCACATAAGTCGCTCGAGTACCCTCGGCTCCACCATTTTTATAAAATTAACCGTTACGAATTTTAAGGCGACTCTTTCGCGAATACTCTACCAACTGACTAATTAGTCTTACATAATTGTTTCGTACTCCAATTAATCATTTAAGGACTTTGATCAAGGTTTCAAAGTAAGACGGGGGGTAATGGTTCGTTCGCGAAACGTCGTTACTTAAAACGGTCGTTTTTCCTAAACCGTACATCGGATCTAAGCGAACCACATATCAAAATGAATCTTACGAAATGATATAGCTAAACATGACAAAGTTACAGATTAGGCAGTTAGCTCTCTATCCCGAACACTAAGAACAAGCAGTTGTATGAAAACGGGCATTACGACGGCTATGTTTACGCGATTACCAAAGTTTAAACTACTCCAATTAACCACAAATCAACTCACAACCACCAATACAACCAAACTTTATCCCAGCCTTACTACATCAGTCCATAACCTCATGATTTTCCCAACTCATTCAATCACAAACAAGAGCTACTAACTATACTTAAGGTTCATTAACCAATAACCAAGATTTAAATCTCAAAATCATTACAAACCCAACCAAACTCTAAACATACAAGAATCATGCTTCTCATGAACTATATTAATTAAAACCACTCCTAAATACTCAAAGTAAAGCTTAGGGTATGAGGTTTTACCTTCCTTGGTGAGTAGAAGTAACTGAGAAGCTTGAAATAGCCCTTGAAAGTCCTTACCAAAGCTTAATCTAACCAAAAACACAAGATCAAACAATTTAAAATTCTTGAAAACACTATTCACTCTCTTCTTCAATGATTTATTGAAAGAGATTGTGAAGGAATTTGGAGCTTAAACTCCTAGGATAGCCATAACTAATCATAAGGGACCTTGGATAATTACCTTGCAATTTAACAAAGCTTGGATCTTAAATTTTAGATTTTCTTCTTTCTTGAAAAAGAAAAAGCCGAGAGCTTTGTTCTTGAGAAACAAAGTCAACTTCTAATTTTTGTGTTATGATATTTTTCTTGGTTGATTCCTTTTGGCTTGGCAAATTCTAGATTTTTTACCATGGTAACTTTTACTTGGCCAAGAATCATCCAACAAAACACTTCTTCTTGTCATGTTTATGTCACCATGCTTATGTCATCTTGTTAACACATGTCTTCTCCTTGTTGGTGTGATGACATCATCATCCACTAACCTCTTTGATTAACCCTTAATTAATTACTTTGCTAATGACCGCTTATCTATTATACGGTTCGCTTAACTTTCGTTCTCGTTTGTCGTTTGAGGGATCATATCCGGATTTTATTACTTGGGTTCCCCTAACCTTTCTTAATATTTTATATTCCTTTTATGATCCTCTCTTATAATCCTTAAATTTAAATCCTTTTAATCATGTTACCTTATACTCAATTCTTTCGGTATCTGGTGGATTTTCGAGAAAAATCAAAGTGTTCGAATTTGGATTCTGATGATCTTTACATACACTTATATGCCATATGGAGTACTAATAAGATCTCAGAATATCAATAAAAGAAATCCTACATAGTGTGGCATGAAAAGTTTTCTTAATCAGCATAATCAGCAAAATCACTATTCATAAGGATTACAAAAAGTCCAAAATTTTTGGGGTTATTACAAGTGACAGATTCTGCATTTGATGAGTTGAAGTCAGCTAAATACACATTACCTTTTCTCACTCCAGTGAGAACCACTTTGTTGCTCCTCTTGTTGGTCACAACACAGGCTTCAGAATTAAATGTTACTGAGTTGCCCTTATCACAAAGATGGCTGATACTCAACAAATTATGCTTGAGTCCATCCACTAGGTCAACTTCCTCAATGATGATATTATCCTTTGAAATCAAGCCATATCCCACAGTATAACCCTTGTTGTCATCTCCTAAAGTAATACTTGGGCCAGCTCTCTCCTTGAACTCAGTGAGCAGGGTAGAATCTCCAGTCATATGCCTTGAGCACCCACTATCCATATACCAAATATTCTTTATGTTTCCATGATTACTTAATGAACTTACTTCTGTTTCTTTAGACGTGGCCATAAGTGCTAGATTGACATAGCTTGTATCATCATCCTCTTCTAGTCCATCTACAACCCAGTCATTTTCCTGTATGATGAAAGCCCTTTCCTTTTCTTTAGAAACTCAAAATATTTATGTTTGTAATCAACAGGCTCAAACTTCTCTTTACTAGAATCAGACTTTCTGCATTCACTAGCAAAATGATCTACAAAGACACACTTGGAACATTTGAATTTAGACTTGTCAACCATGTTTCTGTTTGACTTGGCTGCTCTAAAATTCTTCTTGAATTTGAGCTTGGCAAGCCTTCTAGATAGAAAATCCAGATGCCCATCTATGCCTTCCATGTCATCCTGACTAAGATGGTATTCATGTTCAGCAACTATCCCTTTTCCCTTTCCTTCACAAACTCTAGGGTTTGGTGCAGATTCAACAGTTTCAACCTTTGTATTCTTCTCCTTTCCTTGCTCAGCAACCAATGCAATGGATCCTCCTTTCTTTCTTCCTTTCTCCAGCTTCTCATCTTGCTCTATTTCAAGCTCATAGGTCTTTAGAATCCCATACAGTCTGTCCAAGGTGAGTTCCTTGTAATCTTGAGAGTTTCTTAATGAGACTGTCATAGGCTTCCATTCCTTTGGCACATATATAAGGAATTTGAGGTTTGAGTCCTTTGTTTGGTAGAATCTTCCATGCAACTTTAGAGCATTCAACAGTTTTTAAAATCTACTAAAAATGTCAGTGAGTGACTCACTTTCTTCACTATGGAAATGCTCATATTGCTGAATCAAGAGTTGTATTTTGTTTTCCCTTACATGCTCAGTTCCATCACAAATAACTTGAATTGTATTCCAGACCTCTTTGGCAGTTTTGCAGTTAATGATGTTGTCAAACATGTCACCATCAACACCATTAAACAAAATGTTCATGGCCTTCTTATCCTTATGAACTTGTTCAATATCTGGATCAGACCATTATGCTCTAGGCTTTGGGATGGATGCTTCATTTCCTGTAGCGGCTCTCATAGGGACATGTGGACCTTTCTTAATGCAATCGACATATGCTTCATCTTGAGATAGGAAATACAGGTGCATCTTCACCTTCCAATGGTGATAGTTGTGTTTGTCCAGAAATGGAATCTTTACTCCAACATCTTTTCTGATCTTTTTGTTAGTTGTTGATCTTTGAACTCTTTGTTCTTCAAGAGCTTGCTTTGATACCAATTTTCATTCCCAAACAATCTAAACAAGAATTATAGAAGGGGGTTTTGTTAGATATATTTGATAATGTCATGTGTAATATGATTTGTGTTTAGTTTTCAGATCTTACTTAACGGGACAAATCAGTACTTAACTGGAAATTAGCACTTATACTGAAGACAGAACTTAAGATATCAGAACTTAAGTTATCAGAACTTAAGTGATCAGAAGATATTTATCAGGAAATAATATCAGGACTTAAGATGACTTTCAGATAAGACAGACGGCTGATTGAAAGGAAAGAAGATCGAGACTAAGACAGAAAGAATTATGCACGAAGAAAGAATTTTATGAAGAATAGAATACTTGGAAGAAAAGATAACTAGTTGATATATTTTAGGAAGCAGAATTATATTCCATATCAATTAGAATTTATCTTGTAACTGTGTAGTATATAAACGCATACATAGGGTTTACACTATGAGTATTATCATTATCGAAGTTATTATTCTTTGTAACCCTAGCAGCTCTCATGATAATTTGTTCATCACTGAGAGAGGACAGTTCCATATTGTAACAGAGTTAATTGTGTTGAATAAAATCTGTTTTCTGTTACTTGAGTTCTTATATTCGATTTGATTGTGCTAAACACTGTATTCAACCCCCTTCTACAGTGTGTGTGACCTAACAAGTGGTATCAGAGCAATCTGTTAACACACAAATAGTTTAAGATCCAAAAACAATCATGTCTGAAGAAGAAACTCCAACCAAGCCCACCAAAACTGAAGAACCTCCAAAAACCATAACCCATAATCGATATGAGACTATAAGAGTTCCCATATTGAAACCTTCTGAGTATTCCATATGGAAAGTGAAGATGGCTATGTTTCTGGAAGCTACAGATCCAGAATATCTCGACAGGATTTATGAAGGACCACATATGCCAACCAAACTCTCTGTGGAAGTTGCAGGTCAGCCAGCAAAGTCTGTACCAAAGGAGAAAAGTGATTACACTGCTGAAGATATCTCATCGATTGCTAAGGATGCAAAGGTAAGACACTTGTTGCATAGTGTCATTGATAATGTCATGTCAAACAGGGTAATTCAATGCAAGACTGCAAAAGATATATGGGATGCTTTGGAAACAAGGTGTCAGAGAACTGATTCAATCAAGAAGAACAGGAAGACAATATTCACTCAAGAATATGAGCACTTTGACTCAAAGCCTGATGAGTCATTAACTGATTTATATGACAGATTTGTCAAACTCTTGAATGATTTGTCACTAGTTGACAAATAGTATGATATTGAAGATTCAAATCTTAAATTCCTGTTAGCACTTCCTGAAAGATGGGATTTGAAGGCCACAATAATAAGAGACAACTATAATCTTGATGAAACAAATCTTGATGAAATTTATGGGATGCTCAAGACTCATGAACTTGAGATGGAACAAAGAAGCAAGTGGAATGGAAGAAAGTCAAGGACAATTGCTTTTGTGGCTGAGGAGGAAAGTCCCAAAGTTGCTGCCTCAAAGAAAGGCAAAGAAAAAGCTCTCATCACAAAGTCTGATACTGAGTCATCAAGTTCTGATAGTGATGATGACTCAGAAACTGAAAGTATATCTGAGATAGACCCCGATGAAAAGATGATGAAGCTGTGTGCTCTTATGGTAAAAGGAATCACAAAGATTGCATACAGGAAATTCAGAAGAGGAAAGAAGTTTTCCAGGAAAGGTGCAAGTTCTGAAAAGAAAGGTTTCAGAAAATCTGAAGGCAAAGGAGGAAAGTCTGACATAGGAGATTACTCAAATGTTAAATGCTACAACTATGGTGAGAAAGGCCACATATCTCCTGATTGTAGAAAAGGGAAGAGTGACAAAGGCAAGGATCTTGTCACAAAGAAGAAAAGCTGGTCAGATGCTTCAGATTCTGAGGATGAGGAAAACTATGCCTTGATGGCAAATGTTGATAGCAGTTCAGATACTGTTGACTTAAAGGTACCTCAAACTACTTATGCCTTTCATAGTGATGATATTATTGAGTTGAGAGGATATCTTAAAACCATGTACATTAGTTATAAAGATCAAACTTTAACATGTGAAAGATTAACTTCTGAAAATCTTGCTTATAAAAAGAGGAATGATTATTTAGAAAAAGAGTTAGTCATGTTCCATCAAACTCAGAAAGATAGAGATGATGCCTTTTATGTTAGGGATGAAGTGTTAAAAATAAATGAATCTCTAAAAACTAAGTTAGAAAAGGAAAGAGAGATTATCAGGACTTGAACTAACTCTGGTAAAGCAACTCAGGATATTCTTAGTAATGGAAACTGGAAAGAGGGCTTAGGTTATGGAGATGATAAGAACAGTAAGAGAACTGTAGAAACTGAGCCTATAGTTGTTAAACAAAAACCAAAGGTAAATACTGTTAAGTTTGTAACTGCAAAGTCTCATATTGAGAAATCAGAAGTTAAGGAGGAAGTAACTTCTGACAAACCTAAATAGGATAAGCCAACTAAAGTTAACATAGGCTTAATGACTAAGAAGCAGCTTAAACATAAGCTGAAAGATGTTAAGAATGTAAACAAGGTAAAACCACCTAGGAAAAATAGGAATGGAAAGGAAGGTGTGAACAAAAGTAACAATTATAAGCCTGTTCCTAATGCTCCTAGAAAAACATGTCATAACTGTGGAAACTCTAACCATCTGGCTTCTTTTTGCAGGAAAAATGAGAACATAAACTCCTTACCTTCAAAGTCAGGAGTTAAGAGTCATTCTGTTAGATATAAGCCACAAAATCCTTGTTTTCATTGTGGTAGTTTATAACATTCCATTTATACTTGTAAGGAATATCATAGTTTGTACTATGATTATTATCAAATAAAACCTTCTGTAAAGAAAGTTAGCATTATTCCTTCTAGTATAAGTTCTGGTGCAAAGTCTGATATTGCAAATTCTGATAAGAAAACTGTTAACATAAACTCTGATGCTAAATCCACTGTAAATGTTAACAAACTTAAAAAGGCCAACGGATCCAAGCAAGTCTGTGTCCTTAAAACTAATCTTTAGTGGTCTTTGTGATTGCAGGGCAACAGGAATAACATCCTAGTTCTGGACAGTGGATGTTCGGGACATATGACTGGAAATAAAGCCCTGCTATCAGACTTTGTGGAGAAAGCTGGCCCAGGTGTTTTTTATGGAGATGGCAACATTGGAAAAACTCTGGGATATGGCAATATCAATCTTGGGAATGTCATCATTGAAAAAGTAGCTCTGGTCTTAGGACTTAAACACAATCTGTTGAGTGTGAGTCAAATATGTGACAGAGGTTATCATGTGGATTTCTTTGAAGAACACTGTGAAGTTGTAAGCAAATCTGCAGGCAAAATTCTGAAAGGATACAGGCATGGTAACATTTATGAAGCCAAGCTTTCAACAAGTACTGATGGTTCTGCAATCTGTCTGTTGAGTAGAGCATCAATTGAAGAAAGCTGGAATTGGCACAAGAAACTCTCTTATTTAAATTTTAATAATATAAATGAACTTGTCAAGAAAGATCTTGTAAGAGGACTGCCAAAATCAGTATTTGCTCCTGATGGCCTTTGTGATTCATTTCAGAAGGCAAAACAAAGAAAATCTTCATTCAAGAGTAAGACTGAATCATTAATTCTTGAGCCTTATCACCTATTACATGTTGATCTATTTGGTCCGGTGAATGTCATGTCTATTGCAAAGAATAAATATGTTATGGTCATAGTGGATGAGTTCACCAGATACACATGGGTGTATTTCTTGCACACAAAAAGTGAAACTGCATCTATCTTGATTGATCATGTCAAACAACTGGATAAATTGGTCAAAGATTCTGTGAAGATCATAAGAAGTGATAATGGCATTGAGTTCAATAACTTGTTCATGGAAGAGTTATGCAAAAAACATGGAATAAAGCAGGAATTTTCTGCTCCTGGAACTCCTCAGCAAAATGGAGTTGTTGAAAGAAAGAATACCACTCTTATTGAAGATGCACGAACTATGCTTGATGAAGCAAAATTGCCAACCTACTTTTGGGCTGAAGCTGTGCAGACTGCTTGTTTTACTCAGAATTCAACACTTATCAACAAGCATGGAAAAACACCATATGAGATTGTGAAGAAAAAGAAGCCAAATCTGAAGTATTTTCATGTATTTGGATGCAAGTGTTTTGTTCTTAAGACTCATCCCGAACAGCTATCTAAATTTGATCTAAAAGCTGATGAAGGAATTTTTGTTGGATATCCACTTTCTACAAAAGCCTTCAGAGTCTACAATTTAAGAACAATGGTTGTCATGGAATCTATCAATGTCTCTTTTAATGATAAGAAGATTACTGGACTTGAAGATTTCAATGATCATGATCAACCGAGATTTGAAAATGAAGCTTTAAATTCTGATTCTGTAACTCCTGACAGTCTAAAACCTGATACTGCAAACTCTAATGGATTAAACTCTGATGTCATTGAAACTGTGGTGACTACGCCAAAAGAAGATGCACCTGTGCAGGGGGAGTATACTGAAGATACAACCATATCTCAAGAAGCATCAGAACCTACAACAGGCTCTTCAAGTTCTGATTCGTCAAGTTTTGATGGGCCAAGTTTTGATAATTCTGGAAACTCATGTTCTGATATTTCTGGAAACTCAAATTCTGAAAGATCCAACTTAAAGAGCATAATTTCAGGGGGAGCATCAGAAAATGATGATGGAGACAACATAGATCATAGGGGAGCATCCAGTTCTAGAGAAAACCTTCCATCTGCAAGGAAGTGGACTAAAGCACATACACCTGACTTAATTATTGGAAATCCTGATGCAGGTGTCAGAACTAGAACAACTACATCAAATAAATGCCTTTATTATTCTTTTCTTTCTCAGACTAAACCAAAGAAAGTGGAAGAAGCTCTTCAAGATGCTGATTGGGTACAGGCAATTCAAGAAGAGTTAAATAAATTTGAAAGAAATAAAGTCTGGACCCTAGTACCAAGACCAAAGAATAGGTCTGTTGTTGGTACAAAGTGGGTGTTCAGAAACAAAACTGACAGTGATGGCATAATTACAAGGAACAAAGCAAGGCTGGTTGCAAAAGGATACTCTCAACAGGAGGGAATTGTGATGAAACATTTACACCAGTTGCTAGATTAGAAGCCATAAGAATATTTTTGGCTAATGCTGCTCACAAGAAGTTTAAAGTCTTTCAAATGGATGTGAAAAGTGTTTTTCTCAATGGAGAATTGGAAGAAGAGGTATATGTTGAACAAACTCCAGGCTTTTTAGATCCCAAATTTCTCAATCATGTCTACAGGCTTGATAAAGCACTTTATGGCCTTAAGCAAGCTCCAAGAGTATGGTATGAGACATTAGCTCAGTTTCTTCTGGAAAGTGGATTTAACAGAGGGACTATTGACAAAACATTGTTCTACCTCAACCATGGAAAGGACTTACTTTTGGTGCAAATATATGTTGATGATATCATTTTTGGTTCCACAAATGACAGACTTTGTAAGAAGTTTGCCAAGCTGATGCAGTCAAGATATCAAATGAGTATGATGGGAGAACTTAACTATTTTCTGGGCCTTCAAGTCAAGCAGAATGAAGAAGGGACTTTTATTTGTCAATCTAAGTACACCGGAAATTTGTTGAAGAAATTTGGAATGCAGGATTGTTCAAGTGCATCCACTCATATGGCCACTGCAACTAAGTTGGATAAGGATACTGGTAAATCAGTAGATATTACTGATTACAGAGGTATGATTGGCTCTCTACTTTATCTAACTGCAAGTAGACCTGATATCATGTATGCTACCTGTCTTTGTGCAAGATTTCAAGCAGATCCAAGAGAACCTCACGTAATAGCTGTGAAAAGAATTTTCAAGTATCTTAAGGGTACAACTGATCTGGGATTTTGATATTCTAGAGAATCAGACTTTAAGCTAATAGGTTACTCAGATGCAGATTTTGCAGGATGCAAAATTGACAAGAAAAGCACAAGTGGAAGCTGCCAATTTCTTGGAGGCAGATTGGTTTCTTGGTTTAGCAAGAAACAGAAGTCAATTTCCACATCAGCTGCAGAAGTAAAATACATTGCTGTAGGAAGCTATTGTGCACAGATTATTTGGATGAAGAATCAGTTACTGGATTATGGGTTAGAATTTTCTAAAATCCCTATTTACTGTGATAATCAAAGTGCTATTGCTATGACAGGTAATCTAGTTCAACACTCAATGATAAAGCACAGCATTAGGTACCACTTCATAAGGGAACATGTGGATGAAGGTACAGTGGAATTGCATTTTGTTCCCACAGATCAACAAATAGCAAATTTCTTCACAAAACCACTGTGTGAAGCTACTTTTACAAGATTGGTAAATGAACTTGGAATGTTTTCAGGTTCTTTCTCTAAATATGCTTAGTTTATGTTTTGATACATCAGACTTTATGATCGGTATTTACAGATATTACTAACTTTGTGTATTCTGTGCTTAAATTGAAATATTGCTTAAGTGCTGATTGTTGTCTGATGTGAATTTCTAAACTCTGATAGTGATATGAATATTTCTGTGATTATTCAATCCAATGAGGATAATTGTGCTAGATACTGAACTAGTAGTCTTTAATATACTAAAGATCCCATGTTTGAAGTAATTGTTTATGTGGAAAACTTTTAACACAAGCAAATTCTGATATTGAGTTTAGTTAAGTTTACTTTGTGTATCTTATTACTAAGTCAAAAACTAGAATATTGCTTCTTATCTATTAAGTTCTGATGTTAGTAAATCTGGTGGATGTACTAAGTGCTGATAAGTCTCACTTATCAAAAGAAAAAAAAGAAATAAAAATCAGGTACTCCTTTGAGATCTAGAGTAAAAATGTGGAAGGGAAGACCCAAGTGCATTGCTGGTATTAAGTAATATGCATTAAAAAAGCAAAATAAAATTTTCTTGGTGACTTTTCACACTCTATGATTACTGGAGAAATACTCTGATAGCAGCATAAATTCTGATAAGCAATCGTGATTCACTTACACCGAGAAACCACTGTAAAATGGAATTTCAAAAGTTACATAAAATGAGCACAAAACAGTTGAGGTGGACTCATGCATGAACTCATTCTAAAGTAGACTTCAGAATAATGATAGATTTTGAGTAAAGTTCTTAGTTATGCCTTATTTCTAAGATGTATTGAAGTGAATCAGACTTTACTCTTTGTCTGATATTTAGCTAAATGCACACACTTACACTCCATATGAATGATGAAAATTACTGTGGTGTTAAATGTTGTTTTAGATGAACAGTTTATGTGTCAGATTGCATAAATTCTGATGGAAGTTCTGATGATTAAGTTCTGATGAAACCATATCACTATTTGTGTGAAGAATTACAGGAATACACATTCACTTTTCGAGTTAAGGAGCCATATTCTGATGAATTTTAGATCCTGATAATAATCAAGTTCTGATGTTGAAATGGCAGTATCTATTTACTTGGTTTATTTTTGGTCATTACTTGAACGATAATATTTTTACAGAATATTGGTTTATATGAGATAAAACAGTCATAATCATTATGGGTTAGTGGTTAGCGTGTATGTCTTGAAAACCTGCATGCGCACAGTAATTATTATCATATCCCGTGCCCATTAACTCTGGCTTTAGATCTTTTACAGACTGTTATTATTACACTTTAATCTAGGGAGTCGAGGGATCATTATTTTTACTTGTAAAGTTTAACCAGTTCTCGCGTCCCTTGGTATTCTATTGGCTATTTAAACCAACCATTCATTCCAGCCAAAATATCTTTCATTTTCTCACAAACTCACTCTTTTTTTATTCATACCAACAAAAATGGTCCGTTTCAACATGTTCCTGAACTATGAAACCTTTCACATCGAGTTGAGTTGTGATCAATGGCAACAGGAGTGGCATGTCACCGCCATTCCTGACGAACTTTGGAACTCACTTCCACAAGAGGTTCACACAGAACTCTTGTTCTTATCAATGGAGTATTACCTCCATCATGATAGGTTGGAAGAGGAAAGGAGAGAAGCTCTCCGTCAGCAAAAATAGATCATCCGTCTTGCAGTGCTCTTCGTCAGCAGCAGAAAGAGTTAGTCGTTAGGTCTTCTTAGACTAGGACTAAGGCTGTTGATGTTAGGAATCGTATGATAGGACTATCTTGTAATTTTTGCATGTAATTGCTAAATTTCATCAAATGTAATCATCTCATATATCAATGAGATTTTCTTTAATTGCAAGATTTGTTCTTTGTTTCTCAAATTATGTGACTGTGCATGTTTAATTGCAATTTATTAATCTTTACTTCATCGACTTTTAATCTTATTTTGTGATGAATATTTTGATTAAATTCTGTTGATTTGAGGAAACAACCGAGGAACATGTTCCCATATCAGAACATGTTGTTGTAGAAGCTGAGAAGGTTTCTTCTCAGAAATATACTGTAACTGGGAGTTCTAGGCCCCTCAAAAGGCTTAGAAAGTTAAAATCTGATGATAAAGCTCCTACAGTGTCTCCACCTTTGAAGAAATTAAAGAAACAGAGAGCTCATAGGGACATAGTTGAGTCAGATTCAGATGTAGTGGAAGCAGCTAAGGAAGGGGATCAGGAATCTCTGATCTCAACAGAACCAGTTGTTATTGAATCACTTACTTCTGAACAACATGAAACTGCTCAAGACAAAATTCCTACACCTCATATGTCACCTATAGTTGATCCAGTACATACTGAAGAACCAGGTACAAGTGCTGAAATTGATATTCATAATTTGATTGTGCCTGAAGTTTTGTACTTGGAAGCTCCACCAATTCAACTTACTCCACCAACAACATCAATTTTGGATGTTGATCAGAACCTGGATGCAGATCAGAATTTAGAGGATGATGATGAAGCCTCTATAGCCTCTCATACTGCTGTTTTATCCGAGGATGCTGATACTACATGCACTACAAGTTCTGATGCTGCTAATAAAGAAATTACTGGTAAAGCTGCTGCTACTTTAGATGCTGATGCAGCTGGTCCATCTGGACATGCACCTCAACAAACAATTACTAAAGCTGAATTAGTTAAGAAATTTGTTATAGGAGAAGCAGCGGTACCTTGGAGTGAAACTCCTAGAGGAAAGGAGTGGACTAAGGAATGGAACACAATTAGTTTTGTTCCTTTTGAAAAAATTCTTGCTGAGCATCTGGCAAAAGCTTATGAAATGCTAATAAATGATGATTTCAAGGCACAACTGAGAGTTACTGCATTGAGTACTAGGCACCTTCAGGGTCAACACTCAACAACTCATGCCAAGGTGAATAAAATTCAAGAAACTTTGATCCAACAAGATATGAATGTGAAACTTGAAAAGAACAGATTTTTCAAGCTAGCCTTTGACAGAATTGCCTACATTGAGAAAACTCAGGAGAAGCAACAAACTCAAATTGAAGAAATTCTGAAGAATCAAGCTTCTCACCAAAATCAACTCCATGAGATCCAATCCTCAGTGGAATTGCTTGTCTCTCTTCTTTTACCTGCTGATGCCAAAAAGGGGGAGAAAGTGATTAAGTCCAAATGCAAATCTATTCAGACATTGAAAGGACAGGATGATGGAAATGATGACCAGGGAAACTCTAACAAGGGTAGAGGTCAAGGTCAAGGCAAAGGATTTTCATCAAGTAAAGCTATAATTACAAGTCAAGGAACAAGTTCTGATACTGGGAGAATAATAAGTTCTAATACTGATAAAAGGATAAGTTTTGGTGAACATCTGGAACTTGATGAAGAAATTTCAAAACAGTTATTTCTTAAAGAAAATCCAGGAATGGACTTTGAGAGTCTAAAGGAAGAAGAAGATAGACTCAAAGCAGAAGGTGTCAAGACAAAATCTAAAAATTCTATTGTTGAAAAGAAATTTCCAAAGCCTAAGGGTATTGTGATAAAGGAAAGAACAAGTTCTGAGGCAACCAAAGCCAAATCACAAGTGAAAATTGATCCAAGGTCCAAGAGCAAAGAAAAAGTTGATGAACCTGTAAAGGTTTATATGCCGTTCATGGATGAAGAAATAATTGATGATGAAGAAGATGATAATCTTACTCTGATGTAAAAGAAGATTTTTCAAACAACCTCTGACATGGCTCATGTTGTTCAGAGTGAAGATATAGTAAGTCCTGATATGACAGTGAAGCACGCAACCTCTGACATAGCTCAAGTTGGCTTGATATCAGAAGATAAGGAAAAGGAAACCTCTGACATTGCTCATGTTAAACCTTCAAAAAAACTCCTACAAGGATTCACCAAAGCTAAACAGACTCAACTTTTAAAACTGCAACAAGTGGTTTTGAAGCAAGAGTTGTTACAGGAAAGGAAGCAAGAGATAAATATGGGTTGGGTAGTTCTGATGAAAGAAGAGTACATAACACTACCAATGATCCGACTTCCTTAAGTGAACCAGGTGTTAGAGCAACTCCTGAAAGATTGAATCGACTTGAATCTGTACAAATGGTTTACCATACCTTTTTGAAAGAACATATCTTTTTATATTTTATGACAGATGGAAGGGTATACCAAATTAAGCAGAATGCTATACCACTGAAGTATTTTGAGAAACTGGAACATGTTATATTCCTACTTCATGTGAAAGACGGATTAACAGATTGTGCTGTAGGGTATTTAAAGTCTCAAATTCAAAGACAGAAGAAGCTTTATTCTGTAAAGTCTGACAGCACATACTGTCCCAAGTACAGAGATCACAAATGTGATATTGTCGAAATGAAGCATAACTCTGCTAAGATTATAACTACTTTTCTGGGTTATAAAGCTGTGGAATTCAATCTAGAGTCTGACAAGGCATATCTATTCAGACTAGATCAGGAGATAAGAAAAGCTAAGATAAATGATCTCAGAGCAGCTATTTTTCAAACTAGAGAAGATACAGCTGAATTGATAAATGCTAAAAGGAGGATGGTTAATGAACTTGAATATGCTGAGAGATATTTGTTGAAGAACTATCTCTGAACAACTCCTGATATCAAAGAGATCAGAAATTGAAGCCAAGTCAAAGATCTACAACTGCTTAAATTCTGAAGTGTATACAGACTGAAGCTGTTATCAGAAGTTTAAGATGGTAAAGATGAAAGGACTGTAAGTTGTAGTTATCTAGTCAAATTCTCATGCATTTGTACTTAATGTTTTTGACATCATCAAATATCTGTTGAACTTGTATATTATGCTAATTTACAAGTTGGGGGAGATTGTTAGATATATTTGATAATGTCATGTGTAATATGATTTGTGTTTAGTTTTCAGATCTTACTTAACAGAACAAATCAGTACTTAACTAGAAATCAGCACTTATACTGAAGACAGAACTTAAGATATCAGAACTTAAGTTATCAGAACTTAAGTGATCAGAAGATATTTATCATGAGATAATATCAGGACTTAAGATGACTTTCAGATAAGATAGGCGGCTGATTGAAAGGAAAGAAGATCGAGACTAAGACAGAAAGAATTATGCCTGAAGAAAGAATTCTATGAAGAATAGAATACTTGGAAGAAAAGATAACTAGTTGATATATTTTAGGAAGCAGAATTATATTCCATATCAATTAGAATTTATCTTGTAATTGTGTAGTATATAAAGACAGGCATAGGGTTTACACTATAAGTGTTATCATTATTGAAGTTATTATTCTTTGTAACCCTAGCAACTCTCGTGATAATTTGTTCATCACTGAGAGAGGACAATTCCATATTGTAACAGAGTTTATTGTGTTGAATAAAATCTATTTTCTGTTACTTGAGTTCTTATATTCGATTTGATTGTGCTAAACACTGTATTCAATCCCCTTCTACATTGTGTGTGACATAATAGGGTTGAATGTAATTCTGGCTCTTTTTAAATTTTAAGAACAATTCTACTATGAATATATAACTGTGTTTTATTTAGCAATGGTGCGGAATGAAAGTAGTTAAGAAATCCAAACACAAAGTGATTAAATACAAGTACTTAAAAACTTTCTGGTGGATTGAACTTTTCCACCAGAGATATATATTAATAAGAGAACTCTGTATTATAATGTTGTACACAGCTGCTTACAAATAAAACACTCAAGAACAGAAAAATTCTTTACAGATTTTGCCTTATCTATTTCTCTGGTTTTTCTTTCTTGAATTCTCAATTATTAAAGTTCTACTTGCTACTCTTGGTTTATATATCACCAAGTTACATGATAAAAGACAAACAAATAAGATAAAAATATTTCTAGTCTAATTTCATGCTTCTTCATTTCTCTATCCAGCATCTTTGAATATCTTCAGTTTAGCATGAAAATGGAAATGCTTCTTTGTTCTCTAAACCCTGCAAATAGGCTGCCACATTCCATTTGTATACAATCAACGCATGTGACTGTCAATTCACTATCAACTGCTCTTTTGAATTTGAACATCCATTGAACTTCATTGAATCATCCGTTGACACTGTGGTTGATCATCCGTTAAAACTTTGGCTGATCATCCGTTGAGACTATGTGAATCATCCGTTGAAGCTTTAGTTGAGCATCCGTTGAAACTTAGTGAATCATCCATTGAGACTATTTTCTTGGCAGTTAACTCCATTTCATTTATACAAGATTACAAGGCATTTAATAGTTACAATTAACCAACCTATCTTGCATATCAAACTAGTAGTCAACATGACTTAAACATTTTGCAACATCTATTTCACTAAGGCATTATAATATGCAGGAATGTGCTACTAAAACTATTATCACATAAGCTACTTTTAACGTATGTTGAAATGATCATCCGTTGAAAGCTACAAAATCACTTAAATAAAATCTACTAAGTGTTTTGTTCAAGTTATCATCAAATACACAATATATTCCTAACAATTAATGCATCTATCAACTGATCCAACTGTTATTTTGAGCTGCCATATTATCAGGTTTTGTGGAATCTCTTTTCTTGATTGTTGTTGCATCTTATGAATTTATCTAGAAGGGTTTGAATTCTAAGAAAGTTTACCCCTTCATTAAATTTTATAAAAAATTGCCTTATGCAGAAAATTTTCGTTTTAGTTATAATGGATACATTTAGATTGTCAACGTATGCTTTTGTTATGTCAAAATGACCACACCAACTGTGGAAGAACATGTAAATTAAATTAAAATTACTTTTGTCCGGATTGAATCCTTGTGCAGTATTTGATTCGTGGCATAAGTAATGATGTTATGAAAATAATGTGACATTCCAATTTCAATTATGATTTTCCTGAATACATGAGCTTAAAGCATTAGCTACAATTGCATTGGTTGCGGTTAAATTTGTTATTCCCTAACAATCTATCAATAGAATTACATAAGGGGGTGAATTGAGTTCTGGTTACTTTTTGAAATTCTGAAAACTCCTTACAAAATATAACCGTGCTTGAATATGCTAGTGTGCGGATAAACAATAATAGTATTCAGGAACACAAAGTAAATAAACAAACTTTTAAAAAATTTCCGGTGGATTGAACTTTCCACCAGAGATATATATATATATATATGTATATGTGTGTGTGTGTGTGCGAATAAATCTCTATGATACAAAGTTGTACACAGCTGCGTACAAGTAATACAACTAAGAAACTTGAGAGTGCTAAAAAACTACAACTTATAAAAGTCTCTCTAGTTAATGTGCTTGAATGCTTTCTAATTCTTAGTTTTGTTACTAGCTACTCTTGATTTATATATCATTAAGTCACATGTGAAACAAGACAAATTATGTAAAACCTTTTAGCTGGGTTCAATCACATGTTTCTTTATTTCTCTATCCAATGTAATTTGGTTAGATACATCATCTTTGAACGTCCCTCTTTTGCAGCGAAATGGAAATGCTTCTTGATCTTCAAAAACCTGATTACAGGCTACCACATTCCTTTTTCATACAATCAACCCATGTGAATGTCAAGTAACTATCAACTGCTCTTTTGAATTGGTTATCCGTTGAAGCTTCACCATCATCCTTTGACACTCAGTTCAGTTATCCGTTGAAGCTGTAAAAGTGTCATCCGTTGAAGCTTTAACAATTAGAAGTTGATCAGCTTATCCGTTGAAGGTGTCTTGAGTCATCCGTTTAAGATTTAAATTTATTCGTTGATGATGAATTTTTTAGCAATTGACACTATTTCACTTAATACAAAATTAGAAGGCATCTTCTATTTACAATTAGCCACCTGTTTTGTATATCTTGCTAGTAGTCAACATGACTTATAATTCACTACAACTTTTAAACTCGTAAGTTGTTTGTTGTATACAGAAATATGCTACAAACTTATTTAATACAAGCCACTCCTTCAATTGATGGTTACAAAATCATTTAACTTATCTACTTAGAGTGTTTTGTTAAGTTATCATCAAGCCTATAACACAATCCTAACAAAATCCCATCAACAAAGCCTGGCATTCCAAAGTTTTGTCGTAGTTGAATCCTAGTAGTAACAAGCATAACTAGAAAGCGTGCAAAAGAGGAAGAATAAATAAAGCATGACCTGAGTGATAAAGATGAAAAAGATGGAGATGATGATGAGGTTTATTCATATGGAGACAAAGCTGTCAATTGATCTTCCGTTTTTTCTTAACTTAACTTTAATTATCTCCGTCTAGACTATGTACTTTTGTTTAAATTAAGCCATGATTTTTATGGTTAATTTATGTGTGTGACTTAGATTTGGAACGCTTTTGTAAGACTTTATTGTAACGGTCATGGCACCGCTTTTGGATTTCTGGAAACTTGATGTTTGAATTATGATTTTTCAATTGAATTTGTGGGTTTTATGCCTGACTAGTAGTATTTATGGCATTTTTTTAAATAGCTGTTGCTATTTTATTGAATAATGTTGCTAAAGAAATACAAAAGCATTACAATATGGTCAATTTATTGTCGTAGACTATAATTTATTGCAATATTGATATATTGCAATGAATTAAATATGTTACTATAAGGTGCTATATTCGTTGCTAAATCGACCAATTGCAACGCACTCGAATTCAACGCCCAATTTTTACATATTTATTGCAATCGACTCTACTGCAACATAAATAGCACTTAAGGGAATGTTTTCTTGGCGTTGTTATAAGTAATCTATGGTGTAGTGCAATGAGCATAAAAACAATGTTAGATATATTTGAGATGTCATGTCTAATATGTTTCATGTTTAGTTTTCAGATCTTAACAAACAGGAAATATTAGTACTTACTGGAATCAGTACTTACTGGAAGTCAGAACTTAAGGATATCAGGACTTAGATTATCAGAAGATAAATATCAGAAGATGGATATCAGAACTTAAGTACTGGAGGACTAACAGTTAAGGAAGGAAGCTGATTTACATGAAAGAAGATTGAGACTGATACAAAAAGAAGATATGCATGAAAAGAGTTGAAGGACTTAAAGAATTGTATAAGATATCTGATTGATATATTTTAGGAGACAGAATTATATTCCATATAAATTAGAAGTTATCTTGTAACTGTGTACTATATAAACACAGACATAGATTTACACTATATGTGTTATCATTATCGAGAAGATCATACATTGTAACCTAGCAGCTCTCGTGATATTTGTTCATCACTGAGAGAGAACAGTTCCATTGTAACAGAGTTTATTATATCGAATATATTTGTTTACTGTTACTTGTATTCGAAATCGATTTGATTGTATTCTACACTGTATTCAACCCTCTTCTACAGTGTTGTGTGACCTAACAAGTGCTACGAGAGCCTATCTGTTAACACACATACAGTAAATATCCAAAACAAACATGTTTGAAGAAGCTAGAAAATCCAACCAAGCCCGCCAAAACTAAAGAAACTCAAAAGACTCAAATCCACAGTCGATATGAGACTATTAGGGTTCCCATACTGAGACCTTCTGAGTACCCCATATGGAAAGTGACGATGGCTATTTTTATGGAAGCTACAGATTCAGAATACCTTGACAGAATTAATGAAAGACCGCGTAAGCCAACCAAGCTCTTTGTTGTAGTTGCATATCAGCCAGCAAAGACCATACCAAAGGAGAAAAGCGAGTATACAGCTGAAGACATCTCATCCATTGCCAAGGATGCAAAGGTAAGGCATTTGTTGCATAGTGTCATTGATAATGTCATGTCAAACAGGGTAATTCATTGCAAGACTGCAAAGGAGATATGGGATACTTTGGAGATGAGATGCCAGGGAACTGATGCAATCAAGAAGAATATGAGGACTATACTCACTCAAGAGTATGAGCACTTTGACTCAAAAAGTGATGAGTCATTAACTGACTTATATGACAGGTTTATCAAACTCTTGAATGATCTCTCACTGGTGGACAAGGAATATGATCTTGAAGATTCAAATCTAAAATTCCTTTTAGCTCTTCCTGAAAGTTGCTCTTAAGGCTGAGGAGGAATTCCCTAAAGTGGTTGTCTCAAAGAAATGCAAAGGAAAGGCTCTCATCATAAAGTCTGATTCAAAATCATCAAGTTCTGATGATGATGATTCAGAAACTGAAAGTTTACCTGAAATAGATGTTGATGAAGAGATGACGAAATTGTGTACTCTTATGATGAAGGGTATCACAAAGATAGCCTACAGGAAATTCAGAAGGGGAAACAAGTTTTTCAAGAAAGGTGGAAGTACTGATAAGAAGGTTTCAGAAAATCTGAAGGCAAAGGTGCAAAGTTTGACAGAGGAGATAACTCAAATGTCAAATGCTACAACTGTGGTGAAAGAGGCCACATATCTCCTAACTGCAAGAAAGGAAAAAGTGACAAAGGCAAGGCACTTGTCACAAAGAAGAAAAACTGGACAAACACTTCAGATTAGGAAGATGAGGTGAATTATGCTTTAATGGCAAATGCTGATGGCAGCCCTGAAACTGCTGAATTAAAGGTACCTCAAACAACTTATGCCTTTCATACTGATGATATTACTGAGTTGAGATTATATCTTAAAACCATGTTTATTAGCTACAGAGATCAAACTTTAACATGTGAAATATTAACTTCTGAAAATCTTGCTTATAAGAAAAGGAATGATTATTTAGAAAAAGAGTTAGTTATGTTCCATCAAACTCAGAAAGAGAGAGATGATGCTTTTTTATGTTAGAGATGAATTGCTAAAATTGAGTAAATCTCTCAAAACTGAGTTAGAAAAAAAAAGAGATTATCAGGACTTGGACTAACTCTGACAAAACAACTCAGAATTTATTAAGTAGTGGAAACTGGAAAGAGGGCTTAGGTTATGGAGATGATAAAAGTGAAAAAGGAACTGAACAAATTGAAAACCTTGGCCTCACACCACCTTCACTCGAAGAATCAGTGGTGTTGCTGCTTACTTGAGTTCGCTGTCTTTTAGGTGCCATTATAATTGATTAAGAGAGAATAAAAGATAAGTGTTTGGGAGAGATTTGTGTTTGAGAATTTGAGAAGTGATGGAGAAGTTTGTGTATAAGTGTGTGTGTGTGTGTATATATAGGAGGTTGAGAGAGAATTAGATATGGAATAGAAGTGGGAATTGATTATGGGAATAGTATGAATAATGGGTTTGATTTGGAGTGAGAAATTTGGGATGTGGAAGAATAAAAATCGGGTGGGAATTGATTTTTAGAATAAGTCCCCGATTTTCTCTTCTTAGTCTGCTTAAAAACAATTTTTGAATCCGGACCCCAGTGCGGTCGCGCGCTAGGACAGCACGGGCGCACCCAGTTTCTAGAATTTCAGCGCGGGCGAGCGCTAGGACATCGCGGGCGCGCCCAGTTACTGGAAAAACAGCGCTGCCGCCCCGCTTTTCAGCGCGGGCGCGCCGTGCTACTGAAGTTGGCCCTGAATTTTTTTTATTTTTTGATTTTTTTGTGTTTTTCTCCTTTATTTCTTCTTCCTCTAACTACTAATGTACAACAAACTTGGGTTGCCTCCCAAGAAGCGCTTGTTTTACGTCATTAGCTTGACATAAAAATAAGAGATCAGACGGACAATAAAACGGCACTAACCACCTCGCGGTTTGCCATTTCACCATAGTAATGCTTCAACCTCTGACCATTTACCTTAAATGATTGGCTCAGATCATTCTCAAAAATCTCCACCGCTCCATGTGGAAACACAATTTTGACAACAAACGGCCCTGACCACCTCGACTTCAAATTTCCAGGAAAAAGTCGGAGACGATAGTTAAATAAAAGAACTTGTTGTCCCGACACAAATGATTTGAGCACTAGACCCTTATCGTGCCGCCTCTTGACTTTCTCCTTATACATTTTGTTGTTTTCATACGCTTGAAGTCGAAACTCGTCGAGTTCATTCAATTGAAGCATCCTCTTCTTTCCAGCTGCATCCAAATCAAGGTTCAACTTCTTCAAATCCCAATTTGCTTTATGCTCGAGTTCCATAGGCAAATGACGCCCCTTACCATAAACCAAGTAAAATGGCGACATTCCCAATGGAGTCTTATATACTGTTCTATATGCCCAAACAACTTTATCAAGCTTCAAAGACCAATATTTTCCTTAATGGACACACAACTTTCTCTAAAATGCGCTTGATCTCTCTGTTAGATACCTCAGCTTGACCATTTGTCTGAGGATGATAAGCCATAGCAATACGATGATTCACATTATACCTTTGCATCATAGCAGCGAACTTGCGATTGTAAAAATGCGACCCCTCATCACTGATTATGACTTTTCGAGTTCCAAATCTTGTGAATATCTGTTTGTTAAGAAAATTAAGCACTACCTTCGCGTCGTTCATTGGCAACGCCTTGACTTCAACCCATTTTGAGATATAATCGACCGCCAACAAGATATACTGATTGTTACAAGATGAGACAAATGGCCCCATGAAGTCAATTCCCCAAACATCAAAGACTTCAACCTCGAGGAGCACATTAAGAGGCATCTCATCCCTTTTGGACATATTACCCATACGCTGGCATCAATCACACTTCAAAATAAACTGATGAGAATCTTTAAATAAAGTCAGCCAAAAGAAACCTGCTTGAAGAATACGAGTTGCTGTCTTTTCTCCACCATAATATCCTCCATAAGCCGTTAAGTGGCAATCTCGTAAGATCCCCCCATTTCGCTGTACGGAATACATCTCCTGATGATTTAGTCATCTTCTTGCCTAAACAGATATGGCTCATCCCACATGTACCACTTCACCTCATGAAAAAACTTCTTCCTTTGAGCGTATGACAAGTCGGAAGGCATGATAGTACTCACAAGGTAGTTCACAATATCTGCAAACCAACAATGCTCATCGGGAAAAAACTCATTTATTAATGTCTTATCCAGTGAAGTTGCACTTGGATCCTCTAAACGAGAGATATGATCAGCAACTTGATTCTCAATACCTTTTTTGTCCTTGATCTCTAACTCAAATTCCTGAAGCAAAAGAACCCATCTAATCAATCTAGGCTTCGAGTCCTTCTTCGAGATGAGATATCAAATTACAACGTAATTAGTGAAAACTGTCACCTTCGTCCCAAACAGATAAGATCGAAACTTCTCAAAACCATAGACAATAGCCAAAAGTTCTTTCTCAGTAGTGGTGTAGTTCATTTGAGCACCATTAAGAGTCTTACTAGCATAGTAGACTACATGAAATATATTGTTCTTTCTTTTCCCAAGAACTGCTCTAACTGCATAATCACTTGCATCACACATCACGTTAAACGGTTCAGACCAATCAGGTGCAGTTATGACAGGTGCTGTAATCAAACTCTTCTTAGCGTCTCAAATGCAGCAAGGCACTCGTCATCAAACTTGAAAGGAACATCTTTCTCTAGAAAGTTGAACAACGGCTTCGAAATCTTAGAGAAGTCCATGATAAAACGCCCATAGAAACCCGCATGACCTAGAAAAATGTGAATTCCCTTAACATAAATTGATGGAGGAAGTTTTTTGATAACCTCCACCTTGGCTTTTTACACCTCAAGACCCATACTAGAAACCTTGTGACCAAGAATGATGCCTTGGCGCACCATAAAATGACATTTCTCCCAATTGAGAACCAAATTGGTCTCAACGCACCTTTTCAGCACTAACCCAAGATTGTGCAAGCATTCATCATAAGAAGTTCCAAAGACCGAGAAATCATCCATGAACACTTATACATTATTTCCAATCATATCAGAGAAGATAGCTATCATGCATCTCTGAAAAGTGGCTGGTGCACCACATAAACCAAAAGAAACTCTCTGGAATGCAAAAGTACCAAAAGGGCATGTGAATGTAGTATTCTCCTGATCTTTTAGAGCGATACAAATATAATTATATCCCGAATAGCAATCCAGAAGACACTAGTACTCATGCCCAACCAATCTATCAAGCATCTGATCAATGAAAGGAAGAGGGAAGTGATCTTTCCTGGTAGCTTTGTTCAGCTTTCTATAATCCATGCAAACTCTCCACCCCATGACTGTTCGTGTAGAAATAAGCTCATTCTTCTCATTTGCTACCACAGTGATACCACCTTTCTTTGGCACACACTGAACTGAGCTTACCCAAGAATTGTCAATTATAGGATAGATTATCCCTGCATCTAGCCACTTGAGGATTTCCTTCTTCACAACCTCTTTTATGATCGGATTTAGCCTTCTCTGTTGCTCAATAGTAGGCTTGCTACCCTCCTCTAGCAGAATTTTATGCATGCAATAAGAAGGGATGATTTCCTTGATATATGTTATAGTCCAACCAATTGCTAATTTGAATTCTCTAAGAATTCTCAAAAGCTTCTCATCTTCGCTACATGAAAGGTCAGATAACATCATTTAGAGGGTATTTTCGTTCTCTACAACTTTTGTGGTTTAGGTTTTTCAAGATAACATCATTTAGAGGGTAAAAAAGGGTAAATTCAGATCTGGTCAGGTTTTGAGGTAAGTTTTCGATCGATCTTACTAGTATTTTCAAAATTGTGTGATATACGTGTATATTTGATTATTAAAACTTGGTCTAAGTGATGATTTATTTGAAATTATCATGTGTTATAGTATATGTATTGTTGTATATGTGTGGTGTCTCGACGATAATTTTAAGATCTCTGATTTATGTCATGGTTTGTGAAAAATATCGAATAAGAACTTAGGACCGCAGTCACCAGATTTTAGTGACAGTTTTGCGAAAATTTAGGACTGTTATCACCGGGTTGTAGTGGTCGTGGCATGAGTTATTGATTTTGAATTATCGTTGTTAATGTGTTATATGTACTATGTGTATCGAATAAGAATAAAAATATGTATCAGAAGTGTTTGTTTCGTATATCGTGCCGAATAGAATGTCATATTTTGTTATATGTGTATGTGTGACTTGGCCTGCTAGTTGGATCGATTGTTTGCTTGCTGGGCTTCGCAACCCATCCTTTTAATGTTTCAGGGTTTCGCCTAAGAGTTCGAGTTGGATAGTATTGAAGTTCGAGAATTTAGGATTGTAGTAGATTGACTTTTGGACTTCCGTTAAATGCGTTTTTGTAATAGTAACTTTGTAATTGAATTTTGGATAAATAGATTGTATATTGTATTAGTTTTTATTTAGATTTAATAGTCCGGAAGTGCGGGCTGTTACAGTTGCTATCCAGAGCAGGCTGTGCTTCAGAGTGTGTTAGATATATTTGATAATGTCATGGCTAATATGTTTTATGTTTAGATTTCAGATCTTATTTGAACAGAACAAATCAGTACTTAACTGATCAGTACTTAAGGTACTGGAAGTCAGAACTTAAGGGATATCAGTACTTATGTTATCAGGAGATAGATATCAGAACTTAAGTGCTGAAGGACGATCAGATAAGGACAGTAGCTGATTAAAGTTAAGAAGATCAAGATAAACATAAGAAGAGATATGCATGAAGAAGGAATTCCGTGAAGAATGGAATACTTGGAATAGAAGATATCTGATTGATATATTTTAGGAAGCAGAATTATATTCCATATCAATTAGCGAATATCTTGTAACTGTGTAGTATATAAACACAGAAATAGAGTTTACACTAGAGGTGTTATCATTATCGAGAATATTATTTATTATAACTCTAGAAGCTCTCGTGATATTTTGTTCATCACTGAGAGATAACAGTTCCAGATTGTAACAGAGTTTATTGTTTAAATAAAGTTTGTTTTCCGTTACATAAGTTCTTGAAGTTTGATTTGATTGTAATAAACACTGTATTCACCCCCTCTACAGTGAAAGTGTGACCTAACAAGTGGTATCAGAGCTATCTGTTAACACACATACAGTTAAAGATCCAAACACAATCATGTCTGACACAGAAACTCCAACTAAGCCTACCAAAACTGAGGAATCATCAAAGATATCAACTCAGAGTCGATATGAGACTATCAGAGTTCCCATATTGAGACCATCTGAATATCCCATATGGAAGGTAAGGATGACCATGTTTCTGGAAGCAACAGATCCAGAATACCTTGATAGAATCAGGGAAGGGCCTCACAAACCTACCAAGCTCGCTGTTGTAGTTGCAGGTGAAGCAGCAATGACCGTACCAAAGGAAAAGACTGATTACACTGCTGAAGATATAGCATCTATTGCTAAGGATGCCAAGGTACGTCACTTATTGCATAGTGCCATTGATAATGTAATGTCAAACAGGGTAATCAACTGCAAGACTGCTAAGGAGATATGGGATGCACTGGAGACAAGGTGTCAAGGAACTGAAACAGTTAAGAAGAACAGGAAGACAATACTCACTCAAGAGTATGAACACTTTGACTCTAGGACTAATGAGTCATTGACTGATGTATATGATAGATTTGTCAAACTCTTGAATGACTTGTCATTAGTAAATAAGGAGTATGATCTTGAAGATACAAACCTCAAATTCCTGTTAGCTCTTCCTGAATGTTGGGATTTGAAGGCAACAACAATAAGAGACAACTACAATCTTGATGAAACAACTCTTGATGAAATCTATGGAATGCTCAAGACCCATGAACTTGAGATGGAACAAAGAAGCAAGAGAAAAGGAGGAAAGTCAAGGACAGTTGCTCTCAAGGTTGAAGAGGAATCCCCCAAACCACCTTCCTCAAAGAAAGATAAGGGTAAAGCTCTTATCATAAAATCTGATACTGAGTCATCAAGTTCTGAGAGTGATGATGACTCAGATTCTGAAAGCTTGCCTGAAACTGATGCTGATGAGGAGATGATGAAGCTGTGTGCTCTTATGGTGAAAGGAATCACAAAGATTGCATACAGGAAGTTCAGGAAGGGAAAGATGTTTTCCAGGAAAGGCATAAGTTCTGATAAGAAGAATTTCAGAAGATCTGAAGGAAAAGGAGGAAAGTCTGACAGAGGAGATTATGCTAATGTTAAATGTTATAATTGTGGTGAGAAAGGCCACATATCTCCTGATTGCAAGAAGACCAAGAATGACAAAGGCAAAGCTCTTGTCACAAAGCAGAAAAGCTGGACAGACACCTCAGACTCTGAAAGTGAGGAGAACTATGCATTGATGGCAAATGCTGATAAATCAAGTTCTGAGAGCAGTTCTGAAGCTGCTGAAACAAAGGTACCTCAGACTACTTATGCTTTTCATACTGATGATATTGATGAGTTGAGAAGATATCTTAAAACCATGTTTGTTAGTTATAGAGATCAAACTTTAACATGTGAAAGATTAACTTCTGAAAATCTTGCTTTTAAGAAAAGAAATGATTTCTTAGAAAAAGAGTTAGTCATGTTTCATCAAACTCAGCAGGATAGAGATAATGCTTTTTATATTAGGGATGAAGTGCTAAAAATGAATGAATCTCTAAAAACTGAGTTAGAAAAGGAGAGAGAGATTATCAGAACTTGGACTAACTCTGGCAAAACAACTCAAAATTTGCTAAGCAGTGGAAACTGGAAAGAGGGTTTAGGCTATGGAGAAAATGAAAAAGGAACTGTAGAAATTAAGCCTGTTGATAAGCAAAAGCCGAAGTTAAAACCTGTTAAGTTTGTAACTGAAAAATCCGAAAATGAGAAATCAGAAGTTAAAAAGGAATTAGCTTCTGACAAACTAAAACAGGAAAAGACAGCTGAAGTTAACATAGGCTTAATGACGAAGAAGCAGCTTAAGCATAAGCTGAAAGATGTTAAGGATGCAAACAAGGTAAAATCACCTAGGAAAAACAGGAATGGAAAGGAAGGTGTGAATAAAAGCAATAACTATAAATCTGTTCCTGATGCTCCTAGGAAAGCATGTCATAACTGTGGAAGTTCTAACCATCTGGCTTCTTTTTGCAGGAAGAATAAGAATATTAACTCCTTATCTACAAAGTCAGGAGTTAAGAGTCAGTCTGTTAGATACAAACCACAAAATCCTTGTTTTCATTGTGGTAGTTTATGGCATTCCATTTATACTTGTAAGGAATATCATAGTTTGTACTATGATTATTATCAAATAAAACCTTCTTTAAAGAAAGTTTCTGTTGTTCCTTCTAGTATAAGGTCTGATAAGAAAACTGTTAACATAAAATCTGATGTTAAATCCGCTGCAAATGTTAACAAACCTAAAAAGGCCAAAGGATCCAAGCAAGTCTGGGTCCTTAAAACTAATAATTAGTGGTCTTTTTGATTGCAGGGCAACAGGAAAAATATTCTAGTTCTGGACAGTGGATGTTCAGGACATATGACTGGAAATAAGGCCCTGCTATCAGACTTTGTGGAGAAAGCTGACCCAAGTGTTTCTTATGGAGATGGCAACATTGGAAAAATCTTGGGATATGGCAATATCAATCTTGGGAATGTCATTATTAAAGATGTAGCTCTGGTCTCAGGACTTAAACACAACTTACTGAGTATAAGTCAAATCTGTGACAGAGGTTATCATGTTGATTTCTTTGCAGAACATTGTGAAATAGTTAGTAAATCTAAAGGAAAAATTGTTCTGAAGGGATTCAGGCGTGGTAACATTTATGAAGCTAAGCTTTCAACAAGTTCTGATGGTTCTGCAATCTGTTTAGTGAGTAGAGCCTCAACTGAAGAAAGCTGGAATTGGCACAAGAAACTCTCTCATTTAAACTTCAACAAGATAAATGAACTGATCAAGAAAGATCTTGTGAGAGGACTGCCAAAATCAGTGTTTGTTCCTGATGGTCTTTGTGACTCATGTCAGAAGGCTAAACAAAGAAAATCTTCGTTCAAGAGCAAGACTGAATCATCAATTCTTGAGCCTTACTATCTACTTCATGTTGATCTATTTGGTCCAGTGAATGTCATGTCTATTGCAAAGAAGAAATATGCGTTGGTCATAGTAGATGAGTTCACCAGATACACATGGGTGTATTTCTTGCACACAAAAAGTGAAACTGCATCTATCCTGATTGATCATGTCAAACATCTGGATAAATTGATCAAAGATTCTGTGAAAATTTTGAGGAGTGATAATGGCACTGAATTCAAGAATTTGATAATGGAAGAGTTCTGCAAAAATCATGGAATAAAGCAGGAATTTTCTGCTCCTGGAACTCCACAGCAAAATGGAGTTGTTGAAAGGAAGAATAGAACTCTAATTGAAGCTGCACGAACAATGCTTGAAGAAGCAAAGCTTCCAACCTATTTCTGGGCTGAAGCTGTGCAGACTGCTTGTTTTACTCAAAATGCAACACTCATTAACAAGCATGGAAAAACACCATATGAGATGGTGAAGAACAAGAAGCCAAATCTCAAATACTTTCATATATTTGGATGTAAGTGTTTTGTTCTCAAGACTCATCCTGAACAGCTATCCAAGTTTGATCTAAAAGCTGATGAGGGAATCTTTGTAGGATATCCACTTTCTACAAAAGCCTTCAGAGTCTACAATTTGAGAACAAAAGTGGTCATGGAATCTATCAATGTCTCTTTTGATGACAAGAAGATCACTGGACTTGAAGATTGCATTGATCATGATAAGCTGAGATTTGAAAATGAAGATTCATATTCTGATACCTCAAGTCCTGACAGTCTAAGTCCTGATACTGTAAATTCTGATGGATTAAACTCTGATGTTATTGAAACTGTGGTGACTACGTCAAAGGAAGATGCACCATTGCAGGGGGAGCATACTCAAGATTTTATCACATCTCAAGAAGCATCAGAACATACATCTGGCTCGTCAAATTCTGATTCGTCAAGTTCTGATAAGCCAAGTACTGACAGTGCTGAAAATCTAAATACTGAAGGATCCAACTCAGAGAGCATAGTTTCAGGGGGAGCATCAGAAAATGAAATCGAAGACAGCATGAATTATGGGGGAGCATCCAGTTCTAGAGAAAATCTTCCATCTGCAAGGAAGTGGACAAAATCACATACACCTGATTTAATAATTGGAAATCCTGAGGCAGGTGTCAGAACTAGAACAGGTACTTCGAATGAATGTCTTTACAATTCTTTTCTCTCTCAGTCTGAGCCAAAGAAAGTGGAAGAAGCTCTTCAAGATGCTGATTGGGTGCAAGCAATGCAGGAAGAGTTGAATGAATTTGAAAGAAACAAAGTCTGGACCTTAGTGCCAAGACCCAAGAATAGATCGGTTGTTGGTACAAAGTGGGTATTCAGAAACAAAACTGACAGTGATGGCATAATTGTAAGGAACAAGGCAAGGCTGGTTGCAAAAGGATATTCTCAACAGGAGGGAATTGACTATGATGAAACATTTGCTCCAGTTGCTAGGTTAGAAGCCATAAGGATATTCATGGCTTATGCTGCTCACAAAAAGTTTACTGTCTTTCAAATGGATGTGAAAAGTGCTTTTCTCAATGGAGAATTGGAAGAGGAAGTATATGTTGAACAACCTCCAGGCTTTGTAGATTCCAAACATCCAGATTATGTCTACAGGCTTGATAAAGCACTTTATGGACTTAAGCAAGCTCCTAGAGCATGGTATGAGACTTTAGCTCAGTTTCTTCTGGAAAGTGGATTCAACAGAGGAACTATTGACAAAACATTGTTCTATCTCAACCATGGCAAGGACTTACTTTTGATCCAGATTTATGTTGATGATATCATTTTTGGGTCTCCAAATGACAAACTTTGCAAAAAGTTTGCCAATCTAATGCAGTCAAGATATCAGATGAGTATGATGGGAGAACTTAGTTATTTTCTGGGCCTTCAAGTCAAGCAGAGTGAAGAAGGAACTTTTATTTGTCAATCTAAGTACACCAGAAACTTGCTGAAAAAATTTGGAATGCAAGACTGTTCAAGTGCATCCACTCCCATGGCCACTGCAACAAAACTGGATAAGGATACTGGTAATTCAGTAGATATTACTGATTACAGAGGTATGATTGGCTCACTTCTCTATCTAACTGCTAGTAGACCAGATATCATGTTTGCTACCTGTCTTTGTGCAAGATTTCAAGCAGATCCAAGAGAACCTCACTTAACAGCTGAAAAAAGAATCTTTAAGTATCTTAAAGGAACAGCTGATCTAGGATTATGGTATCCTAGAGAATCAGATTTTAAATTAATAGGTTACTCAGATGCAGATTTTGCAGGTTGCAAAATTGACAGGAAAAGCACAAGTGGAAGCTGCCAATTTCTTGGAGGCAGATTGGTTTCTTGGTATAGCAAGAAACAAAAGTCAATTTCCACATCAACTGCAGAAGCAGAGTATATTGCTGCAGGAAGCTGCTGTGCACAGATTCTCTGGATGAAGAATCAGTTACTGGATTATGGGTTAACATATTTCAAAATCCCTATTTACTGTGATAATCAAAGTGCTATTGCTATGACAGGTAATCCAGTTCAACACTCTATGACAAAGCACATCAGCATCAGGTACCATTTCATCAGGGAACATGTGGATGAAGGTACAGTGGAATTGCATTTTGTTCCCACAGATCAACAAGTAGCAGATATCTTCACAAAACCACTGTGTGAAGCTACCTTTTCAAAATTGGTAAATGAACTTGGAATGATTTCAGGTTCTTTCTCTAAATCTGCTTAAACTTGTTCTATGTTATCAGACTTTATGATCAGTATTTACAGAATTAATCTCTTTGTATATTCTGTGCATTAATTGATAAATGTCTTCAAGTACTGACTGTTGTCTGATATATGTGTCTAAACTCTGATAAGTGATATGTCTGTTTCAGTAACTATTCTATCCTATGAGGATAACTGTGCTAGATACTGACCTACTAGTCTTCAATAAACAAATGATCCCATGAAAGAAGTAGTTATTTCTGTGGAAATCTTATGACACAAGCAAATTCTGATAACTGAGCTTAGTTAAGTTTACTTTGTATATCTTATTACTAAGTCACAAATTAGAATAATGCTACTCATCTGTTTAAGTTCTGATTCTAGTAAAACTGCTGAATGTACTAAGTGCTGATAAACCTCACTTATCAAAAGAAGAAGAACAATAATCAAAGAATAATATCAGGTACTCCTTTGAGATCTAGAGTAAAAATGTGAAAGGGACGACCCAAGTGCATTGCTGGTATTAAGTAAATATGCATTAGAAAAGCAAAATATTTTCTTGGTGACTTTTCACACTCTATGATTACTGGAGAAATACTCTGATAATAGCATAAATTCTAATAAACAGTCGTGACTCACTTACACTGAGAAGCCTCTGTAAAATAGAATTTCAAAAGATGCATAAAATTAGCACAAAAACAGTAGAGGTGAACTCATGCATGAACTCATTTATCAGTAGGTTTCAGGATAATGACAGATCTTTAGCAAAATTTTAATTATGACTTATTTCTAAGATGTACTGAAGTAGATCAGACTTTACTTTTTGTCTGTTATTTAGCTTAATGCACACACACATCACTCCATATGAATGATGAAATTTCTGTGGTGGTCTATGTTATTTTAGATAAACAGTCATTGTGTCACTTCTGCACAAATTCTGAGGACAAGTTCTAGTTACACGTTCTGATGATTAATTTCTGACGTTCATAACTAAGAACTTGTATGAGTATTTACTAAGATAGATATTCCTTGTTCGAGTTAAGACATTATGTTCTGATGACTGTTAAGTTCTGATATAGGTCTAAGTTCTGATTTTTCAGTCTAACCCTTTACTTGACTTATCTGTAAATACAATTTGGTAACAGTCTCAGATTAATTTCGAAATGTTGAAGTGGAAGATTAATAGTCTATGGTTAAAACATAATGGCACTCGTCCTTGAACAGTTCACTCTTGTTCCATGTGCACATTCCTTTTCCAATGACTGTTATTCTTGTTTATTTTGCTAGATTCTGTCAACTTATTTATACGTATTGTACTGCTGAACCCCAGTTAGTCAGCACTCAAACCCCACCTTTTAAGGTTGCAAAAAGGTACTTTAACGACCTGATAAATGCTGACACAAAGAAATCAATGGTGAGACAATTACAGATTCCTCAGTCTGTGAAACAGATTCTGGTAAATGCTGATCCAGCTACTTACAAATCTGTTTACTCAAATGTTCAACCAACTCACCATAACCAAAATCCATCAACCTCAGTCCCTACCTCTCATTCTACTCAACCTACCCTCAGAACTTATCTCAAATCATATCTCTCCACTTCACAGACTGCTCAACCTTCTTCTTCAGCACCTACTGTGAAGCCTACATCCTCTAAGCCAAAGAGAACAAAGACTGTTCCTCAAACATCTCAGAAGAAGAGGAGGATTACTTTGAGAGATGAAACAGATTCTGAAGATCAGGTTCTTTCTTCAGAACCTATGATAAATGAAGCTGAGAAGGCAACTTCTCAGAAGGATTCTGCAATTGGGGGTTCTAGGCTTCTCAAGAGGCTTAGACGTATGACTGTTCCTGCAACTCCCAAGGAATCCAAATCAACAAGGAAGTACAAGAAACAGAGGGCACAGAGGCCAGTTTCAGATGATGAGGAGGAAGCAGCTAAGGAAGGGGATCAGGAATCTCTGATCTCACAAGACAAGGAATTTGCTCCAGTCACTTCTTCTCCATCAACTCTATTTCAGGAACCTGTATCTGACAAGGTTAATTTACCTTCTTTATCTCTTGTTGATCCAGGCACAAGTGCTGAAATTGATATTCAGAACTTGGTTGTGCCTGAAATACTTTTCTTAGAAGCTCCAACAGCAAATAATCCTTCCACAACACCTGTTACTGATGCTGTTCAAACTCCTGAGTTATCACTAACACCTTCTCTGCATCAAGATGATGATCAGATTTTAGGTGAGCATCAGGATATGGCTGTTGATCAGAACTTAGTATCAGATCAGCAATTAGAGGATGTTGAAGCCTCCATTGCTACTCATACAGTTGTCTTATCAGAAGATACTGATTCTTTAAGTTCTGATGCTGCAAATGTTGGAGATACTGGTGAAGCTGCTACAACTGTAGATGCTGATGCAGCAGGTCCTTCAGGACATACTCCTCCACTGACTCTTCCTAAGTCTGAACTGCTAAAGGAGTTTGTTATCAGGGATGCACCAGTACCTTGGAGTGAAACTCCTGCAGGACAGGAGTGGACTAAGGAATGGAACTCAGTTTCATGTGTTCCAAATGCTTTACATCTTGCTGAGCACTTGACTAAAGCTGATGAAATGTTAAATTCTGATGATTTTAAAACCCAGCTTAGAGTCACTGCATTGAGTACTAAACATCTACAAGGTCTTCATTCCAACACTCATGCAGAGCTACACAAGATTCAGGAGAACTTTATTAAACAGGAACAAGTTTGGAAACTTGATAAGAAAAAGTTCTTCCAACCTACCATTGACAGGGTTGCTTATATTGAGAAAACTCAAGAGAAGCAACAAGCTCAGATTGATCAAATTCTGACAAATCAAGCTTCTCAGCAATCGCAACTTACTGAAATCCAGACCTCAGTGGAACTACTTATCTCTCTTTTATTACCTGCTGATGCCAAAAAGGGGGAGAAGGTAATTAAGTCCAAATGCAAAACCAACAAGTCACTGCAAGGAAAGGATGATGGAAAAGATGACCAAGGAAACTCTGGAATGGGTAGTGGTCATAGTCAAGGTAGAAGATTTACATCAAGACAAGCTAGTCACAGAACAAGTTCTGATACTGGGAAAAGAATAAGTTCTGCTGCTGGTAAAAGGATAAGTTCTGATGAACTTCTAGATCTTGATGAGGAAATGTCAAGACAGTTATTTCTTCAAGAAAATCCAGGGATGGACTTGGAAAGTTTAAAGGAAGAAGAAGCCAGACTTAAATCAGAGAAAGTCACATCTAAATCTGAAGCTTCTGGTAAAAAGTTACTTCCAAAACCTAAAGGCATTGTGATCAAAGAGAGGATACATACTGAAGAAACTTTGGCTAGATCACAACCACAGATAGATCCAAGGGTAAAGAAAAGGTTGGTGAACCTATCAAGCCTTATGTACCTCCTGAGGAAGAAGAAATTACTGATGGAAAACATAATCTTGCTCTGACTTCAAGAAAAATTCTTAAAACAACCTCTGACATGGCTCAAGTTGTTCAGAGTCAAGAAATTGTAAGTTCTGATATTCAGAAGAAGCAAGTAACCTCTGACAGTGCTCAAGTTAACTTGATATCAGAAGATAAATCTAAAACACTCCTACCAGGATTCACTAAAGCAAAACAGACTCAATCTTTGAAGACTACTTTAAGTGGTTTTGAAGCAAGAGTAGTTACTGGAAAGGAAGCTAGAGATAAAACTGGATTGGGAAGTGCTGATGAAAGAAGAGTACACAACACTACTGATGATCCAACTTCCTTGAGTGAACCAGGTATTGGAGCAACTCCTGAGAGATTGAATCAACTAGAATCTGTACAGATGGTTTACCATACCTACTTGAAAGAATACATCATGTTGTATTTCATGACAGATGGTAGGGTTTATCATATAAGACAAAATGCCATTCCATTGAAGTATTTTGAAGAATTGGAGCATGTATTATTCTTACTTCAAGTGGATGACAGAATAACAGAGACTGCTGCAAACTACTTAAAGGAACAGATTCAGAGACAGAAAAGACTTTATTCTGTTAAGTCTGACAGCAGATATGTTCCAAAGTACAGAAATCACAATGGTGATATTGTTGATATGAAGCCTAATACTGCACAGATCAGAACATATCTTGGTATTAAGGGGCTTGAATTCAATCTAGAGTCTAACAAAGCTTATGTCATAAGACTAGATCGGGAGTTGAGAAAAGCAAAGATTAATGATCTCAGAGCTGCAATATTTCAAACTGGTGAAGATACTGCAGAGCTTAAAGATGTCAAACGGAGAATGATTGATGAACTCAGATATGCTGAGAAATGTTTGTTGAAGAATTATCTCAGAACAACTCCTGACATCAGAGAGATCAGAAAATGATGAAGCCAAGTCGAAGATCTACAACTGCTTAAATTCTGATATTTATACAGGTTGAAGTTGTTATCAGAAGTTGAATTGGTAAAAACTTTAAGGACTGTAAGTTGTAGTTATCTTGTCTATTTCTCATGCATTTGTACTTAATGTTTTTGACATCATCAAATATCTGTTAAACTTGTATATTTTGTTAATTTACAAGTTGGGGGAGATTGTTAGATATATTTGATAATGTCATGGCTAATATGTTTTATGTTTAGATTTCAGATCTTATTTGAACTGAACAAATCAGTACTTAACTGATCAGTACTTAAGGTACTGGAAGTCAGAACTTAAGGGATATCAGTACTTATGTTATCAGGAGATAGATATCAGAACTTAAGTGCTGAAGGACGATCAGATAAGGACAGTAGCTGATTAAAGTTAAGAAGATCAAGATAAACATAAGAAGAGATATGCATGAAGAAGGAATTCCGTGAAGAATGGAATACTTGGAATAGAAGATATCTGATTGATATATTTTAGGAAGCAGAATTATATTCCATATCAATTAGCGAATATCTTGTAACTGTGTAGTATATAAATACAGAAATAGAGTTTACACTAGAGGTGTTATCATTATCGAGAATATTATTTATTATAACTCTAGAAGCTCTCGTGATATTTTGTTCATCACTGAGAGATAACAGTTCCAGATTGTAACAAAGTTTATTGTTTAAATAAAGTTTGTTTTCCGTTACATAAGTTCTTGAAGTTTGATTTGATTGTAATAAACACTGTATTCACCCCCTCTACAGTGAAAGTGTGACCTAACAGAGTGTATTAGGTATGAGACTATTACATTCTCTAGAATGCGTTCCCGTGGACCATAGTTTGACCTTTGGTAGATCAGGAGGTAGACGTGTCATGAATTTTATGATTGTTGTGAATTTGGGGACCAAATTCTTTTTAAGGAGGGTCGTATGTAATATCCCATAATTTTTGGAATTATAATAATAATAGGATATTAGCAAAAAAAGGATTAAAACTGGATAAATATTAAGATATTAAAATTGGTTTAAACTAATGGGCCTACAATTTGGATCAAATTCTAATATGAATAACTTGTAGGTTAAGATATAGGGTTTTGTATCATTATAAATACATCACATTCGTGTTCCTCGTTTTTATTCATAAATTTTGTTGGTCATTTTCAATAAAAATTAGCATTCTTGTAAAATTCATAGAACATTCATTGTACGTCAGAATTTGTTGATCTTGGACTTTTCGGAAAGGTCTTTTCGTTCTCTACAACTTTCGTGGTTTACGTTTTTCAAGATAACATTGTTTAGAGGGCCAAAATGGTAAATTCAGATCTGATCAGGTTTTGAGGTAAGTTTTTGATCGATTTTGCTAGTATTTTCAAAATTATGTGATATACGTGTATATTTGATTATTAAAACTTGGTCTAAGTGATGATTTATTTGAAAGTATCATGTATTACAGTATATGTATTATTATATATGTGTGGTGTATCGACGATAATTTGATATCTCTGATTTATGCCATGGTTTGTGAAAAATATCGAATAAGAACTTAGGACCACAGTCACCGGATTGTAGTGACAGTTTTGTGAAAATTTAGGACCGTTATTACCGGGTTGTAGTGGTCGTGGCATGAGTTATTGATTTTGAATTATCGTTGTTTATGTGTTATGTGTATTGTGTGTATCGAATAAGAATATGTATCGAAAGTGTTTGTTTCGTATATCGTATCGAATAGAATGCCGTATTTTGTTATATGTGTATGTGTTACTTGGAGTGCTAGTTGGATCGATTGTTTGCTTGCTGGGCTTCGCAGCTCATCCTTTTAATATTTCAGGGTTTCGCCAAAGAGTTCGAGTTGGATATCATTGGAGTTCGAGAATTTAAGATTGTAGTAGATTGACTTTTGGACTTCCGTTAGATGCGCTTTCGTAATAGTACCTTTGTAATTGAATTTTGGATAAATATATTGTATATTGTATTAGTTTTGATTTATATTTAATAGTCCGGAAGTGCGGGCTGTTACAGTGAGTGACATGAGTTATCAAATTAAATTTTATTATTTTTATTTTTTTCCAGTAACGAACCGAACACATGATATGATATCATACATAATTCCTCAACATCTTACCAGTTTAACCCGATTTCTTATTTCAAATCTCTTTCTCAAGAACGAAATAGCCCCCTAATACATTTTTTTGTAATTATTACTAGCCTATAACCCGTGCGATGCACGAGCTGATTATAACATAATATTATTATTTATATAATAATTATTGTAAAAAAAAAGATAATTAAATAAAATATCATAATTATGTATTATTGAAATTAATGATACATTTATTTTTTATATTATACTTTTGACGGATTCAAATTTGGATATTTAAACTATTAAGATTTAGAATATTGTTCATATTAGATAAAACGATTATCATATATTTATTTAAAAATTTAATATTAGCATCATATATCAATATTATATTATTAAAATCGAAAGATATTAAAAATATGATATGGCCACTCATATTTAAATATTTAAACCGTAAATTCTTTATATATACCAAAATTTTAGTATACAAAGCCTAAATTCAAATTTTCTTTTTACTTCAAAAATATCCATTTTTTGTTATGAGTGTTCTATTTCATGTTAGCCTATGTAAGACCGTAAGAGAATGCAAGTTTTGTATTTTTTTCAATTTCATTTTTTTTAATTTAATTTTTAAAAATTGTATTTGTGTTCATTTGATGTGTATTAACTATTAAGAATTAATTGATTATGGGATTATTTGGTCTCCGACTCATATAAAATTATAAATTTGAATTAATTTTAGAAGAGTCAAAGATACATGTTTTCTTAATATTAATAATGTTTTTGAAAGTCGTGTTAACTCTTTTTAAAAAGATATTAACCAAACAACCAATCATATCATACGCTTAAAATAGTATGTTACGCTTAAAATAACATATAACCCGTTCGATACATGGTTTAATTTTAATATTTATTATCATATTATACTTTTTATTAAAAAAGGTAAATTATGAAATAAAATAAATAAGTTTTTGAAATTTATGATGGTAATTTTAATATAAATTATTTAATCTTATTTTTCAAATTTATTTATTAATTTTGCAATCTAAATATGTTCTTGATATAAATGACCAATGGAGTTGATTTTTAGTAGCGAGTCACGTGACAACGATGTGTAAATGTACGGTGTGAGAACTTTGACAGAACTAATGGATGTATAGCTTGTCTATATGATATTTTTTAAATTAATTATATATATTTTAACAGGATTAATGGATGTATAGCTTGTCTATATGATATTTTTTAAATTAATTATATATATTTTTAGTCCGCATGATGAACAAAAAGTGTTTTTCTGAGAGGGAGAGACATACATTAAGTCAACGTACTCTCGTAGAATTTTTTTTTTATTTTTTAATGAAAAATGATAAGCGTTAGACTGTTATTTTGGAAAGTGTTAATCAATCACCAAACAAAACCATTTTTCTTGTAATTGTACAGTATATATAAATAGATTGACCTTATGTTTTTAAGATTTTTTTCATTTTTTTCTTGATTTATTAATTATATTATTATGTTATAATTTGAATTTTTAAAATTAATTTTGAAAGTGTTGAATACAATTAGATAATAAGTTGGATATGAATTCATAGAGTTTGTAGTTATATTAGATATTTGACTTTTTATAATGAAATTATATTTGTTTAAGATTTATTTTAAAAATATTAGCATACTTTTTAGGGCCATAATAGTATAGTCTATATAAAACTTGTCCGTGTTTTTTGTATAATTTTTTTTAAAAGAAATACAAACCTAAAAAGAAAAATAAAACCGGGCCAAAATGGCAAAATGAAGCCCAACAAACCGATAAACAAAAGTTTACTGCTTTTGAATAGTTGACCCAGTGTGGAAGCCTTTAGAACATAAAATGCCCTTCATTCTATTCTATTCTTCGATTTGTTTATTCAGCCGCCGGAAAATGCTACAAATGCTGTCGGAATCTTGTCTGGAGGACTTACATCTCCGATTCGAGTATGCATATCATCAATTCCTCATACATCGTCCTTGTAATACCCTAATTATTTACATTATTAATTGTTTATTTTTTAATTGGTGTTGGATTGTATTATTTGTATTAACGATGCTATAGTAGAGTCTATAAGTTAATTTTTGTTGTGTGTTTGTGTAAAATTAAAAGCCTAAATCAATTAAAAGTCCGTCCCGCATCGTGATAATTGATAAACTAAAAAGTGTTTATATTGAATTCTGTTAATTATAATAATTGAGGGAGTGTGGGGAAGGGGCAGCTGAACACTTGATGGCCCGGGCGACCCCTAACCTTGCTCCGGTTACATGGAGTTAAATTATGTATACAGGGTGATTCGCTCGGTGCAACCGTTCATGTGACCCTCCGCTGCTATTGTGGACCTATTCATCCCCTTTCGACTGGTCTGAACGGTTGGCTCTTGTGCCTTAAATCCTGCCAGCCAGGTTCGGCACTCCCTCCACCTTTTTTACGTTTCCCATTCTATTATCCCCCAAATTTATACGGAGTTTTAATAGTTTTTCAATTTTATTGTTTTGTTTGTTATACGTAATAGTCATTAGATGTTTTCCGACATAGCAATTTAAAATTAAATGAAATAAATAAACCTAGTTAAAATGCTACTGGCAGTGATGCACATGTCAGACATGAGGCGCGGTTTGTTCTTCCTCTATGGTGTTTTTTTGTTACATTTGCTTGGTTAAATGCTCTTAAATTTGCATCAATTTTACTTTGGTGAGAATTATTTTATTGATTTTGCTTTGTGTCTCCCGCTGCTCTTGTTTGTACCTCCCCAGGGACCGGGGCTCAACACGGTAAATTGGTTCTGGGTAGACGTGTTCACATGACATAATGACAATATGCCAATCGGAAGTACTGTAAAGATTAATTTAACTTAGATTTTTTCTATTTATTCTTTATGTTGACTAGTTCATATAAAACTAATATATTAATGTGTATAAACTCAGAGTGGATCTATCGAATTTTTTTCCTCTAGTGTTACTGGTCAAGATTATTGCGGGTATCAAGGACTACTATTTTAATTTAGCCATCTGTTGTTTACTCCTTATGAATGATTGAGAGATGAGCAAAAATATAGTTGTTTGAGAACCGAAGGATTGGGCTTGAGATATACATCATTCTCATTTTTTCTAAATGGGGATGGAGATGCACAATGGTCATGATTAGTTTTTGTTGGTTGTTTTTGCATGAAATATCTCCAATTGGAAGTAATCAAAAGACTAATTTAAATTAGATTTTTCTATCTGTTCTTTATCTTTAACTAGTTCCTATAGAACTAATATGTTAAACTGTCAATTTTAGTAGTTGGACTTGGGACAAAATATTTGATGAAATAAGATATTTTTCAATTTATAAAATTATCGATCTTAGCATACTTGGAGATCTTCAATTGTTCTTCACTCTTGTTCGCAGGCGGAGGGGAAAATAAATTATCAACTACTCCGGAAAGATTTCAAATCTGGAGGCGGAAAATACGTCAGTTGCCAATCAGCTTCCAGTCTCGTCACTGTATAACAAGCTTCGAAACCTCTGATTTTTTGTCATTGTTTGGCGGTGGCCAAGAGAAGGAAACAGCTCATGCACTCCAAGAACGTGCCTCTGTGATCTATTTCTTCTCTTCTCTCGTCAGCCTGCAGATTCAGATCTCTGGTCACAAGTATGCGGATTCTGACTTTATCTTTCTGTTTCCTGCATCATATATATAATGATTTTAGGGAATTTTAATTTTTTTGAACATGTGATTCTCCCTCTGCATCTGCTCATGTCTCTCCCACTGTTGTGTGATCTCATTGGGTTGGATTTTATATCTTTAATCTATAAATTACCAGTCCTTATCTTCCTGAGCGTGTACTTGACCGTTTCTTATTAAAGATCATCTGATTTATTGTTCATAATTCACGCCTGTCCTTATATTTATAAGCAATTATCTTATTTTTTACGTCCCACATCATTATTTTAAAAAACTATTAACTTATTTATATACAGTGCTATTTATATTATATATTGCCGCAGTAGCACTCACTGTGGACTTAATAACCTTTGCATGTGGAAGATCATCGCTGAAACTAAATAAATATACCCTTGCGAATATACAAGTGGATATAAATTACACACTTGTGGGAGGATCAACGCTGAAACGGCTAATCCGGGTTCGAATCCCGGCTGCGGCAATTTTTTTATTACCTTGTAATCAGCTAATTTTTTTAAATTCTGCAACAATTTGTATTTATGAAAATAGATACGAGGGAGCGATGATTATATGCCAGGATTAATTATATTATAATGTAATAAATTGAAGCTTAATATGATGTCCCACATCTTCAAAATTGGTAAATTTAATTATGTATATATTAAGTAATACTGGTTATATTAAATTGAGGGAGTGTGGGTAAGGGGTAGCGGAACACGTGATGGCCCAGGTGACCCTAACCTTGCTCCGGTTACATGGAGTCAAATTGTATGAACAGGTGATTCAACTGGTGAATCCGTTCATGTGTCCCCCGCTACTATGTGGACCTATCGATCCCTTTCGACTGGTTGAAGGGTTGGCTCTTGTGTCTTAAATCCTGCCAGCCAGGTTCGGCACTCCCTCCACCTTTTTTGCGTTTTCCATTCTATTTTCCCCCAAATTTATACGGAGTTTTAATAGTTTTTCAATTTTATTGTTTTGTTTGTTATACGTAATAGTCATTAGATGTTTTCCGACATAGCAATTTAAAATTAAATGAAATAAATAAACCTAGTTAAAATGCTACGGGCAGTGATGCACATGTCAGACATGAGGCGCGGTTTGTTCTTCCTCTGTTGTGTTTTTTTTTACATTTGCTTGGTTAAATGCTCTTAAATTTGCATCAATTTTACTTTGGTGAGAATTATTTTATTGATTTTGCTTTGTGTCTCCCGCTGCTCTTGTTTGTACCTCCCCAGGGTCCCGGGGTCAACACAGTAAATTGGTTCTGGGTAGACGTGTTCGCATGACATAATGACAATATGCCAATCGGAAGTACTGTAAAGATTAATTTAACTTAGATTTTTCTATTTATTCTTTATGTTGACTAGTTCATATAAAACTAATATATTAATGTGTATAAACTCAGAGCGGATCTATCAAATTTTTTTCCTCTAGTGTTATTGGTCAAGATTATTGCGGGTATCAAGTACTACTATTTCAATTTAGCCATCTGTTGTTTACTCCTTATGAATGCTTGAGAGATGAAGAACGAAAATATAGTTGTTTGAGAACCGAAGGATTGGGCTTGAGATATACATCATTCTCATTTTTTCTAAATGGGGATGGAGATGCACAATGGTCATGATTATTTTTTGTTGGTTGTTTTTGCAAGAAATATCTCCAATTGGAAGTACTGTAAAGACTAATTTAAATTAGATTTTTCTATCTGTTCTTTATCTTTAACTAGTTCTTATATAACTAATATGTTAAACTTATGTTAAACTGTCAATTTTAGTAGTTGGACTTGGGACAGAAAATATTTGATGAAATAAGATATTTTTTAATTCATAAAATTATCAATCTTAGCATACTTGGAGATTTAAATTGTTCTTCATTCTTGTTCGCAGGCGGAGGGTAAAATAAATTATCAACTACTCCGGAAAGATTTCAAATCAGGAGGCAGGAAAATACGTCAGTTGCCGATCAGCTTCCAGTCTCGTCATTGTATAACAAGCTTCAAAACCTCTTATTTTTTGTCATTGTTTGGCGGTGGCCAAGAGAAGGAAACAGCTCATGCACTCCACGAACGTGCCTCTGTGATCTATTTCTTCTCTTCTCTCGTCAGCCTGCAGATTCAGATCTCTGGTCACAAGTATGTGGATTCTGACCTTATCTTTCTGTTTCCTTCATCATATATATAATGATTTTAGGGAATTTTAATTTGTTTAGAACATGTGATTCTCCCTCTGCATCTGCTCATGTCTCTCCCAGTGTTGTGTGATCTCATTGGGTTGGATTTTATATCTTTAATCTATAAATTACCAGTCCTTATCTTCCTGAGCGTGTACTTGACCGTTTCTTATTAAAGATCGTCTGATTTATTGTTCATAATTCACCCCTGTCCTTATATTTATAAACAATTATCTTATTTTTTACGTCCCACATCATTATGTTAAAAAACTAATAACTTATTTATATACAGTGCTATGTATAATATATACTGCCGCAGGAGCACTCACTGTTGACTTAATAACATTTGCATTGTGGAGGATCAACGCTGAAATGGCTAATTCGGGTTCGAATCCCGGCTGCGGCAATTTATTTATTATCCTGTAATCAGCTAATTTTATTAAATTCTGCAACAATTTGTGTTTATGAAAATAGATATGAGGGAGCGATGATTATACGCCAGGGTTAATTATATTTTAATTTATTAAATTAAAGCTTAATATGATGTCCCACATCTTCAAAATTGGTAAATTTAATTATGTATATATTAAGTAAAGCTAGTTATATTAAATTCAGGGAGTGCGGGTAAGGGGTAGCAGAACACGTGATGGCCCTGGTGACCCTAACTTTGTTCTGGTTACATGAAGTCAAATTGTATGAACAGGTGATTCAACTGGTGAATCCGTTCATGTGCCCCCTGCTAGTATGTGGACTTATAGATTCCTTTCGACTGTTTGAAGGGTTGGCGCTTGCGCCTTAAATCCTGCCAACCAGGTTCGGCACTCCCTCCACCCTTTTTTACTTATGCCCTGCTTGTGTGTTTTCCGTGTTCATTTTTTTGCAAATCAGTCTTTTATTTTATTCTGCAAACCGTGTGGATGGAGCTCAATTGCTCATATAGTTTAGCAATATTTTATTAGGGTTTTTTACGAAACTCGTGACTGTTTCAAAATTTCCTCTAGTGTTGAGATTATTTTAGTAGCACGGTCTTTCTATTTCAACCATATGTGCATTATCAGTTTTGTTTTCAAATATCGTGACTGCTTATCAGTGGTTGGAGTCCATATGTATGTGTGTATTATATTTTCAGTGATGGTAGATGTATTTTTGAAATTTTTATTTGTTCAGGACAAGTTTCTCCCTGGGAATTTGCTCATGTACTTGTGTGTCTCCTACTGTCATGTGATCCCTTTGACTGGCTTTTAAATTATGTGTCTCCCTGTAAATGTTTCTATCTGTTCTCTTTCTCTTTTTTCAAAGTCTACGTTTATGATTTTATATCAGTGTTACTTACGAATACCTAATAAGAATTATTTCGTAGTTATTCCTCAGTTTAAAAATTGTCTGGCTACATATTTAAGTATCAGCCTTTGTGCTAACTCAAATTCCTTCATGACGATTTTTATTGGCTGTTATAATTTGCTCTCTCGGGTTAGGTTCCATTCTTTGCTTGCCGATGTGCTAAAAATCCCGGTGCATCCTGATTCCTGGGCTCATCACTTGTCCGAGAGTACTGGGACGAAACGAACTCGGCTCTTGGGTATTTCGACTTTGAGACTTGCCAAAAATAAGTCATGTTGTAATACAATCCTTTAATTTTTTGATGATTAGTAAATTTTGATTTATGTATTCAAGCACCTCATATCGCATAATAAATTATAAATGAATTACGTCCTTGATAAAATATTTTGTAGTACATGTGTTCATCCAACATATTAAAACACAAGATTAGAAAAAATATCGTAATGCGACCGGTGTGGGACAAGGCGCTTTTAATTCCACTGTTCTTATATAGTTAAACAAAATTTAAAGCGAGCTAATCACCGCCGCCTTAATTAACTAGTTATAATATTTTAATGTTAATTCACCTATTAATGTACGGGAAGGGGATCCTTTTTCTTTACTTATGGCGATGTGGTACACCTTAAATACATGAAGGCACGCGCTGGAATCGATAGAAATCATTCGTTTTTATTTTTATTTCTTAATTTCTTTTTTTTAAAGAAAAAACTTTTTACTTTTTAATTAACCTGATGAAGTTATGTGACAAAAAACCACTTGTGAATAATTTTCACAGGTCACAATGATTTATGTCACGTGGATGTATTTGTAACCCGCATTTTCACAATAATTTATATCACGTGGGTATATGTGTAAACCATATTTTAAATATTAAATTGATAAACATTCATTCTAGATATTAAATTTGCTCCCATGTATTTATAAAAATAACCCCTTGTAGTGTATTTGTTCTAACCTCTATTGTTACCTATCTATATTTAATATTTTAACTCTACTGTAAAAAAAACTCTTTACTTTTTAATTAACCTGTTGAAGTTATGTGACAAAAAACCACATGCATATAATAAGTTATTGCTAAAAAATTTCTTAGGTCACAATAACTTATGTCACTTGGATGTATATGTAACCCGCATTTTCACGACATATCATGTGGGTGGATATAGTGCTGCACCTGACCTGTTTTGGGCCAGTTTCGAAAATTTAGTAACACAACTTGTTTAGTTCCGGAAGAAATGGGAGGAGGCAACAGAAATCCTGAGTTTGAAAATTTTCAAATGCATTAATATCAAAAAAGAAAATTATAATCCAACTCTATTATATGAGTGATGGTTGGGTCGGGTAGGGTTGAATAAAAATAATAGTAGATAATAAAAAAAATGTTACATACAAGAAATAATTGATCGTTCAAATTATTACAGGTTTATTAAAACAAGTATAAAGATATTTTATACCGCAGTGTAAAGTCAACTCTCAGAAAAACAAGTAAGTGAAAAGTTAAAGATACAGTCTTGATTGAAACAACATAAATTCTTAATTTTACGATCTATCATAATTTACTTTTGCTCATAAATATATGATAAGTATAAATACAATAACCAATTAAACATCTTTCCTTTCCTCTTTCCCCGAATGTTTAATATAATAGTTTGTGAAAGTACGTTATTATAGTGCAACTCATAGTTTACTTCATATTAACCAATTAAATTAGTTTAATATAATAATTTGTGAAAGTACCTTATTACAGTGCAACTCATAGTTTGCTTCATATTAACCGAGTCAATGAAAATGAGTTGGGTTTAATAATTAGACCGGGTTGGATTGGGTTAGAGTTTTAAAAAGTTAAAATAAAATTTGAACCAACCCAATATAATCGGCCCAACGGAAATTTAACCCTACTAACTCACAAGTTTGAATAATTCGATTTGGTCGGCCCAATTAAAGGTTGGGTTGGATTTAACGGGTTCGTTAACCCATAAGCAGCCTAGGTGTATGTATAAACCGTATTTTATTTTAAATATTAAACTGATAAATGTTCATTCCAGATATTTATTATTTATACGTAAAACGCATCTCTTGCATTTATGCATCCTGCAATGCTGAGACAAGTATAAAGTAGTAGTTTCACTAGTAAATTAACCTTTTTCTTCACATGTTCTCAATAAACATGTCATGAAGAAAAACAATTAGTTCATTTATGAAGGGGCTTTAGCAAGTTATTATCTTTATTATTGTGTTAACTCCAACCATCCTTTATATTTGCTCTATATTTATATTTTAGAGAAAATTGGGTATGGGATTAACCTTAGATATCTTATCTAAAATTATAATATTTTTTCATATAAATGCTCGATAGTATTTTTGTTTTAATTAAATCTGCTCCTATGTATTTATAAAAATAACCCGGTAGTTGTAGTGTATTTGTTCTAACCTCTACTGATACCTGTTGTAAATGAACCGAACTCGAATGAATTCAGACGAACTTTTAATGAAATCAGACAAAATTTTAATGAACTGAACATTGTTCGGCAATCCTATCGGACAAAATTTCTTGTTCGAACTCGAGTTCGGTAATATTCGAACTGAATACGTACTGTTTGCAAACAAATCGAACCGAATCGAACAATATATGTATTTTTTTAAAAAAATATTTTAAATATTATTTTAGGTTAAAAATTATATCAAACTATTAATTCAATATCTTTTCACCAATAAAATATTTATTTAAAATAATTATAAAATATAATTCATATATTATTAATAATACTTATATTATTTGTACATATAATATAATAAATTTACTATTTTTTCGAACCGAGCTCGTGTTTAACGATTTAAATGAAGTAGAACCAAACACGAACCGAACTCAAGTTAAACACCTTAAAAGTTCGGTTCGGTTCGTTAAAATTATCGGACAAGAAACATTGTTCAAACTCGAACGAACCGGACGAGTTTAACGAGCAGCTTAGATCATTTCCGGCCCTACCGCAGGGTGATTTCAGGGCCAACAATCTATATATTTTATATTTTAACTCCACTATAATAAAAACTAGATTAGGTCCTCGGTAATTGCCCGACTATTTTATATTTATTTTATTTAAATTAACATAAAAAATTATTAGTATAGATTTTGAGCGCATAACATACTTTAAGTTGATTTAATTAATTTAAATAGATTATTGACAAATTCGAGATTTTTTCAAATAGATTTAACGAAAATTCTAAATATTTAATAACTATGATATGTAAAATAAGTAGTATATACGCATATTAAAAATTAAAATTGTAATAAATATATTTTGACAATATATATTTTAAATAAATTATCCTAATAAATATTATTGATGAAAGATAAGAAATTGTGAAATTAATAGTAGCGAAAAAAGGAAAGAAAATCAGGGAAAATTAGGATATTTTTTAAGAAAATTAATATATTTGATTGTTGAGTAATTTAAATAAAAATACTAATGAGAACCAATACTTGAGATATGGTGAGAAGTGAGAATTATTGAAAATGGAGAATTAGTGGAAATATAAATGGAAGAAGAAATTGGTTGGAGAAAAATTAGTGAAAAATGATGAAAATATATTTAATGCAATGCATCTAATAATTTTGAAGGATAATAATAATAAAAAAAGATGATATGTGTCCTCCTTTAAAGGAGAGAATGCGAAGTGTACTCTTTTAAGGAGAGAGTGACATTGGAGTATTTTATTTTAGTTTATTTTAGATTAGAATTCAAATGGTGAAAGAATAAAAGGGAAACCATATTTTATTGATAAAATTAAGTTAAGCTGCGCTCTAGAGTTTTGAAATAGAGAGAAGAGAGAAGAATTTTTTTAAAATTTTTTATTTATTTCCAAGATGTCCTCCCGAATTTTTTAGGAAATTTTTCTATAATTTTTCTCAAATACATTCTTTACAAAAATGGAAAGATTTGAGAAGATTCTCTCACATTATTTTTTTTCTTTTAATTTATTTTTCTTTTTCTTACACGAACCTGGGATCACACAAGTGACTCATCTTCTTCTGTTATTTCTTTTCTCTTCTCTTCTCTCCTAAAATATCTCGATTCTTTCGGTATCTGGTGGATTTTCGAGAAAAATCAAAGTGTTCGAATTTGGATTCTGACGATCTTTACATACACTTATATACCATATGGAGTACTAATAAGATCTCAGAATATCAATAAAAGAACTCCTACATAGAGTGGCATGAAAAGTTTTCTTAATGAGCATAATTAGCAAAATCACTATTCATAAGGATTATAAAAAGTCCAAAATTTTTGGGGTTATTACAAGTGACAGATTCTGCATTTGATGAGTTGAAGTCAACTAAATACACATTACCTTTTCTCACTCCAGTGAGAACCACTTTGTTGGTCACAATACAGACTTCAGAATTAAATGTTACTGAGTTGCCTTTATTACAAAGATGGTTGATACTCAACAAATTATGCTTGAGTCCATCCACTAGGGCAACTTCCTCAATGATGACATTATCCTTTGAAATCAAGACATATCCCACAGTATAACCCTTGTTGTCATCTCCTAAAGTAATACTTGGGCCAGCTCTCTCCATGAACTCAGTGAGTAGGGTAGAATCTCCAGTCATGTGCCTTGAGCACCCACTATCCAGATACCAAAGATTCTTTATGTTTCCATGATTACTTAATGAACTTACTTCTGTTTCATCTGACGTGGCCATAAGTGTTAGATTGACATAGCTTGTATCATCATCCTCTTCTAGTCCATCTGCAACCCAGTCATTTTCCTGTGTGATGAAAGCCCTTTCCTTTTCTTTAGAAACTCAAAATATTTCTATTTGTAATCAACAGGCTCAAACTTCTCTTTACTAGAATCAGACTTTCTGCATTCACTAGCAAAATGATCTACGAAGACACACTTGAAACATTTGAATTTAGCCTTGTCAACCATGTTTTTGTTTGACTTGGCTGCTCCAAAATTCTTCTTGAATTTGAGCTTGACAAGCCTTCTAGGTAGAAAAGCCAGATGCTCATCTATGCCTTCCATATCATCCTGACTAAGATGGTCTTCATGTTCAGCTACTATCCCTTTTCCCTTTCCTTCACAAACTCTAGGTTTTGGTGCAGATTCAACAGCTTCAACCTTTGTATCCTTCTCATTTCCTTGCTCAGCAACCAATGCAATGGATCCTCCTTTCTTTCTTCCTTTCTCCAGCTTCTCATCTTGCTCTATTTCAAGCTCATAGGTCTTTAGAATCCCATACAGTCTGTCCAAGGTGAGTTCCTTGTAATCTTGAGAGTTTCTTAATGAGACTGTCATAGGCTTCCATTCCTTTGGCACATATATAAGGAATTTGAGGTTTGAGTCCTTTGTTTGGTAGAATCTTCCATGCAACTTTAGAGCATTCAGCAGTTTTTAAAATCTACTAAAAATGTCAGTGAGTGACTCACTTTCTTCACTATGGAAATGCTCATATTGCTGAATCAAGAGTTGTATCTTGTTTTCCCTTACATGCTCAGTTCCATCACAAATAACTTGAATTGTATTCCAGACCTCTTTGGCAGTTTTGCAGTTAATGATGTTGTCAAACATGTCACCATCAGCACCATTAAACAAAATGTTCATGGCCTTCTTATCCTTAAGAACTTGTTCAATATCTGGATCAGACCATTCTGCTCTAGGCTTTGGGATGGATGCTTCATTTCCTGTAGCGGCTCTCATAGGGACATGTGGACCTTTCTCAATGCAATCAACATATGCTTCATCTTGAGATAGGAAATACAGGTGCATCTTCACCTTCCAATGGTGATAGTTGTGTTTGTCCAGAAATGGAATCTTTACTCCAACATCTTTTCTGCTCTTCTTGTTAGTTGTTGATCTTTGAACTCTTTGTTCTTCAAGAGCTTGCTTTGATACCAATTTTCATTCCCAAACAATCTAAACAAGAATTACAGAAGGGGGTTTTGTTAGATATATTTGATAATGTCATGTGTAATATGATTTGTATTTAGTTTTCAGATCTTACTTAACAGGACAAATCAGTACTTAACTGGAAATCAGCACTTATACTGAAGACAGAACTTAAGATATCAGAACTTAAGTTATCAGAACTTAAGTGATCAGAAGATATTTATCAGGAGATAATATCAGGACTTAAGATGACTTTCAGATAAGACAGACGGCTGATTGAAAGGAAAGAAGATCGAGACTAAGACAGAAAGAATTATGCATGAAGAAAGAATTTTATGAAGAACATAATACTTGGAAGAAAAGATAACTAGTTGATATATTTTAGGAAGCAGAATTATATTCCATATCAATTAGAATTTATCTTGTAACTGTGTAGTATATAAACACATGCATAGGTTTTACACTATAAGTGTTATCATTATCGAAGTTATTATTCTTTGTAACCCTGGCAGCTCTCGTGATAATTTGTCCATCACTGAGAGATGACAGTTCCATATTGTAACAAAGTTTATTGTGTTGAATAAAATCTGTTTTCTGTTACTTGAGTTCTTATATTCTATTTGATTGTGCTAAACACTGTATTCAACCCCCTTCTACAGTGTGTGTGACCTAACAAGTGGTATCAGAGCAATCTGTTAACACACAAACAGTTTAAGATCTAAAAACAATCATGTCTGAAGAAGAAACTCCAACCAAGCCCACCAAAACTGAAGAACCTCCAAAAACCATAACCCATAGTCGATATGAGACTATAAGAGTTCCCATATTGAAACCTTCTGAGTATTCCATATGGAAAGTGAAGATTGTTATGTTTCTGGAAGCTACAGATCCAGAATATCTCGACAGGATTTATGAAGGACCACATATGCCAACCAAACTCTCTGTGGAAGCTACAGGTCAGCCAGCAAAGTCTGTACCAAAGGAGAAAAGTGATTACACTGCTGAAGATATCTCATCGATTGCTAAGGATGCAAAGGTAAGACACTTGTTGCATAGTGTCATTGATAATGTCATGTCAAACAGGGTAATTCAATGCAAGACTGCAAAAGATATATGGGATGCTTTGGAAACAAGGTGTCAGGGAACTGATTCAATCAAGAAGAACAGGAAGACAATACTCACTCAAGAATATGAGCACTTTGACTCAAAGCCTGATGAGTCATTAACTGATTTATATGACAGATTTGTCAAACTCTTGAATGATTTGTCACTAGTTGACAAAGAGTATGATATTGAAGATTCAAATCTTAAATTCCTGTTAGCACTTCCTGAAAGATGGGATTTGAAGGCCATAATAATAAGAGACAACTATAATCTTGATGAAACAACTCTTGATGAAATTTATGGGATGCTCAAGACTCGTGAACTTGAGATGGAACAAAAAAGCAAGAGGAATGGAAGAAAGTCAAGGACAATTGCTTTTATGGCTGAAGAGGAAAGTCCCAAAGTTGCTGCCTCAAAGAAAGGCAAAGAAAAAGCTCTCATCACAAAGTCTGATACTGAGTCATCAAGTTCTGATAGTGATGATGACTCATAAACTGAAAGTATATCTGAGATAGACCCTGATGAAGAGATGATGAAGCTGTGTGCTCTTATGGTAAAAGGAATCACAAAGATTGCATACAGGAAATTCAGAATAGGAAAGAAGTTTTCCAAGAAAGGTGCAAGTTCTGAAAAGAAAGGTTTCAGAAAATCTGAAGGCAAAGGAGGAAAGTCTGACATAGGAGATTACTCAAATATTAAATGCTACAACTATGGTGAGAAAGGCCACATATCTCCTGATTGCAGAAAAGGGAAGAGTGACAAAGGCAAGGATCCTGTCACAAAGAAGAAAAGCTGGTCAGATGCTTCAGATTCTGAGGATGAGGAAAATTATGCCTTGATGGCAAATGTTGATAGCAGTTCTGATACTACTGACTTAAAGGTACCTCAAACTACTTATGTCTTTCATAGTGATGATATTATTGAGTTGAGAAGATATCTTAAAACTATGTACATTAGTTATAAAGATCAAACTTTAACATGTGAAAGATTAACTTCTGAAAATCTTGCTTATAAAAAGAGGAATGATTATTTAGAAAAAGAGTTAGTCATGTTCCATCAAACTCAGAAAGATAGAGATGATGCCTTTTAATTTAGGGATGAAGTGTTAAAAATAAATGAATCTCTAAAAACTAAGTTAGAAAAGGAAAGAGAGATTATCAGGACTTGGACTAACTCTGGTAAAGCAACTTAGGATATTCTTAGTAGTGGAAACTGGAAAGAGGGCTTAGGTTATGGAGATGATAAGAACAGTAAGAGAACTGTAGAAACTGAGCCTATAGTTGTTAAACAAAAACCAAAGGTAAATCCTGTTAAGTTTGTAACTGCAAAGATGAAAGATGTTAAGAATGTAAACAAGGTAAAACCACCTAGGAAAAATAGGAATGAAAAGAAAGTGTGAACAAAAGTAACAATTGCAGGAAGAATAAGAACATAAACTCCTTACCTTCAAAGTCAGGAGTTAAGAGTCAGTCTGTTAGATATAAGCCACAAAATCCTTGTTTTCATTGTGGTAGTTTATGACATTCCATTTATACTTGTAAGGAATATCATAGTTTGTACTATGATTATTATCAAATAAAACCTTCTGTAAAGAAAGTTAGCATTATTCCTTCTAGTATAAGTTCTGGTGCAAAGTCTGATATTACAAATTCTGAAAAGAAAACTGTTAACATAAACTCTGATGCTAAATCCACTGTAAATGTTAACAAACTTAAAAAGGCCAACGGATCCAAGCAAGTCTGTGTCCTTAAAACTAATCTTTAGTGGTCTTTGTGATTGCAGGGCAACAGGAATAACATCCTAGTTCTGGACAGTGGATGTTCGGGACATATGACTGGAAATAAAGCCCTGCTATCATACTTTGTGGAGAAAGCTAGCCCATGTGTTTTTTATGGAGATGACAACATTGGAAAAACTCTGGGATATGGCAATATCAATCTTGGGAATGTCATCATTGAAAAAGTAGCTCTGGTCTCAGGACTTAAACACAATCTGCTGAGTGTGAGTCAAATCTGTGACAGAGGTTATCATGTGGATTTCTTTGAAGAACACTGTGAAGTTGTAAGCAAATCTGCAGGCAAAGTTATTCTAAAAGGATACAGGCATGGTAACATTTATGAAGCCAAGCTTTCAACAAGTACTGATGGTTTTGTAATCTGTCTGTTGAGTAGAGCATCAATTGAAGAAAGCTGGGATTAGCACAGGAAACTCTCTCATTTAAATTTTAACAATATAAATGAACTTGTCAAGAAAGATCTTGTGAGAGGACTACCAAAATCAATATTTGCTCCTGATGGCCTTTGTGATTCATGTTAGAAGGCAAAACAAAGAAAATCTTCATTCAAGAGTAAGACTGAATCATCAATTCTTGAGCCTTATCACCTACTACATGTTGATCTATTTGGTCCAGTGAATGTCATGTCTATTGCAAAGAAGAAATATGTTATGGTCATAGTGGATGAGTTCACCAGATACACATAGGTGTATTTCTTGCACATAAAAAGTGAAACTGCATCTATCTTGATTGATCATGTCAAACAACTGGATTAATTGGTCAAAGATTCTGTGAAGATCATAAGAAGTGATAATAGCACTGAGTTCAAGAACTTGTTCATGGAAGAGTTCTGCAAAAACCATGGAATAAAGCAGGAATTTTCTGCTCCTGGAACTCCTCGGCAAAATGGAGTTGTTGAAAGAAAGAATAGAACTCTTATTGAAGCTGCACGAACTATGTTTGATGAAGCAAAATTGCCAAACTACTTTTGGGCTGAAACTGTGCAGACTACTTGTTTTACTTAGAATTCAACACTTATCAACAAGCATGGAAAAACACCATATGAGATGGTGAAGAAAAAGAAGCCAAATCTGAAGTATTTTCATGTATTTAGAAGCAAGTGTTTTATTCTTAAGACTCATCCCGAACATCTATCTAAATTTGATCTAAAGCTGATGAAGGAATTTTTGTTGGATATCCACTTTTTACAAAAGCCTTCAGAGTCTACAATTTAAGAACAAGGGTTGTCATGGAATCTATCAATGTCTCTTTTAATGATAAGAAGATTACTTGACTTGAAGATTTCAATGATCATGATCAACTGAGATTTGAAAATGAAGCTTTAAATTCTGATTCTGTAACTCCTGACAATCTAAAACCTGATACTGCCAACTCTGATGGATTAAACTCTGATGTCATTGAAAATGTGGTGACTACGCCAAAAGAAGATGCACCTGTGCAGGGGGAGCATACCGAAGATACAACCATATCTCAAGAAGCATCAGAACCTACAACAGGCTCTTCAAGTTCTGATTCGTCAAGTTCTGATGGGCCAAGTTTTGATAATTCTGGAAACTCATGTTCTGATATTTCTGGAAACTCAAATTCTGAAGGATCCAACTTAGAGAGCATAATTTCAGGGGGAGCATCAAAAAATGTTGATGGAGACAGTATAAATCATGGGGGAGCATCCAGTTCTAGAGAAAACCTTCCATCTGCAAGGAAGTGGACTAAAGCACATACACCTGACTTAATTATTGGAAATCCTGATGCAGGTGTCAGAACTAGAACAATTACATCAAATGAATGCCTCTATTATTCTTTTCTTTCTCAGACTGAACCAAAGAAAGTGGAAGAAGCTCTTCAAAATACTGATTGGGTGCAGGCAATGCAAGAAGAGTTAAATGAATTTGAAAGAAATAAAGTCTGGACCCTAGTGCCAAGACCAAAGAACAGGTCTGTTGTTGGTACAAAGTGGGTGTTCAGAAACAAAACTGACAGTGATGGCATAATTACAAGGAACAAAGCAAGGCTGGTTACAAAAGGACACTCTCAACAGGAGGGAATTGATTATGATGAAACATTTGCACCAGTTGCTAGATTAGAAGCCATAAGAATATTTTTGGCTTATGCTACTCACAAGAAGTTTAAAGTCTTTCAAATGGATGTGAAAAGTGCTTTTCTCAATGGAGAATTGGAAGAAGAGGTATATGTTGAACAACCTCCAGGCTTTGTAGATCCCAAATTTCCCAATCATGTCTACAGGCTTGATAAAGCACTTTATGGCCTTAAGCAAGCTCCAAGAGTATGGTATGAAACATTAGCTCAGTTTCTTCTGGAAAGTGGATTTAACATAGGGACTATTGACAAAACATTGTTCTACCTCAACCATGGAAAGGACTTACTTTTGGTGCAAATATATGTTGATGATATCATTTTTGGTTCTACAAATGACAGACTTTGTATGAAGTTTGCCAAGCTGATGCAGTCAAGATATCAAATGAGTATGATGGGAGAACTTAACTATTTTCTGGGCCTTCAAGTCAAGCAGAATGAAGAAGGAACTTTTATTTGTCAATCTAAGTACACCAGAAATTTGTTGAAGAAATTTGGAATGCAGGATTGTTCAAGTGCATCCACTCCTATGGCCACTGCAACTAAGTTGGATAAGGATACTGGTAAATCAGTAGATATTACTGATTACAGAGGTATGATTGGCTCTCTACTTTATCTAACTGCAAGTAGACCTTATATCATGTATGCTACCTGTCTTTGTGCAAGATTTCAAGCAGATCCAAGAGAACCTCACTTAATAGTTATGAAAAGAATTTTCAAGTACCTTAAGGGTACAGCTAATCTGGGATTGTGGTATTCTAGAGAATCAGACTTTAAGCTAATAGGTTACTCAGATGCAGATTTTGCAGGATGCAAAATTGACAGGAAAAGCACAAGTGGAAGCTGCCAATTTCTTGGAGGCAGATTGGTTTCTTGGTTTAGCAAGAAACAGGAGTCAGTTTCCACATCAACTGCAGAAGCAGAATACATTGCTGTAGGAAGCTGTTGTGCACAGATTCTTTGGATGAAGAATCAGTTACTGGATTATGGGTTAGAATTTTCTAAAATCCCTATTTACTATGATAATCAAAGTGCTATTGCTATGACAGGTAATCCAGTTCAACACTCAATGACAAAGCACATCAGCATTAGATACCACTTCATAAGGGAACATGTGGATGAAGGTACAGTGGAACTGCATTTTGTTCCCACAGACCAACAACTAGCAGATATCTTCATAAAACCACTGTGTGAAGCTATGATAAGTGGAATTTTATACCACTTAGAACATCTTAAAATGGCTTAAATTGGTGCCTTGAAATCAAGTATTTTGTGTATTTGATGCGTTTTTCTAGTGTTTATGCATTTCAGGGTATTAGTTGCATTTCGGAGGAGTAATCATCAAGAATAAGCCTTGGCATGTGTTCACCATTGTGAGAGGAAAGAAAGGGGAAGATTACGGCGAAGAAACGGAGATTTTTCCAGTAGGGTCCTGAGCGCCCACTCAGCTATGCTGAGCGGCCGCGCAGAAAGCTGAGCGCCCGCTCAGCTATGCTGAGCGGCCGCGCAGGGTCGAGAAAAAAGATAAATTATTTTAGGACTTCTACTTCTGTTTGGCTTCCACTTCTATGTAATCTGAGTTTTATGGGACTATTATATAAGTAGATTTAGAGACGTTTTTAGGAGGTTGGATCGTGGTATTAAGCAAGGAGCGAAGGAGATAAGGAAGAAGACCGTTTTAGCACACAGCAACGAAGAGGAAGCATATTTTCTTGTGATTCTTATTTTGTTGTAACGTTGGATGCTAGTTTTCTTACTTTGAACTTAATTACTCTTGTGACGTACTCTGATTTAATATAATTAGTTTAGTTATTATTTTCTTGTGTTTGTTTATCATGATTTCATATGAACCCATGATGACGATAAGTGCTATTATGGGCTATCGTGATCATGGGGTCGCAACGGATTTACTATGGAATTCTTTAGTTATTTGTTTAATACTTTAGTGTGTGATGATTGTATGATATCTAGTATCGGTTGTGCGTATTCTTCTTATATGCGTCGCGAACATATAAGATAGGGTGTTAATCTCTTGTGAAGCGGCGGTGGATCTTGAGATTTAGAACTTGCCATGCTAGCATAGGTTCATGTATGATGTGCATGATTAGTGGGTAACTCTAAAAGTTTTATTCGCCCTGTGTAATCAAAAGGAATAACTTGTGCTTAATTCTTTGTGTTGTCAATTTCTGTAGACATATAGGAACTCAACATAATTGATGCCTATTCAACTTCTATCTTAATTGTGGATGCTTGGTAGAATGGTATGAGTACAATGAAAGTTGGCTTTTATCAGTTTCGTGTTATTCGATTAATATCATCACTGTCACATGCTAAAGGTAATAACAATAACTATTGAAGGAAGTAGTAATGAAGTTATGATCTCATGAGTGTTATAATATTGTTAATTGAAGTGTTATTTAAGTGATAAACTAAGTAATTAATTGTAGTTAATATTTAGTCAACAATTCTAAGTGTTAGTGTCTTAACATTGAGAAGTAATCATACGTTGGTGTGTGAGTTTAATTAAACAATAATTAGTCTGAGTCTCTGTGGGAACGAACTAGAAAGTATTCTATATTACTTGCGAATGCGTATACTTGCGTGTATTTTAGCGCGTATTTCCGCCTTAACAAGCTACTTTTACAAGATTGGTAAATGAACTTGGAATGGTTTCAGGTTCTTTCTCTAAATATGCTTAGTTTATGTTTTGATACATCAGACTTTATGATCAGTATTTACAGATATTACTATCTTTGTGTATTCTGTGCTTAAATTGAAAAATTGCTTAAGTGCTGATTGTTGTCTGATGTGAATTTCTAAACTTTGATAGTGATATGAATGTTTATGTGACTATTCAATCCAATGAGGATAATTGTGTTAGATGCTGAACTAGTAGTCTTTAATATACTAAAGATCCCATGTTTGAAGTAATTGTTTATGTGGAAAACTTTTAACACAAGCAAATTCTGATATTGAGTTTAGTTAAGTTTACTTTTTGTATCTTATTACTAAGTCAAAAACTAGAATATTGCTTCTTATCTGTTAAGTTCTGATGTTAGTAAATCTGGTGGATGTACTAAGTGCTGATAAGCCTCACTTATCAAAAGAAAAAAAAAAAGAAGAAATAAAAATCAGGTACTCCTTTGAGATCTAGAGTAAAAATGTGGAAGGGAAGACCCAAGTGCATTGCTGGTATTAAGTAATATGCATTAGAAAAGCAAAATAAAATTTTCTTGGTGACTTTTCACACTCTATGATTACTGGAAAAATACTCTGATAGCAGCATAAATTCTGATAAGCAGTCATGATTCACTTACACCGATAAGCCACTGTAAAATGGAATTTCAAAAGATGCATAAAATGAGCACAAAACAGTTGAGGTGGACTCATGCATGAACTCATTCTAAAGTAGACTTCAGAATAATGACAGTTTTTGAGTAAAGTTCTTAGTTATGCCTTATTTTTAAGATGTACTGAAGTGAATCAGACTTTACTCTTTGTCTGATATTTAGCTTAATGCACACACTTACACTCCATATGAATGATGAAAATTACTGTGGTGTTAAATGTTGTTTTAGATGAACAATTTATGTGTCAGATTGCATACATTCTGAGGACAAGTTCTGATGGAAGTTCTGATGATTAAGTTCTGATGAAACCATATCAGTATTTGTGTGAAGAATTACAGGAATACACATTCACTTTTCGAGTTAAAGAGCCATATTCTGATGAATTTTAAATCCTGATAATAATCAAGTTCTGATGTTGAAGTGGCAGTATCTATTTACTTGGTTTATTTTTGGTCATTACTTGAACGATAATATTTTTACAGAATATTGGTTAATGTGAGATAAAACAGCCATAATCATTATGGGTTAGTGGTTAGCGTGTATGTCTTGAAAACCTTCATGCGCACAGTAATTATTATCATATCTCGTGCCCGTGCCTAGACCTGGCAATTTTGGACACGACACGACTTACACGACATGAAACGACACGAAAATTTAGTGTTTGTGTTTGCCATTTTAGTACACGACACGAAAATACACGAACACGAAAGTACACGATCGAGATTTAGTGTCGGTTTTGTGTTTTCTCTTCGAGTACACGACACGACACGAAGTATACGACATAAATAAATATTATAATTAAATATTAATATTTATAATGTATATAAGTATATTTATAATAGATATATGCATATTCATTTTTAAAATAATTACTTAATCTTATAATATGTATATAAATGTGATGTAAATATATATTTTTAATATATTTCGTAAAAAAATTACCTAAAAATCTTATATTTTTAATTATTTATTAATTTATTTTAATTAATATTAATATTCGATTTTACACGAAAAACACGACACGAAACGACACGAAACGAAAGTACACGAATACGAAAGTACACGAACTCTAAATATGTCGGTTTTTGTGTTTAACCTTCAAGTACACGAAACACGAAAATACACGACACGAAAGTATACGACACGAATGAATTGCCAGGTCTCGTGCCCATTAACTCTGGCTTTATATCTTTTACTGACTGTTATTATTACACTTCAGTCTAGGGAGTCGAGGGATCATTATTTTTACTTGTAAAGTTTAACCAGTTCTCGCGTCCCTTGGTATTCTATTGGCTATTTAAACCAACCATTCATTCCAGCCAAAATATCTTTCATTTTCTCACAAACTCACTTTTTTTTATTCATACCAACAAAAATGGTTCATTTCAACATGTTCCTGAACTATGAAACCTTTCACATCGAGTTGAGTTGTGATGAATGGCAACAGGAGTGGCATGTTACCGCCATTCCTGACGAACTTTGGAACTCACTTCCACAAGAGGTTCACACAAAACTCTTGTTCTTATCAATGGAGTATCACCTCCATCATGATAGGTTGGAAGAGGAAATGAGAGAAGCTCTCCGTCAGCAAGAACGGATCATCCGTCTTGCAGTGCTCTTCGTCAGCAGCAGAAGGAGTTAGTCGTTAGGTCTTCTTAGACTAGGACTAAGGCTGTTGATGGTAGGAATCGTATAATAGGACTATCTTGTAATTTTTGCATGTAATTGCTAAATTTCATCAAATGTAATCATCTGATATATCAATGAAATTTTCTTTAACTGCAAGATTTGTTCTTTGTTTCTCAAATTATGTGACTGTGCATGTTTAATTGCAATTTATTATTCTTTAATTCATCGACTTTTAGTCTTATTTTATGATGAATGTTTTGATTAAATTCTGTTAATTTGAGGAAACAACTGAGGAACATGTTCCCATATCAGAACATGTTGTTGTAGAAGCTGAGAAGGTTTTTTCTCAGAAATATACTGTAATTGGGAGTTTTAGGCCCCTCAAAAGGCTTAGAAAGTTAAAATCTGATGATAAAGCTCCTACAGTGTCTCCACCTTTGAAGAAATTAAAGAAACAGAGAGCTCATATGGACATAGTTGAGTCAGATTCAGATGTAGTGAAAGCAGCTAAGGAAGGGGATCAGGAATCTCTGATCTCAACAGAACCAATTGTTATTGAATCACTTACTTCTGCATAACATGAAACTGCTCAAGACAAAATTCCTAACCTCATATGTCACCTATAGTTGATCCAGTACATACTGAAGAACCAGGTACAAGTGCTGAAATTGATATTCATAACTTGATTGTGCCTGAAGTTTTGTACTTGGAAGCTCCACCAATTCAACTCACTCCACCAACAACATCAATTTTGGATGCTGATCAGAACCTGGATGCAAATCAGAATTTAGAGGATGATGATGAAGCCTCTATAGCCTCTCATACTGCTGTTTTATCCGAGGATGTTGATACCACAGGCACTACAAGTTCTGATGCTGCTAATGAAGAAATTACTGGTGAAGCTGCTGCTACTTTAGATGCTGATGCAGCTGGTCCATCTGGACATGCACCTCAACAAACAATTACTAAAGCTGAATTAGTTAAGATGTTTGTTATAGGAGAAGCACCGGTACCTTGGAGTGAAACTCCTAGAGGAAAGGAGTGGACTAAGGAATGGAACACAGTTAGTTTTGTTCCTTTTAAAAAGATTCTTGCTGAGCATCTGGCAAAAGCTTATGAAATGCTAATAAATGATGATTTCAAGGCACGACTGAGAGTTACTACATTGAGTACTGGGCACCTTCAGGGTCAACACTCAACAACTCATTCCAAGGAGAATAAAATTCAAGAAACTTTGATCCAGCAAGATATAAATGTGAAACTTGAAAAGAACAGATTTTTCAAGCCAGCCTTTGACAGAATTGCCTACATTGAGAAAACTCAGGAGAAGCAACAAACTCAAATTGAAGAAATTCTGAAGAATCAAGCTTCTCACCAAAATCAACTCCATGAGATCCAATCCTCAGTGAAATTGCTTGTCTCTCTTCTTTTACATGCTGATGCCAAAAATGGGGGGAAAGTGATTAAGTCCAAATACAAATCTATTCAGACACTGAAAGGACAGGATGATGGAAATGATGACCAGGGAAACTCTAACAAGGGTAGAGGTCAAGGTCAAGGCAAAGGATTTTCATCAAGTAAAGCTAGAATTACAAGTCAAGGAACAAGTTCTGATACTGAGAGAAGAATAAGTTCTGATACTGATAAAAGGATAAGTTCTGGCGAACATCTGGAACTTGATGAAGAAATTTCAAAACAGTTATTTCTTAAAGAAAATCCAGGAATGGACTTTGAGAGTCTAAAGGAAGAAGAAGCTAGACTCAAAGCAGAAGGTGTCAAGACAAAATCTAAAACTTCTGTTGTTGAAAAGAAATTTCCAAAGCCTAAGGGTATTGTGATAAAGGAAAGAACAAGTTCTGAGGCAACCAAAGCCAAATCACAAGTGGAAATTGATCCAAGGTCCAAGGGCAAAGAAAAAGTTGATGAACCTGTAAAGGTTTATATGCCAGTCATGGATGAAGAAATAATTGATGATGAAAAAGATGCTAATCTTACTCTGATGTAAAAGAAGATTTTTCAAACAACCTCTAACATGGCTCATGTTGTTCAGAGTCAAGATATAGTAAGTTCTGATATGACAGTGAAGCACGCAACCTCTGAAATAGCTCGAGTTGGCTTGATATTAGAAGATAAGGAAAAAGAAACCTCTGACATTGCTCATGTTAAACCTTCAAAAAAACTCCTACAAGGATTCACCAAAGCTAAACAGAATCAACTTTTAAAACTGCAACAAGTGGTTTTGAAGCAAGAGTTGTTACAGGAAAGGAAGCAAGAGATAAATATGGGTTGGGTAGTTCTGATGAAAGAAGAGTACATAACACTACCAATGATCCGACTTCTTTAAGTGAACCAGGTGTTGGAGCAACTCCTGAAAGATTGAATCGACTTGAATCTGTACAAATGGTTTACCATACCTTTTTGAAAGAACATATCTTGTTATATTTTATGACAGATGGAAGGGTATACCAAATTAAGCAGAATGCTATACCACTGAAGTATTTTGAGGAACTGGAACATGTTATATTCCTAATTCATGTGAAAGACGGATTAACAAATTGTGATGTAGGGTATTTAAAGTCTCAAATTCAAAGACAGAAGAAGCTTTATTCTGTAAAGTCTGACAGCACATACTGTCCCAATTACAGAGATTACAAAGGTGATATTGTCGAAATGAAGCCTAACTCTGCTAAGATTATAACTACTTTTCTGGGTTATAAAGATGTGGAATTCAATCTAGAGTCTGACAAGGCATATATGTTCAGACTAGATCAGGAGATAAGAAAAGCTAAGATAAATGATCTCAGAGCAGCTATTTTTCGAACTATAGAAGATACTGCTGAATTGATAAATGCTAAAAGGAGGATGGTTAATGAACTTGAATATGATGAGAGATGTTTGTTGAAGAACTATCTCTGAACAACTCCTGATATCAAAGAGATCGGAAATTGAAGCCAAGTCAAAAATCTACAACTGCTTAAATTCTGAAGTGTATACAGACTGAAGCTGTTATCAGAAGTTTAAGATGGTAAAGATGAAAGGACTGTAAGTTGTAGTTATCTAGTCAAATTTTCATGCATTTGTACTTAATGATTTGACATCATCAAATATCTGTTGAACTTGTATATTATGCTAATTTACAAGTTGGGGGAGATTGTTAGATATATTTAATAATGTCATGTGTAATATGATTTGTGTTTAGTTTTCAGATCTTACTTAACAGAACAAATCAGTACTTAACTAGAAATCAACACTTATACTGAATATATAACTGTGTTTAGTTTTCGATTTGATTGTGCTAAACACTGTATTCAACCCCCTTCTACATTGTGTGTGATATAACAGGGTTGAATGTAATTCTGGCTCTTTTTAAATTTTAAGAACAATTCTACTATGAATAAATAACTGTGTTTTATTTAGCAATGGTGCGGAATGAAAGTAGTTAAGAAATCAAAACACAAAGTGATTAAATACAAGTACTTAAAACTTTCTGGTGGATTGAACTTTTCCACCAGAGATATATATTAATAAGAGAACTCTGTATTACAATGTTGTACACATCTGCTTACAAATAAAACACTCAAGAACAGAAAAATTCTTTACAGATTTTGCATTATCTATTTCTCTGGTTTTTCTTTCTTGAATTCTCAATTATTAAAGTTCTACTTGCTACTCTTGGTTTATATATCACCAAGTTACATGATAAAAGATAAACAAATAAGAAAAAAATATTTCTAGTCTAATTTCATGCTTCTTCATTTCTCTTTCCAGCATCTTTGAATATCTTCAATTTAGCATGGAAATGGAAATGCTTCTTTGTTCTCTAGACCCTGTAAATAGGCTGCCACATTCCATTTGCATACAATCAACGCATGTGACTGTTAATTCACTATCAATTACTCTTTTGAATTTGAACATCCGTTGAACTTCATTGAATCATCCGTTGACACTGTGGTTGATCATCCGTTAAAACTTTGGCTGATCATTTGTTGAGACTATGTGAATCATCCGTTGAAGCTTTAGTTGAGCATCCGTTGAAACTTAGTGAATCATCCATTGAGACTATTTTCTTGGTAGTTAACTCCATTTCATTTATACAAGATTACAAAGCATTTAATAGTTATAATTAACCAACCTATCTTGTATATCAAACTAGTAGCCAACATGACTTAAACATTCTGCAACATCTATTTCACTATGGCATTATAATATGCAGGAATGTGCTACTAAAACTATCATCACATAAGCTACTCTTTCAACGGATGTTGAAATGATCATCCGTTGAAAGCTACAAAATCTTAAATAAAATCTATTAAGTGTTTTGTTCAAGTTATCATCAAATACACAATATATTCCTACCAATTAATGCATCTATCAACTGATCCAACTGTTATTTTGAGCTGCCATATTATCAGGTTTTTTGGAAGCTCTTTTCTTGACTGTTGTTGCATCTTATGAATTTATCTAGAAGGGTTTGAATTCTAAGAAAGTTTACCCCTTCATTAAATTTTATAAAAAATTGCCTTATGCAGAAAATTTTCGTTTTAGTTATAATGGATACATTTAGATTGTCATCGTATGCTTTTGTTATGTCAAAATGACCACACCAACTGTGGAAGAACATGTAAATTAAATTAAAATTACTTTTGGCCGGATTGAATCCTTGTTTAGTATTTGATTCGTGGCATAAGTAATGATGTTATGAAAATAATGTGACATTCCAATTTCAATTATGATTTTCCTGAATACATGAGCTTAAAGCATCAGCTGCAACTGCATTGGTTGTGGTTAAATTTGTTATTCCCTAACAATCTATCAATAATATTACATAAGGGGGTGAATTGAGTTCTGGTTACTTTTTGAAATTCTGAAAACTCCTTACAAAATATAACTGTGCTTGAATATGCTAGTGTGCGGATAAACAATAATAGTTTTCAGGAACACAAAGTAAATAAACAAACTTTTAAAAAATTTCTGGTGGATTGAACTTTCCACCAGATATATATATATTTATATATATATATGCGTGTGTGTGTCTGAATAAATCTCTATGATACAAAGTTGTACACAGCTGCATACAAGTAATACAACTAAGAACTTGAGAGTGCTAAAAAACTACAACGTATAAAAGAATCTCTAGTTAATGTGCTTGAATGCTTTCTAATTCTTAGTTTTGTTACTAGCTACTCTTGATTTATATATCATTAAGTCACATGTGAAACAAGACCAATTATGTAAAACCTATTAGCTGGGTTCAATCACATGTTTCTTTATTTCTCTATCCAATGCAATCTGGTTAGATACATCATCTTTGAACGTCCCTATTTTGCAGCGAAATGGAAATGATTCTTGATCTTCAAAAACCTGATTACAGGCTGCTACAATCCTTTTTTATACAATCAACCCATGTGAATGTCAAGTAACTATCAACTGCTCTTTTGAATAGGTTATCCGTTGAAGCTTCACCATCATCCTTTGACACTCAGTTCAGTTATCCGTTGAAGCTGTAACAGTGTCATCCGTTGATGCTTTACATATGATCATCCGTTGAAGCTTTAACAATTAGAAGTTGATCAGCTTATCCGTTGAAGGTGTCTTGAGTCATCCATTTAAGCTTTAAGTTTATTCGTTGATGATGAATTTTTTAGCAATTGACACTCTTTCACTTAATACAAAATTAGAAGGCATCTTCAATTTACAATTATCCACCTGTTTTGTATATCTTGCTAGTAGTCAACATGACTTATAATTCACTACAACTTTTAAACTCCTAAGTTGTTTGTTGTATACAGAAATGTGCTACAAACTTATTTAATACAAGCCACTCCTTCAATTGATGGTTACAAAATCATTTAACTTATCTACTTAGAGTGTTTTGTTAAGTTATCATCAAGCCTATAACACAATCCTAACAAAATCCCATCAACAAAGCCTGGCATTCCAAAGTTTTGTCGTAGTTGAATCCTAGTAGTAACAAGCATAACTAGAAAGCGTGCACAAGAGGAAGAATAAATAAAGCATGACCCGAGTGATAAAGATGAAAAAGATGGAGATGATGATGAGGTTGATTCATATGGAGACAAAGCTGTCAATTGATCCTCCATTTTTTCTTAACTTAACTTTAATTATCTCCGTCTAGACTACGTACTTTTGTTTAAATTAAGCCATGATTTTTATGGTTAATTTATGTGTGTGACTTAGATTTGGAACGTTTTTGTAAGACTTTATTGTAACGGTCATGGCACCGCTTTTGTATTTCTAGAAACTTGATGTTTGAATTGTGATTTTTTAATTGAATTTGTGGGTTTTATGCCTGACTAGTAGTATTTGTGGCATTTTTTTAAATAACTGTTGCTATTTTATTGAATAATGTTGCTAAAAAAATACAAAATCATTACAATATGGTCAATTTATTGTCGTAGACTATAATTTGTTGCAATATTGATATATTGCAATGAATTAAATATGTTACTATAAGGTGCTATATTCGTTGCTAAATCGACCAATTGCAACGCACTCGGATGCAAGGCCCAATTTTTGCATATTTATTGCAATCGACTCTACTGCAACATAAATAACACTTAAGGGAATGTTTTCTTGGCGTTGTTATAAGCAATCTATGGTGTAGTGCAATGAGCATGAAAACAATGTTAGATATATTTGAGATGTCATGTCTAATATATTTCATGTTTAGTTTTCAGATCTTAACAAACAGAAAATATTAGTACTTACTGGAATCAGTACTTACTGGAAGTCAGAACTTAAGGATATCAGGACTTAGATTATCAGAAGATAAATATCAGAAGATGGATATCAGAACTTAGGTACTGGAGGACTAACAGTTAAGGAAGGAAGCTGATTTACAAGAAAGAAGATTGAGACTGATACAAAAAGAAGATATGCATGGAAAGAGTTAGAGGACTTAAAGAATTGTATAAGATATCTGATTGATATATTTTAGGAGACAGAATTATATTCCATATCAATTAGAAGTTATCTTGTAACTGTGTACTATATAAACACGGACATAGGTTTACACTATATGTTATCATTATCGAGAAGATCATACATTGTAACCTAGCAGCTCTCGTGATATTTGTTCATCACTGAGAGAGAACAGTTCTATTGTAACAGAATTTATTATATCGAATATATTTGTTTAGTGTTACTTGTGTTCGAAATTGATTTGATTGTATTCTACACTGTATTCAACCCTCTTTCACAGTGTTGTGTGACCTAACAAGTGCTATTAGAGCCTATCTGTTAACACACATACAGTAAAGATCCAAAACAATCATGTCTGAAGAAGCAGAAAATCCAACCAAGCCCGCCAAAACTGAAGAAACTCAAAAGACTCAAATCCACAGTCGATATGAGACTATTAGGGTTCCCATACTGAGACTTTCTGAGTACCCCATATGGAAAGTGAAGATGGCTATTTTTCTGGAAGCTACAGATTCAGAATACCTTGAAAGAATTAATGAAGGACTGCATAAGCCAACCAAGCTCTCTGTTGTAGTTGCAGATCAGCCAGCAAATACCATACCAAAGGAGAAAAGCGAGTATACAGCTGAAGACATCTCATCCATTGCCAAGGATGCAAAGGTAAGGCATTTGTTGCATAGTTTCATTGATAATGTCATGTCAAACAGTGTAATTCATTGCAAGACTGCAAAGGAGATATGGGATGCTTTGGAGACGAGATGCCAGGGAACTGATGCAATCAAGAAGAATATGAGGACTATACTCACTCAAGAGTATGAGCACTTTGACTCAAAAAGTGATGAGTCATTAACTGACTTATATGACAGGTTTGTCAAACTCTTGAATGAACTCTCACTGGTGGACAAGGAATATGATCTTGAAGATTCAAATCTAAAATTCCTTTTAGCTCTTCCTGAAAGTTGGGATTTGAAGGCTACTATTATAAGAGACAACTATGCTCTTGATGAAACTAGTCTTGATGAAATTTATGGTATGCTCAAGACTTATGAACTTGAGATGGATCAAAGAAGCAAGAGACAAGGGAGAAAGTCAAGGGTAGTTGCTCTTAAGGATGAGGAGGAATTCCCCAAAGTGGTTGTCTCAAAGAAAGACAAAGGAAAGGCTCTCATCATAAAGTCTGATTCAAAATCATCAAGTTCTGATGATGATGATTCAGAAACTGAAAGTTTACCTGAAATAGATGTTGATGAAGAGATGACAAAATTGTGTACTCTTATGATGAAGGGTATCACAAAGATAGCCTACAGGAAATTCAGAAGGGGAAATAAGTTTTTCAAGAAAGGTGGAAGTACTTATAAGAAGGTTTCAGAAAATCTGAAGGCAAAGGTGCAAAGTCTGACAGAGGAGATAACTCAAATGTCAAATGCTACAACTGTGGTGAAAGAGGCCACATATATCCTGACTGCAAGAAAGGAAAAAGTGACAAAGACAAGGCACTTGTCACAAAGAAGAAAAGCTGGATAAACACTTCAGATTCTGAAGATGAAGTGAATTATGCTTAAATGGCAAATGCTGATGGCAGCCCTGAAACTGCTGAATTAAAGGTACCTCAAACAACTTATGCCTTTCATACTGATAATATTACTGAGTTGAGATTATATCTTGAAACCATGTTTATTAGCTACAGAGATCAAACTTTAACATGTGAAAGATTAACTTCTGAAAATCTTGCTTATAAGAAAAGGAATGATTATTTAGAAAAAGAGTTAGTTATGTTCCATCAAACTCAGAAAGAGAGAGATGATGCTTTTTATGTTAGAGATGAATTGCTAAAATTGAGTAAATCTCTCAAAACTGAGTTAGAAAAAGAAAAAGAGATCATCAGGACTTGGACTAACTCTGACAAAACAACTCAGAATTTATTAAGTAGTGGAAACTAGAAAGAGGGCTTAGGTTATGGAGATGATAAAAGTGAAAAAGGAACTGAACAAATTGAAAACCTTGGCCTCACACCACCTTCACTCGAAGAATCAGTGGTGCTGCTGCTTACTTGAGTTCGCTGTCTTTTAGGTGCCATTATGATTGAATAAGAGAGAATAAAAGATAAGTGTTTGGGAGAGATTTGTGTTTGAGAATTTGAGAAGTGATGGAGAAGTTTGTGTATAAGTGTGTGTGTGTGTGTGTATATATATAGGAGGTTGAGAGAGAATTAGATATGGAATAGAAGTGGGAATTGATTATGGGAATAGTATGAATAATGGGTTTGATTTGGAGTGGGAAATTTGGGATGTGGAAGAATAAAAATCAGGTGGGAATTGAATTTTAGAATAAGTCCCTGATTTTCTCTTCTTAGTCTGCTTAAAAACAATTTTTGAATCCGGACCCCAGCGCGGTCGCGCGCTAAGACAGCACGGGCACACCCAGTTTCTAGAATTTCAGTGCGGCCGCGCGCTAGGACAGTGCGGGCGCGCCCAGTTACTGGAAAAATAGCGCGGCCGCTCCGCTTTTCAGCGCGGGCGCGCCGTGCTACTGAAGTTGGCCCTGAATTTTTTTTTTTTTTTTTTTTTGTATTTTTCTCCTTTCTTTCTTCTTCCTCTAACTACTAATGTACAACAAACTTGGGTTGCCTCCCAAGAAGCGCTTGATTTACGTCATTAGCTTGACATAAAAATAAGAGATCAGACGGACAATAAAACGATACTAACCACCTCACGGTTTGCCATTTCACCATGGCCCGGATCATTCTCTAAAATCTCCACCGCTCCATGTGGAAACACAGTTTTGACAACAAACGGCCCTGACCACCTCGACTTCAAATTTCCAGGAAAAAGACGGAGACGAGAGTTAAATAAAAGAACTTGTTGTCCCGACATAAATAATTTGAGCACTAGACCCCTATCGTGCCGCCTCTTGACTTTCTCCTTATACATTTTGTTATTTTTATATGCTTGAAGTCGAAACTCGTCGAATTCATTCAATTGAAGCATCCTCTTCTTTCCAGCTGCATCCAAATCAAGGTTCAACTTCTTCAAATTCCAATATGCTTTATGCTCGAGTTCCATAGGCAAATGACACCCCTTACCATAAACCAAATGAAATGGTGACATTCCCAATGGAGTCTTATATGCTGTTCTATACGCCCAAATAACTTTATCAAGCTTCAAAGACCAATATTTTCCTTAATGGACACACAACTTTCTCTAAAATGCGCTTGATCTCTTTGTTAGATACCTCAGCTTGACCATTTGTCTTAGGATGATAAGCCGTAGCAATACGATGATTCACATTATACCTTTGCATCATAGCAGCGAACTTGCAATTGTAAAAATGTGACCCCTCATCACTGATTATGACTCTTCGAGTTCCAAATCTTGTGAATATCTGCTTGTTAAGAAAATTAAGCACCACCTTCGCGTCGTTCATTGGCAACGCCTTGACTTCAACCCATTTCGAGATATAATCGACCGCCAACAAGATATACTGATTGTTACAAGATGAGACAAATGGCCCCATAAAGTCAATTCCCCAAACATCAAAGACTTCAACCTCGAGGAGCACATTAAGAGGCATCTCATCCCTTTTGGACATATTACCCATACGCTGGCATCGATCACACTTCAAAACAAACTGATGAGAATCTTTAAATAAAGTCAGCCAAAAGAAACCTGCTTAAAGAATATGAGTTGATGTCTTTTCTCCACCATAATGTCCTCCATAAGCCGTTGAGTGGCAATCTCGTAAGATCCCCCCGTTTCGATGTACGGAATACATCTCCTGATGATTTAGTCATCTTCTTACCTAAACAGATATGGCTCATCCCACATGTACCACTTCACCTCATGAAGAAACTTCTTCCTTTGAGCGTATGACAAGTCGGAAGGCATGATATTACTCACAAGGTAGTTCACAATATCTGCAAACCAACAGCTGCTCATCGGGAAAAAAACTCATTTATTAATGTCTTATCCAGTGAAGTTGCACTTGGATCCTCTAAACGAGAGATATGATCAGCGACTTGATTCTCAGTACCTTTTCTGTCCTTGATCTCTAACTCAAATTTCTGAAGCAAAAGAACCCATCTAATCAATCTAGGCTTCGAGTCCTTCTTCGAGATGAGATATCAAATTGCAGCGTGATTAGTGAAAACTGTCACCTTCCTCCCAAACAGATAAGATCGAAACTTCTCAAAACCATAGACAATAGCCAAAAGTTCTTTCTCAGTAGTGGTGTAGTTCATTTGAGCACCATTAAGAGTCTTACTAGCATAGTAGACTACATGAAATATGTTGTTCTTTCTTTTCCCAAGAACTGCTCTAACTGCATAATCACTTGCATCACACATCGCGTCAAACGGTTCAGACCAATCAGGTGCAGTTATGACAGGTGACGTAATCAAACTCTTCTTAGCGTCTCAAATGCAGCAAGGCACTCATCATCAAACTTGAAAGGAACATCTTTCTCTACAAAATTGCACAACGGCTTCGAAATCTTAGAGAAGTCCTTGATAAAACACCCATAGAAACCCGCATGACCTAGAAAACTGTGAATTCCCTTAACATAAATTGGTGGAGGAAGTTTTTTGATAACCTCCACCTTGGATTTTTCCACCTCAAGACCCCTACTAGAAACCTTGTGACCAAGAATGGTGCCTTGGCGCACCATAAAATGACATTTCTCCCAATTGAGAACCAAATTGGTCTCAACGCACCTTTTCAGCACTAACCCAAGATTGTGCAAGCATTCATCATAAGAAGTTCCAAAGACCGAGAAATCATCCATGAACACTTGTACATTATTTCCAATCATATCAGAGAAGATAACTATCATGCATCTCTGAAAAGTGGCTAGTGCACCACATAAATCAAAAGAAACTCTCTGGAATGCAAAAGTACCAAAAGGGCATGTGAATGTAGTATTCTCCTGATCTTTTAGAGCGATACAAATCTAATTATATCCCGAATAGCAATTCAGAAGACACTAATACTCATGCCCAACCAATCTATCAAGCATCTGATCAATGAAAGGAAGAGGGAAGTGATCTTTCCTGGTAGCTTTGTTCAGCTTTCTATAATCCATGCAAACTCTCCACCCCGTGACTGTTCGTGTAGGAATAAGCTCTTTCTTCTCATTTGCTACCACAGTAGTACCACCTTTCTTTGGCACACACTGAACTGAGCTTACCCAAGAATTGTCAATTATAGGATAGATTATCCCTGCATCTAGCCACTTGAGGATTTCCTTCTTCACAACCTCTTTCATGATCAGATTTAACCTTCTCTGTTGCTCAATAATAGGTTTGCTACCCTCCTCTAGCAGAATTTTATGCATGCAATAAGAAGGAATGATTTCCTTGATATATGTTATAGTCCAACCAATTGCTAATTTGAATTCTCTAAGAATTCTCAAAAGCTTCTCTTCGTCGCTACATGAAAGGTCAGATGCAATAATAACAGGCAAAGTAGGTGCATCACCTAAAACGCATACCTCAAATGTTCAAGTAAAGGCTTAAGCTCAAGAGTAGGAGTTTCCTCAATAGATGGCGTGAGGTGCTTTGGAGAACTTTTCAGCTCCTCCAACCCAAGAGATTCAAAAGGCATTTCCATCTTTCGCTTCCAGGGAGAAGTATTCAAATATTGCAAGTGCTCATCACATTCATCATCTTCACTATCGGAATTCCCCAACAAGGCTTTTTCTATGGCATCGGACCTTAGCAATCAATCAAGTTCAGAATTAACCACAGAATCGACCATCTCCGCCTTAAAACACTCCTCATTTTTCGTAGGGAACTTCATCGCATTGAACACATTAAAAGTTACATCCCAATCCAACACTCGTATGGTGAGCTCACCCTTCTGCACATCTATCAAAGTTCGGCCAGTAGCCAAGAAAAGTCTTCCCAAGATTATGGGAATCTTCTTATCTTCCTCGAAATCAAGAATTACAAAATCAGCATGAAAGATGAGTTTGTCCACCTTGACAAAAGACATTCTTCACAATACCGCGCGGGAATGTAATAGAACGGCCGGCCAATGGTAAGGTCATATAAGTCGGTTTTGGATCCGGTAAGTCTAACTTCTTGAAGATTGACAAAGGCATCAAATTGATGCTAGCTCCCAAGTCACATAAGCATTTATCAAATGACACCTTTCCAATATGCATGAAATAGTGAAGCTTCTAGGATCTTTAAGCTTCGGAGGCAACTTCTGTTGCAGCACAGCACTGTATTCTTCCGTGAGAGCAGCGGTCTCTAAGTTATCAAGCTTCACCTTCCGAGAGAGAACACCTTTCATAAACTTCACATAACTCGACATTTGTTCAAGAGCTTCAGCGAAAGGTATGTTGATGTGAAGTTTCTTGAACACCTCCAAAAACTTCTCAAACTGCTTATCCAGTTTTTTCTTCTACAGCCTCTTAGGAAAATGAGGTGGAGGATATATTTGTTTCTCCCCTATATTACCCTCAGGAGGAGTGTGCTCAACAGTAGTCTTCCTTGGTTCCAATTTTGCTTCCGTTCGCACTTCCACTTCTACAACCTCAACTTCAGATTCTGGAGACTTAGTTTTTTCAGGATTTGCAACCCTACCAGACCTCAATGTAATTGCCTTAAAATTCTCCTTAGCTTCCTTCTTGCATGGCACTTCAGTATCACTTGGAAGCGTGCCAGGTTGATGATTCAGTAATGCATTAGCAATCTGCCCAATCTGATTCTCCAAGGTCTTGATAGAAACAACTTGGCTTTTGTACATGAGCCTCAACTCCTCCAATTCAGATTTTTCATTAGCTTGTGATAACTGTTGAAGTTGTTGCCTAGGGGCATATTGCAGTTGTTAAAAACCAGGAGGGTTATACTACTTTGTTGTGTATGGCTGATAAGGTTATTGCACTGCATTCTGATTGTTGCTCCAGCTGAAGTTAGGATGATTGTGGTTATTGGGATGATAAGTGGTTGGAGCTTGCTGCTGTGATCTCTGAAAGTTTCTCACAAATTGAGCTGATTCGCTAGAAATAGCATACTGCTCGGTTTCATGTGCCCCCACACAAAGATCACAAACACTAGTAATTTGATTAACTCCATAATTAGCCAGAGAGTCCACTTTTATCGTCAAAGCTTGAAGTTGAGCAGCTATAGCAGTAGCTGTATCCACTTCTAGAATTCCTGCTACCTTGCCTTGTAACATTCTTTGTTTAGGATTCTGGAATTCATTAGCTGCCATAATCTCAATCAACTCATAAGCTTCATTATAGCTTTTGGCCCATAAGGCTCCACCAGATGTTGCATCGAGCATAGGTCTAGACTGTGCGCCTAAACCATTATAGAAACAGTTTATGATCATCCAATCAGGTATGTCATGGTGTGGGAACTTCCTTAGCATCTCCTTATATCGATCCCAAGCCTCACACAGAGATTCTCCAGTTTGTTGTGTAAACTGAGTAAGAGCATTACTGATTGCAGCAGTCTTCGCCATAGGAAAGAATTTAGTGAGAAACTTTTGAGCAAGATCCTCCCTTGTGGTGATAGACCCTGGTGGTAGAGAATATAACCAGCACTTTGCTTTATCCCTCAGAGAGAATGGGAAGAGTCGCAGCTTGATCGCATCTTTAGTCACCCCATTGAAGTTGAAAGTGTCACAGATCTCGATGAAATCCCTGATGTGCATGTTGGGGTCTTCTGTAGGAGAACTCCCAAACTGAACTGAGTTATGTATCATCTGAATTATGCTCGACTTAATCTTAAAAGTGTTAGCCGCGATGGCCGATCTAATGATGCTCGACTGAATATCATTGATCTTAGGCTGAGAATAGTCCATCAAAGCCTTAGGAATTTCTGCTTGATCTCCCATCACTACTAAAGCTGGTTCCTCGACTTTCTCTTCTTCTTCTACTTTCTCTTCATCCTCAAAAACTTCCCTTCAAATCACTACAGCTTCCTCCTCGGCTTGATCCGGATTTCTCTTACGAATCCGCGAACGCGTATGCATACACGCTTGCTAGAGTACCTGAAACACGACAAGGAAAAGAGTAGGTACGTAACAATGTCCGAGTCAATTAACTTTAACGATCACTAATGACAAACACATAAACTAAAAATTAACACCGAGTCCCCGGCAGCGGCACCAAAAGCTTGTTAGTCGCTAAGCACGCGCTAATAATTCACGCAAGTATACGTGATTGCAAATAATATATAATTATTTCTAGTTCCTTCCCACAGAGACTGGTTTAGGTTAACTATGTGATTTATGCACTTATGCAACAATTATATGGCTATTATTCAATGCAAAGATGAATAACAATTTGGGTTGATTATACTACGATTAACTATTGAGAATTATACTAGTGAACATTAACTAAGAGATTAAAGAGAATAAAATAATATATGACACAGACATGGGATTCTAACTTCATTAAGTACTTCATTCAATAGTCTTTTTGTTCTTAACCTTAGCATGTAATGGTGATGACACTAATCTAGAATAACACAATCAGATAACACGAAACTGATAAACGCCAACGTTCGTTGTACGAATACCATACTACCAAGCATCCACAAAAGAGATATAAGCTGAATAGACACCAATTATATTGAGACCCTATATGTCTATAGAATTTGACAATATAACGGTTTAATGCACAAATTATCTATCATGATTATATAGGGAAAGTAAGATGGTTAAAATTACCTACGAATCATGCATAACAATAACACATGACCTATGCTAGCATGGCAAGTTCTAAATCCTTAAATTCACTTTCGCTTCTTTAAAGATTAACACACTATCTTATAAGTTCGCGACGCTTATAAGACGAATAAGCACAACCAATACTAGGCTATCATAAAATCACCACACACTAAGGTATCGAAACAATTTAACCAAGGAAATCCATAAATAAATCCGTTATAACCCCACGATAACGATTAGCCCATAATCGGACTCATCATCAACGTGGGTTCCCATGAAAGCATGGTATAATAAACGTAGTCTTTATAAAATAAAAAATAAACAAAGTACGTAATCCAGAGTATTAGGTTCAACAAAATAAGAAACGAGCATCCAAGATTACAATTTAGAACAAAGATTCACAAGAATAAACTAATCGTCTTCGCTTTCGTTGAATTGTGCTATAGGTCTTCTTGTCATCTTCTCCTTAAGCTTCGTTATGAAAAACGTCTTTTTGTTGTCTTTAAATAGCAATCCAATCAATCCAAAAGCCCAGAAAAATAGTCTTCTAATTAAAACAGAAATCTGGAATTCTGAGCTGGCGCGCCCGCGCTGGTGAAATTGAAATTCTGCTTCTCTGGCGCGGCCGCGCGCTAGCACAGCGCAGGCGCACCGGTCTTTTGGAAAAACTGAATTTGCCTTGTTTTTTTGCTACAATGAGCTGGTCTTCACGAACCTTTATTCCTTGGACATCATCCTAACACCATATTAGCATCAAATCAATGCTAATTTACCTGAATTCCGGATCAATGCCTGAAATGCAAAACACTAGAAAATACATTAAAACACCAACAACTTGAGTACAAATACACTAATTCAGAGCTCTATGGAACGTTATAAAGTGTCATAAATGTCGCTCAACAATGGCCTCCAGCCATCTCTCGGAGTCTGGATTGTTCATAACATCTTGGTAGGTTAGAGGCTTATCATTATCCGTAAGCAAATCTTGAGTTAAAAGAAATTTATAATTTCTCCCGGACTCATAGTGAATCCTACTAGATCTACGAATAACCTGTGTTTCCTGAATATGATTACTTTCAACATTTTGATATACATCCTGATCGTATTCCAACTCCGGTTCAATATTATCATGTGGTGCTCGATCTTCATCGAGATGTATTATCCTCCCACCGATTTTCTTAGAAAGTAGTTCTCCCTCAAGAAATACAGTGGCCCGAGCAACAAACACTTTGTTTTCGGAAGGATTATAAAAACTATACCCTAGTCTCACTTTGGTATCCCATAAAATAATATTTATCTAATTATGGTCCAAGCTTGTCAGAGGCTAAATGTTTTAAAACGCTTCACGTCCCCAAATTTTCATAAATGACATATTATGACATTAATCACTCTATATCTCATGCGGAGTATTTTGAACCACTTTAGTCGGAATTTGGTTAAGTGTATATACAGTCGTTTCTAGAGCATAACCCCAGAAACTGATTGGAAGATCCGCTTGACTCATCATCGATCGCACTATGTCCAATAAGGTACGATTTCTCCTCTCAGAATCTATATTCCATTGAGGTGTTTCAGAAGGAGTAAGTTGTGATATAATATCACACTCTTTCAAGAAACTCTTAAATTTGAGACTTAAGTATTCTCCTCTACGATCTGATCGTAAAACTTTTATAATTTTCCCTTGTTTGCTTTTCTACTTCGGCCTTATATTCTTTGAACCTTTCATAAGAACCACATATCCATATCTACTGAAATCATCAATAATGTTATGAAGCAGTATAAGCCACCCCTTGCCATCATACGCATTCGACCACATACATCATTATGTATAAGTCCTAATTGTTCGATGGCCCTTTCACCTGATCGGGTAAAAGAAGCTTTAGTTATTTTGCCAATGAGACAAAGTTCACATCTTCCGTATGATTCAAAATCAAACTTATCCAAGTATCCATCTATATGTAACTCAAAAATGTGTTTCTCATTAATATGGCTTAACGACAATGATGTAGGTAATGTTTGATTTGAGTCATCTTAGAACATATAAATTGTTAATTAATTATGCAACATTATAAGCCTTATCATTAAAATAGAATAAAAAACTATTGTTTATTTAATTAAAATGAAAACCTTTCTTGTCCTGACAAGAAATTGACTTAATGTATCCACTAAAGGCAGACACGTAATAACAATTTATTAAGTTCTCAATCTCGCCTCATGGGTAAAATTAGGTATCGAGTTCCTTCAACTAGAGCAACAACTTTTGCTTCAATTCTAACCCAATACCTGAAGATTGACCATTGCTGGTCTTCTTCTTTAGATCTTCCAAACAAGCTCGATAATTTAACTTCCAATCATCCAGTTATTTCTACAGAAGTGACAATCATCTCCTTTAGCAACACCACTATCAGGCTTCAAAAGCCCTTTGGGATTGGACTTTGGTTTGGCACCAAATAAGATTAAATCTTCACCTTGCCTTTCCACTTTCCTTTCCCATTTGCATTCCATGTGTACACCATCAATATGGACGTAATTCATGCATTTATTGTGTTATTTTCAGCAGTTATAGACATGCCTAACAACTCAGTGAGTGTTCTATCTATTTCATTCCTTTTATTCTTAACAAACTGAGAATAGAAGTTGTTCAAAGATTGTTTGATCAAATTAAGATGAGTCTCTAGACCATTCTTGAAACCCAAAATATCAAGGTACATATACATATTCATCTTTAGAACATGTGGTCCAACCAGATATCATTCTCCAATTAATGCAAAAGTATGGTGCTTATTATTGTCAAATCTTTTTGATGAGCCTATCCTTCAAACGTCCTTTGAAGGTGCTCAATCATATCATAAGCATCATTATGCTCTTGTTGCTTCTAAAGCTCAGCACTCATAATTACAAGCATGAGACATGAAACATCAGTTGCATAATCAATTTGCTTCTGGTAAGCATTTTGTTTAGCACATGTTTCATTCTCAGCTAAAAGAAATAAGGGAGGGGTTTGAGTGACATCCTTGAACCTGAGGAAAATCCTCAAGTTACCATGTCAATTGAGGAAATTATTTCATGTCAGCTTGTCCTTCTCAAGGACTATTACATAGAGAAGTTATTTGTCATTTGATATCTACAATATTAAAGTGCATAAAATGACTTAATCTACATATGATCATTAAATTATGTTCAAATGATTATTCATATATATATATATACACAATATATATCTCCCACTATTTTTATCAAGTCAATAGCCCTAACTATTAATTCGGAAAGAATATCTTCTATATCATTTCTAGTGAGCCAAGATCCATATTTCACCATGCGTTAGGTCAGCTTTGACTTTTCTCCTAAAACATTATTATTTAGGTAGACAATATTTGTCAATTATATCAACTATATAACTATTGGATAGCTTGGAGGAACAACATTTATTCATATTTATTTAATAAATCTCGCCAAACTCGATGCCTCTAAGTTCACAATCCTATTGTGGTAACTTAGTTAAGTCAAACCCAATAGTCAAAAGTATCAATATACTTCAACACATCTCCCATGATAGAAGGGAGTACTTCTCTTTGGCGAACCCACTCCTTATCGATCTAGGGTTAACGCATTAGACTTATTGGAAGGCATCTGATCAACTTAATATTAACTTTAGGGTTTTGTTAATTTTAAAACGATCATGATCCCATCATAAAGATATTTCCAATTTTTCCATGAATAAAATACTTCAAATCAATATTCGTCAATGGTTTAATTTCCAAGTAGTGAGGGAGTCACAACGGTCTCGCTTAAAACCCACAACCTTACAAGTTCAAAGAACTCGCTTTTGACAAAATCGCCCCATGTCAGAAATAAAAAAAAATTGTAACCGTTTCATAACCACGAAAATCTCATAATCGTTTGTTCATTTTAAAATCTTGAGTCGTTACAGATTTCATCTTGTTTAGCAAGCATAGCATGAGTGTCGTATGTAATACATACATCCTTAATCTAATTAAGCATGCATCTTTATAAACGACTCTACACATACATTCATCATATGCGTATATATATATATATATATATATATATATATATATATATATATTAAGTGCAATAAATAAACGTGGTTGGTTATGGCATTATCCTATGTGATCTTCATCAAGATAATGACAAAGATCTAGGTCAATCTAAGATAAAAATAAATACAAACTAACTATGACATGTCTTCTTTCTTGTATTACTTCCTTAAAAATTACAAGATTAAACGACATGCAAGCCGTATTTAAGAAAACAAAACCATTAACCTAAGGTCATTAAGTCATAACCATCCACCATGCTCAATTAACACATAAGAACAATATTAAAACACATTATATGATCTTAACATATCATACCCATCATGATCTAATCATAAAAACAACATATGCAAAAATTTAGAAAAATCAAATTCTGAAAACATTAAATCGCTAATTATAGGGTCTTAACGACGTCAAACGCCTTACAGATCAGTAGATGATAGCTTTATCTATCTGTTTCGTTCAAACGCTTGATTCCATATGAAATAGAGTATTCGTTTGCCAAAATCGGACACCAGACCCAGATTTCAGCAAATCCGCTGCATCCGATTCAGCATCGTATCAAATACGATTCATATAATAAGAACAAACACAAAACATTTATATATCAGTATATATATATAGATTATATAATTATCATATGATTATACAACTCTCATGAATATAATATATTCAAAACATATACATACATACGTATATATAAACATAACAACATGTAAAACATATAAAATCGCATACATAACAGTCATGGAATATTGTATACATGTTATCATCATAAAACCGGTAAACACATAAACGAATTAAACACTTTTCGGAAGTAGCTCTGATGCCATTGAAGGGTTTCGAGCATATAAACGCAACGGAAACAGTAATTAAAAACGTAAAAAATCAGAATTTTCGAAACCCACCGCATGATCCATGTAAAAAATAGATATTTAATTCGTAGATCAGATTGTTTACCTTAAGAAGCTTTACACATTGGGTGACTAAGGGAGTTCCAAACTTGTTCAATCACCACGCATCCTGTTCTCGCGATCTACGCTCTATTGGTATCCACCCGAATGCTATAATGCAAGGATTGAATGTGTACTAGCACAAACTCGTTTCTTCTTGCTCTCTCCATCTTCTCCCTTGGTGGCTAGGGGTTTTAGTAAAAGTCTTGCATACAAAATCAGTCACACAAGAGATTTATATAGAGAGTATAATAAGAATTATAACTCTTAACTAATTAGGAGTTATTATTAATTTGAAATTCCTATTTGTATAATAATTAAGTCACACTTAATTATTTAACAAATAAATTTCATAATTAATATTAGTAAATTCGAATATCAATATTTATCTAATTAGTTAAGTCATACTTAATTAATATTATAAATAATTCAAAATACTTTAATATAATTTAAATTAAATAATCCTTCAAGCATTTTGTAACACCCCCAAATCCGGGGTCGGGGATCCGGGTTGTCACGAGTTCCATTTCCCTTAATAACACTCAATCTTAATAAACAATCAACTACTCCGTATTGTGACCCCACAATATACACACACGCCACAAGTTATAGTCTCAGAGATGAATACCAAAAATAACACAAGACATTTTATTCCACATTATAAGCCATTACACCTCAAGAGGGTTTCTGAATAAATTTACATTTCTTTGCCATTATTACAATTCATATAGATACATAAGTCCGGTACAACAAAAGTGGAAAGCCTAGCCTACTGGTAGTTCCTACCTCAGCTACAACGGCATCAATGCCTACAGAAAACTGCGGAACGTTTCCTAACCACTCACGAATTGGGAGCTTGATCCTGTTCATCATGTCTATCTGTTGTTGTGTGATGAAAGAAGAAAGCAAGGGTGAGCAACAAGCCCACCGAAATAATATGTATAGTAATTAACAATATATGAGCATTCTCATAGTACTCATGAAAGTCTTGGTCAAGAACAAATGAACCAAGTTTGATTTCTTAACGCGACCAAGTCGCAAAATATTCAGTATATATGTACATATACTTTTCAAAATCTTGGAAGTCCTCTTCCATGCATAATAAATACAGAGTTCCAGTTTATAACTGTATAAAATATCGTTGCAAGGTGATCTCATATATCTAACCTTGTCTCAACGTTTTTGTGAAAATCTTTGTCATGCATAAGATAATCATTAACCAGATATAAGTTGAAAAGATGAAGTTACAAGATACTCCAATATACTTATATCTTTTCCGAATACTACTTGAACTACCACCGTTCAAGGTATAATCAGTTTCAAAAGTTCATCACATAGATGAGACTACAAGAAAAGACTTGGATTGATTCAACTTTGAAATATCATTACAAATAATGAAGTTACGAGATACTTCATTAAGTCCCGATATATATATACACCTATATATATACATTTCATACACTCCTTGAAAACCTCTGTTATGAAAATTATAAACAGAGTTGCAATATCCAATGAATTTGGAAAGGAGAAAACTTTGGCATAAACCTGATATCTTGCTGATCAGGCAAAGATACCAATAAGTAACCTTTTCTACTAGTAGATGGATGAATTCCCCACTGGTCATCACCCTGGCCGCAATAGGACCTTATGCTAGACTGCCACTCAGCCAATTACGCATTTGATGGACTCCCACTGAGCCACTTACACTTTCATGGATGCCCACTGAGCCCATGTTGCTTATGCCGACTCAATAGATGGACTTACTTCCCGAACGTTGGGTAAGTAATCAATTCATTTATCAAAACAACAACCTTGTTGCGAATATAAAATACACCACAGAGCCGGATCCCTCAGGTTTTGAGCGAGTATTTAAATCCCCTTTTGAAAGGAAGATCTTAAATATAAAAATGAGTTTTGGGATCCGCTCTAACTTTTAAAATCATTTTGAAGACTCGAAAACATTTTTAAGAATGTTTGGAGTAATGCTGATTTAATAAAATAAATCAGTCCCGATATGTTAGAAAATATCTGAATATTATTATTTAAATAATATTCCCATAAGGATAATCCTTATAAAAATAATTGAGGTAGAAGTTTTAAAACTCATACTTGAAATGAATAATAAATAACCAAAGATATACTTATACGAAAGTACGATCTTTATTTGAATAATCAAAAATAAGTTTGATTATCGAAACATTATTCTTTAATAAAATAAAGAATATTATTTAACAAAATAAGCGGAGTCATAAGCCCTCGAATGAATATTCAAAATAATATTCATTAAATAAAATAAACGGAGTCATAAGTCCTCGAATGAATATTCAAAAATAATATTCATTAAATAAAATAAACTGAGTCATAAGTCCTCGAATGAATATTCAAAAATAATATTCATTAAATAAAGTAAGCGGAGTCATAAGTCCTCGAATGAATATTCAAAATAATATTCATTAAATAAAATAAAGTTATCGAATAAACCTTATTCGATTAATAGTTTTGAAAACTATATCAATATATATATATATTAATATAAATATATTATACTCGGGAACATCGACTCCCGGTTTAGAAAATGTTCAACTTTGGGTCCCCTATACTAAGGGTATACGCAACTACTGCTTATCTCTAGCATAGGTATTATGCAACTTATAAGCAATTGAATCAACAATTAGATATCAAGATTACGAAACAGACATGCATATATACCATATCACATGCTCCAATATATCGCAAGATTTGCTAATAAGCATTATGCATCTATCACAAGATAATGCAAATACATATATACATCACAACAACAGTATAACGGGTAGAAAACTTGCCTGAGTGCTCCGGGGTAGACTTAAGCTTAGAGTGGGTCCGGTAACCTATGAACAACAACATAAGCCGGAATTAAACCACGGTCGCTTAAGAAACTAGACTTTAACCAATTGAACCCTAACGTTTGCTTATGGTCATTTCTAAGCTTAACAAATCACATAAGTCGCTCGAGTACCCTCGGCTCCACCATTTTTAATAAATTAACCGTTACGAATTTTAAGGCGACGCTTTTGCGAATACCCTACCAACTGCCTAGTCCACTTTACATAATTGTTTCATACTCCAATTAGTCATTTAAGGGCCTTAACCAAGGTTTCAAAGTAAGGCGAGGGGTAATGGTTCGTTCGCGAAACGCCGTTACTTAAGACGGTCGTTTCTCCTAAACCATATATCGGATTCAAGTGAACCACATATCAAAACGAAGCTCGTAACATGAACTATCTAAACATGGCAAAGGTTAGAATCTTTCAGTGAGTTCACGGGTCCTAAAGTTAAGAACAGAACAGTTAAGGAAAATCGAGCATTATGACGTTTATGTTTACGCGATTTCCAATTTTTAAACCACTCCAAACAACCACCATTCAACTCACAACCAACAATACAACTAACCCTCATCCAAACCTTACTACATCAGTCCCCAAACCTCAAGATTTTCTAATTTATACAACCCCACACATGAACTACTAGCTATACTTAAGTTTCATTAACTATAAACAAGATTTCAACATCCAAATCACTACAAATCCAATCCAAACTCTAAGCACACAAGCATCATGCTTCTCATTTACTATAACCATCAAAACCATCATAATACTCAAATTAAAGTTAGGGTTTGGAGGTGTTATACCTTCCTTGGAGTGATTAGAGTAGCTAGGAAGTCTTAGGGAGCCTCCTACAAGCTTGATCTTTCCAAAGAAATCAAGAACACAAAGTTAGGTTTTGAAGTTTCTAAAAGTCAGATTGAAAGAACTGTCAAAACGAGGGTCTTACCATGCTTATTTGGATAAGAATTGTGAACAAGAGTTGTAGGTCATCTCAATACCTTTCCAAAGAGCTATAGAACATACTATTTGAATGAGTATTGAAGGAGATATGGTAGTTTGAAGTTGCTGCTCTGGTTTTGGCCGAGAGCTTTTTGAAGGAAATGAAAGTCAACTTGTATTTTGTGTTTTTGATTTGTTCTGGCTCGGTTGTTTTGTTTTGTTTTGTTAATTATCCTTTTACCGTGGTAAAAAATGAATGGCTTAAAATCAACCAACCAATCCCTCCATTTGTCATGCTTATGTCACCATGCCTAAGTCATCCATTTGCCACATGTCTCTTCCTTATGGTTTGATGATGTCACAATCCTTGGCTTCTTGTACAAGCTTGTCTCTTGGTCGCTTATTTGTTTTACGGTTCGCTTAACTTTCGTTCTCGTTCGTCGTTTGAGGGATCATATCTGAGATCTTATTACTTGGGTTCCCCTAAACCTTTCTCAATATTTTATATTCCTTTTATGATCCTCTCTTATAATCCTTGAATTTAAATCCTTTTAATCATGTTACCTTATACTCAATTCTTTCGGTATCTGGTGGATTTTCGGGAAAAATCAAAGTGTTCGAATTTGGATTCTGACGATCTTTACATACACTTATTTACTTTATGGAGTACTAATACGATCTTAGAATTTCCATAACAGTACTCCTATATAGCGTGTTATGATAATTTTCCTTAATCAGCATCATCAGCAAAAGTTACTATTCATCCGTATTTCAAAAATTTCCAAAAATTGGGGTTATTACAGTCTCCCCTCCTTAAAAGGATTCCGTCCCGGAATCAGATAGAAAATGAATAGGGATGCTCTCTTAGCATTGCACTTTCTAAGTCTCAAGTTAATTTTCCCACATTGTGGTTCTACCACCAAATTCTGCCTAGTTTGATAACCCTTCTCCTAAGCACTTGTTCCTTTTCGATCTATAACCCTTTCTGGTTACTCCATATAGGTTACATCTGGTTGCATGCCTCTGCGTTCATATGCCCCTATTTGTCTGGCATCCGAATTATACTTCCTTAACATTGATACGTGGAACACGTTATGAACTTGCTACATGTTCGGGGGTAGGGATAGCTCATATGCTAAATTCCCAATACGTCTTAATACCTCAAAGGGTCCAACAATTCGTAGGCTTAGCTTTCCTTTCTTTTGGAACCTCATCCATCTTTTCCCAGGGAATACCTGTAACAACACTAGGTCCCCTACTACCTATTCTTTGTCCTTTCGTGTCGAATACACATACTTCTTATGTCCATCTCGGGCTACTACCAGCCGTCCTCTGATTAGATCTATTATATCCTTGGTCCTTTGGACTACTGTGGGTCCAAACATCTTGCGCTCTACAACTTCATCCTAACATAAGGGAGATCGACATTGTCTTCCCTCAAGGATCTCATAAGGCGATACCTCGATACTGACATACGATCGATTATTGTAAGAAAACTCAATCCGCGTTAAGTGATCATTCCAAATTTCTTTCAAGTCTATTGTACAGACTATCATTATCTAATCTAGATCTACAGCTTTTGCTTCTCAATACCCACTCTTTTCCAGTTCATAATCGTTAGTACATTCCCTACCAAATTTTATACTAATTACACTTTTGCTCGTTAGCGTTCTATAACCTTTTAATAATCGTGTCAACCTTAGTATCACGAACGCGTTAGAATCGGAAAACCACTATACTTGGTACCACTTCATTTCTAGTTGCCTCTATCTTCGAAAGCTTGGTCCTTCATATAGAAGTAAAAGAATTTATTGAGAGATCACTATGATCATGAACACTTGTTACATTGCATAATTAGTACAGAAGGTGGCCAGCCTTTAGTACTTGACAAGCAATTAAACAATAGATGGTATCCTACTAGGCTTCTATCACACAGATAGATAGTCATTCGGTAATACCTCCCCTTCTGGAAAGGTTGTTCTTCTCAGCTTATATGAAATGAAAAGGAGAGAAAAAAACGAATTGAAGAGAATTGTATATATATAAAATATACTGCCACAAAATATCTGGCTTGGAATCTACCTCTGAACTATAGAGGTTTTTCATAGGAGAACAAAACATATATGTATATATATCAACATCAAGTATTATAGCATCGTATTTCACGTGTCTGAATATTTACTATTCCGTCTATCATTCTATGGACCCATGCTCTTGCTCGAGCTTATAAACAATCACCGTTAAAACTCCCTCGACAGCGAAAATCGAATCTGGGATTTCATTCTAGACCTCCTCGTTACTAGAATTTTATGCTTGCACCGCAACCTTCCTCGTATAGTAATACGACTCTCTATTGATAAGAAGAAATAAATATTCAATAGGTAGATAATCGACTTAATTAGTCTATCAATGATAACTTATACATCACCACGACCCGATTAGTGGTACTTAATCTCAACATCCATTATTATACAACTATCGCGGTTGTATCGGCTCATTATTCAAAGAATCGTTGATGCATTACTATAGTCCACCACGGACCTACGGTAGTCATTCGTTTTCCTTGGAATCTTAATAGCTAACCATACAGAGTCCATACCTGTCGTATCGAATTCTTCTAAGGAGGTAACATGATCACCGCTCATGATTCATAAAGAACGCTCCTGAACTTGACGCACATATGACATGAAGTAGATAAAATTTCAGAAGAGTTTCAATGAAAGCAACGATAGCAGGTTAATACCATTATTAACCATATGTCTTTATTAGTAGACATGAAGCTCAAAGGTTCATTTAGTCCTCTCGTAACATGGTCCTGGCTTATCTCAAGATAGGACCTTCTAAAATAGATAGCCCGCTCACAGTGCTAACATGAATTAAATCTTTACCAAACTACTATTACGGTTGAGTATCGTACAATCATCAGAAGAAATGTCAATCTTTCAAACCATAATACAACCTTCACGGCTTTAACCATCGTCGCTGTATTCCTCTGGCACGTGTGCTTATAATTGTCCTCTTACACTTAAAGTGTCGGCCACATCTTTGACCTTTCCTGATAGTAAAATTTCCTTACAATCAATGTCATTTTTTTAACCACCTCCAAATAAATTTTCTACCTCATTTCAATCACTGCTTATGGGAAAATGCTTTTCTTAAGTCCTGGTGAGAAGAGAAAAAATCACCATTTTTTTCCATAAGTCATTGCCTTAGGCTTTAGATGTGAACATTGCCATGACTGACTCTCGATCATACTTAGGACGTCTCTTATCTTGGGTCCTTCTTGTTTTCACCAATCTCGACCCTCATTGGGTCGATCTATACTTTCTTATGGTTCAACACATGCCCCACCTGACATTATTATAATTACGTCATATTTCCTTTATCAAAATTTCTATTCTTGAGAACTTTGAATATTACCTTTTCTCCTTGTAAGACCTCTAAGGTTATCCTTAAATCCTTCATCAGGTACACCCTAGGCACAGGGCATATCAAGATACCATTTACTAATAGAGAATCATTGTCTATATACTTCCGAAAAATTTCTCCACTGATCCTTAAAGGTCGTTGTTACCTTAATCCTTTCCAATTCATACTGTCAAAACTCATGCTTTCCCTATTAAGGGTGAAATTCCAACCTTTATGCATTCCCCTAGGATTCATTTCAAGTTATCGGGGTTTTATCCTTAATTCCACCTTTACAAGATACTTACACTCTTCCATGGATAAATCAAGTCATATATACTTGATAGATTACCTTATGCAATCATTCTCACTTCGATAGTCTATACTTAATTTCACAATAGCATCCTTATTCAAACTGAGGTCAATCCATATGTCCTCCAAAAGATAACAACGGTTTTTTTTTCCGCTTTGCTTGCCTAATTTGGTAATGACAACAGGGATGTTCTGGAAGATATTGGTCGTGTTCAACGTGAACTTCTTCTTAATAATTCCTTATTTACTTTTGTTGTTTATCTCAACAGTCATCTCAATGTTGGGATATCTTTCATACCTGGCGTCTCCCTTTCTGGGTATCAAGCCACCGGTCTTACACTTCACATTCTTGAAGGTCACTTCCTTCATCCAATTTTCCTAATTTCTTACTTCCTTTTCTCCTCAGTCTATCCTCGTCTCATTATTTATCCTTCGAACTATCTCAAGGTTTCCTCGAATCCTCCCAACTTACAGGGGATAAAATATATGTATCTCTTATGCCTTCAACCATCAATTTTAACTCATGGTGAATCACCCTCATCCTGACGATTATATACTTTTCTATTTCTATTGCTACGAGTCTTTAGGGTTTCCTCATACTCAACTCCCTTATCATTCCTCAAACTCTATTGCCTTTATATTCCTTTCCACTTCAGTTTCTTTTTATTTTTCTTTCTCTTATCATTATTTCATGAACCAACACAACATAAGCATTGATTTCAAACATCCTGTCATTCTGGATTCGTGTCCTCAGAATGAATCTTGACAACTTTTACAACTTAGATTCATAATTCATCATACTCGTCTGCCTTTGTTCTGGCTCTAAAGCTTTTACACTATCTCCATAACCTTAGGAAGTACTTTCCTGAAAACAATTGACTGAACTTAAATCAGTTTATTATAATCTCTTGCTCCGTGCCTTCCTTGGCCTTTCACCAACGGGTGGCCTCTCTCTTAGGAGGGTAAGTGACAAAAATAGTCTTTTGTGATTCGTCAATCATTTAGAATCTCAAATGATTCCTATATTTCCTTTAGCCAGACTCTTGCCTCGACTGGGTCAGCTTGTTCCTTGGAACTCTGAGAGCTTAGCGACTTAAAGGTCCTGAAAGAATTTCTCACCACATTGTTTCCCCGGGGTGGTGGTTGGGGGTAATAGTCTAAGTTCTATCTAGAAAGGTCCATAAATTATCGTATAGGAGTACCGTCTCGGGTCTCCTTTCCTTACTCGACTTCTGTTTCCTTAGTCTGAACATTCCCTCCTCCTGCCCATAATCAGGGTCATCCTACATGTTTTAAATCCTCATTTTCCACTTCATTATGTTATGGGTTCCTTCTATCTTGATGGCGACCTCCCTGACTATCACGTTCAGGGTTTGCTCTAAATCTTATTCCTTAAACTAGCTTTCATCTAAGATCTCATCTTTAAGCTCCTGAACATTTGGAACCCAAATTCTGTAGGGATACCTCATTATTCCCTCATCATCTTTCTAGGTATTAATCTCTTCTCCGGTCATTGGTTCTCTGCCTCTATTCATCACTTTTTTTTCTTGGCGCAATATGATCTTCTCCAATAATTCGGGCTGTATTGCAATCTCAAACAGCTTTTCGGTACCGGCTCCGGTTACCTTCAATTCTATTTCCATTTTCTCAAAATCTCTTATAAACTTTCCCAAATACATTATCATCTTGAGTCTCTCCTTTTTACTAAGGGCATCAGCCACCACATTGGCTTTCCCCGAACGATAAAGAATCTCCCAATCATAATTCTTGATTAGCTCTAACCGCCTCCTCTGGCGTATATTGAGCTCTTTCTACGTAAAAATGTACTAGAGCTCCTATGGTTTGTATAAATCTTGCACTTCTCTCCATACAAGTAGTGCCTCCAATCTTTAGGGAAAAACTATTGCCACGAGCCCAAGCTCATGGGTGGGGATATCGAATTTTATATTCCCTTAATTGTCTTGACGTGTACGCGATTACCTTGTTGTGCTGTATAAGAAGCACCCTAATTCCTTATGTGAAGCGTCACTACACATCACAAAATCTCCTTTTCCATCCGACAACGCCATCATAGGGGCCGTCACCAATCTTTGGTTCAGTTCTTAAAAGCTGATCTCGTATTTTTCTGTCCATTCAAACTTCTCAGTCTTACGAGTAAGCCGCGTTAAAGGGGCTACTATCTTTACAAACTTGAACGAACCTCCGGTAGTGACCGGCCAATCCTACCTCTGGTAGTCGCCCTAACCATGGTTATCAATTCCTCAGTGGTCCTTTATTCATTCTTGTCAGGATCCTCCACGGGATCCTTCTCAGCAATAATCCCTTCTAGGACAACATCCTTAACCGCTACATCCTCAATATGAACATCATCCAGTCTTGTGTTAGGACGCTCTATCGAATCCACAATCTGATCTCCAATAATTAATAAAACATCAACGCGTTGTTGCTCCTCAACCTCAGGGTTCGGAGTCCCGCTACCATATACGATAATGAACTACACTTCTATCACGATATTTATAAGGGTTCCCATAAAGGTTTTAACTGTCAGTACTACGTTAGGTAGTCCGACTATGAACTTGACAAGAGTTCTTATTATCTTAGTGAACTTATTATTATAACGTCATATCATCTTTGAGGTTTATAACGCTTAGCTCTGATACCATTTCTGTAATACCCCCAAATCCGGGGTCGGGGATCCGGGTTGTCACGAGTTCCATTTCCCTTAATAACACCCAATCTTAATAAACAATCAACTACTCCGTACTGTGACCCCACAATATACACACACATGCCACAAGTTATAGTCTCAGAGATGAATACCAAAAATAACACAAGTCATTTTATTCCACATTATAAGCCATTACACCTCAAGAGGGATCTGAATAAATTTACATTTCTTTGCCATTATTACAATTCATATAGATACATAAGTCCGGTACAACAAAAGTTGAAAGCCTAGCCTACTGGTAGTTCCTACCTCAGCTACAACGGCATCAATGCCTACAGGAAACTGCGGAACATTTCCTAACCGCTCACGAATTGGGAACTTGATCCTGTTCATCATGTCTATCTGTTGTTGTGTGATGAAAGAAGAAAGCAAGGGTGAGCAACAAGCCCACCGAAATAATATGTATAATAATTAACAATATATGAGCATTCTCATAGTACTCATGAAAGTATTGGTCAAGAAGAAATGAACCAAGTTTGATATCTTAACGCGACCAAGTCGCAAAATATTCAGTATATATGTACATATACTTTTCAAAATCTTGGAAGTCCTCTTCCATGCATAATAAACACAGAGTTCCAGTTTATAACTGTATAAAAATATCGTTACAAGGTGATCTCATATATCTAACCTTGTCTCAACGTTTTTGTGAAAATCTTTGTCATGCATAAGATAATCATTAACCAGATATAAGTTGAAAAGATGAAGTTACAAGATACTCCAATATCCTTATATCTTTTCCGAATACTACTTGAACTAACACCGTTCAAGGTATAATCAGTTTCAAAAGTTCATCACATAGATGAGACTACAAGAAAAGACTTGGATAGATTCAATCTTTGAAATATCATTATAAATAATGAAGTTACGAGATACTTCTTTAAGTCCTGATATATATATACACCTATGTATACATTTCATACACTCCTTGAAAACCTCTATTATGAAAATTATAAACAGAGTTGCAATATCCAATGAATTTGGAAAGGAGAAAACCTTGGCATAAACCTGATATCTTGCTGATCAGGCAAAGATACCAATAAGTAACCTTTTCTACTAGTAGATGGACGAATTCCCCACTGGTCATCACCCTGGCCGCAATAGGACCTTATGCTGAACTTCCACTCAGCCAATTACGCATTTGATGGACTCCCACTGAGCCACTTACACTTTCATAGATGCCCACTGAGCCCATGTTGCTTATGTCGACTCAATAGATGGACTTACTTCCCGAATGTTGGGTAAGTAATCAATTCATTTATCAAAACAGCAACCTTGTTGCGAATATAAAATACACCACAGAGCCGGATCCCTCAGGTTTTGAGCGAGTATTTAAATCCCCTTTTGAAAGGAAGATCTTAAATATAAAAATGAGTTTTGGGATCCGCTCTAACTTTTAAAATCATTTTGAAGACTCGAAAACATTTTTAAGAATGTTTGGAGTAATGCTTATTTAATAAAATAAATCAGTCCCGATATGTTAGAAAATATCTGAATATTATTATTTAAATAATATTCCCATAAGGATAATCCTTATAAAAATAATTGAGGTAGAAGTTTTAAAACTCATACTTGAAATGAATAATAAATAACCAAAGATATACTTATACGAAAGTACGATCTTTATTTGAATAATCGAAAATAAGTTTGATTATCGAAACATTATTCTTTAATAAAATAAAGAATATTATTTAACAAAATAAGCGGAGTCTTAAGCCCTCGAATGAATATTCAAAATAATATTCATTAAATAAAATAAACGGAGTCATAAGTCCTCGAATGAATATTCAAAAATAATATTCATTAAATAAAATAAACTGAGTCATAAGTCCTCGAATGAATATTCAAAAATAATATTCATTAAATAAAGTAAGCGGAGTCATAAGTCCTCGAATGAATATTCAAAATAATATTCATTAAATAAAATAAAGTTATCGAATAAACCTTATTCGATTAATAGTTTTGAAAACTATATCAATATATATATATATTAATATATATATATATATATATATTATACTCGGGAACATCGACTCCCGGTTTAGAAAATGTTCACCTTTGGGTCCCCTATACTAAGGGTATACGCAACTACTGCTTATCTCTAGCATATGTATTATGCAACTTATAAGCAATTGAATCAACAATTAGATATCAAGATTACGAAACAGACATGCATATATACCATATCACATGCTCCAATATATCGCAAGATTTGCTAATAACCATTATGCATCTATCACAAGATAATGCAAATACATATATACATCACAACAACAGTATAACGGGTAGAAAACTTGCCTGAGTGCTCTGGGGTAGACTTAAGCTTAGAGTGGGTCCGGTAACCTATGAACAACAACATAAGCCGGAATTAAACCACGGTCGCTTAAGAAACTAGACTTTAACCAATTGAACCCTAACGTTTGCTTATGGTCATTTCTAAGCTTAACAAATCACATAAGTCGTTCGAGTACCCTCGGCTCCACCATTTTTAATAAATTAACCGTTACGAATTTTAAGGCGATGCTTTTGCGAATACCCTACCAACTGCCTAGTCCACTTTACATAATTGTTTCATACTCCAATTAGTCATTTAAGGGCCTTAACCAAGGTTTCAAAGTAAGGCGAGGGGTAATGGTTCGTTCGCGAAACGCCGTTACTTAAGACGGTAACGGCGTTTCTCCTAAACCGTACATCGGATTCAAGCGAACCACATATCAAAACGAAGCTCGTAACATGAACTATCTAAAAATAGAAAAGTTTAGAATCTTTCAATGAGTTCACGGGTCCTAAAGTTAAGTACAGAACAGTTAAGGAAAATCGGGCATTATGACGTTGATGTTTACGCGATTTCCAATTTTTAAACCACTCCAAACAACCACCATTCAACTCACAACCAACAATACAACCAACCCTCATCCAAACCTTACTACATCAGTCCCCAAACCTCAAGATTTTCCAATTTATACAACCCCACACATGAACTACTAGCTATACTTAAGTTTCATTAACTATAAACAAGATTTCAACATCCAAATCACTACAAATCCAATCCAAACTCTAAACACACAAGCATCATGCTTCTCATTTACTATAACCATTAAAACCATCATAATACTCAAAGTAAAGTTAGGGTTTGGAGGTGTTATACCTTCCTTGGAGTGATTAGAGTAGCTAGGAAGTCTTAGGGAGCCTCCTACAAGCTTGATCTTTCCAAAGAAATCAAGAACACAAAGTTAGGTTTTGAAGTTTCTAAAAGTCAGATTGAAAGAACTGTCAAAACGAGGGTCTTACCATGCTTATTTGGACAAGACTTGTGAACAAGAGTTGTAGGCCATCGCAATACCTTTCCAAAGAGCTATAGAACATACTATTTTAATGAGTATTGAAGGAGATATGGTAGTTTGAAGTTGTTGCTCTGGTTTTGGCCGAGAGCTTTTTGAAGGAAATGAAAGTCAATTTGTATTTTGTGTTTTTGATTTGTTTTGGCTTGATTGCTTTGTTTTGTTTTGTTAATTATCCTTTTACCATGGTAAAAAATGAATGGCTTAAAATCAACCAACCAATCCCTCCATTTGTCATGCTTATGTCACTATGCCTAAGTCATCCATTTGCCACATGTCTCTTCCTTGTGGTTTGATGATGTCACAATCCTTGGCTTCTTGTACAAGCTTGTCTCTTGGTCGCTTATTTGTTTTACGGTTCGCTTAACTTTCGTTCTTGTTCGTCATTTGAGGGATCATATCCGAGATCTTATTACTTGGGTTCCCCTCAACCTTTCTCAATATTTTGTATTCCTTTTATTTCCTCTCTTATAATCCTTGAATTTAAATCCTTTTAATCATGTTACCTTATACTCAATTCTTTCGGTATCTGGTGGATTTTCGGGAAAAATCAAAGTGTTCGAATTTGGATTCTGACGATCTTTACATACACTTATTTACTTTATGGAGTACTAATACGATCTTAGAATTTCCATAACAGTACTCCTATATTGCGTGTTATGATAATTTTCCTTAATCAGCATCATCAGCAAAAGTTACTATTCATCTGTGTTTCAAAAATTTCCAAAAATTGGGGTTATTACATATTCTTAGTGTGTGACCCTATAGGTTATTATTACGTTGACAATAAATTTTAAATCTAATTTAAAATCGTAAACAATGAGTGACATCTAGTAATACATCATTGCTACCCAAGTAATAATAATTGAATCGATGATCGATTAAACTTTTCGTGAATAATGTAAAATGTAATATAATCCCTTTAACCAAATATTATTGACTAAACTAGAGGCATGTAATGTGTCATCCTCGTCATAGTTTAATCCAAGTTTCCTTGATCAATGAGTAGACTATCATATCAAATAAACATTTGAGCGTGACCACGCATTTCATAGTCTAGCTCACACAAGAGGCCAATAATACCACTCCTAAAATAGGAGGGTTAAATCCCATCTAGATCATTTATATTTCTCATATGATTCATAATATACCCAATGTCCACTTTTATCATCACCCAGTCAAGGATAACTTTTAATGGAATCAATGTATATTAATTCTCGTATAGAAATATAATGACTTCAGGGCTAAGGACCATTACATCATTATAACTGTGAGAATTACTTATGACACAACAGACATGTAGAATCTCACATTGGGTCTGTCCATTACTATGTACATATACATCTGCATGTGTTTTTGACTTTAATATCATCATACCTATGATCAATGAGATGTGATCATCATTCAACAAACACACCAGTCTTAATGCATTATTATTATCCCTTAATAATAATACTCGACTAGGGACCTTTAGGAATATTGATATCATTCTCATAATCTTATTTCTAAGTCACATACTTAGAGATATAGAACTGCATATCATATTCCAAGGATATTTATTAATCTAACATTTATATCGCAGTAAATTAATAATTAATAAATTATAAAGGGAATAAGCGATAGAACATAAACATTAATAATCTTAATGTCTTAAACTAAAACATCATAGTGTTGTCTCTAGGGCACAAACACTAACAATTACCATGTTAGCACTGCCATTAAAAATAATTTAAAAAATATAACAGACTTATATGTTATAATATTATAGTTTTTTTTAAAAGAGTTGTCGTGAAAATTAGATAACTACTTAAAATATTTGAGTGAGTTCGGTGGACTATTTGATATAAAACTCATTTAGTAATCTCGTTGAAACATGAATGTAATAGTATTCTATAAATAAGAAATATTTTACAATTTTATAAAAACTTATTTTTTTTATTTTAAAATTTTCATAATTAAGAAAATATAATATACAATATACAATTTCGTCTCCATTATTAATAGTGTATTTTACTTAACCCTCTCTAAAATGATTTTGCTAAAACTTTGATCCCCGAATTTTGTGGATACAATTTAATTACGATTGAATTATTGTTGCTTGTGTCTGTGAAAAATAATTAATATGACTTGATTGTAAGGGTAAAATAATTAGATATTTTGGAAATAGGTTTTATTAAATGAAAAGATTATTTTATATAACTTTAATTCGGGTCGAGCCGATATGACTAATGAACGAGTTAAAGTTCTTATATTTTTTGAACAAGTTAAGCCTCTCATTTAACTTAAGGAGACTCAAAACTTTGGTCGAACTCGACTCTGTTCATTATCACGTCGAGTCAACTATACTCTAAGTCAATCAAGTTGCAAGTCAGGCTTAGTATACTCACGAATTCATTAATTTAGAAATTAATAAAAATAAAATTTATAACTAATTTAGTGTAACTACAAACAAGTTCGAGGTGGGATTGAGGTTTTCATGTTTCGAGATGAAGTTAACCGGCTTAAACACATACTCAGTTCGACTCGCTTAATTAAACAAACTACAATTTGTGTTTAAATTAAGTTTGTATATAAGTTCGAGTCCAGTTTATTTAAACGATTCTTTAATATATTTTTTCACAAAATAATCGACTAATAAAGAAATTCTTAGTAATTTTCTCCATATGTTATATTTTCAAAAGTGGGATTATCTGGAAAAACCTTCAATGAGATGTTTGGTTCGGCTTATTCCGCTATCAGGTATAAATTTTATTTATTCAAAACCCATACATGATGTTTGGTTGGCTGTTTTTCGAAATCTGATACTTATTCCTTAAGACCATAAGGAGTGAGATCTGATACGATAAGAAGAGATTAGTTTAGGTGAGTGTAATATCAGGTTATTTTTAGAATTATAATAATAATAGGATATTAGCAAAAAAAGGATTAAAATGGATAAAGATTATGATATTAAAATTGGTTTAGACTAATGGACCTAAAATTTGGATCAAATTCTAATATGGATAACTTGTAGGTTAAGATATAGGGTTTTGCATCATTATAAATACATCACATTCGTGTTCCTCATTTTTATTCATAAAATTCGTAGGTCTTTTTCAATAAAAATCAGCAATCTTGTAAAATTCATAGAACATTCATCGTACATCGGACTTAGTTGATCCTGAACTTTTTGGAAAGGTATTTTCGTTCTCTACAACTTTCGTGGTTTAGGTTTTTCAAGATAACATCGTATAGAGGGTAAAAAAGGGTAAATTCAGATCTGGTCAGATTTTGAGGTAAGTTTTCGATCGATTTTGCTAGTATTTTCAAAATTATGTGATATACGTGTATATTTGATTATTAAAACTTGGTCTAAGTGATGATTTATTTGAAAGTATCATGTATTACAGTATATGTATTGTTATATATGTGTGGTGTATCGACGATAATTTTGATATATCTGATTTATGCCATGGTTTGTGAAAAATATCGAATAAGAACTTAGGACCACAGTCACCGGATTGTAGTGACAGTTTTGTGAAAATTTAGGACCGTTATCACCGGGTTGTAGTGGTCGTGGCATGAGTTATTGATTTTGAATTATCGTTGTTTATGTGTTATGTGTATTGTGTGTATCGAATAAGAATATGTATCGAAAGTGTTTGTTTCGTATATCGTATCGAATAGAATGTCGTATTTTGTTATATGTGTATGTGTTACTTGGAATGCTAGTTGGATCGATTGTTTGCTTGATGGGCTTCGCAACTCATCCTTTTAATGTTTCAAGGTTTCGCCTAAGAGTTCGAGTTGGATAACATTGGAGTTCGAGAATTTAGAATTGTAGTAGATTGACTTTTGGACTTCCATTAGATGCGCTTTCGTAATAGTACCTTTGTAATTGAATTTTGGATAAATATATTGTATATTGTATTAGTTTTGATTTAGATTTAATAGTCCGGAAGTGCGGGCTGTTACAGTGAGTGACATGAGTTATCAAATTAAATTTTATTATTTTTATTTTTTCCAGTAACGAACCGAACACATGATATGATATCATATATAATTCCTCAACATCTTACCAGTTTAACCCGATTTCTTATTTCAAATCACTTTCTCATGAACGAAATAGCCCCCTAATACATTTTTTTGTCAGGAACCCTGATACATTTATTTGAAAAACTTCCTCTATATCTTTTTTTCCATTTTTTTCTATTCTTTCATAAAAATCTCGAAAGAAAAGGATTTATAAACCCCAAGAACACTCGTAAATCTATGACTCGTATCTATTATATATATATTAGAGGCAATTAGGGGGTTTGTGAGACATTTTATTCATGTTAAAATTACCTTTTTAGCCCTACATTACTATATATTATTGATATTGTATTTAATGCGCTTGTATTAATTATATCTAATTTATGTGCATATATTAATTAGTCATTATTAAATATAATGATTAAAGTTTAATCATCTATACTATAAATTTAGTACTTTTTATTAATTTTACACTTATTATTTTGAGGGAATATATTCATTACACCGATTATATTTAAGAAAAACAACGCTATTAGAGGTAGTACACCTAAGCACGAAAATATAAAATAGTTTTTAATGGTAGTGTTAAAGGAGATTATTATAATAACATCGTTCGACCGAAATTAAACATAAATAGAAACAGACTGAAGTTTTCATAAATTCTCGTAAATGACAAATTGATTATGACAATGATTGTTTAATTGTAGGGTGAAGAATTTGTCAATGAATTTAAAACAAATACACATGTGAATTGTTTATAAAATAATCTAATACATTTTATTCATGTTGAAATTATTATATTGCCCCATATTATTATATATTAATGACATTTTATTTAGTGCGTAGGTATTAATTGTATTTTTTTTATAGAAACTGGATTGAATTTAATATACACGCACTAGTATTTATTATATATAAGCATTACAATTTAATTATTATGATGATAATTTAGTACTTTACATTAATTACATTTGTCAAATTATAATTTTAACACAAATCGATAACACGATGTTTAGAATTTATCATTTTGAGGTGATATATTTATTATACCGATTATATTCAAGAAAAAATCGTTGTTAGAGTTAATGACTTGAGCACGAAAAATTTAAAATATTTTTAATAGTAATGGTACCGTAGAATATTATAAGAACATTGTTCGATCAAAATTAACATAAAAATAGTCAAATTAGAGCTTTCGTAAATGTCAAATTTATTATGACAGTGATTATTAATCGTATGTGAACGAATTTGTTAATGAATTTAAAATGAAATTTTCGGGATACACATGCAAATCAATATGAAGAATCATTTATAAAATAATCATGATTTGCATATCCTGAAAAGTATATTATAAAATAGATAATACGCATGAATGTAACAATATATATATAATTTATCGGTCATCTTTCATATTAAATTATTTTATTTAGACTATAAACAAAAATAAACTCATGTCAATATAATAAATATCGAATTTTCATGTTTAAAAGTACAATTACATAAAATGAATGATTAATATTACAAAACATTATCATGTCAAGATACCGATCATATAACTAATTTAATATTAAAATATTTATCAAATATATATATATATATTATATTTTTTATTACCTTGTAATTATTATAAAACGTGTAATTATTACTAGCCTATAACTCGTGCGATGCAAAGCTGATTATAACATAATATTATTATTTATATAATAATTATTGTAAAAATAAAAAAAATAAAAGATAATTAAATAAAATATCATAATTATGTATTATTGAAATTAATGATATATTTATTTTTTATATTATACTTTTGACGGATTCAAATTTGGATATTTAAACTATTAAGATTTAGAATATTGTTCATATTAAATATAACGATTATCATATATTTATTTAAAAATTTAATATTAGCATCATATATCAATATTATATTATTAAAATCGAAAGATATTAAAAATATGATATGGCTACTCATATTTAAATACTTAAACCGTAAATTCTTTATTTATACCAAAATTTTAGTATACAAAGCCTAAATTCAAATTTTCTTTTTACTTCAAAAATATCCATTTTTTGTTATGAGTGTTCTATTTCATGTTAGCCTATGTAAGACCGTAAGAGAATGCAAGTTTTGTATTTTTTTCAATTTCATTTTTTTAATTTAATTTTTAAAAATTGTATTTGTGTTCATTTGATGTGTATTAACTATTAAGAATTAATTGATTATGGGATTATTTGGTCTCCGACTCATATAAAATTATAAATTTGAATTAATTTTAGAAGAGTCAAAGATACATGTTTTCTTAATATTAATAATGTTTTTGAAAGTCGTGTTAACTCTTTTTAAAAAGATATTAACCAAACAACCAATCATATCATACGCTTAAAATAGTATGTTACGCTTAAAATAACATATAACCCGTTCGATACATGGTTTAATTTTAATATTTATTATCATATTATACTTTTTATTATAAAAGGTAAATTATGAAATAAAATAAATAAGTTTTTGAAATTTATGATGGTAATTTTAATATAAATTATTTAATCTTATTTTTCAAATTTATTTATTAATTTTGCAATCTAAATATGTTCTTGATATAAATGACCAATGGAGTTGATTTTTAGTAGCGAGTCACGTGACAACGATGTGTAAATGTACGGTGTGAGAACTTTGACAGAACTAATGGATGTATAGCTTGTCTATATGATATTTTTTAAATTAATTATATATATTTTAACAGGATTAATGGATGTATAGCTTGTCTATATGATATTTTTTAAATTAATTATATATATTTTTAGTCCGCATGATGAACAAAAAGTGTTTTTCTGAGAGGGAGAGACATACATTAAGTCAACGTACTCTCGTAGAATTTTTTTTTTATTTTTTAATGAAAAATGATAAGCGTTAGACTGTTATTTTGGAAAGTGTTAATCAATCACCAAACAAAACCATTTTTCTTGTAATTGTACAGTATATATAAATAGATTGACCTTATGTTTTTAAGATTTTTTTCATTTTTTTCTTGATTTATTAATTATATTATTATGTTATAATTTGAATTTTTAAAATTAATTTTGAAAGTGTTGAATACAATTAGATAATAAGTTGGATATGAATTCATAGAGTTTGTAGTTATATTAGATATTTGACTTTTTATAATGAAATTATATTTGTTTAAGATTTATTTTAAAAATATTAGCATACTTTTTAGGGCCATAATAGTATAGTCTATATAAAACTTGTCCGTGTTTTTTGTATAATTTTTTTTAAAAGAAATACAAACCTAAAAAGAAAAATAAAACCGGGCCAAAATGGCAAAATGAAGCCCAACAAACCGATAAACAAAAGTTTACTGCTTTTGAATAGTTGACCCAGTGTGGAAGCCTTTAGAACATAAAATGCCCTTCATTCTATTCTATTCTTCGATTTGTTTATTCAGCCGCCGGAAAATGCTACAAATGCTGTCGGAATCTTGTCTGGAGGACTTACATCTCCGATTCGAGTATGCATATCATCAATTCCTCATACATCGTCCTTGTAATACCCTAATTATTTACATTATTAATTGTTTATTTTTTAATTGGTGTTGGATTGTATTATTTGTATTAACGATGCTATAGTAGAGTCTATAAGTTAATTTTTGTTGTGTGTTTGTGTAAAATTAAAAGCCTAAATCAATTAAAAGTCCGTCCCGCATCGTGATAATTGATAAACTAAAAAGTGTTTATATTGAATTCTGTTAATTATAATAATTGAGGGAGTGTGGGGAAGGGGCAGCTGAACACTTGATGGCCCGGGCGACCCCTAACCTTGCTCCGGTTACATGGAGTTAAATTATGTATACAGGGTGATTCGCTCGGTGCAACCGTTCATGTGACCCTCCGCTGCTATTGTGGACCTATTCATCCCCTTTCGACTGGTCTGAACGGTTGGCTCTTGTGCCTTAAATCCTGCCAGCCAGGTTCGGCACTCCCTCCACCTTTTTTGCCTTTTCCATTCTATTTTTAGGTGTTCCCCCAATTTTATACGGAGTTGTAATTAGCTTAGTATTATTTTTATCAATTTTATTGTTTGTTTGTTATACATAGTAGTCACTAGATGGTTTCAGACATTACAATTATATACCCCAATTTTACACGGAGTTTTAATTAGCTTAGTATTATTTTTTACCTAGTCAAGACTTTTTATTTTTTACTGCAGGAGGCAAGCCTTACTAATTAAAATTTAACATCCCTAAGTTTCTGTTTTCCAAGTCTTGAGAGAGGAGTAGTAGAATTCTTTTAGCTCCCGCCTCTCCATCATCTCAAGCTCTATTACCTACTGCTTACATTGGTTGGATTGAAGCAGCTATTCCAACAGTCTGGAATAATAAAAAATACAAGCTCTGGATAAAGAGTAATTGTGGTCCCAATCGGCAAGAAAGGAGGGCAGTGGTAGAGGATGCAGAAAACTGCTACAATGCAACTAAATTTATTCTAAACATATTACTTTTGATATTTGTATGTTAAGTTCATATAGAAGAAGTGAACATATACCTTTATCTTCGTCAATAAATCTTGCTTATGTAGCTGTTTAGTAGGTAAACTGTTGGTTCAGACAAACCCCTTCACTAGCTGTGTACTTATATCCACAATAGAAAACCATATTTTTATTAGTTATTAGTCCGTCCTTTATCCAGACATGACACCCTGATGAACCAAGGGAGTGTGTGGGACCATGACACCCCGAGAGACCCTAATGTAGCTCCAGCTGAATGGAGTTTAAAATTACCAACAAGTGACTCTCCTTGTGCAGCAGTTCATGTGCCCCTCACTTTGCTATTGTGGACCTAATGATCCCATTTTAACTGGTTGTACATTTGGCTCTTGTGCATTAAATCCTTCCATTTAGGTTTGCTATTCCTTCCACCCCTGCCCTTTTGTTTTTTTTTTTAGTTTTTTTTTTTGGAACCTTAAAAGAGAATCTAGGCATCAAGTGATCTTAGTAAGGCAGGTCATGAAGCCTCTCTGACCTAGGTAGGTTCGGTAATGTAGCAGGGTTAAGGGTTGGAATTAGTGTCCCTACGCTCTTTGGTTAAAGGAGTTCAATCATAAACAGTCCTGTAAATGCACTCTGTCTCCCGAGTCCCGCTACTCTTAGTTGTAACTCTCCACGGGCTAACAGTAATTTGGTTCTGGGAAGATATGTTGACATGACAATCAATATATGTGCTTATATTGAAATGGGTATTTCTTGTTGCCTCTGATGCTTGTAATTCACTAACTTAGTTTTGTTTTTGTCTCGATTCATCAAAATAATACTTTGTTCACATAAGTTATGTGGCGAATTAAACATAGTTGTCCTGTAGATAGTATCAAATGCTATCAAATCTTCAAATCTTCAAAGTCATTAAAATTAAAGGATGGAATACTTCTAAATATCTTCCAAAGGTGTAAGTTTCTTTTTCTTTCATGGTTCTTTTTTGAAGCAAGCAGTACATTAAATACCAACAGTTTTCTCTAGCAACTATCTTATTTTTGTTCATTTTTCGCTACCCACATTATTATGTTGGAAAACTATTATCCTGTTTATATACAATGATCTATATAACCTCCGCTGCTATTGTGGACCTATTGATCCCCTTTCGACTGGTTTGAATGGTTGGCTCTTGTGCTGTAAATCCTGCCAGCCAGGTTCGGCACTCCCTCCACCTTTTTTGCGTTTTCCATTCTCTATTCCTCCAATTTTATACGGAGTTCTAATGGTTTTTCAATTTTATTGTTTTGTATGTTATACCTAGTAATCATTACATGTTTTCCGACATTACAATTTAAGATAAAATGAAATAAATAAACCTAGTTAAAATGCTATAAGCAGTGGTCACATGTCAGACATAAGGCGCGGTTTGTTCTTTCTCTGTGGTGTTTTTTGGTTACATTTGCTTGGTTAAATGCTCTTAAATTTGCATCAGTTTTACTTTGCTGAGAATTATTCTGTTGATTTTGCTTTGTGTCTCCTGCTGCTCTTGTTTGTACCTTGTCAGGGACCAGGGGTCAACACAGTGTATAAACTGTCAATTTTCTTAGTTGGACTTGGGTCAAAAAGTATTTGATGAAATAAGATATTTTTTAATTCATAAAATTATCAATCTTAGCATACTTGGAGATATTAAACTGTTCTTCATTCTTGTTCGCAGGCGGAGGGGAAAATAAATTATCAACTACTCCGGAAAGATTTCAAATCAAGAGGCGGAAAATACGTCAGTTGCCGATCAGCTTCCAGTCTCGTCAGTCGTCACTGTATAAAAAGCTTCGAAACCTCTTATTTTTTGTCATTGTTTGGCGGTGGCCACGAGAAGGAAACAGCTCATGCACTCCAACAACGTGCCTCTATGATCGATTTCTTATCTTCTCTTCTCTCGTCAGCCTGCAGATTCAGATCTCTGGTGTCAAGTATGTGGATTCTGACTATATCTTTCTGTTTCCTGCTTCATAGATATAATGATTTTAGGGAATTTTAATTTGTTTAGAACATGTGATTCTCCCTCTACATCTGCTGATGTCTCTCCCACTGTTTTGTTTTCTCATTGGGTTGGATTTTATATGTTTAATCTATAAATTACCAGTCCTTATCTTCCTGAGCGAGTAATTGACCGCTTCTTATCTAAGATCATCTGATTTATTGTTCATAATTCACTCCTGTCCTTATATTTATAAACAATTATCTTATTTTTTTACGTCCCACATCATTATGTTAAAAAACTATTAGCGTATTTATATACAGTGCTATGTATAATATATATTGCCGCAGTAGCACTCACTGTTGACTTAATAACCTTTGCATGTGGAAGATCATCGCCGAAACTAAATAAATAACACCCTTGCGAATATACAAGTGGATATAAATTACACACTTGTGGGAGGATCAACGCTGAAACGGCTAATCCGGGTTCGAATCCCGGCTGCGGCAAATTTTTCATTACCTTGTATTAGCTAATTTTATTAAATTCTGCAACAATTTGTATTTATGAATATAGATATGAGGGAGCGATGATTATATGCCAGGCTAAATTATATTATAATGTAATAAATTAAAGCTTAATATGATGTCCCACATCTTCAAAATTGGTAAATTTTATTTTGTATATATTAAGTAATGCTGGTTATATTAAATTGAGGGAGTGTGGGTAAGGGGTAGCGGAACACGTGATGGCCGAGGTGACCCCGACCCTAACCTTGCTCCGGTTACATGGAGTCAAATTGTATGAACAGGTGATTGAACTGGTGAATCCGTTCATGTGCCCCCGCTACTATGTGGACCTATCGATCCCTTTCGACTGGTTGAAGGGTTGGCTCTTGTGCCTTAAATCCTGCCAGCCAGGTTCGGCACTCCCTCCACCTTTTTTACGTTTCCCATTCTATTATCCCTCAAATTTATACGGAGTTTTAATAGTTTTTCAATTTTATTGTTTTGTTTGTTATACGTAATAGTCATTAGATGTTTTCCGACATAGCAATTTAAAATTAAATGAAATAAATAAACCTAGTTAAAATGCTACTGGCAGTGATGCACATGTCAAACATGAGGCGCGGTTTGTTCTTCCTCTGTGGTGTTTTTTTGTTACATTTGCTTGGTTAAATGCTCTTAAATTTGCATCAATTTTACTTTGGTGAGAATTATTTTATTGATTTTGCTTTGTGTCTCCCGCTGCTCTTGTTTGTACCTCCCCAGGGACCAGGGCTCAACACGGTAAATTGGTTCTGGGTAGACGTGTTCACATGACATAATGACAATATGCCAATCAGAAGTACTGTAAAGATTAATTTAACTTAGATTTTTCTATTTATTCTTTATGTTGACTAGTTCATATAAAACTAATATATTAATGTGTATAAACTCAGAGCGGATCTATCGAATTTTTTTCCTCTAGTGTTATTGGTCAAGATTATTGCGGGTATCAAGGACTACTATTTAATTTAGCCATCTGTTGTTTACTCCTTATGAATGCTCGAGAGATGAACGAAAATATAGTTGTTTGAGAACCGAAGGATTGGGCTTGAGATATACATCATTCTCATTTTTTCTAAATGGGGATGGAGATGCACAATGGTCATGATTAGTTTTTGTTGGTTGTTTTTGCATGAAATATCTCCAATTGGAAGTACTCAAAAGACTAATTTAAATTAGATTTTTCTATCTGTTCTTTATCTTTAACTAGTTCCTATAGAACTAATATGTTAAACTGTCAATTTTAGTAGTTGGACTTGGGACAGAAAATATTTGATGAAATAAGATATTTTTCAATTTATAAAATTATCGATCTTAGCATACTTGGAGATCTTCAATTGTTCTTCACTCTTGTTCGCAGGCGGAGGGGAAAATAAATTATCAACTACTCCGGAAAGATTTCAAATCTGGAGGCGGAAAATACGTCAGTTGCCAATCAGCTTCCAGTCTCGTCACTGTATAACAAGCTTCGAAACCTCTGATTTTTTGTCATTGTTTGGCAGTGGCCAAGAGAAGGAAACAGCTCATGCACTCCAAGAACGTGCCTCTGTGATCTATTTCTTCTCTTCTCTCGTCAGCCTGCAGATTCAGATCTCTGGTCACAAGTATGTGGATTCTGACTTTATCTTTCTGTTTCCTGCATCATATATATAATGATTTTAGGGAATTTTAATTTTTTAGAACATGTGATTCTCCCTCTGCGTCTGCTCATGTCTCTCCCACTGTTGTGTGATCTCATTGGGTTGGATTTTATATCTTTAATCTATAAATTACCAGTCCTTATCTTCCTGAGCGTGTACTTGACCGTTTCTTATTAAAGATCATCTGATTTATTGTTCATAATTCACGCCTGTCCTTATATTTATAAGCAATTATCTTATTTTTTACGTCCCACATCATTATTTTAAAAAACTATTAACTTATTTATATACAGTGCTATTTATATTATATATTGCCGCAGTAGCACTCACTGTGGACTTAATAACCTTTGCATGTGGAAGATCATCGCTGAAACTAAATAAATATACCCTTGCGAATATACAAGTGGATATAAATTACACACTTGTGGGAGGATCAACGCTGAAACGGCTAATCCGGGTTCGAATCCCGGCTGCGGCAATTTTTTTATTACCTTGTAATCAGCTAATTTTTTTAAATTCTGCAACAATTTGTATTTATGAAAATAGATACGAGGGAGCGATGATTATATGCCAGGATTAATTATATTATAATGTAATAAATTAAAGCTTAATATGATGTCCCACATCTTCAAAATTGGTAAATTTAATTATGTATATATTAAGTAATACTGGTTATATTAAATTGAGGGAGTGTGGGTAAGGGGTAGCGGAACACGTGATGGCCCAGGTGACCCTAACCTTGCTCCGGTTACATGGAGTCAAATTGTATGAACAGAGGTGATTCAACTGGTGAATCCGTTCATTTGTCCCCCGCTACTATGTGGACCTATCGATCCCTTTCGACTGGTTGAAGGGTTGGCTCTTGTGCCTTAAATCCTGCCAGCCAGGTTTGGCACTCCCTCCACCTTTTTTGCGTTTTCCATTCTATTTTCCCCCAAATTTATACGGAGTTTTAATAGTTTTTCAATTTTATTGTTTTATTTGTTATACGTAATAGTCATTAGATGTTTTCCGACATAGCAATTTAAAATTAAATGAAATAAATAAACCTAGTTAAAATGTTACGGGCAGTGATGCACATGTCAGACATGAGGCGCGGTTTGTTCTCCCTCTGTTGTGTTTTTTTTTTACATTTGCTTGTTTAAATGCTCTTAAATTTGCATCAATTTTACTTTGGTGAGAATTATTTTATTGATTTTGCTTTGTGTCTCCCGCTGCTCTTGTTTGTACCTCCCCAGGGACCAGGGGTCAACACAGTAAATTGGTTTTGGGTAGACGTGTTCGCATGACATAATGACAATATGCCAATCGGAAGTACTCTAAAGATTAATTTAACTTAGATTTTTCTATTTATTCTTTATGTTGACTTGTTCATATAAAACTAATATATTAATGTGTATAAACTCAGAGCGGATCTATCGAATTTTTTTCCTCTAGTGTTTTTGGTCAAGATTATTGCGGGTATCAAGTACTACTATTTCAATTTAGCCATCTGTTGTTTACTCCTTATGAATGCTTGAGAGATGAAGAACGAAAATATAGTTGTTTGAGAACCGAAGGATTGGGCTTGAGATATACATCATTCTCATTTTTTCTAAATGGGGATGGAGATGCACAATGGTCATGATTATTTTTTGTTGGTTGTTTTTGCAATAAATATCTCCAATTGGAAGTACTGTAAAGACTAATATAAATTAGATTTTTCTATCTGTTCTTTATCTTTAACTAGTTCTTATATAATTAATATGTTAAACTGTCAATTTTAGTAGTTGGACTTGGGACAGAAAATATTTGATGAAATAAGATATTTTTCAATTCATAAAATTATCAATCTTAGCATACTTGGAGATCTTAAATTGTTCTTCATTCTTGTTCGCAGGCGGAGGGGAAAATAAATTATCAACTACTCCGGAAAGATTTCAAATCAGGAGGCAGGAAAATACGTCAGTTGCCGATCAGATTCCAGTCTCGTCATTGTATAAGAAGCTTCAAAACCTCTTATTTTTTGTCATTGTTTGGCGGTGGCCAAGAGAAGGAAACAGCTCATGCACTCCACGAACATGCCTCTGTGATCTATTTCTTCTCTTCTCTCGTCAGCCTGCAGATTCAGATCTCTGGTCACAAGTATGTGGATTCTGACCTTATCTTTCTGTTTCCTGCATCATATATATAATGATTTTAGGGAATTTTAATTTGTTTAGAACATGTGATTCTCCCTCTGCATCTGCTCATGTCTCTCCCACTGTTGTGTGATCTCATCATTGGGTTGGATTTTATATTTTTAATCTATAAAATACCAGTCCTTATCTTCCTGAGCGTGTACTTGACCGTTTCTTATTAAAAATCATCTGATTTATTGTTCATAATTCACGCCTGTCCTTATATTTATAAACAATTATCTTATTTTTTACGTCCCACATCATTATTTTAAAAAACTATTAACTTATTTATATACAGTGCTATTTATATTATATATTGCTGCAGTAGCACTCACTGTGGACTTAATAACCTTTGCATGTGGAAGATCATCGCTGAAACTAAATAAATATACCCTTGCGAATATACAAGTGGATATAAATTACACACTTGTGGGAGGATCAACACTGAAACGGCTAATCCGGGTTCGAATCCCGGCTGCGGAAATTTTTTAATTACCTTGTAATCAGCTATTTTTTTTAAATTCTGCAACAATTTGTATTTATGAAAATAGATACGAGGGAGCAATGATTATATGCCTTGATTAATTATATTATATTGTAATAAATTAAAGGTTAATATGATGTCCCACATTTTCAAAATTGGTAAATTTAATTATGTATATATTAAGTAATACTGGTTATATTAAATTGAGGGAGTGTGGGTAAGGGGTAGCGGAACACGTGATGGCCCAGGTGACCCTAACCTTGCTCCAGTTACATGGAGTCAAATTGTATGAACAGGTGATTCAACTGGTGAATCCGTTCATGTGTCCCCCGCTACTATGTGGACCTATTGATCCCTTTCGACTGGTTGAAGGGTTGGCTCTTGTGCCTTAAATCCTGCCAGCCAGGTTTGACACTCCCTCCACCTTTTTTGCGTTTGCCATTCTATTTTCCCCCAAATTTATACGGAGTTTTAATAGTTTTTCAATTTTATTGTTTTGTTTGTTATACGTAATAGTCGTTAGATGTTTTCCGACATAGCAATTTAAAATTAAATGAAATGCTACGGGCAGTGATGCACATGTCAGACATGAGGCGCGGTTTGTTCTTCCTCTGTGGTGTTTTTTTGTTACATTTGCTTGGTTAAATGCTCTTAAATTTGCATCAATTTTACTTTGGTGAGAATTATTTTATTGATTTTGCTTTGTGTCTCCCGCTGCTCTTGTTTGTACCTCCCCAGGGACCAGGGGTCGACACAGTAAATTGGTTCTGGGTAGACATGTTCACATGACATAATGACAATATACCAATGGGAAGTACTGTAACGATTAATTTAACTTAGATTTTTCTATTTATTCTTTATGTTTGACTAGTTCATATAAAACTAATATATTAATGTGTATAAACTCAGAGCGGATGTAGCAATTTTTTTTTCCTCTAGTGTTATTGGTCAAGATTATTGCGTGTATCAAGGACTACTATTTCAATTTAGGCATTTGTTGTTTACTCCTTATAAATGCTTGAGAGATGAAGAACGAAAATATGGTTGTTTGGGAACCGAAGGATTGGGGATGGAGATGCACAATGGTCATGATTAGTTTTTCTTGGTTGTTTTTGCAAGAAATATCCCCAATTGGAAGTACTGTAAAGACTAATTTAAATTAGATTTTTTTATCTGTTCTTTATCTTTATCTAGTTCTTATAAAACGAATTTGTTAACTGTCTATTTTAGTTGTTGGACTTGGGGCAAAAAGTATTTGATGAAATAAGATATTTTACAATTCATAAAATTCTCAATTTTAGCATACTTGGAGATCTTAAATTGTTCTTCATTCTTATTCGCAGGCAGAGGGGAAAATAAATTATCAACTACTCCGGAAAGATTTCAAATCAGGAGGCAGGAACATACCTCAGTTGCCGATCAGCTTCCAGTCTCGTCACTGTATAACAAGCTTCGAAACCTCTTATTTTTTGTCATTGATTGGCGGTGGCCACAAGAAGGAAACAGCTCATGCACTCCAAGAACGTGCCTCTGTGATCGATTTCTTCTCTTCTCGCTTCAGCCTGCTGATTCAGATCTCTGGTGTCAAGTATGTGGATTCTTACTTTATCTTTCTGTTTCCTGCATCATATATATAATTATTTTTGGAATTTTAATTTGTTTAGATCATGTGATTCTCCCTCTGCATCTGCGCATGTCTCTCCCACTGTTATGTGATCTCATTGGATTGGATCTTATATGTTTAATCTAGAAATTACCAGTCCTTATCTTCCTGAGCGTCTTATCAAAGATCATCTGATTTATTGTTCGTGATTCACGCCTGTCCTTATATTTATAAACAATTATCTTATTTTTTACGTCCCACATCATTATGTTAAAAAACTAATAACTTATTTATATACAGTGCTATGTATAATATATACTGCCGCAGGAGCACTCACTGTTGACTTAATAACATTTGCATTGTGGAGGATCAACGCTGAAATGGCTAATTCGGGTTCGAATCCCGGCTGCGGCAATTTATTTATTATCCCGTAATCAGCTAATTTTATTAAATTCTGCAACAATTTGTGTTTATGAAAATAGATATGAGGGAGCGATGATTATACGCCAGGGTTAATTATATTTTAATTTATTAAATTAAAGCTTAATATGATGTCCCACATCTTCAAAATTGGTAAATTTAATTATGTATATATTAAGTAAAGCTAGTTATATTAAATTCAGGGAGTGCGGGTAAGGGGTAGCAGAACACGTGATGGCCCTGGTGACCCTAACTTTGTTCTGGTTACATGAAGTCAAATTGTATGAACAGGTGATTCAACTGGTGAATCCGTTCATGTGCCCCCTGCTAGTATGTGGACTTATAGATTCCTTTCGACTGTTTGAAGGGTTGGCGCTTGCGCCTTAAATCCTGCCAACCAGGTTCGGCACTCCCTCCACCCTTTTTTACTTATGCCCTGCTTGTGTGTTTTCCGTGTTCATTTTTTTGCAAATCAGTCTTTTATTTTATTCTGCAAACCGTGTGGATGGAGCTCAATTGCTCATATAGTTTAGCAATATTTTATTAGGGTTTTTTACGAAACTCGTGACTGTTTCAAAATTTCCTCTAGTGTTGAGATTATTTTAGTAGCACGGTCTTTCTATTTCAACCATATGTGCATTATCAGTTTTGTTTTCAAATATCGTGACTGCTTATCAGTGGTTGGAGTCCATATGTATGTGTGTATTATATTTTCAGTGATGGTAGATGTATTTTTGAAATTTTTATTTGTTCAGGACAAGTTTCTCCCTGGGAATTTGCTCATGTACTTGTGTGTCTCCTACTGTCATGTGATCCCTTTGACTGGCTTTTAAATTATGTGTCTCCCTGTAAATGTTTCTATCTGTTCTCTTTCTCTTTTTTCAAAGTCTACGTTTATGATTTTATATCAGTGTTACTTACGAATACCTAATAAGAATTATTTCGTAGTTATTCCTCAGTTTAAAAATTGTCTGGCTACATATTTAAGTATCAGCCTTTGTGCTAACTCAAATTCCTTCATGACGATTTTTATTGGCTGTTATAATTTGCTCTCTCGGGTTAGGTTCCATTCTTTGCTTGCCGATGTGCTAAAAATCCCGGTGCATCCTGATTCCTGGGCTCATCACTTGTCCGAGAGTACTGGGACGAAACGAACTCGGCTCTTGGGTATTTCGACTTTGAGACTTGCCAAAAATAAGTCATGTTGTAATACAATCCTTTAATTTTTTGATGATTAGTAAATTTTGATTTATGTATTCAAGCACCTCATATCGCATAATAAATTATAAATGAATTACGTCCTTGATAAAATATTTTGTAGTACATGTGTTCATCCAACATATTAAAACACAAGATTAGAAAAAATATCGTAATGCGACCGGTGTGGGACAAGGCGCTTTTAATTCCACTGTTCTTATATAGTTAAACAAAATTTAAAGCGAGCTAATCACCGCCGCCTTAATTAACTAGTTATAATATTTTAATGTTAATTCACCTATTAATGTACGGGAAGGGGATCCTTTTTCTTTACTTATGGCGATGTGGTACACCTTAAATACATGAAGGCACGCGCTGGAATCGATAGAAATCATTCGTTTTTATTTTTATTTCTTAATTTCTTTTTTTTAAAGAAAAAACTTTTTACTTTTTAATTAACCTGATGAAGTTATGTGACAAAAAACCACTTGTGAATAATTTTCACAGGTCACAATGATTTATGTCACGTGGATGTATTTGTAACCCGCATTTTCACAATAATTTATATCACGTGGGTATATGTGTAAACCATATTTTAAATATTAAATTGATAAACATTCATTCTAGATATTAAATTTGCTCCCATGTATTTATAAAAATAACCCCTTGTAGTGTATTTGTTCTAACCTCTATTGTTACCTATCTATATTTAATATTTTAACTCTACTGTAAAAAAAACTCTTTACTTTTTAATTAACCTGTTGAAGTTATGTGACAAAAAACCACATGCATATAATAAGTTATTGCTAAAAAATTTCTTAGGTCACAATAACTTATGTCACTTGGATGTATATGTAACCCGCATTTTCACGACATATCATGTGGGTGGATATAGTGCTGCACCTGACCTGTTTTGGGCCAGTTTCGAAAATTTAGTAACACAACTTGTTTAGTTCCGGAAGAAATGGGAGGAGGCAACAGAAATCCTGAGTTTGAAAATTTTCAAATGCATTAATATCAAAAAAGAAAATTATAATCCAACTCTATTATATGAGTGATGGTTGGGTCGGGTAGGGTTGAATAAAAATAATAGTAGATAATAAAAAAAATGTTACATACAAGAAATAATTGATCGTTCAAATTATTACAGGTTTATTAAAACAAGTATAAAGATATTTTATACCGCAGTGTAAAGTCAACTCTCAGAAAAACAAGTAAGTGAAAAGTTAAAGATACAGTCTTGATTGAAACAACATAAATTCTTAATTTTACGATCTATCATAATTTACTTTTGCTCATAAATATATGATAAGTATAAATACAATAACCAATTAAACATCTTTCCTTTCCTCTTTCCCCGAATGTTTAATATAATAGTTTGTGAAAGTACGTTATTATAGTGCAACTCATAGTTTACTTCATATTAACCAATTAAATTAGTTTAATATAATAATTTGTGAAAGTACCTTATTACAGTGCAACTCATAGTTTGCTTCATATTAACCGAGTCAATGAAAATGAGTTGGGTTTAATAATTAGACCGGGTTGGATTGGGTTAGAGTTTTAAAAAGTTAAAATAAAATTTGAACCAACCCAATATAATCGGCCCAACGGAAATTTAACCCTACTAACTCACAAGTTTGAATAATTCGATTTGGTCGGCCCAATTAAAGGTTGGGTTGGATTTAACGGGTTCGTTAACCCATAAGCAGCCTAGGTGTATGTATAAACCGTATTTTATTTTAAATATTAAACTGATAAATGTTCATTCCAGATATTTATTATTTATACGTAAAACGCATCTCTTGCATTTATGCATCCTGCAATGCTGAGACAAGTATAAAGTAGTAGTTTCACTAGTAAATTAACCTTTTTCTTCACATGTTCTCAATAAACATGTCATGAAGAAAAACAATTAGTTCATTTATGAAGGGGCTTTAGCAAGTTATTATCTTTATTATTGTGTTAACTCCAACCATCCTTTATATTTGCTCTATATTTATATTTTAGAGAAAATTGGGTATGGGATTAACCTTAGATATCTTATCTAAAATTATAATATTTTTTCATATAAATGCTCGATAGTATTTTTGTTTTAATTAAATCTGCTCCTATGTATTTATAAAAATAACGCAGTAGTTGTAGTGTATTTGTTCTAACCTCTACTATATCTGTTGTAAATAAACCGAACTCGAACGAATTCAGACGAACTTTTAATGAAATCAGACAAAATTTTAATGAACCGAACATTGTTCGGTAATCCTATCGGACAAAATTTCTTGTTCGAACTCGAGTTCGGTAATATTCGAACTGAATACGTACTGTTTGCGAACAAATCGAACCGAATCGAATACTATATGTATTTTTTTAAAAAAATATTTTAAATATTATTTTAGGTTAAAAATTATATCAAACTATTAATTAAATATCTTTTCACCAATAAAATATTTATTTAAAATAATTATAAAATATAATTCATATATTATTAATAATACTTATATTATTTATATATATAATATAATAAATTTACTATTTTTTCGAACCGAACTCGTGTTTAACGAATTAAATGAAGTAGAACCAAACACGAACCGAACTCAAGTCAAACACCTTAAAAGTTCGGTTCGGTTCGTTAAAATTATCGGACAAGAAACATTGTTCGAATTCGAACGAACCGGACGAGTTTAACGAGCAATTTTGATCATTTACAGCCCTACCGAACGGTGATTTTAGGGCCAACAATCTATATATTTTATATTTTAACTCCACTATAATAAAAACTAGATTAGGTCCCGGGTAATTGCCCGACTATTTTATATTTATTTTATTTAAATTAACATAAAAAAATTATTAGTATAGATTTTGAGCGCATAACATACTTTAAGTTGATTTAATTAATTTAAATAGATTATTGACATATTCGAGATTTTTTCAAATAGATTTAATGAAAATTCTAAATATTTAATAACTATGATATGTAAAATAAGTAGTATATACGCATATTAAAAATTAAAATTGTAATAAATATATTTTGACAATATATATTTTAAATAAATTATCTTAATAAATATTATTGATGAAAGATAAGAAATTGTGAAATTAATAGTAGCGAAAAAAGGAAAGAAAATCAGGGAAAATTAGGATATTTTTTAAGAAAATTAATATATTTGATTGTTGAGTAATTTAAATAAAAATACTAATGAGAACCAATACTTTGAGATACGGTGAGAAGTGAGAATTATTGAAAATGGAGAATTAGTGGAAATATAAATGGAAGAAGGAATTCGTTGGAGAAAAAATTAGTGAAAATTGATGAAAATATAATTAATGCAATGCATCTAATAATTTTGAAGAATAATAATAATAAAAAAAGATGATATGTGTCCTCTTTTAAAGGAGAGAATGCGAAGTGTACTCTTTTAAGGAGAGAGTGATATTTGAGTATTTTATTTTACTTTATTTTAGATTAGAATTCAAATGGTGAAAGAATAAGAGGGAAACCATATTTTATTGATAAAATTAAGTTAAGCTGCGCTCTAGAGTTTTGAAATAGAGAGAAGAGAGAAGAATTTTTTTTAAAATTTTTATTTATTTCCAAGACGTCTTCCCGAATTTTTTAGGAAAATTTTCTATAATTTTTCTCAAATACATTCTTTAAAAAAATGGAAAGATTTGGGAAAATTCTCTCACATTATTATTTTTTCTTTTAATTCATTTTTCTTTTTCCTACACGAACTTGGGAACACACGAGTGACTCATCTTCTTCTGTTATTTCTTTTCTCTTCTCTTTTCTCTTAAAATATCTCGAGAGCATTCTCTTGTAATCTCTTACGCACTAAGATTCTTGTCTCAAAATAAATGATTTTTTTTATAATTTTCATGTATTATTGTGAAAGTGAATTTTTTAATATTAGAGCAAAAATTAAAGAATGTTCTAAAATATTATCCAAACTATAATTTAAAGCTTCTTGGACAAATAAATTATCCATCATCATTCTAGCGGTGCCTCAAAATATTAGTACATAAATCACAATTTACATGTCTCATTTGTCAGGCAATAATGTGCATGTCCCGTATCATTTCTTTCAATATCTTTTACCCATCACCCACCTTTCCCTCTTTCCCTCTTATTATAATTCAAATATATTATTATTTTAATAATAAAACACAAACAACTTATATATATCACGCAATAGAATAATTAATTTAATTCGACATTTATTAGAGGCAGTTGTGCAATATTTTTCAAATAAACATTTATATAAAAGTAAAATTGGTCTATGTACAATTCTCTAAAAAATCAAATAAAATGAGACGGAGTGGTTAAAAATGCAACCATCCATGTTTTTGTTAAGTACTCCCTAGCTTTCAAAGTAACTGTCCACATTTGAAAAAAAATTATTTCAAAATTCATCCGTTACTTGGTTATGGTGAGTTCATGAGATGCTTTTTACTATAACATCTGTAGCCAGTTCAAACACTAATTAATAAACATTACAAGCCCTAATTTATACATTACAAGCATCCCTTACTTGGTTGTGGTGAGTTTCAAAATAGTTTGTTGTTACACTAATTTATACATTCCAACATCTGTAGCCAGTTTCTCTACTTACATGACATAACTCTTATATCTTCGGTTGTAGTTGAAGCAGCTCATTCCAGGGCTTACAACTGGTCCAATACCTTTACTAAGGAAGAGTGGTCCAATACCTTCACCAAGCAAAAATGTTGGCATACCGTTACCTGAGACACTGGAACATTTTTATTTCGGGGGGCGGGCTTGATAAAGCTAGTCTTGATTAAAAATTATATTTAGAATCTTACATGAGTATGATATTGCTAATGAACTTGCTAGCACAACTTATTGTTTAGACCATCTTAGTCAAATGACCAAGAAAATCTGGATGCAAGGATGAAATAATTAGAAACCTTAAAAAGAACTATCATGCTATCGGTGCTAGATTAAGGAAAAGAACAGTTACAAGGGAATAACAAAAGTTGAGATGTGACTTGTGAGGATAGGGGGGCTTATAAATGAAACGAATTGATAACTAACTTCATAACATTTTTAGAGAAATTACAGTGGTTGCCTATTCTATATTAATTTTTGTGAATATTTCAAGAGAGGAATAGATCTTCTGGGAATGGATCAACTTTGCTGTCAACCACCAATCTTGTTTAGCACTGAACACATTAAAAATAGAGCTGTTGAGGTACGCTTGACCTTTGCAATAGTGCAGTACATGGGCAACACTTGAAGACTCCAATAACAAGCTAGTTGAAATAACATTTAACACTATTTAGACAAGCAGATATCAGATATTATACTTATAAGAACATATAATAGAATTAAACTTATAAGAACAAATACTACACCCAATCTTAGCAAGCAACAAATGTACGAACAAAAGGCACAAATATGAAAGAACATAATACTTTAAATTAAGATGCAGCAAATCACATAAATCCCGACAAAAAGACCTCGTTAGAGTGAATTTATACAGCTAAAAAAGGGATCTCATTAAAAGAAAACAGTTCCTTGTTAATATCTAATTTATTAGAACATAATGTTAGTGCACTTTAAATATGCCGTCTTCTCATGTTTACACAATAGTAATACATTCAGAAATTATTACAAAACAAGTACCAACAACAAAATATGTTTGAACGCTAAAAAAATGAGATATGATTGGTGGGGTGCGCCAACTTTGCAGCAGTGCAGTGCATGGACAACGCTTTAGGAATCCTATAGCAAGCTATTGCAAAAATATCCCCTTAAAAACTAATATCTAATATCACATTGAACACATAGCCCACATATCAGATATTAAACTGATAATAACACTTCCTACTCTGAATCTTAGCCTTTTAGGCTTTCAAGGGTTTTAAATGTTCGTCCCAGACCATTAATTATACATAAAATGGAACTCGTGCGTTTCTGCATCTTGCAGTGTGGGACAAGCACAAAAAACTAATTTCACTACTAAATCAACTTTTTGTTAACCGGTACTCAACAAACAAAAACTACATGGAACCAAACCAGGGCTCTTAAGTATAGGATTTTCATGCATAAATTACTATATAATATATATTATAAAAGTAAATTTGAATTAATTAATGGTGTAGTTAAGATAGCAACCAACCTCTCAAGTTATCAATCTTGCTTGTATTTTTGTAATCATGATTTTTGGGTTATCAAAGCCCTACATCAAATCACATAAATCCCGACAAAAAGACCTCATTTGAGTGTATTTATACATCTAGCAAAGGGCTCTTATTAAAAGAAAATGATTCCTTGTTAATATCTAATTTATTAGAACATAAAGTGACTGCACCTTAAATATGCGTCTTCTCATGCTTACACTATAGTAATACATTCAAAAAATATTATAAAATAAGTATCAACAACAAAATATGTTTGAACGCTAAAAAAATTGTGAAATGATTGGTGGGGTGCGCCGGACCTTTGCAGCAGTGCAGAGCATGAGCAAAGCTTTTGGACTCCAAAAGCAAGCTATTGAGAAAATCCTCCCCTTAAAAAATATTTTAATATCACATAGACAGGTAGCCTATATATCAGATATTAAACTGATATGAACAAATACTACACTCCATCTTAGCTTTTTAGCCTATCGAGGGTTTTAAATTTTCGTCCCAGACCATCATTTAAACATAAACGGAACTGGTGCGTTTCCGCACCTTGCAGTGTGGGACTAGCACATAAAAGAATTTTCACTACTAAATCAAATTATCAAATTTTCGTTAACCAGTGCTCAACAAACAAAAACTACGGAAACAAACAAGGCTCTTATGTATTGGACTTTGGTGCATAATTTACTATATAATATATTTTATAAAAACTCAATTCGATTTAATTAATGGTGTAGTTAAAATAGCAACCAACCAGTCAAGTTATTAATCTTGTTTTTTAATCATGGTTTTGGGTAGCAAAGCCCTAAATGTAGTGATTTTAGCAAACCATATAAATTCCGACAAAAAGACCTCATTAAAGTAAATTTATATAGCCGGAAAAGTGCTCTAATTAAAAGAAAATGGCTCCTTGTTAATATCTAATTTATTATTATTAGAGAATAAAGTCAGTGCACTTTAAATATGCGCCTTCTTAATCTTACACGATAGTAATATATTCTATAAAATATTACAAAACAAGTACTCTGTTTTTTTATTTGTCGTTTTGACTGTTGCACACGTTTCAATGTATTTTGACCGGCTAGTTAGAAATATAATTTTAAAAATTTTCTTTTTGTGAATTAAATTATAAGTTGTCTGCTTTTATTTACAAAAAGAAAATTTTACAAACGATAATTTTAACTAGCCGGTCAAAACACATTAAAATATATGCAAAAGTCAAAGTGACAAATAAAAAAAAATAGAGGGAGTATAAACAACAATATATGTTCGAATGCTAAAAAACTGAGATATGATTGGTGGGTGCGCCAGCTACAGCACTGCAGGGCAACACTTTAGGACTCCAATAGCAAGCTATTGAGAAAATCCTCCCTTACAAAACTAATTTAATATCACGTGGATACGTAGCCCACATTTCAGATATTAAACTCTTAAGAACATATACTATAGTCAATCCGACCCATTTAAGGCTATCGAGGGTTTTAAATGTTCGTCCCAGACCATTATTTATACATTACACGGAACTCGTGTGTTTGTGCATCTCGCAATGTGGGACAAGCACAAAAAAGTACTTTCACTACTAAATCAACTTTTTATTATAACCGGTGCTCAACAAACAAAAAGTATGGGGAAACAAACAAGGGCTCTTATGTATAGGACTTTGGTGCATAAATTATTTTATAATTTATATTATAAAAGTCAATTCGATTTAATTAATGGTGCAGTTAAGATAGCAACCTCCCAGTCATGTTATCATTTTTTTTTGTATTTTTTTAATCATGATTTTGGGTAGCAAAGCCCTACATGGCTACAACATGTAGTGATTTTAGCAAATTACGTAAATACCGACAAAAAGATCTCATTAGATTGAATTTATACAACTGGCAAAGTGATCTTATTAAAAGAAAATGGTACCTTGTTAATATCTAATTTATTGGAACATAAAGTTAGTGCACTATTAATATGTGTCTTCTCATGTTTACGCAATAGTAATATTTTCTGAAAATATTACGAAATAAATATCAACAACAAAATATGTTAAACAATAAAAATTTGAAATATGATTGGTGGGGTGCATCAGGCCTTTGCAGCAGTGCAGTGCATGGGCAACGCTTTGGGACTCCAATAGCCAGCTATTGTAAAATCCTCCCCTTCAAAAAATTAATTTAATATCATGTGGACACGTAGGCCACATATCAGATATTAAACTGATAAGAACATATACTACACTCAATTTTAGCCTTTTAAGCTATCGAGCGTTTTAAGCGTGTGTCTCATACCTTTATTTATACAAAACAGAAATCTTGCTTTTCTACATCTCACAATGCGGGACAAGGACAAAATAGTACTTGAACTAATAAAATCAGCTTTTCATTCAGAAGCGCTCAACTACCACAAACTCTGTGAAGACATACTAGGCCTTTTATGTTTATGTTTAGGACTTTATTTTTAGTGAATAATTATATTATTTACATCACTAATGTTAATTCAATTCATGTTATAATGTATTTAAAAAAACAACGAAACCTTGGCAAAAAAAAAATAAGCAACCAACCAGCTTCTTGGTCATGTTATCAATTTTGTTTTATCTAATTTTTTTATGTTTTATTTTGGTCAGGCCTTTGCAGCAGTGCAATGCACATGCAACGCTTAAAGACTCTAATAGCAAGCTATTGAAAAAAATCCTCCCCTTAAAAATTAATTAAATATTATGTGGACACCTAACCCATATATAAGATATTAAACTGATAAGAGCATATACTACACTCGATCATAGCCTTTTAGGCTATCGAGGGTTTTAAAATGTAATTTCACTGTTAAGTTAGTAATACAGAGTCAAGTTATAAAAAACAGTAGTGGATAACAAACCACAAGAACAAAATCGTGCTCACCAATTAATCATAATTAGAGTTCCTAAACCAAAGATCCTAACCAAACTTACTCAAATATATGTGAGATAAATTGAAAGTTATTTGAAGAACAGAAAGAAAATTCATACTCTATCATGTTTGTGGCAACTGGAAAGAAAGCATATTAAATGAGGCCTAAGCAAAATAGCATATTTATAATGAAAACTGTAGTCAAGTCACTACAAATAATGTCCATAAAAGCGGCCAACAAGAAAAGTTAAAAGGTTTTCCTGACCTCTTTATAGATTTTGATTATTAATCTTCACAGTTCAGAAGGCGACTGTTCCTTCATACCAGCCATTCCAGATTTCCAGATAGGGAAACTGACCCAAGCGCGGAAGCATCCCTTGCTTGGTTGTGGTGAGTTCATGAGATATTTTTTACTATAACAAAGTAAGTCCAGTTGACAAAAACCTTGGCCTTCCCGATTTCATCAAACAATCTTGAAAAACAAGCCATCCAACGGACTTTTGTCACATGCAGAGATGGACTGAGTGGAACTACGTAGTCAAAGGAGTACTGTCATCAGGTTTGAGAAGTGAAAAAAGATAAAAATTCGAAGCAATCTGCTCCTCCCATTCCGTCCCTTCTAAAGGAAAACTGAAAAGAGCACACATAAGGGTAAATAAGTGACACAAAGAAAATAGTCTTTTGCTACACTAATTTATACATTACAACATCTGTAACTGGTTTCTCTACTTACATGCCATAACTCTTATATCTTAGGTTGTAGCTAAAGCAGCTCATTCCAAGCCCTACAACTGGTCCAATACCTTCACCAAGGAAGAGTGGTGACTACGAGACTTTGCTTTGCACCTCATAAACATGACAAGCAAAAATGTTGGCATACCTTTGCCGAGATACTGGAACATTTTTATTTCGGGGGGCGGGCTTGATAAAGCTAATCTTGATAAAAAATTGTATTTAGAATCTTACATTGAGTATGATATTGCTGATGAACGTTTTTGTTAGGAATACATGTGCATTAGTTTGATGATATGTTTAACAAAACACTTAAGTAGAAATCTAGTGTTTGTAGCCTCAACGGATAAGACCACTTTGGCTATCCGTTGATGGTGTAGCTTTACTTAGAAATAAGTCTAGTGTTGTAGCACATTTCAGTCTCTGAATTTGAGATATAATTCTTAAATATTGAGGGAAATTATAAGTCATGTTGACTACTAAAGGATATGCAGATAGGAAGGCCAATTATAAATATTTCATGCCTTGTAATTTTGTATAAATGAAATGGTGTCAATGGATAACTTAAAGACCTTCAACGGATGAGAAACAAAGCTTCAACGGATGAGAAACAAAGCTTCAACGGATGTCTCTAAAGCTTCAACGGATAACATCCTTCAACGGATGAGTGCATCAACGGATAGAGCTTCAACTTCTAACACATCAACGGATAAAGCCATCAACGGATGAAGGCTTCAACGGATGTTCTGTTAAATAGCAGTTGACAAGTGGTAGTTGTACCTACAAACAGAGGCACATGGGTTGACAGAGACAACTGAGATGTGGTAGCCTATTTCAGGAACATCAGAAAAAGCAGCCGTTCTACTCTAGTATAAAGAGGCAATAGTCAACAATGCACTGGAGTAAAATGGAGAAGAAACAAGTGGAGAACTTATTTTATTATTGTACTTTTTATCTTTGTCTTCACTTGTAAACTTGGTGTTATATAAACCAAGTAGCAGCTAGTAATTAGATAAGAATTTTTCCAGAGCTCTTTAGAAAAATTTTGAGAAAAATTATCTAGTTTGTACTAGGATGCAGCTGTGATCAACTTCTTGAATCACAGATTTTCTGAAATACCATCTCTGGTGGAAGAACAAATCCACCAGAAAAGTTTTTAAGGTCTGTTGTGTTCTGTACTTTTGTGCTTGAATATATATCTGTCTGTATTAGCTTAAAGCAATTCACACACTTGTTTATCTTAAACACACAGCCTTTGAAACTGCTCAAAACTTGAAAAAGTTTTGAGATTTACATTCAACCCCCCTTCTGTAAATCTCATTGTTAGTTCACTAGGAATAACAATTGGTATCAGAGCAGGCTCTTGACACACAAAGAGTTTAAAGTTCTTGGAAACTAACAAAGATGAGTAAGAAGGATATTGGAGTAAAAATCCCAGTTCTTGACAAAGACAGTTATCATCATTGGAAGGTGAAAATGCACTTTCATCTACTCTCCCAAGATAAAGGTTATGTAAACTGCATTGAGAATGGTCCTCACATTCCCCACAAAGTAGCCACAGTTGCTACAACCACAATTGTTGTTGGTCAATCCATTCCAAAACCTAGAGCAGAATGGACAATGGAAGACACAGAAGAAGTCCACAAGGATAAGAAGGCTATGAACATTTTGTTTAATGGTCTTGACAAGGATATGTTTGATAATGTGATAAATTGCACAACTGCCAAAGAGGTTTGGGACACAGTTCAGTTACTGTGTGAAGGTACAGAACAAGTAAAAGAAAACAAAATGCAGCTTCTCATTCAACAGTATGAGTATTTTCATTTTGAAGAAAATGAATCTTTAAATGACACATTCAATAGATTCCAAAGGCTGTTGAATGGACTGAAGCTGTATGGTAGAGTGTACCAGGTGAAGGATTCAAATCTTAAATTTTTAAGATCCTTGCCAAAGGAATGGAAACCCATGACTGTCTCCTTGAGAAACTCTCAAGATTATAAGGACTTCACTCTTGAAAGATTATATGGAATCTTGAAGACTTATGAACTAAAGCTGGAACAGGATGAGGTATTGGAGAAGGGAAAAAAGAAAGGAGGTTCAGTTGCCTTGGTAGCTGAAAATGAGAAAGAATGCAGACAAGAAACTGTGAGATCAACATTAAACTCCAAAGATGGCACAAGCAAATCAGAATCAAGCAAGGGGAAGGAGCAAGTTGCTGAGAATGAAGACAACTCCAGCCAAGATGACTCTGATGGTATTGATGAGCATCTTGCATTTCTGTCCAGAAGATTTGCAAAGATGAAATTTAAGAAAAATACTAGAGCCACTAAACCTCATAAGAACATGGTGGACAAATCCAAGTTCAAGTGTTTCAATTGTGGTATAAGTGGACACTTTGCAAGTGAGTGCATAAAGCCAACTACTGAAAAGAAGAAATTTGACCAAGTAGATTACAAAAAGAAATATTTTGATCTGCTCAAGCAAAAGGAGAAGGCTTTCATTACTCAAGAAAAAGACTGGGCAGCTGATGGAGAAGAAGAGGATGAAGATGTGGAATATGTCAACTTGGCTCTCATGGCTGATTCTGAGGAAAATGAAGTTAGTTCATCAAGCAACCAGGTAATCACTACTGATTTAACACAGCTTACTAAAGAAGAGTGCAATGATGCTTTTAATGACATGTCTACTGAATTGTATCACTTGCGTGTGTCTCTTAAATCTCTTGCTAAAGAAAATAGTAGGATTAAAGAGAACAATCTGTTTTTAAGTAATAGAAATGCTGTGTTAGAAGATAAGTTGATTGACCTAGAGAAAACTAAGCTACATTGTATATCTGTTGAAAATGAACTAGCTGAATCTGTTAAGAAAGTAGAAATACTTTCTAATCAATTAGGGAGAGAGCAAGAGGTGATTAAAGCCTGGAAGACATCTAGGGATGTTAGTGCTCAAATTGTCAAGGTCCAAGGAATTGAATCATTTTGTGAGACTGCCTGGGATAAAAACAAAAAGAAAATAGAATTAATTGATGGGATGTCAACGGATGTGGAATCAACGGATGATGAAAATTATCCGTTGAAGGAAGAAAAGGAGCATCCGTTGAAGGTTCCTCAATTAAAACAGGCAGATGTTTCTAACAGTGAAAAACTAAAGAAACTCAACAAAAGTTTGGTTCAACTTCCAAGAACTTTGTCAAAGAAGAAGCAAGCACATCCAAAGATTTCAGTAAGGTGAATATAGGAC